>NC_037091.1:7031250-8272500 GCF_002994745.2 Rosa chinensis
GATTGCTTGAAAGATCCCTGATTGAATTAATTAATGTACAAAATAAATCGACTTAAAATATAACAGATAATTTGATCAAGACGTTCATATGTATAATAAACCTGGCACAATTAATGGACTACTAACGTACAGGTAGAACTGTGGGTCAACATTAGCCCTGTCGTATTGCTTAAGCTTGAAGAGTCGGTAGGCATCTGGATCACTGCATGCATGTAAAGTAACATCAATTTCATTTTCCCATTCCTAAATTCCAATATTTGTAAACAGAACTAATTAGAAACTTCCCCTTATTCATTCCAATATTTGTTATATTAGTGTCGGGGGTTCATGTCAAAACTCTTCCTCTTCTGAGTCACTAAGAATATATTCATATTTAACTCCAATTATTATCGGCAGAATTCAAACCCGAATGTGGAGATACCATACATGAAGCCTCTTCCTTACTCGACCACCACAAACCTGTGGTGGTTAAACCACATGCCACTCAAACATAAACATATATATATATATATATATATATATATATATATATGGAGAAACTTACGATGCCACAGAAGAGACAGCCACATTCATTAAAGTGGCTGGTATGAATCCATCCAATTGATTGTCTGAAAGATCTCTGAACCGTGTAAATAAATTATTAACACCCCAATATAAGATGGAAAGATGGAATGATGAAAGTAATTAAGCGAGACACACATACAGTTCGAAGCTAACAACCATGCTGCGGTGCGAAGTATGATCCTTGGCGCTGTATTGAAGCAAAGAGAAAACTTGAAACATGTTGCTAATTAAACCAAAACTTTTTTTGCTTCTTTGTTTTTAAGTCGACATGATATATGAGACTTACAATGATACTCGAAATTTCATATTTCCCAAACTCGCCGGAATGGGCCCGGTCAATTGATTTTCCTGAAGGTTCCTGACAATTTGACATGCACACATGCAAACCAACTTAGTATCAATATTAATTTTCTAAACAAGTAATTTCACTAATAACCAAAAGATGGTTAAATCTTTGGTCTTGATCCGAGGTTTGATGAGCACATATATAGAGCTGGAATTAGAGAAATAAAAGTGCCCGAACCAAATACACAACTATGGATATAAATATTGCAAGCTCACGACAACCATATATGAATCCACAAGTACAGACTTACAGCTTGTAAAGCGAAGATAAATTTCCCAAGCTAGCGGGTATAGGACCAGTCAATTGATTGTTACTGAGATCCCTGAAAATTGAATCAGTATAAATAATCACTTAATTGTGTATATATTTTGGAACCAGAGACAAAAGATAACAACAGACTTCTATCGATCTTTTTTATTTTTCAGGCAAAATTGCGCAACAGTCGCTAGGAAATTCAAGGAAAAGAAAGTATTAGGTATTAACAAAAAGACTATATTGATACTATACATGGAATCGACAAAAAATTTCACCTGAGAGTGTCGGAACTGTAAGAGGTTGGAGGTAACAAATAAGACGATAAATATCTATGGCACCCGGTGGTACAAAACACAAAATAGTAATGATCAATCATGTTAAAAAAGACATTATATATGTAAGGTTGAGGAATTACAGTTCTCTCAGATGTGTGAGATTGCCTAGTTCTTCAGGTATAAATCCAGTCAAACTGCTAGCCCTCAGTGTACTGTCACTCAAAATGTGAAAGCTGGCTACTTAATTTCGATTAGAGATTTAAATACGAATTGCATATATGTATAGTAAAGATCTAAATTTTCAAACTTACATTTTTGTGACGCGGCAAATGGTGTGGTTTTGAAAACTGCATTCACATTTGATGTCATACTTACCGCTCTTATTGCACCCTTTAGAGGATATTCGATAGTTTAACGCCAACTTCTCTACTACTCGCTTAAGAGCTCTCGCTGTCGACCAACGTCTTAGTTTATATTAGCAAAAAACTTGTGTTATGTAAGAGAAAAATATCACTACACTAATAGGTAGTTGGTGTTAACAAGATTGAGTTTAATTTCATTAATTTAATCTAATTCAAAATGAACAAAAATTGCCAAAAAAAAAGAAGAAGAAGAAGAAGAAAAACAAAAATGTGACTATAGGTCTCCGCCTTTATAAATTGATTTACAACACCAATGCAACACATGCTAAATAGGTCTCCCCCCCCCTATTTCTACTCAATACACGTCTCTCTTTTTTAATTACCATCTTAACCTTTTACCCAAAAATAATCCTCAGTGACTGTTGTTTATTTGAACCCCTAAATAAAATCCTAGATGACTGTAGTTAAGGTGGAGAAACTTGGATGCCATGACTCCATGACTGTATGACTTGTTCAATATTAATTCCAGAATTCCATGCCAGTTGCATAAACTTTGGATTATACATGCATAGCTTTCATTGATTTATGAATCTTATTTGAGTTGAGTTTAATTAACGAAATTTCTAAATTATATATCTTGTTTCAATTTCATGACTAGTGACAAGTAATTAAAAAAATTGATCTAATCAAAAATACTTTTATTTTTTTTAAATGATAAATATTTTTGGGTTTTTTGTTGGAACTCCACAAACAATAACCTATGAACCAGAGAAACCAAGTGGAAGGAATCGGAAATAAAAGAGAGCCTTCGATAACTACGAGGGTTGTTGTTGTAATGTTGTATCATCATCTTTGACATACATGTTCCTTTTAATAATTCCAACTTTGCTAGACTTGCGGGATGTAGAAAGTAGAAACCAGAGAAAGCAGCAAAAGAAAAAATCAGAAGAGGGGCCGCAGAGGAAGTCGAAGCCAAAAGTTTGCTAAATTCTTTTTTTTCTTTTCTTTTGGAGTTTGCTAAATTTTTAAAGGGATGAGATTAAGAGATTGGGGTGGTGTAAACTAAGCAAACTCGGGCCCCTTTGGTTGAACTAAACTGTATGAATTGGATTAGAATTCTATTTTGTTGTACCATTTTTCTAGCATGCTGTTTGGTTTTAAGAAAAAGATACGAAATGGATGATAAAATACCTTCTTCATCGGGCAACTTTTGAGCTACACTCTGATATTTGAATTCAGAACCAAGCTGAGAAAGAGTAAAGATGAGGCATATACTTGTAATAGTAACGCTGACAAGTCTCGATGAAGCTTCGGTCCCCATTTTCCCTTGAATGAATTTTTTGCATTAGTTAACTGTACTTCTTATAATATATATAAGGCAACCCGGAATCTTTTCAGCATTATCAACTTTACAACAAGAATCCCGATCACTTTCCAATTTTCATACACCAACAATATATGGTAAGTAGATTAGGCCAAAACTGCTGATGCTATAACCCATCCAAGCCACACCAAACGATTCAAACCAAAGCCTATCACCGTCACCACCACCACCACCACCAAAGCCTAAACCCCTACGTGGTGTGTGTATTAGGACCTCTTTACTTTAACAATTAGAGAATTTTTACTATTTTACATCAATATATGACCTAATTCAATTATTTCAACTATTGATCTTTTAGATTCTTATGTAAGAATTGTGTATACAAAAAGTCAACTAAATCCATAATCATAGAGGATGAATGTCATAGACTCACAGTGCAAATTTAAGTAAAGGAAATTTTTCAACATTAACTCTTCGTGTACTCATGCCATCTATATTTGAGGAATGACTGTATTGCCACTGATCTATCTTTCTTTAGATTTCTATGTAAAAATTGTGTATACAAAAAGTCAACCAAATCTATAATCATTCAAAATTGTATAAACAAATGTAGTCCATTATATAAAATTAAAACAAACATTATGCTAATCAAATAGTTAAGCCTTTTCTGATTTGGTTAATTTTTTGTAGGATTTATATGCTTGTATGTAACTAGAGAATGGATGGTCTAGATTATTAAACTACATGCTTAAAATAAAATAAAAATATTCTCACATTTCAAGTTTAAGGAGGTCCTCTCTAAATTCTCCTTTTATATATATATATATATATATATATATATATATACATACATACATACATACTCCAACTCCCTCCAAATTTGATGTCAGTATTCATATACCGAAGATCTATGACACTAAAATTCAATTATATAGTCCTAAGTGGAACTTCGGAGTTGGGACCTCTAATTTGTTATTAATAGGTTAGGGATATTACCCCCAAAACCAAAATATATTCCCTACCTTAGAAATTAAAATAATGAATAAGTAGACTAAAGAAAGAGATGAGGAACTAACGGGAGCCACAAATTCTATTGAGGACAGATCAATGGAAGAAACAGAGCAACTAGAAAGAAGATAAAGGATAAGATTCGCAGCTGATAAAGCTTTAAGGATAAGCTTTATGGAGGATAAATACTGATATATCGATACTGTAACGTCAAAATGTGATCTAAAGAAGATAAAGGATAAGATTCGCAGCTGATAAAGCTTTAAGGATAAGCTTTATGGAGGATAAATACTGATATATCGATACTGTAACGTCAAAATGTGATCTAATTGATTTAGCATTTCGGCTGTCCACCGCTTAGCAGGCAGGCCAGCATATAATTGCATCGGAATTTTAGCCGATCATAATTCATGGGCTGGTAATCTATTGTAGCAGCTGGCAAATAGTGACGATGTCTGCCATTAGCAAAAGAAACTATTCGTTTGTCATGCATGGAAGTTTCCTACTGAAGCGATTGTCTACCTTTATTTCTTATAATTTGGGAAAAAACTGTGACTTTGGTTTTTGAGTTTTAATTCATGAGGCTTGACGATAATTTACAGCAAATGAGAACAACTCTCTTACATGTGGATAGCATAGCAGCTAGCCAGCTAGTTTACTTCATCTACATCTAAAAAGAGACTCTAAATGGTTGAAAAGTCGTTTGTTGGTCTACGAACAAACTACATAGATTCAACTACAGACTACAAACTACATAGAATCACATACTACACAGTGCCAAATGATTCATATAATTGCACCACATTTTTTTACACTCTTGTGCAAATTATAACACAATAGTGTGTTCTCTTTGTCTGAAACTTTAACATAATTGAGGTCAATCCATATAATTGAGAAAGATGAAGTGAATGAGTTACTTTTTGAAACATGGCTCCATCTTTGTTTTTTTTTTTTTTGGGCTAAAATTGCTTCATCATGAATTCTCTTCGCCCAGATTTGTCTTTAGGGAATTTCTCCTCATCTGGATTCCACTGCTCACTCGGGTTTCCCTCAAAGAGAATACTCCTCACCCAGCTTCGCTTTGAGAGGATTTCTCCTCACCCAGATTCACCTTGAGAAGATCTTTCCCTACACAGATTTGCTAGAGAATTATTTCTCACCTAGAATCACCTTGAGAGGATTTCTCCTCATCTAGATTCGCCTTGAGAGAATTTTGCTTCACCCAAATCTGCCTTCAAATGTTTCACTTCGAGGTATTTTTCTCAAACAGGTTATTTTCCTTATTTATTAGGCTATATCCTGAGTAGAAACCGTTATTAAAATTTTACACTCTAATATAAATATTATATGTTTCTATGTGAATAATTGAGTTTTTTTTTACTTCTATTTTTTTTTCATTAGATTTTAAAGATATTTCTTCGGGATATATCCCAAATATCTAATATATCGAGGATATTTGACGATATCAGAGAAATTTTGCAGAAACGGTGAAAGATAAGATATTTTTCTCCTATGATATCTCAGTCTCTCCAAAAAGGGAGATTGTGGGATATATCAAATCCTATAACTGTATTCCTTTTAAGTGGGACTTGCGCGCATTTTCCTTTTGGACTGAGGGGCAAGGCATATATCTCGTGGAAAAAGAGTATAGTTCTCAGATGATAATCCTGTAACGTTAAATGCAAAAGCATGCAAAAAGGAAAGAAGCTGATCGATGCTGTCTCACGTTAAATGCAAAAGCAAAAAGGAAGAAGCTGATCGATGCTGTCTCAATAATAGAATAAAAGAATTGTTCAATTCAATCAAGTAGAAAAGATAAGATTCCATATCATACAACATGATCCGATATGGACGAGGACGTATCTGAAAGCCCAACAAATTAATAAAGAAAACCTCTCTCAATTTTCTGTGCTCTATTGCTGCAAATTCTCCATATAGAGTCTCTTGGTATTTTGAGTGTTGAGTGCAGGTGAGTGGATATCAGCAAAGTACAGTTGAAAGTGTATTTCACATCGGAAGAGATTGCAGCTTGTGTGAAAAAATAACACATATAGCGGTGAGTCAATTTCAACTCCAAACATCAATAAGGAATTCATCCGATCAAAATGAAAATTGAATTAAAGAAGATTAGGATAAACTCGCATGATACTCAGGCGGACCATTTTTGTGTGCACGCGCCTGTGAAATTCAAGAACCTGCTAAGCGTAGTAACTTCGACAATTTACTGGTTCTCTGTTTGGCTGATTGCAGTTTTATATGAATATCAGGGTTGAGGTCGGATCCTGTGAACAACTTCCAGGGAGAGAAATCAGAGAATAAGCCTCAGTTAAAGAGTTAGTAAGCTCTACGCCCTTGTTTCACTAAACAATGAATGCTTCTTCTATTTTTTATATGCATACATGGCGGGAATTATTTCAGAGTAAACTGCATAATATTTTTTTTTTATAAAGCATTAGAATTAGTTGGGGTAGTGCTCTAGATGGCTAGCTTGATGCATATACATATATATATATATATATATATATATATATATATATATATATATATATATGCATGGGAACTTAGACAACATCTGTCCATTTCATTATTGGTTCCCATTGTCTCTGAATTACTGTGTTTGGAAAATTATTATTTTTGAGGAAAGATGTCAGCATCATCATGTTCCCCTTTCATTGGAGTTATTTTGATTTTGGCTGATAATTTGAAAAAACTAAATGCAATTTCAGAGAAGAAATACATACAAAGACTAGGCGCACATAATCGCGATGTCGTTAGTAGTGGAGGCTATGGTCAAGACTCTAACGGAGCATGTGTTCACAGCTCTAATGAACCAGGCTGAATTTGCACTTGACTTCAGCGGCCAGTTTGAGCAGTTGAAGACAGGGCTTGATCTCACCAAGGCCTTACTTGCAGACACGGAGAGTCTCAACCACAAGAACAACATTGTCAAGGCAGCATTATTTGAGCTGAGAGAAGTCATCTACAAAGCCGACGATGTACTCACTGATTGCTTGGTTAGAGATGAATACAGAAAGGATGGGTCTTGTTCTGGCTCCTTGTTTCACGATTCATTCTTTCTGCATCGTACGGGAAAGAAATTGAAAGATATCAATTTGCGTATGAAGGAGATAGAGCAGACCTTGGGCAAGTTTTTGAGGGCTCCTGATAACATCCATAGAGAAGATGCATACCAAGTTAGGGTGATGGTTTCACAGGACTGGAATCCAACTGAGATAATTGGGTTGGATAGCGATGTGGAGAAGATTAAGGGTTGGCTTTTCGACACTAGCAAAGTACTTTCCCACATAGGCATTGTGGGAATGGGAGGCTTGGGGAAAACCACCATTGCTCAAAAGATATTTCATGATCTAGAAGTAGTAGACCACTTTCACAAGCTGATATGGGTGTGTGTTTCACAATCATTCAGTGCTGATCGGATTATGAGGAGCATACTAGAAGGTCTAGGAGAAAATGTCTCCGGAGCTGGTGTTACTCAGATTTTGAGCAGAATTCAGCAAGTACTTGAAGATAAGAGTTGTTTGATTGTCATGGATGATGTGTGGAATCAAACAGATATTGATTGGTGGACCAACCTCTGCTCTGTTATACCCAAACAACGCAGCTGCATCATCGTTACAACTAGAAATGAAGAAGCTGTAATTGGTATGGGAGTTGAAAGTTCACGAATCCACCGTCCCAAGACTCTTAATGATGAGGAAAGCTGGCGCTTGTTCTCCAAGTTTGCATTTCCTACAAGCAAGGGATTGTGCCAGGAAGATAGGCTTGAGAAATTAGGAAAAGAACTCTTGAAGAAGTGTGGTGGACTCCCACTCGCAATCAAGACTATAGGATCCTTGTTGGCATCAAAGGTCGACTCCCCTTCTCAGTGGAGACGAGTTCTGGAGAGCTTTCATGCTTTGACAACAGAGGGAAAAACTAGCTCAGTTATGGCCTCTTTGCGATTGAGCTATGATGAACTCCCGCCTGGTCTGAAGCAATGCCTGCTGTGTTTCTCCATCTATCCAGAAGACTATGAGATACGTGCTGATCAGTTAATCCATTGGTGGATTGGAGAAGGCCTCGTGCAAAGCAAGGGCTCAAGAACAGCAGTAGAAGTGGGATATGAGTATGTTGCGGAACTGATAAGCAGATGCTTGGTTGAAATTGTGCAGCAGAGAGGATTTGATGGGAGAATCTACAAGTGCAAGATTCATGATATGGTCCGGGAACTGATAATAATGATTGCAGAGGAGGAGGAATTATGCGGCTTTGACGAACAAGGCAGACAGAAATTGACAGCAAATACTAGGTGGCTATGCTTTATTGATGAAATGGAGGAGAAGTCCTTGAAACGTAGTTCAAAGCTCAGGGCATTGTTGATGATGTCAAGCCGCAGATTTGACTTTGAAAGGAATTCTTTGCGATCCCTCAGAATGTTGGATTTATCAAACTGCACTGTGGATGAGCATTGTGTGAAGGATCTCTTCAGCTGGATCAGCTCCCTTAAGCGCTTAGCATCTTTGAACTTAAGTGGTATTCAGGCTCTGAAAGAACTGCCATCTTCAATTCATAAACTCCTCAACCTCCAACTTTTACTTCTAACAGGTTGCAGCAATCTAGAAAAAATACACCCTTCCATCACTAATTTGAAGAAGCTGATTATTTTGGACCTAGGCGGGTGTCCAATCCAATACTTACCTCAGGGATTGGGAAGGCTTTCTTATCTTCAAGAGTTCTCCGGATTCAAGATTGTGAGTCAGCCTAGAATGCCATGTTTCCGGCTTCTTGAGATTAGGGAACTGATCAACCTGAGAGTACTGCGAATACATGTAAGCAGTACCACAGTTATTGCAGACAATGAACTTGATGTCCTCTCTCAGCTTCGAAGGCTCAATGTTCTGGCTATCGACGCAGAAGATTGTAGAAATAACAATGTTTTGGAAATGCTAGAAAGGCTGATCCCTCCTCCAAGCCTCCAAGAGCTGTATCTTAGGAATTACAAGAAGGAAACTCTGCCTAGCTGGGTTAATCCCGGACAGCTTTCAAGATTGCAGTATCTTTGCATCGAGAATGGAGACCTTGTCAAGCTAAGTAGTGGTCAAACCTCCTGGAACCTTGAAGGCCTGTGTCTCAAGTACTTGATGAGGCTAGAGGTAGATTGGAAGGACTTGGAGAAGGATATGCCTGTACTCCACTACATGGAGATCAGTCATTGTTACAACTTGAAGGATTTCCCATGTTCAGTTATGGAACCAGGGGTCTGGAGAAAGAATTAAGGTTGGCGTATTGATGGCTTTGAGATGACTCTGGCAGTCTGGCTACAACCCGGAGATATGCAATTAATCAAAACTTATATACAATTGGAGGGCATACTACTGGTTTCTTCTTGTTGTGGTAGCAGTATTTTTGTTGTCTTTTTTAAGAGAGTAGAAGTGGTTTGAAATGAATTTTTCATATTGTTTATGTGTGATGTTATCGTTATACTTTGAAGTGGTCTGAAGCATGTACTATTATGCAGATGCAAACTTATCTATTCCGTCAGTGATTGTGTTCTGGCGTCTGGCGACATGCATTCTCAATTACGCTCTCCTTTATTTATTTATTTTTTTACTAAAAAGTTTCCATTAGGTGATTGAGTATTTTTTTTTTTTTTTAGCAAACCTCGACAAAGCGAGGTAAAAATATTATAAGAAAAAGAACATCTAGTACATCAAGACGGTGCAAGGGGAAGACAACAAACTTGCCCCTCAAATTCAAGACATGCCTCTTGAAGAACAACTAAAGCACTACAAACTAGCTAAAACGAAAATTAGGAAGACCTAAACGGTCTCGGGCACAAAAAGAAAGTGCAAATTGAGGAATCGAATCCCACCAAATCATATCAGACAAAGCATCACCAAAATTAGCTAAAGCATCAGCAACTTGATTACCCTCTCTATAAATGTGTGAAGAACGAAAGTGCATATGAGAAATCCAATGAAGACAGTTACCCCACTCCACTCGAAGTTGCCAAGGCACCATATGAGGAGAGCGAAGGAATGTGAGAACAAGAGATGAATCAACTTCTAGCCAAACATGCTTCCAGTCCCAAACCCAAGCCAACTCAATAGCTTTGATTACCGCCATTACTTCAGCTGCAACAGAGCTTGGGATATCTAAACTGGATGAGAAAGCACCAAGAACCTCACCCTTGTAGTCACGAAAAACTCCACCATAACCCGCACTCGGTGAGTTCATTTTCCATGCTCCATCCGTATTAATTTTAACCCAACCAATTAAAGGAGGATGCCAATTTACCTCTATGATACGGGGAGCACGACGAGGTTTACAAGGAACCCCAAAGCGCTTAACTACAGAAAGATCTTGAATAGAGTTGAACATGCATCCAGTGGCTATGCGGCCGGAAGTATTTACATAACCTGAGATCATCCTACAAGCATGCATAGTATTGGGCACAATACCGTCAAACTTACACCTATTTCTTGTTCGCCAAATGAACCACAGGGTTGAGCAAAAACAAGCTATCCATAACTCCTTTAGTTGAGGGCTGCGACCAACTCTATGACCCTTAAACAACAGCTCCAATAATGTGCCCGGAAGACCACCCAATTCAAATATGCCCATCATGCAAGTCCATAGTGACGCAGCAAAAGGACAATTAAGAAATATGTGCTCTAATGACTCACCCTGTTTCCTACAAAGCAAGCAAATTGAACCAAGAGAGACTCCACGTTTTTGCAAAAAATCATCAGAAATGACCCGGCCTCGCAATACTTTCCAGACCAAAAGAGACATACGTGGAGGAACATACTTGCACCAAATTAATTTACACCACTCAATTGAAGCAAGTTTAGGCCTTATGAAGGTAAAGGCTTCTTTAGTACTAAGCGTACCTGATGAAGAAGGCATCCAAACTAAAGTATCTACTGCATGAGCATCCCTTGATATAGGAATATGTTGCTGCAAAAAATCACATAAGCATGGGAGGTGGAGTTGAAGCAAATGTGGAAAGTTCCAAGCTCCATCTTCAATATACTCGGCAACAGTACCATTAAGCTGATTGACGCTTCCATCATGCAATCCAATTAAATCAACTAATGGTTTGCCAACAAAATTATCTCTCCAAAAATTAATATTTGAACCATCCCCAATTAACCACCTGCTATTCTCAATTATGCTTGGCCAAAAGCGCCTCAACCCAGGCCAAATAGAAGAAATAGCATAGGAGCTCCGCAACCTCCCATCACGCCAAAACCGAGCACGAAGAAGAGTACAACCGTTAGAGGTAGAAGTAAAAATATCCCATGCTTTTTTGAGAAGAAAAGAACGATTTAAAACCACCAATTGCTTAAGACCCAAACCACCTTCTTCCACTGGATAACAACAATTCTTCCAAGCAATTAAGGGAACTCCACGTGAATCAATGGAACCTGACCATAAGAAATTTCGGCACCAAACTTCCAGCCGTCTAAGTAAAGTAATTGGCCATTCATAAACCTGAAAGCTGTAAGTCAGCATGCTATGAATCACAGACTTGATTAATTGTAAACGGCCGGCCATTGAAAGAAGAGAACCCATCCAACTAGAAAACCGAAGGCGAATCTTGTCAACGAATACTTGAAAATGAGATGTGCGAGGTTTACCACGAAATATAGGCACACCCAAATAAGTAAACGGAGTTGATCCCAATGGAATACCCACACTCGAAACAATAGAGTGTTGTCTTCGGTGAATGTGCTTGCTAATAAAAACACTTGATTTAGCACGATTAATAACTTGCCCCGAATTGAGCCCATACTCCTCAAAGAGATTCATCATCACCTTCAAATTACGCTTATCTCCCCGGCAAAAAACAATCACATCATCTGCAAATAAGACATGAGATGGAGCGCGGATACCACGAGGGGAAGATATAGAGTGCAGCTGCCCTGTATTGACAAGAGTAATGATACCCCTACTTAGCACCTCTTCAGCCAAACAGAAAAGTAAGGGAGATAGTGGATCTCCTTGTCGTACACCTCTACCACAAGCAAAATAACCGACTGATCTGCCATTCACTAATAATGAGAGCTTTGCAGAATGGAGGAGAGTACGAATCCAATTGATGAACACCGGGTCGAAACCAAAAGCTTGAAGAACACAAAGGAGAAAATCCCAAGAAATAGTGTCGAAAGCTTTTGAGATGTCTGCCTTAATAGCCACATTCCCTCCATAACATTTATTATCAAGGAGATTGAGACACTCAGAAGTAGCTAAAATACAATCTGAAATCTGCCGCCCAGGAACAAACCCATGTTGCTGAGGAGAGATAATTCTTGAAGCAATGGAGGCCAACCTGGTAGAGAGGATTTTTGGTATTACCTTGAATGCAAAATTGGCAAGGGTTATTGGCCGAAATTTTGTAATAGAATCTGCATGCTCGACCTTCGGAATGAGAATGATCAGGCTAGAATTAAAAGAAGCTGGCAAGATACCAAATCTGAAAAAATATTGAACTGCCGCTGAAACATCCTTACCGACAATGTCCCAACAAGAGACAAAAAAATGGCCACTAAATCCATCTGGACCTGGAGCACTATCCGGATCCATAGCCTTTACCGCTGTGAATATCTCCTCCGAAGAAGGAGTAATAATAAGATTAGCATTATCTTCCTCAGTAACCAGTGAAGGAATAACCCTTGAAACAAGACCAGTATCCTCACAACCATGCTGATCAGCAAAAAGATTCTTATAATAGTTGAGAACATGATTTTGAATAGAAATAGGATCCTCAAATACCTGATCACCCTCCCTGAGACAATGTATTGAGGACTTAGCTTTCCGAATCCTACACATTGCATGGAAAAAAGAAGAATTGCGGTCTCCTTCAGATAACCAACGCAACCTTGACTTCTCACGTAGAAACGACTCATGCACCCTCATGGATTCAGCCAAATTTACCTGCAACTCAATTTCCTTAGCGAAATCAACATTTGAACCTCCTGAAGTAGCAATGGATAATTGTAATGCTTCAAGCTCTGCAAGGTTAGCATCAATTTTTCTATTAACGTCACCAAACACTTCCCAATTCCAAGATCGAAGAGAATTCCTCAAGACCCGCAATTTATGCTGAAGAATTGTCAAAGGGCAGCCATAAGTATTAGTCGATTCCCAACAATTCTTAACATCAATTACGCTAGTATATATGGGATCCACCAAACACATCTAAAATTTATATGCTGTGTTCAGTGGAAGTTCTATGATCAATATACCCTCTTCGAAATCTATGGCATATTGAGAAGAGGCAGAAAAATCTGTTAAAGAGCAGTCATTGGTTCAAACAATAAAAGTGATTTCACTATAAAAATAAAATAAAAACAAAAACAAAAACAAAAATAAATAAATACATAAAACTCTACATACATATGTAATCTTTAATGGCTGTGAGTTAAGAATTTACCATTCATTGGTTAATTTGATTATTGCTGGCTTCTAAAAATATATCTAATTTTGCAGTAAGCTTCTTTTCCTTTAATTTTTTCTCAAGATTTTGCCTACTTATTTACCAAGAAAAAAAAAAATACCTGTCTAGTTACACCAAGATTCAAAAAAAAAAAACATTTTTTTTTCAAAGGCTTGGATAGGTGAGGAAGAGATCCTTCCTATCCTCTTAAATTAAGAAAAGGAAAACAAGAGTACAAAGGAGGGGCTCCCAAATAAATCAGAAGGAGGAAACAAGAAACTAACGAAAACGAAAGTTCAGAAGACCCAAGTGGTCTCTGTTACAATATGCAAGTATAAAGGGTGGAGCAGAGTCCCACCAAATCAATCTTGTAGAAGCAGTACCAAAATTCGCTAATGCATCAGCAACTTGATTACCTTCTCGAAATATGTGAGGTGAGCGGAAATTCATTTGAGAAATACGATACAAGCAATTGCGTCATTCAATGCAAAACATCCGAAGAACTAAATGAGGACTGCGAAGAAAGTCAAGGATAAGAGAGGAATCCACTTCCAACCAAATATGCTTCCAATATCTAACCCAAGCTCAATGGCCTTGATGACCGCCATCACTTCCGCTGCAACTGAGCTAGGAATTTCAAGATTAGCAGAGAAATGTACAATACTAGAGTCTAGAGGTATGGTTGAAGAGTTAAGATTTGGGTGTTAGGTATTAACTGGGGTTGAAAATGCTAGATTTGGGAGCTTAGGTGCACAGAGATCCAAAACTAACTAACTAAGATACGGTTAAATCTTAAAACATTTAGCCTAAGAGTATGAATGAGCTATTACATATGATAAGCATGTAATGCTATGCGGTAGGACATTATTCTGTGTTTTCAATGATCAACGTTAGTGAGATGAAGTTGGCGGAAAGAGATATGAGCAGATCAGAGCAATGCAAAAACCATAGGGAAAACTACATTTAGATGCAGAGAATGATGCCCATGTTTCTCTGTGTCCAGAGAAGAATGGAATTATAGTACAGTTGCTGATGAAAGCGGCATGGTGCACTTTCTAGCTTAATGTAATACCCCGAAAATTCAAATTATTTTCAGAAGACATTTTGGAAATGATTTCGTGGCCATGGGCGAAAGTACGAAGCTTGGAGAAGTTGTGGAATTAGTTCGTACGTTTTTATTTTCGAAATCGAACGTTATTTAGGGGGCATCAAAAAGTGACTTTTTATATGTACCGAATTTGGGAAAATTTCCTTCATGAAAGTTGTAGATCTCGTCGATACGATCACGTGCATATACGGAACGCAATATTCGGAGTTCGTATGAATAAGTTATGAATATTTGAAAATTGGGAATTTTCTATAAATAGCAAAAAAATCTGAATTATTTCGGAAGGACGAATTTTCTCAAAATTTGCAATTTGGTCCCCCAAACTCTCCGTTCTCTCTCCTCCCTACGCGGCCTGACCGCTCGACCCGACCCGGAAATATCTCCGGTCTCCGGCGTCCTCCCGCCCCGGACCCGGCACCTCCCGAAGTCGCCGCTCCACGCCCAGCCTCCCTCCGGTGTCGCCTTGCCCCGCCGTCTCCCCCAGAGCTGGATCGGAGGAGCCTCAGCGCTGCGAAACCCGACCCGGCCGGAAAACCTATTTTCCGGCATCACCTCGGCCGATCCTTCTCGATTTTGGAAACGTCTCCTCCTGCTGATCATCCTCATATCCTCCTTACATCACGATTTGAAGTGTAGAGCAAAAGATCAAGCGTTGAAGATTGACGGTTCTGATTTAATCTGGAAACGTGATCAGACGGCCAAGATGGATTCAAACTTCCAAGTTTGATCTAGGGCGATCTAGACCGAATCTCGCTTAGCTCCAGGTATGAAAGTCGATCAACTCTTCATTTTGAACCAGTTTGTAGTTGGTCACTTTGCCATCGGAGGTGGTTGACCAGGTGTTGACCGCCGCCGTTGACCGGCTGACCCGCCGCTGACCACCGGCTGACCCGCCGCTTGTGGCGGCGCGTCCGGCCTTATTTTAGTGTTCTGATTTCAGTTTATTCATCTATGCATCCATACGAGCGTTTTGATATATTACAAGGTTATTTTAGAAAAAGTTGATAAATAGTGGATTTACGTTTTTACGTTTTATCTTCGGTTTACGATCTGTGAAGATCAGACCATCGGTTTTACTTCAAATTTTAATATGTTGATCGTATGACTGTCCCGGTGACTTTGTGAGGTCACGGGCGAAGATCCGACCGTTGGATCTTCGTATAATTGTGAAATAGTGATTCGGAAGGCGAATCGTGAGAATCCGACTGTCGGATTTTCATGAAATTTTGTGGAGATGTTTATAAGGACGATTCAGGAAGATCCGATCGTTGGATCACCTTTATTTTCTAATCTGACCGTTGGATCGTCTTTATTTTCGAATCCGACCGTTAGATCGTCTTTATTTTAGAATCTGACCGTTGGATCGTCGTTTAAGTTTATTTCGTGTTTCGTTTACTAAGCAAAGACCGTACTTGATTAGGTGATTGACGGTCTTCCTTGGTGAGCGGTTTTGGTGTGTATTGTGAAATTGAAGACGCAGCGGGATTAGAGGTGAGTAAACCTCACGTGGTTCATATTACAAACCGAGTACTTTTAATTACTTTATTTTGTCGTAATTGTGTGAAAATATTTATGGAATAAATATTTGTTTTTAATCAGATGGACTTGATCAGCTATGGTCCATAGGTAAGTAAAATGTATTTAAACTATAAAAGTGAATTTTTCGGTTTTCACTATGTGTGGTTTATAGTTGGTATTAGTGGTCATCCCTGAGCGGATGATTACGTATATATATATATATATATATATATATTTACGTGGAATATATATATTGGTTGACGTGTGATTGGTGTGATGATATGATTGAGAATGGATTGGTGATTTTGGAATTGTATTTTGAGTACATATTTACACAATAATAGTACGTATCATGGAATTATTGATCATATTGTGTGAAAGAATATAGTGTACTCGATTTTGGATTTAGGGTCGATGTAGTGACCAGTATGAGGGTATAGGATGCTCTAATCAGTGGATGATGGGCTACAATACGGTTAGAGCTCTAGTCTGTCAGTCACCGTGTTTGTATAAATACGCTTTCGGGGTTTTGAGAAGAAAGATGTGAGTTTAGATCCCGTATTAATCATTGGTGATTTAGAGTTGGAGATTTTAGTGACTGATTTTGGGAGTACCTGTGTGGTGATATGTGGGAGTACCTGTGTGGCGATATACTCCCTGTGTGGTGATATGTGGGAGTACCTGTGTGGTGATATGTGGGAGTACCTGTGTAGTGATATGTGTGAGAACCAGTGTGGTGATCTGTGCAATGATCTGCATGATGATTTTGTATAAAGGAGATCAGAATACATTATTTGGAATTGGATTTGCTATGTATAGGGTGTGGGAATGACCATATGCAATGGGAATAATTGTAGGTTGTGGAAAAGACCACTTAGGTGATATTGAGGTTAGGGGACTGTGAGAATGTATTCTTTGTTGTTTTTCCGTGAGTTGGTTTGACGTTTTCTTCGTGGATGTTGTGATTGTTGGTTGTTTACTTGAGTTAAAATAAATATGATTTAAAATCAACATTTCCTTCTTGTTTACTCATACGGGCTGTCATGGCTAACCGGGTTTGGTGTTGTTGCAATCCCGGTACACTATTCAAATTGTGTAGCGGGTAGTCCTACAGGTCAGGAGGATCATGGCGGAGATCGTGCGGATTAGAGTATTTGTTTTAATTTTACAGCCTTGTAAATTGTGAGGTGAGTGATGCTCAATTTGAGCTTTACAAATTTACTTTGTACAAGTGAGTTGTATTAATTAAACTGAGGTTTTCGAGATTTGAAATTTGAGTGGCGTGTGTTGTAGTTGTTTATTCATGTTTTGGATTTGAATTTTTATTCAAAATTCGGGGCGTGACACTTAAGAGTAATAATCATCTTGAATGGTGAATGAAAACAAAGAAAGACGGATCCAATAATTTGAAGATATCAAGAGGAAAAGAGTGAGCACCCTCATAATTCATGGTGCTAGGCAGTGGACCTACTTCTTTCTTGGCCATCACGACAAGCCGATACTTAACCCCCAAATACTTGTTTTGGGATTGGTTGTTATACTCTGACACCGCCAAGTCTGTAATGGCTTTCATGTCATTGGGGAAACACCATCTTGGTGGTGGTGGTGGTATTCGATCATGCCTAGGGGATGTAAAATCCCAAAATGTCAGGTTTGGCTTGACGCATTCTAGTCCAATAGGCTGCAGTGGGGGTTCTGTACCTTTGTTCAATGGCAAAGTTTACTCTGGGGTTGCGAGTCACTGTTCTATGGCCCCGTGGCAATAAGGTAGTGGTTCGAACCCATTAATAGAATTTAGACACTTCATTGTGGTTTGATATGGAGGGTAAAAAAAAAAAAACTTCGGCCTTATTTTAACAGCTACAAAACGTAGATAATACATCAAATTACAGTGGTGTTCACCTGGTCAGTTGTTGACCAAATAATTTATGCTCAATAACCCTTAGATTTACATCCAAGGGTGGAAAACAAAACACTTCAACTTAAAAATAATTCTCTCTGTCATTGGATTTACATCCAAGGGTGATTGAACATTATTTTCTTGGTCAATAACTTGAACATTTTCGCATCAAATTATGTCATTTATGATGTATGTTGCTTTTGAAAAATTAAGTAAACAATGAAGTATGGATTTTGTTTCTCTCCCTGTACTTTTTCGTTGGCTTTCACGATTGTACAAACTCAGTCGTTTTGGATTCCCTAGCAAAAGAGAAAATTAGATATAAACCCAAAAATTCAATTTTCTATTAGAAAAACCCATACATATTTTTCTTTTAATTTACACCCAAATCACATTAATAAACCTTCTATATAGAGTGATTCATAAAAAAATATAAAAAAATAAATGAAAAGAAAACCTTCCATATAGACTGTATGCCTATAATCAATATTTTTCCTTATATATATATATATATCTAATTTTTACATGTCTAATGTACCTACTAAATATGTATATATAAGTAGAACAATTCTTAGGTTCACCCCTAGGGTGAATGAACATATTCACCCCCATTGTCGATTAACGCATAATAACTTTATAATTTTGTAATCCAACCATTCATGTTGTATAACGTAATACAAAGATTAGCTTTGTAAAAAATCAATCAAATTGAAGACCTTTCAGTTATTCATTTCTATGAAATACATGGACGGTTCATCATAATAGTAGTAAGTGTTGTTAGAACCATCCATTTGTTTGATTCAATTAGATAATTAAACGATTTCTGATTCGATTGATTTTTTTACAGAGATGATCTTTAAATGCTAATTTAAGATATGGACCGTTGGATTATAAATTTATTAAATAAAAGTATGTTAATCGACAATGGGGGTGAATATGTTCATTCACCCTAGGGGTGAACCTAAGAATTGTTCATATAAGTAGGGCTTAAATAATAGAAACGTTCAAGCTTAATAGAGATCGACACGCAATGATATATACCACAATCATAGGTATAATATTTTTGTTTATACAATCATAGGTATAATATAATAGAAAACCTACCAAAGATGTATGATACAAAAAATAATAATAAATTCTAATACAAAGATGTTATACAAAACCTATTAACATTTAGGCTGTAATCGAATGTACAAACTAAAAACTAAGCCTCCTATATGTTAGATACATACCTACCCTCTCAACCCTAGTCTACTTCTAGATCGGCCGGCGGCGGGAGTCCTTCCCTTCTCCGACCTTATGCAGCGGCAAGTATCGGTCTCCCCTTTACGTCATCTGTTGATGACACTTAGAAGCCGACCATGTGCGGCGACCACTCAACTCAGGCCTAGTTCACTCATCATCTCTTGCCAGAAGGAAATAGGTGATGTGAGAGAGATGGATCGGTGCTTCGGTCCGATCAGATTCAATGGTGTTTGGGTTGAGAAATGGCCATGGCGGATCTGGCCGAGGCGAGGACGCCTCAAATCTGGGTTGTATGCAGTCGGGAAGGACTAGAATATACAGTCTCGAAGCCAAGAGATGAGAGGGTGCGACCTCTGGACCCGGATCAAAGCGGCCACACTCCGATTGATGGAGGCGCCGGCCTTTGCACCCCAACTTGTGGAAGCGGCAGAGATAGTAGTCGTGCACCATGAAGCGAATTAGACTTTGGAGCAGGTAAAACTTGGCTGTAGGATGATCGGATATGAGGCGATGACGGTGGCTGGCTCTGCTGCCTAGATTTGCAATGGGGTGGTCTCAGCGACGGCTAGCGGCTTGGCAGAGGACCGGCAAGTGGGGTGCCCAAATCAGTTCGGGGGCCCAAATGGATTGGGTGGCCCAAGTCAATATTGGTATCTAAATCATTTCAGAAGCCCAAAAGTGTGTGGTGGCCCAAATCAGTTTTGAGGTTAAAATCAAATGGGTCTGGAAGGTTCTAAATTGCTCTGAGTTCCTGGTGGAATTGGGCTCTTTTGGTGGACCATGCTAATAAGCTCTATCTCTTAAGGGTTTCGTATTTGGGATCCCGGAGGATCACTACCTTGTAGTTGGAGGCTTGAGATAAGGGCAAAGGAAAGCCTTAGGTTTTCCTTGTCTTCTTGCCTATTACTAGAAAGTCGGTCTTCTACTACTTTCAGCTTGGTTTTCTCTAGTTGTATACCAATTAAGGTCTCTAGGCGACAAGGCTTACCAGTCAAAGAGAGGTTAGTAGGTTGGATTTATTTTCTTGTAGCTAGGCTCAACAAGTGAGAGGATGTGTTAACAGTGAGGGTCACCTGTCCTTTGCTCGGTAGCTTGTGCCATTTATGAGTTTGGTATGAGACAACATCTGATGTACGTGCCTTCTGGCCATGGATAAATTAATGAAATTATCTATTTCCTAAAAAAAAAAAATGTTAGATACATACCTGAAATCAAATTATCTAGGAAAAAAAAGAAGTATTCTGATGATTAGATACATTTTATGTACATACCTTACAAATAGAAATGGTTATTAACCTATGTTTGCTTTCCATTCAAGTGTTTATATGAAAAGTATAACATACCTTTTATAAAGAAAAAACATACCACAAAAAATCAGATATAAACTTCGATCTAGGTATTGATTACCAGAGCTTCAATCAAAGGTTTAGTTCAATCAAAGGTTTGTTGAGGACTCCACCCACTTGTTTGTGTTTTGTTCCTTTGCTCAACAGGTATGGCAATGGTTGGCATGTTGCTTTGGTTTCTTCTTGCCATCTCATGGTACAATTGTTGATTTATGGAATAACATCAAAGGTAAAACATTCTCACCTCAATTGAAGAATCTTTGGATAGCCGGCTGTCTTTATGCACTCATGACAATTTGGAAAGCGCGAAACAAGCTTCTCTTTGACAATAAGATTCCTTCTTTACTACGTGTTTTTCGCTCCATTAAAGTATGGCTTCGATTTATCGCACCCCATACACCAGGACACACAGTTGGTCTGTTGGATTCTCAGTTGCTTGTGGGTTTGGGTATTCAACCGATTTCACGAAGACGAGTAGCTCCTCACTTGGTTCTTTGGCATCCACCAATTACTCCATGAATCAAACTCAGCACAGACGGCTTAGCTAAGGGTAACCCTGGACCAGCTGCATGTGGTGGAGTTTTTAGGGATGAGCATGGTCGTTATCTTGGTGAATTTTGTCAAGGACTTGGTCATCAGACAGCTTTTTTCGCTGAACTAATGGGTGTCATTATTGGAATTGAATTTGCTTTTCGTTTTGGATGGAATAACATATGGCTTGAAAGTGACTCCACTAATGTTCTTGCTTGCATTGTCTCTTCTTCATTTGTCCCTCCTTGGCCTCTACGGATTGCTTGGTTGACTTGTTTAGCGCGTATCCGTTTGTTGACTTTTCATTGCTCTCATGTGCTCTGCGAAGGGAATACTATTGCTGATAGGTTGACAAACATGGGTTTGGCATCCACTGCCTTAGTTTGGTACACCACCGCACGATCTACTCTATCTCCTTTCTTGCTTAGGGATGATATGGGCATTCCTTATCAGCGTAATGCTTGATTGGATTTGTACTTTATTTGTTTCTCTTGTATTCCGGGATAAGGTTTATGTCTCCCCCCTCCCCTTCTTTGTATTTTATTATTATTTATTAATAAAATATGAATAGGGGCATGGGCGGTGGTTTCCCAGAGTGTGGAAGACCCTTCTCCTTTGGGATTGAGGGTTGGACTTGCTCCCTGCATCGTCTGCTTCCAAGGAACTAATATCGTCTAATCCTTTATTTGATTAAAAAAAAAGGTTTAGTTCATCAAGTGTATTTGTTTAGAGCTTGAAGCATATTGAGAATTTTTTTGACAAAAACATGAAGAAGAATAAATAGGAAGACATGCAGGAAATTATTAGGATTGAGATGATGATGTGGCACATGCCACCTTATTTGGTATAGGTTTTTTGTATAACATTTTGGGATCTTAAGCATTTTCCTTTTATTTTCTATGTCACTTAATGAGAATTTATTTATGTAATCAACCTAATCAACAGATTTGGGTGTATATTAAAAAAAAATCTTGGATAGGTTTAATCTAATAGGTGTATTCAAATTTAGGTCTAAAATGAAATGCCCCTTAGCAGAAATTCAAATTTTGAGTTCATAAGCATTGATGATAATAACATCCAATTTGATAAGACAAACGACTAAAGTCCAAAAAATCAATATCATACAGGTTTGATGCACTAGTTAGGAGGCAATAGTCTACCAAAGTCCAAAAACTAGGAGCAAAATAGAGCGAGAGATTGCTGCGTTTTGTTTGAAATTTTCTAGGGTCTACTTTAAGAAATCTGTTCTGTTTCATCTTCCCCTTGGATAAAATTGGATGATGTGGATGCTCTCGAGGTCACTTCTATAGAAGCAAAGGAATCAACTTGAAACTCACTTTTTTTGTCGCCAACAAGAAACTCACTACTTCAGACATAGTAGGCCTCAGAGTTGGGATATAATGGTGCACTTTACTATTAAATTGAAGATGATGATGGCTTGTTTTTTGCATCATACTTGGTAGACAAGGTTTTGTCAACCAAGTCCACCACCCTTCCTTTTCACTGTAAATCATAAGCCTGCATTTCCACACACACACAACATACGTCGTGTTAAATGAGATTGCAGTATAGTTTGGACAAACAAGTTGAATAAAAGAATGGCAATGCCAATTTTGCTTACCGTGTCTAAAAGAAATTCACTTGCCTGGCTATCTGGCCTGTGTCTTGCATTTGTTCTTCCACTAATTAGCAGTTTCAAGTATAACCACCCCAAAACTGTAGATATCAGCTTTAGATGTCACAATTCCTCGAACATACTCAGGTGCCATATATGGCCTGTAGGAAACAAGAGGTAACTTATCATTACACCAAGTCAAAGATTGCAACAGGTATATATAAAGTGGCTGGGAGTAGGTATTGTTTTATAGTTCTACTTATTGTGACACTTCCTATTTTTATGAACTTGAATTGATCAACTTTGGTGTAAAAGGTTGCCAATCCAAAGTCTGATATTTTAGCCTTAAGGTATCAACTTCGAGATCGAACATGTAGACATCATGCCTCCCCCTGATGTCAATATCTCCCCCTGATTGCTACAATCATGGGAGTTCGGATAACTTTCTTAATCCGATGCTCTTCACATGTTTCTCGAAGGTGGATTTTGGTAACGACTTAGTAAATAAGTCCGCTACATTATCCTCTAATCGGATTTGGTTCACTTCAATATTTAGAAATGCTTGTTGTCATTTTGATGGAGAGGAGGAGGAGCACGGAAGGTGGCATTTTGCCTTGTGGGGTCCGATCTCACACTTCCGTCATCTCTTTTCTCTATAGGGATAGAACAAACCCATATCAATCGTACCTCTCAAATATCGAAAGATTGTCTTTATACCAATCTAATGGCGTTGCGTTGGCGCGGGGCTATATCTAGGCAACAAGTTCATAATAATTGAGGTGTCCAGTCTTGTATTGAGCTAAGTACAATAATGCGCCTATTGTACATAAGTAAGCACTTCTACTATTAACACGTCTTTGTCATCATCCCTGGGACGAAACGGATCCTTTTTAGGGCCAAGACTACAGACGACCATGGTGCATCTTTGACTTTATCAAAAATGTCTATTGACACGGTATACAAGCTCTGAATCTAGACAAAATCGTGTTCTCCCAAGGTCCTTCCTTTCAAACTCGGATTTCAGGTGTTCAGCGGTTTCCCTTAACTCTCAAGGGTTCCAATTATGTTTATCAACATAAACCGCGACAATTGCAAATCCGAAACTTGTCACAGAAATGCGTGGGCATAGTTCATCACATCCCTTCCCAATCAAGTAGTCATTTTAGTGAGCACTTCAACCTCGTTGCAAATACGCTCCGTGGTTTAGAGCTACTTGACTTGGGTACATAAAGTCCACAAGAACCTTCATTATATTCCGTATCTAGATCCCCATAGAGATACGTAGTGACCACATTCGTAAGCTGCATGTTCAGTTATTTGGAAACTACCAAACTGACAAGGTAGTGGAGTGCAATGACATCCATTATGAGAGAATATGTCTTCTCGTAGTCGATTCCTGGGTGTTATGAGAAACCTTAAGCCATAAGGCGAGATTACCATCTCTTTTTCTCATCACGCTATCTAACGAATACCTATTAATGTCAATAGGTTTTATGTTAGGAGGTGTTGGCATCTCAGACCCGAAATCCTTCCTCTTCGTTAGTGAATCCAATTCAATCTGGATCGCATCTTTCCATTTAGGCCAATTTTCTCTACGTTGGCATTCTTCAACGGAGTAAGGTTTGATGTCATTGGTCTCAATAATTCCACGTCCTCATGTACAATAGTGTAGTTCGCAGAGATCTCTATATTCTCAGGAATTGGCTCTAACATTGAGGCGTCCCCCAACGATGTCTCTTGGACATAACCACAATCCAAAATGTTCTCATGAGAAGGATTTTGAGTATCAATGATCAATGGATCAAGTTGTGCCAAACTCACTCTCTTCTTAGGGGGAGAATCCATCGAACCTATGGGTCTCCTACTCTCTCTAGCGGAACCCATGGCCTATGACGCCATGATGCCACCTTTGTGGCGTCACCATACCACCATCCATGGTAGTGGTGCAGTACCCATCTTCTCTGGGTGACACCATGTCCTCTTGTGGGGATATCAATCCTTGCAGGCATGTTTGTAGCAGGTATATGTGATCTCATCACTTTTAGGGGATCAAGATGAGACATGGTGGGGACAGACCACGACAATTCTTGTCGTTCCTGTTGAACATTGACGTTCTAATCTCCCCCTAACGACGGGAAGACTGTCTCATCAAAGTGACAATTCGCAAATCCAGCGAAATAAAGATCGCCTGTCAAGGGTTCTACATAGCGGACTTATAGTTGGAGACTCATGTCCAATAAATATATATATGCATTCGTTGCAATGACTCATGTTGATGCGCTGTGGCGGCGCAATTGGCACATGAACTGCACACTCAAATATGCATAAATACGAGATATTAGACTCGAACCCAGTCACTAGCTGTAACACAAATAAAAGTTGAGTGGCTACTATGAGTCGTAGACGAATTAGCATAGCTGCATGCGATATTGCATAACCCAAGTGGAAAATATTGGTGAGCATTACCAAAGTCCGGGCTTTCATCGTAATCTTTTCATGGTGGCTTTTCCGCCAGACCAATTGGGTGTGTACATGGGAATATGATACTTGATATCAATACCCAATGATAGGCAATAGTCATCGAAAATGTTCTATGTAAACTCTCTAGCATTATCAAGTCAAATTGATTGGATGGGATGATATGGGTAGTGAGCCCGTAGCCATATGTTATGTGCTATGAGTGTAGTATAAGTAGCATTATGAGTGGATAATGGCACAACACGGGACCAGCATGTTTGCGTATCAACCAACACCATAAAACATCTATACTGTCCGCAAGTTGGTTGATCAAATCCACAGAATTCCCTTAGGTTCTTTGTGAGAATGGAATTATTTCCTTAATCTCCTTTGCATAGGATGGTCTCAATCCTAAATAACAGGCTTTATAGAACGAAACATGGGCCTTATAATCAACCAATAAAGGTTTTGGTTAAGCCACAATGTCACAATAGACTTGAGAAGTAGAGAGATGAGTTTATGGCGTCAATGCCATGTATTTGCCACAGGGGGTAGGCGGCGCTGGCCATGTATGGCCGGTCTTTGCACAATCATGGGGCCATGAGGCGCATGTGCAGCTCCTCGAACCAATTCTTGGTTCTTACTTTTTTTCGTTCTGAAAATGGATGTCCGTGTAAAGTCTTTAATACACGGATCATCATGTCAAAGCCTATATGTGTCAGAATCCCATAAGTTGTCTCTCATGACATGGTTGGATTCAATAACTCAAATAGTGGTTGCATACAACCCACTAGAGCGACACATAAGTTTCTCTAATACTCGTTTATGTCCGTAGTTATTAGAGGTGATGCAAAGGAACTCTGTCCATTCTCATAATGTGTTTCCACATGAAAACCATTGGCTCTTATATAATAAAGTTCGAATTAAAGTATGTCCAAGACATTAAGTAAAAAAATTGACACTTTTTTAATAGCCAATGATTACATCAAAGTTTCCAAAATCTAATCCAAAATAAAATCAAAGTAAGACACATTGTAGTCACTCTATCCGTTTAGTAACTCCAATCAAATATGACCAGGAAAGTAGAGAGAGATGTTGGTGGAGCAAGGCTCTCTTAAGTACCAATAATCTCAATGACTTTCCTAGACATCACATTTTATTGGGTCCGCCACATAAGAAAGAGTTAATACAATTGTCATTTATTGACTAAGGCAAATTGCCATTACAAAAGTTCTTGGAAAAATAAAAGGACTAATCTAATCAAAGTTTGCTGCATCCTTGTGCACTTCATCTTCAGCTTTGAAGTCCTCTATGGTGAGATTGACATCTCCACCATCTTCTTCTTCTTCTGCAAGGTACACTTCTTGCTCTCTCAGGTCCCTATATGCCCTGTATCTTGCAGCTAGTTCCTCGCTTGCCTTGCATTGCTTGAACCAATGCTCAATCGATCCACATCGATGACACTTATCATTATGGTTGCCTCCCTTTAATTGAGGTGCACGTTGTGCACGTTGCGGGTGTTCCCTAGGAGGGTTGGTGCCACCACCACGACCCATGGCGCCACCATTACGACTAGAGATACCACGACCCCCTCTCCCACGTGTGGCATTACCACCATGTGTATCCACACCAAACTTGCAGTTTCCTTCCTGGTTAGGGTGGTTATATGGGCCCATACGTCCCTCATGTCCCCCATTCTTAGGGTACCGCTCCTTGCGCCCTCCTTTGGGTGCATTATAATTCGCCTCATGAACGCTCTTAGTTCCAATGGGCCATGAATTATAATTCCTCATGAGTATGTTATCATGTTTCTCAGTTACAGATATAATATCGATAAGCTGATGAAACCTCGTGATCAGTCTAGCATTGACTTCAGTACGGTATTGCTTTGATACCACAATGGCTGAAACGGGGAAAGTGGAGAGAGTTTTCTCAATTAGCGCTTGCTCTGTGACAGGCTGTCCACAAAACCTCAACATGGACTGTATGCGAAGAGCTTCTGAATTATATTCAGCAACAGACTTGAAATCAGCAAAGCGCAGGTTGTTCCATTGAACCTTCAAGTCAGGGAGGAGGGAATCTTGGACATTGCCAAAGCGCTCTTCTAGCGCTACCCATAGCTCTCTTGCATTCTTGATCGACATATACTCCAATCTGAGTGCCTTGTCCATATGGCATCGCATCAAGATAACTGCTTGAGCATGCTTTGTAGGTGTTCGCACAAACACAAGATCCGGGTTAGGTGCCTGGATTATGGGTAATATTCCCTTTGAAGTGAGATGGTTCTCAACATCGGTTACCCAACTGTGGTAATCCGAGCCTATTGAGTCAAGCATGGGAAAGTCGAGTCTAGGTTCATTCGACATCCTGAAAATAAGAAGAGAAGATATATTAGTTTCGGAGTTAAACTTCCACGAAAACTAAAACAATACGATTTCCGAGCTATGCTACCAAGAAATCAATTTCCAAGAGACTCTTTTGGATTAGACCAAACAATGATGTTTTAATATGGTTACAATTTGATGCTTACGGACGCTCTTAGTCCAAGTATTGTGAACGCTCTTAGTTCACACGAACACTCTTAGTTCGTTTAATTATGAACACTCTTAGTTCATACGAACACTCCTAGTTCGTTAAGCGTGAATCCCCACAATTCCGCTTTGTTAAATATCAAAATCATTTGGCAACATATATTCAAATATTTGCAAGAAATAAAAGGAATTTAAATACAAGAAAGTAGCAACCTTAATTATAAAAACTTACGTGATTGTTCTTGGTTTAAAGACACGCGCGTGTTGATGCAGGCGTGTAGCTAAATTAGGATTGCTGGAATCTGGTCGGAAATTGGCAGTTGGTGGGCTGCCCTTCTCCCTTCCCTTTTTTTTTTCTTTTTTTTTTCTTACCTTGGCCCAGCCCTTCTCCCTTCCTTTTTTTTGGGTCTTTTCCCATATACCCAAAAAGCTCCTATATTTTTCCCAACTGTCCAAAACTTTTGTATTAATCTATTGCTGATAGAAAAAGACTAATAGGGATGGTTTTTTTCGGAAAAAATGCCTTCTGTATCCGATGTTGACCAGTGGTTCTAGCAATATTGTTTGACCAAAAAAAAACTTCGCCCTATACGACAAAAACAAAAACAAGACTAGCCTTCAACATGCCCAAGTTTTTCGCCTAACAGCTACTTTAACAGGCAGAATCACTGCTTATTGTCCTGATTTTTGGTTCTAAAACTGATTTTTTCCAGGTGAAAAATATTATTAGAACTTTAGATTTCTATAGGATGCATGCATTTGGATAGTGAAATGACAACTATAATTAAGGAAATGTAATGACAACTATAATTAAGGAAATGTAATGACAACTATAATAGTTGAAGAAGTGGGTGAGCAACCACCTGAATTCATTTATTCAAATATACATACATGCTAAACATTCAGAGCCTCATTCTAAGGTAAACAGCAAAAGGCTGTTTAGCTATCCATAAGAATGAGAACAGATACTTACTTGTAATGAAAGCACACTACTTCACACTTAGACAGGAAGGGAAGCACACTGCTATACTATTTGAGAGAAGACTCTTCTGCTCTATTTTCTGATCTAGAACTTATATGGAAATTATTCCTCCCCTTACAACTGAAACTAAAGCTCCTTATATAGAGAGCAGAACTCAAACTATAATTCAAAACATCAAAATGTACAGAACAACTCCGTGACCTTTCAGCTTTTCTGAGTGCTCCTGATAATGGAGGTCGGATGGGAAAAGTAGAAAAGTAGTTGGTGAAATGTCTTTTTCTTGACTTTTGGCAAAAGCAAAAGTAGCTTTTAGAAAAGTCTAAAGGTCTACAGTTGCAATTTTGGTGCTGATTCTTGACCTGTAGCTTCACATGTTCTCGTCGGTTTCAAAATTGTGGCCAAGGACAAAGGAGTTGTTGTCTGCCTGGGCCATACGAGCAGTTGTTGCATTGTCTTCGACATCTGTATCAACATACATTTTATAGTGGTTGTCTGTTTCAAGTCTTTCTACCCACTGTAAGCATGCTAGTGTCGAATCTATCTCTTTTTTGGTAAGAGATAGGAACATGTCACTGCTGACTATGTCAGGATGATCGTATGCAGTGATAATAGTTTTTTCTCCTGCTGCCAGGAAGGTATTGTTGATATCTTCAGAGATGATCTTCATGATATATTCTAAAGTCATGGCTTTCATCTATGGAATGCTTGAGTTTGGTTGGCCATTGCAACCAACACAGGCAGGCTGCAGATATTTCCTTTGAATAATTCTCACATAATGATATGGAGAAATATACTCAACCTCACTGTTTGCCTTCTGGATCCATTTTGGAGGAGTGGATCTGGACTTCAGACGAAGCATATAGTCATTTTTTCTAATGTTTTTGACTGTGTTGACAATGATAGGTGACAATCCTTTAAGCTCATCATTTGTTTTAGTCCACAGATTATGGACAAAAGCATTTTCAATAAGCCAAAGCTTGTGTTCTTGAGGATATTCACTCTGAACATTGACTAAGTATCTTCCAACATATGGTCTTGCAATGATAAAGAGAGTTGGAGGGACTCAGTCTTCAGAATTATGACTTCCTATCAGACTATGAAATTCATGCTAGTCTGATTCATTAAGTGCCATGATAGGGACCCTAACACTTTCTGGGCTTTCCAGGAAGTGAATTTTTTCTTTTCTTACAACACTCTGCTGTGTATGAAGTTCTTCAAACTGTGGTCTGGCATTCTCATAAAGTTCTTCAGCTAGTGCAAAGAGTGCCGGGAAAATTAGACCACTGCTTCTTTCTTGAAAAGTAAATAGGAGATTATCCAGAATTGCTTTCTGGTGGTAAGCTAGTCTCCTGCCAATTCTGAACACAGGAGCATCAAAGGTTCTTAATTCATAATTAAAAACATTTATAACTCCAGTTGGAGTTGGTCTGCTTTTTGGCAAAGCAGCAGCCGTCAACGATCTTGATGAGCCTTTACCGTCTGCCGTTTGAGACGAGCTAGCCAATCATTTACCCTAAGATTGATCAGTTGTGGTTAGTCCTTTTGGACTTAGCAGAAACCTTTTGAGGATTTTTTCTCTGGTTTCTTTGGGATCCACTTCAGGCTCATGTTCTTTCCCAGTTCTTCTGCTTCTGGGATTACGACCTTCGTCATCATCTCTTTGGCTAAACATTGCCATTTCTCTGGTCAATGCGTCTGGAAGATAATTCTTGTTTCCTGCAATTAATTCAACATTATAATTATATTGGTTAAGAAATAATTGTCAGTTTGCTAATCTTCCTCTATCGGCAGCTTTATCAAGTTTGAAATTTTTGAAATTCTTTACTCTGGCACAAGCGGTGCGAACAATAAAGGCTTTTCCAAGAAAAGCTGGAGAATTTAAAATTATTTTCTTGACAGCCAAAATTTCTTTTTCCCCTGTGGGATAATTCAGTTCTGCAGGGATGAACTTGCCGCTACAAAATTTGCAGATTTTTTCAATGTTAGTTCCAGGCGTTTTTGCCAGAACTGCACCGGACCAATAATTATCACTCGCATCTGTTTGGAGGATAATTTCATCATTCTCTTCTGGTTGTTGAAGAGGAGGGAGGTTTTTGCAGAGATTTTTTATCTGCTTCACGATTTTTTCATCATCTTCTGTGAAGTTCCATTTTCTTTTGGAACTTATCTTTGGAGATAACATTGCTGTTAACCCTGATATTTTGGGAATGAAATCTATCCCATAATTTATGACACTAAGGATTGTAGGCTCTCAGCATCAGGAATTCTATCTGGGAATTTCCAGATCTTCTCAAGGATATGAGGTTGGAGTTTTATTACTCCATTCTTGATGTTTATTCCTAGGAAATCAACTTCATCGAGGATAAAGAAGATTTTCTTTTCACCTAGGATAATTCCATGCTGAACTATCAGCTTTACAACCTCATGGAGGTGTTTCATGTGTTCTTCTCTGTTTTTGGAGAAGACCAGGATGTCATCTATGTAGACGATGCAGAACTCAGCAATGTGCTTGAAGATGTTGTCCATCTTTCTTTGAAAGATTGAGGGAGCTTGCTTGAGACCAACAGGCATTACCAGCCATTCGTAATGACCTTGTGGTGTTCCAAATGCAGTGAGAGGAACACTCTTGCACTACACCAAAAATGTTAACACACAACACTTTTTGCACAATGAAAAAAAAAATGTGTTGTGTGATGAAGAAAAGTTATTCACACAACATGTTTACTAAACTAACGTTGTATAAGGAGGTTAAAATTCTGAAATTTTTTTAGAAGGTCATTTCACAACGGTTATAAGAATAATCCGTTGTGTGAATCATAAAAAAAATAGCGGCAGATTTCCCTCCTAGATCGACTCAAATTTGGCTCCAAATTGATACTCTAAAGTACAACAGAATAGTTATATCTGTTGTATGAGTGTAGCTTGCAAAATATCATACAACTGTTTTTTTACTTTCTGTTGTCTGATAAAGGGAGATATATTGGGAAAGTTTGGATGTGTGTAGATTTGCCTCAAAATGGCACTATTCCCTCCAACATTTCCCTGCATTCTCTCCCCCAAAATTTGATTCCCTCTCAGCAGGCAATAAGAGGCGGCAAAACTGAAAATTTTTAAGTGGCATTCAGACAACAGATATGTGGAAAACCATGGTCTGATGCCTGCATGATGAAATTAATGGCTTATGTGGCCATGTGTCCTAGCGCTAGACAACTACACAATAGCATCGATCTATTCAGACCAAACTATTAGAACACTTCAGAAAAAATCCATTCAGTCGACCAAACTAATGCCCACAGCTAAACCCGACACGACATTCACTCTACAAAACCACACAGCTGACCCCAACTCACCTCGACTCTCTCTCTGACTCCCTCGTTGTCCGACTCTCACTCTGACTCACTCCACAGCTGCCTCGACTCACTCCACAATCCTAAACCCTGAATCCATCGCCTCCGAAGCGAAGCCTTCGAAGCCCTAAATGGGAGATTTCCCTTCGAAGCCCTAAAGGAGATTTCTCTGTGAATCCGTGGATTCACATCGGAGCAGCCTTAGACTTGGATTCACACAGGAGACCTAAACAATTTCGTCATCTCGAACTTGGTTTCACGCCTTTGATTCGATTTGTCTCGAACTTGGTAAGTTCTCGTCGTCTCCTTTACTGTTTTGATTCAATTTTGATTTGGATTTGCCAGCTTTCGCTCTTCGTTACTGTTTCAATTCACTGAGATGCAAAATTTAGGGTTCTGATATTCATAAGCAGATCTTAAAATTGTGCACTCTAGTCACCAGAGTTTAACAGAGACTCGAATCTCCATCTCCGACCATGGATTCTGAGCCTTTCGAGAGAGAAAAGAACGTGACTTTTCTGGGGATGATGTACCAGCTTCTCCCACACCAATCCGAAAAAGCTTCATCATCTTCTTCTTCTTCTTCCTTGGAAGGTCCTCGTTCTACTGAGGGCCTCTCTGCCGCTTTGTCCGATCAGTCTCGTATTATAGTCGCCAGACCTGTTAGGTACAGACCCATCTAGCTCTACCCTTTTAAAGTTTATAAATTTCTGATTGTATGTGTGAATTGGGTTACTTTGGTGTGAAACTCGTGAAATATTTGATCAATTTATGCAGTAGGTCCATAATGCCTTGTCTTTAACTAACAATTATGCTACCAAAGTTTGGTTCTTTAATCGCTTTTTCGCAAATTGATTATGGGTTTTGCTATTGAGCTTCCCAAACTTGTTTTGGCTTGTGTTTAAGTAGAGTTGTTCACGTATTGGTGAGGCTTGAATTAGTATATGAACTTGTGTTATGGTTAAGTGAACTTCAATAGTTGGATTGAATTTCTGCAATTGGACTGAATTGGTAAATTTTTTATGTTTGCTTGCAGAGGAGTGGTGTCCCTGTGGACATGCTCAAAGTTCTGTGCAATTGCCTTTGTTGCTGGGATCATTGTTGCCTATACCCTGAAGCGACGCGTTAAACGCTGGGCTAACAAGCTTCTCAAGAGGATCAAAGACGATTGATTGCACCTAGATTGAGTTAAGTTATCGCGGCGATGTCTCTATCATGTAATCTCCCTCATCCATTTCTCCTCTCTTATTTTCCCTTTTCCTGAATTACTACCCTAAATCTCGAATTAGGGTTTTTCATTTTGTAGATTTCAATTTTTTTTCTTTAGTTTGGGTACTGCTAATTTTGTTTTCTTTTTACAGTATTGCCGCCTAGTTTAGTCGGATTTGGGTCATATCTGGTAATACATCCTTTTCATATGGGTTGATTAATTGGATTTTGATTCATTTGTAAATTTGCAATTTTTAGAATTGAAGTGCATATAAAGAGCAAAAACAGAATGATTGGCCTTGGATTTTGATTCACCTCAAGCCTTCTTTCTTCTGGATTTGCAGTATTCGTGGGGCTGGAATGGACCCTAGTCCATCGAACAGTGTCGAGAGGTAATTTGCTCTAATCTATGATATACTAGAGTTGGAATTGGATGACTGCTCATGTGAATGAATGCAATACCGTAGGCAATAGTAACTTCTTCTTTTTTCAATGACACCCCAGGTGTAGGAGGAATTGCCTATTAGAGCAAGCATTCTTTTCTGAAGTAAAACTAGAGAGAAGGATGAGGCTGGGAGGTAAGTATATATAAAGCATGAACCATGGCTTTTTCATATGATTTTTCTCATTGAAAAAAGAGTAAAAAAAAAAAAAAACTGAGCTGATGTTTAATAGAGATATTGCAGGACATAATGGAACTCACCCTTTTGCTTTACCTATTTACATTTAGGTCTATGTTTTAGCAAGGATTGATTGTAGGCACTAGGCAGAGCAGTGAATGTTGGGCATATTTGTTCGTTTGTTCCAACGCCTTTGACAATACAAGGATACTGGAGAGAAAATAAGCCTTCTGAATGGTACGCTGACAAGGCCTTTATTCTAAGTGGTTTCTCTGTAGCTTCAATTTGTTACCTCCATTTGTTTGACCATATTTTCTTCTCCTTGGCTTTACCAAATCATGAATGCTTTTGACACTTTGAGTATGTCTATGTAAACATAGAGTCATAAATTGTAAAACCAATTTGATGGTGTAAATACCTATTATCTAAACAGTTGTGAGGATTCCACGTTATTACACACTTACTATTGTATCCTGTAGTAGTGTACCGCATCTTAGCTTCTAAAATGCAATAATTTGTAAATTCTAACTAATGGTATGTTTTGATAAGCCAATTCAAAGCAAAAGGTAAAACACTTAATTAGTGGTTTAACATATTAGCTAAGAAGTAAAGTTTGTTTAACATCTTTTAGTTTCCTTAGATAGAATAGATAGTACTGAACCTGAAAGATATCAAGTCTGTATCTTGCTGAATGCTAAAAGTCGAAATCATCAAAATAAGCCACATGCCAGTACTTAATCACCTAAGCCATGGAATTTGTTTTCTAATCTTGCAATTAGGTACTCTTTGCCCCTACTTTTGTCACAAAATTTTGTCTTTTATTGCTAGATTCTGTGTGTTACATTATTGCTTTGAAATTGATTTGATGGATTTACTCCTTAGTCATTACAGTATTGATGTTGTCTTTTATGTGCATTTTTCTTATTCATTTTGCAGAATTTGTAACTTGTATTCAACCCTTTTAATACGGTTTCATTGGTTCTGATCCTTTTGTCCCTGCTGATTCATCTAGAATGGCACAAAAGACTCAATCAGCAAGCTAGTGTCAGACTTAAACAGTGCAAAATTGGAACCTGATGTTGGTGAGCTTATTTGTTTGAACTTTAATATAAGCCTGATTCAATTTTCAGTAGATTTACTAGACTGCACTAGTAATTTTGTCACTGGCCATCTGGATCGGAATATAACTAAAATTGAATCCGAAAAATAAGTTTGGTAAAATGTACAAGTTTGATAAAATTGTAACCAAGTAAGACGCTTTTAATTTATAATATGTGTTCCAGAAATATTAATATGGTTTTGAATTTAACATAACTTTCCTGGGGATTTACATTTGTTGATTTCTTCTACATTCATACATGATATTCCAGCCATCTGCATTCATCTACCTTTTCATTTGGGCTTTTACTAAAATCTATTCTTGTTTGTGCTAGTATCTTATGTGCATGTTGAAGATCGACTGAAGATGGCGATGGGCGTGAGAGAAGAGATGGAGAAGCTGAGCGTGGAGCAGTTGAAGGCAGTGAAAGAGCAAACTGATCTGGAGGTCAATCTTCTCCAGGACTCTCTCAACAACATCCGCACAGCCACCACCCGCCTCGAGCTCGCCTCCTCCGCCCTCCACGACCTCTCCCTCCGACCCACCGGCAAAAAGATGCTCGTCCCTCTTACCGCCTCCCTTTACGTCTCCGGAACTCTCCAGGACCCCGACCAGGTCCTCGTCGATGTCGGCACCGGCTACTTCATCGAGAAGAACATGCCTCAAGCCAAAGACTACTGCGACCACAAGATCAATCTCCTCAAGTCCAATTTCGAACAACTCGTTGAGGTCAAAGTTCTCCACTTTGTGAATCTATTTCAATATTTCTTACATTTGCTAGGTTTGGTGATTAGTCTTCCTTCTTTCTTGCTCATATACGAGACCTGAAATTGAAAACCTCCTTATGCATAATATGTTTCTTGTTTGCTACTCGTAATGCCAATTTCATATCTCAGCTACTTTGCTATTACCTTCAAAAATTCATTGTTTTGCTGCTCTGTGGCAGCCGCAATTGAGTAGTGTTTCTGTGACCATTGATCCAGAGTTTAGGAGATTGCTGATTGCTGTAATGTTTTCTTTGTATGTTTTAATCAAAGGGGGGACAAAAATGCTCCTCTTGACTCTAATGCATACTTAAACTGCTTTAAAGTAGGGCTACTCTTTCTTTGCTTATAAGTTCTTCCTTTTTTGTTGTTGTTTTCTTCTAATTACGAAATTGTAAATTGATATGCAGGTTGCTTCTAAGAAGAAAAGCATATCTGATGAAGCTGGGTTAGTTTTGCAAGCAAAACTGAAGCAGATGGCTCCTACAGCACAGTAGGAGACAAGGACTTTTAATATGTGTGCTGTGGTATTCAAGTTAAGATCATGGTGAAGTACTGGTGACTTAGGAGTAGATTATGCTTGTTTTGATATAGAATTCAAACATCATGCTAGAGTTGTGGTTTGCACACTTGAACTGGTGTGGTTTTGTTCCCTTACAAATGGGCACTACTAGAATTTTGGCCTTAGACATCATGACAATTACATCGGTGAGGAATTCACACGATGTAAAAAAATGTCATTAACATCGATTTCTCAAATACCGATTTCTATGTATATTACTGACATCGATATTTACTGTTGACTGATGTCAAAGGTTTGATTTAAATTTTTGCGAAAACGCGGAGCGGCTTAAGTTAAAAATTTTTGAGAGAAAACGCGGGGATGAAAAGTTGTTTCCCACACTTAGACAAATTTGGACTAAAATTGACTTGCCCAGTTGCCCTAACTATTCGACAGCCTCTATTCTTCCTCTTCGTTCTACACCAACTCCTCGCTCTATTCCTCCTCTTCATCCTCTTGGTTCTTCGAATCCAAGCAGAACTCGACGCCTCGTCCTCCATCTTTTTCGAGTCAGGCCAGCTCTTGTACGTGCTCGAAGACAGTGAACAGCATCGGTTCCTCAAGGCCGCCGTTTCGGAGAAACTTTGAGCTTTTGAGTCATAGGTAATTCACTAATCTGTGGAATACAAGTCTTTGAAGGATTTGTGAGTTCTGAATCACAGATCTGAGCTTTTGTTTCTTATTTTGCTTCCAAGGAATTGTGTTTCATCTACCAAGTTATTCTTCATTCAGCTGGGCAAAGTTCGAAGCTTCCATGACCGTGTAACTGGAGCTTTCTAGGCATTCTTTATCTCTGGTTCGCTCTTTCTCAATTCTTGTCATTGTTTGTCACTGATGTGGGAAATTTTGGGGATTTTGTTGAGTTTTATAAATTTGAAGCTTTACTTTTCGGAGATTATAATCAGAGGCAATAGATCTTTTTCTAGTCTTGGAAGACGGATATTCGATGTTTATATTCAGGTAGCCACTCATACTGTTTATGCACTCTATAGGCTACAACGATCTCTGATTGTTTTCATTTGTTACAGGAGAAGTTAGTGTTGAACGATTTCGACATTGAAAAGGATGCCCAAGGGGTTGATAAGCCAGTCATCTGGGAATTTAAAGCAGTTGAGGTTAAGAAGAAAACTTTAGAGATCCGATTTCATTGGTCTGGGAAAGGGACAACAGCTTCCCCAAACAGAGGAGTATATGGTCCCCTTATTTCAGCTCTCTCTATAGAATCAGGTATTTTCCGCATTTAAAACATTACTCTCTGTCTCTTTCTCTCTCTCTCTTTTTTTTTTTGACTTGTTTGAAACATACAAGTAAGTGAAGCAACTAAAACTTAAATTGTGATAGATCGTAAAATACTAGAAACAGAATTGTGGAAGAAGATGGGAGCTTTTGATATGTGGATTTGGAATTCCTTTGTTTGTTTCTGCTCATTATCTCCTCTAATTTCAGGTACCCAAAACAATTTCTTTAGGAATTCACTCACTCATTGATCTGAAATTGTTTTTCTCTGATTTGGAGTCTCTATAAAACGTCTGCAACTTTTCCTTTGAAACTTGATTTCAAAGTCTGCAAGTTTAGTCCTCCTCGGTTTCTATCTCTCCATGCGCTAAATGAAGTCACTCCAAGTAACTCTTTGGTTTCTACAAAAAACAAACCCGCATCAACGCGGTAACGTATGCTGTTTAATTTTCAGTTTGAATTCAGAACTAAATTCTGAATTCGAAGGCTACACAGTTTGAAAGAGATCTCTGTTTCTGATAGAAGTATGATTTCACCTTCTAGATCGTGTTTTCCAGATGGATCTAAAAATATCTGGTTTTGTCTTCTTTATAAGATTCTAGATTTATTCGAGTTTTCTGGCAATTTACACTTCTACCACGTATTCTAATGCTATAAAATCTGCAATTGACTTATTAGGTTGTTCGGGAAGTGTCTGCAAAGACCCAACACAGTTTCTCCACTGTTTTAAATATGCAATCATTATCAGTCCCCACAAAAGATCGGTTAGGATCATCACTCATTATCATTCGCTTTTTCTTCTTTAACTGGTTGATTGGTTTAGTTCTGTCTGCATACATGATTGACACTTGCTTTATCACTGCAGTGTTCGACTAGAAGAATAAGAGGACTGATAGATTTGGGTTTGGTTTGGAGAGTAAACGATTGCAGGTTTGGAAATCCTATTTTCCTGCTGTGTTCTTCTTCTCTTAGTTTTGTTTGTGCTGAGGTTAGAGATATAGGCATTTGATTTAGTCTCTGCTGATTGATATCCTCTTTTCAAAATTTCTACTTTGCTTTTGATTACTTTGAACAACCCTATATCTTCTATTGTGGTCATGGTTGATTATTGTTGGCATTTCAGTTTTCAATTGGGCATGCCTTCTCAGAGTTATTTTGGGCCTTTGGTTCCTTAGCATTGTGTGAGTTACCCGAACCATTGAATATATAAGAAGGATCTCCACCACTGTTTCAATTCCAGAAACCTCCAGCCTCCATCAAGGTCAACATCTGCTTTTAGCCGATAACAAGCTTAGACATGAAAGTCAACATCATGAAAGGCTTGGTGAGATTTCACTTTCATACATATTGATTTTGTTCACTTGATTATCACATCATTCAGCTTAGTAACTGCTAGATTACTTGATTTCAGTTTGAGTTAACGATCATGATTCTGTTTATTAGGCTATTGAGTTTTTTATTCAATTCAATTGAATTCAAATCAGTAAACGTCTTCTTATCTTTCCATTTCTTAGTCGAAACAAATTCAATTAAATTGTTTCCTGGTTGAATTATGTACTCTATGATAACCTTTATTTTTATTTTTGAACAGCTCCGAAAGGACCGAAACTCAAGTTTTGGGAGAAATCTGAAAAAAGAAGGTTGTACTCATAGCTGAAACAGAGCAGGTTTGATCCTTAATAGAACTATCTTTTTTGACTTTCAGATGCAAATGTGTTCCAGGTGAAGGGAGGGGAGCAGAAGGTTATGTCGTACATTTTCAATGAAATTTCCTTCAAACCACCCTTACCAATAAACAATTTGTCTTAAGTCTTAACTTTATGATATTAATAGTCTATTTACAATGCATATTTTGCACATTTGCAGACCCCGTATCATGAAAGTATGTGAAAGACCCTTAATAGTATGCTTATATAATTTCACGTTGCCCTGCATTACATAAAGAGGGGCAAAACTCCGAGGCTCTTATTCGGGTAAGCTTTAGTTGTCTGTGTGTACAAAATTGTTGACAAATGCAGTTCATTGATACATTGAATATCATGTGGTTTCTTTTTGTTGTAATGCATTGCTTTTAAATGACCACCCGCAATATCTCAAGCTTCAAATTATTTGTTCGGGCTGATTCCAGAATTTTGGATACATTGCCTTTGGCCATTCCTCTACAAAAGTATCCAATACCTAGGAATATGTCCCGTGATCGACATACAATAACTGTTTTAAATCAATGACTACATCACATGATCATGATTCATGAGGATATGTCGATATATATTGGCCTGTATCTTCTTTCGGACAGTTTGCATATGCATGTTTTTAAATTTTAACACTAGCACGTAACTACAAAACATATTATAGTTGGTGCCAACTTATTAAAATGGTACCAACTTACTAAACAGAATCTTGGATTTCTGATAGTATTTTCATACAAATTGATGTATTTTAGTCTTTCCTCTATGGATACAAGTGCAAGTTTTAGATGCTTGATCTTTAGAATGCTTTTATTTTTTAATCTTTGACATAACTACTCATTTTTTAGAAATTTTTATTTAGATTTTTGGGATGTTAATAGCTATAGCTACTCACTATGAATATAATTGCTACTGTAAGCATCCACGTTAACGTTAGCGGCAAAAACTTTCTGTTCTATGTTGCATCAGCATCTCACAGAAGCATTCAGAATTTTGTACCACTTATATTAGGTTTGCATTAGTAATTACTATATTGATTAAAAGGGATTTTAATTTTGTAGTGATTCACTTAAGTTGCGTATATGTGTTTAAACTACCCATAAATCTTTATCTGGTGATACCTGTAAATTACTCTAACATGGTGGTTATGTTTTGATAAACTATCTCATTTTTTATCTTTTAATGATAATTATTGTATGTTTCCAGATTAAAAGCGTAGCTCAGTACCTTTATTTGAGAAAGAACCCATCCATGTTCAGAGATGAGAGTTCTCCGCCAGTCTACTGGTGATAACCATTTGGTATGCCTTACTTTCTCCAGTGTGTTGGCCAGTTGTTTTCATGTGCTCTTTGTGCTTGCAGTGTTAAAAGTTAGAACTGCGCCAAGCTTAAGTATTACAGTCTACTGAATGCAGATTCTGCACTTGGGAATAAATTTTCTGATAGCTGATGATATGCTTGGAATACTTGCTGTCAAGCTAAAGAAAGGATCGGCTTTGGCTTTGGTATATGCATTATGATGGAAACTTTGGTTTAATTATAGTGGGCAGATTATGACTTATGTTATTGAATATATTCATAGTGGGCAGTGAAGACTCGGAAAGTATACACCCAAGATGAACTTGACGAGGTCCGCATTGAAGTAGCTGACTATTTGCAGACTTTGCTATAGATGCTGACTCTACCAAAGTGATTTTGAGTAAGGCTAGCTAGATTTTGTAGAATCATTTTGAAGTAGAACGTTGTATAGTTGCAGGTGAACTAAACTGCATATAGTTATTGCAATGGTCTATTTTGGGCTAGCCTTGATGTAGGTTGGGGTGTTTTTACCTATTTTTGAAACTATTAACAATTCTGCTGTTCGACAGAAATTAATGCAATGCCCCATATTCAATTAATTCAGAATGTCTTGTTGTTGAATGTGGATTACAATCATTTTAGCAGCTATAATTAATTTCTTGGACATCATCTCATATAAAAGATATGATGTATACACACATGTTTCAAATCAGTGTTAAACTACAAAACGATGTCCATAAAGAGATAATACATCAGTTTCGAAACTAAAATCGATGTCTCATTTTTCATGGATAACGACGTATTGAGTAAGAAGCGATGTTTAAAAAACTAATCGACGTCGATGTAAACTACAGGGAACAATGTCTGGAATCAATGCGGACATCGATTCACAATTTCGGAAACGATGTCTGGAATCAATGCGGACATCGATTCACAATTTGGGAAACGATGTCCGGAATCAATGTGGACATCGATTCACTATTTAGGAAACGATGTCCGGAATCAATGTAGACATCGATTCACAATTTGGGAAACGATGTCTAATAGTAAAATGGACATCGCTCCATAAAAGGAAACGATGTTTATTATAATAATGCACATCGTTTATTATATACTAAGGAATGTAGATTGAATCTTAAATAGTAGGATATATGGAAAATATGTGTGAACCTCACAAACGGCAGGCAAAATGAAAATAATCTGATGTCTGATACCATAATAAACATCGTTTCTAATATGAGTAACGATGTTAAAATGAATATTTATGCTATTGGACCTATACTTCATTAAACATTAAATGCCAAAATATGAAGGTTTAACAATATCTAAACACACTAATATATTATCATAATAACTGTTTTACATCGGTTCCATAAGCTTATTCGATGTATATTGTTGATCTGGACATCGGTTTTTGACCGATGTCTTTTTGTTCGTGATCTTTAACATCACCCACTAAGACATCGGATGGTTTTTTTTTTAACATCGGTTTTTGGCCGATGTAAAAGGCCAAAATTCTAGTAGTGGGGATTAATTCTCTTATGATCTTTAAAGACTCGTGTTGTGGTGTATCATTGCAGAACTACTTACAATTTACAATTTGCTTTTTCCAGCTTCAAATGTTGTGTGGTGTATCATTTGATGAACTACTGTTCATTTGGTAAATGGACCAAATGAATGCACAATTTAATTTTGGAATGGGATGTTCAAATGATCAGACAACAGAATAGATATAATGGCGACTGCACGAATGGCCAAAATTGGGGCAAATACACTGCAATCATTTATATCACACATCGGTTTTTAACAAATTAGTGTCTTCTAATTTATACTCACACAATAGAAGCAATTGAACTCTGTTGTCCCAAAAGTTAATCAGACAACAGATATAGTCCAAGAACTGAAGTTTGAAGAGCAATCAGACAACACACAAAATAAAAATATGTTGTCTGACAAGCTTAACATACAACAACTTGAAAACAAGCACTGTTGTCTGAAGACGCCCCTCAACTACTGCGTAGCTGCGCGCTTGGCATCTGCCGAGCCATCTGCTGAGCTATCACACAACAGTTATAACACATACCTGTTGTCTGTGTGTTTATCACACAACTGTGTTCCACCGTTGTCTGATTTTTCATCAAACAACGGCTCACTCTACAACGGTGGGTCTTCAAATCACACAACGGTTTTCTGCCGTTGTCTGATAACAAAATTGGTGTAGTGTCGGGATGCATCTTGACCTGCCAGAAACCCGACTTTGCATCAAATTTCGAAAAGACTTTAGCTCCTCTGAGCTGGTTGATCAATACTCTTACTTGAGCAATTTGATAACCGTTTTTGACAGTCTTCTTGTTGACATCTCTGTAGTCAATCACCATTCTAGCTTTTCCTTGTAGATTTTCTGCATGATTTCTCACGTAGAATGCTGGAGCATGATGAGGGCTAGTGGAAGGTTGAATTAATCTCTTGTTCAGGAGATCTTCAATATCTTTTCTGAATTCTTTTTTATCTTCCTCTTTATACTGAGGAATGGCTTTGACATGACAGATGGCATTCATGTCATGTAATCTTAATTCACATACCACCGGGTCTTTTTCCCAAAACTTCTGAGGGTCTACATCAATATTTTGTTCGAGTAGTTTCTTGATTTTATCAAGAGTGGGAATTTTCTGAGACTCAAGCTTATTCTAAAAGTGCTTGAGGTTATGCTCATGGATGAAACTAGCTTCTTCATCTTCACTAGTTTCTTCTTCTTCTTCTTCAGAGGATTCTTCAACAAGTAATTCTTCTTGTTGCTTGATTTGGAGTATAGGCTCGAATTTGGGTTTGTAGGGGGTAAGAACACCACTATTCTGTTGCGTTCCCTGATACTGAGTAGTAAAACCAGAACCTACTACACTTTTTGCTTGTGTAAGTCGGTCTGCCCAAAACACCCGTTCTCCTTTTCTGAAGCCTATCGCTTCTTCATCCTGAATGAATCTCTGTTGGAGAATAAAATCATTTCCTGACAGGAAATCGGATCCTTGGCCTTCAGATTGCCAAGCATTATGGATGATAAATGTTCCTCCACCAATGGTGATATGAACATTTTTTGCTACCTTATTCATGGTGAGATGGCTTCCATCAAATGTAACACCAGTAGCAGTTCTTTTCTTTTCTTCTTTGCAGAGTTCTTCTGGAATTGCAAATCTCTTTGCAACAGTAAATCCTGATCCATTATCTACAAAGGCATGTAGATGATATTTTTTGTGATCAGAGAATTTTAGCCCAATCTCTATGTAGTTGCTGTATCTACTAGTAGAGACGACTTTTGATTGTAGAAGCTCATTTTGTTGAGCTTGTTCCTTCGGAATGAATGGTTTACATTCTTCTGGAACAATTTCTGGTGGTTCAACAAGTTCAAAATTTTCATTTTCATCGATTTTTTCTTCATCGATGATTTATTCCTTTATTTTTGAGGAAGATGGTTCCATGATTTCTTGGAACAAAGTTTCTACTTCTTTATCTTTTTGCTCAGAGAAATATTCTTCATATTCTTGCTCTACCAATTGGCTGACAAGGCCATTCTTGGTTTTTCTTCTTGCTTCAGCTATGAAGCATTCTTTGTGATAAGTCTTTTTTGACACCTCACAAAACATAGGGAGACCATTCTTTTTGTGACATAAGCAGTAGTCACAAACGAATGTACCAGGGTTTATCTGATAAGAAGACATTAAAGATTTTGTCTTGCTTTCTTCCCAGTTTTTGATTCTTAGAACATTCATCTATCTTGATTCGAAGTACTCTACTTCAGAATCTAACTCAGATTCACTTGAATCTTCTTCTTCAGACCAGGCAGAATAAACTGACATGTCATCTTCTTCATAAGAATAGGCTATTTCGTAACCTTTCATGTTCGCTGTTTCTACTATTAGCTCATATTCTTCAAAGAGAGCTTTTGTAGTTCTTTTACCCTTTTCCGGGCATTCATTGGCGTAGTGCCCTTCAGCTTTACATAACCAACACCTACAATCTTTCTTGCTTGGTTGTTTATGCTGATAGGTATTCTTCTTTTTCTTGAAGAATTTCATTTTAGGTTGTTTATGCTGATGGGTATTCTTCTTTTTCTTGAAGAATTTCTTTTTAGGATATTCATCCTGTTGGTTTTTGTAATTGGAACTTTTCTTGAATTTCCAATCTTTTCTCTGATTACTCTTTTTGAATCTTTTTAGAGTAATATTTGTCTTTCTTCTTTCTGTGGAATTTGGATTCATGACATTCCCAGTTGGTTGGCATATCCAGTATTTCGTAGCAGAAATTCTCAACTCCTTTGAGTTGTTTCTTGGCCATCTTAGCTCTAAGATTAGCTTTGCATTGCTTTTTCAATAATTGCCTGATTCTGTCGGCAATTCCTCCAACTGAAAATCTTTCAATTGGTTTTTCAGCTATGCTTTCTCTTACAGCTGTTCTCAATGGTTCAGGGAGTTTTCTGTGCAACAGGTTGACTAGATCAGTATTCTCTAGTTCACCAATCGTACAGTAATATTCTTGAAATTCGTTCAAGTATTCTTCAAAATATCTCATGTCACAGATTTTGAGAGCATAGATATTTGATTTGGCCGTTTCTTTAGCCTTCTCACTCAGATTTGAGAGATCTCCACAGAACTGATCATACAGGGGTACTGCAAAATTATACGGAGACTTTAAATTTTTGATTTCTTCTAGCCAGTCTCTTCCTCTGGCAGTCTCTTTGAAAGACAGATAATACTTTTTTGCTACTCCAGTAAGAGTAGTTTCACAGTACACCTGCAGATCTGGTGCTTCAAATTTTCCAAGGTTAAGTGCAGAAGCCATCATCAGGCTATCTACCTATTGGTCAATGGTTTTTCTTTTATCTAGACTCTTGTCTAGATTTAACCAGATGCTATAGTTCGTGATTGGAACTTTAGGCATATTGTCCTCTGGGACAAATCTTTGGAAATTTCTTTCCCCTTTTCTACCCGTGGGGGATTTCTGAACTGGGAGTTTTATTTTCCCTTTTTCTCTGATAATGAAAGTTCTGGAGCTATCTCCTTCTTCCATTTCAACATCTTGATAAGGAAAAACTTTTCTCGTCTTTCTGATTTTGAATTCTTTCATTTTTTCGATTAGTTTTTCTAATCGTTCAGGATTTTCGCAAGATTCTGCTTCTTCATAGAGTTCATAGAGCTTTTCTGCTCTGAACATATTAACTGGTCTGTTTAGATCAGCTTCTAATTCTTCTTCAGATATAGGTTCTTCAATAGTGGGTTTTGTACCATTAACACTAGCTTCTCTAGTGCTGTAGCTTCTTCTGAGAAGATTCTTGTTTATCTTGAGGTTCTCAGGACAGACATCACTTTTTCTGTGATTGTCAAAGTTGAGACAGATTTCTCCAGTCTTTCTACTTTCATAGATTTTTGCTTTCGCTCTTTCTGGTAGCTTTTTTGGACCGGATAATTTCCATTCAAGAGGAAAAGTCACTTCATTCCAAGTAGTTTTATAAATCTGTTGTGAATGGTTTTTCTGATTGGTGAGGAAACCAGTAGTAAGACCCGGAATATTTGTTATTCTGGTCTTGGGGGCTACTGTAGTGCTCATCAATTTATAGTATATTCTGTATACTATGGCTAGTTATTGCATATCTTCTTTCATCGATATGCCATCTGTCTTGACTCTCAGTCATAGACAGTGAGCTGCATCTTTCAAGCTAGTTGTGAAATTTGGGAAGCAGTTGAAATATGCTATTTGATCACATAGAGATGCTTCAAGAGTTCCCAACAGACTAACTCGGAAGTCTGTTAATCTATTGTCTTGTAGAACACATAGAACCGAACAGTCTATGCCTTCACGAGCAAGCAGATTTATGCCTACTTGGACTGCTCCAATATGCATAAATTGATAATTTTTTGCTTGAGCTCTAGCAACTTCTGAAGGAGTGATAATTAGAAGATCAGTCTCTCCTCCTGCTGTAGAGGGGGTTGTAATTTCCAGTAGTTTAAAATAATGGCTATCCATTAGATCAAACGTTCCCCTTTTGTAGATTTGTTTAAAATCTAGTTTTGGAATGAAGGAGTTTTTTACCTCCTGTTCGATTTTGTTGAATTCGAATGCTTCAGCATTTAGGAGCTGTACTCCTTTCTTTTTTCCAAAGATGCTTAACATCTTGATATCTCTTTTTTCCGGGTTTTCATACCGGATACTAGTCTGACTAGTAGATGGTTCCAAAAAAATCATGTTTGGAACAAGATTCTTGTCTGGTTTTTCTAATGGTTTGAATCCATTAGCTTTCTTTGTTTTTACTGTAGGCACTTTCTTTTCCTTCAGTATTGTTTTCATAGAATCCAGCGTTTTTTGCTATCCATTGATTTTTCTACTAACGACTGTTAGATTTTCTTCTTTCGTTTTTGGAAGTTCTTTGATATAATCCATTTTGTTTTCCAATCTTTCCAATTGGTGGATTATAGTAGGTAACTTTTCTAGATGAGTTTGACATCTAGATAATTCTAGTAACAGCCTCTGATATTTCTCATCAGAGGAATTTAATAGAGAATTTAATTTCTCTAATAGCAATTCTGACATTGTCCCCATTAGGAGGGATATATTCCCCTTTGAGCTATTTTACAAGCTCTGATACCAGTGATTTGCGGATCTAACCAATGCTCAAATTATCAAGAGGTTTTTGTTCCTCTTCCAGAATATATAAGAGATTATCAATATCTTGTTCTACTTTATAGATTCTGGTTTGAAGTCTATAGATGATATCTCAATAGTTGGGAGATTCTCTATTAAGACTTTCTCTATAGGCTTTCAATTTTCTCAATTTTTCTCTCTCTTTTTGCAATTCTTTGCTAGTATTTTTGCAGATAGCAATCAACTCAAGTCTGTCAATAATCGAAATTATAAATAGTAATACGTACTGTTTACCTTTGAAAAATAGAGGATGATTGTTAACATCTGTATATTTAAACAAAAGAAACTCTGATGGGCCCACCACATTTTCAACAATACTATTATTATGCATATGCAGACTCTAACATATAAAGATAAAGGCTGCAAACCAAACTGAAAAAGGACAACAAAGAAGGGTACTACTGGTAGAGGTTTTGATAAGATGGGTAGGTAGGAAGAAAGGAGAGAAAAAGTTGTGTAAAGACGAAGGAAATAAAGACTTTGGGGTGTATGAGAAGTATTCTCGTGGATTTGGGGTGTATGAGCATTAACCCCTTTTTTTTCTTTCCGGGCCCAGCCCTTCTCCCTTCCTTTTTTCTTTTTCTTTCTTTTCCTTCGGTCTTCTTCTTCTTTCTTTCTTTCCTCTGTTCTTCTTCCTCCTAATCTGCTGGTGGCGGGGCAGAAATTGCAAGGCAGGCAGCAGCTTCGGGCAGGGACGCTGGTGCAGTGGCGTGGCAGGCAGGGGGGCTGGGCTGGGCTGCGGGCTGAAGCTCAGGGCTGCAAGAGGGCTGGTGCTCAGGGCTGCAGGTGGTGTGCAACGAGGGTTGGTGCGGAGGTGGCTGGAGGCTGCAGGATGCGCGGGGGCTGCAGGAAGCGTGCATGGCAGTGGACTTGCACGGAGGCTGGGTTACAATGGGCTTGCAAGGAGGCTGGGCAGTGCGGTTTGATGTGCAGGCGGGCTGGCAGGGCTGCAGGGGGCTTGCAGGCAGTAGGGAGGCTACTTGCGGTAGGTTTTGGTGTTTAGGGTTTTTTTTTTTTTTTTTTTTTTTTTTTTTTTTTTTTTTGCAGCTAGGGTTAGAACTCGTGCTGATAACGTGTTGTAGAAGAATGGAATTGTGTGTTATCATTGATAATAGGAGCCCTTTAAATAGGTAGTTACAAGGTACCCAAAAGGTAATAGAATCTGATTACAATTGAATACCTAGAACACATTCCTATTACAACTCTAAACCCTAGTTTGTAGAGCACATTATGTCAATATCTTTCAACATAAAGTACTGTTTTCCTTCTTCCACCTAGATTTTTAGCAAATTTAAGACACCGAGGAGAGGAGGAACTGTATAATTACTGAAAGAGGAAGCATGTAGCGTCCACAAAGACTTATCTCCATCCGTAAAAATAGAATGGTACGGTGGATAAAGAAACTGCAAAAGATATAACACATTTACTCGACTAAACGCAAAACCAGTTATTTTATCCAAGGAATGCAGGTGGTAACTAATGGTAAGAGTTATACCTTACAGAAAATATGATATCTTGCATCATAGATAAGAACTTCGGCGCACCCATAAACCGCCCAAGAATTTTAATCTTACCAGAATTCACAAGAGGAACAACACATTTTGCCCATTCCATTAGAAACCGACCAATTTACAAATCCAACCATTACATACACCACATCATTCTTTGGCATCCTAAAATAAACTAAATCGAAAAGAAAAAAAAATGTAAAAGGGATAACTTTGTTTAACACAAAAGTTCTTACAGAAAACACAGATTAAACCTCTCCTGATCTTTTCGTCGAGAAACAAAAAATCCATTGGGTTTTGTAGCTGGAATTTGAGGAAGGAAAAGAGAGATGAACAATCTCATTGTCCAATAATTTCATGCCTTTACTAGTGAAACCGCAGTGACGAATGTGCTTCCCACCAAGTGTTAGGAACGTTGTGGTATGGGGCACCCAATTACAACTGAAGTAGAAACTATGAAAATGAGTGAAGCACAAGATGATAGGCAAATTGTAGAAGGATTTCACTATAGCAAAAGGATACAACAATTTATCTTCAGCAATAAGGAGAGCAACAATTGAGAATACCCTCTCTCTTACAACAGGAGGAAATACACACTAACAAAGGAAAGACACTTGAGTTTTAGGAGAAATCTCCATTTTCTCTCTAAACTCCACTCCCTCTCTCTCTTTGTTTTCACTCACCACAACATGGGATTACAACTCTATAACTCAAGACCTCTATTTATACTAGATAGACGAGGTTACAACTAGCTTCTTAAAGCTTAAGAAAACTTAGCTCTAGATGAGTTGTAAATACAATCTTTACAACTATCATATGTTGGAAAGTAAGTCACAATCTTTGTCCTATTGTTTGTACCCACATTTGCATGACCACTCGGACGTAGCTAATGTGCATAGATATTGAATGATTTCTAGTTACAGTTTGCCGCTTAACAAGCAATTGGGCTGATTGCCAGAAATGTTGGCCGATGAATAATTGGACAATTCATCTGGTCCAAGACAAGTCACATAAAAACTAGGCCGATAGAGGTTTCGAAAGTTAGGCCATTGGTTATCGGACGACCCATAGTCATTGGTTTATTGTCTAAAAGCCCATTGGCCAATACTCTAATTGGTTTCCAATATGAACTCAACTTAGAAAGATAATAGCCGATTGTCAGAGAGGCCGATAAGCTATAAACATGAAATTTGATCGAGTTTAGTATTTCAGTCGACTTGGAGTTCATGTCAGCTGATAAGGAGAGTTCAATCCAAGTTAGTCTATTTCAAGATTAATTGCAGCCGTTGATTATCTCCATCAAAGCCAATCCTGATAAAGCCAAGGATCAAGTCAGCCGACGATAAGTATTGAAGCCGAAGCAAGATAGAGTCACTAAGCCAAGAGGAGGCTGAATTCCACTCAACTTCAAAGAATCAAGAGATCAGTTCAAGTCACAAAGGAGCCAATATAAATAGAAGCATCAACAGAAGACAACACACACACAACTCCAGAAACTCAAGCCATCAAGCTTTTCTTATTTCGTTTTACCTTTTGCTAAGGTAGAATTTCTGTCTGCTTCCTTAGTTTATTTGCTCTGCTAGTTACAATCTCAGTTACTTTACCTTTCTTGTAGCCTAGTATCGATTTTGAATTGTTCTCTTCATTTTCTTTCAAACAATAGTTGATAATTTTCAGCCATTCCAGATTTCAGTTTCGTTGTTATTATCTTTTATTTGCTCCTTATTGTCTTTATGCTTTACTTGTTTGATCGTGCTATTTACTGTTCGTAGTCGCATAGTAGCAATTAATCTTATATTTACTCATATTCTCACAACCGCCCCTAACTCACCCGACCTTCAGCCACCAAGTCCTTAATCTAGAGGCATCGAACCGCAGCAGAGAATAAGTTCCTTCCTCTGCTAACAATTGCTTGATAAGTCAGATCTACATCCACTACACCTACAGTTGCACACTTGGCCTTCTGGCCATGTGCTGGCACGCTCCGCATCTATTCATTGAGAAGGACATTTGTTCCTTGATCCCTCGGCTGTATAGGCCGAGGTGATTTTCAGAGGCAACATTTTTTGGCACCCCTAGTGGGACTCAAGATTACTATTTTCTTAGTAAGGTTGAATACAAGGGAAGAAGGTTAGTCAACAAAAACAAGACAACCCATATAGTGTAAGCTGGGGAAAGAAGTGTCTTCAGTGTGGAGAGTCAGGACATTATTCAACTTTTTGTCCTTCACGGCCGAAGCCCGATCATACTTCAATCAGAATGTCACTTGAGTCAAGTGGAAATGGGACTTCAGACTCTTCATCGGCAGAGCAATCAGCCGATGAACGTAGAGCTCAAGAAGCAGCAAAGACTGCAGCAGCCGAACTAGCCGCAAGGCAGGAGGCTACACAAGCAGCGGCAGCCGATGCTGCTGCAAGGCAAGAAGACATGAGATGAGCAGCCGCTGACGCAGCCTTGGCCAAGCAATCTACTGAAAATTCGTCTAGAGGCTCACCACTTAATGCTTTTCAAAGTGCCTCGAATAGTGCAACTACTCCCGGTGCTATCATCTATGCAGCACAAGATGGTAGAGTTAGAGATACTGTGGAAGCTGATTATTTAGGACCGGCCGGAGTGTCAACCGAATATATGTACAAAGCATTGAATGAGGTTTTTAAATTGCAGACGAATGAACTCGCTACCCGAGGAGAAATCAACAATAGAACGTTGGTAGATCAGTTAGCTACTGTTTGGGAGAGAATACTAACCGATCAATTGGAGGATTGCAAACGTTTCTTGAGCAACTGAACCAAACAATGGTGGCTATGGTGAATGGTCAGAACATTTTGCAAACCATGCTGATACAAAATCAACAAGGCCAACTCAACCAAGCACTTCAACCTCCATGGCAGCAAGCTCATGCTTATGTTCCATAACCACTGGCTCAGTTTCCTATTGGTGGACAGCCGTTTCAAGCTCAACCCCAATTTGGAATGGCCAATAATTATGTGCAACAGCCGATAAATAACAACAACGGTTTAGGAGGACAAAATCCACCTAGGAACGGGTTGACGGTCGAAGAAATAAGGAGAATCTGTGAAGAAACTGTAGGGTCGGCTCCTAGAAGAACGGCCAGGCCGAAATACACCAAACCATATCCGGAAATGGTTGAAAACAGAGACTATCCGAGGGGATTCAAATTTCCCGACTTTCCTTTATTCAATGGAGATGATTACCAATTAACTATAGCACATATTTTTCGGTTCACAACGCGATGTGCTGAGCATTCTAGAGATGACGACTTGAAGTTGAAGTGGTTTGAGAACTCACTGACCGGCCCTGCTCATAATTCTATGTCAACTTGGCTCCTAATTCTATTCCAAACTGGACCGACATGGAAAGAGCTTTCCATGAGCAATTCTACATAGCCGAACCAGAAGTCACAATTGCTGATTTAGCAAAAATGTATCAGGAAGCACATGAATCGGCCCAAGATTTCTTGGATAGATTTAAGGCCTCAAGAAACAAGTGCAGAGTTAATTTGGGAGAGCTAGAGTTTGTCCGGATAGCTCAACAAGGTCTAAATTACGAGTTGCGCAAGAAATATGAAGGAGTCGATATTAGGGACATCTTTGAATTAACCACTAGCGTGGCTAGATACGAGGCAATCATCAGAGAAGAAACTCAAGCTAGATCAGCCTCAAAGGGAACTTATTATAAAAATCCTACTGTTCATGCTATGGAGGCCAATTTCGAAGGTTTGAAGGTCGAGGAAGAAGATTCGGCCGATATCAATGCTGCCGAATTGTTTATAAACAAACCAGTGGTTTGTAATGCCCTTGCAAAGCCAACAAACCCAATCAAGGATAAACCTCAGCCGATAACCTACCATACCAAAGATGGCACACCTTTAAGATTGACACCTACCCGCACTTACACTTTTGATATCACAAAGGCTGACATAATTTTTGATCAACTTCTTGCTGAGAAAGTAATTAAATTGCCAAACGGCCATGTTATACCTAAGGCCGATGAAACTAGAAATAAGTCTTATTGTAAATTTCACAATTCATGGAAGCATTCTACTAACAATTGTGTGGATTACCGTGATGCTTTGCAAGATCTCATTGAAAAAGGGAAGTTGAAGTTTCGAGAGACGAGCAAACCAGCTCAGCTTGTCGATACCGACCCTTTTCCAGTCAATATAGTGTACGTCAACTTCCCAAGAGGTCACAGGAGGAATTGGCCAAATATGAACTTGTCTGATCCTAGGGCCCGAAGGAGGTATATGTTTCATGACCAGAGGAGGGAGCCAGTTTATGATAGTCAGGATGAGGATGCATATGATATGACAATGCCACCGGCTTTGAAGGCTTCTTCGTCGTCCACTTCAAAAGTATCGTCGGCTAGTGCTGTGATTATGTGCAGCTGTTGCAACTGCGAAGTAACCCTCAGTAATCTTCTACAAATCAAAAACCAAGAGTTAGCTACTGACCAACAGGTAAAGCCTGATAAAAGCTCCAACTAATTGTGAAGAGAGTAAGAAGAGAGATACAGGAAGGAAACATGCTGTTAATGAATTGGGGACTCCCACGGCCAATTTGGCCGAGGAGGAAGTACTTAAGCTCTTTGGCCCTCATAGTCCCAAGGGATTTTATCAGGGACAGCAAACTTCCCAAAGTGTTTTTAAGAGGATAAAGGAATCTGAAAACTCCAAAAGCGGACGACTTTCCGTGAGGAGAAGGTTGACTTTTGAGGATGATGATCTTGAGGGAAATTTTGCTGACAGTTTCAATGGCCGACGATGATAAGGTTTTGACCAAGATGATCGATTTTATGACCAAGATTATTTTGCTAGAAATAGAGGCCGTAGACCTTATAGGACATATCGGCCACCAGTTACTCATGATAATAGGTGGTATGGCCGAGCGGCCAGAGATCAGCCATTTTCCCCTTTGACAAAAACTCAAAAGAGACGTATGCAAAGGGAAGTGACGGCCGCAAGGCAGCAAGGGTCAGAAGGGCAGGAAGTCAGACGTCAACTGAAGCAGATAACAAAGAAGCCCCTATAATAAGATAGGACTTTCATAAGGATTTAGGAGAACCTATGGAACTTGAGACCATCGGTGACCATTTTGAAAATGTCCTTAGCTTCCCAAAGCTACCCCATCTGCGGTTTACTGAAGGAGGGGTTAAGGTCTTCAAACATCTCAACCCTTCATTTAAGTTGGCTGAATTAGAAACAATGAGAAAGTTTCACCAGAAACATTCAGCCCTTGCAATTTATGGGCTTCCAAGGAATCAAGACTATATTCTCAATACAATAGGAGCAAATTCTGATGTCGATCATGCTCTGATTCGGCAGGGTTTCCATAGCCAATTTATTACACCTGGTTTAAAGGCTTTGTATCGAGCACATCGCAAAGGAATCCAAAAGAAGGATATAGTCGCTCAAATTCCAGTTTCAGAAGCCGACTTTCCTTTCCTTAGATGTTTTCATAGAAGTCACTCGGCTGAGGAAACCTATGGCATAACGCCAGAAGAGGTCCAGCTCGTAAGGGAACTTGATGATTATTTAGAAAAGAAAGACTTCGCAACTGAAGAGCAAGCGAAAGCCGATGCCAAAGCTAAAGATATTGAACAACAGAAGGAAGTACATAAGGCGGCTATGGATAAGACGCCAAATGGAAAAGTCCCTACCATAAGAGTACTGAGAGGACAGGATCTGCCATTCTCAAATCAAGATCTGGGGATGATGAAAAAATATCATAGGATGTATTCAACATTGGCCACTTATGGCCTAACTGAGGAGGAAAGCGCGATGATGAAAATGTTGGAAAAGGATCTGTCCTCAGAGTCATACCTCATCACTGAGGATTCTAGCATCGGCTTAAAAATCAGTTATCAGGCAATGATGGAGAATTGTAAGCTGGAAGCCAATACTGATAACTTACCTATTTTTGATGCTGACCTGACTTACCTCCGCACCTACCATAAACAACATCCAGCTGCTGAGATTTATGGATTCACTTCCGCCGAGGTAAATTACTAAATAACTTGTCCAAATACTTGCGGGCTCGTGCAATTGAGTGGCAAGCAGAGACAGAGAAGGCATCCACCAAGCTGACAACTGGGGCCATTGAAGAATTGAAGAAAGAGCAAGCCAGTCTCAATCAGCAGTTGAATGATGAGGAAATGGTAGAAGGTGCTGCCACGAACAATGGTAAGCAAGATGATTTTGGAGATGAAGGTGATGAGGAAGTCGATTATGGGGAAGAAGAGGAACAAGGTGACTATGATAATGAAGCTGGAATCAACTACAACATAGGAGATGACACAGCTTTTGACATGGAAACCTTATCCCCATTTTACAAGGGCAAGGCCGCCTTTGGAAAAGGAAAAGGTAATACAATGGACATCAACATGGTTTATGTCCTACCTTCAGAACTTAAAGCTCAACCAGGTCAGTCAAATGAACTGATCGGCGACTTTGTTGCCGATCAACAACCTCGATTTGAGATTGATGAAGCCGTTGCCCAGTTGAAGGATGAAGACGGCCATGTGGTACTCACAACACCAACAGCCAAAATGGCTCAACATTTGAAGTCGTTATACATCACGGCTTACATAGAGGGATATCCAATAACGAAAGTTTTGGTGGACAATGGTGCAACAGTTAATGTGTTACCTACAGCCGTTATGAAGAAATTACGCAGAACTGAATCCGATTTGCTACCTTCGGACATCACAGTGAGCAACTTCTCTGGTGGGAAGAGCAGGCCAAGAGGTATCCTCCCACTCGATGTCACAGTGGGGGAAAAGTCAAACATGACAGCTTTCTTCGTGGTCGATTCATCTGCTCATTACAATGCGTTGCTTGGCCGCGATTGGATTCACCAGAACTTATGTGTACCTTCTTCCCTGTATCAAGTTTTGATCTTCTGGCATGGAGACAAAATTGAGGTCATTCCAGCAGACAATAATCCATTTCAAGCATCCACCAATGTAGTAGAAGCAAGGTTTTATGAGGACGATATTGGTTATTTCACTTTCAGTGGACGAGATAGCAAGGGCCGACCTACCCAAGTTACAGCCCAGAAAATTGTCAACCTAGGGAGTGAGGATGTTTTGCAAGATGCATAACGTCCAACCCTGGTTGACCTCTTCAAGGACAATATCAATGTCTAGAGACCCAAGGTCTCTAGAAAGAAAGGCCGCAATCCGATCTATTTTAGGACATTTGCTGGCCTATTGGGTCAACAGGACTACCAAGTCTAACTCGGCCATCAACTTGATGGAATATATTGCAGAACAACAGGAAGAAGAACTGCAGTTGGAAGATATCGGCCCAGCCTCGACTGAATTAGAAGATACTGAAGCCGAAACTCAAGATCCTGTAGACCAAATCAACTTGGGAGATGAAGATAACCCTCGGCTGATCTCTATCAGTAGACTTCTCGATCCAGAACTGCGAGCAGCGATGGAGGCTTTATTACGAGAATATAAGGATTGTTTTGCATGGGAGTACCATGAAATGCCCGGGCTCGATGGAAGCTTAGTAGAACATGTATTACCTCTTAGAGATGATTGTAAACCTTACAAACAAGCTCCTCGGTGCTGTTCCGCCGAGGTACAAATTGAAATGAAAGAGGAAATTGAACGATTACTACATGCTAAATTTATTAGACCAGCTAGATATGTGGAATGGGTTTCCAACGCTGTACCTGTAAGAAAGAAATATAGCAAGATGAGAGTATGCGTTGACTTCAGAAACTTAAATTTAGCAACTCCAAAAGATGAATATTCTATGCCAATGGCCGATCTCTTAATTGATGGAGCGGCCAAACATGAAATATTATCTTTCATGGATGGTCATGCCACTATAATCAATATTTGTAGCCGAAGAGGACGTCCATAAAACAGCCTTCAGGTGCCCAGGCTTTGTTGGAACCTTTGAATGGGTAGTGATGCCTTTCGGCTTAAAGAATGCCGGAGCAACTTACCAAAGGGCCATCAATGCCATTTTTCACGATTTAATTGGCAAAATCGTAGAGGTTTACATAGATGACGTGGTTGTTAAATCAAAAACCCGATCATGACATCTAGCCGATCTTGAGCAGACATTCAAACGTATGCGAAAACATAAACTTAAAATGAACCCCAAGAAGTGTGTTTTTGGAGTATCAGCGGGGAAGTTTCTAGGTTTTCTCATTCACCAGCGGCGAATTTAGGTCGACAAGAATAAGGCTAAAGCCATTATCGATGCACCCGCTCCTTCTAACAAAAAATAGATACAATCATTCCTTGATCAAGTTAATTTTCTCAGACGATTCATCTTTAACTTGGCAGGTAAGCTTTGGCCTTTCTCTTCTCTACTTAAGTTGAAAATTGGAGATGAATACAAGTGGGAGCCAGAGCACCAACAAGCTTTTGACGAACTCAAGAAGTATTTAACACAACCCCCAGTGTTAGTACCCCCACAGAAAGGAAAGCCGCTGAAGCTCTACATAGCGGCCACAGCTGAATCAATTGGGAGCATGTTGGCTCAAGACAATGATCAAGGAAAGGAGTAAGTCATCCATTATTTGAGCAGAATCCTCACACCTATTGAGATAAGATATTCGCCGATTGAAAAACTATGCCTCGTGCTCTACTTTTCGGCGATTAAATTACGTCATTATATGTTACCATCAGTTGTTCATATAATTTCACAAACGGATTTAATTAAATATATGTTGACTCGGCCGATCATCAAAGGCCGAATTGGAAAATGGACAATGGCGGTTTCTGAATTTACTTTCAAATACGTGGCTCAGTAGTCAGTTACAGGCCAAGCATTGGCTCAATTTCTTGCTGACCACCCTTCTGTTGAATTGAAGATATGGAGAACGTTGAAATAGATACTGCACAAGTCGGCCAGATGTATCACGAGCCTTGGCTACTAAATTTTGATGGCTCAAGCACCAGTGACTCTGCCGGGGCAGGAATAATGATTGAATCTCCAACCAGCCAAAAGCATCAATATGCCTTCAAACTGGACTTTAACTGCACAAACAACCAGGCTGAATATAAAGCCTTAATAATTGGCCTGGAAGTATTGGAAGAGCTTGGAGCAACAAGAGTTAAGGTGTTTGGGGACTCACTATTAGTCCTTAATCAAATGCTCCAGGTTTTTAGATGTTCAAATCTTTCGCTGGCCACTTATTATGCCACAGCACAATAATTGACTAGTTGTTTTCATGATATGGAATTTCACCATCTACCGCGAGAACTCAATCGAGAAGCGAATGAAATGGCTCAGATTGCTTCTGGTTTCTGCATCCCGGAAGGCCAGACTACCAAAGTCATCACAATTGAGATGAAATCGTTGCCATCTTTGGCCGAGAGAGGTATGCCTGCTGATGTTTTTGAGCTTGACGTCCCACTTGGTGATTGGAGATTTTATATAATCCAACACCTTTTGATGAAAACTGATGGAGGTGGGAGTTGAAAAATCAAAATGTTGTCTAGCAAATTCACTATTAAAAATGGTGAACTGCTAAGAAAAAGTCCTGATGATGACCTCCTTCTTCGTTGCCTTGGCTCTGAAGATGCCCAACTCGTAATGGCTAAAGTTCATGAGGGTATTTGCGGAGCACACCAAGATGGGATAAAAATGAGGTGGTTAATTAGGAGACATGGCTACTACTGGCCAACTATTCTTAAAGACTGTATTGAGTATGCTTGAGGCTGTGCTCCATGCCAACTTCACGGGTCCATTCAGAGAGTTCCTGCTTTCCCCATGAATCCAATAGTGAAGCCATGGCCTTTTCGGGGCTGGGCAATGGATATAATTGGCCAAATATCTCCCCCATCTTCCAAACAGCACAGATGGATACTGGTAGCCACAGACTACTTTACAAAATGGGTTGAAGTCGTTCCATTCACCTCCATAAGCGGTGCCGAGGTGATCAGATTTATTGAGCAAAACATCATTCACCGCTTCGGTATTCCAGAAACTATAACAACTGACCGAGGATCGGTATTCATAGCTGAAGCCGTCATCAAACGGATGGCCGAATATAAGATTACAATGCAACAATCGACACCCTATTATGCTCAGGCTAATGGACAGGCTGAGGCCACAAACAAGGTCCTCATCCAAATTGTGGAAAAGATGATTCAGGAAAATCCGCGTGATTGGCACAATCTTCTATCAGAAACTTTATGGGCTTATCGGACCTCCAAACGCTCGGCTATAGGGACAACTCACTTTGCTCCGACGTATGGACATGATGCAATTTTACTTATGGAAATGACAGTCAAATCATTCAGAGTCGCAATGCAAAACAATCTCACAGCCGATGAATATAATCAGGCAATGTTGCAAGAACTAGAGAATCTTGACCAGGCGCGGTTGGATGCATATGATCGGCTTCAAGCTCAAAAGAAGGCTGTCACTCATGCTTACAATACAAAGACCAGATACAAGAATTTTGGGGAAGGCGCGCTGGTATGGAAAGCAGTGTTACCCATCGGCACTAAGGATCCCAGATTTGGAAAATGGTCACCAAATTGGGAGGGTCCATTTATTATTGACAAAGTTCTCGGCAAAGGAGCATACCATTTGAGAGATAAAGATGGCGAATGACACGCAATGCCCATTAATGCCAATACCTAAAGAAATATTATCCCACAATGTGGGAAGCGCGAGCTGTTGAATAATGGTGTAATCAAAAGATGGCCACTAGTTTATAATGTATATATGTTTAGGCCATCTTGATTCTGGCCGATGCAATTAAGCCGAAAAGATTATTTTTATCAGATTTCCAGTTTGTTTGCTTGACCATTATACTTCACTTGTATTTACTACTACAAGATATTATCTATCCATGACCCAACAATGTTTATGATAATCTACCGGCAAGCAAATAATTAATTAAGTTTTTCATCGGCCCATAACTTTCAAATGTTTACAAAAACCGGCCAATGACCGACAAAAGAGCCACATACATCAATCATCATTACTCGGCTAATAAAGCTTTAAGAGCTCCCAAGGTACAACCAGTGTCCTGAAGGTCACTCTCAAGTTGCATACACCTAGGCTCGGAATTTTTCAATTTGGCCTCTATTTTTTTCAGTTGTCCTTGGCTTTGGAAACAATGCTTACTCCTTTGAAGGAGCTTTTCCCCCACTTCTTGTCTCTCTTGTTTCAAGGACGCCAATTGTCTTTCCAACTTATTTATCTTGCCTTCAAGAGACTCCACAACCCGTTTTTGTTCCATACACCACCCAAACTTGGGAACTAAGGCTTTCTTCATTTGCTCACAAGCCAAGATTTGTTGTCTCCTTTTTTCTATTTCTTGGTACGAACCAGCTACACGAGATATTTGTTGGGTCAACACTTCTAGCTTCTCACTAATGAGGGCTACCTTGGGAGGGGCAAAATATTTGGCTCCAAGTAACAAATCCATGGCCACTTTCACTTTTGATAGTTGGCCTGTTTCCATAAATTCTTTTAATGGCTGTGCTAACGTTTCCTTTACCACCTTCAGAGCCCTATCCATTTCCTCCCTTGATGTCAATTGGGCGGTCGGTAATTACAAAATGGCCGAGCAGCATTCTGGTTGGATTAGAGCATCGGCCGAAAATGCCCTCATGAAAGCCTGAAGTTCGGCTTCAAATCCTTGATTACCTTCCTACAATGTCAGCCACTAACAATCAGTTCTTTAGCATAATAGAAAGGAAGTAATCATGAAACATGTTCGGTGCATACTTACTAGTTCGTTAGCCAACACCAGTTTCTCACTAAGTGACGAAGAGGGAATACTGGCTTGCGTTGAAGCTTGATTAAGCACAAGTGTCTCCTCCATATCCATTGTCACAACTTCACTTTCGGCCATTCTTTCAGAAGAAATTACCTCCCCCACAGGTTCATCACTACTTGGTTGGCCATCTTTATCAGTGGTTAGTTCCACGGATTCCTCTGTTTCACTAGGAATGGCATTTTGGATGTTGGCTTTCTGCAAATTCATGATATAAAGTATGTCATATTTATACTCAAGCTAATAGCCAATTATTCACTATGTTGCAGTGCCATACCTTGAATGTCTCTAGACAGCTTCGTTTAGCCACGCACAATTGTTCTTCACTTTCAGAGGATTGATCGTCTTGTTTTGCCAATTGTTTCGCTGGAGGAGATTGAGACATTGAAGACATGGTGGCACCATCTGTTGTTCAAAGGAGACAAATCAGAAACGTCATTAGCCATCGACCATGATTCCTTACATAATGGTCGACTGCAATTCAAATTGATTTCGGCCTACCTTTGGCCACCTCAGTGGCTGCACTATGGATGGCCTTTCTCTTTGTGCTACCTTTAGCACACTTCTTCAAAGACTCTTGGCCACATACAATCAACAAACCCCAAGTTGGTGAACAAACTAAAAACATGTGCATAAATGAAAGTGCACTTGGGGGGGGGGGGGGGGGGGAGGGGTAACAACTTACTTATAGTTGGGATTGCTTTAGCAACTTTGCTTGTTATTTTACCACACCTTACAGCTTTCAGCTTCTCTTGTGCCCATGGATTTCCTGCAAAAGCCGATCGCCTAGCCGACACTAACCCATCTTTAAAGTGGCAACCTACTCGTTTCGCCCACCACTCTCTGAACTGGGAGGAACTCTTGCTAGTTGCAACTCTTGTCTTCATGGGAAAGCTCATGTTATACACAAACGCCTTGTTATTCTACTCAATGTTGTCCCTGTTGGAGAAAACGGCTCGCAATGAACTATATCGGTTTGATGATTCTGGCACCGGAGCTGGTATAGCTTGATAATATCCCAACTGACGACTGAAATAGGATGGTGAATATAACTCCATTCCACACTTGAGTATTTTACCAGACAAGGCACCCCAGAAGAGATCCCTCATACTTGTTGCACTCTTCCAAGCTGAACACGCAGTCTCCCATCTTGTCTCTCTTTCTGAGGCGTGTTGGCTTGATCCCTCGGCTGTATAGACCGAGGTGATTTTCAGAGGCAACACCTATCAACAACTTAAGTATGAAGTAAGTCACAATCTTTGACCTATCAACAACTTAAGCATGAAGTAAGTCACAATCTTTGACTTATCAAAAATACCATGCTTATCAAGAACTTAAGCATGAAGCAAGCCTCCATTTTTTACTAATCAAGAAGATCATGCTTATCAAGAACTTAAGCATGAAGTAAGATGCACAAGTGGCTTTAATTCCACATATCTCCCACTTAAAGTCACTTTTGCAATTCTTCTATCCTTTCTACTTTGCCATGTCCACACTGCTTATGTTTCTACTAGGCCAATAGAGGATCGACACCAAATAAACTTGTCATTGTTGATCGGCTTTGTTAGAACATTTGCTAGGTTGTCATTTGTATGGATTTTCTGTATATCCACACTTCCTTCTTCCACCTTCTCACGAACGAAGTGATATTGAACTCTTATGTGCTTTGTCCTTGAGTGAAATGCCGGATTCTTTGCCAAGTGCAAAGCGCTCTGACTATCACAAAATAGAGCAATCTTCTCTTGTTTGTGTCCGAGCTCCTCCAAGCATTTGCAACCATATTGCCTCTTTGCTAGCTTCTGTAGCTGCGACGTATTCTGCCTCTGTCGAAACCCAGCTTACAGCTCCTCCAGCAAGAGTAAACACATAACCTGTGGTGGACTTACTCTTATCAAGATCACATGCAAAATCTGAATCAACATAGCCTCTAACAATAAAATCTGATCCTCCATAACATAATACAGCATTTGAGGTACCCTTGACATATCTCAGGCTCCTCTTCACAGCATTCCAATGCTCTATACCAGGATTCGCCATGTATCGACTAACCGCTCCCACTGCTTGTGCAATGTTTGGTCTTGTGCACACCATAGCGAACATTAAGCTACCCACTGCTGATGCAAATGGTACTCGAGACATTTCCATCCTCTCTGCTTCGTTGCTAGGGCTCATACTTAAGGATAACTTGAAATTAATAGGAAGAGGGGTAGAGATTGACTCACAATCTTGCATGTTGAAGCGACACAAGATTTTCTTTAAGTAGTTTTTCTGAGAGAGCCAAATCTTCCTATTATTTCTGTCTCGGTAAATTTGCATCCCTAAAATCTTGTTTGCTGGTCCCAAGTCCTTCATTTCAAACTCCCTAGCCAACTGTGCCTTCAATTCTTTAATACGATCTTTGTTGGGGCCCGCTACTAACATGTCGTCAACATACAACAGCAGAATAATGAAATCACCATCACCAAATCTCTTGTAGTAAGCACAAGGATCTGGACTGAGTCTGTTGTATCCAAGGCTCATGATGAAGGAATCAAATCTCTTATACCAACATCTCGGCGCCTGTTTGAGACCGTACAGAGATTTGTTCAACCTGCAAACCAAGTTCTCTTTTTTTTTTTCCTCAAATCCATCTGGTTGGAGCATGTAAATCTCTTCTTCTAGTTCTCCATGAAGAAACGCAGTTTTCACATCTAACTGCTCTAAGCACAAGTCAAATGTAGCACACATCACCAGGACTACTCGAACTGTTGTGAGTCGAACAACAAGAGAGAATATTTCTTTGAAGTCAATACCTTCTTTCTGAGCGAACCCTTTCACCACCAATCTAGCACGATACCGCTCCACTTGGTCATTGCCATCTCGTTTGATCTTGTAGACCCATTTGTTGCCAATGGCCTTCCTTCCTTGTGGTAGCAGAACAAGATCCCACGTCTTATTTTTATGAAGGGCTTCAATCTCTTCTTGCATTGCTGTCATCCACAAAGAAGCTTCTTGACCTTTTATAGCCTCATGGAAAGTTGATGGCTCTCCATCCTCTGTTAGTAGACAGTATGCAACATTTCCTTCCATAATGTATTCTGAGTGCCAAGTTGGTTCTCTTCTTTCCCGAGTTGATTGTCGAACTCGTGGAGTTGCAAACTCAACTTGTTCTTGTTCTTCGTGCTCTAGTGTCACTTCAAAAGAATCTGAAACTTCATGTTCTCGTTTATCTTCAACTTGAACTGTAATAGTCTCTGGTTTCTCTTTTGAAGTGGGATTCCACAGGTGGTACCCCTTAACTCCATCAGCATACCCTAAGAAAAGGCATTTTCTAGATTTTGGATCCAGTTTTGATGTTTCTTGGGCGTTATACATAACATACACATGACTTCCAAATGTATGTAAGCGAGAATAATCAGCTGGCTTACCAGTCCACATCTCCATTGGCGTCTTCAAATCAATTGCGGTTGATGGTGACCGATTGATCACATAACAGGCGGTCTTCACTGCTTCTGCCCAAAATGACTTGGCCATCTCCGCAATCCTCAACATCGCTCTTGTCCGTTCTAACAAGGTTCTGTTCATCCGCTCTGCTACTCCATTTTGTTATGGAGTGTATGCCACTGTGAACTGCCTCTTGATACCTTCTTGTTTACAGAAGTTATCAAATTCATTACTGGTATATTCTCCTCCATAGTTCATCCTCAAACACTTGATCTTCTTTTCAGATTCAAGCTCCACAGGCGCTTTGAATACTTTGAAAACTGGAAACACGTCGGCCTTCCTTTTGATTGGATACACCCAACATCTCCTGGAGTAATCATCAATAAAAGACACAAAGTATCTTGCACCTCCTAGGGATAGAACTGGTGCTTGCCAAACATCCGAATGGATCAGTTCTAAGATAGCTTTGCTTCTAGCATTAGAACTACTGAACTTTAATCTGTGCTGCTTACTAGTGACACAATGCTCATAAAATGGTAATGAAACCTTTTTGAGCCCTGGAAGAAGCTTTTGTTCAGCAAGAATCTTCAAACCTCGTTCCGACATGTGGCGAAGCTTACGGTGCCACATCATCATTGATTCTTCTAAAGATCTTACTGAAGTTATAGATGCTTCTCCTTCTTGTTGTGTTTCTCCTTTAAGCATGTACAGATTTGCAGCTATCTTTTCCGCTTTCATCACCACAAGCGCGCCTTTAACTATCGTCATGATCCCATGTTGACCATGGATTTGGTATCTGCTATTATCTAATTGTCCCCAAGACAATAGATTTTTCTTCAGGCCTTTCACGTGCCGTACCTCCTGAATGGTGCGAACTGTACCATCATACATCTTCACCTTGATCGTACCAATACCAGCGATCTCATAGGGATAATCATCTCCCATGAACACAGTTCCTCTTGAGATAGGTTCATATTGGTGGAACCATTCTATCCGGGGGGTTCATATGCCATGTTGCACCTGAATCCATAAGCCAGATATCAACAAATTTTCTCCTCCCTTCAATAACTGTTGTTGCCTCGCTGTATAAAACTTCACCATATTCTAAGGTGCTTGCTGCACAACCCTGAGCTCTTGATGACTCAGGACCTTTTCCTTTGGTTTCATCGTTCTTCTTAAGATGTCAACACTCCCTTTTGTAGTGCCCTTTCTTGCCATAGTGATGACACTTGACATTCTTCTTGCTTCTGGATTTTGGTCTACTCTGAGTTTGACTCCCACTGGGGGCCACGTTCCGCTGATCTCTCTCTCGTTATCATCAAAGCCACGACCTGCTGTGAGCCTCCCAATCTATCTTCTTTGCTCTTGCGCCGACTTTCTTCTTCAAGAACCACAGCTGCAATATCATCGAAGACTAGTATTTCTAAATTGTTAGTTAAGTTGATGATGAGTTGATCATAAGAATCAGGTAGACTTTGAAGTAGAATTTCAGCACGTTCACCCATCTCTATGTTATGCCCCATTGCTGTGAGCTGTGAGAACAAGGTGTTGAGTGTGTTGATATGGTCGGTCATTGTAGTCGACTCCATCATCCGAAGGGTGTAAAGCTTCCTCTTCAAGAAGATTTTTTTGTGTAGTGATTTGGCCTCGTACAATTTTGTGAGTGTATCCCATATGTCTTTTGCCATCTTCTTCTCTGCCACACTTGACAATACTTCATTGGCTAGTGCTAGATGCAGATTAGCAATCGCATTGCCATCCATCTCGTTCCACTTGCCATCGTCAGTGATCTCCTCAGGCCTATCTCCAATTGCCGCCAAGCATTTATCTTTTCTCAAAACTGCTTTTATCCTCATTTTCCACAATGAGAAATTGTTCCCATTGAACTTCTCTATTTCGTACTTCGTCACCATTGTTGAAGAGGCCTTCTTTCCAGTAACTGGATCTGACTATAGCACGAAAACTTGCTAGAAACCCGGTGCTCTGATACCACTGTTAGGAACGTTGTGGTATGGGGCACCCAATTACAACGTTCCTAACACCAAGAACCAATCCGGCTCAGCCTTGAAATCGCCATCCTCCAAATTCTGAGGTCTTACATGTCGGACCGAAATCAATTCACAGTCAGCAACTTCCTTCTTCACCCTCTTAGCAGCTGACTCCACAGACCTAGAAATCTGAGCCCCTGTGATTCTACTTGCCTGATTTTTGAGTATTTCGGACCCGATTACTAATTGGATTTTCATCACATTCTCTTGCAGTTGGATCAAACCCTGTTGGGCATTGGGAACTTGCTGCTTGATATGATGGGTTGAAATGGGTTTGGCCCTTTTGATCGAACCCTCGCTGTTTTGTAAGCTCTTACGCTTCGGGTTCATCCGACTCTTCTTGGTTGATCGTAGACATGGATGATGATGGATCAGATGCAGAGTAAGTACGAAGAAGATGAATGTGAAACATAGGAGGTATTCGTGTGGATGGAGATTTTGGGGAAGTGAACAAACAGCGAAATGGGTCAAGGTTTTGGCGACTAATTTTTGGCGCGAAACAATGTAACGCCACCGTAAAGCAACTTAGATGTAAAATTTCCCAGATTATCGCGAGTAAATTACCTAGCGTTAATCACAAGTAATTAAGAAGACAATGTTAGGAATTTAAGACCGAAGTTCGCCCTAATTTATTCAAAAAATTCTAAAACAGCCCTACCTCGAGGGAGATTTCTCGAGGTCAATACTTGCTAGAACCATTGTTGTGTCCTCCGCCACCGAAGCACCAACTTGATCCTCAACCATGTCCAAAGCACGTTTTGCACTAGCAAACTTGCGCTTCTTCACCTTCTTAGCCGTCGCCGAAAAAAAAAAGTTAATATCTTAGGGTATCTTAATTAATTAACCAAAAAGTACTTTGTTAAACTTTTCAACAAATTATTAGATGAACTCGTCCAAATAATACACGTGCACACTTTTTTCATGTTATGCACGTCACATATTTTACTACCCATACAGTTTTATTAAAGGGTTAAATACTTGTTACTCCCTGTACTTTGCACCGAAAAACAGTTCAGTCCCTCACCTTTTAAATTAAACAATTTAGTCCTTATTCTCTCTAATTCTCACACAATAGGTCCCAAAATGACCATTATACCCCTCACTTTCTATTTTTTTCCTCTCTTTTTTTATTTGGTTTTTATTTTTTCTGCTTTTCTCCCTCATCTCTCTCTCCCCCCCCTCACTCCTCGGCGTTTCTCTCCACACCGGCCGGTATCCACTTGCAACAACCCGGTGGCATTAATCAGATTTGGGGGCTGAGGATCCATCTTCGAGCTTGGATCCAAGCTTCTCGATGTCCATGTAGGTGCAGAAGATGTCATCTTCAGAGCCAAGATCCTTGGAGCTGTTGGATGGTCGTCGAAGAAATTCTGGAGCAGATCCAGGTCATCAGGGATTCAGAAATGGACCTCTGATTGGGCGCGGTGGTGGTAGGAGACTAGGAGCCACGAATGGCATGGAGGCTTTTTGCATTGGTACGATCGTCCACCACTTTTTGCACATCTTCTACGACCTCACATGCCGCCGCTTTGCGCTGGAGGTCATCAGGAAGAATGGCTGCCTCATGGTTGTCCACCTCCCCGGAAACCTTCCGGTCAAGCTCAATTCGCAAGATCTGCTTCAGCTTGGGGATAAAGGGTTTTACTTTTTGTTACCGATAAGGAGCACTCTGGGTGGACCTATTAAGCCCAGGCATTAGGCGGTGGCGGTCGAGGGCGGTGGCTGTAGTGGGAAGAAAAGGAGGGAAGGGTATGATGGTTATGGGTATAGTGGTGGGCTGGGTTGCAGCGATTGTGTTGCTGCAGGTGATAGGTCTCCACGGAGAAGAAGGTTTGGGTGCCCAAAGAAAATTCTAGGTACCTGTGTATCGGCACGTGGGCCATTTTCCGGCATCGCCGGATGATGCAGAGGCCGGACCAGACTCGTCAGAGGCCAGTGAGTACACTAGTAGTAGAGGTGAGCTGCATGGTGGTGTGAGAGACTAATCATGGAGGAGAGAGAATATGGGAGAGCTTCTGAATTGGAACTCCAATGCGCGGCTTTCAGCTGTCCATTGTCGCTTTTGGGTTGTTTGCTTCGATTATAACAGCCATTGATTCCTAAGGTAGAGTTTCTGAATTGGAAAGTTCAGAGCAGAAAATTGATGAAGAAACGGATATGTAATCTTGAGAGAGAGGGAGGGGGAGAGAGCAAAGCAGAAAAAATAAAAACCAAATAAAAAAAGAGAGAAAAAAAAAAGTGAGGGGTATAATGGTCATTTTGGGACCTATTGTGTGAGAATTAGAGAGAATAAAGACTAAATTGTTTAATTTAAAAGGTGAGGGACTGAACTGTTTTTCGGTGCAAAAGTATTTAACCCTTAAATAAATTATGATTGGGGTACTGACAAAACAAAAAGATTTCTCAACTAAATGACCTTTATTGTTTTTTTTTTTTTGGTCAATGAAATCATTCATTAAAAACCAAAGGGGAAGAACCCAATGGAAAGAGCCCAAACAAGGCCCAAAACCTAACAAGGAAAATTACTACTCAACGCAAATCCACATAGGTAGAGCAAAAGAGTGTAACCCTAAAAATTAAATTAAGAAAAACATCATCTCCTACAATACAACAGCCGCCTCCCAAGCCATCTGTGCCGCCGCTGCCCGGAGTAAAAAGGTAGGGAAAAGTGGCATATCAAGGAGATAAAATCCGAATAACCGCTGCCAAAACAATCCCAAAATACAAATCCAATCGAAACTAAGGTAATGAGATGATAAATTGGAGCCAAACCCACACACTAACACTCTTCTCCACCAGAGAAACTCAAACCGGGAAGAAACCGATGCCACCGAAATGGGACAGAAGCCAATAGCAAAGAAAAAAATTCAATGGTCAATGGGGGGTGAAACACCCATGCGTGAGCACCCATACACCTCTAGGTAAGTGTTTCTCACTTTTAAGAGGTAGCCATAAGAATCTTCAAGGAACAAGTCTTTGGTAGTTGGAGGGGAGTTTATGTGAGGAAATGGGTGAGGGGAATCATGGAGGTTTGTGGATTTGAAAATTTTCTAGGATGTTTGACAAAGAAAGAAGGAACAAAGTCCTCTAAATCTGAACATAAGTCAGGAAATCCCCACAAAGGGGGTATAAAGCCACCACAGAGGGTGTGAGAGAATCAACAGAGATGAAGTGAGTGCAAGACAGAAAAAAAACTCTCAAGCCACTGATCAAGATCCAGAGGGATCACAATCTGGGGAAGAGAGAAGGGGGAGAGAGCTATAGTTCTAGATCTGGTTTCTCTCTCTAAGTTTAGAGAGAGAGGCTCTCGAATTAGAAAAGTACTAAACTTTCACAAGTGATCAATAACATACCCAAACATATTAAAACACACCGTCAGACCCCTTAGAAATCAAATTCTGTCACGAATCCGTTAAATAAAGAAAATTTGTATTGCTGAGCGCAAGATTTACAAAACTGGGGGATCTAAAGTTGCATACCACAGAAAAAAAGAGCCCCATAGTGTGTCTAGTTGTTTCCAACTTATGTCTATATATGGATAATTCATCTGAAAATCATTTTGAGGTCCTCAATTCTGGCCGATCGATCTTTCTCAACAGGGACAACTTCCACACTCATTTGCTGCTTTCTAGACTGAAGCTGTTGCATGCGTTCCTCCACTGTGTCCTGTCCAATTTTAATGTCATTAACATGTCATAATCAATCCCGTAATACAAAACTTACTGGACTTAAGGAGATGAGATTACCAAAAGTAGCCTTCATTTTGCATTGATTAAATAGACTTCATTTTGCATTGATTAACCAAAGTTCCTTAATAAGCAAAAGCTACAAGAGTTGCAAGACTATTAGCTCACCTTGACAATAAATCTTCTAACAACAGTTCCATCTTTTCTACTGCGTATAATTCTCATTAGTATTTTCTCCTCAGCGGGTGGATTCCACCATGGATCCTATAAAAGGATGCACATAACAGATTCAATATCAGAAAAATCATAGTGAAGCATATATATGCAAATAATAGACATAAAGATAGTACGATTAGTACCATTAAAAAGATATTAGATGCTGCACTTAAATCGTAACCAGCTTCAGTTCTTAAACATATCAACAAGTCCTGAAATGCAATTCAGGAAATTAACTAGCAAAAAGATTTCTGCAAACTGCAACAACAAAGAATGAGAAAATGTAACTATTGCTGCTTACCTGTTTATCTTTGGTGCGGTAAAGGCTGAAGTCCTTCAAAACCCTATCCCTCTTATCCTCCGACAGATTGTCATCAATCCTCTGAAACACGATATTTCTTCTCTTCATAGAGATCTCCAAGAGATCCAAAAATGAAGGCCACTGACTGAAAATGATGCACTTTTCATCAGAACCTGACTGAAGAATTTGTTCCAAGATGTTCAAGAGCTTTGAAACCTTAGAAGACTCCTTCCAGTTTTCCTCGACTCCAACCTGGAAACAGTTTTCTAATGTGCAAGTTTTGAGCTCAGTTTTGTCCATCCATTCCCAACATACCTGGCATTGATTAATGCCAAAACGATCAAGGGGGTGCCATCTTTTTTGTCTCTCCCACCTCAAGAACAGACACTCCCTGCACATCTTATGTCCACATGGTGTGAGTACAGGATAATATGTGCAGTCAAAGCATATGGAACACACAGTATTTTCAACCCGATGGATACCCTCAACAACCTCTCCTACATGTGATTCGGTGGGGAGAATCTGATCTGAACTTGGAGAATCATGATGGGTTTCAAGGAATCTTCTAGCAGGCTTGTCCAAGTCTGCAGAGTTTTGTGAATCATGCGGACTGCATATTTCAATCCAAAGGTTCTTAGAAACAGAATCATATATTGAAAAGGAAAAACGCAGTAATATTCAATTATCTAGACACAACTGAAAAACCATTTCCACCTCGAAACAAAAAATGGGTGGTCGCAACGCTGCCTTAAACAAAGCAATAGCCCAAGGGCATGTGCATAGTTGTGAAGAACCTTGCCTTGTGCCACAAACTGGTCAAACTGAACCTGTAAATTTTGCAAGAACCATGGATGAAAGATGGCCAGTACCGAGGAAGCAATGAAAATTACCAATTCATCAATTGCAGTTTTGTTAAAACACAACTTACTTTTGATCTCTTAAAAAGGGCATCATAGAACTCTTGTTCAGCTTCAGACTGATGACACTATAGTTTCAACGTCAGGAGGAAGAATGAATATGGGGCTGAAAATTATATGCACCAAGTTAAAAGTCAACAAGAAGATTAATGTCACATACATGTTTGTGGAGAAAGAATTGTTCAAAAGAACCAAATATGCTACCTTCCATCTTTCTCCTTTGCCTCCGTTCTTCTTAACATCAATGGCCTCAAAATGTCCTTTATCAATCTCAATCCTCTTGGATCACCATTTTCATAAGGCGTCTGAATTCATTTCTTCCAGCTATATATAGGTAAAAAGTACATTAGATATCTCATAAGTACAGGTTCCCTACTTGAAGTAACAGTTCCTATAGATACAATAGAAAGAAAAAATTAAAAACAACAACAACAATTTATAAATCATAAAGTTTTAATAGTTCGTCATACCATGCCCAGTTGCTCCATGGCTCAACATGCAAGAAACATAAGAGGCTGTAGATGTCTTCCAAATCAATCTGCAGCAATTGATCACCGCAGGATGTTGTCAGTAATCTCACAATGAATGAATAGCCCCTCTCCTAATTCTAAGCAAGCGAGTAAATTTCTCCAAGAAGTGACCAAGCAAATGATGAAATATACTGTTAAAACTCATATATGCTTCACTTATCCTCTGTCCTTGCATCTTTATCGAGTACAGGAACAAAAGGCAGACCTTAAGAGGGGTTCCTGTCAACCACCATCGGCAATGAGAGGACAACATAGAAGCAGCCTTAGCAGCTTCTTTTGCCCCTGAAGATCCAAGAGTATCAGCATCATTGAGCACCACCCTATACCAGTCAACCTGGTGTAAGACACTGTTCTCGCCATACTGCATCATAAGTGAAGTCCAGTGCAACAAAGATATAAGTGTCCAACCAAAATAAATAGTGGTTTGGTGGTTCTTACCAAACTAAAGTTCTTAAGATTGGCTTAACCAGATGGTTGTAAATGATTCTTAGTTTCTTACCGAATAATAATCGTAAGTCAGAAAATCATAGTCAGTCAAGACCACATCTTGTTCTGAAATCACCACGGGGCTGATGGTTCTCCCCCAAACATGGACCAAAGTAGAAATACTTTTCGAGTCTGAATGGGTTTCAAGCGCATCCTGGAATTATTAAAAGAGTTGATAAGAACTTGCAAAGTAGAGGATATTATACCATATGCGAAATTACAATTCAAGCTATCAGTACATCAACATGACCTACAGATAGGAAACAGTTCTTCAGCTTTTGCTGGCACAATAAAAAAAAAGAAAAGAAAAAAGAAAACCAAATTGTTGTCTAAATATAAAATAAATGATCAAAACAATACAAGAAAAGGACTCACCTTCAACTTGAGTACGCTAGGACAGACAACAAGAGTGCCTCCCTTTGGCTTTAATGTTGTCATTGTATCTTGATCTATCTTTCTCTTCTTTGTAATTTCAATACTATCAGAGTTTCCTCTCCTTGGTCTTGCAAGTATTAGAGCAATTGTCATCACAGTCTTCCCCAGTCCCATTGCATCTGCTAGAATCTGTACAGATACTTGTGAGATTAGAGAAAAAAATGTGGATGATAATAACCCTCCCAACCCAAAAAGAACAATAAGGTAAGCTGACAATGCACGACAACAAACTAAAGGGAATCAAAAATAGAAGGGTGATAAAGAGACGCACTCCTCCTCTTGGCGTTTGTGTTGCAGTTGGTAAGTGTGTTGTTGCCTCCCCTGAGAACATGTTCACATAGATGAAAGAAGCCCTCCTGACAAGTAGTATGTTTAGAATGGTTAGACACTTGAGTCCATTTGATTTGATCATATGGGCTTGTAGTATGTGTTGCCACAGATTCAAAGAGAAATAGGAAAAAGCATTATTTTAAACTGCATGTTCATCACATATACGATAGGCCTTCCAGCAAGGATGAAGAGTTGGTGCTGACTTCTCGACATCAATCCCCTTCTCAAATTCTGACATCTAATGGAGAGCTTGTTTCTGGTATGGCCTCAGATTACAATAGAGAGTACTTGGGGTTTCCATCTCCTAAAGAAATGAGAGAGAGAGAGAGAGAGAGAGAGAGAGAGAGAGAGAGAGAGACAGAGAGAGAGAGAGAGAGACAGAGACAGAGACAGAGACAGAGACAGAGACAGAGACAGAGACAAGGTCAGACAACAGGATATTTATGACTTGCAAAACAATATTTGCATATCTGAATTCTCAGATGATAAGTAAAAGCATTGAAGTGCCTACCTTCAAGTTACAAGCATCTGCAGCACTAGCAATGTTATTCAGAGAAGACTCTGAAATGGCTTCTTCATCTCTGTTTTCTAATGTATTGGCTACCCCTTCTTTTTTTGACAGCTTCATCCAGATCACACTGTTTTGATCACATACATTTTTGTTTTAGTAACTCATGCAAGTCTATGTCATTCTCAGGTTGATATATTGTTATGGTAGTTTATGTGTTACTAAAACAAAAGTTTTAGTAACTCATGCAAGTCTATGTCATTCTCAGGTTGATATATTGTTATTGTAGTTTATGTGTATGCAGATTCAAACATGCACACAGCTATAAAACAGAGAAACACACAAGGTCAAACTCAGTCATGTTTGAATTTGACATGTAGTTTACAAACATATAATCAAGCCTAGTGAAACTACTTATTTGGCAGAAGAATTTATACTGGTAATTAAAACACAAGAAAAAGATGTGTGCGATGAAGTTATAATTCGGCTTGGCAACCATCTGAGAGAATCAGCAGAAACTATCCTTTTTTAGCAACTTAGACAAATGCAATTGAACAATACTAAGTAGAGTTTGTCGGCCAGTTTTATATATTATCTAGAGTGCTGATATCAACAAAACAGAATTAGACAATACCTTCTGATATGGTTGGAGTTTCAGTAATTTGAACAAGGTGAGAAAAGGATACGAATCCTCTCACATGAAGACACCTCAACAGCAGCGGAAATTGAATGATGAACATAAAAACTGAAATAAATCACAATTGGGTTTCAGTTAGTACCAAACACAGTTGATCTGTCCAAGAAATGCATGACCACAAATGGGTTGAAAGTTGAAACTATACCTCAAAGACAATATGACCTCTTGCATCATAGATAGGAATTTCAGCGCACCATTAAACCGCCCAAGAACTTTAACCTTCCCCGAATTCACAAGAGGAACAACACATTTTGCCCATTCCATTGGAAACTGACCAATCTACAAAATCCAACCATTACACACACCACATCATTCTTTGACATCCTAACTTAAACTAAATCGAAAAAATGTAACTTTGTTTGACACAACAGCTCATAAAGAAACTTAGGCAAACAGAAAACACAGATATACCTCCCCTGATCTTTTCGTCTAGAAACGAACAATCCATTGGGTTTTGTAGCTGGAATTTGAGGAAGGAAAAGAGAGATGAACAATCTCATTGTCCAACAATTTCATGCCTTTACTAGTCGAAACCGCAGTAACCAATGTGCTTCCCACCAAGAACCAATCCGGCTCAATCTTGAAATCGCCATCCTCCAAATTTTGAGGTCTCACCTGTCGCACTGACACCACTTCACAATCAGGAACTTCCTCCTTTACCCTCTTGGCCTTCGGCTCCGGAATCAATGTCCTTCGACTTTCCGCAACTTCATCAAATTCCTCAATGCACTCTTGCTTGATAAGAATCGAAATGCGAGCCCCGGAGCTCGTGTTTGTCCGCTTAACCGTCACGGCCGTCGGAATTTCATGATCGGAATTGATGGCCTCACCGATAACTGACGGGACCTTGTACCGATCAGCCACGTGTTCTGTATCCATGTGGGTTTTGGAAATACAGCGGAGATTTTTGGAGATTTGGGGAAGCGGGCAAAAACATAAGAAGGAAATCTGGCGCGCTTTTGCTTTTATATTAAACTAGAAAAAGGTGCCTGCGCGCTGCTGCAGGTTTTATTGTCAATCGATCCAATTATAATAATGCATTCTTGTTAGGTTATTTTTGATAAAAATACAAAAAAGACTAAAATATGTAATATAATTGTGAAAATATTGATCTACATTACAATTTTGATATACTCTTATATTTTAATAACAATTAGAATTTTTTGAAATGAAGAAGTTTAGAACATGAAGAAAGATATAAGGGCTAAATACGGGTTTTATTGTCGATGGATCCAATTATAATAATGCATTCTTGCTAGGTTATTTTTGATAAAAATAAAAAGTAAAAATAAAGACTAAAATGTGTAATATAGTTGTGAAAATATTGATCTACATTACAATTTTGATATACTCTTATATTTTACTAACAATTGGAATTGTTTGAAATGAAGAAGTTTAGAACATGAAGAAAGATATAATTAAGGAAGTAACCCACGGATAGGATCCTTAATCTTACACAATTCAATTAACCCTGCATGGCACTCTCTTGACATTACAAAAGATCTAATACAAATTCATAGACATCTCTAGTATGACCTGTACCTCCAACATGCTCTTGATCCGCTCCTACCGCCCATTCCATAACCCCATTGCAGATTAAGATTGCACAATGTAATATGTTAATAACGGATCTGAATTACAAATAAAAAATTCCATCCTTTAGCTTAAAGAGATTAACCAAAAACAAACCATAATGCTGAACTTAGCAATGAAAAAATCACATGCAGCAAACACGAACCTACTCTTTTCGTGAAACTTTTTGTGGTCACTATTTCTCACAAACATGATAGAGCATTAATATTATAAACTACACTGCAATCAACCACTCTGTGGAAACCCTTATTCGATAAATTGTCTTATATTCATGAAGAAAGATCTTCCAAACTTATGAAAGCCATCAGGTGAAGTGGTGAACATACTATAGAATTCATATATTCAAAATCCAGACTTCCATACATCCTGCCATATGGGTGCATAGGACCACCATACTACATTTAATTCTCCACCAAAAAAAATAAATAAAAATAAATAAATAAATGTTGTAGAGAAACTGAATTTAAGAGAAAAATTTTTGTGTGTTCTCATTGATAATAGGGGCCTCTTTATATAGAGGATTACAATGCATAGAATCTCAATCATACAAGGAAATTAATTCTACATTGATTAGGATTCTAGATCCTTCTAATTAAATCCTATTACCACTAGGTCAAGTAACCTAGAGTTTGGGCTAAACACAAATTAGGTTTTCCTTCAACACTCCCCCTTGTGTTGCCCAAACGCGGTGCTTCTCTCGTTGCCTCGTTAAAAACCTTGCCGAGTAAATAAAACCCAGTGGGACAAAAATAACCTCGGTCGAAGGGGAAAAAGAGCACAACACACCCTTCACGATTCGAGACGAACATGTAGACATCTCCTCCTGATGTCTGCACCTCCCCCTGATGACTACGATCATGGGAGTTCAGATAATTTCCGCAAGCCAATTCTTGCCACATGTTTCTCGAACGTGGTATTGGGCAATGACTTAGTAAACAAGTCTGCCTCACTGTCCTCAGATCGAACCTAGTTCACTTTGATCTCGAGGAGTGTCTGTTGTTGCTGATTATGCTTGGTGTTGTCGCTGTTGATGTAGTCTTGCCTCATTTGTGATAGATATCAAACCACAACTGCTCGAACATGCGTAATTATGGATCCAATCCATATACATTCACGAACCACTTCGTGAAGAGCAATGATCTTTGCATTGTTCGAAGATATAGCGACTAGGGTCTAATATGTAGACCTCCAAGATATCACGGTCTTTTCCCATGGTGAACACTTAACCAGTTTGGGAGCGACCTTTGTGTGGGTCAGAGAGATACCCAATATCAGCAAAACCTTCCAAAACACATGTCGTTTTGGGATGGGGATAGAGAACGCAGGCTAGTGTTGGCGGCGTACCTGGTGTGTGATGGGTCCGAATCCATCATCTCTTTGTAGGGATAGAACAAACCCATATCAATCGTACATCTCAAATATCGAAAGATATCTTTTACACCAATCCAATGGCGTCGCGTTGGCGCAGAGCTATATCTAGCTAACAAGTTTACAACATATGAGATGTCCGGTCTTGTGCATTGAGATAAGTACAATAATGCGCCTATTGTACTTAACTAGGGCATTTCCGCCCCTAGCGCATCTTTGTCATCATCCTTCGAACGAAGAGGATCCTTTTCAGGATCAAGACTACAGACGATCATGGGGGTGCTTGGAGGCTTGACCTTGTCAAAATGCCTAAGCATCTATCGACACGATGCTCAAGTTCCAAACCGAGACATAATCGTGTTCTCCCAAAATCCTTCATCTCAAACTCAGATTTCATGTGTTCAGCGGTTTCCCTTAACTCTTTAAGGGCTTCTAATGAAGATCATGTCCAACATGAACCGCGATAGAATCTGAAACTTGTTATATAAACGCGTGGGCATATCCCTTCCCAATCAAGTAGTCACTTTAGTGAGCGTTTCAACCTTTGTAAACAATCTCCATGGTCTAGAACCTCTTGACTTGGGTAAATGAAGTTCGCCATGAACCTTCATGTATGTTCCGTATCTAGATCCCTATAGAGATACGTAGTGACCATATTTGTAAGCTGCATGTTCAGTTATTCGGAAACTACCAAACTGACAGGGTAGTAGAGTGCAATGACATCCATTACGAGAGAATATGTCTCATCGTAGTCGATTCCAGGGCGTTTTGTGAGAAGCCTTGCGCCATAAGGCGAGATTACCATATCTTTTTCTCATCACGCTTTCTAACGAAGACCCATTAGTCAACAGGTTTTATGTTAGGAGGTGTTGGCATCTCTAGCTCGAAAACCTTCCTCTTCGTTAGAGAATCCATCTTAACCTGGATCGCATCTTTCCATTTAGGCCAAAAACTCTCTACGTTGGCATTCATTCATCAACGGAGCGTGGTTCGATATCATTGGACTCAGCAAACTCATGCGCAACAAAATGCGTAACTACATCATCAATTATGATGGAGTTTCTATCCCATATCTCATGTACACTAGTGTAAGTTTCATAGAGCTCTATATTCTCAGGAATAGGGTTTGACGTTGAGGCGTCCCCCAACGATAACCATAACCCGGAAGATACTCATGAGACGGATTTTGAGTCATGATGATTAAAGGATTGGAATGTGCCAAAGTATCCTTCGAACCCACGGGCCTCCCACGGGCCTCCCACGCATCCTAGCTGGGGCCATGGCCTGTAACGCCAGAGTGCCACTCTCTTTGGCATTGGCGCCATGCCTACCTCCGTGTAGGGTGGCGCTTACGTCCTCTCGTAGGGACGTCCTTCCTTGCAGGCATGTTTGCAGCATATTTGTGTGATCTCGTCACTTTAACAGGGATCAAGATGAGACATAGTGGGGACAGACTACGACAATTCCTGTCGTTCCTGTTGAACATAAGTGTTTTTATCTCCCCCTAACGACGGGAAGACTGTCTCATCAAAGTGACATCCGCAAATCTAGCGGTAAGGAGATCGCCTAGCAAGGGCATTTAAGTGGCGGACGATTGTTGGAAGCGCAAATCCAACGTAGTTGCCCATTCGTCTGTAAGGACCCATCATAGAGCTCTGTGGCGGCGCAAGTGGCACATAAATGGCTCACTCAAATGTGCGTAAGTACAAAATACGTGTACCCAGTCACTAGCTGTAACGCATAGGTACATTGAGTGGCGTGAGGTCGTAGACGAATTAGCAAGGCTGCATGCGATATCGCATCACCCCAAGCGGATGTAAGAAGATTGGTGCGCATTACCAATGTTCGGACTACCATCGTAGTCGTTTCCGCGAGACCAATTGGGTGTGTACATGGGAATGTGATGTCCAACATCAAACCCATTGCAATATCCATCGAAAGTCTCTCGATGTAAACTCTCTAGCATAGTCAAATCCAATTGACTGAATAGGATGATTCGGGGAGTGAGCCCGTTGTCACATGATATGTGCTAGGAGTGTAGCATAAGTAGCATTTATAGGTGGACAATGGCACAACACGTGACCGGCGTGTTTGCGTGTCAACCAACATCATGAAATATTTAAACGTCCGCAAGTTGGTTGAATCAATCCACAAAATCCCTACGGATTCTTTGTAAGAACAGAATGAGTATTGTCATATCCTTTGCAGAGGACGGTCTCAGTCCTAATTTCCATAAGGAATGGGCTTTGTAAAACGAGTGAGAGGCCTTAGAAGCAACCAATGAGGATTTTGGTTAGGCCTAAGCGTCTGTAGCGCTATTAGAAGCAAAATGTGTGACTACATCTCCCATCATGGCGTGGGAGCCATGGAAATTAGTATGTATGGCGTCATGGTCGCAAGGAGGGACAACCATGGCGTTATGCCCATGGTTGGCGCCTTTTATGGCGGCATCTTGCTTCATTTTGCTCAAAAGAAATGATGTCCATGTGAAGTCTTTTGTAGACGGATCATCATATCATGACTAGGATGATCTATCCTATCGTGACAAAGCCAATATGTGTCTAAATCCAAGAGATCTTCTCTCATAAGTTTATTGGATTTAATAGCTCGAATAGTGACATAAAGTCCACTAGAGAGACACATAAACGTCTCTAAGATGCGTCTTTGTTCGCAATCATTAGAGGTAATGCAAAGGAACTCATTTCCGTTCTCTACATGCATTTTCGCATGGAATTCGTTGGCTATTCGTAGGGTACTATTTGCCCTAAGAGCGTAGAGAGTTTCTGTGACAACTGTAATCAAGGTGCCATTTGGCAAGTGGAACTTGGGCTATTCCATATCCTTAAATTAATACTGATGGTCTAGCCATCGTAGTCACAAAGTCATATGCTCAGAATCAAAATTGAGTCATAATGAAAAGAACTCGAAATTTTATTCATAAGCCAACGAAATACATCATTGTTTCTATGATCAAAGAAAATCTAATCCAATAAAAAGGAATATGGCAATCGCCTACATCTCTTGGAAAATAAAAAGACTTAATCAAAATCGCCAATTTCTGGGTCTTGATCCTTGTAGTCTTCAACCCTTCACTCTAGATCATCTTCTTGATCTTCTTGTTCCACATAGTGAGCTTCTCTTGCTTCACAATATGCTTTGTATGCGGTGACCAGTTCTTCACGAGCTCTACAAATGTGTGCCCAATGCTCAGACACTCCACATCGAGAACATACATCTCTTTGCTCGAACTCCATTGATTGAGGCGCTTTGAAAGCGTCATTTAGATGGCTCTTAGTGTTGGTGGCGCCACCAACATGGCCAGAGGCATTGCCTCCCTCTCTCTTTCCACGTTTACCTCTTCGGTTCCGTGTTCGCCTATTTTGGCGGTTACCTTCCCAAGTAGAGCAATTATATGGATCAGAATGTCCAGAAGTATACCTAAGATTAGGGTTTTGCTCTTGGCGCCCTCTCTTAGAGGTGCGACTATAATTGGATTCCGGAATATGCTCTGTTTCCACGGATCTCGAATTATAGTTCTTCACAAGGATATTGTCATGCTTTTCAGCGACATTCATAGCTCCAATGAGCTCATGAAACCTTGTGATCCGTCTTGCATTTACATCGATTCGATAGTTCTTAGCAACCATCAATGCAGAGATGGGGAAGGTAGAGAGAGTCTTCTCAATCAACATCGCATCTGTGATCTCTTTACCACAGAATTCCATTAAGGATTTAATGCGAAGTGCTTCAGAGTTATAGTCAAGAACTGACTTGAAATCACAGAAGCGGAGGCTATGCCATCTCACTTCTAGGTCAGGAAGCAAGGAGTCACGGACGTTGCCAAATCTTTCTTCGAGTGAGACCCACAGCCTTCTGGGGTCTTCTTCATTCATATACTCGTACTGGAGCGAATCATCCATATGACGAGTCATTAGGATGATGGCTTTCGCCTTATTTGCCTCTAAGGCTGCTCTATTTGCTTCCAAAGCTTGAGCTTGCTCAACAGTTAGCACGTCCTGGCTAGGCTCGAGAATCATATCCAGGATTCTATCAGCCTTGAGATGCTGGCGGATATCACGAACCCACCAGTGATATCCAGAGCCAGTTGTTCCCAATGGAGCAAAGTCCAATTTGTTCAGGTTACTCATCCTGAAAGAGAACAAGAAATTAGGGTTAGTTTCGGAGCGAAATAGGCTACCACGAAAACATATGAAATTTATGAGCGTAATCGCTTCCAAGAAATTAGGAATTTCCGAGCGTAGTCGCTTCCAAGAAATTCGATTCCAAGAGATATTGGATTAGATCGAAACAATAATGTAAGTGGTCGATCATAACTTCTCAACAAACTCTAAGTTTGGAGGACTCTACAAGCTCTAAGCTTGGAGTGAGCGCGAACCCCCACAGTTCGGCTTTTGGTCTCCCCTATGAAGAAGAAAGGGGGGTAGAAGAAGGGATGTTGGAAGTCCCCGAGAAAAGAAGATGAAATTGAAGGAAAAACTTCAAAAACAGGAACTTTTAGAAAAGTTTACCTTAAAAGATGGCGGGGGAAAAATGTCACCGAAAAGTCGCCGGAGACTGTAGCAGAGGCACTGTAGCAGTCGGAAGTACTGTAGCGACCGAAAAGTTGTCCAGAAAAGTCGCCGGAAGTCGGCCGGAAAGGTGTCGGAAAAATCGCCGAAGTACTGTAGCAGCCCGGAAGACTGTAGCGGGGGGGGGGGGGGGGGGGGGGGGGGTACTGTAGCAGTCGAAGTACTGTAGCAACTGGTACTGTAGCAGTCGGTAGTACTGTAGCATGTTACTGTAGCTGCGGAGGTTTCTGGGATTTGAAGGCTACGATTATAGGGTTTCAGGGTTAGGGCTCGTGCTGATAACGTGTTGTAGAGAAACTGAATTTAAGAGAAATTTTTTGTGTGTTCTCATTGATAATAGGGGCCTCTTTATATAGAGGATTACAATGCATAGAATCTCAATCATACAAGGAAATTAATTCTACATTGATTAGGATTCTAGATCCTTCTAATTAAATCCTATTACCACTAGGTCAAGTAACCTAGAGTTTGGGCTAAACACAAATTAGGTTTTCCTTCAACAATAAACAAATAATTTTTTTTGTGACAGAACAACTTCTTTCCAGTTTTGGCCAATGTTCCTTTTCGCAGAAAGCAAAATATGCATTGGTAAATTACATTTGATCAATGATCATACATTTTTTTTTTTTTTTGAGTAAAGGGGTTTGGAACCCAGTCAGGCTGGGGGGCTCATCCCCACGCCCATATTATTATTATTTAAATTTTGCCGCATCGGGGGGGACGTAATACCTATACCCCGAGCATGCATAGTTGCGTTACAATTGTCTTCATAAAGGACATCCTGTAAAAAATCAGGAGCCTCCGCTAAAGAGAGATCCACAACACGATCAAAGCTAGCAAAATGTGCCAACCTATGGGCCACATTGTTTGCTTCACGAAAGATATGACGTATTCTAATAAAATCAAAGCTTGCATAAACTCTCTACAATCGTCTAGAATACGACTTACCTCATAATTGTCCTCCCCTTGATTGTTAAGAGCCTCAACAAGGGTGGAACAATCACTCTCAAACTCAACCTGTCTCCAACCCTGGCGAATAGCCAACAGCAAGCCCACTCTGCAGGCCTCTACTTCACTATGGTAAGCTGAGCATAGATTAGAGATGGATCGGGACCATGCTCCCTTGAACCTGCCCCGCTCATCACGGGCCACCACCCCAACACCACCAGCCTCAGTATTACCCCAGAATGCCCCATCCACATTGATCTTTAGTCGGCCTCGAGGAGGGTAGACCCATTTTGTCGTCATCCTCCTATTGTCCCTTCCCACTGCTCTACGAGGATGGAACCGCTGATACTCATGTAACAAATGCATAGACCAGGTCACTGTATGCATGGGGTTGAATTGACCACCATCCCATACTAATTTATTTCTTTCAGACCATAAAGACCAAAGTAGCATAAAGAAGACGTCCACCTGTGGCTTAGCGAGCAAGCCTATCATATCAACAACCCATTCCTTCAAGGACGTCGTTGCATGGTTTCTGGCACGCAACCCCAGTGGGCTATAAAGCCAAAAACATGCAATAACATTGCATTCCTTAAAAACATGTAAACTGTGCTCATTCTCATGCCGACAAAACACACAAAGATGATCACCCAAGTGGACTCTTTTATGTAAAGCAACTTTAGTAGGTACCACACCTTTCACTAGTCTCCATATGAAGATACGTACCTTAGGTTGGACTTTTGCAGCCCATATTGTTTTCCACAAACTGCTATCTCCACTTGCATGAGAAGAAGACCCTTGAGATGACATAGTGCTCATGCAACGAGCCACATGATAGCCACTCTTCACATTATATAGTCCATGCTTGTCATAGTGCCATATGAGTCTGTCAGCTGGATTCCTCAAGCTAAGAGAGATTTTAGTAATCAGCTCAACTTCTTCAGGGAAGAAAAGTTCCTCTAACCATTCCACCATCCATTCCCTCGTCTCCGGATCAATCAGATCAGCAACCCTCATATCTTCCAACCCCTCCATCACCGCAGAATAGGGCTTGAAAGTATAAGGTCTTGGTATCCAAGGATCAGACCATACATTAATTACCTCCCCCGAACCCACTTGAAATCGAACCCCCTTCACACAAGAAGATCCTTCCCCTTCATCAGACTACGCCAAGTATATGAGTCACGCGGGTTGACACAAGCATGCAAGAAATCAGAATTGGGAAAATACTTAGCTCTCAAGGTCCGTGCAAGAAGAGAATCAGGACACCTCAAAATTCTCCATCCCTGTTTTGCGAGTAGAGCTTGGTTAAATAACTCCATATTTCTAAAACCCAACCCCCCTTCCTCTTTGGGTACACACATCTTATCCCATGCAATCCAATGAATCTTCCTTCCGTTGTCTGAGTCACCCCACCAAAATTCTGCCATACAACGGTGCAACTCTTGGCAAAGGTGTTTTGACAACTCAAAACAACTCATCACATATATCTCTAAGAATTAACAACAGAATTGGGTCCACAACCAAGCTATTATGTGTGTGTACTATGTGCGCAAAAAAATGCAATTTGAAACAGATACAGATAAACAATAAAAAAATAATGTCCAAACACTCAAAAGCTACTTTTGTAGTTTTTCAAATTACCATAACACTCTTAAACATATAATGAGGATAGAATGGCTGCATATATAAGTATCACAATGGAGTTTCAATAAAGGGCAACAGCTTTGAAAAGCATATGATTATCCACATTATGGATCAAATTCCATAAGAGAAAAGAATTCTATCAAAAACATTAGGCATACAAAATATCCATACTCAACTGCTATAAGCACCCTACCCATCGCTGTTACCACATTCAGTTCTCAACTGGCAGTGTTAAAATCCCAAGCCCCTTACCCCCAAATATATTAAAGTTATATGTGCTCTCCCTCAAGAAGGACATGCGTACTGCTATATTCAAACAACAAAGAAAACAATATGCTACTTGTTTCGCGATGATCATGAACTAATAACCATATCAAACATACAAAAATATTTGATCCATTTAATCAAATCTCATCAAAATTGACAAAAATTGATTCTTCAAAGTTAGCCAAACAGTAGATAAAGCATAAGCTTAATTAGTCCCAGATACAAAAACAAACCGTTTAAATTTGTAATAAGTCCAATTTCTCCATTGGTTATGAATTAAGATTAACTGTCAAATAGAATTCAAAGACAGCAAATTGATTTCTAAATCAGTAATAAAACATGGATCTGTTGGACCTCCAAATGTTGAATAATCACCAAATTCATACGCTGCAGGTCTTTCTCTATTTCAATTCTTCTACATAAATCAGTTGCCAAAGATTAGCAGAACTCAGAAAATCAAATCAAGAATGAGTATCAGTATACACTTCTTAAGCACATGGTCGCGGTTGTGAAGATCTATACATTGCATCACAGAATTTAGACAAACAAACACAGATGGAGTCATCAAGTTACAGATTCATTTGTAGTCAATGTATTTTCAAAGAAATGGAAACTGAACAAAACAAAGGTGCAGTAAGCTTCAAAAGCTTCTATGAATTGGATTAGTAAGTGCTTATGATCCTTTTCTGAATAGATACAAAATCCCATACAGATAACTCTAGAAAATCCAGACTTAATTTAATTAAAATACTTCAAAGGTAAAGATTGATTTGTGAGATCGTCAAACCCATAGAGCAATAACCCTGTTTCATATACCATCTTTAATTTAAGCATAAGAAGAGTTCCTCAACAGCATATAATCTCACACCAGCAGACCAACTCATTTCAGTTTTCTACTCTACTCTGTGGCCATGGCTTTAAAATTATACTAAAAAGTTGAAAACTTACAACTTCAAAGAAATTAATCCTCTAGAGTTCTCAGAAAAAGAAACCTTATCAAAAAATTTCTAAAGATTTAAACTTGAGCATGATTTCTCTGACAATTCTCATGCTAAATTCAACAAAAGTCTAGACAGCAAGAACACTTACCAAATGAGGTCTTCTTTGCCGAATATATTCCTGCACACAAAAAAAATAACATGCATCAAGTAAAAACCCAGAACCCGCCCACCTAATTACCCTAATCAAAAGCAACTGGAGAAAAGGAACAAAAGCAAAGCATCAATGATTTGACCACAATTACCTTGATCAAAATCCAAATTCGCAAATCGCAAGCAACAAAGCTCCGTCTAATGCCAAAAAAAAAAAATCAAAAAATTATAAAAACCCCAAAAAAGAAATTGGTGAGAAAGAGCTTGCAATAATACCTGGGTTGCACCATCAAAAACTCCTCCAAACGACAACTCTATCTCTCGATCATGGAGGAAAACATTGATGTAACAATCGGTTGTAGCTGGGTTGCACTGATACGTACCCTCTCTCTCTCTCTCTCTCTCTCTCTCTCTCTCTCTCTCTCTTTCTCTCGGCTGCTTTCTTTCTGCTTCTCACTATCGGTCGGGGAATAAGATCAGAGAGAATGAGAAATTGTGGAGGGACAATCCACTGAACAAGCCAAAACAAACCCGGAGATGAGTTCGCTTGTTCAGAACTGATAGTATAGGGCCACAAAGAGTGAATTCCTAAAGAAATTGTATTGGGTACCTGAAATTAGAGGAGATTATGAGCAAAAAGAAAGAAAGAAAGCAAATCCAAATTCACAGATAAAAAGCAACGAACCTAACTCTCTCAATGTCATTTATATGGCTGTAGAAAACACGGAGGAATCAGTAGTGGCACGATTAGGATCAACGATTTGGGTATTTGGGTGTAACAGTAGAGGTCAGTGTAAACAGATGCTTCCCGAACAAAGAGATACAGTCGAGGGTTGAGGTCGGTGTAAGTAGAGGCTTCCCGAACAACTGAAAACAGATATCTGTAGGACGATGGCAACACCGTAAGTACGTTGAGGGAAAACAGAGGGCAAAAGAGTCATTTCTCACCCCCCACATGAATAGTAAAATGAATAGTGCATGAGCTTTAGTATATGCTAGTAACATTTGCCCACGCTTTGCTGCGGGAATTACTATTATATGTTACTAGGATAAAATTACATAGCAGAATGTTTCTATTGTACACCTTCATTTAATCATCCTTTAAACATGTTACACAAATTTCTCAGTGGAATCAATAACTTCAAATCAAACTTGGTATGTATCGTCTAATAAAGCAATAGATGGAAGACAATAATGAGAACGGTTTGATGGTGGATGTTGGCTTGAAAATTAGCGGTTTGCCTTGTTGTTATACAAAGACATGAGCGCTACTCACTACCTCTACATGAAGTAGAATGTTCTACTTAGATATAATCAAGGCATTTGTTGACTGTGCCAAAGACAGTAGAAACCATGGTCATCAAATGCTGAGTAGTCAACAAACTGCAAAATAGTGTCAACATTAATAAAAAAACACATGCTACTGAATCAATTCAGTGCTAATATTTACAGTTGGATCAGATTTTCAGTCGATAAAGTTAGATAAAGAAAAAAGAAATAGTAAGGAGAAACAAAGTAAAGAAAAACTTGTCTTTGAAAATGATTGAATGTTAGAAAGGAAATTCATTTGATGTGAGAAAGAAGATCACAAATTCAACTAAAACATAGATTTAGTTACTTGACTAACCTAGAGAGCAACCTCTGTAAGTAGAGATCCTCAAATAATCTCAGACTTGAAGCTATTCTATTGTGCTTCACTGAATCAGTAAGCGAAGAGAGAAGAGTGAACCCCATCAATGTAATGTGGGCTTTCCTTCGTCATTTCTTTTTTCAAAACGCATAATATTCTGATGCAGAATCAATAATCTTATGGGTTGGAGAAACTACAGTAGTATCTTGCTTATTTGTCTTTAATACATAAGTTTGAATTGGGAGAAGCATTTCCAAGCCAAGGCTTAAAACTAAAACAGAGTTCCATGTCTTGGCAACTCATACCTTCTGAGTACGTAACACAGCCCGATGTCCATATACAGATGCTTTGCAAGGTCCTTTTCAATATCATCTCATATTCCCTTTATGTTTTTCCTATATCATGCACAAAAAATCTAGCAAAACTTAGATAGCAATAACAGAACTCACCAAAGTTAGTGAGCAAACTTAGCTATTGTATGCAACTTACCACAAAACACAAATATAGTTGCAGAAACTGACCACTCTTGCTTGTTTTAGGCTTCCAAATAACCTCAATGCAAGCTTTTTTAGGATTTTCATTCTTCTTTGTCCCTACTTTGGGTCGATAAACTGCGGCAAGAAATTTGATACCCCCTATAAAAATCAAAGACCCAATTAGAAAACAAACTCAAATTTAGAGCACAAAGCCTAGAAAGAAAGAGAAAATACTGAACAGAGAGAGGGACAATTTCTGGTGTAAGTTTGCAATGTTATCAAAAGTATAATAACAGATACCAATAGCTGCAGTGATTAATCATTTTATCAATCAAGGGAGAAACCTTACATAAATTTTATTGATTTCATATCTGGTGGCAAACTGTAACAGAACATATATCTAGAATATTAACTTTCATAGCTGTATCTCCTGATCTTCTGCTTGCTTTTCGTCACCTTTGGTGACCTGCTGAAGGGATTTAGATAGGGTTCAGGCGTGCACGTAATTTTTCTCTTCTTAAGACATAGTCTAAGTAAGTGAAGAATTATGAATCAATATAAAGAATTACCTGTTGAAGTCCTTCATTGTTCAAAATAAATTATGGTCATAGCCAATCACTATGACATGCAATTGGTTTCCGTACTGGTCGTACAGTAAGATATCCGACTTTAGGATATGGCAGAGGAAGCTGTAGAAAAGGTAATAACAAAAAAATAGTTGAGAAATAAAACATATAACAAAAAATATCGAAATCAGCTAACAAAAAATCAAAATTCAAAATGAATTAGGGACCAAAAAAAAAGGAAAAAGGATGAAAATAGAGAAATTAGTGTGTCTTTACCTTAGTAGCATCTTCATTAAAAATCAGAACTTAAAACCTGCATATACGGCAGAGAACCCCAAAAGCATTGTCAAAGTCATAGTCCTCAGTTGATAGTCTGATGAAGAACCTATTATAAAGAGAAAGACAAAGAAAAGTTCAACTTAAAAATGAATTAAAGTTATAACCTGTGGCACTGTATTTCCACTATTTAATACAAACAATGCTTTGTTAACTATATGCTATATAACAAATAATGTGGTCTTCATTTGTTCTCTTGATTTCACAGTGCGAAAAAGCTTTGGCTTCTGTAGATATTCAAAAGCTACAACAGATACTTTAATTAACAAAACAAAGAAAGAAAAAAGCTTCTTTTTTTTTTGATAAATTGGAAAATTTTGGTAATCAATCATTTTGAAGATAGCAAAACTTAATTCTTTCCAATCAATCTCAAAAACCAAAATATCAGTATCTACATTTCGATACATATTTTCTATACTTAAGTTCAAATTTCAAAAGGAAAGAGTTTTGGAGGTATTTGAGTATCAGTAATAGTACATAGGGCAGTATTATATATTTGAGTATAAAGAGACAAAGGCTCACTCTCAAATTGAAACCTTGGAACTTTGACTACAGCTACTGTATTTGCCTTATACCTGCCCAAAAGGGTTCATCAAAATTAAAATCCTTTAGGAGTTGACAAAGCACAAAGAAAAAGCGAATGTGGTGCTAGTGTCGCAGATTGAAGGAAACTTAATTATTAACATGTGCTTGGTATCAAAGTGTGGCCAACAAAAAAATAATAATAATGAAGTTAAAAGCTGTGAAGAGGTGGCGACATAGAAAGATCAAAGAAAAAGTGTTGACGGTGGCTGAGAACTCAATTGACCTTGTACTCAAATGATGAGCTGAGAACCCATGCTCATTAAATCGCACACAAAACCCTTAATCGAATAAAATCCCAAAAGCCCATACCGAACAAAATTGACCAAAAAATTTACATAAAGAAGTTACCTTTTATCAATTGAATCAGTTATCTATGAATCAATTCAAAACAAAACCAATCGCATGAAAAAATCAGAGCAATTGAAGCATGAGCAAATCAAACCTACCGACGGAAAGAAAACAATCCACTGAATAAGCCGATGAACAATCCAAAACAAACCCAGACATGAATTCGCTTGTTCAAAACTGATAATATAGGACCATAAAGAGTGAATTCCTAAACAAATTCTATTGGGTACCTGAGATTAGAGGAGATAATGAGCAGAAACAAAGAAAGCAATTCCAAATCCACAGATCAAAAAGCAACGAACCGAACTCTCTCAATCTCGCTTATACAGCTGTAGAAGACAGTGGCATGATTGGGATCAACGATTTGGGTATTTGGGTGTAACAGCATAAGTCGCTGTAAATAGATGATTTCCGAAGAAAGAGATACGGACGAAGGCTGTAACTTCCCGAACAACTGAAAATAGATATTTGATATTTGTAGAACGATGGCAGCGCCATAAGTTGAGGGAAAACAGAGGGCAAAAGCGTCATTTCTTACCCCCCAAGATGAACAGTAAAATGAATAGTGCAGGCGCTTTAGTATATAGTAAACTAGTAATAGTTGCCCGCGCTTTGCTGCGGGAGTTAACATTGTTAATCGATTCAGTTAGAATAATGCATTCGTGCTAGATTGTTTTTGATAAAAAAAAATGAAAAATAAAAATAAAAACTAAAATGTGTTCTATAGTTGTGAAAATATTGATTTACATTATTAGGTGCAATGTGTAATGTGCTCGTATAAGATAAATAACAATTTTGATAAACTCACTCTTATATTTTAATAACAAATTTTAATAACAATTAGAATTGTTTGAAATGAAGAAGTTTAGAAGATGAAGAAAAAATATAATCAAGGAAGTACCCAAGGATAGAATCCTTAATCTTACACAATTCAATTAACCATGCATGGCACTCTATTGACATTAGCCAAGGATAGTTTTCATTTCTTTTTACTTTGTTCAGTTGATATATACTAATATATATGGCAGAACTTAAAAAATAAATAAATAAATAAATAAAGACAGAACTGTAATTTCAGTTAAAATTCAAGGGCAAAATCCGTGCGATGCTGCGGAAAGAAGTTTTTTATATTTAGTATTTCAATAAAAAGATGTTATTATTTTACATATTACTTTTTGTAGAATTGTCAAAAAGAGTTTTATTCATGAAAACTCAAACCACCATATTTCATTCGTCCATAAACAATCTCCACTTTTAAAGTTTTGAGTAGGGGCGGGTGCTTTGACCAAGTTTATCTTTTTTAAAAAAAAAAAATTTTACAATTTAAAAAAAAAATGTTGGTGAGCTGTGAAAGTGTGAATTATTGGTAAGTTATAATCCAACTTTGTAAAAATTATTGGTAAGTTATAATCCAATATTGTAAAAATTATTGGTAAGTTATTGTTTGGACCCAAAATGAGCATTTTGGCCTGACAAGGCATGTGTTGGAGAAATTGAGCCAATGTCAGTGGCTCAAGCTATATATTGTCGACAAGTTCGAAATATATTATTTAGAGGCTAAATAAAGCCTACTATGGAGAATTATGCGAGCTGTAAGAAATGGAAATGATGGAAGCATGGAAATGAAAAGTCAACTTTAGCACATTTTCTTACTTCGGCTAGGAGAAACCGAGCTAAACAAGGAAAGATGGGCAGAAGACTAACCAAACAAGATTCAAATAAGTTGAAACTTTCCAGATTAATACTAGACATCCCAAGGATAATTTCTTATGAAGAGTTCAAGATCTAGTTTTAAGTGGAAAGCCTTCAAACAATCAGCCCAATTTTCTACAGAAGTAAAACTGGAAAACTGGACCTGTAAGAGGTCCAGCAGCGTTTTTGGCCCAACCACTATACTAAAAGCTCTGAACTTTTACCAGGATGATCTACACTCATAGTGGAACATTTCTTATGAAGAAGTCACGGTCAAAATCTAAATTCTTGAATGAGATATAATTGAAGGAATAAAGGAGCCGAAAGTGAGCCGAAAGTGCTTCCTTATCTCCAAAATTCATCATTCCTTATCTCCAATTATGCTTCTTTATCTCTTTATCTCCAAAATTCATCATTTCTTATCTCCAATTAATGCTCCACTATCATTTGTTTAATGCCAATTGATTTGGCATGGTAGCCTATAAATAGATGTTACAAATTCATCACAAAACACACATTCACAACATCAAAACATCTGTAAGATAATCTAAGTTCTCTCTAGAGCAACCTCTCTAAGAGCAACTCCTCTCCTTCTCTTTCTCTTACCGGTGATCACACTCCTAGTCCTAGTCTTCTCAGAAGCCGACTTTCAGTGCCACCAACCCTCTGCCAACGTACTTCGGTCCTAGTCTCCTCGGGAGCCGACGATAGTGCCGCAACCACAACAGTTACAGAACCAGCCAAGCAAAGGTAACGCCCTAGCAACCTAGCCAAGCTAAAGTCAAGCTTTAGCAAGTTCTCCTCACTTCCCAGTGGTTCTCACTCTGCTCGATCTACAACATCGAGTATCGATTGTGATTTTCAAGAAGCTCAGCAAAAGTCCTCGCCACGAGGCACAAAGAATCCCACGACAAGGTTGGTGCTCTCCTCATCCACAATTGCTGGAAAGAAGTCAGGTCAAGGGACACCCCCGACGACCACACCCGAACAGTGCTGGCACGCCCGCGCAAGAAAAGAGACTATTAACCAGCTGCAACAAAATTGGAGCCAAATATTTTGGCACGCCCAGTGGGACATACTGTGAGCTGTAAATCACACTACTATTAAGAAATTGAGGTTAGTAAGGGGTTGTGAATCATAACGGAATAGATGAAGTCTCTTTTGTTAATATTGACCTAAACTCCTTATTGGTTCCTAGTTCAGGTCCCTTAAGGTTAAGGACGGTTTTTATTAACACTTGTTGAACTGACTTCACACTTATGATCTTTCTCATTTTAGTAAGTATAGCCTATGTGAAATGGTGTCTAGAAATGGGACAACGTTCATAACAGGTTATTGAATCCAGAAGTGCGTGCAAATGGGCCTAAACCACTACGTTGGAGTAGATCATGCCAAAATGGATTCTGCCTCTTTTGTTCGCCTTCCCCCATCTGGCCATTTCAGTAAGGTTGCCCAAAGGATTTGAAAGAAAGCTTGTGTCTAGGCGACTATACTTGGACCGCAAGTCTAACCTTGATTCACAAAGTCTTATTGAATTCAGCTACTTATACAATACAGCATACTACCAGATATTCACCATTGGGAAGTCAGACGATAACCCTTACCAAAAGGTTTACGTCAACTGCCTGAAACATAAGACCCCTAGTTACAGACCGCACACGCATGCAGACTGTCGTGGTCTTTCAGAAGAATTAGTAATTCAAAGATTTTCTCTCCACACGCCATCAACAGAGATGACGACCGAACGAGGAGAAGATCAACAGCCCGTTACTGAGGGCGAGGCAGTTCTCACCGTCCAGCCTAATGAGGCCGGAAGAGCATTTGATACCACCAAGGTGGCTGAGGACGAGGTAAGAGCAGATATTTTTTTACCCATCCCTATCCCAGAAAACGCCAGCCTAGAAGCGCAACTTAACATCATGCGAAAAAACAATAGTACATTCTGGGCAAAGACGGCTAAAAGATTCGAGGAACAGCGACGGATGTCCAACGTGAACAAGCCCAGAAGCAACATGAACAGCTCGTGACCTTGATAAATGCCCAAGCTGCGCAGACTAAGGTCGTTCTCACAGAAGTCGCGGCTATTCGCAGTGAGGGATCCAATACCGAGATCCAAGTTGCCATGCAAAAAACTGAGATGGATCAGGCAAGAGATGTCCTGAATAAGGTGTTAGGGGACCCCAATGCTATTCTAGGGTCCCTCGGCCAGCCTACAGGGTCAGGTAAGTACATACCACCAAATACTCGAGAAAAAGCAAGCGGCGGCAGTACAACCACATCCGCTACTGCTTTCTCAGTTAGAGGTAAAGAGACTACTCTGGCAACGGGTGGGAAGAACAACGCCGCGTCATCAGTCACGCAAGGGACCAGGACTTTGAAAATCAATGAAGGGGCCTCTGTTGATCATAGCCTGTTTCCCCAATATGACAGCGACAGAGTTGAATACGTGCACCACGATCCACCTCCAGCAAGTCATTATGGTATCGACCGGGTTGAAAGTCCAGCGAAGGTCACCGCAGCCATAAAGGGTCAGCCAGCAGTGGGTTTTACGTCGCAGACGTCAACCAGACACAAAACGACCCATGGAGGCAGCATATCTTTGGTTAATCAGGCTTCACAGGCTCCACCGCTGATCTGGCCAGTTGATGATACAGTGGTTCACCCACCTCCTCCTGATCCAAGATATATAAGGAGAGAGGAGGTAGAAGCAAGGATCAGGGCCGCGAACCAGAGGCCTAACCTGGAGGAGGCCTACCAAAGGCCCTTCCCACCACATATTACACAGACACCTTATCCTAGGGGATATAAGAACATTACGTTCTCTACTTTCTCGGGAGAGGAAGTCAAAAATGCCGCGGCCCATTTGGTTAGGTTTCGAGTACAGTGTGGCCAGTACCAGAACGACGACAATCTGAAGTGTAACATCTTCGCTACTTCTTTATCGGGGTCTGCCTTCACCTGGTTCACTAAGCTGCAACCGGGATCAGTTGCGAGTTGGCCCGCGATGGAGAAGCTGTTCAAGGAAACCTTCGGGACTATCGAGCCGGAAGTAGATCTAGCTTCACTCACTCAGATGGCTCAGCAGCCAACTGAATCCGCTATCATGTACCTTCAGCGCTTTCAGATCCAGAAAGGAAAGTTGAACATGATTCTGCCGGAGAAAGAACTGGTGAAATTGGCAATAAAAGGCTTAGAGCCCCGCCAACGCAAAAAACAGCATGGAAGCATGTTCAATTCCATGGGCGAACTGATCACAGAAGTAGGAAGTTTCGAGCACTTGCTCAGGGAGATGGACGCTTTGAAAAATGCCTCGAAGGGGACATACATCCCAGGGAAATGCCGAATAGTGGCTGCACTCAGCCATCAATCTAGTTCCTTTGATCCTTACTACAAGAGTGAGGAATCTAGTACAGCAGAGGCTGATGAGTCTGAAGAAGATGAGATAGCTGCCCTGGAACTCACCGGGAAAAAGGCTTCAACGTTAAAGCAACTGAAGCTATGCAAAGAGCTGGTGAAGCTCAAGTCGGTGGTTTTCACCAAACCAGAGTTTGCAAGTTATACTTACGACGCGAACAAAGCGCATGAAATCTTGGATGAAATGATCGCCGCGAAGATGGTGAAAACAGACTTCGGCCCATTTCCCAAAGCAGAGCAGCTAAAGGGGAAGAAATACTGCAAACTCCATAATATGTGGAATCATAATACAGCCGATTGTGTTAAGCTGAATGATCAGATCCAAATCTGGTTAAATAACGGTAGTTTGCAAGTAGAAGCACCGACAACAGCAGCAGCGTTGGTGGACCTAGATCCCTTCCCAGATACCGGCATCAACATGGTGGACGTGGCATGGGGTGAAAAAGATCAGCAGAATCAAAGTCCAGACCACGCGGCTAAGGATTTGAAAAGGGTTGGAGACAAAGTCATGAAGCGAGAATCCAAGACTCGTTTACCCATCGTCCTATGCTCGCGGTGCAAGGAAGAATGTGACACTCAAGCCCTAGATGAGGAAACATCCCAGACTGTCCGCTTTGGATCTCTGCCGCCAATACGGTTAGCATCATCCTCTAGAAACTTCCAACCATACAGCCCAAGAGTATACAGTGGTTCAGAAACTCTTTCTCCAAGGGACTCAAATTTATTCAAAAAGTTGAAGACGCGAGGGAAGAAGAGCAAGTAGATAAGCGGCAAGGGGTTTTAACCAGACCTTACATTCCGCCAGTGTCAACATCCTCCATCAAAGAAGGGAGATGGTATACACAAAAGAAGGGCAAGGCGGTGGAGATGAGCTCTTCAAGGAAGAGAAAACTCCAGCAGAGGTTTGGAGAAGCAAAGCGAACCTTGGAAGCACTAGATTAAGGACTGATCAAACCATCGCAATTACTGAAACCTCCAAAAGAGTATCAGAGACAATTGGAGGCACTGGCCTCCAAGAGATTTGTTTCCCCGCAAATTCAGAAACAGCAGCCCAAGGTATCACACAAAGAGAAAAATCCACGTGCCCCCAAAAGCAGCACTCAAGAGAAGTCCCTAGTTCCCGCGAGGCAAGAACTGCCGCCAGCTCGTAAAGTCAATGTTTGGCGGAGAGTATCTCGCAAAGAAAGAAATAACGAGCCTTCCATCTTTGACAGGCTGGGGGGGCAAAGACAATCGGTCCGCAATTGTGAAGAAAGTTCAAAGCTTGGTGGTGGCTCTCCCAGAGGAAGTGCCAGCGGCAAAAAAAATTTTTGAATCACTGAACCAGGTTTCCATGGTACAGGAGCACGAACAAGCCAAGGTGGTGATCCCTGTAGAGGAATCATTGGTTGCTTTCATGGTAAAACGGTTCAACGCCGATATCCCAGCAGATGAACCCAAGCTCAATCTTCATGATGACATGGACAAAACAGAAATGGTGGATACCTCTTGCAATATGGTTTATGTGCTCCCTGCTAAGTATGCCTTACCAGTCGTTGCGCAGGAATGTGTAGAAACTGACGCGATTGGAGAACAGCAGTTGCAGATCACTTCAGCCGCAACAATGCAGGTGAAAGAAGCAGTGTTCCTTGAGACTAAAGATGCTAACAATAAGGGTTTCTTCATGAGCTTCACAAGACCCACACCCGCCATGGTGCAACACATGCGACCTTTGTATATCACTGCAGAAATGAATGGGACTAAGGTCAGCAAGATAATGGTTGATACCGGCGCGGCTGTGAATGTCATTACTACCAGAACCATGCATCTACTAGGGATCAAGAGAGAGAAGATCCAATCCACTTCCCTTACGCTAAAGAACTTCGCGGGGACTGTGACCAAAACATTGGGTTTGATTTTCCTACGAGTCAAGGTGGGTCCAGCAGAAGGGCTTTACGCTTTCTTTGTTACAGATTGCTATGCGGCATATAGCGCAATTATGGGCCGCGACTGGATCCATAGGAGTTATTGTGTCCCATCCACCCTTCATCAGGAGCTGATCATATGGGATAGAGTCGCGGACAAGGCAGAAATTATTAAAGCAGACCCCAGACCTTTTTCGGTGTCTGCCAACTACTTAGACGCAAGGTATTACCTAGAACCAATCTCTCCTTTACAAGTCATTGGTATTGATGATAAGGGCCGCCCCACAGGGGTGACGACCTCTGAATTGGCACAATGGGGGCTCGCGGTCGCAAAAAACTACCTCGAAAGGCCTGGATATGCGGTGCCATCTCCAAGTGCTAATTAATGGATCACGAATTCATGGAGGAAGAGGTAGAGGCCGTCCATTCCTTGTACGAGAGGCTATCCTCATACTTGGTGGAAAAAGAGGCCTATGATCGAGTCGCGACCTTAGAAATTGTTAATGAAGAGTTCACGGACCAAGAAGAGGAGGAAGAAGAGATTCAGCTTGCTCCAGCAGCATTGGATGATACACCTCCGAAGGTTAGGGACCCTACTAAAAAGGTCAATCTGGGAACAACTGATGAGCCTATAGAAGTGGCTATCAGCACTTACTTAGAGCCTAGCGAGAAACAGAGGCTCGTCGAATTATTGTTGGAATTCAAGGACTGCTTTACGGAAAAATATGAGGACATGCCAGGCCTATCATCAGACTTGGTATGCCACCAACTACCAATATTTCCTGATAAGAGGCCTGTGAAGCAAGAACCGCGAAGAATGAACTCGGAAACCAAAGTTCTGGTCAAAGAGGAAGTTGAAAAGATGCACAAGTCAGGCATTATCAAAGTAGCCAAGTACAATCAGTGGCTATCTAATATAGTGCCTGTTCGCAAGAAGAATGGCAAGATGAGGGTTTGTGTAGATTACAGAGACCTTAATTTGGCTACACCTAAAGATGCCTACCCCATGCCGGTTGCTGACATGTTGGTAGACGCAGTTGCAGGGAACGAATTGTTGTCTTTCATGGATGGCACAGCGGGATATCACCAGATTCCGGTCACGGAGGAAGATAGACACAGACCGCATTCCGCTGCCCTGGGTTTGCAGGAGTTTTTGAATATGTGGTCATGCCTTTTGGGCTGAAGAATGCGGGAGCAACATATCAGAGAGCCATGAACCTGATCTTCCACGACATACTTGGGAAGATCTTAGAGGTTTACATTGATGACGTCGTTGTGAAGTCTAAGAAGAGTGGAGATCACTTCACGGATCTCAGAAAAGTTTTCGAGCGCATGCAGCTACACAAGCTCAAGATGAATCCCGCCAAGAGCATTTTTGGAGTTCAGGCAGAAGATTTCCTGGGATTCATTGTCCATCAAAGAGGCATTGAGGTACCTGAGGATACAGCACAACGACTATTGGGTAGGATCAACTTTTTGAGACGATTCATTTCTAACTCTTCAGGAAAAATCCATCTGTTTTCCCCACTGTTGAAGTTGCAAGGACAGAATGAGTTTGTGTGGGAACCTAAACATCAAGAGGCTTTCGACAAAATCAAGGCCTATCTAGCTAGCCTGCCAGTGCTTGTTCCTCCTAGAGCGGGATTTCCATTAAAGTTGTATGTTTCAGCAGCTGAGGCTTCCATTGGCAGCCTCCTCGCTCAGGATGATGCAAATGGTGTTGAACATGCCATCTTTTACCTCAGTAGGACACTCACAGATTGCGAAACAAGGTACACTCTAATGGAAAAACTGTGTCTTACATTATACTTCTCAGCATGCAAGTTGCGGCATTACATGTTGTCCTTTACTACTTGCATCATTGCTCAAACCGATCTAGTCAAATATATGCTATCGCGACCTATCTTGAGAGACCGTATTGGCAAGTGGGTGCTCGCCTTATCAGAATTCTCACTACAGTATGTGCCACAGAAAGCAGTAAAGGGGCAAGCCATAGCAGACTTTCTGGCACATCACCCTATGCTGGATGTCCCCGCGGTTAGAGATTTAGAGGCCGCTGCCACAACTTTAGATCACCCGGATTTAGCGTGCTTGCCAGAGTACGCCGCGCTTTATCTAGCCACAGTCTCACTCCAGCCTTGGGTGTTATATTTTGACGGGTCAAGAACAGATACGCTAGCAGGAGCAGGGATTGTCTTGGAAAACCCGGCCGACGATCGATTTTCCTACTCTTTCCAGTTTGAGTTCCAGTGTACCAATAACCAAGCAGAGTATGAGGCCCTCATTATAGGCCTAGAAGTACTACTGGAAATGGGAATCGGCGATGTACAAATACTTGGCGATTCTCTCTTGGTTATCAATCAGTTGTGCAATGAGTTCAGATGCAATAGCTTCACGTTGGTTCCTTATTGGAACAGGGCATTAGACCTGTTGGACCAGTTTGATAACATACATCTAGAGTACATTCCTCGCGAGCGAAATTTTACAGCGAACGAGTTGGTCCAACTGCCAACAGGGGTAACATTGAGATATGGCGTGCGGGAGTGAATCCTTAAAGTCGAGTGTCGCACGCTTCCTTCATGGATGGTGAGAAGAGAACCTCCAGATGATACCTCAGTCGAGACCCTGGAACCCATTGACGTGGATTGGCGCATCCCTTTGATCGCTTATCTCAAGCGGCCAGATCCCACTGCCAACAGGAAGATTCATTTTCTTGCACTAAATTACTTTCTTTGAGGTGACGAGATGCGACGACGCGGCGAAGATGGCATAGACTTCAGATGTGTTTATGGCTGCAAAGCGAAACAACTCATGTGCGAAGTTCATTCCGGCATTTGCGGTGCTCACCAAGCAGGTCCAAAGATGCGATGGTTGCTCAGACGACATGGATATTTTTGGCCCAGTATCTTGAAGGATTGCATCGCATTCGCTAAAGGTTGTTTGGACTGCCAAGCTCATGGGCCGGTCCAGCATGTCCCTAATGTTCCAATGCAACCCATTATTAAGCCTTGGCCCGCAAGAGGATGGGCGCTAGATTTAATTGGGATGATTCACCCATATTCATCACTTCAGCACAAGTTCATCATCGTCGCGACAGATTTCTTTACAAAATGGGTCGAAGCAGAACCTTTGAAAGAAGCATCTGGTGGTGCGTTGCGACAATTCCTATTTAGGAACATCATATGCAGATTTGGTATCCCAGAAGTTTTTGTTTCGGACCGGGGGGCAGCTTTCATGGGTGGTGAAGTTGATAAACTGGCAAAGGAATGGGGAATACAGTTCGTCCATTCCAGTCCTTATTATGCTCAGTTTAACGGTCAAGCGGAGGCCAGCAACAAAATCATCATCACTTTGCTGAAGAAAATGTTGGAAGCTAATCCGCGACAATGGCATGAGACCTTTTATGAGACTCTTTGGGCCTACCGCACATCAAAGCGAAATCCCACCGCGACTACACCTTATGCTTTGATGTTTAGCCATGATGCAGTCCTGCCTTTGGAAGTCAACGTCAAATCATTACGAGTCCAAGAGCAACATCATCTCATTGGAGAAGACTACGTTCAGGCTATGTGGCAGGAACATGAAGACCTTACCGAAAAGCGCTTGGAGGCTTTAGATAGTTTGGTCATGGAAAAGCAACGAGTCGCTCGAGCCTACGACAAGCGCACAAGGGGAAGGAATTACAGCGAAGGAGAGTTGGTTTGGAAAGCAGTTCTTCCGCTTGGCGAAAAATTAGATGGTCGCGGCAAATGGACTCCAAGATGGGAAGGCCCGTACATCATTTATAAAATCTTAGGGAAAGGAGCTTTTCATCTCAAGGACCTGGATGGAGATGTCCATCATAACCCTATCAATTTGACCTCTCATTGTCTGGGACTCAGAGGAGTCGTAGACAGTTTATTCGCATAAGACATGGGGGACAATTCTAGTGTTCCTACTCTTGCAAAGCCCATTCATGAAGGCCTGTTTTTGAGGCCCATAATCATTTCTTTGCTATGCCTAGCAACACTAGGGGGGAAACACTATACAATACTAAGCCTATTTAGCCTACAAAAAAAAGAAAAAAAATGTGTTCACTTTGTTTTAGGTTTTATATTCATATTTCGGTTTTTGGTTTATCTTTGTTTTTATTTCGTTGGTTGTTTGTTTATTATTAGAGTCAAATTGAATTTTGGGTAAATATCTTCTTCATCGTAGGGCGCATCCAATGGGATGTGAGGTCTAGTTTGGATATGAGAAGTGCTGACAAAGGGTCTCGTCCCCTGTCAATCAAGTGAGCTGAGCTCCGCCAAAAATCATTCCTCTCTTCATCTGGTCATGTTCCAAAGGAGTTACCGAAAGGAGAAGAGAAATATCCCTAAGTCCAAAACATTTTTTTTTGTTGCGTGTTGTTCTTGTTTTTATTTTGAGTCTTAGGATGCCCTTTCAACTGTCTATGATGAGTTTATATCTCCAAAATTATGGCAAAAAAAAAAAAAGTCATAAATACAACTCTTCGGGGGCAATTCTAAGTGTCCCTACACTCGCGAAGCTACTAAGCTGAGTCAGCAGCTCCGGAAATTTTTCCAGCTTTGCCCTCGCAAGAAAGGCTGAGCTCAAGGGAAATGTAAGAGTCACCACCGTGACCACCACCTCCGTCGGAAGTAGTCTTCATGTTGCCAAAGATGTCCTCACCGTGCATGGGAAACAGTGGAAGGGTTTTAATCTCCTAGTGATCTTCTCCTCGTTGTTCCATGATGGATCCACCAACATCAGCAGAACTAGTTGACCCAAAAGTGAGATTAATGGATCCACCAACAAGCCTTGATCTTTTCTTGGGCACTTAAACATCCGAAGTGAGATTCTTCTTTTTCAGCTTCTCCCGAGCCCTTTGATTCTAGAACCAATAAAAGACGTTCTTGTTCTCGATCTGTCCATACCATTTTAGCTGGAGAGTGATCCTCTGAACCTGCTCTATAGTGGGGGACTTAACTCTCTTGTCATCGTAAAGCTCCTTGAGGATTCTTATATGATCTCTAGTAGGAAGCCACCTGGTATTACTCTGCTTGCAATGCATGTTAGGACTACTCTTGGCTGCTTTGTTGCTTCCTCTATCCTCGGTTGGATGCCGGTTTTGTGGTTCCATTGATGATGGATTGAGAGAATGTGAGAATGGAAGAATGATGATGATAAGTAATTAAGAAAGATTACTGTTGATGAAACGATTTTGGGATTGGAAATTTGGGTTTATAATGTGGAGGAAGATATAGGCATGCAAATGTCCACCCGTGGATGGACGGTCAAAGAGAAGAGTCAAGTGTCAGTAAAGCGTGATTAAAGTTGCCCTAAATTTCAGAAAAGAATGAATTATTGGTGCGTGATGGAACCGAACGGTTTTCGAGGAGGTAACAGTTCCATTTTCAATATTATCTTCTCACGGTGGAGTTTTCCAAGAATTTTGAGTTGGGTCCTATATTTGGGGCCTTGCGAGACACAATTATTGGCTTCTCACGGATATTTGAATATCAGGATAAGAAAACAGCATTATATTCATAAAGTGGCTTTGCGGCCAAAAGCAGTACATTCATTACAAAGCCAAAAGTGGCTAGAATACAAAACAGGAATCTGTGGATATCTTTTGAATCTTTGCTCAAGTGGAAGCAGCTATGGAATCCAACGTCGGGTTGAGCCGCGCCATTATCTCAAGGAGGGGCAGAAAGTGAAGGAACCGAATATCAGCTTGAGTCTCTGCACCCCCTCTAGCCTTGGTAACCACCATTAGTTGGACGTGAAGTATAGGAACAGCCATTCTGTAGCTTGAACCCATTCCTTCAAAGAGTCCATCCCTTCTCATCCCTCCAAGATTCCATCAAGAAGAGAAAAGGGGAGAAGGAGGTGAGAACCAAAACCCCTTCCATCTGGAGGGCACAACACGGGCCGGGTCCAGAAGAAAGAAAACAGAGAAGGGAAGATGAACCTCAATTTGGCTTCCCTCCCTTCCCCGATTTGCTCCAAGTGGGGGATCCTAATAAAGATGATCTCGCACGATCATGGATCTCACACTCGGAGCCCCCTCGTGTTTCTAAACCAATCTGAAGCCTGGCATTGTTGTTGCAAGATTCCAGAAAGGCGAAACAAGGGGTTGCCTAAGATTAAGCCATAAGGCCTAACCCAAGCTTAAGATTACACCATAAAGCCTAAAATTTAGAGGCTAAAGGTCATTTCATGAGGGGAAGATTTGTGAAGAAGAGAAACAGAAGCGAGGACTGAAAGGCTATTTCTTGAATGTTTCAGAAAATTTGTTGTGAGTATTCCTCGTCCAAAATACAACTATTTAAAGGGACTTCAGAAAAATCTCCACCCTTGGATGGATGGTTAAAGAGTCAAACCGATGTCAGTAAATCGAGATTAGTGATTCCAAATCTCGGGAAAAAATGGACTAGTAGCATGTGAGGAGCGGTTTTTGAGGAGTTAGCTATTAAAATAAGGGATTATTGGCATGTGAGGAGACGGAACGGTTTTCGAGGAGGCCTACAAAGATTGGCCTGCAAAGCCCAATTTCAAACAAGTTCCTCCACGTGGCGTTTCACTGCAATGGCACCAGCTTCGGCCTGAGTGGCCCGATCTCTGATATGGGCCAGGTTGCGGCCCATTTCTTCAGAAGCAGCTAAAGGCTCATCAAGTTGAGCTTCTTCTGCAACAATCACATTCTCAACAAAGGCTAAATGGGCTTGGAGGTCCTCGATCTGAAGTTTGAAGTCGGACCTTTGGATTTGTAGTTCCCGCAGGCGGATGGATCGTTCATTTAAAATATCGCGGGAGATGTCCATTTCTCGAGAGACACTATTCAAAGCCTCTTGAGCCACGTGAGCCTGAGAGTTCGCAGCTGATTGATGGCGGCGAGCCCTACCAAGTTCATTCAGTAGATCGTCAATAGCACTAAATTGTTGCAGGGTTAATACCTTCTCCTGGCAGAGATACCTTAGGGTTTCTAAGACTCGCGGGAGAATTTCAGTCTCCAATACCTGAGGACCCAGATGTTTGCGAAGCACCATCTTAGCCTCATCCACAGCAGAAGGAGAAGTTACCTCCAACACCCTCATCAATCTCTCAAATCTGGTAGGAAGAGGAGGCGACAGAGGCGCCACAAGATCACGAACCACCAATGCAAAAGGGTGGACAACTTCCTCAGTTTCTTCATCTTCAACAGGTTAGTCTGTCCCTTCAGCCTCAGAGGAATCTAGAAACTCAACTCGCGGCTCACCATGGGTAAGTGGAGCAGACTCAAGCACAGAGCCCTCAGCTTCGACGGTTGTCTCATTTGCTCTGGAGACTTGGGGGCACCACCACCGTTAGTATCATTTTCCATCTCTGGAGCGACTGTCCCGCCGATAAGACCAGCAACATTTGCAGCCACCTCCTCGGTACAAACAGAATCCTAGTCAGGTTCAGAAATGTCAGAGAGCAGGGTTGGATCTAAAGGGAAATGGAAAGTATTGGCCAAACAGTGGCTTACCTCTCGAGCTATCGGGTCAATATCTGGTACGTGGTCAAGAGGAAGAGGCCCCGTCTCATTCACCTCTTGAACCTCTAGTGCCGCGAGAATCTCTGTCGTCATCAGTTTCTCATAAGCGGCAGAAGTCTCAGAGTGGCTTTCCACGCTTTCATCCTCCAAGGAGTCGTCATCAGAGATCGTTATTAGAATGGTAGGACCTTGCAGATGCTCTGTAGTGGGAGATGGGAGAGTTGCCACAGGGTTAGTTGATGCTTGAACTAGCGAGAGAATTGGCTCTTCTGTAGTGGCTGAGGGTCCAGCCTCGCTTAGGCGAGAGGGATCAGTGGTCCTTTGACGGACCTGTCAAAAGATACATAGTGAAAATCCTGCCCAGATTTCAAAATTTAAATAGGATAAGACGGGGTCGGAGTTTACCAGTCGCATTCCCAGAGGTTCATCATCTTCAAAACTCTCTTCGACGAATTGAGCTCGATCGCGTTTGCAAGCAAAGACAGCAGTGGCCTGTACGAGAAAAGAGTCATAACTCAAAAGGGGGGGGGAAGCACCAAATATACAAGTTTGGGATCGTTCTTAACCAAATTACCTCAGCAGGATCTTCATCATGCGAAGACTCTCCCTCAGAAGTCTCCTCTGCTATTGCCTTTTGTTTCCCTGCCTGAACAGAGGCTGTCCTGCTCCGGGTAGTTTGCTGCAAAACACACTCAGGAATAAGAGTGGGAAAATCAACACAAGGAAATGGAATGGTGAAGAAAGACAAAAACTTACTATTGCCCTAGGCTCGTGGATTTGTATCCCTGGACGCAATGAGCAAGAAGGCAGAATAGGTCGCGGGGGTTGTTCTGTAGGTTTGGAGAAGCGCTTAAGAATCTCGCGGTCCTCCGGACTAGGGTTATTCATGCCACAAAAGATTAGGATGAAGAGTTCGTCATGTGGCAGGTCCCAATAGTTCACTGACACTTCTTTCCACCAATCAGCATAGTCATCATTGACATCGTTGAGGGGGTATAGCGCTCTGACCCAAGGGGGAATCACTATCAAAGTAAATTGACTCTGAAAGGGGGCAGACCCAGGTAGGGCTAATCTCCGCCAAGAGGTGTAGTAATTGGCAGAATCAACCAGAGGCCAGGGTACCAACTGGGCCAACCCAAATTGGCGGGCAAAGTGGTTAGGGGCGTAGAGCTCGTAACTTACAAAATCAGTGGCAAGACGAATATCCAAGCAGGAGATGGTGCGATGAAAGGCCAGGAGGACTCTTTCACTATGATCCCGTCCACTGGGCAGAAATCCATCATCAAGTGGAGGAGGGAATCTCCTAGAAAGGACTATTTTTGGGTCCGGCATCTCTCCCAACAAGTACAAGTAAATAAAACACTCGGAGTAAGGTGGAATTCGACACCTTACGTTGCGGCAAAGCCAGTTCCCCAAAAGGGAATCAACTGGAGGTTCCTTTGGAATATCGCCGCGACGAAAGAGAGGGACATAAATCTGCAGCCAAAAGGCAAGGATCCAGAAGGGGCCACTAATCTCGGTATCAAATGGGCGCATTACGGCTCTATAAAGGGAGCGATATAACTCACCCAATACAGGTTGCCCAAGGCCAACGCAAATACCGTTGTAGAGAGCAATGGCCAGAGAATTCTAGGGCGCAGTAGGTTTGTTGGAAGAAGTGCAAAAGATAAATTTGCAAAGCCAGAATTCCAGGAATGCGATACCTCCTGTATGGTCTCGCTGGGTGCAGTAATAGTCGCGCCAGAATGGGTAGGGTTTGTTGTGATACCCTCGACCAGCCATATCCATTCTCAAAGAAAATTGAATGCCATCAAATTGACCATGCACATAGGGGTCAAAGTCAATGGGCAACCCCGTGATGGTCAGAACATCCAGCAGAGTTATGCTCATTTGCCCAAATCGGAAATCGAATATATTGCTGGAGGTGTTCCAGAAGCAAAGAGCGGCGGCTAGCGGTGCAGGGCTAGTATTGTGGGGAAGACAGAAGCATAGATCGATGGTTTGGGTGATACCTACCGCGTCCCATCGGTCCAAATCTCTCGCTCGGACCTCTTGATACCAAACCTTTTCCTTGGGAGTGACAGTAGGCCAGAAGCCCACTTTCCTCCTTGGTCCCCAACTGCTAAAATCACCAAGCACCTGCCGAAGAGCAGCTATGGGACGGTGGATGGGAAGCCCATAATAGGCCATAGCATCATCTGGAAAACGATCGCGACGTATGGGACCCAGACTCGCTTGACTATCACCGCCACCAAAGCCCATCAGTCGGCTTCTCTCCTCTCCGGTCTGTCGTCAACATCGAATACTCATGTTAGTCAGCCAGTTGAATGCGGCTTTCTCAGTGATTTCATCTGCCTGATCAATAACGAATGGTTTCTTGGATGCCATTTCTAGGTCGCAAGGATTACTTCTCCATTACACCTCTATTTATAGCTTAGATATTTTGGAAATTAATTTATTAGTTGGGCCAGTGAGTGGCCTTGGTTGATAATTAATGAATCATTATTCCATCTTGAGAACCGCATCTAAGGCGACAGTGAAGATACTTCTCCATTACACCTCGATTTATAGCTCAGATATTTTTGAGATTAATTTATTAGTTGGGCCAGTGAGTGGCCCTGGTTGATAATTAATGAATCATTATTCCATCTTGAGGATCGCATCTAAGGCGACAGTGAAGATATTCCACCTTTTCTTACCACCGCAGGGCCAGCATAGTGGCCTGATGTTTTTTAATTAAAACATGATTAAAACTGATGCGGTTTTAGATGCTAAAGTTGCAGCAAGTATGGTGGTTTCACTTGGTCACACGTCATGATGTCGATAGCCATGATCCAATCATCCTCTTCGGCATAAGACTCGCGAAGGATTAAATGACAGCAAACAATTTGCTATTTTGCATCTTATGTCGCCAAGTACTATAGGCCTTGATCAAGCTAGGAAAGCGGCTCCAACCCTTACATTTGAGAAAATCAACAGAGAGCCAGCGAACAAGGCAGATACTTGTTGCTATACACGTGGCGAAGCTACCACCAAGGAATAGAAGGATCCTCATTCATGATCAAAAGCAATCTCATTCGCATGGGGGGCACACTAAAGTTCTGATCTCCTACAACCTGCCCAAGTTTCACCAATTCACTACATACCAGACATCAGATACATGGGGGCAATAAAGTTGGCAAAGAAAGCGTCAGTTCATGACAAAGGCAATCCAGATTGTGGCATTCAAGCTTTATGGCCTATTTAGAGACCTATATGGAAACAGTCAAGCCAATACAAGTGGCTTTGGAGCAACAACATTATAAGAGTAGTGTTGATTCAAGACCTCTTCAGTCAAGACAAAGACCTTTGACTTCGAGGTCTGGGGGGTAATGTTTGGACCCAAAATGAGCATTTTGGCCTGACAAGGCATGTGTTGAAGAAATTGAGCCAATGTCAGTGGCTCAAGCTATATATTGTCGACAAGTTCGAAATATGTTATTTAGAGGCTAAATAAAGCCTACTATGGAGAATTATGCGAGCTGTAAGAAAAGGAAATGATGGAAGCATGGAAATGAAGTCAACTTTAGCACATTTTCTTACTTCGGCTAGGAGAAACCGAGCTAAACAAGGAAAGAGGGGCAGAAGACTAACCAAACAAGATTAAAATAAGTTGAAAATTTCCAGATTAATACTAGACATCCCAAGGATAATTTCTTATAAAGAGTTCAAGATCTAGTTTTAAGTGGAAAGCCTTCAAACAATCAGCCCAATTTTCTACAGAAGTAAAACTGGAAAACTGGACCTGTAAGAGGTCTAGCAGCGTTTTTGGCCCAACCACTACACTAAAAGCTCTGAAATTTTACCAGGATGATCTACACCCATAGTGGAACATTTCTTATGAAGAAGTCACGGTCAAAATCTGAATTCTTGATGAAGATATAATTGAAGGAATAAAGGAGCCGAAAGTGCTTCCTTATCTCCTAAATTCATCATTCCTTATCTCCAATTATGCTTCTTTATCTCTTTATCTCCAAAATTCATCATTTCTTATCTCCAATTAATGCTCCACTATCATTTGTTTAATGCCAACTGATTTGGCATGGTAGCCTATAAATAGAGGTTACAAATTCATCACAAAACACACATTCACAACATCAAAACATCTCTAAGATGATCTAAGTTCTCTCTAGAGCAACCTCTCTAAGAGCAACTCCTCTCCTTCTCTTTCTCTTACCGGTGATCACACTCCTAGTCCTAGTCTCCTCAGAAGCCGACTTTCAGTGTCACCAACCCTCTGCCAACTTACTTCGGTCCTAGTCTCCTCGGGAGCCGACGGTAGTGCCGCAACCACAACGGTTACAGAACCAGCCAAGCAAGGGTAACGCCCTAGCAACCTAGCCAAGCTAAAGTCACGCTTTAGCAAGTTCTCCTCACTTCCCAGTGGTTCTCGCTCTGCTCGACCTACAACATCGAGTATCGATTGTGATTTTCAAGAAGCTCAGCAAAAGTCCTCGCCACGAGGCACAAAGAATCCCACGACCAGGTTGGTGCTCTCCTCGTCCACAATCGCTTGACAAGAGACTGTTGACCAGCTGCAACAAAATTGGAGTCAAACAATTATAATTCAATATTCTAAAAATCATGAGCATGATTCTTATTGACATATGTAAGTATAGGCATGCTAAGAGTTTATTAAAAAAAAAAAAGTTTTCAAAAATTTGCAATCAGGGATTAAATAGTCAAAGCAAAGAAATTTTGGGGGCAAATCGGATATTTCACTATTTATTGGACAATGATCTTCCCCATCTTCCTTTAGTATAGTTATCCTTCATTTGCTTTTGGATACAAACAACATAATATAAGGAGCAACATATGAAATTGGGGCAGATCCGGAAAATTAGTTACTATTCATTAAACAGTACCCGCACTGAGAGTGGCAGCTGGTAATTGATGGAAAAATAAGGGCAAAACTATTTATAGTCTTTTTGTTATTGGTATGCATTATTGAAAAAAAAAAACAATGTACATATGCATAAAAATGTGTATTAACTCATTCATCTGCCCATAAAAGGCTTGAATATCTCTGTTTGGCTCCACAATTTGTTGCAGCTGGTCAACAGTTTCTTTTCTTTGCGCGGGCGTGCCAGTACCGTTCGGGTGCGGTCGTCGGGGATGTCCCTTGACCTGGCTTCTATCAAGCGATTGTGGACGAGGAGAGCACCAACCTCGTCGTGGGATTCTTTGTGCCTCGTGGCGAGGACTTTTGCTGAGCTTCTTGAAAATCACCAAATCGATACTCGATGTTGCAGATCGAGAACCACCGGGAAGTGAGGAGAACTTGCTAAAGCGTGACTTTAGCTTGGCTGGGTTGCTAGGGCGTTACCCTTGCTTGGCTGGTTCTGTAACCGTTGTGGTCGCGGCACTACCGTCGGCTCCCGAGGAGACTAGGACCGAAGTACGTTGGCAGAGGGTTTGGTGGCACTAATAGTCAGCTCCTGAGGAGACTAGGACTTAGAGTGTGATCACCGATAAGAGAAAGAGAAGGAGAGGAGTTGCTCTTAGAGAGGTTGCTCTAGAGAGAACTTAGATCATCTTAGAGATGTTTGTTGTTGAATGAATTGGTGTTTGGTCGTGGTACTACAATTGGCTCTCGAGGAGACTAGGACTGAAGTACGTTGACAGAGGGTTTGGTGGCACTAATAGTCGGCTCCTGAGGAGACTAGGACTTAGAGTGTGATCACCGATAAGAGAAAGAGAAGGAGAGGAGTTGCTCTTAGAGAGGTTGCTCTAGAGAGAACTTAGATCATCTTAGAGATGTTTGTTGTTGAATGAATTGGTGTGTTGGTCACAGCACTACTGTCGGCTCCCGAGGAGACTAGGACCGAAGTACGTTGACAGAGGGTTTGGTGGCACTGAAAGTCGGCTCCTAAGGAGACTAGGACTTAGAGTGTGATCACCGGTAAGAGAAAGAGAAGGAGAGGAGTTGCTCTTAGAGAGGTTGCTCTAGAGAGAACTTAGATCATCTTAGAGATGTTTGTTGTTGAATGAATTGGTTGGTCTCTTCCTTTGTTCTCTTAGCCTCTATTTATAGGCTTCCAAGCAACACTATTTGGCCTTTAAATAAATCATAATGGAGCACTTAAACATTAATGGAATGTTAGGTTTAAGCACTTAAACACTAATGGAATGTTAGGTTTAAGCACTTAAACACTTAATGGAATTTGTTAGGTTTAAGTCATTCTCTGCTCCCTTATCCTTCAATTTTTATCTCCACTAAGAACTCGGATATAGCCTTCGACTTCTTCATATGAAATTATCCACCATGAGTGTAGATTACTGTAGTAAAATTTCAGAATTTATTTCCATGTGGTTGGGCAGGAAATGCTGCTGGGCCTCTTACAGGTCCAGTTTTCCAGTTTTGCTTTTGCAGAAAATTGGACTGATTGTTTGAAGGTCTTCCACTCAAAAAAAAGCTCTTGCACTCTTCATAAGAAATGATTCTTAGGATGTCTAGAGTGAATCTGAAAAGTTTTAGCTCATTTCGATTTCATTTGGTTAGTCTGTCGCCCCTCCTTCCTTGTTTAGCTCGGTTTCTCCTAGCCGAAGTAGGAAAATATGCTAAAGTTGACTTTTTATGCTTCCATAGTAGGCTTTATTTAGCCTCTAAATATATATTTCGAACTTGTCGACAATATATAGCTTGAGCCACTAATATTGGCTCAATTTATCCAAGACGTGCCTTGTCAGGCCAAAATGTTTATTTTGGGTCCAAACAATCTCAATCAAAAGTAATTCGAAAAAATAAGAATTTGATTCGCTTGGGATAAAAATTTCGTGCAACGAATATACCAATGGTAGGAATAGTGGTAATAATTTCCCCTAACTTAAGCTTATACCAAAAGGTGGTCTGACCAGTGGCATCAAAATCCACAATAAGAATACGCATTTCTTTCTTAGCAAAATATCCACTGAAAATTTTGGTGAAAGACAGCCTCATCTTATATATGAAACAATTCATATAAACCAAATTATGTAAGAAAGATATAAACCCATTCTTTTCCAACAAATGTCTCATAGATCACTAATCACAAACAAATATTGCATCCATGGAAGACAAATCTCAGTAGCATCAACGAATAAACAATTTTATTTATGTTATTTTTTTATACAAACTTATCTTTTATTGTCCAAAAAATGAAAACAAAACTTTTTATATGTATTATACAGTTTTTCGATGATTATATGCATTATACAATTACTTTAGATTTTCATAAGCATATATCTAAAATTATAAATAATGTCCATGGAACTATTCATTCAATAGTAACTCTCAATATAATTTCAATTTTTTTCCAAGACAAATTGACCCGGGCCATGCTCGTGGGTTTTTTAATTTTTTTAAATGTGTAATAGAGTAATAGATTAATACTCGCAATATAAAAAAATATTAGCGTTAATAATAGATTAGCAAGAAATGAGATACAACCAAAAATAATTTTTTTCTATGATTTGTAGAAAATTTACTAATACAAAACAAAATTGTTCTCTCTTAAATATATATATATATATATATATATATTTTAAATGATATAGCAGAATTGTAAAAAACAAAAAAATATTAAAAAAAAAAACTGAAATGATAGGATATGCCATGTAATTTCAGATTAAATTTGGGGGGAAACCGTCTTTCAAGGTGAATAGTGGAATGGCAAACTGTAAATCACCAAAAACAGAGGGCAAAATGGTCATTTCACACCCTTATTAACAGTTGTCAATAGTATGAACAATATAACAGTGGATTGAGCTTTAGTATATGTTAAATAGTAAATTTAGTTTTTGGCGCGAAATCAAGTTTTACATTTTTGGCGCTCCCATTTCGCAGGTTTTTACATTAACCTTTTTACTAAGATTGTAGGGCGAATTCGTTATTTATTTATTTATTATTATTTTTTGGCAAATCTCGACGGAGCAAGGAACAATGAAAAGTACAAACATTGTGAAAACACTAAACAGGCACAAAGGGTAGTAGACAACAACCTTATCCTTTGAAATATTGAAGAGACATGCCTATTCAAAAACAACTAAAAAACTACAAACTGGCTAAATTGAAAATTAAGAAGACCTAAACGGTTTTGAGCACACAAAAAAAAAAAAAAAAACTTTGCAAACAGTGGTATCGAATCCCACCAAATTATATCAGGCAATTCGTGAATTATAACGTTTGATTTTATGAAACACTCGGAAAAGTTTACAAAATATTGTAGGGATGGCCTCGGGGAAACCAACTAGTACACATTGGTTCGGGTTTGTTGTTTTTACTTTAGAAATTGAGATGGAATCGAACTGACTATACTAGTGGATAAAAATTATGTTGAGTAAAAATTGCACACAGTGAGCGAAAATGTCACTAAACATAATTGCACTCTTATTCATAAAAAAGAATATAACTTTAATTATTTCGGGTTCGACCCATTCAAGACAGAATGTGTCTTTTAATTATAATCTCCATCATAGGGAAACACCATTTGCTTCCAATCATGAAGAAATCAATTGTAGGAATGTGTGCATTTGTTTGCTTTTGCAGCTGCACCCGGATATTTGAATGGGTTGCCTAAATATCCTTGGAGAGGGATCAAGCCAGTCGTAGTTCAAGAATTCCAATGACTGAATAACCCATTGGAGGGTATTGCTTTTTCAAATAGGAATAGTGTTTGGACAAATTTAGTATGAATGAACTAGAGATTTGATTTATTTTGTATTTATGTCTAAGTCATTTTGATTTTTTGGTGTTTGGATGAATTTTATTGATGTGGTCATGGATTCGGATTGGATGAATTCAACTGGTGGAGTCAGGGATTCTGTTTGAACTTGCAGTTGCATCTAGTGGGTCGTTAGATTGCCTATATATTTTTGAAAATGGATCAAACTGATGTAGTTCACAGGGATTGGTACTTCTTAGTTTGTACTGATTTTTGGGTTTGATGGATGTGCATAAAATTTTGAATACGTCAAATGTATTTCTTTTAGACAGCCAATTTGATAGAGTGTCTGCCGATTTGATTTGGGCACCCGTCGTGCCGAGCTTTGTGATTGGGCCATGAGACTTGAAATGAACTTTGTGCTGCTTTTGCCCTTGTCGACAAACAAATTGATTGGGCCGAACGTCCGAGATGAACAAGCTCAAAAGAAAAGTGATCCGAACACCCACATTTATTGTCGGGCTCTAGTTTCTGCAGGCCTGAGTATGAAACGTGATCTGTACACCCATGTTCTTTCTTCGGGCTTCAGTCTTCACTCTAAATCAGGCCCACCCATCACACCCAGTCTTATTTCCTGGAGATAGAGGTCGACTTACTCAGTCCAATTCGGAGAAGGAAATACTTCCTTGTACTCTCCTTAAGGGAGGAATCCATCATTGCTTTTGCATCAACACAGAGTTGGCACCTGTTCTTGATCACCAGCGCAGAGTCAGGTACCCTCTAAACTCTTCACCCCTTCTTGACGGGAGCTTTTATCAGCTGACAGAGGCTGACAGAGGCTTCTCAATTTTTGCTGCTGCAGGTTCAAACATTCGTCTGCAGCTTCGAACTTGCGTTGCGGCAACTCGTCAATCAGTTAATCATGTATAGCACCGCTTCAATCAAATTTGATTTCAAGTAACGAATTATACTTGCCACCCCATGTTTTTTTTTTTTGTCTTCTTGTTCATCACACACATCACTGATTCTAGAAACAAAACAATTGTTCAAGTTTAAATTGTTGTTAAACAATTAAGTTTGCCCCACTTTGTTGCTTTCCTGATATGCCACCGCTTGAATCAATTAAATAAGCTTGCCTCCGTTTTTATCTTCTTGTCGACCAAACCACAATCTCAAAAAAAACAAAGCAAAGTTTAATCTTTCCTTTGCTTCTGAGCATCTGGACCTTGCCTTTTCATCCATATATAATTTGACAATTGCTTTTAATTGATTTCAAAGCTTTTGTCCAGACCGTTTTGTATTGCTTTACTTTAAACCCTTCCGCATGCTTCGATCGTTTCACCACTGCCAAACTCCACGGTCAATTTTGGGTGAGGCTTCTATCATTTTGTTTGATATGGTTGGTATTTTTCCTTTGAGTTTCGGGTTTTGTATGGCTTGTTTTGGAAGAGGTGGTGTAAGGCCATGGAAAGGGAGAAGGCTAGAATTATTTTGAGAGAAGGTAAATGTGAATCAACAAAGGCTTTGACAGCGGCGCCTCCGTGCAGATTTTGGGATTGAAACTCAGCCGTTCAAGAATGACCATTTGTCCCAATGCTTAGAAATTGCAGCAGATAAGATTGCATTAAGACTCTGGCCGTTCATGAACGACTGTATTTGTCTCAATGCCTCGGACAAAGAAACTTGCAGGAGGTTGTTCATGAACAGCCTCTCATTTGTTTGCAGCAAGCTAGATCAATGGACCGATGTGTTTCCCTGCTACTAGGATTCATATTGAGAGACCTCAGTAATGAAAGACAAGAACATCATGTATACCTGAGCTTCTCTCTCGGAGTTTGGATTCAAGGCAGAGCTTTGGGTTTGATTGCTGCTTTTTCTTCCTTTTTTTTTTTTTGACAACCAAGTTCATTTCACAATGCTTTGACAATCAAGTTCACTTCATTTTCATCTTCAGCGTGATTTGCGAGTACCTTTACTTGATAGACCTCTTGCTTGTCACCTGAACCTTTGAATTCACTCAAGAAGTAAAAGTGATCGAAGGTTCCGGTCAGGGTTGATGCCTAACCGAAGCCCTTGCAACAGAAGCACATAGCCTAGTGGCCGAGACAGTTCATTCCTCAGCCTACAATCATTTGATAAGAAGTCAAATACAAGCGCAAATCAAATCAAAACCTCACGTGGCCATTCAGCCTCAAGTTAGCATGCCCGCGTATCAAGAAGGATAATTCAACCACAAGTCCCTTGACCCTCATTTTCGGCCGAGACGATTTTGAAGCAAACACCTACTCATGTATTATATCAATTTAAATTCGTAGATTTGCTTAGATTACCAAACCATAAATTGTGTTGTTAAGTTAAGTACTTGGGAATTTGAATGCTACGATCGTGCTAAGATATATATTAGTCGGATTCAGTATTTTCAATTTGTGATCTTTGGTTTAAAGTCTTCTTATTCAGGTTTGTTATTTTAGGTTGTCCACTTCTAGGGGAAGTACATGATGAAATCCAGGGCGGATCTTGTCATATAACGTGCCTTAAAAGTATAAAATCTCTAATGATTCATTCCATAAATTTGTTCTAAGATTTTAAACATGTTCAATACAGACCGCAGTAGAGTCATCAAGTCTGAAAACAAGGAAAAGAAAATAGACACAAACATTTGGCTAGATTACTATGTTTCATTTGCAAATCTCTAGGGGGTACTCTCGGAAATGTGTTCTGTTTCATCTTCCCCTTTGATCAAATTGGATGATGTGGATGCCCTCGAGGTTGCTTCCATAGAAACAGAGGAATCAACTTGAGCAACGGGACTATCATTAAGCGCATGGGGACAAATCTCCTCAATTTTTTTGTCGCCAACGAGAACACTCACTACTTCAGACATAGTAGGCCTCAGAGTCGGAGATATACTGGTGCACTTTACTGCTAAATTCAAGATGATTATGGCTTGTTTTGCATCATACTTGGTAGACAAGGTTTTGTCAACCAAGTCCACCAGCCTTCCTTTTCGATGTAAATCATAAGCCTGCATTTCCACACACAACATACACATCGTTTTAAATGAGATTATAGCATAATTGAATAAAAGAAAGCATAAAAGCATGGCGATGCCATTTTGCTTACCGTGTCTAGAAGAAATTCACTTTCCTGGCTATCTCCCCTGTGTCCTGCATTTGTCCTTCCACTAACAGTTTCAAGTATAACCACCCCAAAACTGTAGACATCAGCTTTAGATGTCACAATTCCTCGAACATACTCAGGTGCCATATATCCTCTGCAGAAAACAAGAGGTAACTTATCATTATACTAAATCAAAGATTGCAACAAGTATATATAAAGCGGCAGCGAGTAAGTACTGTTTCAATATTTACTTACTGTGGCACTTCTACTTTGATGAACTTGAATTGATCATCTTCGGTGTAAAGTCTTGCCAATCCAAAGTCTGATATTTTAGCCTTAAGGTTTCCATCGAGAAGAATATTAGTGGATTTAATGTCGCTGTGAACTATCTTCATCCTGGGATGCTCATGTAGATACTCCAATCCCCTAGCTATTCCCAGGCAAATGTTAAACCTAACTTCCCAGTCAAGTTTCAATTTGGACTTTGAGTCTGCAACCCATACAGTCACCAAATCAATATATTTTCTTCTAAATAATTAGTGTTAGAACATGAAAACAGATAACCAAAAGAAAGGGGCCCGATAGAACTAAAATTTACCAAATAAGGCATGTGCAAGGGAGTTGTTCTCCAAATATTCATAGATGAGCAAATGCAGGTCTTTTGCGTTGTAAATGTCCAGCAACTGAACAAGGTTCTCTTGACTCATTGCTTTTAAGGTATAAAATTCATTTATGAATTCATTGACCCTTTCCTCGCCATGAGAGCAAAGTTTCTTCACGGCTACAATTTTCCCTTGCACTTCAGCCTACACGCAATTACAACCAAACAAATGAGATACATTATTAAGTCCATTTCTCCTGAAGAACTGAATTTGCAAGTTAAAGATCAAAGTTTGTAGTTGAAACTCCACAATAAAAACAAGGACAGATAAACTTAGTTACCTTGTAAACTGTCCCAAAACCCCCTTGAGCAATCTCATTCCTCTTGCTAAAATTCCGAGTAGCATCTTTTAATTGTTTGAGGGTGACGGGCTTTTCTATACCTATTTCTATTTCTGTTCCACAAATAAGTGATCAGAAATGTAAGCTAAAGTTCAGTAAGAATTCGTGAAAGAGTGAATACTTGTCAAATGTTTGTAGCCAGTATGCAATATGTTACCTTGTAAGTGATCTGTATTCCCCAGCCATCCCATCTTCCAGGCAAAAAGTAATAAAAGCAACAAGAAAACTATGATTGAAGCCACAGTAATGAGCGCTGTTTTCAAAGGAGACAGTTGTTTGTGTAGCTTGTACTCTGATTTCTCAATTCAATGATGAATGATCATCCCGACAAGAGAAACAAAATGTACTTTAATTGTGATTGTTCCTTAGATATGCATAGAATTACTGTTGTAATTACGATATCCAAATATATATATACTATATAGCCATGTAAAAGAACGAAAATTTTATTCAAAAAAAAAAAAAAACGAAAATAATTTTCAAAAAACAAAAGGAAAAATAATTATTATTATCTATGGACCTGGAGTTACGGATATAGCAGATATGAGAGGTCCATCAAGTGTCCCTGCTCCAGCCGATCGAGAGTAGAAGTGGATCTCTAATGTACTATCGTTTACATAAACATCCGTGAAATTTTTTATACATTCTTTATTCGGACCTCCTGCATTGTCTATAATGTTGAAATCATTTAGTCGTCTCTTACCCTGCAGCAACCAATCACCATTCATACTTGGTTAATTGGTTCAAATGACAAATCATGCAACAATACTAATGCAAATGGTGGTGACAAAACTAAGAAAAACATTACCTGAATATATACATCAAATACGCGTTTATCCGTACTTCTAAAATCAACATCCTTATGAACAATTTCAGCAAAGTGAAGTGTTACATTGTAATTGCCTTTACGTAAACAGAACCCGTAATATTTTAGAGAGACAAGGGAACTGCGAGCTTTATAGTATAAAGACGCTTCAGACGGAAGCACACATCTATCGCTTTTTAACAATTTACTAGAATTGCCATTGGAATAGTCATAGATGTTTCCAACGCTACTCCGAGCCCAGTTTCCTTTTGGACTCAGGTAAAATAGTGACGTATCATTATCTTGATCATAAACATTTCCACCAACAGATGCATTCCCACCACCACAATTTATGAACAATGAATGGTCTGAAGAAGTCAAACACATTTACAATTAATATGCATAAATTGTTAGATATAGATAGACCCGCAGAGTCCAATATTATAAACTTACAATTAGGTTTTCCCTTGGGACAATACTTCTCCTTGATTGTGTCTGTCCTGTAAGTATAATCACGACAAGTTATTCTAAGCAACTTAATCATCAAGTTTTTCTAATAGTATAACAGACAAGATATGATCATACGAATTTGGCAGACAGGTTGAGGAGTTGCAGCAGCAGGAAAACAAATTCCTAGAACAATGACGAGAGATATCATGCAATAAATATTTCAAATATATATATATATATATTAAGAATCCTTAATAATAGAAAAGAAAGTGTATAGTTAATTCCTTACAGTTGTAGATTGGGTGATGGTTTAAAGGTTAGCTTTGAAAAATTATTGTACGAAAAATCCCTGGAATGAAAAGAAATATTGATGAGAATGTTGTACACCAGAGACACGGTACCTAAGCAAGCTCCTAACTAGAAAATGTTAGTGGAGGTACGTATAAATGTTATCGGTACCTAAATACACAGTAGATGGGATGCAGAAGGATGTACATATATTGAAACATACATCTTACTCCATGCTGCATATTGAATCCAATCGGGAATTCTCCCAGAAAGCGCATTGTTTGAAAAAGACCTGAAGATAACATGCATGAAGTAATAAACCTTCTTGCAATTTTCTAAATTTGTAGTTAAACATATTCATGAGAGTTTAGAAAGGTGGAGAGTAATATGTCACGTACATGTGAGTTACATTTAAGTTTTTCAAAGAATCTGGGATTCTACCCGTTAACCTGTTGAAGCTCAAGTCTCTGCAACACAAAATTAAAAAGGCATGAGACTTGTTTTTGGGGTGGGGTGGGGTGTGGGGAGCGAAAATGGGATGAGAATAGAGAAATGCTAGGGAGCGGGATCGGAGAAACAAAATATGACATGCATGGAAAAAAATGTTAATATATATATATATATATATATCTGATCGGAGCTACTTAATTAAATGTGGATATATTTGAAGGTTTAAAGAGGAAACTAAACTAAAGAACTTACATGTTCTCTAATGATGACATATCTCCAATGTAAGAAGGAATTTGACCAGTGATTGAGCAATTTCTTAGTATCCTGCATATGCACGCCAACAAATAATTCTTTTGAAAATGTACACTGATCACGTGTTCACATATGCTAGTACATGTTATTTTATTAATGAGTTAATGAAATTTTGACTTTTACTACTAAACTCTAAAGAAGTGGGGGAGTACTCTTGAATTTCAAATAAATTGAGGTTTTAATTGAAAAACCCATTATTTTCACCTTTTATATATGATTTTAAATAGATAATTTGATCGATATAATATATTGTGCGAAATAAACAATTTACTAACAATAATCTAAAACTTTTCGCCACATGTGTAGATGGTGGGAACTGGAAATGAGAGTCGACATCACTTATTGCCCTACAGCAGAAAGAAGCAATTTAGAAAAAGGCAAAATAATATATCAGTTGAATGATATATATATTATGCATGAGATTTCGATTGCCGAAAAGCTAGACGAGTGAAAAGATAGCCAGCTAGTGCCGGTGGGGCTGGAATTGGCACACTTAATCGCTTACAACATTTCTAGGTGTCGTAAATTAAAAATTCCGGCAGGTATCTTCCCATTGAAATTGTTTCCGTTGAGAAAACTGTACAAAATTTAATGAAAGTTAGAGCAATTAACAAATTCAAAGATCTATAGCTGCTTGTGTACGTTTGACAATCGTGCTGTACAAGCTACATATATAGAAAACCCAGGAACGTACAGATACGCGATTGAAGTCCAGTTGGCTATGAAGTCAGGTAAAGGGCCAAAAAAATAGTTACCAGCTATCAAACTGCATGCAACCAGGTGAGCATCATATCATAATTGATTGACGGTTTGGTTAAATAATCAATCAGATTACATATATATTAGGATAATATTTGGCTAACCACAACCAATAACAAGAGGACACGTGTCCAATAACCACCCAAAAATGTTTGACAAGTGAAAAAAATTTCCTCCACAATAAACCATGAGTATTATCCATTGTGGTGGGGGGGGGGCGCAACGTAATTACGTACAATGCAAACAGACTCTTAAGGTTGGCAAGGCTTTTTGGTAATGTCCCAGTGATACTGTTAGATCCGACATCGCTGCAACAACAAATAGAAATATTTCATATATATTCTACACATAGCTAGCTAGATTAATAAGATATTCAAGCCTAAATCTAAATTGATCAGTTTTATAAACACGTCCGATGTGATACATTTTTTTTTTTCAAGAATAATTCTCTTTTACAAATATAATGGAACTTACATGATTTCAAGGAGTGTCAAATTTCCTAGTGTTTGGGGGAGAGTACCAGAGATTCTATTCCTATCCAAATGCCTTCACAAAAGGATAGTTAAGGAGCGTGAGAATACACACACACCCATACACACATATAAATTCAATTTGATCATTGGAATATAGGGGGTATTAAACAAGTGTAGGTACGTAAAATTTACTTACAGTTCACGCAGATAAGTCAGTGCACCCAACGATGCTGGTATATAGCCGTCGAGAAAGTTGTTCCTCAGATTACTATATAATATGGATGGATCAATGGTGGGAAAAGAAAAATAAGTTAACTGAGGTAAAAAAAATTACGTACGTACTGCTAGCTAGTTTAATTTCTTCAACATAATTAATTAATTGTTATGTAGTGAAACATGATACCATCAAAATCATGAACGCGAAGAAATCGACTTACATAAAACTGATGAAAGACAAGTTCCCTAAGCTCTCTGGTATAGGCCCAGTCAATTGATTGTTTGAAAGATCCCTGATTGAATTAATTGATGTACAAAATAATTCGACTTAATAACAGATAATTTGATCAAGATATTAACCTGCCACAATTAATGGACTACTAACGTACATGTAGAAATCATCTGGGTTAACATTAGCCCTGTTGTATTGCTTAAGCTTGAAGAGTCGGTAGGCATCTGGATCACTGCATGCATGTACATAGATATCCGGAAAGTAATATCAATTTCATTTTCCCATTCGTAAATTCCAACATGTGTAAATGGAACTAATTAAAAACTTTCCCTCATTCATTCCAAGTTTCAAGCACATGCCAATATTTTTTTTTATTTTTTTTATTAGGGGTTTCTAGTCACTAAAAATATGTTGAGATTTAACTCCAATCAGCGTCTGTGGGATTCGAATCTGGATGTGAAAGCACCACACCTAGAGTCTCTTACTAACTCGACCACCCCAGTGGTGGTTTAGGCACATGCCACTTAAACATATGTATCTGTATACGTACAGAGAGAAACTTACGATGCCACATCAGAGACATCCACATTCCTTAAAGTGGCTGGTATGGATCCACTTAATTGATTGTATGAAAGATCCCTGAACGTGTAAATAAATTATTAACACCCCAATAAGATCGAATGATGAAATTAATTAAGCCAAGATTATTAATGGACTCCACACATACAGTTCGAAGCTAACAGCCATGCTGCGGTGCGAAGTATGACCCATGCGGCTGTATTGAAGCAAAGAGAAAACTTGAAACATGTTGCTAAACCAAAACTTTTTTTGCTTCTTTGTTTTTAAGTCGACATGATATATGAGACTTACACTTGAAATTTCATATTTCCCAAACCCTCTGGAATGGGCCCGGTCAACTGATTGCTGTAAAGAATCCTGACAATTTGACATGTACACATGCAAACCAACTTATTATCAATATTAATTTTCTAAACAAGTAATTTCACTAATAATTAACCAAACGATGATTAAATCTTTGGTATGTTGATCCGAGGTTTGATGAGCACATATATGGAGTTTGAGAAATATAAGTTTCCGAACCAAATACGTGCACAACTAGGAATATAAATATTGCAAGCCTGCCACGACAACCATAAATCCACAAGTACGGACTTACAGCTTGTACAACGAAGATAAAGTCCCCAAGCTAGCAGGTATAGAATCAGTCAATTGATTCCTACTAAGATCCCTGAAAATTGAACCAGCTCATAAATCACGTTAATCACTTAATTGTCTAGATATTCTGGAATCAAACAAAAGATAACAACAGACTTCTATCAAAAAACTTTCTTTTTCGGGCAAAGTTGTGCAACAGATGCTCAGGAAAATTCAAAGTAAAAAAGTATTAGGAACTGACAGAAAGACTATACTAATATTATATATGGAATCAACAAAAAATTTCACTTGAGAAATTGGTGTAAGAATTGTAAGAGGTTGGAGGTAACAAATAAGATGATAAATATCTATGGTACCTGGTACAGGAACAAAACACAAAACAATAATGATCGATTGTGTTAAAAAAGACATTAGCTATGTAATGTTGCAGAAAAGTGAGAGAAATTACAGTTGCCTCAGATGTGTGAGATTGCCTAGTTCTTCAGGTATAGTTCCGGTCAAACTTCTAGCATTCAGTGCACTGTCACTCAAAATGTGAAAGCTGGCTACTTAATTTCGACCACAAATACGAATTGCATATATGTAGAGTTAAGATCTAAATTTTCAAACTTACATTTCTGTGACATGGCAAATGGTGCCGTTTTGAAAACTGCAGTTACATCTGATGCCATCACGACCGCTCTTTTTGCAAAATGATTTAGAGGGCACTCGATTAATATTGTTGAACTCCAACTTCTCCATTATTTGATTAAGAGCTCTCACTGTCGACCAATGTTTTATTTTATATCAGCAAAAAACTTGTGTTATGTAGGAAAAAAATACCATTAGACTAATAGTTAATTGGTGTTAACAAGATTGAGTTTAATTTCTCTAATTTAATCTAATCCAGAAAGAACAAAAAAGGCAACCAAAAAAAAAAAGTGAACTATAGGTCTCAGCGTATATAAATTGATTTACAATAGTACAATACCAATGCAACACGTACATGCTAAATACACAGACACAAATACTTATTATACAACTTGTTTACCTTAGCATTTACAATAATGAAAATTTTATGTACACCCCCCTCTTTCTACTCAGTACACCTCACTCTTTTTTGAATCTTTTTTAATTACCATCTTAATCTTTAACCCAAAAAAAATCCTCAGTGACTGTTGTTTATTTGAACCCCTAAAGAAAATCCTCCATGATTATGGTTAAGGTGGAGAAAACTTGGATGCCATTACTGTATGACTTGTCAATATTAATTCCAGATTTCCATACCAGTTGCATAAACTTTGGATATACTTTCATTGATTCATGAATCTTAATTGAGTTGGGTTTAATTAACGAAATTTCTAAACTATATATCTTATTTCAATTTTATGATTAGTGACGAATAACTAAATGAATTGATCTAATAAAAAATATATACTTTAATTTTTGGGTTTTCTTTTGGAACTTCACAAACAAGTGGAATGAGTAGAAAAGAAAAGACAGCCTTCGATAACTGCGAGGGTTGTTGTTGTATCATCATCTTTGACATACATATTCCTTTTTATAATTCAAACTTTGCTAGACTTGAAGGGAAAAAAAAAAAATTCAGAATTGAACATGTGTTAGGGAAGGCAAAGGGATAGAGACGGGCATAAGAGGAAGTTCAAGCCAAAAGTTTGCTAAATGTTTTTTTTTTTTTTTTGAAATGAGTTTGCTCATTTTTAAAGGGATGAAATTAAGAGATTAGGGTGGTGTAAACTAAGCAAACTCGGGCCCTTTTGGTTGAATTAAACTGTATGAATTGGATTAGAATTATATTTTGTTGTACCATTTTTCTGGCATACTGTTTGGTTTTAAGAAAAAGATACGAAATGGATGATAAAATACCTTCTTCATCGGGCAACTTTTGAGCTATACTCTGACATTTGAATTCAGAACCAAGCTGAGAAAGAGTAGAGAAGAGGCATATACTTATAATAGTAAAGTTGACAAGTCTCGCTGAAGCTTCGGTCCCCATTTTGCCTTGAATGAGTTTTTTGCATTATTTAATTCTACTTGTTATAATATATATAAGGGAACCTGGAATCTTTTCAGCATGATCAACTTTACAACAAGAATCCCGATCACTTTCCAATTTTCATACACTAACAATATATGGTAAGTAGATTGGGCCAAAATTGCTGATGCTATAACCCATCCAAGCCACACCTCACAAAACACAATTTCTTCTCAAACGAATCAAACCAAAGCCTATCACCGTCACCATCACCATTACTAGGCCTGATATTTAAATCCGTAACCCGCAAACTCGCACTTTAAAAACCCGCACAAACCCGCCCTTTTATTAATCCGGGCTAAAAAAAACCCGCACGCATACAAGTCATCAAAAAGCCCGCGGATCAAGTGGGCCGATGGAGGCCCACCGGCCTTGAGGGCTAAAAGCCCGACCCGTTAAAAAGCCCTTCTCGGTGGGTAGTGGGCCGGACTGCCAAAAGTCCTCAAAAACCCGGCCCCGCCCGTATGCCCAACCCGCCAAAGGCCAGCTAGGCCCGGCCCGTAAAATATTATATATATATATATATATATATCTGTGTGTGTGTGTGTGTTTATATTTATATATATATATATGTAGATATTTGTGTGTGTTTATAAATATATACACACACACAACACATAGATTTATATTTGTGTGTGCGTGTTTATATATATATATATATATATATATATATATGTAGATATTTGTGTGTGTTTATAAATATATATATAAACACACACACACAAATATAAATCTATATATGTGTGTGTGTGTGTGTGTGTTTATATATATATATATATATATATGTGTGTGTGTGTGTGTGTTTATATATATATGTGTGTGTGTGTGTGTGTGTGAGTGAAAGTTCTTATACTTCTATATATAATAAGTGCATTAGTGCATATATATATTCTACATATCGGTTGACCAACTCAATTGGAATCGAAAATATGGTGACATTGGCTAAATTTTTTACCACACTCATAATTTATTATAATAAACTCATCCAACAGTCGGTTTTTCCATTTTCTTTGAATTGATAGGGGTTGCTCTTTGGAGTATATGATGTATAAATATAAATTTATAAGAGTAACTAAGTTTGACCTACTGGATCGAATTCGAAACGAGAACCAAATTGGCTGAATTTTCTACAACCACCATAAAACATTACAATCTCTTCATCGAGCGGTTGGTTTCTCAGAATTCATTTTCCACTTCATGGTTGCTTTAGAATGAACCTCAACAATTTAAATGTAATGTATAAGTCATACAACTGTAGGAGGAAAATTGGTATAGGCCAATGTGTTTGTAATTCAAATTAATTTTTTTTATATCCTGTCCACACACATCCATCGATGGAATATTTACAAACGTGATGTGAAAAAATAAGCACGTTTCGCGGTCGTCATGTCATCGGTCAACCAAGAAAACATACAAGTGACGACGGTTGACCAATTCGATCGGATTCGAAAATATGGTGAAATTGGCTAAATTTTTTACCACACTCATAATTTATTGTAATAATGTCATCCAACGGTCCATTTTTCCATTTTCTTTGAATTGATAGGGTTGCTCTTGGGAGTGTATGATATATAGATATAGGTTTATAAGAGTAACTAAATTTGACCTAGTTGATCGAATTCGAAACGAGAATCAAATTAGCTGAATTTTTTACAATCACCCTAAAATATTACAATCTCTCCATCAAGCGGTTGATTTCTCTAAATTCATTTTCCACTTCATGGTAGCTTTATAATGAACCTCAACAATTTAAATGCAATATACAAATCATACAACTTTAGGAGGCAAATTAATATAGGCCAACATCTTTGTAATTAAAATTGAAATTTTTATCTTATGTCCACGCACATCCATCGATGAAATATTTACAGACGTGATGTGAAAAAATAAGCATGTCTCACGATCGTCATGCCATCGGTCAACCAAGAAAACATACAAGTGACAACGGTTGACCAATTCGATCGGATTCAAAAATATGGTGAAATTGGCTAAATTTTTTACCACACTCATAATTTATTGTAATAATCTCATCCAACGGTCCATTTTTTGTCACGCCCCGAATTTAGTATAACCAAATCAAATCCGAACGTGATTATTTACAAATACAAATACCAATCCCAATATTATTTCATTCAGAGCAACACTCCTCACTCACTTAATATTACAATACCCAACTGCTCAAATTTTTAATTACAACACACTCTCACGAAATCCAAATCATAAGTTCGAAATGAACATAATGAAACTCACAATAATGCTGTGACTCGAATGCCACTGCCCTAGGTAGCCCGATCTGCACCCTGTTTCCCCTGACCTGTAGGATTATCCACTACACCGTTTGAATAGTGTACCGGGAATGCAACAACACAAAACCTGGTAAGCTTTTGACAGCCCGTATGAGTAAACTTAAGGATTGCACAAATTAAATTAACAATTTCAATCAAGCATGGAAATTGTATAAATCTCACAACTCACAATAACCACCACACAACCACGTCACATTCTCACTCTCAGATATACATATACATATATATATATATATATATATATATATATATATATATATATATATATATATACACTTATGAGTCACAAGTAACTCCACGTTACCCTCATAAGGTCACTCAACATTTGGCAGACAGACTAGAGCTCTAACTGATCGTAACCACCGGCCCGGCGCGAGAGCGTGGTTCCCGATTTAATACTATTAATAACCACCGACCCGGTACAAGAGCGTGGTTCACTAATAGATGCCATGGTCACCCCGTGACCTATTGATTTCCACAATCAATATATCTCAACAAATCAACAATTTATTGTTTCTCAACAATAAACTCAACACCTCACTCAATATATAATTTCCTCAACACAAACCAACAACACGTATATTTTATCAATAATAAAATATGTATAAAGTCATTCGCACATGTGTTATCAGCTAACAATATCATAAAATTAAATATAAATATTTAGAACTCCGGTTCGTGAATGAACCATGTGCGGTTTACTCACCTCGATACTCCCGCTGCGTCTTCAAATTAACACAATCACCCCAAACTCGCTCGCCCAAGTAAAAACTGTCAATCACCTAATCATAAGTGACTTGAATTTAGCCATCAACTCACAAAAATAAAATAAATGACAATCTGACGGTCTGATCGAATTTATACGATGATCCAACGGTCAGATCGAATTTATACGACGATCCAGCGGTCAGATCGAATTTATACGATGATCCAACGGTCGGATCCTCATGGATCGCCCTTTGGATCATCCTCCCGAAATTATCACGAAGATCCAACGGTCAGATCTTCCTGAATCGCCTTTATTAACATCTCCACAGATTTATATGAAAATCCGACGGTCGGATTCTCACGAATCGCCTTCCAAAACACCATTTCACAATTATACGAAGATCCAAAGTTCGGATTTTAACCCGTGACCACACAAAGTCATCGGGACAGTCATACGATCAACATATTAAAATTACAAGTCCATCCAACGGTCTGATCTTCACAGATCACAAATCGAACTATCGAAATTGATCGAAATCGTAAAATTCATAACTAAATCATACGATATCGAAAAAATGCGTATAATATATCGAAATGATCGTATTGAAGTATAGAATCTAAAAATGTACAGAAACTGTCCTTTTGACCCCTGGAGGTGGCCGGAAATGGCCGCCGGAGTTAGTGGCAGAGCCGCCGCCGACCACCACTTATGGTGTCGGGGCCAGGCTGCTCTGCTTCTCCTCATCAAGCCTAACAACTTTCCTAACTAGCATGTAAGCTGGAAATTACCGGAAGGGGTCGAAATTACCTAGAACAGTCGGGTTGGCCGGAATTTTCCAAAATCCGGCAGGTGCTCCGATCGACGTAAAAACCTCCACCACTCGCTTCGATCCTTTCTGGAGACTTCTTCAGAAACTCAAGGTGAGTTCACTGGTTCAAGAATCAATCAAAACAAAGCTCTACAGCTCGAGATATTCCTGATCGAAGATTTCGGTGGCCAGAAAAATTCCAGAATCCGGCGAGCTTGAGTTTCAACGTAAAAACTTCAACCTCAGGCCTTGATCCCTTCTAGAAAGTTGTTCAGCTCCTCACTCTGAGTTCACCAGTCCAAGAAACACTCAAAACGACGTCCTGTAGCTCGAGATATCAGGATCCTTTGCTCCGATCGGGGTTGTGAGCTCCAGCAGCCTCCAGAGACAGCGCCGCCGTGCAACGGTGCTTCTGGGAGTTTCAGATGGTTGATGCGAACTTGTGGATGGAGTTTGAGAAGGTTTTGTGATCGGTAGCTCGAGCTACCATGTTTGGAATCCAAATCGGGGCTGGACGAACCCGGCCTCTTCGCCGCCGCTTCCGGCTGTGCCGTGACCCAAGACCTCCGCACGTAGCTTCGCAAGGCTGAGAAGAAGCCACAGAAGGTTGTTTGGTGTCGATTGATGGCCGGTGGAGGAAGGAAAAGAACGGAGAGTTTTTTTGCTCTTACTTTCGTGTTTTCGGACGAGAGAGAGAGAGAGAGAGAGAGAGAGAGAGAGAGAGAGAGAGAGCTAATTGTTGTTCTCTTTCTCTTTTTTTTGTTTCTTTTAGAAGCCCCACCATCACTACTTACATACAACAAAAGTACTACTCCCCACATTTCATTGCTCAAAACCCAGAACCACTACACTTTGTTTCACTTATATAAAAAAAAGGGGTATTACATTTTTCCATTTTCTTTGAATTGATAGGGGGTTGCTCTTTGGAGTGTATGATATATAGATATAGGTTTATAAGAATAACTAAATTTGACCTAATTGATCGAATTCGAAACGAGAATCAAATTAGCTGAATTTTTTACAATCACCATAAAACATTACAATCTCTCAATCGAGCGGTTGATTTCTTTAAATTCATTTTTTACTTCATGGTTGCTTTAGAATGAACCTCAACAATTTAAATGCAATATACAAGTCATACGACTTTAGGAGGCAAATTGATATAGGCCAACATCTTTGCAATTAAAATTGAAATTTTTATCTTATGTCTACGCACATCCATCGATGGAATATTTACAGACATGATGTGAAAAAATAAGCACATTTCGCGGTCGTCATGCCATCGGTCAACCAAGAAAATATACAAGTAACGACGGTTGACCAATTCGATAGGATTCAAAAATATGGTGAAATTGGCTAATTTTTTTACCACACTCATAATTTATTATAATAATCTCATCCAACGGTCGGTTTTCCCATTTTATTTAAGTTGATAGAGGTTTCTCTTTGGAGTATGTAATATATAAATATAAGTTTATAAAAAATATTATCTTTAAAGATTTATTTGTAAATAAAGCCTGCAAGGCCCGCCTCGAAAATGCCCGCAAGGCTTAGCCCGGCCCCGCCCGAAAAAGCCCGCGAGGCCTGCATTAAATGGATGGGCTTGGATCATTCAATTTACAATAAAGCCCGACCCAGCCGGCTACTATTTAAAAATGGAGTAAGGCCCGGCCCGTTGATGAGGCCTACGCACGCAAAAAACCTGCAAATTAACGGGTTTTGCGGGCTAAACCCGTTGGAACCCATTGGAACCCGTTAACTCAAAATCCTTCCCAAAAACCCATTACCCATACAGGTTCCCCATTTTTTTTTTTTTTCAACCAGAGCATTTTTATAATTTTTCTTATTCCCCATGAGGATCCGACAGTTGAATCTTCGTATAATTGTGAAAAGACGATTCAAAAGGAGATCCGTGAGGATTTGACAGTTGGATTGTCGTATAATTTTGTGAGGATGATTCTAAAGGCGATCTGGGACGATCCAACCATTGGATCTTCGTATAATTTTGCAAAGATGATTCAAATGGTGATCCGTGAGGATCTGACAGTTGGATCGTCATATAATTTTGTAAGGATGATTCTAAGGGCGATCCGGGACGATCCAACCGTTGGATCTTCGTATAATTTTGAGAAGATGAACCTAAGGGCGATCTGTGAGGATCTAACCGTTGGATCATCGTATAAATCGGTAAAGATGATCCTCTAGGTGATCCGACCGTTGGATCTTCGTATAATTTCGAGAGGATGAACCTAAGGGCGATCCGTGAAGATCTGACCGTTGGATCATCGTATAAATCGGTAAAGATCATCATCTAGGTGATCCGTGATGATCTGACCGTTGGGTCGTAGTATAATTTTGAGAGGATGAAACTAAGGGCGATCCGTGAGGATCTGATTGTTGGATCATCGTATAAATCGGTAAAAATGATCCTCTAGGTGATCTGACAGTTGGTTCTTCGTATAATTTTGAGAGAATGAACCTAAGGGCGATCCGTGACGATCCGACCGTTGGATCATCGTATAAAACGGTAAAGATGATCCTCTAGGTGATCTGTGAGGGTCCGACCGTTGGATCGTCGTATAATTGTGTTTTGTGAATTATTTTTTGTCGAAAAAGGAAAGGAAAAAAAAATCTAAAAAGATAGAAAATAAAAAATTTCAAAATAGAAAACCAAAAAAGTTCATATAGAGAAAATGGCAAATGAGGGGTTATATACATAAGTCTTAATTGGTTTTAATTGCTTTGATAAAAAGTTTTTTTTTAAAAAAAAAATGTTTAAGGGTTTTAACCGGTTCCAATGGAAAACCCACAAACCCGCCGGGTTTGGCCCACGAAACCCGTTAAGCTAACGGGTTCTTACCAGGTCGACCCATTAAGAACCCGCACCGTACCCGCACATTGCCAGGCCTAACCATCACCATCAAAGCCTAAACCCCTACGTGGTGTGTGTATTAGGACCTCTTTACTTTAACAATTAGAGAATTCTTACTATTTTACATCAATATATGACCTAATTCGTGTACTCATGCCATCTATATTTGAGGAATGACTGTATTGCCACCCATCTATCTTTCTTTAGATTTCTATGTAAAAATTGTGTATACAAAAAATCAACCAAATCTATAATCATTTAATCATTCAAAATTGTATAAACAAATGTAGTCCATCATATAAAATTATAACAAACATTATGCTAATCAAATAGTTAAGCCTTTTCCGATTTGGCTAATTTTTTGTATGATTTATATGCGTGTATGTAACTAGAGAATGGATGATCTAGATTATTAAACTACATGCTTAAAATAAAATAAAAACATTCTCACATTTCAAGTTTAAGGAGGTCATCTCTAAATTATATATATATATATATATATATATATATATATTCCGACTCCCTCCAAATTTGATGTCAATATTCATGTACCGAAGATCTACGACACTAAAATTCAATCATATAGTCCTAAGTGGGACTTTGGAGTTGGGACCTCTAATTTGTTATTAGTAGGTTAGGGATATTACCCCCAAAACCAAAATATATTCCCTACCTTAGAAATTAAAATAATGAATAAGTAGACTAAAGAAAGAGATGAGGAACTAACGGGAGCAACAAATTCTCTTGAGGACAGATCAATGGAAGAAACAGAGCAACTAGAAAGAAGATAAAGGATAAGATTCGCAGCTGATAATTGCATCGGAATTTGAGCCGATCATAATTCATGGGCTGGCAAATAGTGACGTTGTCTGCCATTAGCAAAAGAAAGTATTCGTTTGTCATGCATGGAAGTTTCCTACTGAAGCGATTGTCTACCTTTATTTCTTATAATTTGGGAAAAAACTGTGACTTTGGTTTTTGAGTTTTAATTCATGAGGCTTGACGATAATTTACAGCAAATGAGAACAAATCTCTTACATGTGGATAGCATAGCAGCTAGCCAGATAGTTTACTTCATCTACAACTAAAAGAAGACTCTAGATGGTTGAAAAGTCGTTTGTTGGTCTACGAACAAATTACATAGAGTTAACTACAGACTACAAACTACATAAAATCACATACTACACAGTGCCAAATGATTCATATAATTGCACGACATTTTTTTATACTCTTGTGCAAATTATAACACAATAGTGTGTTCTCTTTGTCTGAAACTTTAACATAATTGAGGTCAATCCATATAATTGAGAAATATGAAGTGAATGAGTTATTTTTTGAAACATGGCTCCATCTTTGGTTTTTTTTTTTTTTGGGCTAAAATTGCTTCATCATGAATTCTTCTCGCCCAGATTTGTCTTCAGGAAATTTCTCCTCATCTGGATTCCACTGCTCACTCGGGTTTCCCTCAAAGAGAATACTCCTCACCAGCTTCGCTTTGAGGGGATTTTTTCTCACGCAGATTCACCTTGAGGAGATCTTTCCCCACACATATTTACTTCTAGAGAATTATTTCTCACCTAGAATCACCTTGAGAGGATTTTGCTTCACCCAAATCTGCCTTCAAATGTTTCACTTCAAGGTATTTTTCTCAAACAGGTTAATTTCCTTATTTATTAGGCTATATCCTGAGTAGAAACCGTTATTAAAATTTTACACTCTAATATAAATATTATATGTTTCTATGTGAATAATTGAGTTTTTTTTACTTCTATTTTTTTTTCATTAGATTTAAAGATATTTCTTCGGGATATTTAGATATATCTAATATATCGAGGATATTTGACGATATCAGAGAAATTTTACTGAAACAGTGGAAGATAAGATATTTTTCTCCTATGATATATCGGTCTCTCCAAAAAGGAAAATTGTGGGATGTATCAAATCCTTTAAGGGCCCGTTTGGATTAGGAATTTTGATTTTGATTTGAATTTCAAATATGAAGATTTTAAATACGTAAATTTCAAATCTAAGAATTTAAAATTTGCTTGTTTGGAAATTTTAATTGATAGATAGATTTGAATCAAAGATTCCTTGATCTAACTTTTGTTCTTCTTGAATTATACCGACGAATAACTGATTCACTGTGCCTTTGTCAAGAAGCAGATCGAAGTCATTGTAGCCACCAAGACTCGCCGGTGAGGGTGTTATGAAAGTGAAAGTGCTCGTCCTAGCCACCTATATTGACCAGAAGAAGAGTAATTGTCATTTACTATTTTAAATTCCTATTTTACTATAGCATCGTTTTATTATGAGTCATGGTCGTGTTGGATCAGTCCTTTGTAGAAGAATCTTAGCTGTATTAGTCACTTGTGTGGTTGTGACACGTGTCGTCCATGACAACGACTAGCTATATAGGCTGTTAACCTGTAGTGAAAAGCATCAAAGATAATACAATTTCTTTCTTCTTTTTGCTAGCCTTTCATTTTCTCTCCAGCTCTCTTTGAGATTTCCAGTAAATTGGGGCCAAGACCCTAACAATCTGGTATCAGAGCCCTCGATCAGGAGGGATGGTGAAGCTTAAAGGGGGTGGAGGCGCTGTAACTCAGCATCACTTCTCCGGTGAACTTACCAGTGTGGAGTTTGACCTCCAGGTCCATATAGATGAAACGGCGACCAAGTTTTGTGCTCTACAGGACTCGGTCTCGAAAATCCTCGAAGAACTCAGATCCATGAAGGCGGAGGCTAAGAACCTGCAGATCCAGCAAGGTTCACCTCAGCTGAACGTTGGATCCATACCTGTCCCTGTTGGTTCAGCAGAGGGTAGCTCTATGGGGATATCGGCGTCGTCGACTATGGCTACGTCGGCTTCTATTCAAGTTGAAGGAGGGGGTAGCACAACTAAACCCAATCATTCTAGCTGTAGTTTTCCTTTGAACTTAAATGATAATGATGTGATATTGGGGTTTGCTAGTGATCACTATGCTGAAATGATTAAGGCTACCAATCTTATGCAAACAACTAGTACTACTGTGAGTGGAACTGATTCAACTAATAAATTGGATCATAAAGTTGTTGGATGCATGGGACCTCGCAGCTTGTCACATCATGAACAAAATCATTTTTCTCGGCATGCTAGTTTTGACTCACAAATCTTTAACCGGATTTCTGGACATGGTAACACCTCAACACATGGCTTGAATACAAGTGCATATGGATTTGCTCCAACTTCACACTATAGCTACACAGATCCATTTGTCATGACCTATTCAGGACCCTACCCACACACTCCAATTGATTTCACATCATATTTGCAACCTTCCCCACCCTACTCTACCATTTCACATCATATTTGCAACCTACTCTACCATTAGCTGTGCCTCACCTACTTGAGTACTCGATTGTGCTCATCAGTGACACCATCAACAACCTTATATACCAACACGTCTAACCACAATCATTACCATCCCTACACACAATCACAAATATCCCACTCTTCCATACCACTACCTCTGTGGACCTCTCAGCTTGGAAACTCTAATACCTACCACCAACAACCCCATTTGCACTATCATAATCAAAATCATATTCCACAGGACCCTAGCCTACCAACCATGAGACAAATGAAACTTGACTTTTGCACATTCAGTGGGGGTGACCCGGTAGATTGGCTTAATAAAGCTGAGCAGTTCTTTGAATTTTACCAAATTCCTGAGGAGAAAAAGCTGACCATTGCCACAATGCATCTCACTGACAAAGCCTCAGACAGGTTAGGCCTCATCAAAAAGTCCGCAGATCAAGTGGGCCGATGGAGGCCCGCCGGCCCTGAGGGCTAAAAGCCCAACCCGACCCGTTAAAAAGCCCGCAAAAGCCCTCCTCGGTGGGTAGTGGGCCTGCCCGCCAAAAGCCCGCAAAAACCCGGCCCGGCCCGTAGGCTCGGCCCACCCGGCCCGGCCCGTAGGCTCGGCCCACCAAAGGCCCGCTAAGCCCAGCCCGTAAAAGCCCTTAAAATATTATATATATATATATATATATGTAGATATTTGTGTGTGTGTTTATAAATATATACACACACACACATATAGATTTATATTTGTGTGTGTGTGTTTATATATATATATGTGTGTGTGTGTGTGTGTTTTTATATATATATATATATATATATATATATAGATATATGTATGTGCGTGTGTGTTTATATATATATATATATATATAATCAGCCCCCTTCCAATGAGGGATACCTATTTTTGGCCAACTTGAGGGATAGGCTCCGAGCCCTTGGATCAGATTTAATGAGGTTGGACGGCTAAGATTAAGTTAAGTGATTTACACCTTTCTAACCTAATTCACCCCGACTTCCAGAACTCCCCAATTGTCTCTCTCTCTCTCTCTCTCTCTCGCGAGTATCAATGCTCAGAGAATTCACGGATTCGCGTCTCAAGCACATCTCTTGCTTCAAATTCTCTAGAAATCAGGTGGGTTTTCTATTTGTAGTGAGTATGTGATTTCTTGAGGGAAATAGTTCACCCTTGCCTCAGATTTCAATTCAATTGCAGCAATTTACATTTGAAATAGCCCATCAATCTAGAGCAATCCCACCGCCATTGATTGGAAGAGATGTGCTCGGAGCTGCAAGGATGGGGTCTGCGAAGGGAAGACTCTTGCTTTTCTAGTACCAGCTATTGAGTTGTTATATAACATAAGCTTTTCTCCTCGCAATGGAACTGATGTTGTCGTCATTTGCCCAACTAGGGAACTCGTAATTCAGGTGAAGACCTTTGGTTATTGATGAATAATGATACTGCGAGTTATCCCTTGCTCACAGAGAGAGATAGCTCGAAGAAACAATCGTCTATGGTTTCCTATTTTTTATTTCTAAGACAAATAAGGTATGATACTCGAGAGAGAGAGAGAGAGAGAGAGAGAGAGAGAGAGAGAGAGAGAGAGAGAGAGAGAGAGAGAGAGAGAGAGAGAGAGAGAGGGAGAATTTGGGAGTTCTGGAAGTCGGGGTGAATTAGGTTAGAAAGGTGTAAATCACTTAACTTAATCTTAGCCGTCCAACCTCATTAAATCTGATCCAAGGACTCCGAGCCTATCCCTTAAGTTGGCCAAAAATAGGTATCCCTAATTAGAAGGGGGCTGTATATATAATATAGATATATATATATATATATTGTGTGTGTGTGTGTTTATATATATATATATATATAGAGAGAGAGATATATATATATATATATATGTGTGTGTGTGTGTGTGTGTGTGTGTGTTTATATATATATAGATATAGATATAGATATAGATATAGATATATATAGAGATATATATGTATCTATAAAATATGTGTGTGTGTGTGTGTGGAAGTTCTTACACTTCCACATAGAATATGTGCATTAGTGCATATATATATTCTACATATCGGTTGATCAATTCGATCGGATTCTAAAATATGGTGAAATTGGCTAAATTTTTTAGCACACTCATAATTTATTGTAATAAACTCATCCAACGGTCGGTTTTTCCATTTTCTTCAAATTGATAGGGGTTGCTCTTTGGAGTGTATGATATATAAATATAAGTTTATAAGAGTAACTAAGTTTGACCTAGTGGATCGAATTTGAAACGAGAACCAAATTGGCTGAATTTTCTACAACCACCATAAAACATTACAATCTCTCCATCGAGCGGTTGGTTTCTCCGAATTCATTTTCCACTTCATGGTTGCTTTAGAATGAACCTCAACAATTTAAATGTAATATATAAGTCATACAACTTTGGGAAGAAAATTGGTATAGGCCAATGTGTTTGTAATTATTATTTTTTTTTTATCTCATGTCCACACACATCCATCGATGGAATATTTACAAACGTGATGTGAAAAAATAAACACGTTTCGCGGTCGTCATGCCATCGGTCAACCAAGAAAACATACAAGTGACGACGGTTGACCAATTCGATCGGATTCGAAAATATGGTGAAATTGGCTAAATTTTTTACCACACTCATAATTTATTGTAATAATGTCATCCAACGGTCCATTTTTCCATTTTCTTTGAATTGATAGGGGTTGCTCTCTGGAGTGTATGATATATAGATATAGATTTATAAGAGTAACTAAATTTGACCTAGTTGATCAAATTCGAAACGAGAATCAAATTAGTTGAATTTTTTACAATCACCATAAAACATTACAATCTCTCAATCGAGTGGTTGATTTCTCTAAATTCTTTTTCCAAGTCATGGTTGCTTTAAAATGAACCTCAACAATTTAAATGCAATATACAAGTCATACAACTTTAGGAGGCAAATTAATATAGGCCAACATCTCTGTAATTAAAATTGAAATTTTTATCTTATGTCCATGCACATCCATCGATGAAATATTTACTAACGTGATGTGAAAAAATAAGCACGTTTTGCGGTCGTCATGCCATCGGTCAACCAAGAAAACATACAAGTGACAATGGTTGACCAATTTGATCTGATTCGAAAATATGGTGAAATTGGCTATATTTTTTACCACACTCATAATTTATTGTAATAATCTCATCCAACGGTCCATTTTTCCATTTTCTTTGAATTGATAGGGGTTGCTCTTTGAAGTGTATGATATATAAATATAGATTTATAAGAGTAACTAAATTTGACCTAATTGATCGAATTCGAAACGAGAATCAAATTAGCTGAATTTTTTACAATCACCATAAAACATTACAATCTTTCAATTGAGCGGTTGATTTCTCTAAATTCATTTTCCACTTCATGGTTGCTTTAGAATGAACCTCAACAATTTAAATGCAATATACAAATCATACGACTTTAGGAGGCAAATTGATATAGGCCAACATCTTTGCAATTAAAATTGAAACTTTTATCTTATGTCCATGCATATCCCTCGATGGAATATTTATAGACATGATATGAAAAAAGAAGCATGTTTCATGGTCGTCTTGCCATCGGTCAACCAAGAAAACATACAAGTAACGACGGTTGACCAATTCGATCGAATTCAAAAATATGGTGAAATTGACTAAATTTTTTACCACACTCATAATTTATTATAATAATCTCATCCAACGGTCGGTTTTTCCTTTTTATTTAAGTTGATAGAAGTTTCTCTTTGGAGTGTATGATATATAAATATAAGTTTATAAAAAATATTATCTTTAAAGATTTATTTGTAAATAAAGCCCGTAAGGCCCGCCCCAAAAAATCCCGCAAGGCTTAGCCCGGCCCGGCCAGAAAAAGCCCGCGAGGCCCGCATTAAATGGATGGGCTTAGATCCTTCAATTTACAATAAAGCCCGGCCCGCTACTATTTAAAATGGAGTAAGGGCCGGCCCTGCCCGGCCTAAGCCCGCTACCAATGGGCCGGGTCGACCATTGATGAGGCCTAAGACAGGTGGTACATGTTTAGACATGAGTTTCCACCTACTTGGCTTGGCTTAGCTGATCTGTTGATGAGAGAATTCAGTGGCCATAATGTCATTGATTATCAAGCTGCACTTGCTAGAATGAATCAGACTGGAACTGTAGAGCAATATAAGGAACAGTTCACCAGATTATCAAGGACAGCACCAGGATTTTCTCCACAAGTACTGCTATCTTGTTTCCTTGGAGGATTCAAAAGTGAGATAAGAGCTGATGTTAAGGCTCAAAAGCCTAAGTCACTTTATGAAGCATGTGAACTAGCTAAGATTTTTGAGGAAAGAGAATTCCACAGCCGGAACCAAACCAGGTCCTTGACCGGAACCAAAAGCCCTCCTGGAAATCTTGCAACTTTCAACCCCTCCAATAGAACTCCTGCATTCAGTGGAACCTCACAGATCACTAGACCTCAGGGCTACATGCCTAGAACTTCTCAAACTGCTCCACAAACAGCAACTCACAACAGCAGTGGGGGAAAAAGGTTAACTCAAGCAGAATATCAGGAGAGAAGAGCGAGGAATTAATGTTTCTTTTGTGATGAAACATTTAAGCCTGGCCACAATTGCAGGAGAGGTCAAGCTATGATTATTGAAGTCATACAGGAGGAAATTGATATGTCAGAGCCTATAGACAAGGAATCCTGCAGTGATAATCAAGCAAATGAAGAACAAGCAGAACCTGAAGTTCATTTGCAAGTCATGGGGGGAGACAATTCCTCTAACACAATGAAATTGAAAGGCATATGTAACAGGAAAACTGTGCACGTCCTCATTGATACAGGAGCATCACACAACTTCATTCATCCTAATGTACTCAAGGGTGTCAAGACTAAGGTCATACACATCACACCTTTGAAAGTGAGGCTTGCTAATGGAGCCATAATGCATACCAAAGGGCAGGTAAGAATAGAGATGCAAATGCAAAATTTCTCATTTTCTTCTGATTTCTACATTTTGCCTGTCACAGGTTGTGAAGTGGTTCTGGGTGCCACATGGCTGAGAACTCTAGGTGACATAACTTGGAATTTTGAAACTATAAGAATGCAATTCCATAGTAATCAGAATAAATATGTGCTCCAAGGGGAGACCAAGGCTCATGCTGATATGGTTAGTGGTAAATCAATGACCAGACTGCTGAGAAAAGAAAAGGAAACTGTTATGGTGCAATTGTGCCCTGTAACAGTGACCACAACTACTAAAAAGGTGCATCCTGAAATACAACTCTTGATTGAGCAATATGCAGAAGTGTTCCAGACCCCTACCACCTTACCTCCAGCAAGAGAGAATGATCACAGAATAGAGCTCCTGCCTAACACTCCAGCTGTCAATGTAAGGCCCTACAGGTACCCCCATTTTCAAAAGTCTGAGATTGAAAAATAGTTCAAGAAATGCTTGAGAATGGAATTATCAGACCAAGTATCTCCCCATTTTATTCACCTGTGCCACTGGTAAAAAAAAAAAAGATGGCACTTGGAGAATGTGTGTAGATTACAGATCTTTGAATTCAGCCACTGTTAAGGATAAATACCCCATACCTGTAGTGGATGAGTTAATTGATGAAGTCCATGGAGCTATGATATACACCAAGTTGGATTTAAGGTCAGGTTATCATCAAATCAGGATGCAGGAGCAAGACATCAGCAAAACTGCATTCAGAACTCATTCTGGGCACTATGAATTCCTGGTAATGCCTTTTGGTCTCACCAATGCTCCATCTACCTTTCAATCAGTCATGAACGATGTTTTGAGAGACTACTTGAGAAAGTTTGTGTTGGTGTTTTTTGATGACATTCTAATTTATAGCTCTACATTGGAGAAGCATTTGTCACACTTAAAAATGGTTTTTGAAAGGTTGCAGCAACATTCCTTAAAGGTTAAGGAGAGTAAATGCAGCTTTGGGGTGCATCAAGTTGAGTACCTAGGTCATATCATCAGTGGACAAGGGGTAGCTGTGGATCCAGCAAAAATTAAGTGTATAAAAAATTGGCCTAAACCAAAAACTCTGAAAGGTTTGAGAGGCTTTCTGGGTTTGGCTGGTTACTATAGAAAATATGTTAAGCACTTTGGAATAATAGCTAGACCCTTTACTGATATGCTTAAGAAGGATGGGCTTAAGTGGACATTGGAGTCAGAAATAGCATTTGAAAGTCTTAAAACTGCTATGATCTCTACTCCTGTATTGGCAATCCCAGATTTCACTCAAGAGTTCATAGTTGAGTGTGATGCTTCCGAAAAGGGTATTGGAGCTGTATTATCTCAAGCAGGACACCCCATTGCTTTTCTCAGTAAGGGTCTAGCACCAAAACACTGCACCTTGTCAGTCTATGATAAGGAAATGCTAACAGTTGTCTTTGCTGTGGAACATTGGAGACCGTACTTGTTAGGCCATCATTTTAAAATCTACACTGACCACAGGACCATTGAACAGTTCTTGAAGCAGAGGATTACCACATCTGCACAACAAAAATGGTTGTTGAAGCTTATGGGATTTGACTATTCAATTCAGTATAAAGCTGGGAAAAATAACATAGTTCCAGTTGCTTTATCAAGGAAGTCTGAGCTAGCTACTTTGACTGGTCTTTCTCAACCAGTACACCATTTTGTAGAGGAAATGAAACAAGCCTGCTTGCGTGACCCTGAAGCTTCCCAGGTGATACATGATCTTCAACATAATTCTGGCACTCAGAGACATTACAAGCTGGTGACCTATCAACTTTACTACAGAGAGAGAATTTTTGTCCCAAAAAGTAATGATTGGAGGAAAAAGATCATTGGTGAATTACATGAAGGTTACATTGGTGGTCATGCTGGTAGGTCCAGAACTTACAAGAGGATTAACAGATCTTTTTCTTGGCCTGGCATGTTAAATGATATCAAGAAGTTCATAGCAGATTGCCATATCTGTCAAATCAATCACTATGAAACTGTGAAGCCTCCTGGTTTGTTGCAGCCAAACACAATCCCTGATAAAGCTTGGGCAGAAATTTCTATGGATTTTATTGACGGTTTGCCAAAATCGGAAGGGAAAACTGTCATTTGGGTGGTGGACAGATTAACTAAATTTGGTCACTTCATACCCATGTCTCACCCTTATACTGCTGCCTCAGTAGCCAAGTTGTTTGTGCAGGAAATATTTAGGCTACATGGCATGCCTGAGCACATCATTTCTGACAGAGATCCTATATTTCTCAGTTTGTTCTGGGAATCTTTTTTCAAGCTGCAAGGTACAAAGCTTGCCAAATCTTCTGCTTATCATCCACAAAGTGATGGTCAAACTGAGAATTTAAATAGGACATTGGAACAATATTTGCGATGTGTTGTCAGTGAGAAACCAACCAACTGGGTGTAGGCTTTGCCTTGGGCTGAGTGGTGGTATAATTCAGCCTATCATTCTGCCATCAAGATGACCCCATTTGAAGCATTATACGGCTATGAGCCTCCATCAGTGATCCCATATTTACCTGGTTCCACGTCTGTGGCTGCAGTAGATCAACAACTCAGGAACAGGGACACACTTTTAGCTGCACTCAAAAGGAATCTCCAGGTGGCTCAATCTAGAATGAAAGGCTTCTATGATAAAAAGCATATTGAAAGGGAATTTGTTGTTGGTGATCAGGTCTATCTCAAGCTTCAACCCTATAGGCAACATACTGTACACAAGGAGGAGTTCCATAAATTGTCTCAGATGTATTATGGCCCCTTTGAAGTTTTGGAAAGGGTGGGGAAGGTTGCCTACAGACTGAAACTCCCTCCAACTGCGAGAATCCACAATGTTTTTCATGTCTCTTTGCTTAAAAAGAAATTGGGAGACTGTGTAACAGTGGAGCCTCATTTGCCTCCTGTGAGTGATCCTGCCAATCCAAAGTGGGAACCAGTTGCTATACTTGACAGAAGAGTTTTCAAAAAAGGAGGAGCTGCTAGCACTCAATGGCTAGTCCAATGGTTGGGAACCTCACCTGATGAGGCTACCTGGGAAGATTCTGCAGATATTTTGTTGAGATTTCCTCGTTTTGATCCTGAAAGAGAAATTAATGCAGCTTCATCAACCAGTGGAACTTGAGGACAAGTTCTTTTTGAAGCGGTGTAGTTTGTTATGAAGTGCTCGTCCTAGCCACCTATATTGACCAGAAGAAGAGTAATTGTCATTTACTATTTTAAATTCCTATTTTACTGTAGCATCGTTTTATTATGAGTAATGGTCGTGTTGGATCAGTCCTTGTAGAAGAATCTTAGCTGTATTAGTCACCTGTGTGGTTGTGACACGTGTTGTCCATGACAAGTTGACAACGACTAGCTATATAGGCTGTTAACCTGCAGTGAAAAGCATCGAAGATAATACAATTTCTTTCTTCTTTTTGCTAGCCTTTCATTTTCTCTCCAGCTCTCTTTGAGATTTCCAGTAAGTTGGGGCCAAGACCCTAACAGAGGGTGATGACGTAAGCGAACCGGACGACGAAGACGAGGACGGCAAAGGTGAGGAGGATCCATCTGGACACTAGAAGACAACCAGAGAATTCAAAGCACGATGTTTTCGAGAGGGAAGAAGAAGAAGAATAATAGAGATGGTAGACAACGATCATAAATCCGGATCCAATCTGAAGGAAGAGACTGAAAGCTTGAAGGAGATATGAGAGAGAAAGTCGTCAAGAAAGGAGAGAGAAAGTCGTCAGGAGGAGAGAGAGAGAGAGTCATCAGGAGAGGAGAGGGGAGGAGAGAGAAAATTGGTGAGGAGGAGGGAGGAGAGAGGAGAGTCAGAGAAGCACGTGAAAGATGGAGATGATTTCAAATAACTACCTATCCATAGTTATTTCAAATTCTTAAGGAAATTATGGTGTGGATTTTAATGAGTTGATTTGAAATCCAAATTCACCACAAAATAGAAAGCCAAACAGACAGATTTGGATTTGGGGGTTCCAAATCCAAATCCACGCTCCCAAATCCTTATATCCAAACGGGCCCTAACTGTATTCCTTGCAAGTCCCACTTAAGTGCATTTTTCTTTTGGACTGAGGGGCAAGGCATATATCTCGTGGAAAAAGAGTATAGTTCTCAGATGATAAAAGCATATGAATCATTCCTGTAACGTTAAATGCAAAAGCATGCAAAAAGGAAAGAAGCTGATGCTGTCTCACGTTAAATGCAAAAGCAAAAAGGAAGAAGCTGATGCTGTCTCAATTATAGAATAAAGGGGGTGTATTGTATTTGGATTTGTGCAGAATTTTTTTAAATGACAGACTTTTCGAAAAGTCCACACTCTTTAAAAAGTTGATAGATTGTTATGGATTTCTTAAAACCATTGATTTTAGCAACAAACTTTTATTGATTCATGAAAATCTATATATTTTATTATGAATGACTTCTATAGATTTCCTAGGATGTACAAAATATATATATAAAAAAAAAAATTAAAGCAAATGCAGCCCAAACAAAAAACAAAATAATTACTCGTTGTCTCTTCAATGCTCCAGTATCTTCTAATAGAAATTGACTCAAATAAATAATTGTTAGTCTGTATAGCGAGTTTGTTCTCATTCCTAATCTCCCAACAACATAAATATAAAATATAGATCACTTGATGTTTATGGTTAATTATTCTCATCAATTTTGTTTTTGCTGATTAACATATATTGTAGCAATATCGGTCAATGTCCTGATCTATAGTCAATCAATTGAAATTCAATTGTTCAACCTTTTTTTGAACCATAATATAAATTCAAATTAATGAGAATAATTAATTAATAAAATAAAATTTAGTATGGTTCAAGGTCTTAGGGTTAGACCACAATATTTGAGTTTTAGGGTTTCATAAATCATTTTTATTGCTATTAGGGTTCAAAGTATTACAATTGAAAAAAAAAAAAAAAATCACATTCAACAACTACAATGAACATGTTGGGTATCAAAAAATGTTGATATCATAAAAGATTAGAGAAAAGACAAAAAATTAAGAAAGAGAGATGATGAAGGACAAACTTCTTCGTGCGTAGAGAGAATAACTTTGATAGACTTTTTTTTTTTTGGAAGAGGAAACTTTGATAGACTTTTTGAAATCTTTGGTCTGGACTCTGGAGGCTGGAAAATTATTGGAGTTTGGTATGTATAGTTAACACTACAAAGTCCATGATTATCAATGATTTTCTAATTCCATAAGTATGAATGATATTTTGAATACCTCTATACTTTTATTCATTTTTAAAAGTCCTAATTGAATACCCTTAGATTTTGGTCGAATTCATGAAGTCTTTAAAAATCCTAATTGAATACCTCAAGACTTTCATGGACTGTTAAATGTCTATATTGAATACACCTAGACTTTTAAATTCCATAGATTTTTTTAAAAGTTTCACTAATTCCATATACAATACACCCCCCCTAAAAGAATTGTTCAATTCAATCAAATAGAAAAGATAAGATTCCATATCATACAAACATGATCCGACATGGACGAGGACGTATCTGAAAGCCCAACAAATTAATAAAGAAAACCTATCTCAATTTTCTGTGCTCTATTGCTGCAAATTCTCCATATAGATTCTCTTGGCATTTTGAGTGGATATCAGCAAAGTACAGTTGAAAGTGTATTTCACATCGGAAGAGATTGCAGCTTGTGTGAAAAAACAACACATATAGCGGTGAGTCAATCTCAACTCCAAACATCAATAAGGAATTCATCCTATCAAAATGAAAATTGAATTAAAGAAGATTAGGATAAACTTGCATGATACTCCGGCAAACCATTTTTGTGTGCGCGCGCCTGTGAAATTCAAGAACCTGCTAAGCGTAGTAACTTCGACAATTTACTGGTTCTCTGTTTGGCTGATTGCAGTTTTATATGAATATCAGGGTTGAGGTCGGATGCTGTGAACAACTTCAAGGGAGAGAATAAGCCTCAGTTAAAGAGTTAGTAAGCTCTACGCCCTTGTTTCACCAAACAATGAATGCTTCTTCTATTTTTTATATGCATACATGCCGGGAATTATTTCAGAGTAAACTGCATAATATTTTTTTTATATATAAAGCATTAGAATTAGTTGAGGTAGTGCTCTAGATGGCTAGCTTGATGCATATACATATATGCATGGAAACTTAGACAACATCTGTCCATTTCATTATTGGTTCCGATTGTCTCTGAATTACTGTGTTTGGAAAATTATTATTTTTGAGGGAAGATGTCAGCATCATCCTGTTGCCCTTTCATTGGACTTATTTTGATTTTGGCTGATAATTTGAAAACACTTACTGCAATTTCAGAGAAGAAATACATACAAAGACTAGGCGCACATAATCGCGATGTCGTTAGTAGTGGAGGCTATGGTCACGACTCTAACGGAGCATGTGTTCACAGCTCTAATCAACCAGGCAGAATTTGCACTTGACTTCAGCGGCCAGTTTGAGCAGTTGAAGACAGGGCTTGATCTCACCAAGGCCTTACTTGCAGACACGGAGAGTCTCAACCACAAGAACAACATTATCAAGGCAGCATTATTTGAGCTGAGAGAAGTCATCTACAAAGCCGACGATGTACTCACTGATTGCTTGGTTAGAGATGAATACAGAAAGGATAGATCTTGTTCCGGCTCCTTGTTTCACGATCCATTCTTCCTGCATCGTACAGGAAAGAAATTGAAAGACATTAATTTGCGTATGAAGGAGATAGAGCAGACCTTGGGCAAGTTTTTGAGGGCTCCTGATAACATACATAGAGAAGATGCTTACCAAGTTAGGGTGATGGTTTCACAGGACTGGAATCCAACTGAGATAATTGGGTTGGATAGCGATGTGGAGAAGATTAAGGGTTGGCTTTTCGACACTAGCAAGGTACTTTCCCACGTAGGCATTGTGGGAATGGGAGGCTTGGGGAAAACCACCATTGCTCAAAAGATATTTCATGATCTAGAAGTAGTAGGCCACTTTCACAAGCTGATATGGGTGTGTGTTTCGCAATCATTCAGTGCTGATCGGATTATGAGGAGCATCCTAGAAGGTCTAGGAGAAAATGCCTCTGGAGCTGGTGTTACTCAGATTTTGAGCAGAATTCAGCAAGTACTTACAGATAAGAGCTGTCTGATTGTCATGGATGATGTGTGGAATCAAACAGATGTTGATTGGTGGACCAACCTCTGCTCTGTCATACCCAAACAAAGCAGCTGCATCATCGTTACAACTAGAAATGAAGAAGCTGTAATTGGTATGGGAGTTGAAAGCTCACGAATCCACCGTCCCAAGACTCTTAATGATGAGGAAAGCTGGCGCTTGTTCTCCAAGTTTGCATTTCCTACAAGCAAGGGATTGTGCCCGGAGGACAGGCTTGAGAAATTAGGAAAAGAACTCTTGAAGAAGTGTGGTGGACTCCCACTCGCAATCAAGACTATAGGATCCTTGTTGGCATCAAAGGTCGACTCCCCTTCTCAGTGGAGACGAGTTCTTGAGAGCTTTCATGCTTTGACAACAGAGGGAAAAACTAGCTCAGTTATGGCCTCTTTGCGATTGAGCTATGATGAACTCCCGCCTGGTCTGAAGCAATGCCTGCTGTGTTTCTCCATCTATCCTGAAGACTATGAGATACGTGCTGATCAGTTAATCCATTGGTGGATTGGAGAAGGCCTCGTGCAAAGCAAGGGCTCAAGAACAGCAGTAGAAGTGGGATATGAGTATCTTGCGGAACTGATAAGCAGATGCTTGGTTGAAATTGTGCAGCATAGAGGATTTGATGGGAGAGTCTACAAGTGCAAGATTCATGATATGGTCCGGGAACTGATAATAATGATTGCAGAGGAGGAGGAATTATGCGGCTTTGACGAACAAGGCAGACAGAAATTGACAGCAAATACTAGGTGGTTATGCTTTATTGATGAAATGGAGGAGAAGTCATTGAAACGTAGTTCAAAGCTCAGGGCATTGTTGATGATGTCAAGTCGCAGATTTGACTTTGAAAGGAATTCTCTGCGATCCCTCAGAATGTTGGATTTATCAAACTGCACTGTGGATGAGCATTGTGTGAAGGATCTCTTCAGCTGGATCAGCTCCCTTAAGCGCTTAGCAACTTTGAACTTAAGTGGTATTCAGGCTCTGAAAGAAGTGCCATCTTCAATTCATAAACTCCTCAACCTCCAACTATTACTTCTAACAGGTTGCAGCAATCTAGAAAAAATACACCCTTCCATCACTAATTTGAAGAAGCTAATTATTTTGGACCTAGGCGGGAGTCCAATCCAATACTTACATCAGGGATTGGGAAGGCTTTCTTATCTTCAAGAGTTCTCTGGATTCAAGATTGTGAGTCAGCCTAGAATGCCATGTTTCCGGCTTCTTGAGATTAGGGAACTGATCAACCTGAGAGTACTGCGAATACATGTAAGCAGTACCACAGTTATTGCAGACAATGAACTTGATGTCCTCTCTCAGCTTAGAAGGCTCAATGTTCTGGCTATCGACGCAGAAGATTGTAGAAATAACAATGTTTTAGAAATGGTAGAAAGGCTGACCCCTCCTCCAAGCCTCCAAGAGTTGTATCTTAGGAACTACAAGAAGGAAACTCTGCCTAGCTGGGTTAATCCCGGACAGCTTTCAAGATTGCAGTATCTTTGCATCGAGAATGGAGACCTTGTCAAGCTAAGTAGTGGTCAAACCACCTGGAACCTTGAAGGCCTGTGTCTCAAGTACTTGATGAGGCTAGACGTAGACTGGAAGGACTTGGAGAAGGATATGCCTGTACTCCGCTACATGGAGATCAGTCATTGTTACAACCTGAAGGATTTCCCATGTTCAGTTATGGAACCTGGGGTCTGGAGAAAGAATTAAGGTAGGGGTATTGATGGCTTTGAGATGACTCTGGCTACAACCCGGAGGTATGGAATTAATCAATAACTTATATACAATTGGAGGGGATACTACTGGTTTCTTCTTGTTGTGGTAGCAGTATTTTTGTTGTCTTTTTTAAGAGAGAGTAAAAGTGGTTTGAAATGAATTTTTCATATTGTTTATGTGTGATGTTATCGTTATGCTTTGAAGTGGTCTGAAGCATGTACTATTATGCAGATGTAAACTTATATATTCCCTCAGTGATTGTGTACTGGTGACATGCATTCTCAATTACGCTCTCCTTATTGGTAGTATATATGGGATCCACCAACAACACCTAAAATTTATATGCTGTGTTCAGTGGAAGTTATATGATATACCCTCTTCAACATCTATGGCATATTGAGAAGAGGCAGAAAGAACAGTTAAAGAGCAGTCATTGGTTCAAACAATAAAAGTAATGTGCTTCGATTTCACTATAAAAAAAATAAATAAATAAAAAATCTATACATACATATGCAAGGGATCTTTAATGGCTGAGAATTAAGAATTTTCCATTCATTGGTTAATTTGATTATTGCTGGCTTCTAAAAATATATCTAATTTGCAGTAAGCTTCTTTTCCTTTTCTTTTTTCTCAAGAATCTGCCTACTTATTTACCAAGAACAAAAATACCTGTCTAGTTGCACCAAGATTCAGTGCTTCATCTTGATGAAATGGACAATACGTACTGGAGTTTAGAGGTATGGTTGAAGAGTTAAGATTTGGGTGTTAGGTATTAACTGGGGTTGAAAATGCTAGATTTGGGAGCTTAGGTGCACAGAGATCCTACACTAACTCACTAAAGATATGGTTAAATCTTAAAACATTTAGTCCTAAGAGAATGAATGAGCTATTACATATGATAAGCATGTAATGCTGTGCAGTAGGACACTATTCTGTGTTTTCAATGATCAATGTTAGTGAGAAGAAGTTGGTGGAAAGCGATATGAGCAGATCAGAGCAATGCGAAAACCATAGGGAAAAATACATTTAGATGCAGACATCGTGTTTGAGATTACAGCATAGTTTGGACATACAAGTTGAATAAAAGAAGGCAGAAAAGCATGGCAATGCCAATTTTGCTTACCGTGTCTAAAAGAAATTCACTTTCCTGGCTATCTCGCCTGTGTCCTGCATTTGTCCTTCCACTAATTAACAGTTTCAAGTATAACCACCCCAAAACTGTAGATCTCAGCTTTAGATGTCACAATTCCTCGAACATACTCAGGTGCCATATATGGCCTGCAGGAAACAAGAGGTAGCTTATCATTACACCAAGTCAAAGATTGCAACAGGTAAATATAAAGTGGCCGGGAGTAGTGTTTTTACAAGATGGAACAATTTCAATAGGGTTTGAAAGCTGACCCTATTCTAGTACACAAATGAAATAATGCAGACACAAAAATTGCTAACGCAGTGTAAACCTCTCCACTGAGGAAACTTCACTGCGTGGCTTTTTACGTAGCCAACACGAAGAATCAATCCAATATAAAATAATCAAGTTTACAGTATACAAGTAATGTTTGTTCACAACAAACACTTTCACTTAGCAACAGATGCTAATTTGTTTTACAACTGTTCTAACTTCTAATTTATTCAACATCAAAGACTAGCCAATCTGTATTCGATCATCTTCATATTCAATCTTCTCACTGATCTTGAGAATGACTTATGCAAGTGATTGATTAAGCAATGACATACATGAAACAAACACTGAGAGTTTTCAAAAACCGATTTAAACAACCAAACTAAGAGTTCAATCAAAAACTGATTTTATGCAAAATAAGACTCTCTAGTAAATCAGTTTGTAAGACCCTTTTATAGGAGCAGGACTCCCCCTCAAATAAATCGTATCTTAAAAACAGAATAAGATAAACATGGAAGGGTTTTAAAACTGATTTGAGCATGTAATCGGATATGCATAAATAAGGAGATTTTTAGATCAATTCAAATCAATGCATATCAATTTAGAATCATGTAAATATGATATGTATTAAAGAGACCTTTATCTCAAGATCAGTGAGATAGTTTCCTTGAAATTCTCTTCATGCGATCTTCCTTTATTTCCTTTGTTTCTGCGAGCAATTAGGAGAGATACACTCCTAATTCTTTGCATGTCTGTTGTCCTTGAGATCTTGGGAAAGTCATGTGTTGAAGGGAGTAGTCCAAGTACTTACAATCTCCCCCTTTGGGCAATCCCATTCAACACATGACAATTTTTCAACTTGGTATTCCTGCATGTTAGATTTCAACAGACATATACAAATTTAGACAAAGAGCTACTTGGATACAGGAATCAGTTTCCATCCTTTTCCTCATCCAAGTTGCCAAAGTAAAGTTACTTAATAATAATAGAAAGCATCCAAAAAATATCTGTGCTTATGCACTTACAACTTCAAAATAAAAATAAACTTTTGTCCATCAAAAATTAAAAACATGCAGAAACAGAAACTAAAAACATGCAGAAACAGAAGTAAAAACAATTTTTTTACTTCTTCTCCCCCTTTGAATGGGAATGCCCTTCGACCTCCTCCATAAGCTTGACGACATGATCCTGAAATTCCTCGCTGTCCATCGAAGTGGAGCTCTCCTCAGGGGCGACGGCTACTGGTACAGCGGTGGAGGGACCGGGAGCGTCAAACCCGGGAGGGTGACGCTGTAAGTTCCGGATCTCCTGTGTGAGGGTGGTCAGAGCATGACGAGTACGAACCAGAAGGGAATGCATGTCATCCATGTCCGTTGTGAGGCAGGCAATTCTCCAGTCAGCCACCAGGATCTGGTCACGGAGACTATCCAGAGAGACAGGTGGAGGAGGAGGAGCAGAGGAACCAGAAGAGGAGGAGCGCAGAGGAGGACTCCGACTGCGTTCACGCTGCATGCCAGGATGAAGAATCCCGGCTTGGACAGCGGTCTGACGGCCGTCCTCTGGAGGAGGCAGGCGATGATGTCCACCAAGGCGACTTGTTTGCTGTGTGCGGACCATTGTGAGACAAACCAGTTAATGAATAAACCTGCACACAGAGACAACCAAAAGTAAAATCCGAGGGAGACAAGAGAGGCTATATATATGAAACAGATAGGTTTAGGGAAAACCAAAGAACACACCGATTGGGATAGCGTCTCAATTGAAGAGAGAAGTTATGACAATTTATTTTTCCTAGAAGTACGCATGCAGAGAACGTCTCCCCCTCAACTTAGGCATAATCATTATGGAAATTAAGTACAGTCAGATGGCCATTAAGGAAGGAAACGAGGAGACAAAAGACAATTGGAGAATCAGCAATTATAGTGGATGATCGCTTCCTTTACTAAGAATTAAGGCACTGAATGCATAGGTCATATCGAAGAGAGAAAAAAAAAGCATAGTGTAATCACAGAGAGCACAGATCATGTAGTGAAGTGAACATAGTTCAAAGTATGGAACATGATGTATTCTATCAACAAGGAGAATGGGTACTCATATTCAGATCTTAGAGAAAAACTCGGTGATAAAAGTGAGTATAACCAGTGAGTGGGGCATAGAACCACGTTTAGTGACAGAGAGAAAGAGTGAAAGAAGAGAGCTAGATATCCGAACTAGGCTCATGAGATCTCCTTAGAGGGGTAGGAAACATTGTTCCTAAGCACGTATGTTATCGAAGTCAGAGACCGCTTTGATTTAGTGACAAGTAGTACTCATGTAACAAGACTCTTCTCAGCAACTCCCAGAATAGATATTCTTAGGGTACTAAACATAACAAGGATGCTCCATGGAGAGAGTCTCGAGTAGTTGTCTGTATATTTTGTTGTACGTGCAAATATCACTCACCGACTCGTTTCTTGCAAACCTTAGAAAGTTCACCATAACTAAGGCCTGATTACTTAGAGTGATGAGATGTAGTTATCCATTCTCGTTTCTTACAAATCCTAGAAAGTTCACCACAACGAGGACCTGATTACTTTGAGAAGAGGGAAGAGATCATTTGAGCAATTCAAGTAGTTCACCTATTCCACCGAATCTCTCTGGACATTAAACAATGAGAAGGCCACCATAGAAGCTATAAGTGTAGGTGCATATGAGGATTTTCCGAATAAGATATGAAACATGAGTACACAATGTCTTGTCCAGAATAAGGCATGTAAACTAAGAATACATAGTGAACAGTATGTACATTTCACTAGTGACTGTGGTCAAGGGATACTAAGATCACAAATTTCTCACTCAATAGTGGACAGTCATTCGTGTGCCTTAGTGCTTAGAACATATCCCAAGTGCATTTCTTAACATCTCAAACCTAGCAGTGTCAAGGGGCTTAGTAAACAAATCAGCAAATTGATTTTCAGTGGGCACAAAGCTTAATTCAAGTATGTTTTGTTCAACCAAATCCCTAATAAAATGATATCGAAGATCAATGTGCTTTGTTCGAGAATGTTGAACAGGATTTTTTGTAATGTTGATGGCACTGGTATTATCACAAAAGATAGACAACTTACCTTGAAGGATGCCGTAGTCATGAAGCATTTGCTTCATCCAGAGCATTTGTGTGCAGCAACTTCCAGCTGCAACATACTCAGCTTCTGCAGTAGATAGAGAGATGCAATTTTGTTTCTGCTGTGCCAGGCAACCAGGTTGTTACCAATGAAGAAACATCCCCCTGAAGTACTTTTTCTGTCCTTTAAGTTTCCTCCCAGTCAGCATCAGAATATCCTGCAATTTCCACATTAGTGTCAAAGGTATAGAAGATTCCACAGTTAACTGTGCCAGCAATATATCGGATGATCCTTTTGACAGCTTCTAAGTGGGACTCCTTAGGATTAGCTTGAAACCGAGCACATACTCCCACACTGTAGGATATATCAGGTTGACTTGCAGTGAGATATAACAAGCTACCAATCATGCTTCGATAGATTGTGGAGTCAACAGGTTTCCCATTCTGATCTTCACTCAACTTTGTGGTGGTACTCATGGGATTATTGACCACTTTCTTGGATTCAAGACCAAATTTCTTGATGAGATTTTCAGCATATTTGGTTTGAGAGAGAAAAATACCTGCATCAAGTTGCTTTACTTGCAGCCCAAGAAAAAAGGTTAGCTCACCACACATGCTCATTTCAAATTCATTTTCCATGACAGACTGAAATTCTTTGACAAGATATTTAGATGTGGAACCAAAGACAATATCATCAACATACACTTGAGCAATAATAATATCATTGTTTTTATGTTTGACGAATAAGGTCTTATCAATGGAACCCCTAGAATATCCTTTGTTCACAAGATAATTTGAAAGCCTTTCATACCAAGCACGAGGAGCCTGTTTCAGTCCATACAGAGCTTTCTCAAGCCTATACACATGGTCTAAATGATGTGGATCTGTAAAGCCTTGAGGTTGTTCCACATATACCTCCTCTTGTAAAATACCATTTAGAAACGCAGTTTTGACATCCATTTGAAACAGTTGGAACTTAAGATGACATGCCACAGACAAGAGTAATCTTACAGATTCTAATCGTGCAACAGGAGCAAAAGTTTCATCAAAATCAAGTCCTTCGACCTGTGAATACCCCTGAGCCACAAGCCTGGCTTTATTTCTAATCACATTACCCTTTTCATCACTTTTGTTTCTAAAGATCCACTTAGTTTCTATGATATTGCAATTTCTGGGTCGAGGGACCAAGTACCACACATTATTTCTAGTAAATTGATTTAGTTCTTCCTGCATAGCATTGATCCAATGATCATCTACCAAGGCTTCCTTTACATTTTTTGGTTCAATCAAGGATACAAACCAAAGTGAGATATGATATTCATACTGAGCAAATGTTCAGTAAGAAAACACAATAAAGCATTTCCTTGACTTACCTCATCTTGACATACCTGTGTTGTAGCTTGCCTTCTGGTTGTCAGTCCATCGGTTATATTGCCAATAATGTCATGACTAGAATGGTCTTTCTGAACTTGCTTGAAACCTCTTTGCATTTTTGGGGCTGGTTCAAAAATGTTATCGGTGAGTTCCTCTTCTTCATTCTGAACTTCATGGCTTGATATTTGAGGAATTGATGGAGACGTAGATGATGTATCTGCAAAAAATTCTTCTTGTTTCATACATTGATCATCAATAGAGACATTAATGGATTCCATAACAACTCGAGTTCGTTTGTTATAAATCCTATAAGCTCTACTATTTAGGGAATAACCTAGGAAGATGCCATCATCACTCCGAGCATCAAACTTACCAAGATGCTCTCTATCTCGTAGGATATAGCACGGACTTCCAAACACATGTAAGTATCCAACATTTGGCTTCTTACCTTTCCATAGTTCGTATGCCGTTTGATTAGTACCTGGTCTGAAGAAGACTCTGTTGATTGTATAGCACGCAGTGCTGATAGCTTTAGCCCAAAAGTTTTTGCTTAAGCCTGCAGCATGTAACATAACTCGAGCCATGTCCAGCAATACCCTATTTTTCCTTTCTACAATGCCATTTTGTTGAGGAGTGATTGGAGCTGAGAACTCATGTGACACACCAAGCTCATGGAAATAATTAGAGAAGGCAACGTTTTTAAATTCAGTACCATTATCCGACCTTACTCTAACTATGTGAGTATTTGATGATTGCTTTTCAGTGATTAATTTTTGGCTTAAGTTTTTAAAATATTCAAAAGTTTCAGTCTTATCTTTTAAGAAGTTGACCCATGTGTACCTTGAAAAATCATCCACAATAACAAGCATATATTTCTTACCTCCAATGCTATCGGATTGAGCTGGTCCCATGAGATCCATGTGTAACAGTTCCAATACTCTTGAGGTTGTTGCAGAATTCACTACTCTGTGAGATGCTTTGGTTTGCTTTCCAATCTTGCAATCGCCACATATCTTGTCAGTTTTGCCTTTTAGATTGGGTAGACCTCTGACACATTGTTTGGAAGATAGCTTTAGTAAGTCTTGATAGTTTATATGTCCCATCCTTCTGTGCCAAAGTTCAAAGGTTTCTTCTGTGGATCTTACAGACATGCAGGACTGCAAGCTGAAAGATTTATTAGCCTGAATATGGTAGCAGTTATCAAAAGATCTCTTACCTCCCATAATACCTTCTCCTTTCTGATTTAAAACCAAACATCTCTATTTGTTAAACCAAACATCTTCATAGTCATCAGCCAAATGGCTGACACTGATAAGATTTGCAGTTAACCCTTCGACAAATAATACATTTTTGAGATTAGGTATACCTGGAGTGTTAACTGTACCTCGAGCTAGTATATTAGCTTTCCTCCCATCTCCAAAAGTGACGGATCCAGTTGTGTGTTCATCTTCAAAGGAAGTGAACCAGGTTTTATCTCCAGTCATGTGTCTAGAGCAGCCACTGTCAACATACCAAAAGTCTCGTCGCTTTTCAGCTAGAGCAGTCAGGGCTACTAAACAAGTTGCTTCAATATGAGTTGTATTAGCACACACAAAGAGACATGTAGTATCAAATTCAGTTTTCTTAGTCCAGACATCTTTTCTTCTTTCAGTTTGAAGATCTTTCTTAGAGAACAGTTCAGTTAGTTTGTTAATGAGTTCCTTTTGTTCTTCAAGCTCACACTTTAGAGATTCAACAGTACACTTTTCTTGAGAAAATTGTGAGATTGAAAATCTTTCATTGCATCTAGGTCTGATATGTCCTATCTTACCACAGTGATGACAAGTAGGAATGAAGGTTCTAGAGTTCACGTACCTGTTTCGACCAGTGGTGGATTCTTGGTCAAGCATTACCTGATAATTTGGTGGTGGTTGATCTTCCCTCCGTTTCTTCATAACTATGACTTGATTATCCATGGAAGCTTCTTGCTTTTCTACAGATGATCTTGATGCTCTTACGAACTTAGTGCTCTTGGAACTTTCTTCATTGTACCCTAATCCAGAAGTGTCATGAGGAGCTTTTCCTGATCCAAGCAACTTGGACATGGAACTAGAGCTAACATCGAACTTGGTGAACTTTTCTTGAGTTGATCGTAACTCATCTTGCAAGGTCTCAACTTTAGCTAATAATTTCAAGTTCAATACTTGTTGTCCTTTAACTTCCAGTTCTAGCATTTTGATTCTGTTGATGTACTCAGTCTTTTCACTCTTCCAAGTTGAAGACTTCTGTTCATCTTGCAACTCTGCTAGTTCACCTACATGTTTGCTTCTTTCCAGTTCCCATGCAGATTGTGATGTCTCCAAAAGTTTCTCTAATTTTTCTTTTTCGGTTCTCAGGAATTCAATTTCTTTTTCCAAACTCAAGTTTCTGAGGAGAGTTGTCTTTGAAGCTTTGTAGAGTTGTCTGCAGCGGATATTTGTTTCATCATCAGAGAAGGCTTCATCACTATCGGAGTCAGGTAGAAGTGATGATACAAACGCAACATTTTCAACTTCCTGAGACTCATCATCACTCCAGGTTGAGAGAAGTGATTTATTGTTGCTATTTCCATGCTTCCTATTTCCACAGTCAGTAGAAATATGACCATAGCCACCGCACTCATAACATTTAGTTTTGCCTGAATGAGTTCCCTTGAAGTTCGTTTTTCCATTCTTGCTGTTGTAATCACTGCTGCTACTGCCATTGTAGGAGTTTTTCTTAGATGTGTTTGGATTTCTGGATGAGTTCTTGTTTTTGAGGAATTTTTTAAATTCCTTTGTTAATAGTGCAAGATCCAATGTCTCCTCTTCCTCTTCTTTGATAGCCTTGAAGGCCACACCTTTATTTTTCTTCTCAGGCTTCAATCTCATCTCATAAGTTTTAAGATTTCCGATGAGTTCATCGAGTGGATACTCATCAATATCAAATGAGTCCTCTATGCTTGTGACTTTTGAATGAAATTTTTCTGGCAAAGCTCTGAGTATCTTTTTGACAATCTTGTCTTCATCAAAGGGTGCCCCCAGGCTACGACATTGACCAGAGATTTTAAGAATTCTACCATGAAAGTCATCTACTGTTTCATCGTCTCCCATGGTCATTGTCTCGAATTCAAAGATCAAGGCTTGTAATTTCTGAGCACGTACCTTTTTATTTCCCTCGTATGTAGTCTGTAGAAGATCCCATGCATGCTTGGCAGTATCACAATGACTGATTCTCAGTTTTTCTCGCTCAGATAGAGCTGTGAAGATGCTGTTTTTGGCTTTGAAGTCTGCTTGCAGATCACAAACTTCTTCTTCAGTCCAGTCCTTCCTTGGTTTGGGAGTGACAGTGGAAGAGCTTTCTCCTTTTGCTTTTATTACAGGTACAGTCCATCCATTCTCCACAATATTCCACACATGTTCATCTTGAGCGTAGAGATATGATTTCATGTATATCTTCCACTGAGTATATTTTTCACAACCACCATCGAACCATGGAGGACTATTTACAGATCCACCAGCAGCTCTATCACGTGAATGTTCCATCTTTCCCGGGATCACTAGAAGAATCTAGAACCTGCTCTGATGCCAATTGTTTTTACAAGATGGAACAATTTCAATAGGGTTTGAAAGCTGACCCTATTCTAGTACACAAATGAAATAACGCAGACACAAAAATTGCTAACGCAGTGTAAACCTCTCCACTGAGGAAACTTCACTGCGTGGCTTTTTACGTAGCCAACACGAAGAATCAATCCAATATGAAATAATCAAGTTTACAGTATACAAGTAATGTTTGTTCACAACAAACACTTTCACTTAGCAACAGATGCTAACTTGTTTTACAACTGTTCTAACTTCTAATTTATTCAACATCAAAGACTAGCCAATCTGTATTCGATCATCTTCATATTCAATCTTCTCACTGATCTTGAGAATGACTTATGCAAGTGATTGATTAAGCAATGACATACATGAAACAAACACTGAGAGTTTTCAAAAACCGATTTAAACAACCAAACTAAGAGTTCAATCAAAAACTGATTTTATGCAAAATAAGACTCTCTAGTAAATCAGTTTGTAAGACCCTTTTATAGGAGCAGGACTCCCCCTCAAATAAATCGTATCTTAAAAACAGAATAAGATAAACATGGAAGGGTTTTAAAACTGATTTGAGCATGTAATCGGATATGCATAAATAAGGAGATTTTTAGATCAATTCAAATCAATGCATATCAATTTAGAATCATGTAAATATGATATGTATTAAAGAGACCTTTATCTCAAGATCAGTGAGATAGTTTCCTTGAAATTCTCTTCATGCGATCTTCCTTTATTTCCTTTGTTTCTGCGAGCAATTAGGAGAGATACACTCCTAATTCTTTGCATGTCTGTTGTCCTTGAGATCTTGGGAAAGTCATGTGTTGAAGGGAGTAGTCCAAGTACTTACAAGTAGGTATTGTTTTATATTTCTACTTACTGTGACACTTCTACTTTGATGAACTTGAATTGATCATCTTCGGTGTAAAGGGTTGCCGATCCAAAGTCTGATATTTTAGCCTTAAGGTATCTATCGAAAGAATATTAGCGGATTTAATGTCACTGTGAACCATCTTCAGCGTGGGATGCTCATGTAGATACACCAATCCCGTAGCTATTCCCAAGCAAATGTTAAACCTAGCTTCCCAATCAAGTTTCAATTTGGACTTTTGAGTCTGCAACCATACAGTCACCACATCAATATATTTTCTCCTAAATAATTATAATATTAGAACAGAAAAACATATAAGAAAAAAGGGGCCTAATAGTGCAACTAAATTTGCAAAACATTACGTAATTCTATGTTAACTGTGTAGGACTGAAATTCTATTTATGAATACGTTGCAAAAGCTTGTAATAAATTCGTAAATGAATAGTAATCTAGACATTTTGCTGCGCAGGAGTATATTAAATGCACCAGTTTCGAAACAATAGCCGATTAGCCAAAATGACTGCTCTTAATCGGTTTACCAAGTGGGAACAAAGTTGTTTGTTACCTGAATACTACGCCTCGAGAGAGAAGAACACAATGAAATCAAAAATGGGATTCTCATTAAGATTAATGATCTCACTACAAGGCTTGCTCATCTGGGATCATTACCTATAACTTACCCATAATTACGAAACAGTAGCTAAACTAAAATAAATAAGAGAGAAGGTGATTGGCATTGAAATGCCAAAACCCAACCATGTACAAAATTGGGGTCTATGACTTCTAGACTGCACAAAAAAGGCCCCTCTTTTAACTACCTATATACATAAAGAGAAATTCATGTGAAAAGCATTTTGAGCTCCTCAATTCTAGCAGATCGAACTTCCTCATCAGTGAGAGCTCCGGCAATCATTCTCTGCTTCCTAGCTTGAACTTGTAGCAGGCGTTCCTCCACCGTGTCCTGTCCAATTTTAATAACTCAAACAGTAAAATATAGATATTATGGTATTTACCAGCTGAACGACTTATTTCACAATCGTTAACAAACTAGGCAAAAACAGCAAGAGCTGCTAGTCCAACTCACTAAACACCAATAACTAGACAGCTGTTGGAATACCAGTTAGAATCAATCAAAGGCATCTATGCTAAGCTCATTCATGCATTAGTGAATAGTTAGGATAGCTTAGGGCCTTCTGACCCAGTTGACTAGTATAATTTTGCTATATAATTCATCTATGTTCAACAACAACAACAACAACAACAAAAAGCGGAATTGAAGTTATATGTATTTGACCTGACACTAAGCCTAGTGATGCAGAATATTAGCCAATCACTATCTCTAAAGAAAGTTCGGGTGGCATTTATCCCACTTCTCCCATGAACAGGCTTGTATAACTGCATAACTGCTGAAGACCATAACAAAAACATACTCACCTTGACAATAAATCTTCTAACGGTGACTGTTCGCTTTTGTCCAATGCGATGAATTCTCATTATTGCTTGCTCCTCAACCGCAGGATTCCACCATGGATCCTAAAAGAGGGTGAGCATATCGTACTTAATTTCGGGGTAAAAAGTACTCAAGTTCTCAACAGATGAATAATGATAAACAGAAAGATTGAAAGTACCATTATGAAGACGTTAGATGCTGCAGTTAAATTTAGACCAACACCGCCAGTTTTCAAAGACGTCAACAACACCTGAGACATAATACATGCAGGATATTAACAAGCAAGTAGATTATCACCAAATTATAACTGCAAGGAACAAAATGTAATTTTTGCTGCTTACCCTTTTCACTCTGGTCTCATTGAACTCGTTCAAAACCCTCTCCCTCTGTGGCTGTGTCAGCTTCCCATCAAACCTAAGAAACTCAATTCCTCTTCTCTTCATAGGGATCTCCAAGAGATCCAAAAATGCAGTCCACTGACTGAAAATAATGCTTTTTTCGCCAGAACCTGATTGAAGAATATGGTCCAAGCAATCCAAGAGCTTTGCAACCTTTGAAGATTCCTTCCAATCTTCAACAAAATCAACCTGAAAGCGGCTTTCAGATGGGCAAGATATGAGGTCAGGTTTTTCAATCAATCTCCGACATATTGGGCATGGACCACGAGTTGGTCTTCCCCAGCTCGAGAGAAGACACTCCCTACACATCTTATGAGCACATGGTGTAAGTATAGGATCATCTGCAAACTCCAAGCATATGGGACACTCTCTGTTTTCACCCTTACGGATACCCTCAACAACCTCTTCAACATAAGCTCGGCTGGGGACACTCTGCTTTGAAGTGGAAGCATCCTGGCTAGCTTCAAGAAATATTCTTGCAAGCTTGTCCAAGTCTGCATACTTTTGTGAATCACCCCGACTGCTTTTCTTTTGTGAATCACTCCGACTGCAGTACTCCAAACCAACGAGTGTTAGAAGCAGTTAAAGCTAATGAACAAGGACAAAAGCTTAGCTGTCAAGTCAAAATAAATGCAAATTCATTCCCACCTCATGACAAGATATGGATGGTTGCAACACTGCCTCAATCGAAGTAGTAGTTCAAGGATATTTGCATAGTTGTGAAGAACCTTGCCTTCTGCTACAAATTGGTCAAACTGGACCTGTATATTTTGCATAAAAAATTATCAGCTATGAATAGCCATGAAAACAAGACTGTTGAAAGTGCCAAGTGAATGAGTGATTACAAATCTGTGAGCCAATAACAGTGCATTTTCAAGTACATTCTCAATTTGGGTCAAGGTTGGCCACAATTATTGTTGAAATAACTTACTTTTGATCTCCTAAAAAGGGCGTTGTAAAAGTCATGTTCAGCATCTGACTGTTCACACTCAATGGTTTGAATGTCAGTTGGAGGGAGAACAAGTATTGGCCTGAAATTACATACACCAAACATTAAAATCCTATGAAGAGTTCAGAACCTTATAATGTATATTGAGAGAGTGAGAGAGATTCAAAATAACTCTCAAGAGTAATCACCTTCCCACTTTATCCTTTGTTTCTTTTGTTCTTCTTAACATCAGTGGTCTCAAAATGGCCTTTATCAATCTCAGTCCTCTTGGATCACCAATCTCGTAAGGCCTTTGAATTAATTTGTTCCACCTAGATATTAGCTAAATTATATTAGTAACCCATAAATCTGCATCCCCACTAGTCATAGTTGAACTAGCAGTTCTTATTGATACTATAGAAAAACAATATCTTAAAATTAAACAATATTTGACATACCATGCCCAGTTGCACCATGGTTCAACATGCAAGAAGCATAGGAGGCTGTAGAGATCTTCCAAATTGTTCTGCAACAATTGTTGACCAAAGGATTTTATAATTAATGTCAAAACTAATAAATTAACCACCCCTACTAAGCTAGAGACAGCTTATTAGAGTTCTCAAAAATGCACAACAGGGAAAAAAAAAAAAAACTACTGTTTAGAATGCAGAGTATCATATATGCTTCACCAAGCACACTCAATATTTATCAAGCATGATAACAGAAAGCAGACCTGAATAGGAGTTCCGGTCAAACACCATCTGCAATGCGATGACAAGGTGAAAACAGCCTGAGCACCTTGGGTCCTTGAAGATTTAATGGTATGAGCTTCATCAAGCACCACCCTATACCAGTCAACTTGGTGGAAAAGGCTGTCCTCCCCATCCTGTACCACATTGTAACAAAAGAATAGTGTGAAATGAGAAGATTAATAGATTAGGTTTTCATTTAACAAATTACAAATAATAAGAACTGGCTAAAAAAGAAGGGAAGGTTCCTTACACTTTTGTAAGCTGCAGCCAAGACACCATATGTTGTCAAGACCACATCATGTACTGAGATTGCCTTGGGACTAGTGGTTCTGTGTCCACCATAGTGAACAAAAATGGAAATACTTTCTGGCTCTGAATGTGTTTCAAGCTCATCCTGACATTATTAAAAGAACTGATAAATATGCTGGAAACTAAAGGATATATTCATCTTGTTATTCAAAGTATCTGTAAATAGATTGAGGATATGAGAAAGTTCTTACTACATTTTTCTGACATCACATCATAACAAAATTTAAATATATGATACAATTCAATTATCACAATTATTCAATGCAAAACAAAAAGGAAGCTATTTACCTTCCACTGGCTTAACAAAGACAGGGGACAGACAACAAGAGTGCCTCCCTTTGGTTTCAATGGGGCAGTTGTATCTGAATCTATCTTCCTCTTCTTTGTAATTTCAATATCATTAGAGCCTCTTCTACCTGGTCTTGCTAGTATTAGAGCAATTGTCATCACAGTCTTCCCAAGTCCCATCGCATCTGCTAGGATCTAGAATTTAAACAGATTTTTGATGTTAGAGACAAAATTTACATGATAATAGTCACTCCAATTCCCAAAGCACTATAAGGTTTCCTCACAAGCTAAATATGTTTTTAAATATGGAGTAGAGAGATGATTGAAATACTCACTCCTCCTCTTGCCATCAGCGTTGCAGTTGGAAATTTTGTGGTTGCCTCCCCTGTGAAAATGTTCACATAGATTGAAGAAGCCCTCCTGACAAATCATATGTTCAGTTAAGTTGCAGGCTTGAAGCTGTTTGAATTCACAATGTGGATTGTAGTTTGTGTGCAAAAGACTAGAAGAAAAGAAAAACAGTACTGTTTTCCTTCTTCCATTTTCATTTTTCTTTAAACTACATACTCATCACATATACGGTAGCCTGCCCAGCAAGGATGTAGAGTTTGCCTGGCCTTCTCAACATCAATTCCCTTCTCCAATCCTGACATCCAATGGAGGGCTTGTTTCTGGTATGGTTTCAGAACACACCTGAGAGTGCCTGGGGGCTCCATCTCCTAAAAGATTTAGAGAGCAAGGTCAGACAAGGGGACATTGTTGACATACTATGTCTACTCTAAGTCTGAAATCCTCAGCTGAAAAATACAACATATTCATAGTGCCTACCTCTAAGTCATATACTTCTGCCGCACCAACAATCTTGTTTAGAGAAGACTCAGAAATGGCTTGTTCATCTTTGTTTTCTTCGGGATTCTGTTGGGAACCCTTTCTGCGTTTTGGTGCAGGCAATGCTAATGGAGCTTCATTTGGAATACGCTGTGTTGAACCCATGCATGTTTAAGCCATTTAGATGTAGATACACACACATAGAAAAACAAAAATTGTTGATAATCTATGTGTTTGGAGATGCAATGATGTTAAATAAAAATCAAGGAGGTCACATTCAGTTGTATGTTTGAAATTGAAATATTGGATTGTATTTCACAAAACACTTGGCACCATTGAAAGCACTGTCACTGGACCTATGGTTTAGAGTTTAGAGAAAATTTTAAGATTTGTTTGTACCTCGGGATGCCTTTCTTGCAAACACCTTACTCAGATAATGCATTCACAAATTAATAGTATTCAAAGCACAATGTAACATTTTAACAGCATTTAGTGATTGGAACACATGAAAAAAAAATCAGATCCAATAAAATAAGAAAACACCAACATTTGCTCCAAAGCAATCAAGATAAATGCAAATAGACAAAAAAATGTCAATACATACTTCAATATTCAGAAGACGTTTTCGGGAATCAAGTTCTTCTGGAGTGAACTCAGCCTGGACAAAGCAACAAAAAATTAGCACATTAATACAACACAAACCATCAAAAAGTAGAGTTTCTGGTGTTTGGATTTGTATATCAGGGATGTTAAACTACCAAGGAGAATCAAGACTACCTTCTGATATGGTTGGACTTTCAACAATTTGAACAGAGTGAGGAGAGGATATATAGTGGAATCGATGTTAGGGGAAGCATCTAGCTTCCATGAAGACTTGTCAACTTCGGTGAAAATTGAATGGTGAATATAAAAACTGCAAAACATATAGCAAATAAGTTCAGCTTAAACAAAACTGTGCGAAAGAATGAATGTGGTAAGTGGTAACATATGGCTAGGACTTATACCTTATATACAACATGATCTCTTGCATCATAGAAAGCACTTGAGGTGCAGCTATACACCGTCCACGAACCTTAACCTTTCCAGATTGTACAAGTGGAACAACACATTTTGCCCATTCCATTGAAAAGCGACCGATCTATAAATTCAACCACATACAACACATTAAGCCGAAAAAATTGTTTTACAAATTCAAATAACTCAGCATACAAACAAATCATAAAACATAAATACATACCTCTCCTGATCGTTTGGTTGAGAAACGAACAATCCATCTGGTTTTGTTGCTGGAATTTACAGAAGGAAAAGAGAGGTTAACAATCTCATTGTCTACCAATTTCCTGCCTTTGGAAGTCGAAAGCGCAGTAACTACTGTCCCTCCAACCGCAAGCCAATCCCGCTCTGTAGGGAAGTCCCCATCCTCCAAATTGGGTGGCCTCACTTGCTTAACCGAAATCACTTCACAGTCAGGGACTTCCTTCTTCACCAGGCTCTTAGGCTTCGACGAATCCACATCTCCATCAGCCTTCTTAACCACAATCGCCCCTGCATTTTCCAGGATGAAATTGACAGCTGCATTCTGGTCTCCACCGCATTCTGAAAGTGCTCGAAGAATCTCAAATTCAGGCATTTCACACCCGAGAACCGACCGAATTTTCTTCACATTCTCTTCCTGCTTGATCAAACCCTCTCGGCCATCTTCAGCTTCCTTCTTCACTACCCCTTTCGGCTTCAACACAAAAAGCTTTTCGGCTTCATATTCCTCATGATCCTCCAATTTAATAAACGTCGAAATAGGCTCCACATTTAGGACTGGAACTTCATTCTGCTCTAACCTCTCAGGCTTAGACTCCTGAAGCCTTTCGGCCTCATCCATCTCATCAGATCCTTCTTTCTTCGCCTCAATCGAAACAGGTTCCGCTTCTTGTTCAGCCAGGCTATCAGGAACCTCGCTCATCGTTTCGGCCTCCTCCACCTCCTCAGATCCTTCCCTCTTCACCTGGATCAAAACAGGTTCATCCACATCCTCAGATCCAACTCTCTGTACCTGGATCGAAACATTTTCCGCTTCTTGTTGCGCCAAATCCCCCAGGCTATCAGGAACCACACTCATCGCTTCGGCCTCGCTTAGCCGCATCGATCCTTCAGCCTGATCGATCTCCTCGGAGCACTCTTCCTTGATTTTGATCGGAACAGGCTCCTCCTGGGTGTCAGGAACCTCATCAATCGACGACGAGCTAAGAATCTTCGAGACGGGAAGCTTTTCGCGCTTATCGGACTCCTCATCCGGCCACTCTTGCTTGATCACGGTCGAAATACGAGCCCCGGTGCTGGTATTCCTACGCTTAACCAACATTGGCATAGGCATGAGGGGAATTCCCATGGGAATTTCATCCTCTTTGGAATCCATGTCTTTGGGTCAAAGACACGGATCAGGTGATAGAAAATGGGTTTTTGGGAGAGAAGGAAACACAGTGATTTTTTTGGGGAGAAGAGAGAGGGGAATGGTGAAGGGTTTGGCGCGCCTTAGGGTTTTATACTGAAACAAGGTTTTGGCGCGAAACGAAGGTTTTGGCGTTTTTACCGTATCAAATTTCGCGGGTTTTTTATCTGCTCTGTTTAGTGTTTTACCTCTCTTTTTAACATTATGGCGCCAAAAGTCAAAAGAGGTGTATAGGTCGAGTAAATTAGCGGTTGTTTTTCCCTCTCTTTTCATTTTTCCTTTTTTGTTCGGTTAGTAAATAATATATAAATTTTTTTTTGTTATCAAGATGAAATTTCATAAGATGATAAACTTACAAGGACTATATCTTTACTATTAGAAAGCCAAGCGCCTGTTATGGTGTCAACAGTTTCATAAAAAGTTGAACTCCCCATATTACCCATGAAATTGAGGACAGTTCAGGTTAAGTGAAATATCGAGGAAGGGTGGCTTTAATGTTTGGTGTGTTCTACTATGGAGGTCTTGGCTTCGTCCCCCTCTTTTTGTATCTATTTTTTTTTTAATAATATGGGGTGGTAAGGAGGTTTCTTTGCCTCTCTTATCCCTCTTTTTGAGCCAAATAATAATAATAATAATAATAATAATATCAAGGAGGGGTAACAACATAAAATACAGAAGAAAAAAAATGAGAACAATATAAGTATTGTTGTAGAGAATTGGAAAAATGTATTGTATTCATCTCACCATGAGGTTTATATAGGGTTACATCATGTATACAAAAGGCAATACATAATAGTTATACTAATCAATCGCACATTACAAGTATGTCAATCACATACATTACGAGTCTGTCAATCGCATACATTACGCAATACGTATTGCATGAATAGTCATTCTCATTCACAACACTCCCCCTTGGATATTTCATGTCAATAGTGTTACCTCTGCTATGCGCTTCTAAGTTGCCTCGTCAAAAACCTTGCTAAGTAATAAAAACTCTGTGGGAAAAAACAACCTTGGTCGAAGGAGAAAAAGAGCACAACGCGCGTGAATGTGGGGTAGTCGACATCCTTCAACACTTTCCCTTGTGCCAAACTAGGTGATGACGCTTTGATCGTTGCCTCACTAAAAATCTTGTCAGGTAACAAAAACCCTGTGGGACAAAAATAACCCTGGTCGAAGGGCAAAAAGAGCACAACACGTTCTTCACTCTTCGAGATCGAACATGTAGACATCATACCTCCCCCTGATGTCAAGGTCTCCCCCTGATTTCTACAATTATGGGAGTTCGGATAACTTTCTTAATCTGATGCTCTTCACATGTTTCTCGAATGTGGATTTAGGTAATGACTTGGTAAACAAGTCCACTACATTATCCTCTGAACGGATTTGATTAACTTCAATATTTAGAAGTGTTTGTTGTTGCTGATTGTAAAAGAACTTAGGCGATATATGCTTGGTGTTGTCGCCCTTGATGAAACCTAACTTCATTTGCTCAATACAAGCTGCATTATCTTCATAAATGTATGTAGGTTTATCTGTGATAGACTTCAAACCACAAGTTCCTCGAATGTGTCTAACTACATACCTTAGCCATATGTATTCTCGCACGGCTTCATGGAGAGCGATAATCTCTACATGATTTGAGGAAGTAGCAACAAGGGTTGGCTTTGTAGACCTCCAAGATATCGCAGTGCTTCCCATGGTAAAGAAATAACCCGTTTGGGAGCGACCTTTGTGAGGGTCAGAGAGATACCCTGCATCAGCAAAACCCATCAAGACATCGTTGTCATTTTGATGGAAGGGAGGAGGAGCACGGAAGGTGGCGTTTTGCCTTGTGGAGTCCGATCCCACACTTCCGTTATTTCTTTTCTCTCTATAGGGATAGAACAAGCCCATATCAATCGTACCTCTCAAGTATCGAAAGATTGTCTTTATGCCAATCCAACGGCGGCGTGTTGGCGCAGAACTGTGTCGAGCTAACAAGTTCACTGCGAATGAGATGTCCGGTCTTGTGCATCGAGCTAAGTACAATAATGAGCCTATTGCACTTAGATAGGGCACTTCAGCCTCTAATAAGTCTTCGTCCTCATCCCTTGGATGAAACGGATCTTTTTCAGGCTCAAGACTACGACTGATCATAGGAGTACTCACAGGCTTTGCTTTATCTTCATTAAAGCGCCTTAATAATTTTTGAGTATATGCTGACTGATGGATCATAATCCCATCACTACGGTGCTCGAGTTCTAGTCCAAGGCAAAACCGTGTTTTCCCAAGATCTTTCATCTCAAATTCGGATTTCAAGTACTTAGCAGTTTCCTTTAACTCATCTAGAGTTCCAATTAGGTTCATGTCATCGACATAAACTGCTACAATTTCAAATCCGGAACTTGTCCTCTTTATAAACACGCATGGGTATATTTCAATGTTGACATATCCCTTCCCAATCAAGTAGTCACTTAGACAGTTATACTACATCCGTACGGATTGTTTCAATCCATATAGTGAGCGTCTCAATCTTATTGAAAACGCGCTCCGTGGTTTAGAGCCACTTGACTTGGGTAATTGAAGTCCATCTGGAACCTTCATATATATCTCTGAATCTAGATCCCCATAGAGATATGCTGTAACCATATCCATAAGCTGCATGTCAAGTTTTTCGGAAACTACCAAACTGACAAGGTAGCGGAACGTTATAACGTCCATTACGAGAGAATATGTCTCCTCGTAGTTGATTCCAGGGCGTTGTGAGAAACCTTGCGCCACAAGGCGGGCTTTGTATCTAACAACCTCATTTTTCTCATTACGCTTTCTAACAAAGACCCATTTATGGCTAACAGGCTTTATACTTGGGGGTGTCAGCGTTATAGGCCCAAATACCTGTCTCTTTGTTAGTGAATCCAATTCAACCTGGATCGCATCTTTCCATTTAGGCCAGTCTGCTATTCGTTGACATTCTTCAACGGAGCGAGGTTCGATATCATTGTGTTCTATAATTCCTTGAGCAATAGAATATGCAAACACATAATCAAGGATAATAGAATCTCGATTCAACATCTCATGTACACTAGTGTAATTCATGGAGATCTCCCTATTCCCTGGAATTGGTTCTAACATTGGAGCGTCCCCCAATGTCTCTTGGACATAACCATAATCTGGAATATCTTCATGAGACGGGTTATTTATGTGATGATTAGTGGATCTTTCAGTGCCAAACTCGCTTTCTTTCTCGAGCCAGAATCCATCAAACCTTTGGGCCTCCCACGTTTCCTTGCTGGGAGCCCGGCCCGAGCCACATTGCCATCACTATTAGTGGTGGCGGCGCGATGCCCAATGCCCCTAGGGGTGGCGCCATGTCCATGATTTTTAGGGACATCAGTCCTTGCAGGCAAGTTTGCAATAGGTATATGTGATTTTGTCATTCTAGCGATATCAGAAAACGCATCAGGCATAGAATTTGCTACATTCTAAAGATCGAGAATTCTCCGCACTTCAATTTCGGACTGTGAGGTTCGGGGATCAAGATGAGACAAAGTGGGGACAGACCACGACAATTCATGTCGTTCATGTTGAACATTATTGTTCCTATCTCCCCCTAACGACTGGAAGACTGTCTCATCAAAGTGACAATCCGCATATCTAGAGGTAAATAGATCGCCTGTCAAAGGTTCTAAGTAGCGGATAATGGTTGGAGAGTCATATCCAACATAAATGCTTAATCGTCTTTGAGAACCCATTTTGGTGCGCTGTGGCGGCGCAATTGGCACATAAACTGTACACCCAAATATGCGTAAGTGTGAGACATCTGGCTCATATCCAGTAACCATCTGGGACGCAGAAAGGGGTTTAGTGGTAGTTGGCCTCAAACGAATGAGCACAGCTGCATGCAATATTTCATAGCCCCAAGCAGAAACAGGGAGATTGGTGAGCATAACCAATGCTCTAGCGACCATTTGAAGTCTTTTAATGGCAGCTTCTGCGAGACCATTTTAGGTGTGAACATGAGGAACAGGGTGTTCAACCTCAATCTCAATAGACATGCAATAGTCATCAAACGTTTTTGATGTAAACTCTCCAGCATTGTCAAGACGAATTGACTTAATAGGATGATCAGGGTGGTGAGCCCTTAATTTAATGATTTGTGCTAGGAGTTTAGCAAATGCAGCATTTCTTGTGGACAATAGCATGACATGTGACCATTGTGTCGATGCATCAACCAACACCATAAAATATCAAAATGGTCCGCAAGTTGGTTGAATAGGTGCACAAATATCACCTTGGATTCTTTGTAAGAATGGAATATTTTCCTTAGTGTCCTTTGCATAGGATGGTCTCGATCCTAATTATGCTAAAGAGCAGGCTTTGCAAAACGAAAGATGGGCTTTAGAAGCAACCAGGGAAGTATTCGGTTGAGCCACGAAGTCACAATTGACTTAAGAAGTAGAAAAAGGAACCAAGGAGGTATTGGTGGCGTCAAAACCACTTTTGGGCCGCAGGGGGTAGGCGGCGCCGGCCCTACCTTGGATAGAATTTTGGTTCTGGCTTCTTTTTGTTTTGAAAAATGGATGTCCGTGTGAAGTCTTTAATATACGGATCATCATATCACAACCTGGGTGTCCCAAATGGTCATGCCAAAGCCTATATGTGTCAGAATCTCATAAGTCATCTCTCATGACATGGTTGGATTCAATAATTTGAATAGTGGTTGCATACAACCCACTAGAGCGACACATAAGTTTCTCTAATACTCGTTTATGTCCGTAGTCATTAGAGGTGATGCAAAGGAACTTTTGTCCATTCTCACAATGTGTTTCCACATGAAAACCATTGGCTCTTATATCTTTAAAACTCAATAGGGTTCTTCCAGCCCTAGGAGCATATAGAGCTTCGGTGACATTAATACTTGTGCCATTTGGCAACATAAATTGAGCTGGTCCTCGACCGTGAATCAATTGTGATGGTCCAGCCATCGTAGTCACAGAAGATCGACTAGGCGTCATCCATAGAAATAGTTGCCTATGTCGCAATATAGTATGTGTGGTGCCACTATCAACAAGGCATTCCAACTCTCCAGGAAACATACTAAAAAATAATAAAGTTTGGAATTAAAACATGTCCATGACATCGAATAATAATACGATACTTTATTAATAAAGATAGTCAATGATTACATCAAAGGTCCCAAAAAGTCTAATCCAAAATAAAATCAAACTAAGACACATTGTAGTCACTCTATCTGTTTGGTAACTCTAATCAAATATGACCAGGAAAGTAGAGAGAGATGTTGGTGGAGCGAGGCTCTCTTAAGTACCATTAATCTCAATGACTTTCCTAGACATCATATTTCATTGGGTGCACCACATAAGAAAGAGTTTAATACAATTATCATTTATTGACTAAGGCATATATATTGCCATTACAAAAATTCTTGGAAAATAAAAGGACTATTCTAATCAAAGTCTGCAGCATCCTTGTGCACTTCATCTTCAGCTTTGAAGTCCTCTTTGGTGAGATTGACATCTCCACCATCTTCTTCTTCTTCTGCAAGGTACACTTCTTGCTCCCTCAGGTCCCTGTATGCCCTGTATCTTGAAGCTAGTTGCTCGCTTACCTTGCATTGCTTGAACCAATGCTCACTTAATCCACTTCGATGACACATGTCATTGTGGTTGCCTCCCTTTAATTGAGGTGCACGTTGTGGGTGTTCCCTAGGAGGATTGGCGCCACCACCACGAGCCATAGCGCCTCCACCACGAGCCATGGCGCCTCCATCACGACCAGGGATACCACGACCACCTTTCCCACGTGTGGCATTGCCACCACGTGTATTCGCACCAAACCTGCGGTTTCCTTCCTTGTTAGGGCGGTTATATGGACCCATACGTCCCTCATATCCCTTATTCTTAGAGTTCCGCTACTTGCTCCCTCTTTTGGGTGCATTATAATTCGCCTCATGAACGCTCTTAGTTCCAATGGGCCTTGAATTATAATTCCTCACGAATATGTTATCATGTTTCTCAGCTACAGATATGAGATTGATAAGCTGATGAAACCTCGTGATCCGTCCAGCATTGACTTCAGTGCGGTATTGCTTTGATATCACAATGGCTGAAACGGGGAAGGTGGAGAGAGTTTTCTCAATTAGCTCTTGCTTTGTGACAGGTTGTCCACAAAACCTCAACATGGACTGTAGGCGAAGAGCTTCTGAATTATATTCAGCAACAGACTTGAAATCAGCAAAGTGCAGATTGTTCCATTGAACCTTCAAGTCAGGGAGGAAGGAATCTTGGACATTGCCAAAGCGCTCTTCTAGCGCTACCCATAGCTTTCTTGCATCCTTGATCGACATATACTCCAATCTGAGTGCCTTCTCCATATGGCGTCGCATCAAGATAACTACTTGAGCATGGTTTGTAAGTGTTCGCACGAACACACGATCCGGGTTAGGTGCCTGGATTATGGGTAATATTCCCTTTGAAGTGAGGTAGTTCTCAACATCGGTTACCCAACTGTGGTAATCCAAGCCTGTTGAGTCAACCATGGGAAAGTCGAGTCTAGGTTCATTCGACATCCTGAAAATAAGAAGAGAAGATATATTAGTTTCGGAGCTAAACTTCCACTAAAACTAAAATAATAAGATTTCCAAGCTATGCTACCAAGAAAACAATTTCCAAGAATCTCTTTTGGATTAGACCAAACAATAATGTTTTAATATGGTCACAATTTGATGCTTACGGATGCTCTTAGTCCGAGCATTATGAACACTCTTAGTTCGTTAAGCGTGAATCCCCACAATTTCGCTTTATTAAATAATCGAACTCATGTTCGTATATTGAAAATCCTGCAGAAAATAAAGGAATTTAAAAGACAAGAAAGCAGGAACTTTAATCTTTAAAACTTACTTGTTGAAATTTGGAGCAAATTCGCTTCTAAACAGCTCCCACTTTGAATGGGGTACAAATCTCACAACGACTCCAATAGGGCTGAAATTTGGAGGTCAGATAGAAGAGGCAGAGAAGAACAACTTTGGTGAAGGAAGGATTTTTATCTGAGGTGCCGATCAAGACGTTTCGGGGCGTACAAACAGGCTGATCTGCACAGGAACGAGCGTGCTGCTATGCTGCAGGGGCAGCAGGCATGCGACGATGATGCAGGGGCAGTAGGAGGCATACAGGTGCTCAAGGGCTGCAGGAGTAGCGCACGGTATGGCTAGCAAGGTCTAGGAGTTTGCGGCAGTTTTTGGTGAAAGAAATTTCAGGTGTTAGGGTTTTTTTTCCTGGCTAGGACTTGGGTTAGAGTATCGTGCTGATAACGTGTTGTAGAGAATTGGAAAAATGTATTGTATTCATCTCACCATGAGGTTTATATAGGGTTACATCATGTGTACAAAAGGCAATACATAATAGCTATACTAATTAATCGCACATTACAAGTATGTCAATCGCATACATTACACAATACCTATTGCATGAATAGTCATTATCATTCACAACAAGTATCGAATCATTAAGGAAAAAAGAAATCACAGGCAGTTAGCACGATCTCCTTAAAGAACGACTGCCAGGGTGCAGGATTGGAGACCGAAGAAGGACGTGGGACATGATCGGAGTGGATATGGCTTCATCACTATTCACCCCAATCTCAATTTACAGTTCATATAAAAGGAGAGAAGGAAAAGAGGAGCAGAGCAAAATCAAACCCAGAAAGAGGAAAAAAATTAGTATCAAAATCAGTGACTTGGGATTCACCTAAGGTGAGACTAGCCAATTGTTGTTGGGTAATTTTCAGATTTCGTTTTTCATTGATTTGGGTATATTATTTTTGTTCTATATGGTTTTCTTTGTTACTCATTGGAATTGGATTATCGATGTTAGGTATTGTTTGCTGAGCGGATTATCAAGTCGGCCGACAGAGTTGCAAATTCACTTGAGGTCAGACTTGATAATTGTTTCTAGATTTCAAATGATTTTCTAAATTTTACGTTTGTATTTATTTGCTTTGCTTTGGTGTACCTTATGTGTTCTACTTTGATTATATACGTTTGTAATTCGCTTTTCAAAATTTGGATGCATTGGCTATTTATACACGTTTATAATTCGCTTTTCTTTGCTTCTGCTTCTAATAGTTGGATCTAAAGAGAGATGAGATGAGGTGCATATATAAGAAAAGAAGTATGCTTTGAGAGGCAATCAAACTTCTAGAATAATCAGTTGGTAAGCAATTTAATTTTTTAAGATTTTAGTATTGGTGTTGTTCTATGTTTAGGCAATATAGAAAGTAATAACGCAGAACTTAATAAATGGTATATTACGATTTTGAGAAGAATAAGGTATTTTCTTACTTTCTGTTTTCATTGCTGATTAACATTGACTTCAAGAGGTTTCCATTTGAACATGATATGAAGTTAGATATGTACTGCCCTTCTTTACATTTCATTATAAGCTGCCACACCCTTCAATACTTTAAGCCTTGATACTTTTTCTTTGTTAATTTTGGTTCAGTTTCTGTTGAAGTTTTCATGGCTTGGAGTCATCGTTTGCAGTTATGCAAATACGTACTTTACTTTTATTATTTCGTGGGAAAAAAGTCTAATATGATACAGAAGCTAGCAAAGAATTTTATTTTTCTTCTGATGAGTTCCCTCTTTTGGAACTTCAATTCAGTTGGTTCACTAGAAGAGTTGGTTGGTAATAGAAACTTTGTTTCTGGGTAATGCCTTGTGTTTTGGTGAATTAGGTATAGAATAATTGGATTATTTGGTTTACGATGATTGGGTTATCAAGTAGGGAATCAGTTTTGTTTTTGACAGAGATTTTATTGACATGGATAGGTACTTTGACTTAAAGCGCTGGTACTTTGATTTGACACATTGTACATTGATATCGAGTGTTTATCTCTTTCTCTAGGGCTTCACTAAACCCTCAGGTCCTCTTCTCTTTTAGGCTTCTCAGCTTCTTTATTTTCCTGATTAGGTTTGAGGCTAACTATGTTTCCTATATACAAGACCAAAGTTGCAACTATGTCTTCCTATGCTAACATCTTGAAAATACTTGGATGAAATGTTTTTCTGGAAAAAAGGGATTGATAGGCACGTTTCAATCCTTACTGGGTAGAAACCAAAAATTCAAACAGAACACAGGATTTTTGGTTATGCAGTGAAAACCTCAAATATGAGATTAAAAACACTGCGAGACTCTTACTCTTAAGAACCCAAAACAAAGACAATCTATTTATGATGAAGGATATGTTCTTTACAAACTCAAGTAGCACTAGCTCAGCTACAATCACTAGAAATTACTAATGAGAAGATTGAAGACAATCTTGAACTCTTTCTTCACTTGAACAATCTCCAACTATTGCTCTTCTTGCTTCACAACCTCTCTACTGATCTCAAAAGAATCAATGCACATGAGCAAATGAACAAGAACACTTAAACATGGAACAAGTGTCTTGGACTTCTATGAAACTCGATCTTAAGCAAGTAAGACTCTAACAATTATTGCATCTCTCTCACTCCAAAAGAACGCACACTTTCATAATATATTGAGGAGATGACAGATCCTCAATCATGACTCAACCCTAATACTACTCCTAATAGGAAAGAACTTTCAATAAGGGATATCCAATAAATCCTAAAACGATCAGGACTTTAATACCACGATTTTAACAGTTGGAAATATCTTTGAAATGCAATAACTTAAAGCCCAAAAGATACTTCCCCAAAATCAACCTTCCTAAATCATAGGACTGACTCGGACAAACTGGAACAGACTCGGATGACTTCTTTAGAGCATTGTATAGGGATGCCAACACACACACAAGAAACTTGTACCTACACATCTTCTCTAGAGGTTGAATCTGCAGGTATCTTCGGTGTTCTTCTTAGATTTGATTATATTTGATGACATTAGGGTCTTTGTTTAAAGAGACAACTATGCAAACATGTTGCTTTTTTCATATATGGAACCAAGATTAAGATTTTCATTATTATTTCCTCTTTTCTCTTCGATCTTTGATTGTTCCTTTCGACATTGAGACAAGGGCACTTTAATTTAATTTTCAATTCTAAATTGGATACTGTACGTACTTCACATTCCATGAGAATGTGGTCATTGTTTTGTTTTGTTGGAAAAGCTAGCGTTTTGCAATATACATTCCTATGGGCAATGTGCAAGTGTTATTACATTACTGATGTAGTAGTACCTGTATTTAAGGTAGCAAGTGATCTGTTATATGTAACTTTAGATATTTTAATTTGTCAGTCATCTTCTGCTTGCATCCTTGATTTGATATTATCTGTCCACGTATATCACCTATAAGTTGTGAGTCATAATGATCCTCAAAACTGATATTTTTTGTGGTAATGCAGGTGTTTGTGTTGAGTATAGATATCATATCATTATTCTCACTGTGAGTTCATGATCCACCTCCCAGGATATTGCCCAAGTATGTGGTTTCTGTACAACCCGAAGATAACGTCTTCCCTTAGTCCCAAAATCTTTTCATACAGTCTTTCAATTACTCAATTGAGTCTAGTGTTCTCTGTTTATTATATTACTGATGGTATAATACCTCTACTAAAATTAGCAGGGTTGACTCAGGGCACATCAAACCACGAAGGATATCTTCATACTGGAGAAGTGACCTTGGATGGTTTGATATAGCGCATCATATCTGATAGCCTCGAAGAGAAGAATATAGCGTGCACCTCTCAAAATTCAGAAACTGAAGTTCTGATCTAGTTAGTGACATATCTTATAGCATCCATTTTTTTTCCTTCTTAAGTTTCTTCTAAGTTTGGCTATGTAGTCAAACAATGAGGCGATAAACTTTTAGATTTAGAGTTATTATTATCATTACTGTATGAAAACGTATTAAATGCATCATATATCATACATATAATCTTTCTCTGTTTTGTAAACAGATTGTACAGAATAATTCCTAAGCTTCCCAACCAGTAGAAGATCAAGGTACAATCTTTTTTATTCTTTTCTTATTTGAGGTTTCCCTCTCTTTTTTTTTGGCTGATTCTCTTTTGCCCTGGTTAGTAATCAGGTTGATTTAGTTGGCTTTCATCTTTTACAGATTATTATGGGCCAGGTTCCTTCATCACGCTTTCCTGATGAAGACCAGGTAGCTTACCATTATACTTGTTTCCTTTGATAAATAAAGTTTAATAATTTATAGGAATCATTTTTTTATGTAATTTTTGTTACTTAATGTGGTTTACTATATAGAGACCTAACCGTCTTCAAGCACAAGAGGAGAAAGGCAAAGTATAAATACTCCCCATAGAGAGACAAGACAATCAATGAGTCCTTCACAATCTCTTTCATCACACTCTTACCCACCCAACAAAGACCAGGTACATTTGAATTCATTTCGTTAGAAGTAAAACAATTTATGGGAAAAACTTTTAAATAGAATTTATTATCTTTTTTTATATTATTGCGTCTATGGTGCAGGGTTACACCCATCTTCATGCATTAGAGGCTGAAAGGCAGCGTAGATATAATCATCAAAGAGAGAGGCGACAGTTATTGAGTTCTTCACAACGAGCGGAAATTTTAGACCAAAGATGTGCCAACTATCAGATACAATGACAAATGGAGAACACAAGTGTAGCAAATCAAGTGGAAGCAATGAACGGTAACTTACTGAGTGCATGTTCCGAAACACAAACATCTTCAACGTATTGTATATATTTTTTTTCACAATTTGCTTTCTAATTTGATCAACAAAAATGTTCTTTTGCATATGTAGAATTAAGAGTTTTGATAGTAATATAGTTTTATTTTTTAAGGAAGAATTTCAGAACATTGAGAATATGTCACCAAACTTCCCCAAAGAAGGAAGAAATAAAATGTAACGACTTAAAGAGAAGATTAGATGAGCAAAAAATGGACTTCAATTGAGTTAAAGGGGGGCTGCATCAATGCCATATTGAAATGGAAGGGAAATTTGAGAATTCCGCATCCATTACTTTAAGTACTAAATATTTCTCATAGACTTTTTATGGAGCCTGTTTCTTCAATGTTTAAATAATTTAATACATGAAAATCATAGGTGTTGAACAACAAGATCGGGCTTATCACCAAAGTACAACACATTCTGAAAGAGAGAGTCAAAGAGGGCGAACAAATCAAAGCACTTAGCGGGCTTCAATGAGTTCAGAACAACGTGATGAGTATTTAGCACGACGACGAGCTAATTATCATTATCATCACGAGCTAACATCAAATCCTGAGCATAATATCCAAGTTCCAACTAGAATCCGCTTAAGCCATATAAGACAATTAGCACAGTCGAATAGGTCACAAGTGCCTGATAATGGAGCGAATCAAGACGATATGAACAATGGTGATCATATAGTAGTCAATGAAGGTACAAATGGCAAACATCAATGTATTCTTCACTATTGTTTCAGTAATAAGCACAGTACCTGATTTTTTTTTTTTTTTCATAACAGGAACCTCTGAAAATGGCAGAATGCACTTGAGCTATATAAGGCAACTAGCACGGTCAAATAGGTCGCAGGTGCCTATTAATGGAGTTAACCAAAATGCTACAAACAATGAGGATCATGTTGTACTTAGTGAAGGTAACAAATTCAAAACATCAATATGTTCGTATATATATTGTTTTAGTAACTAGCTCAATTACTAACATTGATTTTTTTTTATTCTTTTTAACAGGAATCTCATCAAATGTCATTCCTCAAAATAACATGTCCTATAACACCGGTGTTGTGCCGGTACGTCTCAGAACTAGAGGTTGCACACCTCATAATTGTGCTCGGAATTTTCATGAGAATATTGGAGTCACAAAATATCATTCACCAACACCAACAATATGTCCACATTGCTATGCGCGCCTATTCTAACATGAGAGCAAAGATATGTGTTGTTTGAATGGGAAAACCGTAATTCCTCCAGTTCAATCTCCTCCAGAATTGGCCGAGTTATTTTCTGCTGAAACTCCATAAGGAGCCCATTTTAGGCAGAATATCCGTGCCTATAACCATGTATTTTCATTCACATCAATGGGTGTTCATGTCGATCAAAATCTAGCGACCAATGTGGCACATTCACTTTTCGTGCTCAAGGATCCATATATCATAAGATAGGAACTCTTTTACCCAATGGGGATAATAGACCAAGATTTCTACAATTGTATATATATGACACAGACCATGAAGTACAAAATCGTTTGTTAGAGAATGAAGCTTTGCATAGAGATGTGGTTGAAACTATACAAGAAATCTTGAATCGACACAATCTATTTGTGCGGACACTTCATCACCTAGCACAACGCCAAGATCTGGAAACTTGTAGACTCATCATTAGAGAGCAACCTGCAAACCAACGTTAGTATAGTTGCCTTCAGAGTCTCAAGTTGTTGCAGTAATAGTAGGTGCAGATGATGTAGAAAATCTGAGAGGTCGTGATATTGTGGTACAGACAAGGTAGGGTCAACTTTTAAATGTCCAAGATTGTGCGAGCTACTATGATCCTTTACAGTATCCATTGCTTTTACCTTATGGCACATATGGATGGGATGTGAATAGTCGGAATAATAATGGTAAAAAATTGACGTGTCGTGACTATTACGCGTATATTTTGCAGGTTAATAAACTATTCTTCATCTTCTTATTGTGAATAAATATATATAATACATTATTTTTTAATATCGTGCTAATTGGTAAATTTATCATTTTAGATTCGTCCACATAAGGAATCAATTTTACTCTGAGGAGGCCGCCTGTTACAACAATATGTCGTCGACAATTATGTGAAAATTGAAACACAAAAGCTAAGATGGATTCGTGGTAATCAAGATACCCTGCGACGTGAACTTTATAATGGACTCCAAGACTCACTAAATGCTGGTGAAAACAATGCAGGTATGAACTTTATTATTATTTTTATATAACTGTAAACTTTTATGTTAATTTTATTATACTTAAAAAACACGTATTTAACCCAACTTTACAATACCAAAACAGGTAATATTGGTTGCAGAACTATTTTGCCCTCCTCATTTATCGGTAGTCCACGTGATACACACCAAAGATACCAAGATGTAATGGCTTTGGTCCAAAAATACGGGAAGCCAGATATTTTTCTCACAATGACATGCAACCCGAATTGGGAAGAAATAAAGGCAGAGTTATAACCGGGTCAAATGGCACAAGATTGCCCAGATTTATGTACTCGGAATTTTCGCGCCAAATTTGAAGAGTTGAAGGAAGATGTTATCAAAAAAGGGGTTTTGGCTACTGTTGTTGCACATGTTTATGTCATCGAAATTCAAAAACGTGGTCTCCCACATGTTCATATGCTTCTCATGTTAAATGACGATGATAAGTTGAATAACCCGGATGATTATGACAAAATTGTTCGAGCTGAAATACCAAATCAAAATGAAGAGCCAGAGTTGTACAATGCAGTATTGAGGCACATGATACATGGTCCATGTGGAGTACATAAGCGAAATGCCCCATGTATGAAGCGTGATAGTTGTAAACAAGGTTATCCTAAGCCATTTTCAGCCAACACATTTCAAGGGAATGACTCTTATCCCATTGATGGTAGGCGTGATGTTCATCCAAATGAGGAATCTGATTTCAATGAAAACAGACAAGTAGATAACAGTTGGGTTATTCCGTACAACCCTTGGCTACTCACAAAATATGATTGTATATCAATGTCGAAGTCTGTTGTAGCATTAAGAGTGTGAAGTATTTGTACAAATATGTCTACAAAGGTCCAGATAGAGTAACGAAGTTCGATCCGAAGCTAATGAAGATGAAATAAGAAATTTTGTTAATGTAAGATGGGTTTGTGCATCAGAGGCTTTGTGGAGAATATTCAAATTTGGGATGGAATTGAATGTATCCTTCAGTGAAACGATTGCAAATTCATCTTCCAGATAGACATAATGTTTTCTTTAATGCCAATGAAAGGGTAACAGATGTTCTCGCAAATAATAGAAACTCAACGATGATGCTCACAGAGTTTTTTACTAAGAACAAGTATTATGAAGGTGCGTGCTAATACTTATATCGAGAGTTTCCTGAAAGATTCAGATGGGTCGGTAAACATAAGACATGGGAAGAAAGGTAGACTAACCAAAAAGTAATTGATATCTTCTTCAGAAGGAGAAAAGTTCTACTTACGTGTTTTTTTATACCATGTTAGAGGACCTACATTAGATGAAATCTTGCAACCAACATTTAAGAAAGCAGTTGAACAACGAGGTCTGTTAGAAGATGATGATAGTATCCGACAATGTTTACATGAGGCTTCAAGCATAGGCATGCCTTCATCTTTAAGGAGATTGTTTGTCACTATGTTTATTGAGAGCCTCTTGGGGTACAAAATTTATGGGATGAATTTTATCAATTTAATTATGATAGAAGATTATGCTTCTTCAAGCACCGCAGACAGTGCATGTATCACAAATAGACTTTTACGATACTTAAATGGATTGCTTGTGCAACTTAGTAAATTTGTTTGTGATTATGATTTGTCTGAAATGATTGAATATTATGGTGAAAATTCCTCAATGCCTAGGTTAATACAGGATGAAGTTTCAATTGTCATTCCTCAAGAAGACCGCGATGCAGTTCATCCCTTGAATGAGGATCAGACATTTGCATACAACACAATAATATCTGCTATTGAGTGCAATGATAATGCCATATTTTTCCTCGATGGTCCAAGAGGGATTAGAAAGACATATATCGTGCATTATTAGCAACCTCAACAAGCAATGATCATATTGTACTGGCAACAACAACTTCTGGAATAGCAGCAACAATAATGTTTGGTGGGAGAACGACACACTCTAGGTTTAAAATTCCACTAAATCTTGATGCATCTTCTTCATGCTCCATTAGTAAACGATCTAATTTAGCAGAGTTGATATGAAGATCATCGACGATTATTTGTGATGAGGCACCAATGATGCAAAGATTTGAGTTTGAAGCACTTGATCGAACTTTTAAAGACATAACAGGGGTTGATTTTCCATTTGGAGGCAAAGTGATTATTTTTGGGGGAGAATTCCGACAAGTTCTCAAGTTATCCATATGGGTACAAGGTCTCAAATGGTCCAGGCCAGTCTGGTTAATGCTTCATTTTGGAAAAATGTGAAGATTCTTCGTTTGCGATAGAATATGAGATCCATCAATGATCCAAAGTTCTCGGAGTTTTTACTTAATGTTGGTAATGGAGAACAACCATATGTGATTGAAGACATGATACAATTACCGTCTTGTATGGTCATACCATGGGAGGGTGAAGAGTCAATCAGCCAATTAGTTAATGAAGTTTTTCCTTATTTGGAATCTCATGGAAATGATGCAGCGTACATGGTTGAAAGGGAAATAATTACTCCAAACAATGATGACGTTGACGTACTTAATGAGATGATTATAAAGCTATTTCTAGGGCCTGAACGCATCCTGTACTCTTTCGACTCAGTTGAGGATGATACCAAAAATATGTACCAACAAGAATTCTTAAATTCAATTTCGCCTTCTGGAATGCCCCCACATCAGTTGACTATAAAAAATGGTGCCCCCATTATGTTTTTGAGAAACAATGACCCTAAGATGGGATTGTGCAATGGTACACATTTGACTTGCCGTGGATCATATAACAACTTTATTGACGCAGAGATTTTAACTGGTCAATTTGCCGGAACTAGAGTATTCTTATCAAGAATATCTCTAAAGAGTGCCGAGACTTCTGGACTTCCTTTTGAGATGACAAGAAAGCAATTCCCTGTAAAGTTGAGTTTTGCACTTACTATAAATAAATCACAAGGGCAAACAATACCAAATGTTGGCATCTACCTTCCAGATCATGTATTCAGTCATGGGCAATTATATGTAGCTTTATCATGAGGAATTTCAGAGGCTACCACCAAAGTGTTAGTCAAGAAAGGCAAATTTGAAGGCGAGGAAGGCGTGTTCACAACAAATGTTGTGTATCAAGAGATTTTGCTTCCTTCAAGTTAACGTGATCCTATAAGGTACTTATAAAGCTTAATATTTATTTGTAGGTGTAACCTTTATGGAGTTTTACTTATATATTTTAGCCACATTTATATTTTCAGGACTTCATGGGTGTGCTGATTTTAAGGGCTAGGGAAACGAGATAGTGAGAGATGATAACATGTTCAACTATCAATCTTTGTGTTTGGGTGATAATAGTGACTTTTACTCTGTTTGTAAAATGTGTTTTAGATGTTAGTACAATTTAAGTACCATATTAATTTGTCTCCTACAATTTAAGTGAATGCCCATTACTACAAAAATTGAATCAGACGACGCTATGCAATTATTTGTCGTGTGATTAAATTTTTTTTTCCAGATGTCGTTTTTGTAAAAGCCGTCGTCTGATAGAGACTTAAGAATTAGTTTAGAAGGCGCTTAAGATAAAAACTGTTATGTGACACTAAAAAAAATTGAGCGCCAAGTTTCCCACCATGTTAGTGGTGCCAAACCCTATCTCAAAATCCAAATTTCCCCCACCACGTATTAATCATACGACTAAAAATAATAAAACTGTGGTCTGATTAGTATGTTTGATAGAAAGGAGGGAGATTTCCCACCATCATTTTTCTCTCTCCCTAAGGAGGGAGGTCAAATTTAAAACTGATGCATTAGGCCAGGCTTGTCCTTGTAGCACTTGTCCAAGTCAATGCACTCGATCAAAAAAATAACAAAACATATCGACCCAAAACATATCGACACTGTCGACATAAACCCTCGTTCTCGACACTCGGGCATTCATTGGCAACCCTGACTGTATCTGTTCTTCGACAAAGGTCTCCCTCTTGTTCAACCCCGACCTTTCTCTCTCTCTTCGACAAACCCTATATGTTCCTCCACAAACCCAACGAAAGCTCTCTCTCCCTCTCCCCCTCGACAAACCCTATCTGTTCTTTCACAAACCCAACAAAAGCTCTCTCTCTCTCTCTCTCTCTCTCTCTCTCTCTCTCTCTCTCTCTCTCTCTCTCCCATCGCCACGACCCCAACAACTTCGAGCTCTACTCCGATTGCGCTCAGGCTAACATCAAATCCAACAATCTCACCGGTAACAAACCCCCTCCAAACTCGGCGAGGGGCTTCGACTGTACTATCTCCAACAAATTCACGAGCTCCAGGTCCAGGTCCGCCAGAAGACCCATAATCTCAATCGACTCGAGGCCCAGAGAGTCAAGCTCAATTCCAGAGGTGCACTTCTATTTCTAATTGAAAGTTCAATTTTTTGAATCCTTAACCCTAACCATAGTATGTCACGCCCCTGATTTTTAACACAAATAAAAATCGATATATAATCTCATAATTATACATGCGTGATCATTCTGTCATCAATAACAAAACCTGGAAACATTTTTCCCCTTCAACTAAATACATATTAATGCCCTGAACCCACTATGTCAATATTGACCCGCTCCGTAGAGTCATATATTACAAAAGCTTACGAATTAAATTGCCAACAACAAAATAAATGTAAATGCTCCTCAGAGCTAACTACACAACGGAAGTCCTTATCAATGGTAAAGTCACAAAAATGGCTTCCTACCGTAAAGCTGCAAGAATGCCGCCACCTCTTCAGCCACGACTACCCTTACCTGCAGGATTAACCCCTACACCGTTTGAATGGTGCACCGGGTTGCCACACAACAAACCCGGTAAGGTTTGGCAAGCCCGTATGAGTAAACTCAAAATCACAAAGCATAGATACATTCTTGAGTCACCTCAACCTAAACACGATATGCACATATCACACACCTACGACCATCAATTCCATAACCGTCCATATCGTGCCTACATAAGTCAACTGGTGACTAAAGCCTCATGCTCATATTCTCAACTGGCGTCTCATTACACAAATTCAATCAAACCAGACTTCCTCAAACAATGTTTGACGCCATTCTAACGCACTACGGTGAATTCCAAATCACACTCATTCCCTCCCCCTAGGAGCTTTTGTCATCAACATGACATCAAAGGTGAAAAACAATGAATCACCTTCTTATCCTCACCACAGAGTACAATTCGTCACCACTATGGCTCTTAAGATAAATCAAGCAATCAATCAATACAATCAAGAAGAAACACGGCAATCACATTTCAAAACAAGCAAAACAATTCATGGTAACCCCTGCATATAATTTAGTTCAGGAGGTCACACTAAGTCAAGCAATTCAATTCATAGTAATCATCGTAATCCCACACTCTGACATCTGTAGGTAGCCCTGGCCATCACAGCAGTCTTCTCAATTATTGTTAACTTAATTACAATTCAGCTCCACTATCGAGTAGTCGTCACACTGATCATCGCACAGATTCCACCAGTCATCACACAGATAGCAATTGTCCAGCTGATCATCACACAGATTTCGCCGGTCATCACACAGATAGCCATTGTCCTACTGATCATCATATAGATTTCAAGGATCATCACATAGATAGCAATTATCCAGCTGATCATCACACAGATTTCGCAGGTCATCACACAGATAGAAATCATCACAAAATTCATCACACTGATTCCAATAATTCATTACACAAATATTCCCACACAAGCTTTACATGGCAATCATCACAAAGATTCATCACACTGATTCCAACAATTCATTACACAAATATTCCTACACAAGGTTTAGATGGCAATCATCACAAAGATTCATCACACTGATTCCAACAATTCATTACACAAATATTCCTACACAAGCTTTACATGTCAATCATCACAAAGATTCATCACACTGATTCTAACAATTCATTACACAAATATTCCTACACAAGCTTTACATGGCAATCATCACAAAGATTCATCACACTGATTCCAACAATTCATTACACAAATATTCCTACACAAGCTTTACATGACAATCATCACAAAGATTCATCACACTGATTCCAACAATTCATTACACAAATATTCCTACACAAGCTTCACATGGCAATCATCACAAAGATTCATCACACTAATTCCAACAATTCATTACACAAATATTCCTACACAAGCTTCACATGGAAATCATCACAAAGATTCATCAATGCATATATATCTCACGTAAATATATATATATATATATACACACACACACACACGTAGTCATTCACCCAGGAATACCACTAATACCAACTATAGTCATAGTTAACCTAATAACTCCAAGACAATAGGGTAATCTTGCTCATAACAAATATCGTGAGATTTACTCACCTCAGAATCCCGCTGCGTCTTCACACGTTAACCAAAGCAAGCACAATCGCCGAAATCCGTTCAACAAGTCCAACAAACACCTAAACACATAGGGTCTTGATTCAGTGCACGAATCACAAAGTGATTAAAGTTCGAAACCCTCGTTTTGAATTAAATCCCCAAAAGTAACTCCAATCGAGGCGGAACCACATCCGAGACCACCAAATGTCTCCAGAATACTTCCACGATCGATATGTCAAATTCACAAGTCGATCGGATGCTCAAATCCTCACAGATCTAATAATCAATCGGTATGAAACTGTAAAAATCATAACAAATCCATACGAACTCCAAAAATTGCATATTATATATCGAAACGCTCGTATCGACGAGTAGAAGATATATAATACCAGAAACAGTTCCTAATATGGCCGGAACGCCGCCACAGGGCCAAAACTCAATATTTCACAAAACTCCCAACATCAAAGCTGATCATCTAAGCATGCTTGTGAATTTTCATAACTAGCTCAAAGTCAAAAAACAAGCATAAAGGGTCGAAAACTACCTCACAAGCTTTGAATTTTTGCTCAATCCGAGTTGAACTGATTTCTACGTAAATCGATCCAAACAAACACCATAGATCGATCCAGAAGGCTCCCAAGAACCCAAAGAAGGAAGTTTGAAGCCGTGCCGTCGCCGGAGCTCTGTTTTCCGATCGGGTCCGATTACACCAAACTTCTCCGCCTTCTAGCACCGTCACCACCGCGAATCACCGCTAGAGGATACCACAGGGAGGAGCGGAGGACAACGACGAACCGATCTTTCAGATTTCACCGGAAGAGGTCGCCGGAGTTGGCCGGAAAAGCTGGGTCGGATCGTCCGGGTTCGGGTCGGGTCAGCCAGGTTTCTTTGATATTGAAGGTATCAGTCGAGAGAGAAGAGAGAGGAAGAGAGTTTCCGGAAAATGAAACTTAGAATTATGAAATAAATTCCGGGAATCCTCAATTTATACTAAAACGAAAACTTTTTCCGAAAGCCATAACTTCTTCATACGAGCTCCGATTTTTGCGTTCCACATGTCCACGAACTCGTATCGACGCGCTCTACAACTTTTGTGAGGAAAGTTTCAGAGAATCCCAAAGAATAAAAAGTCAACCTTTGCAATCCCCCTAAAATCATATTCTTCGAATAATTATTCGCCCGAAACACTTCTGCTCCATCCACGAGCCAAGAAACAGTCCAATAATCACAATTTAGATTCTGAAAAATCCTTGGAAAATAAATAAGAATTTCCGGGGCATCACATAGTAATTGGTTCTGGAAATTTCAATTCGACTGTTTCGGGGTTTGTTTCGATTGGTACTGGGTTCTGAATTGAAGCGAGTTTTAGGTTTTGTTTGTTTAATTTATGTTGGGTTACTAATATTGGGGTAAAGTTTATATCTTTGCTGAATAAGATGAGTAAACAAGTGCACTAGAGTTGTTCGAGAAGATGTTGGAACCTTTTGTGATCTTTGTTTATCTGGATTCTTTGGTTTATTCAGTATATTTAGTGCATTACTTAACTGAGTTATTGGATTGGTTGTTGCTGTTTGTGTTGTGGGGAATGGTTCCTACAGAGAGTTTCTACTTATCTAGGATGGAATTGAGTAGATTAGTATTGAGAAATGGTCACAATGTCAGTAAAATGTATAGAGGGAGAGGTTCATCTTATTCAATATATAGATTTCATCTAAAATTGGAATTCATGTTGCAGGTGTCATAGCTATGTATGTTACACGTCATGCAATCCTAAATTCAGAAAGCAGGAACGGAGAGATAAGCAAATTTATATTGTCTTTGTTCTTGGAAGTCTTGTATTCTTGGAAATGCCGATATTCAGATATTCTACACAGTTTACTATTGTCATGCTTGGTTTTGGATTGTTGTTTCTTAATGAAGGAAAACATGTATCTGTGCATATAGATTTATTGAATTAACTGATGATCAGGGGTATGAGTCTATCTTTGAGATCAGCAAATGACTTTATTTGTAATTGGAAAGTAAATTGAAATAGTCCTTGATCAAGAACACAATTAACATGTGTTCTTATGGTTGTTCCTTTGTTTCTTGCATTTGCACATACTAAATTTATGTTAAAGTAGCCTCTGATTGCTAATTTGTCTAGTCCATTCCTGTATTGTAGTATAATGGTGAAGGATAGATTAGTCCAGAGCAGTGTTGAAAGCGGTGCTAGTCTCCTTCTTGATGGGAGAAATGTTATGGTATTTAATTGTTCTCATCCTAGTTTAACATAATTCAATTCTTGCTATACATTAGTTTGCATCAGCTCAAGATGCCAAGGTGAGGTTGTAATACTCAAGACATTTTAAAAGTAAATTATTTATTAAAATGCTCGTAAATGGTTAGTGACAAGTCATTATTGACAAAGAATATATTTCTTGCAAAAGAAAGATCATGAGACTATGAGAAAATGTAATCAATATTTTCTCATTATCTCAATGGATTTTGAAAGTCATTTTGAGGTTGAAATAATCTAAATGTTTTTTCTTTCCTTATCCATCATTTCCTTAGCAAATAAGGATTTTATCATGCGACTGTCCATCCAAACATTGTGTTAAAGACATATATGTGGCAAATTATGATCCCTTGATTTGTTTACCGACATTAGTAAATTACATAAACAAAGAAATAAATAAAATGGAGGAGGAAGGATCAAGAAGGTAGGAGAAACCGAGGGGTGGGGGGGGGGGGAAGAGAAAGGAAAGAAGAAAGAGGGGGATCTCTCTGGAACCCGGGGGAACACTCCCTTTGACAGAGAAAGACTCGCTCTCTCTCTCTCTCTCTCTCTCTCTCTCTCTCTCTCGAACCACCTTTGCTTCTATCTCTTTACTTTCCTTCCTCCCAAGTTGCCATTGGCGACAACGGTTTGATCATCAGAAAAGAGATTGGTCATGTTGTGACCATAATCGGTGAATCAAAGGTTTCGATTTTTTTTTTCTAGATTATAATGGATACAATCAATATTGATCAAGGTATGGATCTGGTAGATGGTGTTGTCTTATTTTTTTCTCTTCTATTAATTCGGGTCGGGATGTTACAAATGGTATCAGAGCAGGGATATGATTCTAGGGTATAAACTGTGGGGGAGAAAAGGGATCGTGGTTTGGATTCATAATTTTAAGAGCTTGATACTAATTGCTGTGAATGATTCCGTCAAGGTCTCGGCTTTATGTGGGTTTTATTCTATTTGATGTTTTGTAGTTGCATATGATACTTGAGATGATGATGATGATTTGCTGGTTTTGTTTGCTATTTTGGGTGTTCTCGATGGCCTTAATTCGAGAGGTATTGGGCCTAACCGGTGACAAAGAGGAAACAAAAAGAAAAGAAAAGAAAATAAAATAAAAATTTGCGTGGTATGTAAAGGTTTGCTACAGTTACAGCAAAGACTAGTATGATCAGATAGATATATATATATATATATATATATATATATATATATGGTTTAATGAATATTGCCAGACCAAATATGGTCAGTATCACAAGAATAAGTATGATTCAAGATGTTAATCATTTGAGTTGGCTCCTTGAGTAGTTCTATAGCTTCTGAATGTGGTCCAAGGCTTTGGCTGAAGTAGCTGAAGATGATCCATAATTCTTAGTAATTATGGGTAATATATATATATTGGTGAATATATTTGGCAGTCAATTGAACTGTGAGAAAAAAAAATGGTTGCTTATTGCAACCTGGAGTTCCGTGGTTTCAAACGAACAAAATCCAATTGCTCTTTGCATTATGATTCAGAGTCTTCTCCTTTCGCCACTAGTGTGAATAAATTGCAATAGAAGCTATGCTTAGGTGATATTATTGTGGCACATGCTCTGTACCACATGAACTACAGAGAATATGATATAGCATACAATGAAATAGATTTAGCGTCCTAAGAACCAAGGAGGGATTAGAAAGCATGATATTTACATGCAAATGCAAGCCTGCAAGACTGATCACATAGAGAACAATTACTGGAACACGCTTTACATGCTTTTCTATCACACTGATGTATAGAGAGGCAATAGAGAGAATCCAGTTTACTTTAGACTAAAACCACTTGAAGTAATATAGGTGATGCAATAGTATGGCATCATAAGATTGTGTATCATTGGAAACACAGATTCCCTAAATTATTGGATGGGTAAGATTTGCTCGAGTGTTTTCAATAATAGTAGTAATTGGAAACCAGAATGTGAGTTTATGCAAGTAAAATTGTAGTGTTGGATGAGTGGTCCAATGAATAGACTGACAGATCAAGAGCTATCTACTATAGAGTTCGGATTATGCTATACTATTCCGAATTTCGAGGACGAAATTTTTTAAGCGGGTGGATTTGTAATACCCGAGACATTTTAAAAGTAAATTATTTATTAAAATGCTCGTAAATTGTTAGTGACAAGTCATTATTGACAAAGAATATATTTCTTGCAAAAGAAAGATCATGAGACTATGAGAAAATGTGATCAATATTTTCTCATTATCTCAATGGATTTTGAAAGTCATTTTGAGGTTGAAATAATCTAAATGTTTTTTCTTTCCTTGTCATCCATCATTTCCTTAGCAAATAAGGATTTTATCATGTGACTGTCCATCCAAACATCGTGTTAAAGACATATATGTGGCAAATTATGAGCCCTTGATTTGTTTGCCGACATTAGTAAATTACATAAACAAAGAAATAAATAAAGTGGAAGAGGAAGGATCAAGAAGGTAGGAGAAACCGGGGGGGGGGGGGGGGGGAAGAGAAAGGAAAGAAGAAAGAGGGGGATCTCTCTGGAACCCGGGGGAACACTCCCTTTGATAGAGAAAGACTCTCTCTCTCTCTCTCTCTCTCTCTCAAACCACCTTTGCTTCTATCTCTTTACTTTCCTTCCTCCCAAGTCACCATCGGCGGCAACGGTTTGATCATCAGAAAAGAGATTGGTCATGTTGTGACCATAATCGGTGAATCAAAGGTTTCGATTTTTTTTTCTAGATTATAATGGATACAATCAATATTGATCCAGGTATGGATCTAGTAGATGGTGTTGTCTTTTTTTTTTTCTCTTATATTAATTCGGGTCGGGATGTTACAGAGGTCAATTTTCAGTTATGGTTAGATCCACTGTCACTATATCAAAATGCCTAATTGCTGACATCTTTCTTTGCTATAGTGTGTGTCATCAAGTGAGCACTTTCTTTGCAATAGAATGCTGGAAGTTAAAGTGGCTACCCCAAAGGTTCTCAGAATTTTTGTATTAGTATTTTTGAAATGCTACTCTCATAATCTTTTTATCTTAGTTACACAAGCACATACCATCAAGATACACATGTACTCCACCACTCATTTATGTTTTCAAGTTTTGATGTCCTGTGATTTCTGTTTATCTATTGCTTCAGGATCTAGGCTCAAAAATGCATCGAGTAATTGGGTTTATTCCCTTTGAAAATGCAGGTCAGATCATCTCACTTTTTTGTTTGACTTGCAGCTAAAATTGTGCATAATGGATTGTTTACACTTTCAATTTAACGTAAGCTCTCCTCCCCTTAGAGCTTGTATTGCTTATGTAGCTTAACTCTTATAGCTTTCTCACATGGTAAATAACATATTTTATATTGATATAGTAATCTTTATAAGTCTTCATTGTTGTGCATATACCAAGTTGGCTTAATGAGGGTAGCGTCCGAGAGCTAGTTGTGTCATATTTGTTTGTGGTTCATTGTGTATATATTTTGTGATTAAAAAAATATATACTAAAGTGATAATTGTTCTCTACAGGGGTATGAGATGGATGGGCATTCTACATGTGTGTATGTTGTATTGCTATGTTATTAGTGTTACTTTTCTAAGTTCTTTATATTCTGGTGTCCATAGCACCTCTAAAATGCTAGCTGTCTCCCACAGAGAATTGCAATAGGATATTTAGTAGTTGCCTTGTGCGAGATTTGGCTAAAGGGTGATGGTACTGTTAGTTCAGGATCAGGAAGTATAAACTTCAGTTGTAAGTAGTAATCACCTTTTCGTTATTTTAGTTTTCTACTTCATTTCTTATCATATCTATATGCTCAATTTTGAATGTATGTGACCTCTTTCTCAAGGTTATGGCATTGATGATAACTGTGACATATCTATCATTGATGGCCATTGTTAATTACCTGCTTGGTTGGTTTGCATTACGGTCACATCATTAACCATTTTAAGGTCATCAAAACAGAGTTCTGCACTAGACTATGTCATCCACGTCTGTCGTAGTCTAGGCCTCGCCTTAGACTTATTTGGTAAGGGACTTGTTCATAATTTTCTTGTATATAGTAGCAACCGTCAAAGTCACTGTGTTGTGTTTGTTTCTAAACTATCTACTTCCATGTTTTCAGATATGCATATAAACAAGGCTCTCTACACATTCAGTGGAACATGTGTATGGCAGCTGGTTCTGCCGGCATTATCTTTGCTGGAATTTACATAATGGTAGGAATCTTTCTAATCATGTAATGTTACTTCACAATTTTTCTTGATTCTCATTAACCTGAGGTATTGGATGTTACTACAGGTTGATGTTTGTGGCTACCGGCATCCAACTATTGTGTTGGAGTGGATGGGGAAGCATGCACTGTCTATTTTTATTTTGTAGCTTGCAATCTCTTGCCGGTTATTCTCCATGGAATCTATTAGGGCAAACCTCATAATAACATTGTAAGTTCCTTTTTCTACATCTTGTGTGTCAGTCATCTAGTAGTGTATTGCAATCTAGATCTGATAATCTACATCACCTTTTGCAGCTCACCTGAATTGGAATTGGAAAATGAACTGATGGAGGCTAGTTGCTTGAGTTATACAAGTTTGAGTTTGACTAATTTTGTTGCATTTGGAGACGAAGAGAGACAATTTGGAGTTTGGTCTTTTTGTAGAGGAGGCATCACATTCTCTCTCCCTCTTACTCTCTTCCATGTATTCATAGTGCTCCTTTTTGGCAATATTGTCTAATACATTTCAGTACAATTATGTGGATTATAACAATATTAGATATATATTGGTAATTACTGTTCATTTGGTGATTTTTGATTTCATTTTCTGTTGTACGTACACAATGTTCACAACAGCCATACAATAAAAACTATTGTGTGAGAGTAATATAGATCATAGATGCTATCAATGTTTTAGTTGTGTGAATAACAGTCACACAATAGTTATAAAAAAAAATGACTTCTGAATCACAATCAGACAACGGGTTCTTAAGTTGCCCGTCGTCTGAGTGACGTTCACACGACAGTTAATGATGTCGACAAGCTATCGACAGCCTGTCGACATGCTGTCGACATGGATGCCGAGTTCTTCAGACGACAGTTCTCTAAATCATGTTTCATCAAACGGCAGCGAGATATACGACAGTTTTTAGCCGTCGTCTGAATCAATTTTTGTACTAGTGGCCTTTCTCTCTCCGATGTCAACTACTTGATGCTTTTGCATCCCCTACCAGTGTCAAAATTTTGCTTATTACACAAATAATTTCAAAATAATTGCAGAAGCAAACATGGGTTTGGAAAAAGAAGAAGAAAGAAGGTGAAGATATAATATAAAATGATAATGATAAATAAAATAAAAATTAATCGCATGCGCGTATGCACATGTAGGAAGGCTAGTATTGCGAAATGAAAGATGTTGTAATTTGGGGAGCAAGGTGGCTCCGGGAGTTGAGGATGGTATTTGATATTAGAAGTATAAATGTTTTTCTACAAGTTTTGGATATTCCACTTTTAAGGGAAGTTCTACCAAATTTTTAGTAGAATTTCTTCTAAAATAGGTCCCGCAAGGCCACTTTGGATTTCAAGGTGAAATCCGGGGCGGATCCTGTCAAATGAACTATCCTAACTATTAATAATAGAGAGGTAAATAAAATAAATATCTTAGTAGTTGAGGGTGACATGCAGTTGAGGTAGCCAAGCAAGTGTTTGCTCTCTCCAAAACTAGATTTTGTGGCTCGCCTTTCCAATTCGTCTTCAAAATATCATGGATAGGAAATATGAATCTCTGTTGAGGGGAGCGTTGAATTATTTGTATCTATCTTTGAATTAACGCGGGGGGGTGGTGTACTGGTGTATGAATCTCTCTTCAAAATATCATGGATAGGAAATATGAATCTCTGTTGAGGGGAGCGTTGAATTATTTGTATCTATCTTTGAATTAACGCGGGAGGGGGGGGGGGGGGGGGGGGGGGGGGGGGGGGGTGTATGAATCTCTGTTAAGGGGAGCGTTGAAATATTTGTATCTATCTTTGAATTAATCGGGGGGGGGGGGGGGCTCTCCAAAGCTTTATAAGAAGAAAAAGAGCCGGACCAAACTTTGCTAACCACAAGCTCTCCAAAATGTTCCATGGATAGGAAATTGATTGGTGGGGGGTGGGTGGGTCTGTTGAAGTTTTTGTATCTTTAATAAATGCAGAACAAACTCGTTGATTTGCATGTCCAAAACAAGCTCTATAAGAAGATAAAGAGTCGGAGCAACTTTGCTCACCACAAACTCGGTGTGGGTTTGAAAGATATAGAAAAGTTCTGATTTCTAATTTTGTATTTCCCAGTCAGTCGACCGAGTCATTTATCAAACTTCAGTAAAAATGGTCCTGGGAAAATCAAGCGACACTGATCGTCTGGAGCAGCTGAAGGCCTTCGACGAATCCAAAGCTGGTGTCAAAGGGATCGTCGATGCCGGAATCACCAAAGTCCCACCCATTTTCGTCCGTCCAAAGAAAGATCCGTCCACCGCTCTCAACCATAAGATATCTGGCCATTTCAGTATTCCAGTGGTTGATCTGGCTGACAATGAAGGAAGATCTGCCGAGGTGATCGACCAAGTCCGGAGGGCCGCAGAGAGCTACGGGTTGTTTCAGGTGGTGAACCATGGGATACCTAAGAGAGTGATGGAGGAGATGATGGAGGCGACGCATGGGTTTCACGAGCTTCCCAGGGAGGCCAAGGCTGAGTACTATGGTAGGGAGCTTGCAAGGAACGTCAAGTACTTCTCTGGCAGTTCCCTCTATCAGTTGATGTTTGCTGATTGGAGGGACACTTTGCAGTGTAACATAAGTGACGAGCAGTTCGATCCCCAAGAAATTCCTCTCGTTTGCAGGTATGCTCATCCCTTGAAATCTTCTGCAATTTCAAGGGAGGACGTGTTTTTTGGTTGAACAATTCTTAGGTTCACCTCTAGGGTGAACAAGCATATTCACCCCCATTGTCGATTAACTCAATTTTACTTAATAAATTTATAATCCAACGGTCCATATCTTAAATTAGCCTTTATAGATCATCTCTGTAAAAAATCAATTGAATTGGAAATCATTTAATTATCTAATTGAATCAAACAAATGAACGGTTCTAACAACACTTACTGTTATTATGATGAACCGTCCATGTATTTCATAGAAATGAATAACTAAAATGTCTTCAATTTGATTATTTTTTACAAAGCTAATCTTTGTATTACATTATACAACATGAATGATTAGATTAGAAAATTATAATATTATTATGCGTTAACTACAAAAGAGGGTGAATATGTTAATTCACCCAAGAGTGAACCTGAGAATTGTTCTTTTTTGTTAACCCCTTTGCGGGTAGTTATCCCTTAAAATCCCCTCTCACCATCTTTCACGTACATACTACATGCATGCATGCATGTGCTCCTTTAAATGACGATTTATTAACACTATTATGAAACCTCACAACCCATGATTGATTTCTCTCTGATGAAATCATTTACGTATGTGTCATCCGAAAAGAAAGTTAATTTAAGCATTATATATATTCTCTATATACACCAAACCAAGTTTGTCAATGCATTATTTAATAGATTCAATCTTGAGAATTTTTTATGGGGTGATTTTCTCATGCTCCTTTTCTACATCTTTCAATTTTTTTTAATACATTATTAAATGAGCACGAAAATGAAGTGGAGCATGCAGAAAATGCTAAATGGGGAGCGTTCATATTTATTAAGATTGAGACGACTTCCTGTTTTGCTTTTTTGTTTTTGTTTTTTTTTTCTTTTTTTAATTTCTTTTTCCTTTTTAAAGAGGATCAAGCATTCACGTGATCCAAATACATAAATAAAATAAAATAAAAGTAGTTATCAATTGTCAAACTCTCTAATGTATACTGTACGGGATTGTAAATTATGTAATACTGTTTTGCTAAAATGAACGACAAATGATTTCTATTCGAACTGATGATGTGGTTTCCCTTGTACAATCTGCAGAGATATAATTATGGAGTATTCTAAGCATGCTCACAAATTAGGTGTCATTTTGTTTGCATTGCTATCTGAGGCGCTTGGACTCAAACCTGATCACCTCAAAAACATGGATTGCGCAGAGGAGCATGTGATTCTTAATCATTACTATCCCCCATGCCCGGAACCTGAACTAGCTATTGGAACTATCGAACACGCAGATCTTGATTTTCTGACAATCCTACTTCAAGACCAAATTGGTGGACTCCAGATTTTGTACCAAAACCAGTGGATTGATGTTCCTCATGTACCCGGAGCTCTGGTGGTGAACATTGGAGATCTCTTGCAGGCAAGCTTTCTATGTCATATCTGTTCACCAAGGCTATTTACTATTGTTTCAGTACATATTGAAACTATATACATGAATTGCTTCCTGTACACAATTTTCTGTTTTATCATACCACATAAGGCGTATCAGTGACATATTGTCATGGAAGCTGATACCTATGTTGTCATTCCAAATATTAAACAGCTAACTATAATTTGGACAATTTAGGTAACGATAGAGCAGCACGCAGATATTCAAAAAAATCAGACAACATTTGCCATTAGGAATTTTTAATCTATTTAATACTAGAAGATAGTTATGTTTCACATAAGTCCGTTTCCAACCCATATATTTTTTAACCCGGTAGTGTTTTGATGATAGACACTACTACCTTTTATCTTCGATTTGTGATCTAATTTTGAATGATCACCTGTATTACAAAATCACAAGTTCATAAACACAAGAACTATAGCCATGCTAGTTAGATTATATTATAATATAAGGACAAGGCACATACCTGATGTGAAGAAGAGTCAAACGTCATTAGTGCAAGTCTTAGTCTTCTGCATGTTTTTAAGTCCAAGTAATCTCTCAATGGGGAAGTAACTGTAGAACTCGTTGTCTAGAGAATGTAGGGACCTCGAGTTATATAGAGGATGATATTAGTAATATTCCTAATACTAAAGTAATTAATTACTCGTCTATATTATGTATCAATACACATTACCTTATATTCAAGTATATTACATTCTCAAAAAAAAAAAAGTATATTAAGTTTCCCTAATCAATATAGATGCAGATACAATATCCATATTGTAACAGGATTAGAATTTCTAAGTAATCTCAAGAATGAAAGTCATTAACTTGTTATTATGATTATTACCCATAAACAATAATGAGTCTACAAAATAATTCTTACACCATTTCCATTGCATTTAACGTGAAATTTAGAGAACTTCAATTTCTTTAATCCAAACATTCAACCAAGTCACTGTATCGTGTAAAATATATATATATATATATATATATATATATATGTGTGTGTGTGTGTGTGTGTGTGTGTGTGTTCATCATTGTATATTTGCATACGATTCCTTATGTTGTTGACTGCAAAAGTTGCTAATATGCAGGCCATTTCTCAAATACATTAAACAGCCTCCATTTAAGTTGTCACTTCTAATGAACTATTTGAGAAACTTTTTAAAAGGCTCAATTCTATTGCACTTTTGAATTTTCACAATGAACTTAACAGTCTAGTGGTACGTTGCTGCAGCTAATGTCAAACAATAAGTTCATAAGCGTCAATCACAGAGTATTGGCTAAAAAGGAAGGTCCCAGAATTTCCGTGGCATGTTTTTTCAGACCACCACTAGAAAGCTCTTCGACATTGTATGGGCCAATCAAGGAGTTGACATCAGAAGAAAAACCTCCAGTTTACCGGGAAACAACTATGACAGATTATATTAAGTGCCACTACAAACAATGGGAAGCAAATGAGGTATCCGGGCTTGAAAACCTGAAGATGTGAATTTATGATGAAGTTTGACCTGAAACAAGCATGTATCTAGCTAGTACTATTTATGCAATAATTGATTGGTCTCTTACTGTTGGAGAGCCCAAAAATGGACTAGAATAAAAATGACATACGGCACCCTTATTGGAGATGCCCTGTTATTATTTTAATTTCTATGCATCAAGTGATTTTTTTTCATGTTTCATGATATATATGTTTTGAGATGGTCGGAAATTTGTTGCTCCTTAACTAGGGTCATTGTTGATTTCTACCAAGCTTCTCGAATCTGGCCCGATTGTGCTCTTGAAAGTTGGTATGACTTTTTTTTGCAGTGGCGCTATCACTGTGATAATGTCCTTCTCCTAGCCAGATTGGGGTTTGGGTGCCTTGAACTCTCTTGGTTTGAGTTATTGTTGTCATATTTTCTATTTTTGTGGCAAGTTGTGCTACTTCTTGTCATGGTTTCACTTTTGGTCAATCCTTGATGGTTGTTACTCCTTTCTGTTTGCTGTATTTGTAATTTTGATTTGGTTTGTTGAAATTTGTTATATTGTTTGCCAAAAAAGAGATTCTTGTTTTTTTTTTTTTTCATCAAAAAATTCTTGTTAAAATTCCCAAATTTGCTAAATGTGTAAAAGTAAAATGAAATCGGAATTGGTCTACTCATTTAATTTCATAGCCCCTTTATATAAAGAGAGAATTACAACGGAAAGATCAATTACAATGATGACATTAAATGTTGATTGGTCCGTAATCCTTGTTGATTGATGATAATTGCTAATTCCTTGATTCCCTCACCGTCAATCACTTTAACGAAGGCACATAATGTGTTTTTCCTTTAATACTCCCCCTTGTGCCAAGTCAAAGACTAAATGGTGCATGAGTTGTTGCCTTACTAAAAACCTTGCCAAGTAACAATAAAAACTCTGTGGGACAAAAAATACACATTGGTCGAAGGAAAAGAGCACAACGCACCTTTTACATTTGAGTATGACATGTGTGTGTTAGACTCCGCCTGACGTCTACACCTCCCCTGATACTTACATTAATCAAGGGAGCTTAGAAAGTCTTCGCATTCCTATGCTTTTCACATGTTTCTCAAATATGGCCTTAGGCAATGATTTGGTGAACAAATCTGCCACATTCTCCTCAGACCTTACTTGATTCACTTGAATCTTAAGGAGGGCATGTTGTTGCTGATTGTAGAAAAACTTTGGCGATATGTGTTTTGTATTATCACCCTTGATATATCAAAGCTTCATATGTTCGATGCAAGCTGCATTATCTTCATAAATGCAAGTAGGCTCTTCAGTGGTAGAACTCAAACCAGTAGTCCCTCGAATATGTGTGATGATAGCTCTCAACCATACACACTCACGAACCGCCTCATGTAGAGGAATGATCTCTGAATGGTTCGAGGAGGTAGCCACAAGGGTTTGCTTGGTTGATCTCCAAGATATCGCCGTGTTCCCAATGATAAATACATAACTAGTTTGGGAACGACTTTTATGTGTGTCAGAAAGGTACCCAGCATCAACAAAACCAACCAAAACGTCATTTGGCGTTTCAGTGTAGTGAGTGGCGCTTTCACCATCAACATTTCCTTTAGGGATCGCAGTTCCATCTACGGTCTCTCTTGTCTCTCTGTAGGGAAAGAATAGTCTCAAGTCAATGGTTCCTTTTAGGTATCGAAAAATGTTCTTGATACCATTCCAGTGACGCTGCATTGGCGCTGAGCTAAATCTAGCTAACAAGTTTACTGAGAATGCAATGTCTGATCGAGTACATTGGGCTAAGTACAATAATGCGCCTATTGCACTTAGATAGGGAATTTCAGCTCCCAACACATCTTCGTCATCTTCGTTTGGACGAAATGGATCTTTCCTTGCATCCAAACTTCGACCGATCATGGGAGTGCTAGCAGGATGCGCATTGTCCATGTTAAATCGCCTGAGCATCTTTTGGACATACGCAGACTGGTGGATTAGTATTCCACAAACTCGGTGTTCTAGTTCAAGGCTTAGACAGAATCGAGTTTTCCCAAGATCCTTCATCTCAAATTCGGATTTCAAGTAGCTCGCGGTATCTCTTATTTCATCAAGAGTACCTATTATGTTCATATCATCGACATATACTGCTACAATTGCAAATCCAGAACTTTTTTTCTTTATGAATACGCAGGGGCATAATTCATCGTTCTTATATCCCTTTCCAATCAAGTAGTCACTTAGACAGGTATACCACATCCGCCCGGATTGTTTCAATCTATAAAGTGAGCATTTCAACCTAATTGCAAACACACTCCGTGGTTTAGAGTTACTTGATTTGGGTAATGTAAGGACATCAGGCACTATTTCATATATATATATATATATATATATCTGAATCTAGATCCCCATAGAGATATGCAGTATACACATCCATGAGCTGCATTTCCAGTCCTTCGGAAACTACTAAGCTAACTAAGTAGCGGAACGTTATAACGTCCATTACGGGAGAGTATGTCTCCTTATAGTCAATTCCAGGGCGTTGTGAGAAACCTTGTGCCACAAGGCGAGCCTTGCACCTCAGGACTTCATTCTTCTCATTACACTTTCTGACAAAGACCCATTTATGTCCTACATGCTTTACACTTGGTGGGGTTAGCACTACCAGACCAAATACCTGTCTCTTCGTCAGAGAATCTAATTCTGCCTAGATTGCTTCTTTCCATTTAGGCCAATTTGCTCTTTGTTGACATTCTGCAACAGAGCGTGGTTCGATATCATCGTGCTCTTTGATTTCTTGAGTAACAGTGTATGCAAATATATCATCAATGTGTATGGAAGATCTTTCTATCAACTCATACGCACTCTCATAATCCATTGAGATTTCTTTGTTCTCTAGAATCATTTCAAACATCGGAGCTGCCTCCAGTATTGATTCATGAACATAACTATAATAAGAGACAATCTCATGAGAGGGATTCTCTACATTGATGATTAATGGATCGGTTTGTGCCTTACTCGCCCTCTTCTTCCTTGGGTGAGTGTCAATCGAACCAAGTGGCCTCCCCCTCTTCCTTTAGGGAGCCACGACCTCAACCACACCTCCACTAAGTTTGGTTGCTGTGCCTCTATCTGCGGCACCGTGCCCTTTGTTGGGGACTTCTGACCTTGCAAGCACATTTGCAGCTGGTATATGTAATCTTGTCACTTTTCAGATATCAGTAAACGCATCAGGCATCGAATCTGCTATGTTTTGAAGATCGATTATTGTTTTCACTTAACTTTCACATTGTGAAGTGCAGGGATCAAAATGAGACAGAGTGGGAACAAACCACGACAATTCCTGTCATTCCCTTGGAAAATCATTTTTTCTATCTCCCCCTAATGACGGGAAGACTGTCTCATGAAAGTGACAATCCGCAAATCTAGCGGTAAAGAGATCGCCTGTCAAGTGTTCCAAGTAGCGGATAATTGTTGGGGATTCGTATCCAATATAAATACTTAATCATCTCTGAGGACCCATTTTGATGCGCTGTGGGGGCGCAAGAGGCACATATACTGCGCAACCAAATATGCGTAAATGTGAAATGTCAGCCTCATATCCAGTGACCAACTGGTACGCAGAAAATGGTTGGCTAGCAGTGGGTCAGAAATGAATAAGTAAAGCTGCGTGCAATATTGCATAACCCTATACAGATATAGGCAGATTGGTGCGCATAACCAATGCCCTAACCACCATCTGTAGCCTTTTGATGGTGGCTTTTGCGAGACCATTTTGGGTATGCACATGGGGTACAGGATGCTCTACATCGATCCAAATAGACATGCAATAATCATCAAATGCTTTTGATGTAAACTCTCCAGCATTATCATGCCTTATAGACTTGATAGGGCGATCAGGGTGGTGAGCCCTTAAGCGTATAATCTGTGCTAGGAGTTTTGCAAATGCAACATTTCTTGTGGAAAATAAAAAGACATGTGACCAGCATGTCGAGGCATCCACTAGAACCATAAAGTACTTGAATGGTCTGCATTCTTGATGGATAGGTCCACAGATATCTCCTTGTATCCTTTGTAAGAATGGAATGTTTTATTTTGTATCTTTAGCATAGGAAGGTCTCGATCCTATTTTTGCTAAAGAGCAGGCTTTGCAAAACGAGTGATGTGCCTTCGAAATAGTCAATGAGGCATAATGGGAGGGAGGTAGTGCCTCTGGTACTTCAGAAGGCAATGGCTGCATTTGAGCAATACTAGGACCGACATCTTGCAGTGTGGCAGATTTTTCTCCCATTTTATTTATCACTTGAAAGAAGGGATGTCCGTGTGAGTTCTTTAAAATACGGATCATCATGTCACGACCGGGGTGCCCTAGGCGGTCCTGCCAAAGCCTGTATGAGTCATTGTCCCACATTTAATTGTTGGTGACAGCATATGATTCAATGATCCGAATCGTAGTGACATATGGTCCACTAGATTGAGTCATAAGTTTCTCTAAAATGCGTTTCCTTCTACATTCATTAGAGGTAATATAAAGGTATTCAGTTCCATTCTCATAGTGTGTTTCTACATGATAACCGTTGGCACAAATATCTTTGAAACTTAATAAGGTTCGATTAGCTCTTGGTGAATATTTCTATTTGGGTAGAATGACAATCTTTTCATTCTAATAATTTTTTTTCTTTTTCTAGATGTATTGCATTACATTTTTATAGTGCTATTTCGAACCATGCATGTAAATATGTGTAGTAAATAAATTCAGTGCTTCAAAATAAAATTCAAAATTTATTAACAAGCCAACGATAATCAAATCAAGGTCTTTGTTCATAAATCTAATTCATCAAACCATTCTTTAAGACCAAACAATAGTCTAATTAAAAATGAGGCATTATGGCTTCACAACTATCTTTGGAAAATAATTAGATAAAGCAGGTCTGTCAAAATCTAGTGCATCCATTGACTGAGCAAGTTCCTTCTTGTCGTTGAAGTCTGCAGTTGTGAGGTTGACATCTGGGTCATGGCCTCCTTCCATATAGTGAGCCTCTTGTTCTTTAGACTCTCCATACCTCTTGTAAGTGGCTGCAATTATGTTGCTTGCTTGGCAGTTCTTGTACCAATGCCCAATGACTCCACACCTATAGCATGGTTCATTATCAATAATATCATGTTTGACTAAAGGGTTTTTAGGTGCCCTTTGCACCTTGTTTCCATGACCACTAGGGCCAGCACCACCATCTCAGTGCCATACATTAGGAGGGCCTCCACGGCCCATACCACGACCCCCATGTCCCTTTCCATATGGTGCATTGTTGCCACGTGGGGAGGGATCAACACGTCCAACCCCTTTTCCTTTGGGGTTCTTTCCACATTTCACTTTGCCATAATTAGCCTCGGGAATTTTCTTTGTCCCAACAGGCCTAGAATTGTTGTTCAAAAGAACCTCATTATGCCTACTCTCTGTCACTTGCAGTAGGTTGATTAGCCTATTGAAGGTTGTGATTCTTTTGTTATCATACTCCAGCCTATACTGGTTCGCTAGTATAAGTGCTGAAGTAGGAAAAGTAGAAAGAGTCTTCTGGATCATATCATCTTCTGTGAGTTCCTTTCCACAGAAATTTAGATGTGCCTTTAGGCACAATATGTCCTTGTTGAAGTCATTAACCCTTTTGTAGTCAAGTGAGCGGATTTCATTCCACTGAACGGTCAGTTCTGGGAGCAAGGTGTCATGAATGTTCCCAAAACGTCCTTTAAGGGCATCCCACAGTTCTTTGGGTGTCTTCAACTGAAGGTACTCCCAGCGTAGGTTAGGATCAATATGTCGCCTCAGAAACATTAAGGCATTTGCTTTCACCTTGTCAGACGGTCCATCGTCTTTGGGGTCAGTGAGAGTTTTGATTGTGGCAATGTAGTCTTTTGCCACAAAGGTAGTTTCTACATCGGAAACCCAACGGTGGTACTCAAGTCCTTCTGAGTCCAAAATGTTAAATTCAGGTCGAGTTGGATCAGCCATTTACATAAACCAGAGGGAAGATATAAATTACGCAGTCATAAAGACATCCCGTAAATTTATTTTCCAAAAATATGAATTAGATTTCAAAACCAAGATTCGTAATGGTCACATTTTTTTCGGTGCTACGTGAAAATACTTTATCACGGTAAGTATGTATTTATAATGCGCATGAATTTTCATTATCATGGCAAAATGCAATTTTTGTATAGCATTCTAAATAAGGAATAATCATAGCACGTAATAAAGATAAAACATAGCATATATAAAAAATAAATTACATAGCATGCTCAAATTTCACAAATATACAACAAAATATATGCTACACATAATGAAAGCAATAATATATCACGCGTAAAATAAAAATCACGAAACATGCTTAAAATTTCATAATAAAAACATAAGCAATAAAATATAAAGCATGTTTAAACATAATTATAAATCATGCTTAAAGACAATCAAAGAAAACATAAATAACAAGGCATGCTTGAAATGATCAAAATTATCTAACTAAACATGCTAAATAACAAAATATAATAAAGGCATAAACAATAGGGGCTGTGACCACTTACCCATTTTTAGCTTAAAAATTGCTCATCCACTCCACTAAGAGTTTTTTAACCCCATTTACCCAATCGAACATTCATTGACAGTTTTGCCCTTATTTTAATTAATAAATTACATCTCTCTCTCAGACTCTCTCTCTCTCCGATCTCTTTTCTCTCTCCTCCCCCCTAACTGATTTCTCTCTCTCTCTCTCTCTCTCTCTCTCTCTCTCTCTCTCTCTCTCTCTCTCTCTCTCTCTCTCTCTCTCTCTCTCTCTCTCTCTCTCTCTCTCTCTCTCTCTCTCTCTCTCTCTCTCTCTCTCTCCCTCTCTCTCTCTCTCTATCTGGGTTTGGGTTCGATTTGTCAGGCCTCCACCACCAAGCAACCGCGCCCACCACTCCACCGTCGATGTCGGGCCTCCACCGCCGCCGCTCTGTCCCCGCTGTCGGACCACCAGAGGAGGACGCCATCCAAATCCACGATCCCAAACCCATGCAGCCTGGATCCAGACCCGAGAGGAAGACTGCGGTGGCTCCGCCGCCTTGACCTAACGCAGAACCATGGGTCCGCCCAATGACCAACATGGTGGTTCCCAGCAGCCGAGGTAGGAATACGAAGCTCAACGAGCAACTCCCTCTCTTCCTCGGCGTACAAATCTCCGAGCCAAATCGAAGACGAGCCGTGCACCGTGGGACGTCCGTTGCAGGAATAAATGGCGTCCTCAGCCTGCTCCTGGCAGTAGGCAGCGTTTTGCCCGAACCCGAAAGCATGAACCGGAATCTCAATGTGGGCGAACGGGTGGACGACACGTCGTTTGAGCCTGACGTTGATTGGTTGAACCGGAGTTGTTGACCCTCTCATCCGGAGTTGTTGATTGGCTTGGTGTTGGGCTGATGTCATGAAGCCGCCATTACTGACTCCTAAAAATCACATTACTGGGGGGCAATAATATGTCTATTGTCCCCCAATAGACCAACATAGTACACTACATTTCCACTCTATAAACACAAATAAATGTATCAGCTATCAAAAACATAATTCCCACAAATAATAACATAGAGTCAATAGATTATTGGGGGGCAATAATCTGTCTATTGCCCCCCAGTATACCAACCAACAGGCCTCCATTTTACCCCTATTCACACACTACTACTATTTAATAAACAGAAAATTTTTTAGGAGGCAATAATATGATTACTGGGGGGCAATAATATGGTTACTGAGTATTATTGAGGGGCAATAAATTCAGACGCCGGAATCCCGACACCAGTCCTGTAGTCGGATTCCGGATTCCCTTCACCGGTCGGCGGCCGGCCACTGGACACCGGAGTCGGGCAAGGTGGAGGATGACTTCTCCCTCTAAGTGAGAAAGAAGGAGAGGGCAAAAAAGTCTCAAAAATAAATAAAAAAGAATAAAAAAGAATTAATTGGGTATTAGGGAAATAATCCCTTTGAGTGTTTTGGGTAAACGGGGTTAAAAAACTGTTAGTGGAGCAAGTGGACAATTTTTAAGCTGAAATTGGGTAAATAGGCATTTTCCCTTAACAATAAGGTATAAAGCATGCTGAAAAATAGAAAATATAAATAAAATTCACATGCTTTGCTAAAATCATAAAATAAAATAAAGAAAACATATTTGATTTTGAGAAAATAAAACAATTCTAACGCGCGCGCGTGTTGATGCAGGCATGCGTAGCAATATTTTTTGGCTTGAGCAAAAGTGGGCTGCTTCCATTTGCAGGAGCCACAAAACCTTGTTTTTTTTTTTAGGCCGCAGGTCTGCTTTTTTTTTTTGTTCTGGGCCGCAGAGGCCTGCTTTGTTCTTTTTTTTCTTGGCTGGGCCGCAAGGCCTGGTTTTTTTTTTTTTTCCTATTTTTTTAAAAATCTTTTTCTTTGTTTTTTTCTTTCTTTCTTTCTCTCTCCCTTCTTCTTCTACGTCTTCTTTCCTCTCTTCTTCTTCTTTCGTTTCTCTCTGTCCCTTTTTTTTTTTTTTTTCCAGGGATGCTGCTGTTGGGTGAGCAGGGCGAGTGGGCTGCAGATGCGCTGGTCGGTGCAGCAGCGTGTGGGCGCCGGGGCGCTGTGCTGGTGGAGGAGGGGTGCTGCAGCGTGCGAGGCTGGGCTGCTGCAGCGCGGGGGCTGGAGACCGGTGGGGCTGGGTTAGAGGCAGCGATGCTGGGAACTGAAGGCAAGGTGCTGCTGTGTGTGGACAATGGTGAGGCCGGTCTGGCCGACTGCACGGGGAATTTTTTTTTTTTGGTTTAGGGTGGCGGCACAAAAAGAAGAAAAAGGTTTTTTTTCTTCTAGGTTTTGGATTGTTTTTCAACAGAAAGAAACTAGAAAATTAGAGTTTTATTTTTGGCTATTTGCTCTGAGCGTGCTGATAACGTGTAAAAGTAAAATGAAATCGGAATTGGTCTACTCATTTTATTTCATAGCCCCTTTATATAGGAAGAGAATTACAACGGAATTACAATGATGACATTAAATGCTGATTGGTCCGTAATCCTTGCTGATTGATGGTAATTGCTAATTCCTTGATTCCCTCTCCGTCAATTACTTTGACGAAGGCACATAATGTGTTTTTCCTTTAACAAAATGAGTTAATTGCACTATTTTTTAACTAAGTTTGGTTTAAATTCTTTGAAAAATGACCATTTTTAGGTTTCCAAGTTGATTTATAACCTGATTTTCTAAAAAGTTGAAAAAGGATCTAATGAAAAGATAAAAAGTCATAATCATCCCCATCAAGAATCAAAGAAATTTTGAAAAATTACCATTTTTAGGTCTCCAAGTTGATTTATAACCTGATTTTCTAAAAAATTGAAAAAAGGACCTTATGGAGAGATAAAAAGTCATTATTATCCCCATGAAGTCTCTTTGTAAGCTAACTTTCTAGCAACACTAATCTCCCCCCCCCCCTCCCTTTAACAAAAGTCAATTCCATCATATTGTCGCCATTGTGTGCTTTCTTCTCCAATGAATGCCAAAGAAGTTTGTTGTCATAATCTTCCCCTCTGGCAAAAACTAATTTTAGTTTTCATGTATCTTCCTCTTTCTTTCTACTTCTATGACTTGAATTAAGTTACATATGGAAAATTTCTTGTTCTTTTCTATTTTACAGAGTCCTTTAACAATTAAGTGAGAGATTTAACATGTTCAATTGAAAATAAGGTCAAGATTTCCTAGGAATACGTTGAATATGATTTGAACGTGATATAAACTTGAATCATCATTTGAACATGCTGATTGAGAGACTGTTCATGTCATACTATACAAAACACCGAATTCTAACCATATGCCTACAAATCTTCAGTAATTTGCTTCGTCATTACTGTGATCTTCTTCATGTCTAATCAAAATGTTTTTTTTTTTTTTTAACTTCCAAATTCTCTAGCTTCACTTCTATTTTTTCATTGCAAGCAAAGACTATACACGATGAAGCTTTCTAAGAGGAAAATTATAAGAGAAATATAGATATGAACAAGTATAGATGTTTGATTAGATGTGTATGTAGTGTCATTCTGATGTCTCGTTTAATACCTTCAAAAATGTAGAAATTTATCTTATTTGACTGTCGGGTCCCTGATTTTCTCAAAAGTACCAACACCTCCAAAAACATCATAGTAGCAATGTCTCTGTAGGTAGACCCGATTGATTATACGCAATTATAAACAATACTGTTTTTTTTTTTTTTTTCAACATTTCCTAATGGAGAAATTTTAAATACACATCCCTATTATTTTATATTTCAAATCAGATTTTATAGGTAGGTTAAATGACCAAAATAGATATTTATGTATTAAAAGAAAATAATAATAATAATAATAATAATCATATGTTCCTTATATTAGTCTATAATTATAAACACAATGAATTTCTATACATGGCATCCTCATTTAAAACAAGAATAAAGTTAGAAACCATCTAATTTACATTTTTCTTAAATGAATTGTAATTAAATGGGGTGAGATACCTTGTAATTTAGAATTTTGAAATCAATAGCGTTAAATGTTTTTAAAACAGATCGCTTTACTCCCACTTTTTAGTTTTTTTATTTTATTTTATTTTTATCTAAAAGTGATGATTAGACAATTTCTTATCTAACATAAAACATCACATGTATAAAACTTTGTAATTGTTAATGTGTTTGACCATCCAATGATAACTTCGTAGTTCCACCATTGTGGAGAAACCACTGATACAGTTTTGGTTGAATGTTCGACTCAAAATTTTATACTTGATTAATAGGGTGTTTGGTGGATGAGAACTCAAATAATACAAACCTATTTCTAAGCATCCATTTGAACTTTGAAGGGACCAATAATGAATCCTTATGGATTTCCCAATAACTAACACAAGTAATTAATATGGTCAATTTTATATACTAATCAAATGTTAAATAATAGTGTATTGCATGATTTTTAAGTTTAAGGATATTTTAGGTAATTTGCGTTGTGTATTTAGTAAAATGTTAGAATGAGAAATTAAATTGTAGGTGTATTGAGTAAGGAGTGTGTATTTAAAACTTCTCTTTCCTTCTTTTTTTATTTTTTTTTCCTCTTTTTTTGATCACCTTTTTTTTTTTTTTGGAAACTTTCTTTTCTATATAAAATCACTCACTCCCACACTTATTATTTTGTAACACACTTTTTACTTTTCTTTTCTTTTAAAGCACTCAAACATAAAGTCATTCTCTCGAATCACTTCACAAACTACCATGGAATGGTAGGATAAAAGTGTATAGGCTAGGTAGGAATTTGTGGTGCAAATGAATAAAAAGGCTAAATATATAAATAGGCTCAAAGTGGCAATCTAGTGGTAAATGTCTTTGGACACATGCTTCTTTGGCCATGGTGGTAATTAACCCTAATGCCTCAATCATTTCCATCCCGTTGTGAGCTAACAAGTAGCCTTAAGAGGTCTCCAGCAAGTTCTAGATACGCAATGTCATGAAATTGTACACACATGAAAGAAAAAGTGAATGAACAATGCATACACCATAGATATTAGGCTCAAAAGCTCACAAATAAGGCATGCAAGTTAATCAAATCATCTATATGCTACTCTATAATTATGATGAACCAACCTAACCATAAGCTATGTGCACACATATAGTCAAGCATAGATCACATATAGACTTAATCACAAACAAATTCGAAGTCCTAGATCATGCTCAATCTATTCACAATCATAACAAGTTAAGTCCATGTCTCGCCATTGGGGTTTGAAAAGGCATTCACCATTAAATTCTAATTACAAAAAGCTAATTTAAAAAGGAAAAGTTTTTTTTTTCTTTTTTTTTTTAATAGGGCACCCAAGCCCTCACCCCCACACTTAAAAGTTATTAACATATAAGTGTAGCTTGCACAATCTTTAAGCAAACAATTATCCAATATTTGATAATAAATTAAGGAATATCACGGTATGCTCCGAGATTGCTTGATCTTCAAGTACACTTTATTTAGCCTCTAAATAATATTTTTTGAACTTGTCGAAAATATATAACTTGGGCCACCGATATTGGCCCGGTTTTCTTCGAGTCCCCCTCGTCGGGAAAAAATGTTAATTTTGGGTTTAAACAATCACCACCATGCACGACAGCACTTTTTAGCGATCCTTCATGATAAGTTATGGAATCTTGGAATGGAAGTTGTAGAGGGGATTGTTGGTCGATGTAGACGAAGGACTTCATGACAGTTGATTTGCTAATGTATTGCTGATGAAGGTATATGTGGTTTGCCATAAAGATTGTTCTCCTATTACTATACGGAAATGAGTGTGGATTAATTCACTTGATGATATGCTATATTGAGTTAGGATTGATACATCTTTTTAGAAAACTATAAAGACTTCATTGCTCAATTAATACAATTATCACAGATTCATCTCAAAATCAATATACAAATGAAACTCATGAGTGCCAGTCTAACAGAGTAAACACAAGCGTGCTTGTTTACTATCTCAATATACCACCAAAAGTGAGAAAAACCGAACCCGGTTGAAGTTCTATGATCGGATGAGTATGAAAACCGATATGGCAGGTAGAAACCAAGAAGTGTTGTTCTTGAAAATTCATTTCATGGCCTCTGACGATAATGGCATTCTTGCTGGTTCTACTGCTGAGCTCGGTGGAGTTGAGAAGCTTGGTTTTGTGCTTGACTTGTTTGTTGGTTTTGGCCGTTTCATAACCTGAAAATTAATTAACGTCCCAAACTCAAATTAAAGGCTTCCCTAATCTGCGATTAAGGTAAAATAATCAAGATACTGATGAAGTGGTGAGACTAGTACCAGAAGGAGGAGGACATGAAATCACCGAAATTGTGGTGTTGCAGAGAGGAGGGAGTTCCGGCGACTCTGTATGATAAATTGGATCCAAGAAATCATAATCAATTTTCATAATTACAGATTTGATTTGAGAAATTAAAGATTGGGGGAAAAGAAAATGATGAAGAAAATCAAGAACCTGAGCAGAGAGACTGAAGAAAAGTAGAAATAGTGGTGAAGTTCCGGCTACGGAAAATTGAAGAGAGAGAGAGGACGCGAGCGACGGTCACCGGAAAGCCTAGCATCAGAGGATCTTGGACCAGGTAGCAGAGGCAAACAGCGCGGCCTGAGTCGGCTGCAGACGAGAATGCCTCACAGCACTTGGAGGTCGGCGAGTCGGAGAGGTTGTTCGGCGCCGACGCCACGTACGATAGGCACGGCGAGAAACGGACGAGCTCGTCGGCGCAAGCGGACGGCGACGATTCTTTTGCTGACTTTTCGGAGCCTAGAGTGACGAACAAGGAGGCGAGGAGGAGGATGGCCATGAGAGACGACGAGCGCAGAGTGGTGGCGGTGCTCATGATTAAAAGGCGTAGAGAGAGAGAGAGAGAGAGAGAGAGAGAGAGAAATGGCGGGAAACGAAGTTTTGTTGTCTCTGAAATGCCCTTATGGTTTCTATGATTTACGTTCTTGTACAATTAGTTAGGAGAGTAGAAGAAGGCGGTGCTCAACTGCTCACCGTTTGGCTAGTTAAATCTTATAGAAATTAGAAAAATGGTTTTAGGATGATAATGGGTTGTTTTTGAATTTTGTTTGTTCCACGTGATTAGCAATTTTGTAGAATAAATTGCTAGAATTAATGCTTTTTGTGGATCGTTCAAACATGATAAGCTATTTTTTTTTGTTGAATAAAGGGTTGGTGCGGCTGCCCTTAAGCTTTGATTAAAGAAACTGTCGAATACAGGGGGGGGGGACACATTGAGCCTAAACCCCTGCTTACAATAGACACCTAGAAAACATCCTGACATAATATCTTCACTCTCTACTAAACAATTGTATTCAATTACACACCAACTAGCAAAGAGCGCTCGACAGGCGACTCTATTTGCTAAAGATAACTCGATTTGCAACTTGATTACAGCATAGCATAATTTCCCTACTCACAGCTTTCCCATCATGTTGCCACTGGAAAATACATCCAGTGACACTTAGTCTCACCCTGCCACTAGACGGTAGCGACCATTTGACGAAGCAAGGAACTCGCCGCCTACCTAGAGCAGACAAGGCACTTAGAGGGCACATCCAGGCACAAAGCCCGACTAGCCTTACACCACTACAGTAAGAATTTATTTTCAACAGAACAACAACCGTAAACAAACAACTGGAAACAAAACAAACAGAAATTAAAAACCACCAACAAGGCCCAAAAGCGAAAGCCCGGCCCAACCACCATCTCCCCCGAGGACCCAACGCAGAAGCCCACCAAGAATGCATCCAACGCCATCCGCCGGCACCAGACCGCCCCCAAGGATCACTACGCCGCCACGCTGCAACTCTGCACCCCCGCACCACCGCGACACTGTGTAGGCCACCCAACAATTAGATCAGCGCTCGAAACCAGATCCAAAAATGAGCTAAGCCCTCGCCGGGCTCATCACTGCCATGAGATCGAGATCTCAGCTGCAGCCCAGACCCCAGATGCCATAGAGACTCCACGATTCGCTGCCGGCAAGCCGCGCCCCAGAGCCACCCCACATCAGCCCACTCCCACGATCTGGGAGGGACATCGACATCGATCCCCCCACAACCAGATCGAACCTTCTTTCTCCCACGTGGACCACACTTCAGCTCAAGAGACCCACTGCACTCCCAAACCAACATCATTTCCCGGACCGAAACGCGGCGGCAAGAGGGCCGAAGCCGTTCAGCCGGGAGAGATCGCACTAGAACTTGTCTCTTCTTTCTCGCGCGTGAGGCGCGTTCCTCTCGTCGCTTATAATATTTTTTTTACATGATAAGCTATTATATAGCCCAGAAATATGATCGCTTTAGAAAACTGTGTAAGCTGAAAATGAGATAAAAGTAGTCTGTTATATTCATTTGATTTCGAAAAATTTAAAGGTTACTAAATGAACATGCAAGACATTTATGTAACCAGATTAGCAAACTTTAAATCTAAACAAAAGTAACAACTCAGATGAATGAATCGAAATGCAAATTAATCATGGAAGTTGATGTGGAAAGTACATATCAACTAAACAATGTTACTAGTAATAAGCATCTAATTCCTTATAACATGTTTCTTGGCACAAGAAACTCCACTATGCTTTCATCAACACACAAGAGGAGGCTTTATTTGTTTTTTCTTAGGGCCGTGGGGTTACATATCAAATAACTATAGGATTGAGAGATGCATACGCAAGCAACTCCTTATTGGTTTCAATTATAGCCATGTCGTCTTCTTTTAAACTCAAGAATGCTTCTATGCCTTCTCCATCTTTTGTATCAATAAAAAAAAAAAGATTCTTGATTGGGAAACCTGGAATAGTGACCCACGATGGCTTTCCCCATCCAAAATTGGCTTCATAGAAGCCAAACCTACACCAACTGCTACATGTATAGTTATTTATATCATTCTTACCCATTAAATCTTCATGCTCTTTGAAATGTTGGTAGATATCATCTCCGCTAACTCCATTACCATATTTCACTTTAAATTTCTCAATACTTTCCCGTAGTATAGCAACCAAGTTTTGAAGAGTTGCCTCACGTTCTTGTGTCTTTGCTGGGACATATCCTAAAAGATTTCCCATTAAAGTGGGATGCCCCAATACTTTCCGCATGTTTGCTGCTAGAAATTTGCATTGCTGGCCTTGTAACACCTAAGTTTGATCTTGATACGTCCCTTGCACATTTCCAAATAAGCGCTGACACTACTTCAACCCGAGTTGGATTTGGAACGATGGCACTGGCGGCTTTAGACTTGAGACGTAGAATATTTGAGGCATCAAAAACAAATCTCCTTTTTGCACAATCTTCATAAACATATTCCCCAGAAGTTTGCAATGACTTGATGAATAAATCTTGTGGTGGGTAAATAGATGCTGCAACACCAAATTCTGCAGTTGGAAGAGCCACTACATCAGTGCCAAGGCCCATTGCTACCTAGCTACATATGAATGTTCCGAGTGTGAAGCCGTCTGCGATCTTATGTGAAATGCTAATCCCAATTGCAATTCCGCCACATTCAAAAAAGTTGGCTTGGACTAGTAGGAGGTAGCCTGTGCTTTCAAATGTTGATTCTATGCCATTTGGAAGTAATTGATTTACTATTCCATCATGGGGCTTTTCCAAAACCTTTGATATGGGACAATTGACACTGGTTTGGATAAATGCCTCACCATGGTCATTGCAACAGATTGAAAGAATGTTGTTGTGGCTAAATATTCTTCCTGCGAAAGGATAGAAGCGGCTGAGGGCTTTAGATAATGAAGTTTTCAGAAGCTTGGATCTTTCGGTAATCAATGAGTAGTGGTGATCAACTGTATTGCCCTTTTGATTAGTAGTACTATTGTTGGGATAGAAGAGAAGTAGGGGGACATACAAGTCCGGTAAAAACTGATCAAAAACAGAAAGGTTGGAAGTTGTAAGGTGGTGAGGAGTAGGAGATGATGGTGTAATTGTTTCCTTGTTGATCACTTCAACCCTCATTTTTGAACACATTTTTCTTCACACATGAGTTTCATAATGAAACATTCATCTATATAAAGGCATATGATGGTGCAATGGAAGTCAATTTCTCTAATCTCCTGTATGCATTTTTTGACAATTAAAACTTTTGGAACTAAAATTTAAATTTAGATGAAAGAACTAGAGAAAAAAAAGAAAAGAAAAAAAAAACGCTCTTGATGAATACTAAATAAACCCTAATAAACTTGCTTGAGAAAAACAAGATTTAGTAAAACGCAAAGAGTAGAGAATAAAATAACTCTTTTTTTCTTTTGTTATGGGAAGACATTAAGAATTTCTTTTTAAGGAAATGAATATTCATATATTCTCACGACTTCAAAGAGTCAGCACCAGGATATTACATACGACAGAGCCTCGCGAATAAAAAGAAATACTCTTTGCCTTTTCTGCCTAACCGGGAAGAAAATCCCTAACAAATAACACTCATTAAAGAAATTCCATGCACACTTTATTCCTAAACTAAAAAACAAAGGTAAAGTTAAACTATGCCTAAGAACACAACTCACATGAGACATAGTGATCACCTGCAACTCACAAGAGACACAGTAATTGTTGTACGAGACTGGAAGAATTTTTTTACTTCTTTTGGCTTACTCACTAGAATTATTTATATTTCCTTTTAAATAGAGCATTCTTTTTATTATTTCATTGAACACGATCAAATTCTTTTCTATTTTCCAAAGATATGCTGGACTTATTGATTGGACAAATTAATTCATTAGACTTTGATTTAAAAAACTAGGTGGGCTATGATACAAAGTCATATGATTTGACAAAAAGTGACTGGTCTCTTCTATTTAAATAACGTGTTGGATATCGCACCATATATGGATCCCATGCCATTCTCTTAATCAGGAGAAGTCTTGTACTACAATGACTGATCGATCGACCAGAATTTGATATATTATAGGGACCTCTCATAACCAGGTAAGACGAGACAACAATAATCAATGGCGTCAAGAGCTTCAATGGCGTGTTCTTCTTGTTTTGGTATTCTTCTTCCTCTTTTATTTCTTTTTAGTTTTTGTTGATTTTGATATTCCAAATTTTAGTTTTGTTTTTTATTTTAATGAAGGAAAATTTGATTTTAGATTAGAAAATATAATGTCATGTCATTTGCCAAGTCAGCCTATTGTATGTTGATCTGAACCATTGAACATTTTAAAATCTAATGGCTCACAATGTGTGTCAAAGTTTTTGTAAAAAAAGGTGTCCCTTGATCCAGGGGATCAAATTTTCCTTCATTAAAAGAAAAAACAAAACTAAAATTCAGAATATCAAAATCAACAAAAGCTAAAAAGAAATAAAAGAAGAAGAAGAATACCAGAACAAGAAGAACACGCCATTGAAGCTCTTGACGCCATTGATTGTTGTTGTCTCGTCTTACCTAGTTATGAGAGGTCCCTATAATATATCAAATTCTGGTCGGTCGATCAGTCATTGTAGTACAAGACTTCTCCTGATTAAGAGAATGGTATGGGATCCATATATAGTGAGATATCCAAACACGTTATTTAAATAGAAGAGACCAGTCACTTTTTGTCAAATCATATGACTTTGCATTTGTAAACTATAATTGATTTTTATTGTCTATGTCTCAGAACATGTGACTCTAATTTCTACCGATAGCACCTACTAGAAAGGGTGGTAGAAGAGGAAGAAGGCTGTGAGCTTGCAGTTCATGTCTGGGCATGACTGTTTCTGTCACCTAGTTGGATTATGACTCTTAAACCCACAAATCATATGCTTCATCAATGAAATGAATGATTAAACAAAAAATTATGTTTGATATGAACTTGCACATATTTGTGTATCGGGTTTTGGAATTAGATGAACAAGAGTTAAAATACTAAACTGGGCACAAGAAACAGAGCAAGAAACCAATCAACAAAGCTAAGAAACTGATGCGCCTCCTTAGACTAAACAAGGTTGAGCTAAGATAGATATATTACACTGAAAAATTCAATATTTCGAGAGGTTTAGCTAGCAAGAAACAGATGGTGATAAGAAGATGAGGGATTGAGCAAAGTCATATGATTCGATAAAAAGTGACTGGTCTCTTATATTTAAATGACATGTTTGGATATCGCACTGTATATGGATCCCATGCCATTCTCCTAATCAGGAGAAGTTTTGAACTACAATGACTGATCGATCGACCATAATTTGAAATATTATGAGGACCTTTGACAGAACCCGCCCCGGATTTCACCTTGAAATCCAAAGTGGCCCTGCAGGGCCCACCTCAGAAGAAATTCTACCAAAAAATTTGGCAGAACTCCCTCTAAAAGGGGACTACCCAAAAACCTGTAGAAAGACATTTACACTTCTAAAATAATCCACCCTTAATCTTCTGGAGCCACCCTACTCCCCGTATCACAACATCTCCCACAACACAAAACAATTCTGAACTTAAGAATATTAGAATATTAATCTCATATTAATCTAATGTATGGGCGTACAAGAGAATAGAATACAAGATAAATGACCAATACTTTTATAATGCAGAAGCTATGACAGCTATGCCTCAACCCCATGTACGCTAGACCTCAAGCTAAACTGGCCTGCAAAATGGGCATTTGAAACCGAAGGGCCCAGGAAAAAACATTTAAAATCTGTTATAGTGAGTGGACGAAAAATAAATAATTTCGAATTAATAAGTAAAACTTAAACCTTTCCCAAGTTATTCTCTAAAACCTCGCATGCAGTAACAATATTGGAAATACTTTTAATCATCACCTTTACTGCAATCCTAATCACGTAAAAATAGAACATCTTGCAATCTCTTAAAATCTCATCCTCAATCCTTATAAAAACATCCTTTTCAAGAGGCTCGTTTGATGACTATGAAGGACTGCTGTCTAGTCATCTCATGCCGTCTAGGAGGGACTGCCACCCAGATGACGCATCGGAAGGAACTGCCAACCGGAATAGGAGGCGGTGGGTAGAAGGGACTGCCAACTAGCCACAGGTAGTTAGAAGGGACTGCCAACAAACTACCTCATGTCATCTAGAAGGGACTGCCAACCAGGTGACACATCGGAAGGGACTGCCACCCGGAATAGGAGGCGGTGGGTAGAAGGGACTGCCAACTAGCCACAGATAGTTAGAAGGGACTGCCAACTAACTACCTCATGTCATCTGGAATGGACTGCCAACCAGGTGACGCATCGGAAGGGACTGCCAACCAGACTATTACCTAGAAGGGACTGCCAACTAGGTAATATACGCATGCGCCGAAGATAGCCTTCTCAATAAACTGAATAGCCTCCTCAATAAACTGGAAACAACCTCTTTCAATTACTTGCTTTCGGAAAGAAACTCACTGTTACTTCAATAAAACATTAAAAATTCACCGAAAGCATAACTCAGGATTATCTCGCTAAATCAAATCTCAATATCTTAATAAATCCTCGAAAGCATATATCAAATACTCTGTAAATCAATAAATGCTTTCGGAAAGAAATCTCAATCTAACTCAAGGCTGATAAGTGCGGAGCTCAAAACTCAATAAATCTCGATAATTCAATCATGCTCAAATATTTGCTAAATCCTTCGTACTCGTATATCATCATAAAAACTTATATTCGAAATCAATAATTCTCATAATATTTTCTGAATCAGTCACTTCCCGAAAATCATTTCCCAACTCAATAACTCATAAATAATTAGCTTAAAAATCTATTGAAAGCCCTTGGGAAGGAAATCCACTAAAAATCCCGTAACTCATAGAGCATAATAAATCTCAAGAAATCAAGCTCATAAAATCATAATACTCAATAATTCAAATAATAAATTAAACCTCAATCGGAAAATAATAATATACTGCATGCACATTTAATTTAAAATAAATTTCCACTCACAGTACTATTTAGGCGATCACGCATATGAGTTCCTTCATCGAGCAATAGCTCGGTATATCGCCATGTATACAATTATAATTCATGAATAACATTCCGGAATTTAAATACGATTCCAATGTCCTATTCTCATAAATCAACATTTTCATTTCTTCTCCAATTTAACCCAAACTTCACCATTAACACCAATTCATTAATTTAAAGGTTCTAGGGCAGAACCAAGAGAAATCCGGCTGTTTGATTCTCGTAAATCGTTAACCGAAATTCTAAAATTCAGAAAAATTCACAATCGATACAAAACTTCTCCAATGTCCACCAAAATCACATAAACAAGCTATACAATATTTATAGGATTTAATTGGCTAAAAACAAGAATTAAAAACTTACTCTACGCGCCTCCACGCGCCATCTACAGTGGCAGCACGTGGGCCCCACGCGCCGCCGGCCACCACCTCTGATGGCCACCAAATTTCATCCACAGCATCATCTCAACATTCTAAGCATCTTTAACAACTACAACAAATCCAGAAAACGACTAGAAGTACCTCAACAATTAAGGAGAAGTTTGAACCCGAATTATGAATAGTAACCTAGAATTTCAAATCTTCGATTCTTCCTTCTCGCGTCAAATCGCTGTAAAATACTTGGGGACATCATCTACGACCCAAGGCGCTCCCAAGGACTAAGGTTTGTCGTCTGTGGTGGCCGGAATCGGGAGAAACCGGCATTGACCTCAATCTGCTACAGTGACCGTCCTCTTCTTCTCATTGCTGCACCTCCCATAGTTCATATTAAGCTACCAAACGAACCCAGAAATGAAGAGAAGGAAGAGAGCTTTCCAACGACATCTTATACGTCAAAATCTGTCGTCGGATGAAGGAGTTATGGCCGGAAGAAGGTGAAGAGGTCGGAGAGGAAGAGAGAATCGGGGAGAGAGAAGAAAGAGAGCTCGGTAAGTTTCCGAAAATGGAAACTTACCACAGTAGCTCGGCTATTTATAGAAAATTACCATAAACAGTAACTTTACCTTTTCGCTTATAACTTTCGCATACGAACTCTGATTTTTACGTACCATATATGCACGCGCTCGGTTTAACGTCGTCTACAACTTTCATGAAGAACATTTTCTTAAATTTTGACCCAAACAAAAAGCCAACTTTTAGGGCCCCCTAAAATATCGAAACGGAGCCAAAAAGTAAATGTAAATGTCGTTTACCCATCGAAAGACTCGTAAACTGGTAAATTTAGGTTCGGGACGTTACAACCTCTCATAACCAGGTAAGACGAGACAACAATGCTCAATGGCATCAAGAGCTTCAATGGCGTGTTCTTCTTGTTTTGGTATTCTTCTTCCTCTTTTATTTTTTTTGGGGAAATGCCCGTTCACCCATTTACCAAGGGGGTAATTCCCACTCACCCAAACTATTTTCAAAATGCCGGAAATGGACATCATAGCTGCAACCTTTCTTGTCTATACCCATCACATGAGTGTCTTTGTTTTATATTCTCAACTTTTGTTTTTGTAGACTTCTGCATGTACAGTTGTTGGGTAGCTCCTTGTGTAAAGAGTTGTAAAAATTTTTGTTCTTTTTTGCATGTTTCTTTGTCTAGTTATGCATGACAAGTCGTCCATACTTGCATGCTTCTTCCACTTGTTCTCTGGAATCACCACCTTACGGTGGAGTTTGTACAAAGCTAGCTGAAGACTAGTATAAGATGGAAAATAGATAGCAGATGGAGTACGTTGGAGAAGAAAAAATCTCAGTACCCATTGTTTTCCTTTGTAAACACTTTTAGTATCAATAAAGCCCTTTGTTCATAATATCATCTGTTCATATACTTTCTACTTATTAACACCACAATCATCCATACATAACCCACAACAATAATCTGTAGCTGTAATATGAAGCAGTAGCTGTTCATGATTAGCAGTAGCTGTGGTGACACTTTATTCATGTTCGTGTGAAGCAAACTAGCATTCAACCAGTGTTTTCTGTTGCAACTCCATAGAAGACTGTACAGTTTGTACTAGCATGTTCAAGTAGGTTCATCTTACTTTTTATTTTCCGGTTTTCTTAGTAGACTTCTAGTCCAAAATAGGGAAACACTGAGATAATTATGCTATTATATTGCTAAACGGACGATCATATTATCTTTAAGAATTCCTGTTTTAATTAACATGCATGCCAAGATAACTAATAAAATTAGTCAGGGAACCTCTGAGTCTAAGAACCTCTGTTTCTGCTCTTGTTTGGCCCAATAGGTTGGCTTTGTATGCAGTTTTAAGCTCTTGTCCATGTTCAAGACTCAATCTTTAATAGATGTTTTGGCATATGTGTAGTTAGGACAGACCTCCTTAAATCTGGTATCAGAGCCTAGTTTAGCATTATAATAGTATAGTTATATCAGTAAAGTACCTTGAGGACAGAAGTCATAAACACACCTAGTAAGAAAACAAGAAAAATTTGAACCTGTAATTAAGAGTCAGTACAATCCGACCCTGTATTGGGGGGCAATAGACGACTATTGGAGGCCAATAGACGATTCCGTTATCTTGAAATCTAATCTGTTTGTTACATATATTTAAATCTGTTGTTGTTTTATGATAGATTATCACTTAATTTAGAAATCACAGAGCATCAAAAACGTAAAATTACTCTAGATCATAATACTTTAGTTTGTTATTTTCCACAGAAGAATAATAAGCATATTTTACATAGTGAAGAACATCCACTAATTAATAGTGTCATAGACCTTATAATTAGCCAAGCAGAAAGTATAAAATTAGAACATAGTCAGTATAATCAGAAATTACAGCAAGTATTAGATTATTTTCAGAAAAATTCCCTACAAATAATTAGACAAAATTTAAGTTTTATACAATCACAACTAGAAGATAATAATAGAAATATACAAAGGTTTCCTAGTAGAAAAGAAATAAAAGAGCTTGTAGACATCATTGACAGTAAGCCGAAGCAAGTAGAATTGCAGTCCTTAGAAATTGTAGAACAGCTGAAAATAGAAGTACAGAAAATTAAATTAGTACAAAAAGAATTAACAGAGCAAATAGAAAAATTGCATAGTAAAATAGATAGATTATTAATTTAATGAATGATTCTAGAAATAATAATAATTACATCAAAGCATTAAAAGAAGTTAGTGAGTTAGAAGAAGAACCAATAGGATTTTCAGACTTTACAACAAGTGTTCCTAGTAATAATATTCCCATAAGGCAAAATAATTTTATTATCCAATTGATAATAAATTTAGCAGAAAAAATAGATCACATAGAAGAACAAATAGCAGAAATTAATCAACTTTTAAATAGCACATCAGCATCATTACTACCATCATTAGTTAATAAATTAGAAACTTTAACATTAGGCACAAGTAATATAAGAAAAAGAAAAATAAACCCTTTTGATAATAGCAAATGGAACTCTTTAGAAGAAAAGGAAAAGAAATAGTAAGAACCGAAGATATATATCCTAGTGAAGAGGAAGCACAGGACTTTCTTAGAAATGGATTTTTAAGATCACAAAGAAATAGACATAATTTATATCAATTAGGAAGATCTGAAAATAGAAATAGCATAGTAAGTAGCATAAGTCAATATGAAATAAGTTGCATAGATAAAGAAGTTATACTAAATTTACTTAGTAATTCGGCAATAGAACAACTTAGAAAATCAAACTATTCACAAATTCATATAGGAACTATATTAATCGGAATAGCAGGATTAACTAGAGCACAAGTAGGAACTAAAGCATTAGTATACATATATGATGATAGATGGGATAATCATCAACAAGCAGCCATAGCAACAGCTGAAGTAGACCTTAGCACAAACTTAGCAATTATAGGTTGCATTCCAAATTATGTAATGAATATTAAAAAATTTAGTAAATATATTAATTAAGGTAAGCATTAGAACAAAAAATTATAATATGAAAGGAGATTTTAAAAACTTAAGTGTTAGTTTAATGTATGTAGGAAAAGTGTCAGACAAATTTAACTATAAGTTTAATGTTGAATTCCAAAACTTAGTACAAACTTTTGGAAGTAAACATGTTAATATGATAGAAGCAAAACCAGTAGATAATAGTTTTTTAGAAGGAACTCAATGGTTATTACTTAATTTACATGGATCAAAAAATAAACAACCTGATAAAGCACAAATTTTTGAAAATCACTTAGGAGAAGCATCAGTAAGGTTTAGCAATTATAGACAAATAGAAAATGTAGAAGACTTAGAAAGTGAAGCAGAAATTAATATGGCTTTTGATAATTTAGAAATCAATATGATTGAACATAATTTTGATAACATAGTAGATAAAGTAATAGAAGACATAGATAATTTGAGTGAAGAACAATACTTAGAAAAATATAAAACTTATGAATTAGGATTACATAGACTAAATGATGAGGAACTGAAGCAATTAATATTAAAAATAGGATTAGAACATATTTTAGGAGAAAAAGAATATAACAACATGTTAATAGAAGTAGAATGTATGCCTGTAGAAGAAACTAGTTCAATAGGAACTTGAGGAATCCATACTGAACCAAGAGTAGGTAGAACCGATCAACAAAATATAAGACCAACTAGAGAACATTATGCAGAAAATAGTAGAACTTATGATTATGAAGAAACTAGACCTAGAAAAAATAGAATACCTTATTCAGGAATAGAACATGTAAACTTAGCAGGAAATATATTAAACATAGATCATGTAGACCCACAAGATTGGGAAAAAACAATAGAAAGATGGGAGAAAGGATGTGTACATGCGGCAATCATGTTAGATTTTAGTAATACAACTGATATGTTAGATTATTTTGAACATACTTTAGATGGAATGGTATTTGATTTCTTTCAAGCATGGAAAGTAAAAAATCCACAACAACATCAAGCGGCAAAAGAAACTTTTAATATAGATACTTTTGTTAAACTTATTAAGTATGAGTTTTTAGATCATAATAGGTTAGATGGTAGAAACGAACAAGAACAAATTAGAGCAATAAGAAATTTAGAGCAATTACAAATTTGTGATTTGCAATACATAGGAGAATATACTACAGATTTTAAATATTTAGGAAGAACAGGTAGGATTAATGACATAAATTTATTAAATACATATATGACTAAAATTAAAGGACCAATAGGAGAAAAAATATGGAGAGAATGGCAAAAACACCCTAGAAAAGATGATATAGCAATAGGACCTAGAACACAACATGTATATGATATATTAAGAGAAGAATGTAGACAATTAAAAGCAAAGAGACAAATTAGAAAACAATTTTACATGAGCTGTAAGAACATAGATTTACCTAAGCAATATGGTTGTCATAGGAAAGATAAGTATAATAAGAAAATTAGACCATACAGAAAGAGCTATAGGAAGAAGTATAGATCATATAAGCAACATAAGACCTTTGACATACAACCTTCAAGAACCTTTAGGAAGAGAAAATACATTCCTAAGCACTTTAGGAAAAGAACCAATAAACCTTGGATTAGAAAATACAAAGCACCAAAAGATAAGAGTACTTGTAAATGTTATTTTTGTGGTGAAGTAGGACACATTAGACCTAAATGTCCTAAGTTAGGAAAACAACCTAGAGAAAAAGTACAATTAATTGAGCAATTTAAATTAGAAGAAGATGAAGACTTAGAGTCAATATATAGCTTAGACAACTTAAGTGATAGTGAAAGCATTTAAAGCATAAATAGCATAGATATGTTATCCGAATCAGAATTAGAGTCAGATTACTCTAGTAATTCAGATAGTGAACTAGATGAAAATATATGTATGTTTGAGGAAGAACAAGAAGAATTTCAATATGTTAATTTAGGTTGGCCTCAAGAATGTAGTAAATGTAAGAAAGTAGTAGTTGAAAAATATTATACAAGCAAGATAATATTTTGTAAACCTTGTTATACTAATGAAACATTAGAGCTAAATTCAATAGAGGACGAAGAAATTAATATGCAAAACATTGGAGAAAATCAGAAAACTAGTTCTTTAATAACTATTAATTGTGAGTTAGAACTATCTAAAGAACATAAGATTCAAACAGTAGGTATGATAGATACAGGTAGCACTAAGAGTGTCATAAAGGAAGAGTTAGTACCAACACAATTTAGGCAAAAACTAGTTAAACCAGTTAGAGTATCACAATTTGATACTAGAACTGTATACTTAACACATTGTATGACTAATATACCTATAAAGATAGAAAGACAATTATTTACCTTACCTTTAACATTTATATCACCCGTAGGATCTTATCAATTTATCTTAGGATTAAACTTTCTTAAAAGCTTACAAGGATTTTTGTATATACCTCCGGATATAACTTTCTTTAAGAAAGGTATAACTACAACTGATCAAAGTAATTTGATAGAAGCTTATAATAGCATTAGCATAGAAGAGTCAAGAGAAAATAGCTTTAGAGAAGAAGAAAATCTAGATAACAATGTCGATGAGCAGAATAGTATAGAATATGATGAATCAATCTTTGAACTTGAGTATCCAAACATAGGAGAAGTAGCTCTAGTAGAACTAAAACAAATAGGTAGACCTAAAACATTAGAAGAATTATTACAATTAGCAGAACATACTCGAATCATAGGAGAAGATCCCCAACTACATTGGAATAAAAATAAGATTTTAGCAAAATTAGATATAATTAACCCAGATTTAACTATTAAAACAGCAGATATGCCTTGTAATTTATTGGGTAAACAAGAATTTGAGCAGCAAATAAAAGAGTTATTAAACCTTAAAGTAATTAGACCTTCTAAATCTAGACATAGGTCAGCAGCCTTTATAGTTCGAAAGCATTCTGAACTAAAAAGAGGTAAAGCTAGAATAGTTTATAATTATAGGAGACTAAATGACAATACTTATGAAGATAGTTATAAATTACCTAATAAAGATGAGTTAATAAATAAGATTCAAGAGAGTAAATACTTTAGTAAATTTGATTGTAAATCAGGTTTTTGGCAAATTAGATTAGCTGAAGAATCAATAGAATGGACAGCCTTCACTTGTCCAGAAGGACACTTTGAATGGTTAGTCATGCCATTTGGATTGAAAAATGCACCTTCTATTTTTCAAAGAAAAATGGATCAACTTTTGAAGAAGTATGATAGTTTTTGTAGTGTATATGTAGATGATATACTTATACATAGCAAAAATAGAAATGAACATAGAAAATAGTTTTTGTAGTGTATATGTAGATGATATACTTATACATAGCAAAAATAGAAATGAACATAGAAAACACTTAGAAATAATCTTGCAAGAGTTTATAGATAATGGTATCATTATTAGTAAAAATAAAATAGACTTAGAAAAACAAGATATAGAGTTTTTAGGAATATATATTAAGTCAGGAACTATTCAATTGCAGGAACATATAGCTAAGAAGGTTATAGAATTTCCAGATCGATTAGAGGATAAAAAGCAGTTACAAGCATTTTTAGGATTATTAAATTATGCTAGAAGTTTCATCCCAGATTTAGGAAGAAAAATAGCAGTTTTACAAAGTAAGACTAGCAAAACAGGTCAGAAATACTTTAATACAGAAGATATTAAGTTAGTTCAGCAAATTAAACAAGAAATTACACAACTTAAACCTTTAGCACTACCATTAGATAGTAGTTACAAAATAGTAGAAACAGATGCATCAGCATTAGGTTGGGCAAGAATTTTATATCAGAAAAAGTTTAAAGAATTACCAAAGTCTGATGAGCAAATTTGTAGATATGCATCAGGTAAATTTAGTGATATACAATCTCGATTACCAGCCACAGATTTAGAAATATTAGGCATAATTAATTCTTTAGAAGCATTTTCTTTATTCTTACATAATGAAATATTTACAATTAGAACTGATTGTCAAAATATTGTTTCTCATTATAATAAAATCACTACTAATAAACAAGCAGCCAGAAGATGGGTCAATTTTATAGATTGTATTACAGGAAATGGATTTAGGCCACAATTTGAGCATATAAAAGGAGCTGATAATACACTTGCAGATATCTTATCTCGGCTTCTTCTTTGACAGGTATGGACTTCTTCAGGCCTTCATCTTCTAGTACTCAAAGAGTAGAAAGTGGTGTGCCACCTCAAAGTGGTAATACACTAAGCATGACAGCAAGATCAGCAAATATTAGTTACAACTTTAATGGCTACACTGTGCAAGAAATTAGAAATCCACTCTTTAGATATAAAAGTACAGCATCATTATCGACTAGACAACAAGTTCTATTAGATAATTTTTGGAATATTAGAATAAATGCTATGGATATGAGAAGAGGTCAAGAAAAATTAATTAGAGCACTTGAGCAGGAATTTTCAGCCAATAATTGTGATCTTGCTAGATATCAAGAAGAGTATCCTAAGTCAAGAGCACAATATGCTAGACTTCAGACACAATATAATCACCTTAAAGCACAACATGATAATCTGAATGCATTGTATTATAATTTGCAAAATGAGCATGATACAGTAGTTGATCATTTTCGTACACTAAATATAAATTATCAGAAAACAGTTGAGTTTATTAAGCAAGAAGAAGAAAGTAGTTGGCCTGCATCTCTGTTAGAAAGAAAACAAAAAATCCCTACTTTTTACAAGCCCTAGCAAAAGAAAGGTTTTCGTATTTACATCATGATTGTAAAGATAAAATCTTCAAGTTACAGCATGATAAGCATCTTTCCCTTCAAGTAGCTATCCAGAATTTTCTCTTTAATCTTATATCTCATCCTCAACCTGGTATAGGAGTCCTTTGTCATGATACATTTTCTCACCCTGAAGAAAAAGCACGATTTCATATTCTATTAGCTACTATTAATATGAGAGACTTTGGTGAAATGTACATTGAGCATGATAATCGTAGAGTTAGAGTTACTCCAGGTTTTCTAATGGAACATGGAGTGTTAAAAAGTCTTTATGTCCAAAATGAACATCATATAGAGTCATTCTCCTATCACCTTAAGTATGCTATAACTCATTATCTTAAGCAATGGGGAAGTATAGGATTAGGTTATAGTACTATCCGATTAGAAATAATCAGCATTCCTTCATATCCCCGTAGGACCAGTCTATATCATGATAAAGCCAGACACCTAGTCATCATATCACTTCGTAATTATATAGAGCCACCTCCTTTACCAACAATTGATGTGGCACCAACAGTGGAGGATATTCACAAATTTCGTGCAGCCCAGCTTGTAGTAGATGATTTCTTTGATGATACAAATCTGCAATTAATCTACCAAGCCAATGCTGTAAATATCTACACTAGAGAACACCTGGATGGAGTACCACGACCAGGAGAGTTGTACACTGTTGATATGAGCACAACCACTAAAGAAGTGTATGATTTATTGTATAAAGAAGAGCAGGAGAGCCAACAAGTGAGAGAAAGTGATGCTGATTACTGGGATAATCTCGATGATGAAGAACTCCATAACATTGAAAACATGATGGAGGCTTGACGATCATCTCACTACATCAACATAGAAGATAAGACTCAAGCATGAAGATCTATTTCACACTTTTCAAGAAGTTCATTTCTCAAGCAAGAAGATCAAGATGAACAGCTCAACATAGTATTCTCAGCAACTGCCAAGAAGAAACGAAGCAGTGATCCAAGAGGCAAGAGGCAAGAAAAAGCCAAAATAACATTCAGCATGGGACCAGCAAGGAACTCCTCAAAAAGAAAAGGACATCAATGTCTTTTCACAGCAAAGAGTTGTGTAACTGGGCAACTTTCGCTAGTACTGGGGCAAATGGGAAATATCCCCTTTTTTTTTAGCATTTGTTGATTTTGATATTCCAAATTTTAGTTTTATTTTTTCTTTTAATGAAGGAAAATTTGATTTTAGATTAGAAAATATAATGCCATGTCATTTGCCAAGTTAGCCTATTGTATGATGACATCATTCAAACAATAAATCTGAACCATTTAACATTTTAAAATCTAATGGCTCACAAAGTGTGTCAAAGTTTGTGCTAAAAAATGTGTCCCTTGATGCGGACCCTATTAAGTTTTTGTATTAATAAAAATAACAAACCACAGGGCCTATGGCCCAGGCAACCCATACTGATCCTACGTCCTTGTAGCTAACTAGGTGGGCTATGATACATATATATGTAGGTGATCTTAGGCTTATTAAGTTTTTGTATTAATAAAACAAAAAACCACCGGGCCTGTAGCCCAGGCAACCCATACTGATCCTACGTCCTTGTAGCTAACTGAGCTATAATCATATCACTCAACTAATTGGAAATACATACATGATTGAAATTTGAATCGACATATTTGGTTCTTGTTACAAATTGAAGATACATGATTTCATGAAAGAGATTGATGTCCACAATATAAAAATAAACAATGGAAGGGATAAGAAGAGACTCTGCATGTATTTTCTTCTTCTCTTTTTCATGAGTAGGGGAAAAAGAGGAACTTTCACTGGAAAAATGAACAAAAATGTTTATGGGGGTGTGTGTTTAGAAAATAAGCATGTGTAGATATAATTTACTTAATTTTTTTTTCTTTAATAACATAAAAAAAAAAAAAAGAGGTGTACGTACAATAATATTCAGAGTGTGGACTTACTTTTTTTTTCTCTTCCTTGACATATTGTATTATAGTTTCTGTGTTAAAGTCTTGATAAGGTGGGGATAACGAAACCTGAATCTTAATAGGTGGAAAATATAATATGATTCGTATCAATGAAGAGTTAAAACCAACATTGTCCTCATTGTTATAAACTGAGCTCGAAAGCTAAATTCATGTTGGATTTAGGCATGAGAGTGAAGTCCGGGCGAAGGTCCAAGAAAACCTACACATAAATATACTAAACTAAATGCAGACGAAAGATACGGAAAACCCCCTTTGGCGAGCCTCCATTGCTCACGACCTTCAGAGAAGACTAATATGAGACACCATCCTCAAGGCACAAGACCTTGACTTCCTCAACGTATGCTCCATAATAGCTCTAGGTGCTCATGTAAAGATCAACTCCATTGAGAAAGATATAATGTCCAAAGAGCAATGCGTCACACAATAGGCTCATTTCAAAGAATAACGACCAAGGTCCTCCATTAAGATCATGGCCTTGAACACATCCAACATACTTCACGACTGCCCATAGATTACCCTCCAAAGATGAAATGAAGTGCAAAGAAGTCCAACCACCCAAGTGAACAAAAGCTAGTGAGTGCAGCGCAATTCCAGCAATGACCCTTCTGTCTTCAAATGCTCATATCTTAGACTCAGAAAGTGATAGATAACTGGGACTGCTTGGAATGGAAAGTAAAGAGCTTTCTATCCATATAAAGTGATCCACCTATCTCCAATTAAGATGAAAACTATAGCTGGTCAAAGTTGCCAGCTTGTAATGAAGTCTGCTGTTGACCCTCAGTCACCAAAATTGCAATATCTGAAACTCCAAAGATGCAAAAAGGGTGAGACTAACTAGATAAGAAACTAGACTCATGAGACTACCTGGTGGTACCTTTTCACTGAAATATAAGTTCTGAGTAAAACACCGTTGGCCTCCAAACTCACTGATCTGTTCTGCAGTTTCTGCTGTGCCCTGTTTCTGACCTCTATCACTTGGAACTCAAAATCTGAAGTTTGGAAGGCTCAATTTAAAATCAGGATATATAGGACAAGTGAAGTTACATCTCTGAAAAATTTCAGCTCCAAATATCTTGATATATAGAGGATGTAGCTTCTCAAAGTCATTGTACAGTAGCTGTCTTTGTTCTGACCTTTATCCATTGACAACTAAATAACTGAAGTTCCAGGAACCCAAAAAGGCTAAAATCTGGAAAGAAGATTGTTCACATATAGATTAAAAGCTGCAGAAAATTTTAGTTCAAGTTCACATGTGGATTAGAATCTACATTCACCCAAAGTTAACTGAACTTTCTGGACAGAAATTGCTCACTACCAAAATCATTCTCCTTCACATTTCTAACTCCACACGTCTCCCATCCTCTAAAAAATGACCAAAAAGCTTTATTCACTACAAAAAGGAACTACTAAAGGAAGAAATATTATCGATGATGTGGTAGGGTTGCCTCCCTAGTGAGCGCTTTGTTTAAGGACTTCATTGCCGGTCCATAGAATTGACTCTTTGTCAAGGTGGATACTTCTCAAGTGCGACCACGCTATTGTGTGGGGCTAATGGACTCCTTGATGTGTCATAGAGGTAAGGTCAAGAGCTATCCATGAATATTGCAATTGGTGACCAAAAGTGGTGCTTCTTAATCTTCCTCTTCTTCTCAATTTTTCTTCTAGGAATCAATATCCTTGCCTTCTCCTTCTCAAGTGGTGTAGAAATAATGCTTTTAGGAACAATAGGTGGTGGAAACTCCCGAGAGTGATAGGAAAGGTTGAATTCATGTGCTCCACTTCCTTTCCAATCCATCACTTCATTGTAGAAACATTGACCACTTAATAGTGGATTGAGAGGTAAAAGTACCTTAATTTCAATCTTCTCATTAAGAACATAAGTGCTTAATGTTCTACTCACCACCTTGGGAAGCTCATGATGGATCTTCTTTATCATCATAAGGCATTGAAGGACTCTCTTCCTCCTTGGGATTATCGACCTCAAAGATTAAGGGATCATGGTGTAACTCTTCAAGCTCTGCATCTTCCTCACTAAAAAAGCTATCCTCTTCTTTGGAATCAACTTCATATACCTCCTCTTCATTGTGAAAATTAGAGTTCCAATATTGCACCGATTCCTCCGAAATGTCATCGCACACCCTACTTGCATTGGAACTTTCATAACCAAGCTCACTTTCTTGTACATGAACATCACCCTCTCGATCTTGAATAGACAACTCTTGCTCATGATGCTCATAATATACTTCTTCTCTTAAAATAGGCTCTATTTGCTCAAAGACTCTTGCTCATGAGAAATTGTGAAGGGTAGCTCTTGTGCAAGAGTAGGCTCAAGTTGCTCATTGGAATGTGAAGACATGCCTTGAGAAGATTGCAATTGAACATTGAAGGCTTGCAATCGAGCTTGGGAGGCTAGGCATTGAGCTTGGGAGGCTTGCAATTGAGCATTAGAGGCTTCCAATTGAGCTAGTTGTTCTTCAAGTGATGGTTTCATAGGCTCAAAAGCTTGCTTTTGTGGATATGCTTCGGGTACACGTCTCTTGATACATCCCCATCTTGTTCTCATATTCTTGCATAAAATCCGCAAACATCACCAAATGTTGGCATCTACCTTCCAGATCATGTATTCAGTCACGGGCATATGTAGCTTTATCACGAGGAATTTCAAAGCCTACCACCAAAGTGTTAGTCAAGAAAGGCAAATTTGAAGGCAAGGAAGGAGTGTTCACAACAAATGTTGTGTATAAAGAGATTTTGCTTCCTTCAAGTTAACGTGATCTTATAAGGTACTTATAAGGCTTAATGTTTATTTGTAGGTGTAACCTTTATGGAGTTTTACTTATATATTTTAGCCACATTTATATTTTCAGGACTTCATGGGTGTGCTGATTTTAAGGACTAGGGAGACGAGATAGTGAGAGATGATAACATGTTCAACTGTCAATCTTTGTGTTTGGGTGATAATAGTGACTTTTACTTTGTTTGTAAAATGTGTTTTAGATGTTAGTACAATTTAAGTACCATATTAATTTGTCTGCTACAATTTAAGTGAATGCCTTTCTCTCTCCGATGTCAACTGCTTGATGCTTTTACATCCCTTGCCAGTGTCAAAATTTCGCTTATTACACAAATAATTTCAAAATAATTGCAGAAGTAAACATGGGTTTGGAAAAAAAAAAGGTGAAGATAGATAATATAAAATGATAATGATAAATAGAATAAAAATTAATCGCATGAGCGAGCGTGGCCCTTCCGCAAGGCTAGTCCTCATTAAATCCAAGCAAATCATAGTATTGAGTAGAGTATCACACTTCATTTAACTAACTCAATAACATCTCTCACTCTCACTGGTTGGCATAATCCAATCTAGCATCAATTATTGCCAAAAAGAAGAAGAAGCTAAAAGTAACTTCAACGCGGCTCTAGCCACACAATGAACAGTCTTAATACAAATTCTAGGAACATATTGTCACTAACATAACTGAAAAGGACTAGCAAGTAACCGAGCTTCATCCAATCATGCACCATCATGACTGAGATCATCATCCGTAGCCGACAATGCATCAATCACATTCTTTAAAAAAAAAAAAAAAAAGAATTACACTAAATATTAGTGGATATGTAAACTGTTTTTTTTTTTTTGAGAAATTCAAGTGACTAGTTTTTTCCAGCCATGAGTTTCATGTGACACGACATGAGCGCTCTTTTGTAGGCTAGGCAAATCTTTGTGCGCTACCATGCACTATTCACGATGCTACTGTAGAAAATACTTTATGTGAAATTTTGATGGTGCAAATATATTCTTGCGACAGTGAAGGCGTGGTTCACCCTCTAAGAAAAAATAGACGCATATTGAATATCTTCGCAAAACGGCCCAATATAAGTTGTAAACTTGTAATGTAATAAGAGAAATATATACCAAAGATATATAATTAAAATTTTCAAGCACATTATAGACAATATTCTAAAAAAAAAAGTATATTATTTGTTTATACCACATGTGTACAGATGTGCAAACAACGAATATATACGGCTAAATGACCATTAAATGATGTTTGAGTCCTTACTCTACAAAGGAGGCCTAGGGCCCAACACACATGCTTGCCTCACTTTACTAACTTTGATAGCCATATCTAGTCCTACATGGGAAAAGAAAATGGTGACAAGCTCTAACATACACTATAAATATATGCATCTCCTCTCATTCAAAGTAAGCCACCACTATTTATTAACTCCTACTTTGTCTACATTCTCACTGACTTAGGCATCGGAGAGTCGAATGCCGGCAACCCCGGCATTCACTTTGACCTCTGTTCATGATTGACATATATGGATTGTGAAAATGGTAACCCTCACAGTCATCCATTTCTGTAGATAGCGGCACAATGACACCGCATCAATATTATTTTTTCATTATAGACATTGAGAATAACGTAGAATTAAAAATTTCATAGCTAGTAGAAGTATAGACTTCTAATTCCTCTCGTATATTCTCTCTGTCTCTATATTATTCTCTACTCTATAACAAATCGGGCATACATTTAAAACCGAGTATGGGTGCTCACGCATGAGTTTTTCACCCCCCATTATCCATTGTTATTGTTACTGTTACGTTTCTTGTTCTAGATCTCGGATCCTTGTCAGCTACCATGGTTTCTTCTTGGTCTCGTTGGTGGAGAGAATGATGCTTTTGTGAGGGATCTCATCCTATTGGTTGTTGGTTCTCTCTTGATCTGCATTTTGGAATTTGTTTGGAATCGGTTTATCATGACGGAATTTATGGGTATTCTGTTTCCGGCGGCTCCTCAGCGTCGGTGCTTGGCTAGTGGCGCAATCTGGACTGCAACAACTGGGGTTTCGGTTGTGGGTTGGGCCTCTTATCGGGTATATGTTTTAGTTTTTATTGTTTTAAGGATTAATTTTCTGATACTGGCTCTCTTGGAGCCTAAGAGAAAATTAATTTTCCTTTTTAGTTTTTATTTGTATTTGCATGTCCATTAGACTGATTATGTATTTCCTTTTACAGCCCATTGGGTTAGCTTGGGGCAGCTTAATTGATCACCTAATAATTGGAAGTATAGACTTCTTTTTTTTGAATAAATCGGGCATACACCTAATAATTGGATAGCAGCCCACTCCTTAAATGCAGAATGCATTTAAATTTTGAAAGTATACTTAACAATTAGTTGGGTATAAAAACAGAAGCCCAGAAACAGAGGCGTACACACTATTCGAGGACTCACTACTACTGACACCTCTTCTGACCCAAAAACATGTGTACTCTAGAGAAGCGCGGCAACATCTTCTTCCTAACCCTAACCGGCGCCGGAGCCGGCGACGACGACGACGATCACCGCCTCGGCCTCCCCGTCATCTCCTCCCTCCTCTCCGCCCTCGCCGACGCCAAGTCCCAATCCTCCCCCGGCTCCGTCCTCATCACCACCGCCCGCGGCAAGTTCTTCTCCAACGGCTTCGACCTCGCCTGGGCCCAAACCGCCGGCTCCTCCTCCGCCGCCCTCAACCGCCTCCACCAGATGGTCGTCGCCTTCAAGCCCGTCCTCGCCGCCCTCCTCTCCCTCCCCATGCCCACCGTCGCCGCCCTCCCCGGCCACGCCGCCGCCGCCGGCCTCCTCCTCGCCATCAGCCACGACTACGTCACCATGCGGCGCGATCGCGGCGTGCTCTACATGAGCGAGGTCGACCTGGGGCTGCCGTTTCCGGACTACTTCGTGGCGGCGTTCCGGGCCAAGATCGGGTCGGTCTCGGCCCGGAGGGACTTGCTGCTGAGGGGGATGAAGGTGAGGGGAGAGGAGGCGGTCAGGATGGGGATCGTGGACTCGGCGCACGATAGCGCCGAGGCGGCGGTGGAGGCGGCGGTGCGCGTGGCGGAGAAGCTGGGGGAGAGGAAGTGGAAGGGTGACGTGTACGCCGAGATTAGGATGAGCTTGTACCCGGAGCTGTGTGGCGTGCTGGGCTTGGAGGCCAAAGTCGTCGCCACTCCGAAGCTCTGAGCTTGAAGGCGTCGTCTCAATGTTTTCGATTCAGCAAATTGGGAAGGAATAACTTTGAAATTGAAATTGATTCTGGGTTTGAAACTCTGGATTAACCTATGTAATATTGTAACAACTCAAAGCAAATAAGGAATGTGAATTACTGTCGAACCATACTTGTGTTCGAATCAAACTTCAGACTCTCGTTGAGACGGTGTTCTATTATTAGAGAATAATAACTCGTGTTCTATTATTAGATCGTTGGAAGCTCAATGTTGAATTCTGAGCTAAACAATGACTGGTTTTGTTGTTGGTAGATAATGTATGTAATTACTAACACGAGTTGGTTCAGTTGGTTTGGACGTATTTATAGTTGAGTCGATAATGAATGTGCTTGTAGTTGGTATGGATGTGCTTGTAGTTGAGTCTCAGTTTAAGTTTGAACTCTATTGTCAGCAGTCTTGCGTTGAGTCGCGCGATTTGTAAATTTTCTGTAGATATGCATACCTGTAAATTTCTTACAGAAATTCATATCTGAGAATCGTGGCGGCGTCAAAGTGCAAGATATCCATACTTTTGTATCAGATAATGTAGGTAGTTAATCTTCAATCTCTATGCACTTGTAATGGAGACTGGCATGGGGACCGACTAAAGACCCTTGGACGCTCAAGTGAGGTAATTTACGATTTTGATGAACTAACCATATTAGCATAGAGGATCATACTTAGTACGGCGGGTGCGACCCTTACTGGATTGGGCAGGAAACATATGACCATTCAGAAAATTTGGTCGGAAAAGCCTAAATATTTGCAACTAAGAATCGGAGGGTCGGCCAGGCGAGCCAACCCTATGAAGTCCCACAAATTATGTCGGCCATATGTCTTGATATCCATACGGCGCTCACCAATCAAGGGTGAGCATGGCATATTTAGCCAACCGACCCTTTTAGATTGTAAACACCACCACCAGCATACATTTATAGTATCCCATTCTGCTTTTCCATTTCGTTATCTTCAATGTGGGACGCCGTCGCCTATTTACTCTCACCATATATAGTCAGCTAGCCTCGACAGCCCTAACCCTCTCTATTGACAATACCAAAGTTAGAAGTTGGCAGGTAAAGTGACATTAGTATATTTTTTTCTTCGTTTGATCTAGGCAATAGGGTAGTCTTGCACTATTGTAACGAAAGTGACCGGGTTGTATGTTCATTTTCGTCGAGAACTTGCTGAAGATGCAGACTGGATTCTGCCCTCCGGTCCGTCAAGATCAGTTTGGACTACTACAATGAGAGCTTCAGATGCATCATAGGATAGAGGTAGAAAGAGAGTACACATACATAATGATTTTATACACCATAGAATATAATTGGACAGGTAAAGAACTTGAGTTCTATAATAATTCCGAAAATTCGATGAACCAAAAATCCCGAAGTGCAATCAGAGGCCAAATATCTCAAGGGCCTAGGAGCCGAGCTAAGCTAAATAAGAACCTCCCATTCACATATGTACAAATACAAGACTGCAAGATCTCTTAAATACAGTTAACAACCAATGCTTTTGACTATATTGCTACTAGCTTGGTAAACTTCAGAATCCTTGGTGAAGGAGCAGTGCAACGCCCTAACCAACATTTACATCATTTGGAAGTTGACGATAGCACCTTGCAGCCTTCGATTGTGTTTTAGTGAAAATAAGAGCAGGCAGTTGCTCTCAGTTTTATGAATTAATATAATACATTGCCTGTGCTTCGAGGAAATGGGAGTCCTTGTACTTTCTTCCCTTTCCAACGCGAACTCCATTTTGAATCCACTCATCACGACGTAGCCACCCATCTCGAGCAAAGTCAAGAATTCCAAGGATCTGGTGTGAGCAGGACATAAGCTAAGTTGGTAACATGATATAAAAAAAAATTATATAAACAAAAGAAAAAAGTTTAACCACTAGCTAGCAAAACATATTAGATTCCGATACATATGACCAACAGAGGACGAACTAATGCCTTTCAGACAAAAGTTGGATACAATTATAAACTGCACAGATAGAAAGTGCTTGACTCACCGCTCCACCTTTCCATGGTACAAAAGTTGGATTGCCTCTCGATTGCAAGACCTAATTAACATTTAAGAGATAATGTAATAACCACATATGAGAAGAGGCATGACAAGAAATAGTATGAAAGGTACTACTGAATCAGGCAGCAATCAATGAATCTATGATGTTCATAAGACCATATGTGGAAATCATTATCCATAACTATAAAAAATAAATTAATTAAAAAAAAGTTGTATCATCAAACTTTTCATTTCCATCCTTTTATGGTTTTACCTCCTCCATACTCAACCATGACCATAACTAAGATTATAAAAACTACAAAACAGTAACTCCAGAGGCACCTAAAATTCCCTAAACCTTAGCCACTAATAGATATCAGTGTGCCCTTCAATTGAAAAGCACCTTTCTGTTTTCATATCAATTGCTGAGCTACACACATATATTAGTTATTAAAACATATGGACAGAGCTTGGCTCTGCTCAAACCAAGTAACATATGAGAGATCAGGTTTACATATTTGCACGGGCAAAGTATAGGAACATAGGGCTATGGAAGTTGAACAAGAGGAAACCAAGTAATGCATGCTTAAAACCATTAAGAAAGTAAATTACCTCAACCCTATCAATTGCTTCAGTTGAAGGAATTGCAAGTAAAACCCTGCAAAAAAAAAAAAAAAAATCTTATTAATATCACATGCGTGTCTAAAACAACAAGTCAAAGGTCCATTGCAATGCCTTTGCAATTTATTAATGAAGTACCTGGGTATATCCTTCATCTAAATTTTTCTTTTCCAAAAACAGACACAGAATGAAATTACAATGACAAATTTTCACTGCCCTGGTTTTAATAGGTCACAGGCCCTTGCACAAGAATGCAATACCAAAGCATACTTAGAAACTAGAAAATTTTGCAGAAAGTTGTGATGAGGTGATTCATCGATAAGTGTAAATGGAGGCCTGCAAACAACTTTTCCAAGCATGGAGCCCCTGAACTAACTATTGCAATCCATATTGTATACTTGAAGTGTCCATACACAAAGCTTAATCTTGGTCAATTTCCCTGTCGTAACTCAAAATTTGCAAACTAGATGGCATAATTTACATAAAACATCATAGGCATCACCACCAAGAATACTAACTAACAATTAGATGAGAGTAGAACAAACCTCTCCTCCACTGCAGGAATGAGACCTCTTGTTAAAGCCACTCCTCCAATCTAAAGCATGACACTGTCATTTTTTTCCTTCTACTTAAAATAATCAAACATAGAAACTCATAGTCTAATTTGGTCAACAACTCACCAATTGTATACTGGAAAACAACTTTCTTTGGAGGTCTAAACGTCCTGTACAAAAGCAACAAGTGGTACTAAGGTATCAGATAGAAAACCAAATAGTTGGCAAGTCTACAGATACCTACCTGTTGAAAGGATGCTCCTCATTATGGCTTCTGCAAGGCCAACCTTCTCTTCTTTCTTTGGTTTAGCTGCATAAACTGGGTAGCTATCCCACATTGGATACCCAACATTCATGCTGGGATACAGTCCTTCTGACATTTCAGGTCTTCTCGGATATTCCATGTGCCATGTATCTTCCAGCATGTCCTCATAGTCAAGAAACCTATTTAAAGAACCAAGCCAATATTTATCAAGGTGAAGCATTTACCAGAAGTACTATTATGGCCCAGAGAAGTCTAATTTGGTAAACATCACTAACCAAACTCTAGGTGGTGGTGGATATGCATCTGGAACCAAAAGCATCGGATGGAACAAACCCATTGGAGGGACCTATAGGTGATACATTGACCATAAATATTCCAGAAAATCATTTTTGAGTAGTGCAATTAGAATTCACTTTAAGATACACACATTAAGAGCAGTTAGGCTTGTCTTATGAGATCCAGCTGGCATGCCATCTTCATAAGAATGAACTACAGTGACAGCTTCAAGTTTCCCCTCCTGTACAAAGAAAACTAAATAATTAAAAGGCATAACCTGAGAATCAAGATGAAGGGGTGGCCTTCTAATCCACATCTGCACTCGTTGGCCATCTGTATATTATCCTTGCCATAGAATCAATTACTAACAGTGTACTGTAACTAAGATGGATTAACCTACACTGACATAATGTACTTCACAACAACTCTAACTGAAGGCATAACCTAGTTTAAGAGAATATGATTAGTATCATAGTATGGTAATGCGATACTTACCCTGCCTCTCTTTCGGGAGAGACCCTCCTATCAAAAGTTGAAACTAAGAGTTTCCTCCATTCTTTTTCTTCAATAACCCCAAACCCACTTAGTGGACCCAAAACTGGGGCATCCTGTTGAACCCTACAATGTTTAGAAGACAGGAAAACTCTACCAATTGGCTAGGTATCTACCTTTGGGGGTTTGAACCCCAGACCACATGGAAGCAAACCATGGGCTCGACCATCCCTAACCCCACCTTGGGATATGAGAATTTCTCCTCCAGACAACTTTGTCTTAAACATATTTTCATCCATCTAGATTAGGAGGAGCTTAGTATTTTAAAGAGAATAACACCTAAAAACTCTAAGTTACCAGTAAGTATCCTCTTTTTGTTTGTTACAAGGGGCCCAAACATATAAAAATGTAAATCATCTGTTATCGACATGAACCGTATAGCACAAATAGAAACTAAGTCAGTCAACGACAGATAAATTTCATGTAGACATTCCTTCACATAAAACCGAAGAAGGAGGAAAAACTAACTTTAATCTCACAATAAGACTCCTTTAGTCTGTTAAGCATCAAGAGATCTATAGGCTTTGTGTACAAGTCAGTACGAATTTGTGGCCATGTCTGATGATGTCTCTGAGTCCAAAGAAGGCATCTTGATATATCCTGAAAAAATAAATTCATCATTTAACTTCACGAGGAAACAATCCACTGGAAAACAAAACTTATTAGATTAACAACACCTCAGCCCACCATGCAGTAAAGCCTATAAAGTAGGATATTGAAAAAGTTCAATAAAAATGGTTTCATTCATGGATGTCCAAAAGGTAAAGAACGGGGTTACAAAATGATAGTAATGACAGAATTAGGTGGTCACATACTAAAAGACCAATTAATGCACAATCACATGCATAGATCAGGTTGAAGGCATTTCAGACACGTTATGCTGAAGACAAGATGATAAACAACACACAATAAATCCAACTTCCTAAAGATGACATAACTAAATAGGGTGCAGACATATGAGCAGTTGAGCACTAAGGACGGAACATGAAATGAAAGACTAAGTTTTACCACGTCAAGAAACTGTTACTGAGGAGGGTGTGCATATTCCTTTTGGACTTATAGTTAACATGGATGATAATTACAGCAGCCAGGGTATAATATATCTTTCACTCTTATATCTATAGCGAATCTAAATAATAAATTTTAAAAACAAAACCCACCTCTCCACCAAAAGGTAAGGTTTTCTGTGTGGTAGGTAAAGCTACTCCATCCTGGATACCAAAGGAGACAAGTGGTAAATTATCATAGGAGAAAAATCAAGAAAAAAATAATAACTCTGAAATTTAAGTATAATCCACTCATGCTACTGATATACAACCAAAAGCTTGAAAAAGGTTAATCATTCTTCTTTTTCATTTTGCTGCATGTGAAACTTATCTAGAGAAGGATTTCTGAAGAAGTATTGGCGGTGGTATTGCAATAAAAATAAGCAGATTCCTCAACCTGGCGAATGAATAAATCATAATAGAGGCAATCGGTGAATACGTACTGGCCTGCAGAGCCCATTCACAGTTGTAGCAGTAAATGTAGTGAAGCCAATAGTGATGGTGATCAAGGTGAGAATTTGGGAGTATAGTTTTGTGAAACTTGTGATGGTGCTGATACTGGAGCTTGAGGAATGCAAATGACGGTGATGTGTTGGTGACCAGAGTATGCTAGTATTTGTAATACGAGAAATTTCTCTAAAAAAAAAAGTGTTTTCTTACACCAAATTAGGTACCTCCATTTCAGTAACAAACATGTATGTTTGCATGTTTGATTCCCAAAACATGAAATGATATCTATGGACTCAGAACTGGGACCCCTCCAGCAGAGGCCTACAATCGTAGTAGACAGTAAACTAGCATATAGCTAGTAATGTACTGCCTAGGGCATTCAAATCCCAGACCAGATGGGAACACAACATGGGCTTGCTGATTCCTACCCCCCCCCCCAAAAAAAAAAAAAAACTTTATACACTAAAATAGAAGGACAAAGAAGGTATAGAACTCGCAGTTACCTCAATGCAAATAACTGATGTCACCTGAGCACCCATGCTAACAATACATCCTGTTGACAACCCATTACCAAAAGCTGCAGCTAGACCTTCCTACATTAGCCAACACACGATAGATCATCATATAAAGATGAAACCCTGAAGAGTCACTGACAGGCCACATTGTACCGCAAACATAGGAATGCAACACTAAAAAAGAAAGACAACCACCAACAACAATCAGACAACAAATACAAAAATTAACGATATGTTTATTAATTGCACTATCTTATTGAACATAGAGTGCATGTGTAAGAGATGTAAGACCACATACACACAAAATTCATGGTAGTAATAATCTGTGGTAAGAATTTAGATTGTAATGACAGGCATGAGTTTTGGGTATGAAATGACTGAATAAGCAGATCCTACAAACGAACATTGTTAAATCCAGGATACATTCTCAAAGAAGTAGTTCATTCTCCGAAGTAGTTTTGAGTTTTCAGGAAATAGTCTTGCATCACAACTTAAATACGAATTGATCATGCAAAATTTAAAAAGAAAAATTCATCACCTGGTGAACCACTGCAAAGCTGAAATGCAAGTCTCGCAAGACTATAGACAACAATTCCTTTATTTCTGCTTGGGGAAAATGGAAAGAAAAGTCACATTAGTTTCCCACTTTCCCAAGACAATGTTCATACAATGTTACCAATGATAACATATCTCCATAATCAGAACTACAAAAGGCCAAGACAGATAAAAGAACCAACGAAGAGCAAATGAAACACATAAAGAATTAATTGAATCCTGATATGATCAAAAGAATATATCTATCAATAGAACTGACATGCTATTGTCCACAACATATACAAAGGGAGCATTAATTGCATCCTGAAATATCAGTACCTCGACTATCAAATGTTTCTGGGAGGACAAGAAGAGCAGAATACATGCTTCTTTCACTTAACGGGATGTGCAACTTCTCCGTCAAAATGAAGTCCCAAATAGCAAGCACATCCTCATATACCTATACAGAATATTGTATATAAGACATGGAGTATTTCATGAAAACTAGAGGCAGAGTCTGATAATGTTGTGATGAATCATACATAACTAAAAATGTCAACTGAAAATTCTCAAGAGTCAAAAGCAAACCAGCTGACAATGTAATAAATTTTATCTCATATTAAAAACTAATAAAAAGTGGGAATGCACCTGCTGCATGGGATAATGTTGCGATATATTTAGATGGCCTCTGCGAATAGGACGACGTAATGTATATGGCGCCATGGGAGATACTTTAAGTGCTTCCTCACCAAAAATGAACTCTCTGTATTGGTGTTTGCTAGAACCAAGCTCCTCAGCATTTGCATCATCATGCTGGTCTTGGTCCATGGCCTCTTTAGTTGTGGCTCTATCCTCTGAACTTTCTGCACATAGAAAGTTTCTGGGTGAGGAGGTGTGCACCAAAAGCAGATAACATGTATAATTGAAAAACATCAAGTTCGCCCATGCAACCATAAAAGCAGTTCAATGAACCATGAGAATCAAGGATTCATATTTTACCTAATGCAGGTGACGAATTAGAGTCCTTTACATACACATCTGTCCAGTCAAATGCTGCTTCCTTTCTACTATTCTGTGGATTATTTCCATCAATACGTCCCATCTGCACATCAGTTCCATCATTTCAATAACCAAAACACCACCAAAAATTGAGCTGCACCGATATTGGTCTTCATAGATTTTAGGTAATTAGAAGAGTTTTCACTTAAATGGAAGTTAACAGCAACCACTAAACATCCATTTGAATTTCAGATATTCGAATGAAACCACAAGCCAACATATCTTATCAAAATGAATGTCTGCATTGTATGATTCAATCAGAAAACAAATTTCACTTGTACCTTGCGTGGGAATGAATTCTTAGCAATCTCTTCATCAAGAAACGGTATCTTCAACGCGGTGGCAATCTTAGAAACACACACAAACACATAGCTTCAATTAAAAATGCCAAACAAAAAACCATGAGGTCAAGATAAACACATCAATGTGCAGAGGCTCACTTTATCATACGCCTTTTCGCGCTCCATGTACTGTGCAGTAGTAACTGGAGTATTAAGCATCTAAAACCCAACAACAATTCAAAAACCCTAATCAGAACCACAAAAGCCAAGACCACCCAATACATAAAATCAAAAGCTATCAAATTTAAGCAACCTGGTCTTGAACATTGATCTTGGGCACTTGTGTGGTGTGCCTAGCAATGCAATGAGGGAATTCAAGAGGGCTGTCCTGTGAAGCAAGGCCTATTCTGATATTTGCAGAACCTGAGCTCCCCCAAACAGAAATGAAGACAAAGTGAGTGACTCAAAGACTGGATTTTGCATCGTGAAAATTGATGGGTTTATGGTGAATTGTTCTGGGTATACCTGGGTTGATGACGACGATGTTGGAGCCTCGCTCGGAGAAGAGGTGTGAAGGCACCACGGATTTCAGGTAGTCCTGCCAAAAGTAGCACAAGCTTGCTTTGTAACAATTTGCAGAGAAATACAGAGAGAGAGAGAGAGAGAGAGAGAGTTCTGGGTTCATACCATTGAAGCACTGAGCTTGAAATCCCAACTCAGTTTGTCCGAGTTTTTGTGATGCTCTGTGTTTTGCTCCGGCGAAAGTAAATATTTTTTCAACGGTAACTGGCTATAAAGTTTTCCATGTGTGTTCTATTCTGTTAATTACGTTGAGATTTTTTTCACTTTTTTTGGATGGGGAAATTGAATGATTAGATAAACAAATATGAACAAAGTGAGCTTGGACATCAAATATATTGTTACGAAGTAGTTTATTGTATTGCTGAGTTCGTTCTAAAAGAGTAATCTCGCAACTTAAATTAAAGATGAGTCGGAATGGTTTATAGAATCGGTATCGAACAATTTTAATATTTTTAATATTTTTCCTCGTTAATGAATAAATTTATTTTTAGAATAAGAAAAAATGATCTGAATCGCTCATTAAATACATAATTTTATTGGATTAATGGCTTTTGAATTTTCTTTATGATGTTTGTATCCATTCTATTTTTAATCACTTTGTTTTCCTGTTCTCTTCGCATCTACTTACTTTCTCGTATAGGTCTTTCATTTTCAAAGAGCTTCTCTTTGTTTCTTATCTAGGCTTAGGGGTGTGCAAAACATGGTACAAATCGGCCAAAACCGACCGATAAATATGGTTTGGTTAAGGTTTTTTAACTTCAAAAATTGAAAATCGGTTCAATATTGAACCAAACCATTTATGAACTGGGTTGGTTTGGTTTCTCTTGTACTTAAACTGCGGAACCCGAACCGACCTATATGTATAAAATATAAGAGAAAAAGTTGCTATATATATACATACACACACACACACATAATAAATATATATTCATTTGTTCTAAATCTCCAATTATAACTTTATTCTCAAATGATATACTATCATATTGAATTCAAGGCCTAAAATCTTAGTATATAATCTCTACAAGTTTTTTGATCCTTTCATATAACATCTCTGATATCTCAATCTCTCATTCTTTGTCTTTTAATATTATCATATTAAGCTAGTATTGATGGCTAAGTCGTTAAATAAGTGAATCATTTTGAATCTAATTTAGGTTTTAGTTTTGGATTTTAATTATTGAATTTTAAATTTAGATAATTTAACTTTTGTTTTTTTGGTTACAGACGGGGTCTAAAAGACCCAAACAAAAGCAAAAGAACAACTAAGTGTGAGAGCACAAGCCAGATCTTCTGGCTCTAGACACAGCAGCAATATCCTCTAAGTATGCTTGAGCAGCATGGATAGGGGGGCTTTCAAAAGTGATGATGCCCAGATCATGATTGATGCTATTCTTTGCTAATGCATCAGCAAGCATGTTGCATTCCCGGAACACATGGGTGAGCTGAGCATTGTTCATATTAGACATAAGCAACTTACATCCATTGAGTAAGGATGCCAGAGGATGGAGGGAGAGATCAGGCATTTGCATCAACTGGACCAATATGGCAAAATCAGATTCAACCACCAAGTTAATAGAATGATGTTCAGTAGCCAATTTGAGACCATAATAGAGGCCCCAGGCTTCAGCCTCCAGAATTTCACCAGAACCAAGATTAATCTGAAAGCCAGTAATCCATAAACCAAGGTGATCCCTAATGACCCCACCAGCACCAATCTTACCGGAAGGAGAAATTCTGGTACCATCAATATTCAGCTTGTAGAAATTCTCCAAAGGCTTTAACCAACAGTGCATAGAGTAGCTATACATATCTGTAACTTTGGCCTTATGATAATTTAACATAATTTCAATTCTTGAGATTGAATTTTTACTATGAATTTTTTCATAAATAGCATATTAATATTATATAGGTGAAAACCGCCTAATCGACCAAACCAAACCATCTTTAATTGGATTGGGTCGGATTGAGCTTATTTTTTTGATGACCGGTTTTCCAAAATGCCTAAACCGCTTACTTTGATATAGAGACGGTTTGAAGTCAAAACCGATCCAACCCAATCCGTGTGCAGCCCTATCTAGGCTTAGTTTGAGATTGTTGTGCTGTGAGGGGAAGCATTTCTGATTTTGTTGCAAGAGGAAGCACTTCTGATTTTGCTGTCAAGGGAAGCAGGTGAGTGTTTGATAAACTATTTTTAGAAGTGTTGTAAGAATGAAATGCAAATTTTGAATGTTTGATAAATTGTAAATAAAAAATATTTTGACTATTGTAATTACCAAAAAGGTCATCAATGTTAAATATGCTACTAAAATTCTTTTTTCTATATACCATTTCAATGCATAAATTTTGTCTCGTCTTCCATACCAAATACTATATGTAATATTTGTTTCTTGTATCAAACTATTTATTGGTGTAAAATTAGTTCACAGTAGAAAATGAAAACAAAATCTCTCAAAATTAAATTTCCGAGTCATGAAGTAGAAGTAGCGGCCATCAGTTGACAATAGACAGAAAAAATAGCCTCTTTAACAAATCAATAAATTCCACTTGGATTCATCTATTTTCAAGGCATGATGCATACATTTTCAGTATATGAAGTATTGCAGTTTCCATAAGCCTTTGCTCGTGGATATTAATTTCTGGCTCTGTTTGTTGGATTCCAATACTGAAATGCAGAAGAGCAAACACACCTCTGATCAAGTTACAATTTCTTTTCTTCTTTTGACAAATGAAATTTCACTGAAAGAGGAAAGAAACTTACAAGCTGAAGAGCAAAACAACCAAAGAAATAAAACCTGCCTAGCAAAACTAAAGAACAAGAAATCAACAAAACAACAACACACCAGAAAGCCCAAATTTGAAACAAAGAAACCAGAGTACAAAATAAACTAAAAAGAAATTAAGCTGGAGCAGGTCATGAAATAAAGAATGCCCATCAAATACAAGTATTATATTAATCATGAAGAGTTTATATTAATCAAATACATCACTATGGAAACCAATTTCTTCACCATCGAAGAACTTATTTCAAAACCCAGCAACTCACCACGAACACCCACACGAAATAATGAATACCCATCAAATACAAATATTATATTAATCATGAAGCAAACAAATAATCAGAACCCAACCCAAATATTAAGAATTACCACTTAGAGAGTAGAGCATCTTCTCTTAAATTTTTGAAGAAGATGAAACTGAAGGAAAATATAAAAAACATGAAATTGGTGAAAGAGAAAGGGGATTAACCATATGTCATAGAGATAAATAAACTACCATAGATCTAAGACTCCAAACATTGGTTAGGAGAAGAGATGTGATCAGACCCAGTAAGAGAAGAGGGAAGAGATTTGAGTCGGGACTCGGTGAGAGAAGAGAGAAGACACTAGAACTAGAGCAAAGGAAGTTAGGATATTTGATGTAAATTTGGAGAAAACTAAGGATAATTTTGGCAGATGGTAAAGTTTCATTTAATCATCCGCGTTCTCCAATTTGATTTCCTCAAAAGCGGAAATGAGAAGCTGCTTCCTGTTTTCTGCTGAGCGCAAAAGCGCTTCCAGCCAAAAGCACAAATTTGGGAGTTTACCAAACACCCTCCTAGAGTATGGAGGAAAAGTACTTCCTCTTCCGAACCCTTACGGCCTATCAAGTTATTTTGTGGAGGCAGTTGCTACAGTGGTGGAGGAGCATGTGATTGAGGAGGCTGTGACTCTGAGTGGTAAGAAGCGACTGGCAGGGGTTAAGTTGATCCATCCTAGCAAGAAATTTCTTGCTTTGCCGACTCCGTCATTGAAGGTGGATGAGGATCTATCCCTATCAATGAAGCAGAAGCATGGGAGGCGTACCATTTCCCCTCAGAAGAAAAACTAGGCAGGCCTGAGGGAAGCAAAAATAAGGCCAAACTGACTAGTACTCCGAATACAGAGACAAAAGAGAAGCACCCCAAGCTCAAATAATGGAAGTGCTTTCCTAAGAATATTGAAGATGAGTCCAAAATAGAGGACACTAGTTTGCCAGATGATGGAGGTATACCTCCTTCTACCTCTAGTAGTGCTCAAGTTTGAATAGGTCGCTAAGAATCTAGCATGCTCTGTTGACTCATTTACATTGCTTCGGGGAACTAGGGCTCTGTGTTTTATGGCATGATTTTAAAAGGTGGGTGTACTGGGTGTGCTCTAGGTACCTTATTCTTTGTTTGAGATAGACTTTGTTGGTGTACCCTGCGTAATGACTCTTTCTGACGATTCCTAGGGGTGTGTCATGATTATACTCTTAATAATTCTATATTATGATGACATTTTCAGCTAAAAAAAAAGAAAGTAAAAGTATGAGATCATATCTATATACAATATGAGAATTAGCTGGAACAAATTTTCTCTCATACAAGAGATTAACTACATAAAGAAGTCATCTCACTATCATCGCATCAACTTTATCATATTAAACTTATCACGTAAATCCCTTTCAAAAACAAAAAAAACTTATCACATAGATGAATAGAAACATCATATATTAACCTCTGCGAATCCAACTCTTAGTCACAGGCCCACAACACACACACACACACATCTATAAAATGTTTGTAGAAAATGTCCAAAATTAGAAACTCGAAAGTTTCGAACAAAGAAAAATGGTCCCAGCCTTTTGCTTGAGTACACTACTATACAGAAACAAATCTACAATCTCTGCCAAAATCAAAGCCGAGAAACCATGAATCCTCAGAGTAAGTAAGGAGCTTAAAAAAATATTGATCCAATAGCGCCATAGAATGAAACTATGATCGCAAAAAACTTTTGGCGAATAGAGGGATAATGTACATAATTTTGTCTTTACGGTGAGAATTTTGATCATGAAATAGTTTGGGAATATTGTTTGATAACGTTTTCAAAAATGATTTTAAAAAAAAGTTTTTTCAAAACAAAAATGAGAAAAACAAGAAAAACAAGATTTTGTTTTCCGAGTTTAAAAATGTTCAATAGTTCAATGAAAAAAAAATATTTTTAATATTGTTTAAACTGTAAGAAAGAAAGAGTGAAAACATCAAATTGTTGTTTCTACTATTTATATGGACTTGCTATGCTTAATCAGTTAAACCCTATTGAGCATATTATGGGCCGGTATACCAACCGCAGACGATCTGAAAGATTTTGCTTGTTGGGAGAGAATGAGATTCTGAGCGAAAGAGACCGCAAAAGTACTTCTACCCTCAGTTATCCCACCCTCTTCCGTTGTTGCGGTTGCAACGATACCCATATCGTTTGCAACTGCCTCATTGGAGGTGGGGGAGGACAAGGATGAGAAGGCGCTTGGAGATCGAGATGGCGATGGCGAGAGGAATAATAGCTTGGTTTTTGCGTTTTCTGGGATTGCTTGATGGAGATGGCGATGACGAGAAGTATTTCAGTTCCAAAAGTATTTCTTAAACTATTCCTCCTTCCTCCTTCCTCCTCCGAAGAATAATTTGAATTATAATTTTTACAAATGAAACTCAAAGTATAAATATGTAAGTATATATACTTACAAATGATACTCATGGTATATATTGGTCTCACGTAGTTGTTTTCATCTTGGTCAAACGAACGTCAAGTCAATATCTCATCTCATTGACAGGCGAAGCCTGCTTGATGCCTTTTGTTTTGGCCAAGGGTCAGGATATTTTCACCTCTCTATATCCCGATGGTGAAAATTCTGACCCTATTTTTATTTTCTAAAATGAAAATACAAATAAAAAAGTTATCGAACACCACCTAAAATTTCAGTACCAAGACTAGATGTCGTTTCTACTTGGTAATTCTATTAAGATATTATGAGAAAGTTAATTTCTAGTCAGATCTTACTTTTTATTTCATTCCCCATCTCTAATTACAACTAAACAACACGTCTAAATGGAAAATGAAATTAATTCACATTCCATACCCTGATTTGTTGTCATCCAAACGGGGCCTTACGGTTTCCTCTCTCTTTGTTTACTCTAACCTCTTTTCTTGTACCCTGCAACTGGGATTTTGCCAAAGCCAAACAAAAAGCCTCCAAGACCAACCACAAGCGCTCCAATTCCAAGTAAAAGAGGCAAGATCCAATATAATATGTTCAACCTAATTTAAGACTGCCAATGTATTCAACACAACTATCAACCATAATACATTATAGCAATGTGATTAAGAACACACGATGCTTTACCATTTCTTTCATCTTTTTTTTTAGAACATACCATTTCTTTCATTAGCAATTGTGAAGGCTCTGAAAAATATCCACAATTCAAAAGCAACGTGATTTGTCATTAGAGTAAATTTGATTTGAAGCAAAGTAGATTTGAAGAATAAGAAGAAACATAGGCTGCAATCAATCATCTATTGAAGTAACAATAAATTTCACCCTGTAACAGGGCCAATAAAAGTAATGTATCCTAAAAAGAAAATCTGAAAAAATTACAGGAGCAATAATAAGAAGTTTCACATCCACAATCTGATGGTGATTAGCAGCCACTTCGAGACCCTAAAATTTCCTCTTCAAAATCTATCGCTTCATCGATAAACGTCTAACCAGTTTTGGTTTTGTGGATCTTCTTCTTGGTGATTTGGCCCCTCTTAGAAATAGAGTTCTTCATCCCGATGAAGAAAAACAGTGCACCAACAAGTGCTGCTTGCTGCAAAGAGAAAAAATACAAGCACAACAACTAAGTTTCCAACTAAAAGGAACACAAGCATATCCTGGAAAACAATCAAGCGATAGGCATTTGTGTTACAAACCTGCAAGAAATCATTCAGGAGTACACCAAATTTGGGAGTGTCTGGACTGAAGTTGTAGAAATCATAGATGAGGGGAGTGGTAAATGCCAATTGAATAATCTACAACCAGAAAAACATCAGTTTAATTCAGTAATATACAACAACCAATCGCTTTGAAACAAGTGAGGTCATAGAAAAGGAAATGATCACAAAAGAAAGTAATACTAACCAGGAGAAGAGCTCCAATATTACTGTTAAGTACAAATAGAATGCCTCCCAGACCTTTTAGAGCTATCACAGCTCCAGCTAAATGAATAGGCTGCACACAATATTCCCACATCAAAAGCCATACTACACATGAGCAACATGACAAAATGCTACATGCAAGAAGCTGCAGAGAAAGACAGACAAAGACTTACATCTACATCCGGTAATGCAAAGCCCAGTTTCGAAGACAGGTGATCTTTTAAAACGGAAAATTTGGGAGCCAACTCCTTTGCAGCAGGTCCTCCATCAGTACCAAATTCATTGAACCTAAGTATACAAACGCAACATCAACACCAATAATAAAGTTCTGAATATACCAAACAAGTGCAATATGCAAGGTAAACCATGCATAAATTCTTAAAAGATAGCAAAGTAAAGCCCAACAAATATCGTGCAATATTCTTCAAATTATATACAAAGTGTAACTAATGAGCCTACATCCAAATGTTACACTAGTTCATTAACCTTAAATAGCGCTTGATCGAATCAGAAATGGCATTAAGACACAAAGAATGTTCACAGATAGAATGTTTGTTGAAACAAAAAAAAAAGTGCCCAATCAAGGACCGGACGTAACCCATACACCGATAGTAGTCAAAATTAGCATTCAAAATTAATCTAGCACTAAGGATTGGCCAAAAAATCAGTATTACCAAAAAAAAAAAAAACTCACATCTATAACAAACAAGTGTGCAATGGATTCTTTTGTAACGGAAGTCAAGTATAAATTCTTAAATGAAAGCAAAGTAAAGCCCAACAAAAGTAATTCAAAATTTTTTAAATTATATACCATGTGTGTCATAGTGAAAACAAACTAAAGAGACTACATCCGAACCTTACACCTGTTCATTAACCTCAGATGGCACTCAATCAAATAGAAATCAGCACTAAGATACAAAAAATGGTCACAGTCTGAATGTTTCGTTGAAGCAAAAATAAAACCGCCGTAACCAAGGACCGGGACGTAAACCATACAATAGATAGCAGTTATTAACACAACAAACCAACAATTAGCATCCAATTAATTCAGCATTAAAAATTGGCCCCTATGTACATAGAAAAGGGTTCATTAATCAATGACGGGATAAAGAATAGCCAACAAAACTTTACACATATGCAAAGTAGTCCAACTCTTGGTCATAATAACTTCGCTTCAAAGTTATTCTTAATCCAGATTACTTAACACACACAAAAGATCATTACATCCCCCAGATGCATTAAAAAACCTTACTTCCGAAACTTCATAATAACACCACAGACTAAACAACAACAATTTATAAAAACTCAGCCCAACTAACTAGATCTCAGTAACTACTAAAAGCCAGTATCAACTATCAATTAGCCAAAAAAACCATCTAGAAAATTCAAAAATTTTCAACTCTTATTTTAGAAAAACCATCAAAGATCTAACAACTGTTTCAATCTCAATCTCGTAACTCCAAGAACCATCGCGAAATTTCAAACATGCATATCTATAACACACTGAGCATTAAATCCATATAAAAAACAAGCAACACTTCTTTTTCAAACAAAATCTGAAATAACGCTTCATGAACTAGATCAGACAAGCACAGCTGAATCAAATCGGCTTCCGGTGATGAAAATTCAAGATTCAAGATTCGAAGCCCTAATCTGGTTAGATCTGAGAGGGACGGATAGAGGGAGCTTACGCTTGCCAAGCGGAGAGGATGAAGATGGAGGCGAAGAGGACGCGGCCGAAGAAGGAGAAGAACCCCATTGAAGCTAAGAGAGAGTGGTGAAGGCGAAAATGAAGAAGCTCTCTCTGGTTTTCTCTCTCTCAAATTTTTGTGCCCTGGGTCTAGTCGTTGTGTCTTAATATTTAAAGCAATTCAAAGAAGCAGGGTTTAAGACCGGTGACCGAGTCCGACCCGGACCCGGTTTTGGGGTAAAATTTTTGAAAAAGGGGCGTGGACTTTGACCCGATTACCGAGTTACCATCGGCCGTCTCTGTTTGTCTTCACTTGTGAGAGTTGGGTTGAGAGGTGATTCTATATGGGGGTAAGTTGAATTTGAAATTGATTGATTTTTTCTTTTGAATTCGAAATTGATTGATTGACCTAATGAAATTAGATTACATAATTGATTTTTATTAAGTTTGGTATGGGATTTAATAGTTTGCTTATTTTCTTCTAAAATTGCAAAATTATGGGGTTTTCGTAATTTGATCAAGAAGACCCATTACTGAAGAATTTTAACAACAGAATTTATTATAATGTAGTTTACATGATAAGTTCGTTTAGAGATTAGAGTATGGATGAGAAGAACAAATTTGGTCACTTCTGTTGTCTTTTAGAAAAGAAGGTGTATAACATTTTCAATACGAGTTTTTCTATTGGGACCTCTATATTTGCTTATTTGACATTTCATCTCTTTATACTTCTAACTTGCTTTTTAAAAAGTAAAATTTGCTAAGTAAACATCTTTCAAATATTTAACTTAACCTTACCCATAAAAGGAAATGTTTTCGAGCATTAAGAATGAGTTACAATGCTTCCATAATTATTTATTTACCAAAAAAGAATCTTGACATTGTTTTAAAAAAATCTGAGATACTTATTGAAAAAAGATAGTGTAACTAATTAACAAAAAAATTATTAGGGATTTTTTCAAGCCTAATATTTCATGCTTAATCATGGATTTCCAAAGCTTAGTTTTTACAGTTTATGGTTGCTGGAGTTTTAGATAGGTTGAAAAATTAGATTTGTTCATTATTTTTTTTAATACTTAGTTTTGTCTTATATACCGCTTCACAAACTTATTTGGTTAGTTTACACGAGAGTTCTCTGTCCCTTGTTTCAAGATATTATTATATTGATGAGAAAGACCTTTGTTTATTTTCTTCTCTCTTGCATCATAGTTTTATTTTTGTATAATTCACCAAGTAATTTTAAAAGCATTTTTCTCTTGATTTTTTTTCATAAACAAAGAAATGAGAAGTATGAAATGACAACTAAAATGGAAATGAATAATAAAAATACTATAAATTGTTAAAAAAAAACATATTGTGTGCCTTCGTCAAAGTGATTGACGGAGAGGGAATCAAGCAATTACCGATTAACATCAATCAGCATGAATTACGAACCAATCAGTAGTTAATGTCATCATTGTAATTGTTCTTTCCATTGTAATTCTCTCCCTATATAAAGGGGTTATGAAATGAAATGAGTAGACCATTCCAATCTCAATTTTACTTTAACACGTTATCAGCACGCTCAGAGCCAATAGCCAAGAAAAAAATCCTAATTTTCTAAGTTTTCTTTCTAACGAAAAGAAACAAACCCTAGAAGAAAAAATATTTTCTTCTGTTTCTGCCGCCACCAACAACCAAAAAAAAAAAAAAATTCTTCTTCTTCTTCGTGCAGCAGCCCCACCCTCTGCCATCAGTCCATCACCACCGCAGCACACCACCACCAGCCAGCCACAGACCGGCCTCCAGCCTAGCCCAGGCCGTGCCCTCCAGCCTGCCCACCGGAGAGAACCCAAATTCCAGCCAGCCTCAACCTCTGCGCATCAACAACAACCGGCAGACCGATCTTGCTGCTGCCCCACCCAGTCTCGCGCTGCTCCTCCATTGCGCAGCCCATTTGCCTCCACCGGCCGGCGCAGCCTCCATTTCCATCGAATTGCTAAGGGCACCCAGATCGAATTGCTAAGGGCCTCCCAGATCGAATTGCTAAGGGCCTCCACCGGCCGGCGCAGCCTCCATTTCCACCTGTCCAACTGCTTGCAGCCCAGATCGAATTCATCGTCCGTTCCCGGCATCGCCATCTCCGCCTTGGACCGGAGCCTCACCTGCACCGGAGTCATCTGCAAGGGCCTTCTCTGCACACAAGCCGCCTGCGCAGATCCCGCCTGCCGCCTGCTGCCCCACCCGGACCTCGCCTAGCCAACGCCCCCGCGTCTGCATCAGCAGCCCAGAAAACCAGAAAGAAAAACAGGCGGAGGAAGAAGACGTGCAGGAGGGAGAAAGAGAAAAAAAAAGACGCGAAAAGGAAGGAAAAAAAAATAGAGAGGAAAAAAGGTGTGACCCGGCCCACAGAAACGGACCCGGCCCAACAATCTCATTAAAAAAAAAAAAAAAAAAAAAAAGTAAGCCTGCAGGCCAGAGAAAAAAAAAAAAAAACAAGGCCCACTGCTGAAACAAAAAGGAAGCAGCCCAGTTTTTCTCACCCCCAAAAACATCGCTACACACGCCTGCATCAACACGCGCGTGCGCTAGGATTGTTTTATTTTTTCTTCAAAACCAAGTATGTTCTCTTTAATTTATTTAATTTCATACTATAGTAGATTCTCATTATTTATTTTCTTGAGCATGCTATATATTTTATTGTTTATGCTTTTATTATAAATTTTTCGAGCATGCTTAGTTAGATTATATCAATTATTTTACCCATGCTTTGTCATTTATGTTTTATATAATTATCTTTAAGCCATGATTATATATTTGATTTTTGAGCATGCCATATATATCTATATATATTGTTATATATTATTTATGAAATTTTGAGCATGTTTTTATTTTATTTACGCTTATATAAATTATGTCTACGCATGCTTTGTATTTTACTATTGTTTACATTTTATTTTACGCATGATATATTATTGCTCTTATTATGTGTAGTATATAATTTGTTGTATATTTGTGAAATTTGAACATGCCATGTAGTTTATTTTTATATGCTATATTTAAATGTGCTATGATTATTTTTAATGCAACATATCAATACCGTTTGGCCATGATAATGAAAATTCATGCGCATTATACACACACTTACTGTGATAAAGTATTTTCATATAGCATCGAAGAAAAAAAAATGTGTGACCATTACGAATCTTGGTCTTGAAATCTAATTCATACGTTTGGAAAATAATTTACGTGGATGTCTTTATGACTGCGTAATTTATATCTTCTCTCTTGTTTTATGTAGATGGCTGATCCAACTCGACCTGAGTTTGACATCTTGGACTCAGAAGGACTTGAGTACCATCGTTGGGTTTCCGATATGGAAACTGCCTTTGTGGCAAAAGACTACACTGCCACCATTACTGATCCCAAAGATGATGAACTATCTAATAAGGTGAAAGCAGATGCCTTAATTTTTCTGAGGCGACATATTGATCCTAGCCTACGCTGGGAGTACCTTCAGTTGAAGACACCCAAAGCACTGTGGGATGCCCTTAAAGGACGTTTTGGGAACATTCACGATACTTTGCTCCCAGGACTGGCTGTTCAGTGGAATGGAATCCGCTTGCTTGACTATAAAAAGGTCAATGACTTCAACAAGGACATGTTGCGCTTAAAGGCACGTCTCAATTTCTGTGGAAGGGAAATCACAGAAGATGATATGATCTACAAGACTCTTACCACCTTTCCTAATTCAGCTTTTATACTAGCGAACCAGTATCAGTTGGATTATGACAACAAAAGAATCACAACTTTCAATAAGTTGATAAGCCTACTGCAAGTGGCTGAGAGACAAAATAAGATTCTCTTGAATAACAATGCCAGGCCAACTAGGACAAAGAAAATTCCCGAGGCTAATTATGGAAAAATGAAAGGTGGAAATAATTCCAATGCAAGGGGGTTTAGACGTGCTGATCCCTACCCACGTGGCAACAATGCACCACGTGGAAAGGGACATGAGGATCATGGAAACAAGATGCCAAAGGAAAGAGTTGACAATGAACCATGCTATAGGTGTGGATTCATTGGGCATTGGTACAAGAACTGCCAAGCAAACAACAGAGTAGCAACCAATTACAAGAGGTATAGAGAGCCTACAGAACAAGTGGCTCCCTATATGGAAGAAGGAGGTCATGACCTAGACGTCAACCTTACAGTTGCAGACTCCAATGGCAAAGAGGAACTTGCTAAGTCAATGGATGCTCTCAATCTTGACTGATCTGCTTTATTCATTTTATTTTCCAAAGACAGTTGTGCAGGCATAATGCCTCATTTTTAATTAGACTATTGTTTGGTCTTAAAGTTTATTTTCAATCATGGATTGATGAATAAGATTTCTGAATAAGACCTTGATTTGATTATCGTTGGCTTATTAATAAATTTTGAATTTTATTCTGAAGCACTGAATTTATTCAAATTTACTTACTACACATATTTACATGGTTCGACATAGCACTATAAAGATGTAAAACAATACATCTAGAGAAAAATTATTAGAATGAAAAGAATACCATTCTACGCAAATAGAAATACTCTAAAGAATATGAGTTATATTTTCTAAATACCTCCCATTTATTTGTAGGAATGAATGGAGGAGAACTTGAGTGCTTAGATGATAGTGGGACTACCCACACAATATTAAGAAATAGGCAATTATTCATTGAACTAATAGCCTATAATTCCTCTGTGACTACGATGATTGGATTATCAAAACTAATAAAATGGCGAGGAACTGCCAAATTTTTGCTGCCTAATGGCACAATATTTCAAGTCACAGACGCTCTATATGCACCACGAGCTAATCGAACCTTGTTAATGTTTCAAAGCTATTTGTGCCAACGATTATCCAGTAAAAACACACCGTGAGAATGAAACTGAATACCTTGATATTACATCTCATGACTGTGGAAGGAAACGCATCTTAGAGAAACTTATGAGTCAATTTAGTGGACTGTACTTCACTACTATTCGGATCATTGAATCCTATACTGTCACCAACAATGAAATGTGAGACACTGACTCATACAGCAGGCTTTTGCATGACCGCCTATGGCACCGAGGTCGTAACATGATGATCCATATTTTTCAAGAACTCACATGGACATCCCTTCTTTCGAGTGAAAAAAAAAAATGGGAGAAAAATCCGCCACACTGTAAGGTGTCAGTTATAGATGGTGGCTAGGGCATTGGTTATGCGCACCAACATGCCCATATCTGCATGGGGTTATGCAATATTGCACGCAGCTTTACTCATTCGTTTCAGACCCACAGCTAGCCAACCATTATCTACGTACCAGTTGGTAACTGGATATGAGCCTGACATTTCACACTTATGCATATTTGGTTGAGCAGTATATGTGCCTATTGCGCCCCCACTGCGCACCAAAATGGGTCCTCAGAGACGATTAAGTATTTATGTTGGATACGAATCCCCAACAATTATACGCTATTTGGAAACCTTGACAGGCGATCTCTTTACCGCTAGATTTGCGGATTGTCACTTTGATGAGACAGTCTTCCCGTCGTTAGGGGGAGATAGGAAAAAGGATTTTCCAAGGGAACGACAGGAATTGTCGTGGTTTGTCCCCACTCTGTCTCATTTTGATCCCCGCACTTCACAAAGTGAAAGTGAAGTGAAAAGAATAATCGATCTTCAGAACGTAGCAGATTCGATGCCTGATGCGTTTACTGATATCGTAAAAGTGACGAGATCATATATACCAGCTGCAAATGTGCCTGCAAGGTTAGAAATCCCCAACAAGGGGCATGGTGCCGCAGATAGAGGCATTGCAACCCCACTTAGTGGAGGTGTGGTTGAGGCCGTGGCTCCCCAAGGAAGAGGGGGAGGCCACTTGGTTCGATTGACACTCACCCAAGGAAGAAGAGGGTGAGTAAGGCACAAACCAATCATCAATGTATAGAATCCCTCTCATGAGATTGTCTCTGATTATAGTTATGTCCATACTGGAGGACGCTCCGATGTTTGAAATGATTCCAGAGAACAAAGAAATCTCAAAGGATTACGAGAGTACGTATGAGTTGATAGAAAGATCTTCCATACACATTGATGATATATACTGTTGCTCAAGGAATCATAGAGCACGATGATATCGAACCCCGCTCTGTTGAAAAAAGTCAACAAAGAGTAGATTGGCCTAAATGGAAAGAATCAATCCAGGTAGAATTAGATTCTCTGACAAAGAGACAGGTATTTGGTCAGGTAGTGCTAACCCCACCAAGTGTAAAGCCTGTAGGACATAAATGAGTCTTTGTCAGAAAGCGTAATGAGAAGAATGAAGTCCTAAGGTACAAGGCTCGCCTTGTGGCGCAAGGTTTCTCACAACGCCCTGGAATTGACTACGAGGAGACATACTCTCCCGTAATGGACGTTATAACGTTCCGCTACTTAGTTAGCTTAGTAGTTTCCAAAGGACTGGAAATGCAGCTCATATATGTGGTTACTGCATATCTCTATGGGGATCTAGATTCAGAGATATATAAGAAAGTGCCTGATGGCCTTACATTACCCAAGCCAAGTGACTCGAAACCACGGAGTGCGTTTGTAACTAGGTTGAAACGCTCACTTTACGGATTGAAACAATCCAGACGGATGTGGTATACCCGTCTAAGTGACTACTTGATTGGGAAGGGATATAAGAATGATGAATTATGCCCCTGCGTATTCATAAAGAAAACAAGTTCCGGATTTGCAAATTGTAGTAGTATATGTCATAACTGGTACTCTTGATGAAATAAGAGAAATCGCGAGCTACTTGAAATCCGAATTTGAGATGAAGGATCTTGGGAAAACTCGATTCTATCTAGGTCTTGAACTAGAACACCGAGTTTGTGGAATATTAATCCACCAGTCTGCATATGTCCAAAAGTCAGGCGATATAACATGGACAAAGCACATCCTGCTAGCACTCCCATGATCGGTCGAAGTTTGGATGCAAGGAAAGATCCATTTCGTCCAAAGGAAGATGACGAACAAGTGTTGGGAGCTGAAATTCCCTATCTAAGTGCAATAGGCGCATTATTGTACTTAGTCCAATTTACTCGACCAGACATTGCATTCTCAGTGAACTTGTTAGCTAAATTTAGCTCAAGGCCAACGCAGCGTCACTGGAATGGTATCAATAACATTTTCGATACCTAAAAGGAACCATTGACTTGGAACTGTTCTTTCCCTACAGAGAGACAAGAGGGACCGCAGATGGAACTGCAATCCCTAAAGGAAATGTTGATGGCGAAAACGCCACTCACTACACTAAAACGCCAAATGACGTTTTGGTCGGTTTTGCTGATGCTGGATACATATCTGACCCACACATCGTTCCCAAACTGGTTATGTATTTACCAATGGGAACACAGCGATATCTTGGAGATCAACCAAGCAAACCTTTGTGGCTACCTCCTCGAACCACTCAGAGATCATTGTTCTACAGGAGGTGGTTCTTGAGTGTGTATGGTTAAGAACTATCATTGCACATATTCGAGGGACTAGTGGTTTGAGTTCTACCACTGAAGAGCCTACTTGCATTTACGAACACAATGCAGCTTGCATCGAACAGATGAAGCTAGGTTATATTAAGGGTGATAACACAAAACACATATCGCCAAAGTTGTCCTATAATCAGCAACAACAGACTCTCCTCAAGATTCAAATGAATCAAGTAAGGTCTGAGGAGAATGTGGCAGATTTGTTCACCAAATCATTGCCTAAGGACACATTTGAGAAACATGTGAAAAGCATAGGAATGGGAAGACTTTCCAAGCTCCCTAGATTAATGTCAGTATCAGGGGGAGGTGTAGACCTTAGGGGGAGTCTAACACACACATGTCATACTCAAATATAAAAGGTGCGTTGTGCTCTTTTCCTTCGACCAAGGTGTATTTTTGTCCCACAGGGTTTTTATTGTTACTTGGCAAGGTTTTTAGTGAGGCAACAACTCATGCACCATTTCGTCTTTGACTTGGCACAAGGGGGAGTGTTAAAGGAAAAACATATTGTGTGCCTTCGTCAAAGTGATTGACGGAGAGGGAATCAAGCAATTACCGATTAACATCAATCAGCATGAATTACGAACCAATCAGTAGTTAATGTCATCATTGTAATTGTTCTTTCCATTGTAATTCTCTCCCTATATAAAGGGGTTATGAAATGAAATGAGTAGACCATTCCAATCTCAATTTTACTTTAACATAAATGTGTTTGTATTATTGTAAATCTTTGCAGAGGGGAAAAAAATATAATTTTCCTTATTAATTTGTGGTCTGTAACTGTCTTTTTATATAAGGATACATATGTAATTTAATAATTAAAAAATAAGGGAGGTATAGTGAGTAAATGGGGTCCATATAGGAACTCTCTTTCAATATGTATGTGGCTATGTCAATCATATGTCAAATTTGAATTGAATGAGTTAAATCTAAATTGCTTTTTACAAAATGAACACTTAAGCGCTCATCACCAAGAGACAAAGCCAGACTGACAGTTCCCTATATTCTCTATCTACGTCTCTTCAATCACAACATGGAAAACCCTAGCGCTCTACTCTTTCTAACCGCGCTCTCACTCGCGCTCATCCTACCACCGCCACCGTCCGGCGGCAACAAAAATGGCGGCTATGGCCATTCCAACTCATGACATCTTTGTTTGTCATCATCCTCCGATCTTCCTCGCAGATTTCATGTTCCTTTACATCGGTCAGAGGCTGCTACCATTGGGATTGACTATAGCAAAGGCACGGTCTCCCTATTTATCTGGGCACTGCTAGATCCTGGTGTAAGATCATGAATTTTGAAGTTAGTCAAATTTTATTTTTGAGCTTGGAAATGGAAAGTAGAGGTCACCACGAGTTCGCAGCATTTTTCCGTGAATTCTTCGGGTTCCCGAGCTATTTTTAAGGAATTTTTTAAGTTTGGATGCAAAGTGCATTTTGTGGTGACGTGGAGCCTTCCTATTGGCCAAAGAGTTTACTTAGTGACCAAGAGTAGCAGCCCAACGTGTCAGTCACAAGCCCATGAGTCATGTTGACATTTGTCAAGTGGAAGGAAGAAAAGTGGTGGATGCTTGACAAGTGGTGCAAGTACCTTGGTGGAAGGTTTTAATCTTGACACATGACAACTTTTGATTGGCCATCTTTCCCTATATATAGGAACCAGCCCCGTCTCCGGTACATATTCCCATTTTGCTGAGAGACTCTCTCTCTACTTTCTTTCTCTGTCTAGTTTCTCTCTCTAGCTTTCTCTTCTAAACTTCGACGGATCATAATTTTTGATCCGTAATTCCGATTTAAGATCCGTGAAAAGCTACGGATTCGTCTTGATGTCATCTTTCTATCCATAAAGGTTTGAGTTAGATCCAATGGTGATTTCTAGAAGGCTCGGTTAACGATCTGTATTTAAGGAGGCGATTATTGTCGAGGTGAGTGGGTTTGTGTAATATGTTTCAAATATTCTTATTTTCTACAAAAATGGTGGAAAAACATGATTTTAGCTATTTACGAAATATCTCTCTATTTTCAAGTGAAGCATGTCTGTTTGCGAAATATGCGGAGTTTATATATATTATGTGCTGGATTCATTGTTTGACTAGTCATGGAACATGAGAACTTCTTGATTGATTATGCCGAAATAAGGATGTGTCACACGGTGGTATAGGACTAGAGAAGGCCATTAGGGTGCCCGTGGTGGTCACTAAATTGAAGGATAATCAATAAGAAGGGATGATGCGATGTGATGAATTGTTGTGCATTGATGTGTATACGATATACTACTTTCTAGCTTGTGTAAAATGACATGGCTTTACTGGCATATTACATTATATAATCACTGAGCGCGTGGTTTCGCTCACCCACCCATCTCTAATACCTCTTGCAGAGAAGTACTTAGGTTTTGACGAGCCGAAGTGGGTTGGACGAGCCTAGAATGAAGAGCCTAGAAGGAAGATTTTATTTACATTCTGCCTTGTAACACTCACACCTCAGATTCGGGGTCAAGTGCTTAAATCCACCGACACCGGGTCCGGGGTGTGACACCTGGAAATGGCCTGATTTCCTCGTCTGGATTGCCTTCTAACCCTGGGCTCGATGCAGGATCATAGATGGCTGGTCTCGGTGCTTTGAAGCATGAGTGGCTGGGATTGGAACTTGTTGAGGCAAACGAAGGCGTATTGCTGTGCAGCGGCACAAACGTGAGAACAACTTGGCTGCTGTTGGCCTGGCGCTTAGGCTTGGGTTCCGTTCAAGGGCTACGACGCTAGTGGCAAGTTACAGAGGGCAATGGTGGCGGCCTAACTAGCAGTGGTGATGGTGGCTTTCGGTTTTTCGGAGATGGAAGCAACGGTCTGCTTCTAAGATTTAGGTTCAAATGTACAGTGGTGGTTGCGATCTGCTGTGGAGGCAAATACTTTGGTGTGACGGCGCAACCATAGGTTCAATTTGGCTGCTGAGGGTGGCGACAAAGGGTGAAGCCAATGGCCTGGTAATTGACGTCTGACGAGGGTGGCTTCAAGATGCCCAGAGATGGGTGGCTAGATCAAACTAAGCTGTCCTGGGTTTGGGATTCCGTGGGGCCCACTTTACTATATTGTTGGGCCAGATCTCTCTATCTGGTTTTAGAGCCCTACTCTTTGGGCTTGGTTATTGGGATCCGGATGGTCTAATGAGCAATTTGGCTGTTTTTCAGGCTCGAATCAGGCTGAAGAAGAATATTAGGCTTTGGTTTCTTGGGTCCAAGATACTGTTGGGTTTCTATACCCAATTTTTAGTTAGTTTTCAATTACTAGCCTATTACTATGCGTTACTTGATCATAGTTGAGTAGGATCGCTGAAATAAGTAAGCATGACATGTCGAATAGATGATCCTAGCCTATGTATCACCGTGATGTTTACTTGCATCACAACTTCTTGACTATCTGTACATGGTAGCGGAAAGATATGTAATGGTCATTCTGGCCTTATCCATTTTAATGAAATCTATATGATTATTTGTCAAAAAGAAAAAAGAAAAAAAAAGGAACACTTAAGCCATTAGACTAAATCAGTATGGAAATTATTCTTTATTTTTGGAAAAATGAAATGTTGGTGTTTTTAGTGTAGGTAAAAGTATTGCATGCAACTTTGACATAATGAAATTGATTGATTCACCTAATGAAATTAGATTACATAATTGATTTTTATTAAGTTTGGTATGGGATTTAATAGTTTTCTTATTTTCTTCTAAAATTGCAAAATCATGAGGATTTCGTAATTTGATCAAGAAGACCCGTTACTGAATAATTTTAACAATAAAATTTACTATAACGTAGTTTACATGATAAGTTCATTTAGAGATTAGAGTATGGATGAGAAGAACAAATTTGGTCACTTATGTTGTCTTTTAGAAAAGAAGGTGTATAACATTTGCAACACCTGTGTCAATCATAAGTCAAATTTGAATTTAATGAGTTAAATCAAAATTGCTTTTCACTAAAGGAACACTTAAACCATTAGACTAAATTGGTATGGAAACTATTCTTTATTTTTAGAAAAATGAAATGTCTGTGTAGGTAAAAGTATTGCGTGCAACTTTTTAAAGAGGAAAAAAAAAAATGAGAGTCGAGCGCACAACATTTAGACAATTTGTTAAATTTAGTAATTGAACTTTCTAATTTTTGCTACATCAGACTATTAATTGGTTAGAGCTGTTGTAAAAGTCAAATGTTATGGTTAGAGAGTCATGTTGGCTAAAATCTTTAACAGTTAAACAATGTGCAGTTAAACAAAGTAGGTCGTCTTCAAAAGTGAAAACTCAACTAAAGAGCAATTAGTCATTGATAAAAAATAGCACCTCAAATGTCACCACGGCACCACCAACAAGAGCACTAGCACGTAACGATCATTAAAATCATCTAGCAATGTTCTCACATTGAGGATCTAAGACCGCAATTCATATCTCTGACATGAGGCATGGAAGGAAACCTTTAAGAAGAGCCCTCCGCCCTCAACAAACTATAGACTAAGTGAAGCACAAGGAAGACAAGACAATCTCCATGTTGATCCAATATGTCGCAACACATTCCAAAAACTTAAAAGCTTGAAACTAATCTCGGCCTAACCAGTAACCCTATCCCTAGAGCCCTAAAAGGATCAAAACTGTACCCAGTCACTGTCTCTATCTCGCAGAGGTTCAAACTCTAAGAATGCACTACCGCTACCTTAGGCAAATTACCTTGGCGTAATTGGCCAAGATCCTGCATGAAATGAACAGTCTTTTATCTAAATTAAACCAGGTAAAAAGGGACGATGATAACACATTGACAAACAAACATAGCACCCCATTCGCGACAATTCCACTAGGTTGCCAATCCCTGGAAGCCAAAACACCTTTGGTTCTAGCACATAGAGCCACATATCTACTGAAAGACTTCTTAACAAGCGAAGTTGCTTGTTGGAGAAGACCAAGGATGAGAGTCATTGGTTGAAAAGGACCAACAATGAGAGTTACTCGGAAATCTCGACTGAAGTGCATCATTGGTGACAAAGAATAACCTAAGTCTAGAGAAAGAGAGAGAGTCATTACTTGCAATTCCACTTCATGACTGAACAAGTGAATCAAACCAAAGATGGGCTCTAATAACTGAAAAAGAAGAAGTGAAATTGGCGCACACCCCATCTTCCTTTTTTCATGAATATTTGACACAACAAACATGTGCATTACAATAGGGAATGAGTGTAGTTTGTAAAAAAATGAGGCGTAATATAGCTCTCGTCTAACGGTCCTTCTTGCTGGTGATGGCCTTTGGTTTTATCATAGGGATGCGGGTGCGGCTAGACGGGTCCTCGAAGCCCTTTGAGATGTTGAGTCGTTGATGGGCGAATGTGGGTGCAGGTGGAGCACATCAAGACTGAGTATCGGGGGTGAGTGGATGTTACTAGTAGTATGGATATGATCAATCTTTATAATGCCAAAGAAGTTGGCGGAGGAGAGGAGTGGTGGCTTGGTGGTTGGAGGGCAAGTTTGGTTTCTCTTCTAGTAGGTTGCGATAATGAGGATAACCAAAATTGGTGTGGATTAGATCTGCGCTACACATAGATCGAGGCTGGGGTAGGGAGAGTACGAGTTTGGGTGGTGGTAGAGATTGTAGGAATGACCACTACTACAATAAGTTAATCAGACGACGGGTATTTGTAGTTGTGTGATGACCAGCCTCACTGTGGTCTAAACGAGTGTTGTGTGATTGAAAAATCACACAACGGTGATTTCACCGTTGTCCAATATTCATTTCCTCAACAGATATTTAGTTCTGTTGTGTGAATTCTGCGCAGGCATGTGCCTGGCATGGCATGCGCGGGGATGCCTCGGCATTGACATGGCCATTCAGACAACAGAAAATGAAATGTAGCTGTTGTCTGAGATTCATAACACACAACAACTATATTGTTTCTTTGTTGTCTGAGATTCATAACACACAACAGATCGAATTTTTTCTTTGTTGTCTGAGATAAGTAACAGACAACTTAATGAAATGATATTTGTTGTCTGTTGATTGATTCAGACAACAGGAATAATTTTATTTCTGTTGTGTGTTATGAATCTCACACAACAGAATTTTGTTATTTTTTGTTGTTGGTTGTTTGTTCACACAACAGCTATATCGTCTTAACTGTGGTGTGAATATTGTAATCGAATTGGTTAACATCTAGTAACTGTTGTACGAGAAGCCTTAATTTTGAATCCTTTTACAGTCAGACAACATATTATTCTACATTGTGTTGTATGACTGAACCTTGGACAACTGAGATTGCCTTATCGAATTGTGTGAGGAGAACTTAGACAACATATTGTTTTTATCAACCATTGTGTGAGCATTATAAACCAGTTGTGTGATTATTTTAGGGTCTATTGTATGAGCTTGGTTCTCACAACTTGGTTGTGAAATGTTGTTTGTTCAATCATGACCTAACTAGCTGCAACAATTTTCTAGAAACAATGCTGCATGTATATATTACCACAAAAACAGTACATTACCAAATGAACAATACATATAAAGCCACATTGATCCATATCATTACTGTAACTATATAAGTTCAATTTGTCGAGTACAACTAAACATCCAAAGTAGATAATTAAACTACCAAACAAACAAAGAAAGCATTCCTAGTCTAGCTAGACCAATGCATGCATGAATCAAAAGCTGATAATTGTTTCATGTGATCGATATCTATCAGCACAAGCAAAAGTTCATCATGCTTTCCAAAAACATATGCGATGGCTTCTACACATATCTATTAACCACAAACCTAGCCCACTCATTCCTCATCTCATCAATATCCACTTGGGTATAAATATGGTTGCTTCTCCTCTCCCACTGAAAAAAATTCAAGTAACTCAAGTCAAAATTACCATAAAAAGCTTGTTGGAACACAAACAGAATAAAGAAGCTTTAATTGTACCTTGTTAACAAATGAAAAGTCCTTATCTTCAATGATGTCTCTCATGTATCGCATGATAAAGTAGCCACACTCCTTGCTGCTAGGTTGAGGAGGAACACCCTAAAAGCAGTAAATCCAGAATAGCAAAAAAAAAGAATCCAAATTAATAATCATGGGAACCTAATCCAAATTTGCTTCCACAATACTTATAAGCAAATTTTAGAATCCAACATAGCGAATTTCTAAACAATCCAGAATCTAACATAGCGAAAATGTACATACCGACAAATTTTTCCATAGAGGCGAACTTCGGCCTTTCCTGCCCTTGTGTGCATTATACATGGATATTGCACTAAAACAGAACACACGCACACACAATCAGGTTTTAAGAAATAGCCATGCTACCCCAACATGCATTATTCAAACTTGTATATTCCTAATCACTTACCTATCAACAATGGAAACCCATTCTCCAGTGGGTAATCGCCGCTTCATAGGATCCATAAAATAGACAATTTCTTGTTCGGGATCGACAATAGTCAGCACCCAATGTTTACTATATAACAATATAATCAGATTTTCATCAACGGCCCATATGTATAACGACAAGCAAAGTATTACATATATAACAATAGCTAATACTAAGTTGCCGATACTTACTCTGAGTTATATGGCAGCATGAAAATCTGTCCAGGTTTTGCAGATATCAGCCTCTCCTTTATATGTTGGGATCTTTCCTGGCCTTTCCCACACCCAATTGCACCAATCATCGCAGGGTCAATAAAAGCAACCATATCCAACATTTTATACTGACTCAGGACATCATAGAGGTACCTAATTACAAGCATATACACCAATTTGAATCCAGCAACAGATTATTCACATTGATACACCAATCAGATAACTTTTGGTACTTAATAGAAATAGATTCATGAAATTTACCTCTGGTATATGACTATGCAGTTACCAGTCAATTCTCTCATGGTTGCAATTCTGCGCACGTCTTGTCCTAGTATAAATGTTTTCCGTGCACGCCCAAACACTTCAGCCTCAATTTGAATGGTGATAGCCTTCCCATCTTTGAATCCAACCTCACCCCACATGCACAACATCCTCAATGAATTTGGTAATGAAGTTGCCAATGATTGTAGGCTAAACTCATCCTCAGAGAGATCGTCTTCTTGTACCACTTTCTTTTTTCTCCTCTTCTCAGGTTTCTACATATACATAATTAATATAAGATTTTCTAATCTTATATGCTGCAAGCTTAAGCAAATAGAATATCAACAGATCAATGTTTGGATATATATATTACAATTATTACGAGAACTTACGTACCTTCATAGGTGACATTATGACAAGCTCTTTCGGCCATGCTACCCAACTCCCCATGGCCTGCCTAACAGTTCGTATTTCATCACCCACAGGAAATGGAACTAAGGCATTCTCCTCAATTGCAACAGAGACTGAAACACGCAAATTACTATCCCCTAGCGGATAACCATGACAAACTTGGGAGGGGTCATTGTGTTCCACAACAGTGCCAAGAGCTACAATATGATCAACTGAACCTAATGCGAACTTGGCCTCAATCTCAGTTCCTTGTACCTGAAACACCCAAAAAAGCTGGAATTTTAAAATCAAACATAGATATATACATTGTGTGTGTGCATAGTCCACAATCAATAAAAACTATACTACTTTGCAATAAATATAGACAATTGTTTAAATAACTAACCAACTTCTCTCCCACTAATTGTCCCTGAACTCCATGATCAGCCACCTGTTTCTTTTCTTGGTCACTCAACTTGCTTAGCTGATCCTCTTTTTTGGAGTTGGAAACAGATTTTCCATCACACTCCTTCCTCTTTGAAACTTTGTTTTTACATCCCAATACCCTTTCCTCAATTACATCAATAGCTTTACGAATTGATTTTCCATCCACAAGATTTAATACTTCGTCTCCCACTTGACCACATCGAGCTTCATCAAATGTTGGACATGCGGTCTGTGAACAACTACCTTGCGCAGATCCATGTGGAATGTGTTTCTCTAGTGCTGCTGGAGAACTAGCTGCTTTCCCAACCTCCCTTGCATCTATCTTTGCTTCTATCTGTGCTAACTTACGAACCCAAAATTCTCTCTCTTCTTTTATTGCCTGCTGCTTCGCCTCTTCAATGATCTTATCTCTTTCCTCTTCTAATATTTTTTGTACACTTAACCGAACCGTCTCTTGGAAGCTCTCCCTTTTACGTTTATGGAAGGGAAAGTAAGATGAGGGATTCACATAGCCTCCCACCCCTCGCACTCTACCACCATGCTCAGGAGTGCCCAAAGCCAAGGTTAACACATCATCACTTCCACTAGTGCTTAGTTCTCCACTAGCAATCTTTTCCTTCAAGTTCCTCTGCTCACATTTACAAAATATTAAATAAGCATAATAGTTAACAAAAGGGCAGCTGTACACATTGAACTTCACAAAATTATACTCACAATTTTGTCAGCGCATTGCTTCGTCCCTTCATCCTTGAAGGTTCCCTGCTTGGTTTGTCGTGCAGCAATCCATAGTGTTGCTCTATCAACTTCCTCCTCATCCATTGTTGTAGACTAGAAAAAATATGAGTTACTAAACTTGTGGTGATAAATTAACAGCTAAGTTAACATATTACCTATCCAATTATGTTAACTTACCAACTCTTCCTCCAATCCAACATATCCCTTACGGGACATTCTGTGGGGATATTTATTCTTCTCACGCCGCGCTTGTGCAATCCTACGCAATTCCTGAAAAATATATGCACTCAATCCACCATATACCACATTAATATATATATATATATATATATATATATATATATATAACAACTTAACACAACAATCTTAATGTAAAACTTACAAGAAATTTTGGGTTTGTCCGTTCAGCCACAAATTGGGTCCAATGATCTTTGTTGATGAATCTATAATCATCTGGAGGAAACTTTAAGGATTCAGGGTCATCCAAGTAAGGCATAATGTAATGCCTTGTAAGCCGGGACTTGAACTCCCTCCATTTTGATGAAGCTGATTCCAGTACAATTTTCCTCTTTTCAGGACCAATCTCAAATGCCCCCTGTGTACACAAACACAGTTTTGACTAAGTGATAGGAAGATAAACAAAAAGGTCAAATTCATCCATCATTAATAATATATAGGCAGAAACTCAAGGTCAGAACTCGAAAGGTAGATTTCATAGTAATAAGTTCCATTAATAATTTAATAGTAGAATAATGTATACCTGCACACGTAACCAGATTTTATCTTTCTCCTCAGCCGTGACACATCCAGGTATGCTTTTGCTGGTCCTCCAAGTTGTCCTTATGATTGGTATTTTTCTACGAGCTAAGACACCAATATATGATTGCATTTCCTTTGCTACCTTCCCACATGGAGTCCCTTTTATGTTGAAGAGAACCACTCTCTTCTGCCTTAAGCTCTTGCGCTTTGAAATACGGGACATTGTCACACAATGCCGCTTAAGTAGCTTCAGACCTCCGGTTTCTTCATCCTTTCTGTGAGATGAGCCATTCTTATCAGAAATGGATGCATCAGCTGATGTGGAACGTGACTTTTTTGATGACTTAGTTTTCTTCAGTTTCAGTCCCTTATCTTTTGACTTCTTCGGTGTTGAGGCAGATTTAGATCGCGCCATTATCTACAAAAAATACATGAGACATTAATTAGTAACTTGTACACCAGAATATACACTTTTGTTTCAGTAATCAATATAAGCACGATATAATGCACACAATAAAAATAGTGATAATATGACAAGCAACAAAAAACTTCCTTCATTTTCAGTAATCACATGAAATATATGAACCACAATCAGTTTCATTCAACAACAATAACGAAAGTACAATCTTACATAGAAGGCATTGATATGGGATAACAACTTAAACTCATAGAAAATAAACTGCCTATATTATCCATCAACAATTATATCCTCCTCCCCTTCCCGCATGTAACCCACTTCTTCCTCGTTCGCTAAGTTACCATGTAACTCAATAGATGGCATCATAGTGGTGATAGGATGGTGAGCAATAACAGTGTCCCCAAGCTCATCTTCAACCTCAAAGTCACTGTAATCCCTAGTAGGCATTCTTAGAACTACTGACTACATTGGATCTACAGGGTCTTGAACAAAAAATATCTGCTGAACACAGTTTCCCAACACAAAAGTGTCATTTAAATGACCTTTCTTATTCAAATTGACCAATGTGAACCCAAGCTCATCTACCTTCACACCTCTACTATTCTCTACCCAATCACACTTAAAGATCGGGATCCTAAACTTTTCATAATCGAGCTCCCAGATTTCAGTAATCACACCATAGAAACTCATATCATCAATAATTGGCCTTTTATCCCTAGCAGTAGCTACTTGTGGTGTCTTAGCAAGCAAGTAGACACCACTGTTTTGCGTCGATCTAACATCATTGCGCTTCCTTGTGTTATACTGGACTCCCGCAATTCTGTAACCACTGAACTTCGGTACTTCATTGCTCGGTTTATCTGAAAGCCACCTGACAATCTCAGGGATGTTAGCATCTGGTTTACTAAGTTGAACAGCAACCTGCGAAAAACTATAAAAATAAGTTTTTTGAATCAACAACTCAAATAAGTCACCTGGAATATGATTAGTGCATATTCCCAACATCGTTACTATTGGGACTTACCCTCTCCTTCAACCAATCTGCAAACATCTTGTTTTGCTTGTCCGTAAGCCACTTTTCATTCTTTTTGTATTTAGGAAATTCCCTCTTCAAATATTCCAAGTGTTCACTACAATTACCAATAAGACAGCAACACAATGAGGGAAGATTAGTGTTTACTTTACATGAAATATTAACATAAATCACAATATTAGAAAGAGGGATATTACTTACTCAAAATAGCTTCTGAATTCATCCGTGTTTTGAAGCACGCAGAGATGAGCTTCGTCAAATACTTTGCCATAAACACTAACAATTGTAGCACCTGAGGTAGGCTTGTCTACTGTGCGAGGGCCAGCTGGGATCCCAATAGTCTTGTCGTCGACGAACATTTCCGCTAAAAACTCAACCGCCTCCTCAGCAATATAACACTCGGCAATGCAACCTTCTGGCCGATTTCTATTTCGAACATATCCTTTGCAGATCTTCATGTACCTCTCGAAGGGATACATCCATCGAAAACAAACCGGTCCACATAACTCCACCTCTCTAACTAGGTGAACTGTTAGATGAACCATTATGTCAAAAAAGGATGGGGGGAAGTACTTTTCCAGCTCACACAATGTTTCAACAAGTTCATTTTGGATTTTTGGCAGCCTTGAACCATCGATAGTCTTGCTGCAGATTTCGTTAAAAAACAGACACAACCTTATCACAGCAATTCTGACTGGCTTTTCAAGTACACCACGGATGGCAACAGGGAGGAGTTGTTGCATTAAGGCATGACAATCATGGGATTTAAGTCCACTAAGCCTTAAATCATCCATAGAAACCAGGTTTGATATGTTAGAAGAATATCCTTCAGGAACCTTCATACCAAAAAAGACCCACACATGCATCTTTTTTCATTTGTCTTTAAGTTCCAGCTTGCCAATGGCAAGCGCTCCTTCTTGGGACCTTCGAGATCAGGCTTCAATCCTAATCTAATACCCATTTCGACTAGATCCAACCGAGTTTTCACCCCATCCTTTGTTTTTCCAGGAATATTCAGCAAGGTCCCTATAAGACTATCACATACATTTTTCTCTATATGCATCACATCAAGGCAGTGCCTAACAGGGAGAAACTTCCAGTATTCAAGTTCGAAAAATATAGACTTTTTCTTCCAGCAAGGCCGGGTTTCATCATCCCCACCCTTATAAGGAGGAGGGGGATTTTTTTTCCCAAAAGGCCACTTTGGAACTTCCTGCTCCACTCTTTGCAATACTTCTTCACCACTCAAAGGAACAGGAGGGGGAGAATGTTTTGGAAGGTTGTTGAAAGCAGCCTTTTGCCTTCGATAAGGATGGTTTCTTCCTAGCTAAAAACCTCCTATGCACGATGTAGGCCATTTTCCCTCCATTCACTAGTCTTTTTGGTTTTGTTTTTTCAAGGCAAATAGGGCATGCATTATACCCCTTAACTATACTCCCAGAAAGATTACCATAAGCTGGAAAATCATTGATTGTCCAGAATAATAAACCCCTAAGAGTAAAGTATTCACTTTGTCTTGCGTCGTAGACTCCACTAACTCCTTCCCATAACAGTTTTAAGTCATCTATCAAAGGTTCCAAGTAGACATCGATATCATTTCCTGGTTGTTTAGGCCCAGAAATCAATAAAGTCAACAACATGTGTTTCCTTTTCATTATGAGCCATGGAGGCAGATTATATGCAACTAGAATAACAGGCCAACAACTGTACTTGCTGCTTAATGAACTGTGAGGATTGAACCCATCTGATGACAATGCAAGTCTCAGGTTTCTAGGGTCAGAACCAAAGTCTGGCCATTTATCATCTACTAACTTCCACGAAGCTGCATCGGCCGGATGACGCATGAAGCCATCGCGTTTTCTGTCAGTAGCATGCCAAGTCAGACTCTTACATATATCCTTTGATTGAAACATTTTTTTGAACCTAGGAATAGGGGGAAAGTACCAAAGTACCTTTGCAGGTACACCTTCCCTCTCTTTGGAGTTTTTGCCTATTTTCCATCTTGAAATACCACATCTAGGGCACTCAGTTGCATCAACATACTCTTTTCTATACAGAATACAATCATTCGGGCAGGCATGAATTTTAGTGTAATCCATTCCTAGAGAACTCAGGGTCTTCTTTGCCTCATAGACAGAGGCAGGTATCTCATTGCCTACTGGAAGAAACTCCGCAAAGGCAACCAACCACTCAGAGAAAGCAATATCACTCATACCGTGCTTTGCTTTTAAGTTATAAAGTCTTACTAGAACATTCAACCTTGTGTGACTATCACAACCGGGATATAACGGTTTATTGGCTTCATCGACAAACTGTCTAAACTCATTACACTCATCACTTTCCATCTCTGCGTCACTACCCAACCCTGCTTCATATTCAGGTATCTCATTGCCATTCACAGAGTAAGAACTGTGTGAATCTGAACCTGCTTCTGCGTCATCAGTATATTCCTCTATTCCTAAGTCTAATAAGGCCTCCCCATGCTCATTCCATCTATCATAACTAGCATCAATTCCATTCACAAATAGATGGTCCCTTATTACAGCAGCGGAAAAGTAGTCAACATTTCCACAATTTGTACAAGGACAGGGAATATGGTTAGGGTCTCTAGCATTTTCCAAGGCAAATTTACAGAACTGTGTCACCCTTAATTTATATTGACGAGATCTCCTATCCGCAACCATCCATGTTCTATCCATTTATACTACGCAAAAACAGAAAAGCAAATAAGAAGACAAACTTAATTGCAAATATATCAATAGAAACACACATTTAAATTTGTTGGTTTCTTTTAAACTGAAAGGTACTGGAACAGGGAATCTCGGTGTGCAATGGACTGAAACAGCTACCAATCCAAGATTATGTTTTATCCAATATACCTTCAGCATACAGACTATACAAATGCACCCAAACAGGAAGACAAATATTAATCCAGTTTTTCTCATTATTACAAAGTGGATAATATTTGAAATATGGCTAATGAAAAAGCAATAATTACTAGTTGTCTTTCATGCTTTACAATGCTTCTAAAATTAACAGAGGCAAATACATAATATATCAAAAGAAACATGTTGTCAAAAACAAACAAGCAAAATAACATTATCTGCAAGTAGTACAAATATATCAGAAGCAAGCAACCAAAAATAACATGATCTTCATGTATCATGTTATCATCATAGAGTAATCCCCAAACCGTAAACACAGCAATTCAATAACAGACACAAGTTCTTGGATTTAGAATAGATTGACTGGGTAAAAGACAACTATTATCTGACAATTCCAGAAATCACTACATCCACAGGGTTCAAGAAAACAAGATAAGGAAATAGTGATAATACTTTAACTATGACATAAATATTATAACTGGTTTTGCCAAAGAAATGGAATAGTACCTGAATCACAACCAAAATTCAGTGCCAAAGCTTCAAATTCGTTGCTAGTGTCCAAAGCTCTCAGATTATCAAAATCTAGACCAGTAGATTGTGCTAGGGTTCACACACGAAGCTTCCTGAAATTCCAGAAATTAGAAAGGAACTGAAAATCATAGAGTATAGGAGGAAGAAATTAGCGATGACCCAGAAAAAAAGAAAATTGAACCTTTTCTTTGTTGCTTCTCTTCCAATAGGAGAAATAAGGTCGACGCAACTCGGACAATTGAGAGGTGACTGAAACACTGAAACCCACAATAATTTGAGTTAGATTCTCACTATTTCCGACTAAAGGAAGCTCAGCCTGTCCAACCCAAAATGAAGAAATTAACTTCACAGCAGAATCAGAATCCATTTACAATTATAATTAAGTTTCCTACAACGTCTAATATTAAACTTAGAACAAAAATAAAAGTAACAGAGCAGAAACCCAGTCTTTCATTTAAGATGAAATAATTGAAATAAAAACATAGAAGAAGATCAGAACATTGAAGGAAAAAATTCACACAAAGATAATTCAATTTCAGATGTATATATCTTCAACAGTATAATCTTCTTTATGCTTAGTCAATCATCCACTAATACAAATCCATCAAGTGGCCATACCTAATCCAAAGCCAAGTTATTCACACATTTGATTGGATAAAGCTAGTTAATAGCAAAAAATCTTGGAAAGCTTAAAGTACTTTCGAAATATACATGGAAGCTGAAAATACTTGAAAGCTTAAAGTACTTTCGAAACATACATGAAAGCTTAAAGCACTTACAACACAACAGGCACAACAGTTAGAAAGTTTCTGTTTCAAGTGAGCTGGTCATCAGCAAATGGTGTTCCTTTTTCCAATGAAAGAAATGGTACGTAATCTGAAAGGAAGACGTAAAGACAATCAGAACAAATAAGTAGGTATAATATCAACAGGAAGATTGTTGTATGTCATCAACTTATTGTAAACATAATGCCGTGGATAAACACTATTATACAATTGAGTAATCTCGAGCAATACATCAATTTTTTGGTTTTCACAAAGAAACTCATAACATACACTTCTGTACCAGATCTGCAGCAACTATTCAATAGCTTAAAGCTTTAATACCAACACAAACTTAAGGGTAATTGTGAGAAAAATATGAAGCCTATATTAATCACTATTAAATTTGCTATTCCAAATATGCAATAACGTCAGAAAGCAATGTCGAACCATAAATATGGATGATTTGAGCATACACAATGTTCATAAAGCCTATGCACATCCAGAATTTGACTAATTTTCCCAGTAGCATATCACAAACTACACATTTTAAACTATATGATTACTCTTCAAAACATAATCAATATATAAGACATTTATTTCATTCTCCTTTATCCTGCTTAGAAACCCATTGACCAATGCCATTTCTAAAGTTTCAAACTTCAACAACCAACTACAGCTAATTGAATTATATTTTAGTAATTAGGGAAACATAAGGTGAGGCTGAACCAGAAACTTCCCATTGCTCACAGCATTACCCATAATTCTGGTAAAGACTTAACTAAAAGAATAAGCTTAAACTTTTTCCTATAAACCCAGAGAAACAAAACTGCAATTATCCACAATTTGTACTTCAAATTACACAGAGAAACAAGAAAATTGAAGAACAATACATAAAGTTTCAACCTTTAGCACTATACCCACTAAACCCAGGAATCATTTGAACAAAGATAAAGTCTTTTTTGTAAACAAACCTTTTGTCAGAGTGAGAGAGATCCAAATCCCAAATCTGCCGCGAGAGACTATGAGAGAGGACTAAGAGAGGATAACAACCTCTTAAACTTTTTCCTGTAAACCCAGAGAAACCCAGTTGAAAGAAGAACAAACCCAAGAACGTTCTTGCAAAATAAAGCCCAAATTTCACCAGAGAAGTAAAGCAGACCTGGAATCAGCTCTTGATAACGTCGACCGATGAAGTAACAGTCCGACAAAGAGAGATAATGGTGGTTGATGGTCAAGACAGACTGAAATATGCACAAATCCACTTACATTATCCAAAGTAGAAACCAGAAAGAAGAAGAAGAAGAAAACAGAAAGAAGAACAAACCCAGGAAGAAGAACAAACCTTCTTGGGGAAAGAAATTCCAAAGCAACAACGAGTAAACCTCAGTCCACCATTAGAACCGAACCCTGAAACAAACCCTCAATCTGTTGTAATCACTAACTCTTTCATTCAAAAAACATAGAAAACTGAAACAGACCTTAGATTTACTAACCTGAAGAACAATGTATCGAAGCCCTAATTTTCCAAATCGATATTCAAATTATAGTAGGGATCTTAGTAGAGAAATGGGTTTGATTCCTGGGGTTTGATTTCAAGGGTTTAATTCTTCCCTTTGGTTGCGGGCTATTTTGGATTCGGTTTCGAGTAAGAGTACATGCGTGGGTTGCTGTGTTGAATTGGAAGGAGCTAAGTAAGAGCACGCAATTGTGGGTTTGGTGGGAGTAATTGGGGGAAAGTAAAGGAATAAGAGTGGTTGTCGGGCTTCAATTAAGATGTTTGGTGGGAGAGTCCAATTTGTCTTAAGTTTCTCCAACAACAGATGAAAATGACCGTTGTGTGACAATATAATGACAAAGCAGGCTAGGAGGGAAAATTTGCCGCACGCTTGTGCCTACATAGGTTTCATCAAATTGAAACTTTGCCGCGCTGTGCAATTTTCTTCCATGCTCAGACAACAGAACAATGACAATCTGTTGTATAAATTTGTGCATCTTGCACTAGGTATGCCTAGTGGGATTTTTCAAAATTCATACAACAGTTCGTTGTACAACAGATAACAAAAGACTGTTGTGTGTATAATTCAAATTGCATTTTGTTGAGCTCCTTCTAAGAGGGAATCATATGCTCATTTCCCTCCATTCTATGCCTCACACTTACACAACATAAAATCCTTAACTCAGTTGTGCAATGTCTTCCTAAAAAAAAAGTTTTCAATTTCCTTGCATTCACACAACAGAAACAGATTTGTTCCGTTGTATGATAGAGTTGGTGTTAACACACAATAGCAGATTTTGGTTCTGTTGTGTGATGAGTGTTGTGTGTTTCGATTTTTGTAGTAGTGGACCCTGACCAATCTACATTTTATTTGGGACGGTCGATCTCTGAGATGTTGCAAGCAATAGGAGGTGAGGACATGATGCTGATGGTGTGAAGGCAATAGGCTAGAGTAGGTGGTGTGTGTGCTAGGCATATTGCAATACCACAATTGATCGAGATGGTTGTAGTATATTTTTTTGGTCGGGTCGTGGTTCTAATGTGGCGAGCTTGTAGTCAAACCTTCCTTGACATTGAAGATGGGTGGGTGGAGGCATGTGCTCGGAGTGGTGACTAGGTTGATCAAGGGTCTCTTTGGTTGAGCTCTGAGAGGTGGGGTTGGCGCTGGTGTGGCAGTCATATGCTTTATTAGTGTGCTGGATTGGTTTTACGACTCCTTCGGATTATAACTTCACTCTCTACTTCGATGTCAATGTGTTTAGGTCCTTGCATGTGTTTCTTTATTTGGTGTTTTCAGTATATTTTATTGTTTGGATCTATTTTTAGATTTAAAATAAGTATGCACTTTTGAGTTAAGGTTATCGTCTTGGATTCCGACAGGTGTCTGGATTTAGGTAACTAGCTTATTGTCCATAGGATCCAGTTTCCTACTGGCTTAAGATTGTGCATTTTAGTATTAGCTTGTGTTGATGTGATCGGGAGATATTGGGACGACCTACCCAATAGTTCACTACTGTGGCCACTTGTCCCAGTTATTGCTGCTCTTTAGTCAATTTAGCTCGGTCAGTTTCTCAATCTTGCCCCTTTGATCTATTGACTTGTCAGTCTCTCCTCTTTCGAGTGAGGGCCTTTAGAATTAGTTTTGATGTGTGTCGTTGTGGTATTAATTCCTTAAATTGATATTGTAATTGGATTAGTATGTAATTGCAGTTTATTGAAATAAATTTATATTGATAAAAAAAATTAGTATAATGCAAAATACCCTCGTGAGTAAAACAAACAATTAAGACAGCAACTCGAAAAGAGAATCATCTGGAGCCATAATTATTTGGAACACCCAAATCCAAATGCAAGAGTGGAAGATCTTCATATGAGGACTGAGAAGGGTCCGGTGATAAAGAAACTATCTCAGTCCAAGTGTGCAGTAGAAAGTTAACCGCCTTTATGGTACATATTACATCGCACTTTTAAGCCAAAAACAATGCGAATAAACCTTGCTTGTAGCTAGGGCAATTCAATAGGTAAACCTATAGCGCAGAGCTTTGCGTAAAAACAATTTGATTCAAGGAAAGAATAAGATCACGAATGACACAATACAATATCACGAGTACTGTAAACATAAGTCATGTCTTGCTTTGAGTGGTGAGTTTGGGCGAGTAGTACATGCTTTTTAATCAGCTTGAATATGTATCCATAATTTCTGCAAGACATGTCATTTCTTTACATCCAACAATATAAAAATGGGCAGGGAGAACTTTAATTATGCGATTCACTTTGGAACAAACTGGCCAAGATAGGATTTGCCTTGATCCTCTTGTGCTCCTTTGTGAATATAAATGGTCATTTCAGTTGTATTCACGTGTATGCTCGCACAGTTGCTGCATGAGTTGGGTGGCATTAGATCTACAGAGCTTGAAAAGAAACAATATATATTCTCAGTTAAGTCGGTCGTGATGGCTAGCTAAGCTTGAGGTTCAATAATGGCATCCAATAGGGATTGAACATGCAAATATGCTCCGTGCATTTACGTGTTCATTGCTTTTGTATCAATTTGACTTGAACTACAATTTTCTACAAATTAATGCACTCATGATTTTGGATTATGTCTTTGTCAAGTATTTCCACAATCATCCCTTTTATTAAGAGGTTGAGCCGTGAAGAAGCGTCCGATTAATTATTAGATGAAACACTAGCATGCATGTCTCATTATTCATTTGAGACAACTGTGAAAAAAAATCTTAGAAACAGAAAATTAGTATTTATCATAGCAGTAAGAACCGTAAGGTTATAACGGTAAGAGCTAAATGTGCCTGAATTGGTCGTCTTTGCTTGAATTGGTCGTCTATTGCATTTAGCTTTTAACAAGTAAACATTCAATTTCTCTTCAACAAGTGTTAGTAGATATCTCAAATTCTGATTTCTTCTCCACTATTGATCTAAAATAAAAATATCTTAGAAATACAATAATGTCGGTTAAAATTGTTAAATCTACTTATTCATTTTTACTTTTAGTTACGTCAGAGGTAGAAATCCTGCTCCAATATTCAATAAAAGACTAGACAAATAAAAAAGACAGCTATCATTATGCAAAGACTTGAAGTTTAGACTTTATTAATAGTTTTTTTGAAAATGTAACTTTTTTGCCGATGAAGCCTCAAAATACCCGATACCAATATGCATTCCTTATTCTTGAGTTTTAACCAATCAATATAATGATATAGTAAGTATAGTAGCATACAGAGAATTAATTAGTCAAACATGACTTCCTTTTTAGAATTTTATGCGTACTCTTCTATTCTTAAACTTTACGCTGCACTTACAATAACTCTAATTTGTGACAGTAGAAAGAAGTTTGATTTACCAAAATTGACGCCTTTTTCTATAATTAACCCTAAATTCTTGGTGAATTGTCTTTCCTTTGTCTAATAATTGGTGGCAAACACAGATCCAAGTGAGATTTTACCAAAAAGAAAGCCAAGTGGAAAAGAAAGCATGACAACACCACTTTAACTTGAACTCTTCTTTATTTCAAAATTTAGACTTCAAAAGCTGTAAGAACACAGTGGGGGGGCACCAATGTAAAACCCGCCTTCCACTGTGGAAAAATCAACTCACCCCGCATCTTCCATACCCTCAACATACTCGCTTCCCCACCCCGCCACGTCACCACCTTGGCCCCCAAGTACCCAATCACTCCGATTGGCCGGACATACGTGTAGGCCTCCCGATCTCATACCACACAGCGAGTACATTTACTGTATCACACTCGCGCGAGTACCAGTACTCCCCCAGCCAACCACCGCTTAACGTTTTTAAAATTTCGAACGCGTGGACCCAAAACGACGCCGTCTTCCTCGATCTCCGCTCCTCCTTATCACCCCCACCCCTGTCCGAGTTGGTTTTCGAAATCGCAAAGTCTCCTCCTCGAGTGTCCGAAGCGGCGTCGTTTTGGTCTCTCCCCGTACAGACATGGCCTTCGTTTCTTCCGCTGGGAGACTCCTTTTCGCCTCCGTCTTCCTTCTCTCCGCTTGGCAAGAGTGAGCCTCCAGATCTGTGTCTCCTTCTTTCTTTCCATTATTATAATAATAATAATAATATTTGTTCATCAAGTTTCGAAGTGTTCAAGGTTCGAATCACGCAAATCTCAAATGGAATTTTACTTCTTCGGAACCCTACCCTGGTTCTTTGAAGCAATTTCGGTGATTTCATAGTTGTTCATCCTCAGTGATTGTGCTTGGATCTAAGTAGAAAGTGTAACTGAAACTTGATCTTAGTGGTGTTGTTAAAGAATTTAAGTTCGTTATGAGTGTAGTGATTGATGGTTAGGTTGTATGATGATTGGTTATGCTTAACCGTTATGATGAGATAGTTTTCACAAGTGTTGCTATATATAGGTTCAATGAATTTGGTTCGGATGGGGGAGCTGCAGCTAAGTATTTGAGACCAAAGCTCGATGTTTTCTCGAGCCATCTGTTAGCTCATACCGGTGTGCAAGTGCCCAAGCAAGTTGAGGTGAGAAAGTTGAATGATTTAGTACTTGTGATGGATTTACGGTTTTGTGATTGGTTTAATTTGGACACAAGGAGAGTGATCTTTGGGACTTGTTATTGGCAGATTAAGCATTTAGTGGCGGCGGCGATTGTCTTGAAGGGTGTCGGGGGTGTTCTTTTCATCTTTGGAAGTACTCTTGGAGCTGTTCTGCTGGTTTGTACTAGCCTTGGCTTGTCTACCTTTTTTTTTTTTTTGGTGTGTACATGGAGATTAAATCATGTGTGTGTTTCCCTGCAGCTTCTGCATCAGGCCATTGCAACTCCTATATTGTATGACTTCTACAACTATGATGCGGAGAAAAAAGAATTCAATCAACTTTTCCTCAAGTTTACCCAGGTTAGGAATCAGGATTACTTGCTGCCTCATAATTTTGTTTACGCATTAGATCTATATCTTTGTCTCTATTTCACATTTTCCCCTTATAAAATGAGAACTTGACAGATGTACCCTTCACTTTCTCAACATGATTTGTTCAAATTGCATTTTCTGGACGTTGTTTTTGACAAAACAAACAAGCATGAGTCACTCAACCAAACTGAGTTGAGGTCAAGCTACACGGACTAGATTATTTATGTTAGTTGAAATATGTGTAATTTAGTATTAGCTTTGGTAATTCTTAACTGCAACTGAAATTAGATCTTTGCACTAGGATGAAATGTGTAGCATTGCTTTATGCTCTGATATTGATATTATTAGTCTTGGCCCAACAGTTAGCTTGCTCCATTATGGATTGGACTCTTGCTCTTGGAGTGTGTTTAGGCTTTTTACAATTCACCTAATCTACAATTTTCTTAGACAATGGGATAGGTTTAGATAGGGATTCAATGCAAGTTTAAAAACAAAGGAGAAGTTTAAAAATTACTGTTAATGATTTCTTTTCCCTGATTTGCAGAATTTGGCCTTGTTTGGGGCTCTGCTCTTTTTCATAAGCATGAAGATATCAATGCCAAAGAGACTCAGGAAAAGAGCTCCCAAAGCTAAAACTACATGAGGATTGAGGAGGGACCTTAGATGATGTGAGGGTTTAGTTTCTGACTTCACCTGACTGTTCGCAAGGAACTAGTTTTGCATGCCTTTATCTGTCTGTATCTGGGTTTTTCTTTTCACAAGTTTTAGGAAAAAAAAAAAAATAGGGAAAGAAGGCTTATTGTGTATTTTGAGGGGCTGATGTTTTATGTTCTTTTGAGCCAGTTTGTGAACCTCAGAAAGTTACAGTATTAATTAATATCATGCCTTGTTTGAGTTCTTCAATTAACTAGCCATTCTTGTTGCACTCCGCAAAATCTTTGTTCTGTCTGGAACCAGTGTATTCTTGAAACCGTTTCAGTCATGATTTATAGGGTGACAATGGTTTGGATTCGATAATAGTGAAACAGTTATTGATTAGTATTCTATATTTGTGTAATAATAAACCTCACTCGATTAGGGGGTAATCCATGATAGTAAGTAGTAGCCATGCAGAGTTCCTTCTCATAATCTTTTAAGTTTCCTATAAATTCCTAAATACTGCTATAGTAAAACTGATATACTGGTTTCTCTATGTATGTAAATTAGACAGAAATTATATGGGGTGCGTCACATTGTTGACGTGGTGTATGGTTTCAGTTACATGTCTCCATGTGCTTATTGTTCAAAATGAAACAAAACGGATGCAAAATTTTTAAAAAGGCATTTTAAACCATACAATATTGTTGCCACATGCTTTATTTTAATACGTCGCAACATTTGATAGTATTATTCTAAATCTTATTTCTCATTAAGTATTCTGTTTTGAAGCTAATCGTGTTATGTAGATTGGAGTAAAGAATCCTGCATTGGGAATTCTGAGCCTGTATTAGCAGGAATCAGCCATTAGGAGATGCTTGAAATTTGCAAAGTAGAACAGTACTGTGAAAAATCAAAAAAGAAAAAAGAAAAAGAAGGGCTTCGAGAATAATGAAGTAGCCGAGTAAGGGAAGATGTAAATGCTACTGCTAATACATCTAGATCAGTACTTGATTTAATACTCTTCAAAGTCTGTCAGCGCAACCACCACTGGTACCACGCTAGATCAGTAGCCACCGCCCCACACTTGCAGTTCTGCTTGTATCATTATCCTTGTCATAGAAGGACATTGGAGGCGTTGAAAAGATTCAATCAAACACAGAGAGGTTGTTGACAAAAGTGAAAGAATGCATCATACAGTTATTGGTTCTATCCAGTTAGGTCCCATGGGCGTTATGACTGTTATCTATGCAGGAAGTAATGTATAGATGATGTTCTCAAGTCATAGGCTCGGGTCAAATAGAAGTAAAAAATGATGTAGTTTTATGTATTTACGTTTAGGGATAATGACCACTTACCCACAAAATACCAAAATACACCCCATACACTCCACCAACTTATTTTCAATCCTATTCACACAAAAGTTTTCTCTTTTTCTCCCAACTATTCCTTCCACTTAGCGTTTATACCATTAGTACCCCTCTCTCTCTCTACTTTCTATTTTATTATTATTTTGATGAAACGTGGTGGGCCCATCTTGAATTTATTGTCTAGACTATATTTGCAGCTATATTTCATCATCTATATTCAAAGGTAAGCAATTAATTTTTACTATTCATAATTCTGATCGCTGATAGACTTGAGTTAATTGCTCTTTGGAATGGTACTAACAAAGAATTGAGAAGAGAAAAAGAAAAGTTGAAAAAGTTGAAAAACTTTAGAAATAATCTTATCAGGGAACCTCCCGATTACTGGGATATCATTTATAGACTTCAAACAAGAATCTATAAAGTTGAACAAGATATAGAAGATCTCTTATATACTCTTCAAGATGAACAAAAACCTCTTGATTATTTGAGTATTGGTTAGATCCGTGTACCTACATGTGCCAGAACGAGCATAATTAGCTATAATGAGCCACGCTCATTGTACCGCAGAGGTACCGACTCCCACCAAAGGGGTGACCTGCGAAGGCACGGCCAGGCAGCCTACCGCTTGAGCCCTGGACCGCCCCCAGATCACCGCTGACGCGCCGCGTCAAGATAGCGTCAGAGGCTCCAGACGCTGGGAATCAAAGCACATCAGTCCCACATCGGAAACAAGAAGAAGATCAACCTCTTCCTCAACCATAAAAGGTTCTCTCCTCTCTCCTCATTAATTACGCAATTACTACTCATTTATTGTTATGCTGCCCCTATACAGTGACTGACTTAGGCATCGGAGCAGTGAAGACCGCCCAACGCGGTCTCCCTCTGACGCCCTGTCTATTGTGTTGCAGCAAACGGGAATCATCTAATCCTCGGAGTAGCGGTCCGCCCACCGGACCCGCGTTAAGCAAGGAATCGGCTACCGCCGGACTTGAGCATTAACATTGGCGCCGTCTGTGGGAAGCCTTGAACAAAAGGTCATCCCGCCACAATCACCATGACTAACGATAGCGGGGGAACGCTGAAGAGCAGGCAGATCAATCCGCCATTCCCTAACCCACCAACCCAGTGGTAGGCATCAACCGCGCATTATTCACCGCCCCGGTCAACCCCGGCGGTGAGACAAACCCAAGTAGCAGCCGCCCGCTAGGCCAAGACCTCGCCTCCCTATATGAGCTGGCACTGCCGGATCTTCACAAAGCGAACAGAGAGCGTGAACAAGAGCACAAGGAAAAGGCCGAGGCCCAAAGGCAGGTGGCCACGCTTGTGTCCCGCTTTGATGAGCTAAAGAAAACGCTGGAGGCAACCGCCAATCCGGCTCGAAGCGAGCAGTCACAAAGCAACAGGCACATCCAACCTGGTACCGGAGCATTGATACCAGCACCAGTCGTGCATCTGCAGGTCCCGCTGCACCCACCAGAGCTAGTGGGAATGGGACCACCCCCTGTACCCCAGCTAATGTTGGAACAGGAGGCAGAGTTGTCACTGCACACCTACCGCTTGAGACCTCGGGCAAGAACAGAAGGAAACCCACCCGCTCCCAGGCGAGGATCAGTTCAGCGGAGTACCCGGCTAGACCCCGCCGGCGATGCAACCACTCAAATACTGGAAAGGATGCAGCAGTTGGAACAAAGGTTAATCCGGGCGGAATCAGGCACCCCAGCACCAGCTTCAAATCCACTTTTCACGTCCAGGCCAGGACCATTTACCGCTGCAAAGACCCCAAAAACGTCACATTACAGCGGTAAGACTGATCCATTTGTCCATATGGACACCTTCAAGAAGGTCACCAACAACAAGGGATTCGATGACGCCACCCTGTGCCACTTGCTCAGCGAAACGCTGGACAATGAGGCAATGAATTGGTTCTTCGAATGCCCGCCGGGATCCATTGACTCATTCCAGGAATTATCGCACGCTTTCCTTTCTCGGTTCATCCTACTGTTTGCCGGGCACCACAACACAAGCCAACTGTTCAACGTCAAGCAGGGTACGGAGGAGACACTGAAGGCATTCGTCACAAGGTGGCGAGCGGCAGCATCTCAGTGCCGCGATCTTGATAAAACAATGGCTTTGGCGGTTTTTAAGCAGGGACTCCTCAAAGGGCCATTTCTCTATTACCTCAACTACAATCATCCAAATGCGGTATACGACCACCTCATGAGTGAGGCGGTCATTCATGCGCAAGCAGAATTCATCACATATAGGGAGACCCCACCGCCACCAGCGGCGCTAGCAAAGTCGACGCAACCCTCCTCCAGTCAGCAGGGGACCGCTAATAAAACCTCCACACCGCCAACTGACAAGAAGAGGGAGTGGCAGTAGGGTCAGTACCAAAACAAGTGGCAAAAGGACCAACACTACAAGGGAAACCGCTCATCCCATGGGGACAACCGCAACAAACATACGGAGTCTTCCCAGCGGTATGCAGTATTTACAGTCCTCACGGCTTCGTATGAAGAAATATAGAATCAGTGCAAGGATCAGATCCCACCGCCGCCCCCTGGAAAATACCCAAAAACGGGAAAGCCAAGAAACACTGACAGGTGGTGCAAATACCACGAGGACAGCGGTCATAATACCAACAGCTGCAACGCCCTCAAGACAGCCATTGAGACCTTGTACCGTGATGGCAAGCTGGAGCAATTCAAGGTGCGCCAACCGCCACCTGTGATCGCCGATATTGAGCCCATGGGCCGCATCAACACAATCGACGGAGGTGCTCCAATCACCAACATGTCTCACAGAGCTAGAAAGCTTTATGCACGAGCTAAGCACCCAAAGGAAGTTTGCAACATCCGCTACGAGAGATCCGCCAAACTCCCAAGATCTGGTTGGGAGCCTATTACCTTCTCAGAGGAGGAGGAACGCAGAGTGCATCTGCCCCATGACGATCCTTTCTTGATCGACGCTATTCTCAGCAAAATGTCGGTGGGAAGAATCCTGGTTGATAGCGGCTCCGCTATCAATGTTATATTCAGTGGTTGTTACAACGACCTTAAGCGGAACAGAAAATTGCTCCAAGATCATGAACCACTGCTCAGCTTCTCCGGTGACGTCACGCAACCACTGGGCTCTGACTATATGCGGCTAGTTATCAGTACTAGTCCATGTATGGCTGAAATACATACGGAGTTCATAGTTGTCGATTGTTTCAGCTCATACAACGCCATCATTGGTCGGCCAGCGCTCAACAAACTCAAGTGCATCATCGCCGGGTATATGCTGCTCATGAAGTTCCCCACATCCAACGACACAGGCTGTGTCAGGGGAAGTCAACAGTTGTCACGCGAGTGTTATTCTACTACTATAGCACAATCAACCCGCCGCCATGAGATCCTAGCGGTAGGCAGTCAGGCACCGCTACCAAACATTTTTGAGGACCCTAGGGAGGACGAAAAGAGTACGTAAGGAAGGAGCCGGTCAACCCAGAAACATCACTGAGGGTTGTCAGCATCTCGGACGAGCACCCTGAGTGGACAGTCCGCATAAGAGCTCAATTAGACCCAGAGCTGGCGGCGGAGCTCACTCAGTTCCTACGTGACAACGCTACGGTCTTTGCCTGGTCATATGCAGACATGCCGGGTATCTCCCCTGAAATCATCTCACACAAGTTGAGCATCAAACCATCCTTCTACCCTATCAAACAGAAACGCAGAGCCTTTGACGAAGAGAAGTACCGTGCTATAAGAGAGGAGGTTGCCAAGCTCCAGGGCATTGGGTTCATCCGCCAGGTCATCTATCCCTAGTGGATTTCCAACCTGGTTATGGTCAAAAAGGCTAGCGGCAGGTGGAGGATGTGCGTCGACTTCAAAAACCTTAACAAAGCATGCCCGAAGGACAGTTTCCCACTACCCCGCATCGATCAACTCGTCGATGCAACTGCTGGATACGAGCTCCTCAGCATGATGGATGCCTTCTCCGGCTATAACCAGATCAGGATGCATCCCGACGATCAGGAGTGCACCACTTTCACCACCGACAAGGGCCTGTATTGTTACAATGTGATGCCTTTCAGTTTGAAGAACGCAGGAGCAACTTATCAATGACTGATGAACGCCATGTTCGCGGAACATCTGGGCAAGATAATCGAGGTCTACGTAGACGACATGTTGGTCAAGAGTATAAAGGCCAGCGGACATGTGGCAAACCTAAAAATCATAATAGCCATCCTCCTGACCTATGGTATGCGCCTCAACCCAGAAAAATGTTTCTTTGGCGTCACCGCCAGCAAATTTCTGGGGTATATTGTCAGTGAGCGGGGCATCGAGGCCAACCCTGACAAGGTGTAAGCCATCCTCAACTTGAAGGACCCGGAATGGAAGGTGCACGTCCAATGCCTCCAGGGCAAGCTAACCGCCCTGTCTCGATTCATCTCCAGACTGACCGACAGGTGTGCCCCATTTTTCAAAGTCCTTAAAACAACCCACAAGAAGGTCATCGATTGGAACCTAGAGTGCCAGGCGGCGTTCCAAGGCCTGAAGGAATATCTGGCGGCAGTTCCACTCCTCTCCATTCCTGTCCAAGGAGAAACATTGTACATTTACCTAGCGGTATCTCAATCAGCGGTGAGCTGCGCCATCGTCAGGCGGGAAGGCCAGGACTAGCTCCCAGTTTTCTATGCCGGTAGGGGCATGAACGGAGCAGAAACACGGTATCCTCCATTGGAGCAGCTTGCTCTCGCACTCATCGTTGCCACCAGACGCCTCCGCCAGTACTTCCATGCCCATACAATCCATGTGTTAACCAATCAACCGCTGAGACAAGTAATGCAGAACCCTGAACATTCGGGGCGCCTCAGCAAGTGGGCCATTGAGCTCAGCGAGTTTGACATAGACTACAAACCACGAACCGCCATGAAGGGCCAGGCGGTGGCAGACTTCATTGCTAAGCTCACCGAGCGTCAGCCCGAAACCAAGATCGATGTACCGCCCGGAACGGAAATAGTTACGGCCATGGAGCCGGCTCCCCAACAATCAGACTGGAACCTACACGTGGATGGTTCAGCTTCCGCCAAGGCCAGCGGTGCCGGAATCATCTTAACAGGACCAGGGGGGCTTAGCGTCGAATACACGTTGAAATTCAACTTCAAAGCTTCTAACAACATGGCGGAATATGAGGCACTCATTGCCGGCCTACTCCTCGCCATTGATTCAGGGGCCGACAGTGTCAACATCTTCAGCGACTCTCAGTTGGTCGTTAACCAGGTCAACGACAGCTTTCAGGCCAAGGACCAGCAGTTAGCGGCATACTTAGGGTACACCAAGACGCTGCTTAAAAAATTCAAGTTCCACACCATCACACAAATCCCCAGGGAAAAAATGCCAAGGCTGATTCACTGGCAAGACTGGCAACCGCCCAGCCACACCAGAGTCCAGCGGACACAAGGGTAGAGTCTCTGGACAGGCCAAGTATCACAAAAACCTTGGCGGAGATCTTCAACATTGAGGCCAATCCTAGTTGGATGGATGAAATTATTCAGTACAAGCGTAACGGGACATTGCCAGAGGACAAGATCAAGGCGCGACAGCTCCAGCGGAGAGCAACCCGTTACAACATGCAGAGCGGCAAACTTTACCTCCAAGGATTCACTCACCCCAACCTCCGCTGTCTAACCCCAGAGGAGGGAAAGGTCGTGCTGGCAACAATACATGACGGGGAATGCGGAAATCATTCAGGTGCCAGGTCCTTAGCTAATCGCACAATGCGACAAGGCTACTTTTGGCCTACGCTTGGTGATGACGCCCGGCGGATATCAAAATCTTGTCACAAATGCCAACAATATGCTGATCTTCCACATGCCCCGGCGGAACCTTTGTCGGTTATCGTCAGTCCCTGGATTCACTCAACGTGGGCCTGGACTTGATGGGAAAATTCCAAACCGCCAAAGGTCAGTTCAAATACATCATTGTCGCCATCGACTACAACAGCAAATGGATAGAGGCAGAGCCCCTGACGGCAATAACTATCGCCAAGGTAATTCACTTCCTCTGGAAGAACATCTACTGCCGCTACGGTGTCCCGCATGCAATCATCACAGACAACGACACACAGTTCAACAATAAGGAACTCATCTCTTTCATCGCCAACCTGGGCACCAAGATGAGTTTTGCATCGGTCGCCCATCCCCAAACCAACGGCCAAGTCGAAGCGGCAAACAAGATAATCAAGAAACTGTTACAGAAGAAGCTCGCTGAGGCCAAGGGTTTATGGGCGGAGAAGCTCCCGGAGGTTCTATGGGCCATCAGAACAACCCCAACCTCCGCCACAGGGGAAACCCCCTTTTGTATGATGTTCGGAACTGAGGCTGTCCTGCCTATCGAGGTAACCCAACCAACTGCTAGGGTCGAAGGCTACTGCCCCGAGACCAACAGCGACGGCGTTAACCTCGACAGGGATCTACTAGAGGAAAAGCTGGATGCAGCCCATTTGCGCAATCTCCAAAACAAGCGACGGGTATCGCGTTTCTACAACGCCAGGGTCAAAGCCCGCAACCTCCAACTGGGGGACTGGGTAATGAAAGAAGTCATACCACCGCCAACAAAACTCCGCCCAACTTGGGAAGGTCCATACAAAATTGTAGAGGTCGTTAGCCCAGTCACCTTCTACTTAATGGACAAGGATGGCGTCACAACAACCCACCCTTGGAATACCGAACACCTTCGATATTACTACAAATAGTCATACTGCTACCCAAGAGCATCTTGACTTAGCTAAATTTTTGTTCAATATTTAGCTAAGGGAAGCTACCCAACGGGTACGACCCCGCTTTTGTAAACGCTGTTCAGACAGCTATCAATGAAACGGGGAATTAATCAAACCATTGTTACCAAGTCTAGCACTGGGGGCAACTGGCAACGCCAGTCAGCGGACTACGTCGGCTACATTGTGCACTTGGGACCAATTTTAATTCCTTTAATGTTTCATTCATGGCCAAAAGCAAGTGTCAAGACCTCTAGCGGCACACACATTACCACAAACAAAAAGAAAAACAAGTATAGGAGCTTAGGTTCCAAAACTTCATTTATATCCCAACTGAATTACATAAAATATTTATGCCTCAGCAGCTACAAAAACTATCCTACTATTTTCAGGGGTTGGCGGGGTTGGCGAGGTCGGCTCCACTACCTTCGGCATTTCCACTGGCTGCCTGCGGCGGATGGGAACGGCTCGTCTGGTCGGACCCTCGGGCTGTGGGACTGGGGGTCTCTATTGTGCCATCCGCCAGGGTGTGGGCCGCCAAGAACCCAACACGGGACACCTCGGACTGCGTAGGCGTCCGCTGAGAGTCGCCCTCTGGAAGCCCGCCACTCTCTCCGCTACCCGAGCAAGCTCCTTCAACATGACCAGGGGCGGCAGTGGGAGCGGTACTTGTTGTCGGCGGAGCTTCCTTAGTTGGCTGCACGACCGGCACCGACGCTTTCGCCCAGTCGATGGCGCCCCTCTGCTGCAACATCTCCACATTAGCCAGGGCACCAGCCTTCGCTGCTTCGGTCAGCGCCTTCTTGTACTCCGTTGGCTGCTTATATGACTCAACAGCAGCGGCTGCAGCATGGCTCCCCTTAGCCTCCAGGCGAGCGACTTCACCCTCTAGCCGCTTAACCTCAGCCTGTTTGGTGGCGGACTCCCGCTGAAGGATCTCAACCTTCTTATCCTTGGCGGCAACCCGATCCCACAGCAGGGACATGTCTTGCTCTAACTTGGCGAACTGTTCGTTCCGCTCCATGTGCCGCTCAATGGCAACGTTCAGCTTGCCATGGGCGTCTGCCGCATCGCAGTTGGCCTTTGTCAAGCGTCGCTCGACATCAGCAAACTTTTCCTGGGCCTTCCCCAATTCCCTCTGTAGGCCCGCCACCTCCTCCCTGAGCTCCCGCTCAACCAGGGGCTGTTTTGATGCCGCCTGGAACATCTCATGAAGCCCAACGGCGACGTGCCCAAAGGCTGTGCTAAAGGGCGATTCACTGACGGCGGTCGACCGAACAATCCCCTCCAGGCCGCCGAACCCCAGCCGCTCGCAAAGGTGATACAGGAAGTCCCGTTCACCGTCGTTAGGAACTCGGCGTAAGCGGCAAATGAGTCCAGGCCGCTCGTACCCACCGCTGTTGTCAAGTCAGCGGGAGCCTCGGGCGGAGCCTGCCTCGACTTCTTCGGCTGCTAGCGGGCCCCGGTCACCTCCATTTCTTCCTCTTCCCCGCCCGAGTCGGGTTGACGGCGTTTTCGTTGGAGGGTCCGCGTACTTCCAGCAGTGGCAGGCCTCACACCCCCGCCGGCGGCTCCAACCCTGCTATGGTGACACCCTCCGTTGGGCGCACCGTTTTCTTCTACACCCCGCGCCGTATCGCCCGTGCTCTCTCTTTCCGCGGCGCCGCCTCGCTCGCCATGCCGATCCTCGCCTGAACAGCGGGTAACCCGTCACCACCAAGGTGGGATTGGTGCGGCATTGGCAGCATCACTGGAACCTCGGACTGGCTCAGCGCTAGCGTCTTCGGGTTCACCACCGTCTTCTGAGCCGCCAGCCCACACGCATACATGGCTTCCAGGAAATTGTCGATCTCAGCACGGTCCATAGCTTTTGCAAAAGCGTCACGGTTCGCCCTGTTTCCCGGTGGAGTCTCTACAAAAAATGTATAATGGCAAGCCGGTTAGCATGGGCCAACCTCAGAAAAGGTGCGATACGGCGGAGAATACTTACCAACGGCATGCGTCAGTTGCTGATCCACCAGCAACTCCCAGCCTGTAAGGAGACGGAAGTCGAGCAAGTTGCGATTCCGCCAGCAACCCCTGATGCGAGCCACGCGGCACTCTTCCTCACGAGTCAGGTTGTACCGCAACCCCGCTGCACAAAAAAGGTCATTATCAGTACAAAAAAAAAAAAAAAACATAAACCCCGCCAATCGTGTTCAGCGGAAACGACAAACAACCTCGGATGGGCTGAAACTCCGACTTAATTCTAAACGTCGGCTCCCCCTCGTTGGACCCCGCTTGGTACTCCCACCCCGCCGTGGCAATGCAGAAAGTACCCCGCCAGTAGGACATTGAGTCCCTGAGGTTTTCGATCAGCTTGGGCGCTCCTTGGCGACGACTAAGGTTTACTTGCCCTCTACAACCCTGGCGCTTCACGTACACCAGTTCGTAGAAGTGCAATACCTCCGCCACGGTCGGTCCTTCGCAGCCAAACAACCGCCACAACGAGTTCAGCGCCAGCAGTAACCGCCACATGTTGGGGCACACTTGCCCAAAGGCGATGCCGAACTCGCAAACCAGGATCTGTAGGTTGGGCACCAGCGGGAAGGTCACTCCCTCGCGGAATATAGCCTCGTGCACCGCGGCGTGGCAGGCTGGCAGGATCGAAGCCTTCTCCTCTACCGTCGGCGGACGTAGCTTCACCACACCGGGCAACCGGAACACCCGCTTTAGCCGGTTGACGGCAACAGCGGTCATCCTACCTCCCGCCTCGTCAACGGGGGTGACGTCCTCAAACACCCAGGCCGACTCCGTATCCTCCCCCGCTACACCTCCCCCCCCAGCGGAACCGCTGGCGGCACTATTGCTTTTTAGGCGCTCTTCGCCCATAGTATGAGCAGCGGCAGCCTCTCCCGCCCTAGAACTCTCCAGACGCGACGCACGACCCATAGCTACGTCCCACGGTATGGTTTGTTGCGGCTCGACCTCTAGCGGTTCTGGCAGTGAGGTTCCTGCACGGGCAGACGGACGCAACGAGTCAATAAAATTTCTATCCGCCGCGCTGAACGACACTTCAGATCCGGAATCCTCACTGCTCGAAATCTCTATGACGTCAGCCATCCCAAAACCTTAAAACCCAAATCAGTTAGCTCACACAAGATCTAACCTATCCCTATATCAGTCAGTGCCCAAGAACATCAACAACACTCAACCCAGAAAATGCCAAAACAAGAACAAACGCACCCAAACCCAGATTCGACCATCTAGAAAATCCCTAAAACCCCAATTCTGTCAAACACGGCAACCCATTCCCAAAACCCACTCACACCCTCATAGGACGTCAACGAAGAACATATCACAGCAACACCCAAAACCCAAAAAATCACCATGGCAGACATCCAATGAAACAGGGACATGTCAGAATACCAACCTTAATGATGGAGTCTCTGACAGCAGTGTGAGCACTTGTCTTCGGAGCCGGAGGTCGTCGGTTCTTCCACGTACGAAAACTCGGCAATATCGCCTCAACCTTCTTCTCCGATCTCAGACGAAGAAAGCTTGAAGACGACGAAGCACAGTTCAAAGTTTAGAGCAATGCCAAATATGCCAACTTCCCCCCCTTTTATGTCAACGTCAAACAGTCCTACGCCGTCCATTGAAAAACGACACCAACTGTCAGCCGTACACGTGTCCCACAACTACAGTTACTCTCAGGATTAACCGAGGCGTCGCCTCAGTTACGAAATCCATCATTACTCGACATTAATGGCGAGGAGACGGCTAGGCGGAGGAGACACACCTCCGCACGCTAACCCATTAGGGGTTCGCCACGTGTCAACCACCATCAGACGAAGCGTCTGGTAGAAGCCACTACTTGTGGAAGGAAGGCGCCAGTCGTCGCCGAAATCCGCTGAGCGGAACCCCGCTAGCGGAACTTCTCACTTGTCACTTTCCAAGTGACGAAGTCACCGCTGAGCGGAACCTCACTTGTCACTTTCCAAGTGTCGAAGTCACCGCTGAGCGGAACCCCTCTAGCGGAACCTCACTTGTCACTTTCCAAGTGTCGAAGTCACCCCTGAGCGGAACCCCGCTAGCGGAACTTCTCACTTGTCACTTTCCAAGTGTCGAAGTCCGCTGAGCGAATCCCCGCTAGTAAAACTTCCACTTGACAATTTGCAAGGGGCAGCCTCAGCTATACATGGCACTACCGGCATAACCCCCTCCATCTTGCAAACCCCGTGCGTTACTGAGCGCAATTCCGCTCAGTAACCACCGCCGAACACGTCTACTCGACGCTGTTTCCTGCTACATCCAGCGGGGGGTATCCGCCAGCGGCGAATCCCGAGGCTACGCCTCACTTTGACAACGACCGCCACGAGGCGTTACGGTCAGATCGTCCAGACGGGACACGGGGACTTGTCCACAGTCTGCGACGACCCTGATCAGGTACGTTGACCCCCGTCACTTGGGTACTAAGAATGGGCTCACTACCCAACACCCTCTGCTCCGCGCAGCTTCCCCTCAACAAACAATTTGCCGACCATCTGGAGGTCCGTCTTGGCTAGGGAGTGGGGGACTCCCTGGCGGGCCTAGCAAGGGCCCACCCGGAAGGGTATAAAGCGTTCGCTCAGTAAATCCATGGTTGACAACGCACTGACGCTAATTATGCTGTTGCAAGTCTAGCGGAAGTAACGCTTCACACCGCCGATCAACTCCCCAACCAAGATTGCCCTCCTTGACTGGGGACTTAGGGGACTTATACCTACATGTGCCAGAACGAGCATAATTAGCTATAATGAGCCACGCTCATTGTACCGCTAGAGGTACCGACTCCTACCAAAGGGGTGACCTGCGAAGGCACGGCCAGGCAGCCTACCGCTTGAGCCCTGGACTGCCCCCAGATCACCGCTGACGCGCCGCGTCAAGATAGCGCCAGAGGCTCCAGACGCTGGGAATCGAAGCACATCAGTCCCACATCGGAAACAAGAAGAAGATCAACCTCTTCCTCAACCATAAAAGGTTCTCTCCTCTCTCCTCATTAATTACGCAATTACTACTCATTTATTGTTATGCTGCCCCTATACAGTGATTGACTTAGGCATCGGAGCAGTGAAGACCGCCCAACGCCGTCTCCCTCTGACGCCCTGTCTATCGTGTTGCAGCAAACGGGAATCATCTAATCCTCGGAGTAGCGGTCTGCCCACCGGACCCGCTTTAAGTAAGGAATCGGCTACCGTCGGACTTGAGCATTAACAATCCGCAACTCGCTGGTATCAGAGCTTGTAAAATAGCTCAAAAGGCGAATCCCCAATGAGGATAATGTCTGATTCAATATTAGAGAAGTTGAATTCTCTACTGAAATCCTCTGATGCGAAACATCAGATCTTGTTGAAAGAATTATCTAGATGTCAAGATTATCTAGAAAAATTACCTTCTATAATCTACCAATTAGAAAAATTGGAAAACAAAATATTTTATATCAAGGAACTTCCAAAAAAGGAAGAAGAAAAGCTAACAAGTGTTGGTAGAAAAATCAATGAACACAAAAAAATGCTAGATTCTATGAAAAATATACTGAAGGACAAGAAAGTACCTACAGTAAAACCAAAGAAAGCTAATGGATTTAAACCATTAGAGAAACCTGAGGAGAATCCTATTCCAAACATGATTTTTCTTGGACCCTCTACTAGTCAAACTAGTATTTGGTATGAAAACCCGAAAGAAGAAAAGAGAGATGTCAAAATGTTGAGCATCTTCGGGAAAAGGAAAGGAGTACAACTCCTCAATGATGAAGAATTCGAATTCAACGAAATTGAACAGGAGGTAAAAAACTCCGCAATTCCAAAGTTAGATTTTAAACATATCTACAAAAGGGGAAAATTTGATGTGTTGGATAGCCACCACTTCAAATTATTGGAATTTACAACCCCCTCCACAACAGGAGAAACCGATCTACTGATGATCACTCCTGCAGAAGTTGCCCGAGCAAAAGCAAAAAATTATCAATTTATGCATATTGGAGCAGTCCAAGTAGGCATAAAACTTTTTGCTCGAGAAGACATAAACTGTTCAGTTCTATGTGTCCTCCAAGACAATAGACTAACAGATTTTCAAGCTAGTTTGTTGGAAACCCTTGAGGCATCTTTATGCAATCAAGTGGCTTATTTCAACTGCTTCCCAAATTTCTCAACCAGCTTGAAAGATGCAACTCACTGTCTAAGAGTCAAGACATATGACATATCCATGAAAAAAGATATGGAAGAACTGGCTATAGTATACAAAATATACTATAAACTAATGAGTACCACAGTGGAGCCTAAAACCAGGATATCAAATATCCCAGGTCTCACTACTGGTTTCCTCACTAGCCAGAAAAATCATTCACAACAGATTCACAAGGTTACTTGGAATGAAGTAACTTTTCCTATTGAATGAAAATTGTCTGGTCCAAAAAAACCATCAGAAAATGCCAAAGCGGCAGTTTTTGAAAGCAGAAAGATTGGAAATATCAGTCTAAAATTCGACGACCACAGAAAAAGTGACTTCTGTCCTGAAAATGTCAGGATAAACAACAATCTTCTCAGAAGAAGCTACAACACTAGAGAAGCTAGTGTTAGTGGTACTAAATACTCTGAAAAACCATCAGAGTCCATCACTGAAGAAGAATTAGAAGTTGATATGAACAGACCAGTAAATATGCTTAGAGCACAAAAGCTCTATGATCTTTATGATGAAGCAGAATCTTGCGAAAATCCTGAACGATTAGAAAAACTAATCGAAGAAATGAAAAATTTCAAACCTGGAAAGGAAAGAAAACTCCTTCCCTATCAGGATATTGAAATGGAAGAAGGAGAAAGCTCCAAAACTTTCATCACAAGAGAAAAGGGAAAAGTAAAACTCCCTTTACAGAAAGCCCCTACGGGCAAAAATGGAGAAAAAAATTCTCAAAGATTTGTCCTAGAGGACAATATACCCAGAATACCAATTTCCACTCATGGTATCTGGCTAAATCTAGACAAAGCTCTAGACAAGAGAAAAACTCTTGACCAATGGGTTGACAGCCTGATGATGACTTCTGCTCTAACCTTTTGAAATTTTGAAGCACCAGATCTTTTGGTGAACTATGAAACTACTCTTACCGGAGTAGCAAAAAAGTATTACTTCTCTTTCAAAGAGACTGCCAGAGGAAGAGATTGGCTTGAAGAGATAAAAAATTCAAAATCTCCGTATGATTTTGCAGTACCCCTATATGATCAGTTCTGTGGAGATCTCTCAAATTTAAGTGAGAAGGCCAAAGAAACGGCAAAATCAAATATCTATGCTCTCAAAATTTGTGACATGAGATATTTTGAAGAATACTTGAATGAATTTCAAGAATATTACTGTACGATTGGTGAACTAGAGAATACTGATCTAGTTAACTTATTGCATAGGAAACTCCCTGAACCATGGAGAACAGCTGTGCGAGAAAGCATAGCAGAAAAACCAATTGAAAGATTTTCAGTTGGAGGAATTGCCGACAGAATCAGGCAATTACTAAAAGAATAATGCAAAGCCAATCTTAGAGCTAAGATGGCCAAGAAACAACTCAAAGGAGTTGAAAATTTCTGTTATGGAATACTGGATATGCCAACCAACTGGGGATGTCATGAATCCAAGTTCCACAGAAAAAAGAAAAGAAAAATATTACTCGAAAAAATTCAAAAGGAGTAATAAGAAAAAAGATTGGAAATTCAAGAAAAGTTCCAATTACAAGAAACAATAGGATGAAGATCCAAAAAAGAAATTCTTCAAGAAAAAGAAGAATAATAGAGTCAACCATCAGAATACTCAACCAGGCAAGAAAGCTTGCAGATGCTGGTTATGTAAAGCTGAAGGGCACTATGCCAAAGAATGCCAGGAAAAGGGTAAAAGATCTACGAAAGCTCTATTTGAAGAATACGAGCTGATAGTAGAAACAACAAACATGAAGGGCTATGAAATAGCCTATTCCGATGATGAAGATGACGACAGGTCAGGTTATTCGGCCTAGTCTGAAGAAGAAGAATAATCTGATTCTGAAATAGATTCTGAAGTAGAGTACTTAGAATCTAGACAGATGAATGTTCTACATGTCAAAAACTGGGAAGAAAGTAATACGGAAGTAATAACGTCTTCTTATCAGGTGAACCCTGGAGCATTCGTTTGTGACTATTGCTTATATCACGAAAAGAATGGACTTCCTATGTTCTGTGAAAGGTCAAAAAAGACTTATCACAAAGAATGCTTCATAGCCGAAGCAAGAAGAAAGACCAAGAATGGCCTTGTCAGCCAATTGGTAGAACAAGAATATGCAGAGTATTTCTCTGAGCAAAAAGAGAGAGAAATAGAAACTATGTTCCAAGAAGTTATGGAACTCTCTTCCTCAAAAATAAAGGAAGAAAAATCGAGGAAGAAAAACTCGATATAAAAGAAGAAATCGAGGAAGAAAACCTTGATGGAACCATAGAACTGGTTGAAATACCAGAAAATGTTCCAAAAGAATGTAAACCATTCATACCTCAGGAACAAGCTCAAGAAAATGAGCTTCAACAATCAAAAGTCATCTCTACTAGTAGATACAGCAACTACATATAGATTGGACTCAAATTGCCTGATCACAAAAAATACCATCTACATGCATTTGTAGACAATGGATCGGGATTTACAGTTGCAAAGAGATTTGCAATTCCAGAAGAACTCTGGAAAGAAGATAAGAAAAGAACAGCTACTGGTGTCACGTTTGATGGAAGCCATCTTACAATGAATAAAGTAGCAAAAAATGTTCATATAACCATTGGTGGAGGAACATTTATCATCCATAATGTTTGGCAATCTGAAGGCCAAGGATCAGATTTCTTGTTGGGAAATGATTTTATTCTCCAACAGAGATTAATCCAGGATGAAGAAGTGATAGGCTTCAGAAAAGGAGAACGGGTGTTCTGGGCAGACAGACTTACTCAAGCCAAAAGTGTAGTAGGTCCCAACTTTACTACACAATATCAGAGATCGCAACAGAATAGTGGTGATCTTACCTCCTACAAACCCAAATTTGAAACCATCCTCCAAATCAAACAACAAGAAGAACTACTTGGTGAAGAATCATCTTCTGAAGAAGAAGAAGAAGAAGAAGAAGAAGAAACATCTAGCGCAGATGAAGAAGCTAGATTCATACATGAGCATAATCTCAAGCACTTTCAGAATAAAATTGAGTCTCAGAAAATTCCCACTCTTAACAAAATCAAGAAACTACTCGAGCAGAATATCGATGTACACCCTCAGAAGTTTTGGGAAAAAGACCCAGTGGTCTGTGAATTAAGATTACATGATATGAATGCTATCTGTCATGTCAAAGGCATTCCTCAGTACAAAGAGGAAGATAAAACAGAATTCAGAAAAGATATTGAAGATCTCCTGAACAAGAGATTAATTCAACCTTCCACTAGCCCTCATCATGCTCCAGTATTCTACGTGAGGAATCATGCAGAAAACCTCAGAGGAAAAGCTAGAATGGTAATTGACTACAGAGATGTCAACAAGAAGACTGTCAAAGACGGTTATCAAATTGCTCAAGTAAGAGTATTGATCAACCAGCTCAGAGGAGCTAAAGTCTTTTCAAAATTCGATGCAAAGTCGGGTTTTTGGCAAGTCAAGATGCATCCTGAGAGTGTTCCTCTCACTGCATTTGGAACACCAGAAGGTCATTACGAATGGTTAATAATGCTTTTTGGTCTAAAACAAGCCCCCTCAATCTTTCAAAGAAAGATGGACAACATCTTCAAGCATGTGGCTGAATTCTGTGTCGTCTATATTGATGACATCCTTGTCTTCTCCCAAAACAGAAAAGAACACATGAAACACCTCCATGAGGTTGTAAAGCTGATAGTTCAGCATGGAATTATCCTAGGTGAAAAGAAAATCTTCTTTATCCTCGATGAAGTTGATTTCCTAGGAATAAACATCAAGAATGGAGTAATAAAACTCCAACCTCACATCCTTGAGAAGATCTGGTAGTTTCCAGATAGAATTCCTGATGCTAAGAGTCTAGAGAGATTCTTAGGAGTCATAAACTATGGGAGATATTTAATTCCCAAAATCTCAGGACTAACAGCAATGTTATCTCCTAAAACAAGTTCCAAAAGAAAATGGAACTTCACAGCAGATGATGAAAAAATTGTGAAGCAGATAAAAGATCTTTGCAAAAACCTACCTCCTCTACAATAACCAGAGGAGACTGATGAAATTATCCTCCAAACAGATGTGAGTGATAATTATTGGTTCGGTGTTGTTCTGGCAAAAATGCCTGGAACTAACATTGAAAAGATCTGCAAATTTTGTAGCTGCAAGTTCAGCCCTGCAGAACTAAACTATCCCACAGGGGAAAAAGAAATTTTGGCGGTCAAGAAAACAATTTTAAATTCTCCAGCTTTTCTTGGAAACTTTACTGTCTGCACCGATTGTGCCAGAGTAAAGAATTTCAAAAATTTTAAACTTGATAAAGCTGCTGATAGAAGAAGATTAGTTAACTGGCAATTATTTCTTAACCAATATTTTTTATATTGTTGAATTGATGGCAGGAAACAAAAACTATCTTCCAGACGCCCTAACCAGGAAAATGGCAATGTTCAGCCGAAAAGATGATGACGAAGGTCGTAATCCCAAAAGCAGAAGACCTGGGAAAGAACTTGAACCTGCTGAGGATCCCAAAGAAAAAATCCCCAAAAGATTCTTGCTAAGTCCAAAAGGACTAGCTACAACTGATCAATCCCAGGGTAAAGGATTGGCTAGCCCGTCTCAAACGGCAGACGGTAAAGGCTCATCAAGATCGTTGATGGCTGCTGCTTTGCCAAAAAGCAGACAAACTCCAACTAGAGTTATACATGTTTTTAATTATGAATTAAGAACCTTTGCTGATCCTGTGTTCAGAATTGGCAGGAGGCTAGCTTACCACCAGAAGGCAATCCTGGATAATCTCTTATTTGCCTTTCAAGAAAGAAACAGTGGTATTATGTTCCCAGCTTTGTTCGCATTAGCTGAAGAATTCCATGAAAATGCTAGACCACAACATGAAGAAATTTAGATACAGCAGAGTGCTGTTAAAAATGAAAAAAATTCACTTCCTTGAAGATCCAGAAAGTGCTAGAGTTCCTATCATAGCACTAAAAGAATCAGATTGGATCGAATTCCATAATCTTATAGGAAGGCATAATTCTGAGGCCTGTAGTCTTCCAACTCTCTTCATTATTGCAGGACCCTATGCTGGAAGATACTTAGTCAATGTTCAAAGTGAACATCCTCAAGAACACAAGTTTTGGCTTGTTGAAAATGGGTTTGTCCATAATCTATGGACTAAAACAAATGATGATCTCAAGGGACTGCCCCTATTATTGTCAACACAGTCAAGAATGTCAGAAAAAATGACTGTATGCTAAGACTGAAGTTCAGATCCACTCCACCAGAATGGATACACAAGACCAATGGTGAAGTTGAATACATTTCTCCATACCATTATGTGAGAATCATTCAAAGAAGATATCTTCAGCCCGCCTGTGTTGCTTACAATGGCCAGCCAAACTCAAGCATTCCATGGATGAAGGCCATGACACTGGAATATATCAAGAAGAACATCTCAGAAGATACCAAGAATACTTTCCTGGCAGGAGGAGAAAAAACAATTATCACTGCTTACGATCATCCTGACATAGTCAGCAGTGACCTTTTCCAATCTCTCACAAGAAAGAAGATAGACTCGACACTGGCATGCTTACAGTGGGTTGAAAAGCTTGAAACAGACAACCACTACAAGATGTATGTTGATACAGATGTCGAAGAAAATGCTACAACTACTCGTATGGCCCAGGCAGATAACGACTCATTTGTCCTTGGTCACAATTCAGAAACAGACGAGAACATGTGAAGCTGCAGGTGTAGAAAGCACTGAAAGTACTTTTGGATCTTTCCCAAAAGCTACTTTTGCTTTTCAGAAAGGAAAGGTGAAAAACATTTCACCTAAAGAAATCTGCTTTTCCCCGTCCGACCTCCACTAGCAGGAGCACTCAGGAAAGCAGAAGTCAAGGAGTCGTTCTGTACATTTAGTTATTTTGAATTTCAGTTTGAGTTCCGCTCTCTATATAAGGAGCTTTAGCTTCAGTTGTAAGGCATTCGAAAATTTCCATATCAGTCCTAGATTCGAAAAAACTTCGAAATTAGTTCTAGATCAGAAAATTGAGAAGAATCAGTTTCTCTCAAGAAGTAAGAAGGCCCTAGAAGCAGTGTACTCTTTCCTTCCTGTCTAAGTGTGAAGTGTGCTTTCACTACAAGTAAGTATCTGTATTCATTCTTATGGATAGCTAAACAGCTTTTTAACTGTTTACCTGAGAATGAGGCTCTGAATTGTTAGCCTGTAATTATGTTTAAATAAATAATTTCAGTGTGTTCACCCACTTCATCAAGTCTTTTAAAAGTTTATATTGTTATTTTACATCTGTGTTATGTTCAAACTTTATCCTGTACTTCCTTTAAGTTCAGATTTTCAGTTTCTTAAGAAAATTTGCCTCAGTTTAGGATAGAAACAAGCAGCTGTGATTCCGCCTGTTAAAGTAACCGTTAGGCAGGGAGCCGTTAGGTGAAAAACTTGGGCATGTTAAAGGCTAGTTTGTTTTTCTCAGAAATTGGAACATGTTTTTCTAAGAAAATGTGAGTTTTGAACCCAAAAGTCAGCATAGGATATACTAGGTCTACTTTAGAAATGACTACCCTTATGAGTCTTTTCCCCTAAAGTTTGTGTAAATGAGCAAAATACAAGGATGATGGATTGATTGGGCAAAATACCATGAGATTTTGGGCAAACGGGCACAACCACTTACGTTTATTGTTGGTATATAAGTTTGTCATTATAAGGACTAGGTTATTCATTCTTTCAGCTTCATATATGGAAAACCAAATCCAAGAGCTAGTATTTCTCTCTCCTAGTGAGAGCTCTCTACTGTTCATAGTAGCACCCTGAGCTTTGTCTCAGTTTTCTGGTTTTTACTTCTCCAGCTACCCAACCTTTCACCAACTTCATACCGCCATCTTTTTTAAAAAACTTCACTTCATCTGCCTTCATTGTGACAATTCAATGATGCGGGACCAGGTTTCCTGTTAATCTCCAGAATCTTTTTAATTCTATTAATTCTCAACGGTGGTAAGTACTTTTTCTATACTTCTGTGGGCTCTTGAATCCTTATTTGGTTTAATCCTTTCCTTTCCAGTCTGTGATCTCGTTTTGTTACCTCAACCATTTATTGTCTACCTACCACATTCAATGGGGAAACCAACCCCAAGACGCTACAAAATCTCATTTAAGGAACCTCATCGCTTCCAGATCTCTGAAGCTTTGTTATTGTTCCTACTGTTATTGTTCTTACTTCTCATTCTAGCTCAGACAGATAGTTCATTTCCTACTCCCTACTTAACTGAGATGGAAGAAGCTCATAAATCTCCTGATAACCTAGTTGTGCAGATGAGGAGGAAATTATCATTATATGATCTGGACAGAAAGGTTAGATTGAGTGCTGTTATCTTTGCTGACAAGATCCCAAACAAGGTAACTATTTGTAACACTATGAGAATTGTTCTAGCAAGGTTTGGTACTACAGGGGTGACTGCTAGCAATGAAAGGGATCCAAACGACAGTATGTTCTCCATTACTACAGAGGATGTTGATTCTGCTAAGGCTATTCTAGACGGTTCCCCATGGTCAATTTTGAGATTCTCTGTACATTTCCAAGAATGGCCTGAGACTCTTGCTATTAAGGAACTTCAGTGCAATCAGATAGCCTTCTGGGTGCAAGTCAGGGGAGTTCCACCCTATATGTTTGATGTGGAAAATGTTAGGGAGATGATTGATCATTTTGGAGAGTTCATTAAATTGGACGACCCCCTGGAAAGTGAAGAAGGCACCTATAGTTTTCTCCGAGTCAGAGTCCTTCTTGATGCTCGGGATCCTCTTCCTACAGGCTATGAGCTTCCAAGAGAGGATGGAACCAAGAAATGGGTTAGTTTTGCTTTCGAGAAATTGTCTGATTTTTGCTATGTCTGTGGGAGATTAGGACATACAGATTTACCAAAAGCTCCATGCCCCCATGGAGTTGATCCAGAGAATGAAAATGAGTATGGTGATTGGCTTCGTGCATTACCACCTCGAAAGCAAATCAGGAATGAAATTTCACAGACCAAGACGGCAAGTGGTCGGAATAGAAGGAGGTTTCCCGGCCAAACTATCCAACCTATGGAAAGCAGAGACAACGACCAAAATTCACAACCCCAACGAGCCTCCCCAAGTCACATCAATGAACTTCACATATAGCATTCAGCCCCCTCTGTCAGAATACAATTTCCTGACACAAGTGCCCATGCCGCTGTTGTCAACCAATGTGAAAGCAACTACACAAAGACTCTGCCAAGGGAACTTTCAAGGTACCCCACTACCCCAATTGTATCAAACCTTAATAATATTTCCATGCCCTCCCCTCCACCTGGATTTGATCCCCTACCAAACAGTGTCTCAAGGACCATTTTCCTAGAACAAACTCAAAATGTGACAAATAGGAGCGGTTTTGGCTACCCATGGTTTTTTAATCAGGGTAACAACTCTGGTAATGGCATTCCAGCTACACTTGACACTCTTTTGTCACGACCTTTTCCTCAAATACCCTCATGTTCCAATTACCCACATCCCATTTCATCACCCCCCAACTTCTCACCAATAATACTGCCACAAATCATGACCACAAATATCCAAGACTATTCCCCCTCACCCACTCAAGGTCAAGCAAAGAGACCTTTTCAGCCGGACAAGGCCCAGGCTCCCTCTGGAAGGAAATTAAGAAAGTTCACCAAGCATTGCACCTCTACAACTGAGACGTTACTGTCGAAGTCTGAGGGTGTGAATAATGGATGTTCAACGAGTAAAAGCGTTGAAGGCGGTGGTGGCTCGCCAACAGCCACAAGGTCTCCATGATACAACTATGTTGGAATTGTCATGGGCTGGGGCAATCCATGACAAAGCAGGCTCTTAAGGAGCTGATAAGAAAGTATCGCCCATCCCTTATTTTTCTTTCGGAAACTCGAATGAAGGATAAGGACGTCAAATCTTTAAGGAAGGAATGTAAGTTTCCCTATGGCACTACTGTGAAACCCATCAAAACTGCTGGGGGTCTGGCATTGTGGTGGGATAACACTGTTTCAGTTCAACTTCTCTCTAAATCCAAATTTCTAATTGATACGGTGGTCAAGTTCAAGTGTGATGATTCTTTGGTTCATTTCTCGTGGTTCTATGGACCACCGGACAAGAAAAGTAGACCTGGGTTTTGGAATAGCTGTGCTAACTTAGCTGGTTCTTTTGATCTCCCGTGGCTTTGTGCCGGTGATTTTAATGAATTCTTATGGCCTCATGAAAAGGAGGGTGGCAACCCTTGGAATCCAGGTAGGAGGCGGTTTCTTCGTGAGTTTATGGAAGCTAATGACCTTATTGAGCTTCAATGTCAGAAGCTTACATAGTGCAATAATTGGTATGATGGTGGGCTTATTAAGATAAAGTTGGACAGGGGAGTGGTAAACACAAGGTGGTTGGAGCGGTGGCCTGATTCGTCTGTTTTTAACCAACCTCGTATGGGGTCTGATCATTGTCCTCTTATTTTTGAGTCTGATCCTACAACGGTTCGTGGGCCAAAACTTTTTAAGTTTGAACCAATGTGGGTTGATGATCCGGAGTGTAGAGATGTTGTGGAGGCTTCTTGGACCGATAACTCTCCAACTGTTGGTGCTGCGCAATGGGTTACAAGAAGTCAAAGATGTAGTCATGATTTATCTAAGTGGAGCAAGACCAAATTCGCTAATAATCGCAAGGCCATTAATAGCAGAACAGAGGAGCTCCAAGTCATACAGGAGTCTACATCTGATGAAGCTCGTAACAGGGATTCTTTTTTAATTGGAGAAATTCATTCTTTATGGAAAAAAGAGGAGAAATACTGGACTCAACGATCCAGAGTTAATTGGCTTAAAGCTGGGGACTCAAACACCAAATTCTTTCATTTGATAACCATCCAAAGAAGGCAGCGGAACAAAGTACTTAAGCTTAAATCGGCCAGTGATGTTTGGCTGGACCGTGAGGGCACCATTCGATAGGACTGGGCATAAACCGGTTTTTCAAACCGCACCGACCGAACCGAACCGAATTTTCCAGTTCGGTAACCGCATTGTGATCAAAACGACATCGTGCAGGAAGAGAACCGCACCGAACCGCTTCACTGCGGTGCGGTTTCGGTTCATGGCTGCGAACCGCCCGCATTGAACCGCACCGGACCGAATTAATATTATTATATATAATTATTATTTTTAATGATTTATATATATATATATATATATATATATAATATCACTAAGTTACCCTAGCTTTACCTATCGCTGTTTCCTTCATTTTTCATTTTTTCCCTCATCTTTTGATCTCTCCAGTCTCCAATCTCCATCATCGCTCACAGTGTGAGCCTCACACAACTACCACCACCACCGGTTTTTCAATCGAAACTGACCCATCGAGAAGGCCTGAAGATCCGGCGATCGATAAGGCACGACAGTTACCTAATCGAAAAGAGGACACTACAGTTACCTAATCGAGAAGGCCTGAAGATCCGGCGATCGTGAGCGGCGGAGTTACGGTGGTCTACGGGCCTGCGGTGGCGGTGGTCTCGCATGACTCAGCTTCTCTCAGTGCCTCTCTCTCGAGTATCTCAGTCACTTAGCTTCTCTCATGGCTAGAACCCCATCGTCGGTAAGGATCGAGTTCCCTTCTCTTCTCAGTTCTCTCACTTCTCTGTCTCTGTCGATTTTTTTCTTTTTCCAGTTCAAAACCAGATTATGTCAGTTGTGGTTAATTATTCTCATTATGTCTTTTGCTATTGAGGGTCTCCTCGAAATTGTTGTGTAAGTTTCCTAACAAGTCAATGTTTGAGGAGAGGTTCAAGACCGGAAAGAACAGGTGGTTCTTCCCCAAGCTCAGGTTCTGAGCAGAACGGCGTCGTCTCTCTGGAAAATGGTTTATGGCTTTTTCTTCCAGTTGATTTTGGTATTTACTGTTTTTGAAATAGAACCTGTGTGGAAGACTATTATTATGATGGATTTGACATGTATCTTAAACTTCATGGATGAGTTGTGAAAGGGTATTATAGCCTAGGTTATCTACTTGCTAGTGAATCATGGACACTGCGATAGATATGTCTTACATATAACATTCTATTAGAACCATGAGTAAGTTTGTAATATTTATTGTTGAAGTTTCGGAAAACTCAGGTACATCCCAGTTTGATTTTGGGGATGGTCAGTGACCATCCTAAGACTTGTATGGATTTCTTGTCACATCATTTTCCCCTGTTAATTTTTGTCTTGCATTTGCGTCATTTGGGAACATCTTTTGGTTTTGCCTTGAGCTAGAATGAATTCTGATTACTGCAATTGGTGCAATGGCTTATAATGCAACAGAAGACTAGTTTTTTCAAGCTTCATCATGCAGATTTGATCACTTCTTTTTTTCATTCTTTTTTGCACACCTTAACCTTGTTAAGTGAGTTAAGTTTTAAGGTTTGCCTTGAGATGTTCTGATTTTTGGTCTGGGAAGTTTTCTAATTAGCCGGAGAGGTAATCTGAGTTTGGATTGGAAATGGAAAAAGAAGGTCACTCACAATCTGTGTTCAAAACCAGTTGATACTTTGATGAGATTATGACTTATGAGAGTGTGATGACTGATGTGACTAGTTTGCTGCAGAGTTGATTGAATTTCATTGTTTTTCATGGCTACTTGCAGATAATGGAAGGGATTTCCTCAACTCCGACATCTACACCAGCTGGAACTGTAGACTCTAGCATCGGGACGACACCTGCACCGAGTCCAAGTGCTGCAGTTGTTCAAAGTGATGCTCCAGTACCACCACGTCCACCACTTCCCCCACAAGGTGAAGAACAAGATGGAACAAGCAAGCGGAAGAATAGCTCAATTGTGTGGCAGCATTTCGAGAAATGCAAGAATCCAGATGGGAGTTTCATGAAGCCAGGGCGTTCAAAGTGCAAGTATTGCCCCCAAACCTATGCAAATAACTCCAGAAGCAATGGCACAACAGCAATGAGGACACATGTGATGTTCCAGTGCAGGAAATCACCAATTTATGCCCCGAATAAGAGGCAGAAGTACTTGACATTTGATTCGGCAGATTCTGGAGGTAAATTAATTGCTATTGCTTATGATAAGACAACTTCTAAGCTAGCTTGTGCGAAAATGGTGGTTTGTGATGAATTGCCATTTTCTTTTGTTGAGAATGAAGGGTTTAGAGAATTCATGAAGGTGACTCAGCCTCAATTTAAGCCACTTTCTAGGAGAACAATAGCTAGAGCCATTTGGAAGCTTTACGAGGCTGAGAGGGAGAGAATTAGGGGGTTTTAGCTTCTAGTCATCAAAGGGTTTCACTCACAACGGATACTTGGACAAGTATCCAAAACATTAACTACATGGTGTTGACCGCTCACTTCATAGACTCTAGTTGGAAGCTACACAAGAGGATTTTAAACTTTTGTGTGATTCCAAATCACAAGGGTAAAACAATAGGCAAGCTGGTTGAATCTTGTTTGATTAAGTGGGGGATCGATAAGGTTTTTAGCATTGTTGTAGATAATGCAAGTCCAAATCAGGTGGCCCTAGATTACATGAAGGAGAAGATAGGAAATTGGAATCAGTTGGTGTTGGGAGGCAGCTTTTTCATTTGAGATGCTGCTGCCACATTCTGAACCTCATTGTGAGGGATGGAATGGAGGAACTAGACTCCTCCATTGATGGCATTCGGAATTCTGTCAAGTACATTAGATCATCACCTGCAAGATTAGAGAAGTTTAGGAAGTGCGCAGCTCAAGAAAAGGTTGAGCACAAGGGAGGAATTGTACCTTTAGATGTTTGCACACGATGGAATTCAACATACTTCATGTTGGATCTTGCATGCAAGTATAAGAAAGCTTTTATGAGGCTTAAGGATGAAGATCAGCAATTTGAGAATTACTTTCAGGAGAGAGTGGGTGCAAGCAAGAGACAAGGGCCTCCTAGAGCTGCAGATTGGGAAAAGGCAGCAAGGCTCGTTAAATTTCTCAAGATCTTCTATGAAGCAACCTTGAAGTTTAGTGCCACTAAGCGTGTAACCGCTAATGAGCCTCTTCTTTGGATGTGCACAATTGTTGGTGAGCTTGATAAATGCATAGCTAGTGAGGATCCTCTTCTTGTTAGCATTGGCACCTCGATGAAAAAAAAGTTTGACAAGTATTGGCTGCAGCTTGAAGATCTTAACAAAATTTTGCTTATTGCTGTGGTTTTAGATCCAAGATACAAACTATTGTATCTTGAATTCTTCTTCCCAAAGCTGCAAGCAGACCAAGGATCTGTGGAAGTGATGATCGATGAAGTGAAGACAACCTTGAGCTTGCTGTTTGATTTTTATGCAGGTTACTCTTTAAAAAGTTTTTCTGTTCTCACATTTTTTATTTTGATAGTTTACAAAATATAGATACACTAATTTCTCAACTTTTCCTTCAATTGCAGACGAAGATCCAGCTGCTGCAGCAGCTTCAAGGAACGTGACAATGCCAAGGATCGAGTCTATGCATCAGCAAGTTGATGAGGATAGTCATGCAGCAAATCTGCATCAATTCAACCTTTTGCGACAAGAGAAGGACATTGTGGTGATCAAGAATGAGCTGGACAAGTATCTATTGGAAGCTTCAGAAGACCCTTCGAACCCCAAGTTTGAAATTTTGGCTTGGTGGAAGGAGAATGCTCAAAGATATCCCATTCTGTCCCAAATCGCCAAAGATGTGTTTGCTGTACCTGCTTCAACCGTGGCGTCCGAAGCTGCATTCAGCCTTGGAAAAAGGGTGGTGGACCCTTTTAGAGCTTCCCTTACCCCTAAGATGGTTGAGGGATTAGTTTGCTTGAGTGATTGGCTAAGGGGAGCGGGAATTGATGTGTATAAGGAACCAACCAAAGATGAGCTACAGATGTATGAGGAGTTGGAAAAGCTGGAAATTGGTAAGGGTTTCACCGTTTTAATTTTTTGTTTTTGAACTTCCTGATTTGTAAAATAGCTGTGTTTTGCATTGTTAATTCTGTGATCATTTATAAGGATATGAATCTGTAGTTTCTTTGGATTTGTAAGATAGCTTTCTGATTTGGATGGGTTTATTTATTTTTCTGCTTTGCACTTGTTGGGAATTTGATGGACAGATGGAGGGGAATCTGCTGTTAGTGACACTGAGGAATGAAGTGAAGGAGTTGGATTGCTTGGAGGAAGCTTGAAGTCAGCACTCGGCAACTCTTAGTTTAGCACTTTAGCATTTGTTTGCTTGTTGGACTACCATTTTATTTTGGTCTGTAATTTGGCACCATTATGAACTCCCATTCTCAATTTCCCACTTTTTGCATTTGGTTAATTTGAAGTTTTGAACTTTAACAAATGCTTTGTATCAGTGTAATTCACTAATTTGAATCTATTCAGACCGATTGTATTAGTAGTTCTGTAGTTGGTTTGTAGAAGTTTCAGTTTTTAGTTGATTTTTCTATTATTTTCAAGTCTGCAGGTTTTCAAATTTCCAGGTTTTGGTTGCATGTTTTAGTATGCGGTTTGGGTGCAAACCGCACCGCACCGCACCGATAAAACGGTGCAACCGAAAATGCAGTCCAAACCATTTTAAAGCGGTTGCGGTTTGTAAAATAGGCCTACCGAATAATGCGGTGTGGTTGCGGTTCCGGGCCCAAACCGGCCCGAACCGCACCGCGCCCAGCCCTACCATTCGGTCTGAAGTGGAGAATTATTTCAAGGACATCTTCAAGAGCTCTGGTGAGAGAGATTGGGATGAGGCCTTACGGGCGGTGGCACCGGTTATTAGTCCTGAAATGAACTCTGCTCTCACCAAAGAATTCACTGTTGAAGAAGTTAAAGAGGTTGCTTTCCATATGGGGGCTGACAAGGCCCCGGGCCCGGATGGTTTTCATGGGATATTCTTTCAGAATTTTTGGAACATCATCAATGAGACTATGAGTGCTACTGCAACAGAATTTCATGAAACTGCTCATATTCTTTCGGATCTGAACAAGACAAACATTGTTCTCATTCCAAAAATCCCTTGTCCTGAGAAGGTCGATCAATTCCGCCCTATTAGTCTTTGCAATTACTCATACAAGATTCTCTCTAAAATGCTTGCGAATCGATTGAAAGAGTTTCTGCCAAGTATCATATCTCCTCATCAGTGTGCTTTTGTTCCGGGTCGTAAAATTCAAGATAACATTTTGGTTGCGCATGAGGCCTTTCATTATTTGAAGTTGAGGAAATCTGGAGACATTCAAGAGCTTGCTCTCAAGTTGGATATGAGCAAGGCTTATGATAGAGTGGAATGGGATTTCTTGAGATGGTTCTTATTCGTATGGGCTTTGCCAATGGTTTTGTTATGTTAATCATGGCATGTGTTAAATCTGTGTCCTTTGCTGTCACCCTAAATGGTAAGGTTGGGGAGTATTTCAAACCATCAAGAGGTTTGAGACAAGGTGATCCAATTTCCCCCTATTTGTTCTTGTTCGTATCAGATGTTCTCTCCTCACTTATCAGAAAAGCTTGTGAAGTCAGAACTCTACATAGTATCAAGCTCAGTCAACAAGGTCCGATTTTGTCACACCTTTTCTTTGCCGATGACTCTCTATTCTTCTTGAAGGCCACAACTGCTAATTGTATGGAGATGATGCATATCATTGATGTGTATTGTGTTGCCTCGGGTCAGCTTGTGAATCATAATAAGTCTACTCTATACTGTAACCTAACATGCCTGATGCAGATGTTCTTGATCTTTCCGAGATTCTTGGTGTCCCAGCAACTATCAATCCTGGGAGATATCTTGGTCTCCCTATCATTTGGGGTAGATCGAAAATAGCTTCCCTCTCCTTTATCAAAGCTAAGTTGGTTGACAAGATCCAGAATTGGAAACTTTGCACTTTGTCATTTGCTGGGAGGGAAACTCTTATTAAATCAGTTGCCCAAGCTGTTCCCACCTTCCCCATGCATTGTTTTAAGTTTCCAGTCACTATTTGCAAGGAGCTTGATGCTATGTTGGCTAATTTTTGGTGGGGTCAGAAGAAGGATGAGAACAAAATCCATTGGAGGAGCTGGGATTTTCTCGGCCAGTCTAAAGAAAGGGGTGGCTTGGGTTTTAGAAATCTCGGTGAGTTCAATACCTCGCTCCTAGCTAAGCAAGTTTGGAGACTTCACTCCGATCCTACTTTTTGTGCTCAGATTCTAAAAGGAATTTATTATCCACACTCCGATATCCTAAATGCTGGAAAGGGTTCCCGCGCATCATGGGCGTGGAGTAGCCTCTTAGATGGTAAAAGTTTAATTGTTGATGGGGCACGATGGCAGGTTGGGAATGGGGAGATGATTAATATATGGGCTGACAAGTGGATTTCTTCGTCCACCCATGGTTTCTTGCAGCCTCTACTTCCTGTGAATAGCTCTAGACCACATTTGGTGAAGGACCTAATTGATTGGGATAATAGATGTTGGAAGCTTGATATGATCAGTGACCTAATTTCTAAGGAAGAGCAGTTGGATATTGAGTGTATTGCCTTGGGTGACCAGTCCAAGATGGATAGAATTATTTGGCCGGAGACAAAGTGTGGCCAATACTCAGTCAAGTCAGGCTACCACTTCATACATACGCAAACTTGCAAGCCTACCATACAACAGGTCCACTCATCCCACAGAATGAACCACATTGTCTGGAAGACGGTTTGGTCTACTCAATCTACTCCTAAGATTCGTAACTTTCTTTGGAGAATTTTGGCCAAGGCTCTTCCTTCTTACCTAAATCTTCACAGAAGGAAAACCATTTCTTCCCCTATGTGCCCTGTGTGTGATATGTTTCCTGAGTCTATTGAGCATATTTTTCTTCACTGTCCTGGTGCAGTGTGTGCTTGGTTTGCCTCAGAATTGCATTACAAGATCAATTTGCAAGCCATCAGTACTTTTGATATATGGTTTGAAAATATTATTCTCATGGTGAAGGGCAACAAAACAATTAAAGAGGATTTTCTCACCAAGGTTGCTTTCCTCCTCTGGGAAATTTGGAAAGCTAGGAATGCATTTGTCTATGAGGCTATCCCTATTGATCCGAGTTTGATTGCCAGAAGAGCTGGTATCGCTGCTGCTGAATTCATCACTTGCAATAATCACAATCCCATTTCAGGATCAAATCCTCATCCTTATGAGCACACGCAACACTCTCAGGTATGTAGTCCCCCTTCCCCCACTCATTCTTCTACTCTAATCCCCATCTCTGCTCACCTTTCTACTTCTACTTCTACTATCCCTTCTGGATACAACCCTGCCGTTTCTCTCGGAGCAAACCCAGCTCTGCCTCATATTTCTCCGCTCCCCTTACACCCCGATTTTCATTGCTCCGGTTCCATCCCATCTGTTACGATTAACTATGCCTGCCCAAGTGATCAGCATTACATTGACCCCACTTCAGTTCCCCTCCATAATCATCCCGTACTTCACCAGTCTCATCCCCAATCTCTTCTCCAAACCTCAAATTCAAACCACCACCAGTTACAATCATCTCTATTCCCACAATATCATTCTCACTATCAGTGCCAGATTAAGCACCATAATTCTCCAGGTAGTAGTGCAATGTGCAATCAGCCCCAACACTGGAGTCTACCTCCTCCTGGTCATATCAAAATCAACTGTGATGCAGCTTGGATTGAGAGTTCGAAGCTTACCGGTGTTTCTGCTCTTGCTCGTGATTCTCATGGCATCCTATTTGAGGGAGCTACTCTTTTGTGTCGATCAGGATCTGCGTTGGAGGCGGAGGCGGCGGCAGCAGCGGTGGCTATCGATGTGGCCAAGCGTATCCCTTCCTCGCCGATTATCCTTGAATCAGATTCAAAGTCTTTAGTGGACATTATCAACAGGTCAACAAGTGCATGTGATTGGAGAATTTCTCCGATAGTGTCTATGATCAGGAATTCTATTACCTCAAACCCGCACTTCGCTTGGTTTTGGATTCCTCGGAAAGTGAACTCTGCAGCTGATTTGGTTGCCTCGCTAGTTGTGCGGAAGAAGTGCCCGGAGGTCTGGATTGACCGACCGCCTTCTTCCCTTGTGCATGTCCTATCTCGCGACGGCCTCCCTTGCCCACCTTTTCAGATTGATCACTTGAGACACCGCTGATTTATCCGAGGTTGGCGGGTGTGTTTGTTCATCGGAGCTGTGTTGCTGCTGTTGTATTTTCTTTTTTCCAATTTCTATGTTTTCTGCTCTCTTTGTTTTCCATGTTGTTTGGTGTCCTGGTCTTTTGCTTTAATTAGCTCTGACCATGTGAGCCGTGTTGTTGGGGCCTGTCCTTTAGGCTGTGTTATTTCTTAGGCCTTGGGCCTCTTAATCGATGTTTCATTTGACCAAAAAAAAAAATATATGGAAAACCACATGTGATTACCTGTCAATTAGTGCAATGAGTGATTATTCAATTAAGGTCCCCTTACGTTTATTGTTGGTATATAAGTTTGTCATTATAAGGACTAGGTTATTCATTCTTTCAGCTTCATATATGGAAAACCACATGTGATTACCTGTCAATTAGTGCAATGAGTGATTATTCAATTAAGGTTAGAGGACTTTTGGTTTGCCACAAAAGTATATCCTTTAGCGTCAACTGGCAGTGTGGTGTTTGTGAAAAAACTATTTGATCTTTTGTCAAATAGTGCTACTTGTAGATATTAAATCAAGGATACAGAGTCACTTTTTGGCATTTCTCCTTTTTATATATATACTTCCCGTCCTCATACACTTCTGGCACTAATCTTGAAATATTCGTTTTTCAGCTTCATATGTAGAAAAAACTATTTGATATTCAATTAAGGATACAGAGTCGCAAATAGTGCAACTTGTGGATATTCAATTAAGGATACAGAGTGGCTTTTTGGTATACTCCTTTGTATGGACACAGAAGTATATCCTTTGGTATATGCTTGCCATCCTCATACACTTCTGGTATTAATCTTATTTAAGATGCATTAAGCTTTACCATAGCACAGACCAAGATGGTGGCTACCAGCAGAAATGAGGTTCCAACCAACTATGACAGAAAACATGAACTAAAAGCATTTGATGAAACAAAGGAAGGTGTTAAAGGCCTTGTTGATGCTGGAATAACCGAGATTCCTAGAATTTTTTATCATCCACCGGATGAGTACTCCATTGACAATACCTCTGATTCAGATGAAGTGCGGTGTAGCATTCCAGTCATAGACATCGAAGGCCTCTTCGATCGAACTAAACGAAAGGAGATCGTTGCAGCAATTGGAGAAGCATCAGAGACTTGGGGCTTCTTTCAAATTTCCAATCATGGAATACCTTTTGATGTGCTGGAGGAGATGAAGGATGGGGTACGTCGGTTTTATGAGCAGGATACTGAAGTGAAGAAACAGTATTATTCTCGTGCTGACTCCAGTAGTACAGTCCTCTACAACAGCAACTTTGATCTGTATAGTGCACAGGCAGCTAGTTGGAGGGATAGTTTGCTGTGTTATATGGCTCCTACTCCTCCTAAGAAAGAAGACTTTCCAGAAGTATGCAGGTACGTGATAAGTGTTCAACTCTTTTATCTATGTGCTATACTTGGTAAGTTTATGCATGACCGTGTTTAGTTAATTCAGATTCCATTGTCAATTAGATGGTATGGTTATGTTTTGACATTTCCACCTTGGTAACTAAGAGGGAAGTTATACATTGACCAGCTTAAGGGTATAGGTGTGTTGGACAACCGACCCATCAGATAAGTCGTAAGAATTATAAAGATGGGTCAGCATCACATAACAAGCTAGTCTTAGCTAGTACTTAGCCTGTGTCAGAACTGGCCCAGTTGCTTATGATATAGAGGGGTTTAGGGTAGAATGCCATGGGCATGAAGAATCATATATCAGATAAGAGAGAGTGATCTCTTGGTTTCGTCTATGAATGAGTAAGCAACATTATTATAGGCTAGTTGGTTGGCTTGAATTACAAAAACCCTGGCCCTGGCAATAGGTTGTATTGAAGAAATTACCATTCTGCATAAAAGCAACCTTGTATATAACGAGTTTGAAGCCATTTACAATTAGATATAGGTTGATATACAAAAAGGAATTGGTCAATAGAAAAATAAAATTGTAGATATGTTATACTGTAATAGTAATAAACGTGTGTACCTTAAACACACGTAGGATATAATTTTGTTTTAGAAGAAACAAGATGGTATATATGACTGCCTCATATGCTAGCTTTTGTGGGTTTCCAATTTGCAGAGAAATTCTTGTTGAATACTCGAAGCAAGTAATGAAGTTGGGGAAGCTATTGTTTGAGTTGTTGTCCGAGGCTCTTGGGCTAAACGCAAGTCACTTGAATGACATAGATTGCAGTGAGGGGCTTATGGTTTTAGGCCATTACTATCCTGCTTGTCCACAACCAGAGTTAACAATAGGCTTAAGCAAGCATACAGATAATAACTTCATGACTGTCCTTCTGCAAGATAATATTGGTGGTCTTCAAGTCCTTCATCAGAACAAATGGATTGATGTACCCCATGTACCGGGTGCTTTAGTGGTGAACATTGGAGATTTTATACAGGCAAGTTTAAGCATCGTTGCTTTTATCTTTCTAAATAACACAATCGAGTTGAAATGTGAAGTCAAATTGAACAATGAACAAATTTTTGAGTTGCAATGATAAAGAAAGAAAATACTGTTATACTATGATTTCACAGATCATGCATGTCTATTCTAGTTGGCTGGTCTAGGATGTTATGTTTAGGATATGTCTCAGTACTTATTTCAGTCTAGTTTCCTGTTGGGATTTTCATGTTGAATAGAATTCCTTTGAGGTTGCAGCTTATATCAAATGACAGATTCAAGAGTGTAGAGCACAGGGTACTGGCAAACCATAGAGGTCCTAGGGTATCAGTTCCAAGCTTTTTCAGCACAGGATTGCTGCCATCAACAAAGCTCTACGGACCCATCAAGGAGTTATTATCAGAAGACAATCCTCCAAAGTACAGGGAGACCACTGCAAGGGACTATAATGCCTACTATGTTAAAAAAGGCCTCGACGGGAAATCTACCTTGTCTCGTTTGAAGCTTTGAACTTGGAGGAGGAGGATCCAGCCCTGCCATGAACACTAGGTGTGCTACTAAATTATACACTTACAGCGGTACTCTTTTGGCAGACATTGTTTTCTTTGATTGTAATAATTACGAGTGATGTACTTCTTAAAGTGTTTGGCTATGATTTCCCTATTTTCAAACTCATGTGCAAATGACATTGTTTGCTTTGATTGTAATAGTTACGAGTGATGTACTCGTTAAAAAGTGTTTGGCTATGATTTCCCTGTTTTCAAACTCATGTGCAAATAACATTCTAAAGAAGATAATGAAGAGCTTGTTGAGATGACCAGGTGTCCCGGTTATTCAGAGTAATGTGATGAAGAGCTTCTGTTGGAGAGTTTGGCTGTTATGATTTCCTATTTGGAGTAATAAGCTGTTATATTTCTGTTTGTGTATATGGCTTCTTTTGTTGTTAATTTTTAATAAATACCAGATGATCAACTAAATAAGGTCAAAGACTGATTTTGTCATATTTTTTTTTTTTTGATGCAATGAGTGATAGCGGAGGAGCAACCTCCCTAACACTCCAATTTATTAAGTAAAAAAAATGCGAATGTCAAAAATAGTTATTTTTTTATTTTTAATTTTTATGACAAAAGATGATCAACTAAATACACTACAACAAATTTAGGCTAATACAACGAATGATATGCAAGGATTAATAAATTCCTTGCAATTGGTTGGGTTATACAAAGAATTTTGTATGTCCTTGCATTTGTGTCTATGAGTTTGCAGGGAATGTAACAAGTCCTTGTATTTGGTGTTCCAAAATCTGAAAAAATGATAACTCCTTGCATATAAATTGAAAGTCCTTGCACATGTTGTTAGGCGGGATGTTTTAGCGCTATAGGAAAATTATAATTGCAAGGATATACTTAATTCCTTGTATAAACTTTTGGAATTCTCGGGGAGTCGGAGCCTTTATCACTTGGCTCCAGTTAGAGAGGAAAAAAGAAAAAAGAACAAAAGAAGGAGATTTTCTCTTAGTTGAAGAACTGAATGCCAACATTCCAAACCCCAAGAACCCAAAGTTGAATTTCTAGAATACAAATCACAGCAGACCTCAGCTAACTCTGAAACCCCAAATTCCCAATTCTGAAACCCTAAAATCCTCACCCCCAATAGTGCAGATCTCAACCATGGCGTATGTAGATCATGCATTCTCGATCCATTACCGACGAAGACATAATGATGGAGACCTCCTACACCGTCAACAACAAGCCTCCAATCAAAGAGATCGCTCTCGCCATTGCCCTTCTCGTCCTTGGCATTGTCGTCGGCTCCCTCATGGCCTATAACCGCGTCGGCGGCGACAAAGCTCACAGTACCCCCCCTAACATACTCCATCCTTGTTGGGATTTTGTGTGATTATGATTTTTTGATTTCAGGGTTTTGAATTTCAGGAATGTTCTTTGCGATTCTTGGTGGGATATTGTTCATTCAAGGCTCCTATTACGCCCGGATTACTTACTATGCTTACAACTCATACAAGGGATTCTCTTTCACCAACATACTGCCTATGTAGCAGCAGCTCCTTTACTCTGCTTCAACTTCAAATGTACAGATCTCTCCTTCATCTATCTCTCTAGCTTAATTTTCATTTGGGTCTTTCACTACATATGTTGTTTTAGTGATACACCTAATTTTGTTTTTCTCTTATATGATTGCATTTAGATTCCCCTGTTTACTTGTGAATAGATCTAGTTTTGCTTCCTTTGATTTCTGGATATAATTTGGTTTGTTTTGAATTGAATTTGCCATTACATTTGGGTTTCAAGGTTGGGGTTTTTAGTTGGGCACTATCCTAGAGGACTAATTATAATTTGAAACAATACCTAGGGCACTATCGAGTTGTACTTTGCAGTTTGCACTTGCTTGGCCTAAGCTGCTTTGTACTGTTGGCATTTTGTATGCGTTTAGAACTGCTATTCATCACAGTTTATATCTTCAAATGGATATAAATTTGCTGTATGGGGTTAAGAGTTAGTTTTTGGTTCATGACAGGTCCACTTGGGGAATACCAGAATCTATTGTATGGTAAAATTCTAAATATTGAATTTTACATTGAGTGATCACCATTTACTCAATCAGTGGGAGTCAGAAGATATCCCCAAATATAAAACTATAGTTATAAGCATGGCTGTTAGCAGATCTGGTCTTTGTGCACTACTAAAAGTGAAAAAGAGATCTAATCTTTCTGGTTTGGGATATGAAAAAGATTTTTTAAAATACTTGTGCAACAACACATAATGAACATAGCGTGACTGCTGCTTAGTAAAGCATATGCTACAGAATTCTGGGTTTTCATGATCACACTTTAAAGATTTGGTTTTTTAATTTTGGGTTTTCATTTCTCTTTCACTCCCTGTTCTTAGTTTTTGTTTGTTGAATTCTATTGATCTAAATGAGAAAGCTTGATATGGGTTTTGTTTATTTTGACGGATTCATATTTGTTACTGGGTTTTCATAATGCCTACAAAATCTTGAGTTTGTTGGGCTGCTGAGAAACAAAAACTATGTCAATACCCACTTGAATCTTAGTTTGGATGTAAAATTTCTTTGCTTTGCCCACAATTGTGATCTGCTTGTTTTTATTTTATGGGGTTTATGAATGGTAATCGACATGTTTTTTTTCCTTTCTTTCTTGGGTGGTATATCCATGTTTATATGTTGTGAAGTATGTATTGCTCTCTATTATGCTTTACCAGATTTCTAAATGTTGATTGACATGTTTTTTGTTGCTACTTTGTTGTTATTTGACTATGAGGTTTAGCATAACGATTTAACATTTTTCCATTGTGAATCTATGTTAAGGGGGACCTATTTAGTTCACACATTGACTGTCAAAACTGAGAGACAAGCCTGCCCTTATCACAATTCAATGGAGCGGCAGAACCGGTTGGTGGTGTGCTCCGAGAATGAAGCGCTGGCAGAGTACATGTTGAGTAAGTGGCAGGAAATGGCAGACAAGAAGCCCAAGGGAATCTCTAAAAACATTGAAAAGACTCTTACCAAGGCATACTCCAATGTCTGCAACTCTAAGAATCCTGTTAAAACCCTCAAAGAGTTTTCCCAAATCAAGTGAGTTATAAGCTTGTTTTGAATTTTTTAATGGTTTGTTGGATTTTCATTAATTAGTGTTGGCATTTAGTTTTTCTTGAAGATTAATTCTTCATTAGGCTTAAAATCTTGATTATAAAAGATATTCTCTTTTGTTAATTGTTCATCAGAATTTTAGAATTTAGTTTCATTAGTTTCTTTTACTAGTTGTTTGGATTGTATAATATGTTAAATTCGTGTAGTACCATAATCAATCTGAATATTTGTAACCTACTATAACTCATTATCAAGGAGAGGTGTACACATAGGAAGCTAAACAATGAAAGTGAGCTATTAATACTTGCATAAAGGGGAAAAAGAAAACTTTTTGATGATTCCGAAATCTATCGAGAGTTTCTTATTTTCATGTTCTATATCATTGGAATGATTATGTGCACTGCTCGTATTTTGGTGTAGGGGTGTTGGGAAATGGATTTTGAAGCTTATGCAAGGGTATTTTGACATCGGTTCAGGCAGTTCTGAACCAGAAGATGTAACTAAAAAGAGTACGTCTTTCTTATTTCCTTGGCTTTACACTCTCTGTTTTCATGAATCGCATTGTATATTCCTTCTTGTTGCTATCCATTATGGACTTGTTCTTTTATTATGTAAGAGAAACAAAGGAAGCAAACGCTATGTTCCACAAAAGAATTGTGTAGCATATGCTTTACTGATCACACTTTACAGGTAAACACTTTACATGTTCTTTCATGTACGTGACTGCTGCTTACATAATGAACGAGTTTCACCGGTGGTTCTGTTTTGTTCGAAGTAGTTGATTCTTTTGGCATATCATAATGTTTACACCTTCAGTGAAGCATCTTCCAATCCTTGTAACGAATACAGTTCTGCATCTTTTTTCTGTCTTAAGTGAGGTACAGCTTGTGTCATGTCTTATTGATGTGCCACATTTTGCAGGTCTTTTGCAATCCAGAGGCTCAAATGGGTTTCCATCCTGATGCAGGAGCTTCATATTATCTTTCTCGTCTACCTGGCTACTTAGATAACATAAACTTAGAAAATTGGAGATGTTCTGCCTTTATCAGAATTTCAAGTTCTACATTTCTAGATAAATGGAGTTTCATTCACCACCCATTCTTAATTTGTTTCATTTGTGCAGGAGAATACTTAGCTCTTACATGGGATAAGCTTAATGGTGCAGGAGAATACTTAGCCTGAAATTTCTACGGAGCAGATGAGTTGGGATGACTTCCCCACACCAAAATACATTCACCCCATGCTTCAGTTTGCTAATTTATGTTATGGTGTCTCTATTTGTGCATGTGTATCTTGATTTTGCTAATCTTGTTATAGATTAGTGTAGCCTCAATTTTTGATGTACAAGCGAACTAATTGTTTAATTCAAGGAATAAAAGAAGAGTCTGGAATGACATTTGGGGTATATTTCCTTATTCAGTTTTTTTTTTTTTTTTTTTAATTTGTAATACAAAAATGCAAGGAATGATATGCAAGGAATTGTCCTTGTATATTGGTTAACCATAGTTAACCTCAGGTATTGAATTCCTTGCATTTGAGATTAATAATTCCTTGCATTTGCAAACTCAAATGCAAGGAAATTTCAAGTTGTTGTATTTGCTCTTTTGCAAGGGCCTCTTTGCAAGGACTCAAATGCAAGGAAAATTCATTGCATTTGGGTTAATGCAACGAATTTCCAGCTTTTTACAAGGAAAAAATTCCTTGCAAAAAGTCTTTTTTCTTGTAGTGATAAGGTCAAAGACTGATTTTGTCAAAAATAGTTATTTATTTATTTATTTTATATTTTATTTTTTATGACAGAAAAAAGTTTACAGAGAAAAAGAAAAACCATGATATACTCTCCTGCCCAGCTGATCCAACTGGAACGTTGGACACACAGAAAGGGGAAGGCAAGAAAATCAAACCTTAGGGTTCTAACAATTATAAGCTAAGGATGCTAAATGGTCAACTAGCTATGAAATTAGCTTCCCTATAAGTATGTCTAAAAAATATGTCCTTGGTATATTAATGTTTCTCATACATCAACTTTTTTTATTACTTTGAGGACTCATTTTACCACTTTAAGAACTCATTTTATCACTTGAGAACTCATGTGGTAACTAAGAAAATTTACTACTTTAAGGACTTATGTTATTACTTTGAGGACTAATTTGAGGACTAATATTACTATTTTGAGGACTCATTTTACCACTTTAAGGCAATTGTATGCATGTAATACGTTAATATATTGTAGAATTTCCCAACTGTTTGATATCTTTGATTAAAAGCTTCATGGTCCAAAGAGCTGCCTAGTGGCCTTGAATACTATCAATGAGCAGCTTAGAATCTCCCTCGACAGTAATATGAGACATATTTTGAAGATAAGCTATATGGAGCCTTCTCTTAAAGCAGGAGCTTCCGCAACTAAGATATTTATAGTACCTATGATCCTACAAGCAGCAATTAAAGGATGGGAGAATTTCTAATAACAAAACCAATAGAAACCTTATCATTTCTAACAGAACCATCTAATTTGACATATTGGTGATTAGGGGGATACCATTTAATGTGAATGTTTCTAACATCCTTTTGAATATGATTTTTATTATTCACCTAGGAGTACTTAGAACCTAGATTAAAAGCTTCAAACCAAGTACTAGAAGGAGTTGCAAGATTTTGATGAAAGATTACTTTATTTTGAAATAGCCCAACTAATGAGAAGGGGATTGCTTAACACATCAGAACTATGTTTACTTTTAGTAAGATAATCTAACCAAGAAAAGAAAGAACCATTCCAGTCATAAGGTTTAAGAAGGTCAGAAAGTGACCAAACCTCAATGGTGTACCTGCACTTTCTGAATAAATGCTCCACAGATTCAATATCTATATTACAAAGAAGACAGAGATGAGAAATAGAATGATTATACATAGTTATCTTATCTCTAGTTTTGAGTCTATTTCGAAGTAAAATTTAGGCAAAAATCTTAATTTTAGGAGAAATATTTAGCTTCCAAACTTTATTCAAAATTTGAGATTTTGAATGAGGGTTGATCTGGCCGGTCATATTGTATCAAGATGCACTTTTAATTGAAAAAGTACTAGAAGAAGAAAGTCCCCAAATGAATTCATCTGTAGTAGGAATTATAGGAAGAGGAATAGCAACTATCTTATCAACAACATCGATAGGTAAGACTGACATCAAAGCTTGTTTGTTCCAAGTAGAATGATGTATAAAATTAGTCACTAAGTGACCAGTCTAAATTATTCCTATCTTGCTCAGGAGTCAAATAGTAAAGTAGAAAAGGAAAAGCCCAGTTGAAGGACCAAAAAATAATTGACATACCATCCCCAACAATCCATCTCAGGCCTTTAATGATGATGTTTCTAGCATCAAGGATGCCTCTCCAACATTGGAGGCGTTGAAAAGATTCAATCAAACACAGAGACGTCGTGGACAATAGTGAAAGAATGCATCATACAGCTATTGGTTCTATCCTGGGGTGGGGATTAAAAAAAAAAGAAAAAAAAGTTATTGGTTCTATCCAGTTAGGTCCAATGGATGTTGTCTATGCAAGAAGTGATGTATAGATGATCATGTTATTAAGTCATATGTTTGGGTCAAATGGAAGTCTAAAATGGCATAGTTTTAATTATTTACAATGTAGTTTTATTTTGGATTAAATTCAGTTTACCCATATTTTCATGTTAGTTCCTGTACTCTCAATTTAATCAGTTTACCCCTGGAGATTTACAATTCCAGTCACCCGTGTCCAATTCCACTGGCTCCATCCAAATTGGATGTTAAATCAGACTGTTGGGTTTGAAATGGAATGACTTTTTGAGGGTTTAGTGGCTGAATTACCAACCTAACCCTGAGCTTGTTTTCCCTCTCAGTGTTCCAAAACCTCGATCAGTTCCCTCTCAAATAAACCTAAAAAAATTAAACAATAGCACGATTCCCCATTTTAGATCTAAACCCAATTTCGAAACCAAAGAACACTCCCTGAACACGTTACGGGGAGGAGAAGAGGGATTGAAACCCAGAACCTGTTACGGAGGTTGGAACCCGTTACGGACCCCAGAACCCTTTATGGAGGATGGAAAGAAAGAACCCGATACCAAGAAGCATCGGGGCAAAATGGCGGATGATGAATGGACACCGCGAGAGGAAATGGCAGGAGAGGAGCTTCCTAATTACAGTGAGTTAATTTGAATTGATTGTTTTTTGTTTCGATTTGGGTTTTGTTATGGGTATTAGGGTTTCGGGTAGGGCTTCGGTTTTAGGGATTTGTATTCCATTTTGGGGTAGAGGATGAAGTGGGGGTTTCAGGTTTAGAGACTGGGTTAGAATATATGATTTAGAAATGAAATCTCAGCAAGTTGGGGCAATGTATTGGGGTTTATTGTTTGTTTGTGTTTATGGTGATGAATAAAGTACTGCAGATAATGCAGAAAGTTGTTGGGTGCTGAGTTAGGTCTTTAAGTATTGTAATGGTGGTCCTAGTATGAATTAAAGTATACGGCTGCTTGCATAAGGACTGTTGTAGTCCTATTATATTGTAAAGAACGTTGCTGTTAGAAGAGGTGGTCCTAGTTGTAAACTTCTTTGTTGTTAGAAGAGGTGGTCCTAGCTGTAAAGAATGTTGCTGTTGTGGTCCTTTATGGTATGTTGCTGGTGTGGTCCTTCAGGGTTTGTCTTAGTGTTCTTTGTGTTTCACTTTTTCATTCATGAGACTTTGCTCTGTGCATTATTTTTGGGATTTTTATTTTGATAGAGCTTTGATTTTTTTTTTTCTTTTTTTTCCAAAAGTAGGTCACCCAGATTATTTTACCGTGAAGATGTACCATGGGGGTTATTTTAAGGAGAACCAATATATAGGTGGGAAGTTGTCCTATTATGACTGTTGATAAGGACAAGATGTCACTTGTGGAAGTTGATGGTATGGTTAGGGGGCTGAACAAGACTATAGTGGAAAGAGGATAGATTATTGGTATTAGGTTCGGACTGAGGATGAAGCTTTAACAAAGCTTTCCACTGATCTTGATGCTGTTACAATGTGCTTGTGTGTTCCACAAATTAGGCTTGTTATTATATACTTGGATCATTGGGATCTTAAGAGGGACTATGTAGAGATAGATGATGATGAGGACGTTGAGCTGTTTATGTATGAAGAAGATGAGTTCCATGATTTTGCTTATAGTCAAGCTGGTTCATGTGGAGTTGTTATCGAAGAATTGCCAGATTCACCGAGGAGGAAGCCAGGGGTAGTGATAAAGAAACTTCCAGATTCACCAAGGAAAGATGTCCGTAGGACAGCAAAGAAGGCTTCTGGAATTGTGATAAGGGAGTTGGAATGGCATCCAACTGTGCCTATTCAATCTAGCCAAGTGGGAGTGCAATGATCCTAAAGATAAAGGTAAGAAAAAAATGGTGGATGAAAGACTTGATGCCACCATGTTTGCTAACCTAGACAACCTTGTGGATGTTAATGTGTCCACCTATGAAACAAGGAGCTCTAGATCTAGTGTACCTAATGAAGAGGATGGTGATGCTTATGATTCCAATGATTCTGAAGGTTTGCTATATGAGGATAGTTCAAAAGATGAAGACTATGATCCTTTATTTGACAGTGAAGACTATAATGAGTATGGTGTAGATGATGATTGGATGGGTGACATGGAAACAGAGTTTAATGATAGGGTTCAGTGGATTGGAGGAGTTAGTGAAGGGTCCAATGCTGCAAATATGGATAATGAGGGAGATATGCAAGGTGAGGACAATGAACCAATGTATGGAGCAATAGATTCTGATGAGGAATGCATTGGGAAAGAAGCTGACTTAGATAGAGAGGAAGAAGGGGATGGATTACCCGAGTTCAACCCTAAAACTAATATGGTCAACCCTCATTTTTGCAAAGGCATGAAGTTTGCAACTGCTAAGATTTTGAGAGCTGCCATTAGAGAGAGGGAAATTTAGAGAGGGTGGGAAGCTGTGTTTGTGAAGAGTGATAGATTAAGAATAAGGGTGATTTGTAAAGCTGAAAATTGCCCCTTCAAGTTATATGCCTCTAGAATGCAACATGAGGACACTTTGCAAATCAAGACCTATAATCCAAAACACACTTGTGCTAGAGTGTATGCAAACGGCATGATTAGGACACCTTACTTGATAGAGAAATTTGCTGAGCAGATTAAGCTCAACCCAAATTGGTCATTAGGTATAGAAGTTTACTGATTTTCATTTAGTTCCTATCATTTTGTAGTAGAGTGTTTTTCTGATTGCACTTTTTTTTTTGTATAGAATCACTTGCACAAGCAATGACAGCCACTGTCAAGGCAAGAGTGTCAACTCAGCAAGCTTATAGAGCAAAGAAGGCTGCCTTGTAGCTTCTAGAGGCCTCCATCAAAGAGCAATATGCAAGAATAAGAGACTATGCAGCTGAGCTTAAAAGAGTGGACCCAAACACAACTATAGACATCAAGTGTGACTTCTTGGATGAAGAGCAATTACCTGTGTTCAGGAGAATGTATGTGTATTTGGGAGTACTAAAGATGGGTTTCAGAGCTGGATGCAGGTCAGTACTTGGGCTAGATGGTTGCCATTTGAAGAGCTGTTATGGGGGTCAACTATTAATTGCTGTGGGATTAGATGCGAACAACACAACCTAGGTTTTGTCCTATGCTATGGTAGAAATGGAGAGTAAAGACAGCTGGGAGTGGTTTCCGGACCTTTTAGTGAAGGATCTGAACATAAGGGATGAGGGAGCTGGGTGGACCTTCATATCAGATAAACAAAAAGGATTGTTACCAGCTTTTGCTGAAGTCATACCTTGCAGAACACAGATTTTGTGTTCGACACTTGTGGACAAACTTCAACAAGTTGTTTCCGGGCAAGGTGTTAAAGGACCAGCTTTAATTTGGGCATGTGCAAAGTCAACTATCGAGAACTATTTTATTAAGGAAATGGTCCTGATGAAACAACTGGACCCATTGGCATATGATTGGCAATTACGTAAGTAAACTTGTTTCACAGAGTTTCTGTTTTTAAAGTTTACGCACTTTTTCCAAGCATTGACATTAATGTTACCATTTTCAACTTTGTTTGTAGATCCTGAAAGGTCATCGAAGCACTAGTCTAGGGCATACTTTAGCACCCATCTTAAGTGTGACATCCTGTTGAATAACTTGTGCAAGAGCTTCAACACTTTTATAGTACCAGCAAGATCAAAGCCAATTGTAAGCTGTTTTGAAGAAATCAGGGTTAAGCTCATAAGGAGGATCCATATGAGGAGGGATAAGATGCAAAGATTAGAAGAAACAATCTGCCCCAACCGAAGGAGCTCTTGGAGAAGAACAAGGTCAAAGCTGCAACATATTGCATTCCTAGTGGATCAGGTGGACCTGAAATTGAGGTTGAGAGTATAGGGGCAGCAAATACGTGGTCAACCTTCAAACACACACTTGTGCATGCAGGAGATGGGAATTAACTGGCATCCCATGTAAACATGCTGTTGTAGCCATCAATTACATGAGGCAAGCCTGTGAGGACTTTGTAGATCATTGTACCTAAAGAAGACATACATGGCTACTTACAACAACACAATCAAACCTGTTAATGGTATGGATCTGTGGTCAAAGAGTGCTGAACCTCCAATTCTTCCCCCCAATACACAAGGCAGCCGGGGAGACCAAGAACAAAGAGGATCAAGAGTGCAGCTAAGAAGGTAGAAATTAGAGGTATAAAGCTTGGCAAGGTGCAGAGGTCTCTCAAATGTAGCAACTGTCATGAAGTTGGCCACAATGTCAAGACCTGTCATAGACACTTGCCACCCAAGAACAAGACCTCAACAACCAGTAAGAAGAAGAGGAAGTTAGATGAACCAACATCCGAAACTCAGGTATGAATTTTATACATTCTGGAATTTTTTTGATTCATGTGTATTTATGTGAACTTATTAGTGTACTTGTGTGCTTTAGACCAATACTAAGATAAAGGAGCTATTGACAAAGAATGAGCTGAGGAAGAAGGTACAACTTAGGGCAGATAAGCTTAAGGTAATGTTCTATGCATTGCATTGATTGTGTGGTTTGTTGTGACTTTGTTGCTGTTTTAAATGGTGTTGTTGCCTCATATTTGTAGAAAAAGAGAGATGAAAAGAAGGCAGCAATAGCAAGAGCATCAAATGCTTCAGGGAAGACAAAGGGTAGACCTGCAAGAACATCAACAACTGACTTGGATATACATTTACGCAAGCGTACGTATCATTGTCAATATAGGGAAATATTATGCCCAAAGTTTATCGTACCACGGGGATTAGTGGCTAACCCACAATCCTTGGGTAATCGGAAATAAAGACACTTAGCAAACAAAGAAAAGAAAAAGTAGATAAAAAAAAATGTTAATCTAAGGCACCAAGCCTTAGCAATGCTCGGCTTTGGCTTTGGTTTTCACCAAAGCCTAATCAAAACTAAGAGCCTAATGATGACTATTTACAATGAGGTAGAAATTCAATATTTTGAGAGTTGATTTTAGGTTACCAAAAAGTAATGAAATGTAAAGCAATTAATAAAAATGCAAAGAAATTAATAAAAGTGTAAACAATATAAATGGGAATGTCAGGTGCTAGGGAGGATCCTTCACCAAATCTCATGTGTCGGAAGCTAATCTAATGTAGATGCATATTTCCTACTTTGGCGGTAGTCGTATCCAAGGCGGTTCAACGCTCAAGGACCGAAATTCCCTTTCATGGTATTCCTACTCCGGTTCAAGGGTCGTAGGAACTCACTTGGTATGAATTAGAGCCGGTTCAAGGGTCACTAATTCACATCAAGAGGCGTAGAGATCGTGGAATTAGACTACTGAGCGACCCGCCCCCGCAATCATGCAACGGGTGTAAATCACCATGCTTGTAATCCCTCGAATACGAAATTGAAGGTTTCTAGCTTAGGAATTAGAGGGGGTCAAGTCTCTAACTCTGTCCTAGACATGCTCAAAATACACACCCTAGAGTTGACTAGGCTCCTAGACATGCATTTTAACCCAACAAAAATAGATATAAGCATCCATCATATGAAAATTGCATCATTACATTAAATTAAACATTTTTTACACAAAATTTGGGTTAGGGACACAACCCTAAACCCCAACAAGAAAATTACTCACAACCCATAATCATGGACATCAAAATTACAAAATTCAAATACAAAAGAGAAGAGAAGTGTAGGAGAAAACAAGAATAATCACAAATAGCTAAAAAGATAGCATGACTAGTCTTGAATTACAACTCCTACAATTACCCAAGTCTTGAATCTTGTAGAGGAGAGGCCTTTGATGAATCCTTGAAGCTTTGGGTGAGTAATTCCTTGAAATCCCTAAAATAAAACTAAAGAAAAGAGGAAAAATGGAGGGAGAGCAGCCCAAAGCGGCTGCCTCTGTTTTGGTGGTTTCGGCTACTGTTGCTCTTCGTCTTTCGGGTCTCCCTCATATGAATAGGGTTGGTGCTATATATATAAATCAAGAGAGAGTAGAGAATGGGTTGATGAGCGGTTGATGTTGGTTTAGAAGAGGGTAAGGGACACGTGGTAACCAAATGTGGGAGAGAAGGAAGAATAAATCAATTATGCCTTTTGTCAAGCCCACGTGCTCTCCTTTTGTTAATTAAACAAAACAATTAAATATGTTGTTTAATTAATCATGCTTCTTGGCTGCTTCCTTACAACCCACGTGACCCACCTCTTGATAATTAAACATAATTACCAAATCTTTCTTCCATTTAATTTATTGTTGACTACGATTGATCACGTCGATATTTTCGTCTTTTTATCGAAACTCCATTTTGCTCCAATTTTGCATCGTTTTCTCCCGAAATCCACAACTCCGCTTATTTACTACAATATAAATAAAAATAGATTAATTACATAATAATTACATAATAATTACTTTAGAGATTAGCTTAATTTTAGTGCTTAGAACGTAATTACGCGCATAAAAATGCGTGTAATCAACAACCCTGAAACCTGCTCTTGTTTGGCTCCAGTTTTGTTGAGCTGGTCAACAGTCTCTTTTTTGCGCGGGCGTGCCAGCACCGTTCGGGTGCGGTCATCGGGGGTGTCCCTTGACCTGACTTCTTTCAAGTGATTGTTGACGAAGAGAGCACCAACCTCGTCGCTGGGGTCTTTGTGCCTCGTGATGAGGACTTTTGCTTATCTTCTTCTTGCGTCACCAAATCGATACTCGATGTTGTAGATCGAGCAGAGCGAGAACCACCGGGAAGTGAGGAGAACTTGCTAAAGCGTGACTTTAGCTTGGCTGGGTTGTTAGGGCGTTACCCTTGCTTAGCTGGTTCTGTAACCGTTGTGGTCGCTGCACTACCGTCGTCTCTCGAGGAGAGTAGGACCGAAGTACGTTGACAGAGGGTTTGGTGGCACTAATAGTCGGCTCCTGAGGAGACTAGGACTTAGAGTGTGATCACCGATAAGAGAAAGAGAAGGAGAGGAGTTGCTCTTAGAGAGGTTGCTCTAGAGAGAACTTAGATCATCTTAGAGATGTTTGTTGTTGAATGAATTGGTGTTCGATTTGGTCGTGGTACTACAATCGGCTCCCGAGGAGACTAGGATCGAAGCACGTTGACAGAGGGTTTGGTGGCACTGAAAGTTGGCTTCTAAGAAGACTAGGACTAGGAGTGTGATCACCGGTAAGAGAAAGAGAAGGAGAGGAGTTGTTCTTAGAGAGGTTGCTCTAGAGAGAACTTAGATCATCTTAGAGATGTTTGTTGTTGAATGAATTTGTCTGTTGTTGTCTTGTTTTTGCCTCTATATATAGGCTTCCAAGCAACACTATTTGGCCTTTAAACAAATCATAATGGAGCACTTAATGGGATCATGATGGAGCATTTATGAGATTATGGAGCACTTATGAGATTATGGAATTGTTAGGTTTAAGCACTTAAAACACTAATGGAATGTTAGGTTTAAGCACTTAAAACACTAATGGAATGTTAGGTTTAAGCACTTAAAACACTAATGGAATGTTAGGTTTAAGCACTTTCTGCTCCTTTTTTGCTGCAGCTATATCTCTACCAAGTTCTCAAAATGAACCTTCGACTTCTTCATATCAAATGATCCATAATGAGTGTAGATCATTGTGACAAATTTTCAGAGATTTCTTCCATGTGGTTGGGCCGGAAATGCTGCTGGACCTCTTACAGGTCCAGTTTTCCAGTTTTGATTCTGTAGAAAATAGGACTGATTTTTTTGAAGGCCTTCCACTAAAAACTATCTCTGGAACTCTTCATAAGAAATGATCCTTAGGATGTCTAGAATGAATCTGGAAAGTTTCAGCTCATTTCGATTTCATTTGGTTAGTCTGCCACCCCTCCTTCCTTGTCTAGCTCGGTTTCTCCTAGCCGAAGTAGGAAAATATGCTAAAGTTGACTTTTCATACTTCCATAGTAGGCTTTATTTAGCCTCTAAATATATATTTCGAGCTTGTCAACAATATATAGCTTGAGCCACTGATATTGGCTCAATTTCTCCAAGACGTGCCTTGTCAGGCCAAAATATTTATTTTGGGTCCAAACAGCTCTTACTCAAGCTCGTCGGCCAGCATTGTCAAATCCTCCTCCCAAGCCTTCATCGTCTTCTAAGCAAGCAGCCCCATGTAGGTCATCTATCAGAATCAAGGAAAAGGAAGGGAAAAAATAGGCGTATGTACTGTATGTTGTCTTATTAGCATGCCCTAAACTTTATCGTATTTGGTTTATGTTGTAGTCTTTTGTGCAACCTTGAGCTATGTAACTTGGTTGCTAGCTCAAATCTTTTGAGAAGATGATTAGAGCTAAGTCCCATTGCAACTTTGATTTTTTGGTTTTATGGATGTAAAGTACTGATATTCATCCAATGGCATGCTAATGCTAAAGACAATGTATGTTCTATTTTGTTCTATGAAATATATTAAGACTATGCTTTAATCCTATATGTTTGTAGTTCAAGCAAATTTGGAATTTTTCAGAAAAAATGTCGTTTGTTTAAGGGTTCAGCTCAATTTTAAGAACTTGTTGGATTTAGTCTTTCTCACTTTTTAACAAACTTTTTGCTCTTAGTCAACTTTTGCTTTGTTATATTATTATAATATGAAGTTATATATTTATGTCTAAATTTTTAAATTTTGGAGCCAATTGTGTTAAAATGACCGATTTAGCCCTCCTTGGTCTGATTTAACGTCTAATTTGGACAGAGCCAAAGGAATTGGACACTGGTGACTAGAATTGTAAATTTTCGAGGGTAAAATAATTAAATTGAGAGGATAGAGACTAACATGAAAATACATCCAAACCTCAAGAGGAATAAACTGAATTTAATTATTTTATTTTTGATATAAAAATTTGTCATTATAAGGATGAAGTTTACAAATATTCATACTTTCACTTCAGACATGGAAACCACATGTGAATGTGTGATTACTTGTCAATTAGTGCAATTAGTCGTTATTCAATAAAGGTTGCAGGACTTTTGGTCGGCCACAATAATAATTCCTTGGCGTCTACTTGCAAGTTGCAATGCGGTGTTTGTTAAAATATTGTCCTCTGCTCACTGAACTTTTACATGCACTTCTTTTATGAATCCTACTGTCCAGTCTGAGATTTCGAACATGCATTAGGCTTTACCTTAGCTGATACGAAGATGGCAGCTACCAATAAAAATGATGTTTCTACCATCTATGACAGAAAAAGTGAACTGAAAGCTTTTGATGACACAAAGGAAGGTGTTAAAGGCCTTGTTGATGCTGGCATAACCGAGATACCTCGGATCTTTTATCATCCACCTGATGAGTACTCCATTCACAATACCTCTGATTCAGAAGAAGAGCAGTTCAGTGTTCCAGTCATAGACCTCAAGGGCCTTTCAGATCCAACTAAACGAAAGGGGATCGTTGCAGCCGTTGCAGAAGCATCAGAATCTTGGGGCTTTTTTCAAATTGTCAACCATGGAATATCTGTTGATGTGCTTGAGGAGATAAAGGATGGGGTACGAGGGTTTTTTCAGCAGGATACTGCTGTGAAGAAACAGTTTTACACTCGCGATAACTTCAGTAGTCCATTCGTCTACAATAGCAACTTTGATTTGTATAGTGCACCAGCGACTCATTGGAGGGATTCTTTCACGTGGTACATGATCACTCCTACTCCTAAGACAGAGGACCTGCCAGAAGTATGCAGGTATGTGACAATGACATAATTCTTACATACAATTCTGTCTATAACTGGTAAATCTACGAAGCTAATTAGTTTACTTCAGATTCAATCATTCAATCATGAATTAGATGGTATGTTGTATGAGTTGATTCTTCCGACGTTTCAGTAAATTAATCCACGTACTGACCAGCTTAATGGTTGATCACTCGCTATCCTTCAGTTGGTCGAAAACCCATCGTACAAGAACAGAGATTTATATAGATGTATAGCATCACTTATTCTAGTTGCTTAGCCTGTGACAACTGACAAGTGGTATCAGCTGGCCCAGTTCCTTATCTGATATTGCAGTTGTTTTAGGGTAGAATGCCATGGACAACAATTTCGACCTAACAGGCTAAATCTTATTGCTCGAGTTACAAACACCCTGTCCCGGACAATAGGTTGTAATGAAGAAACTGCCATTTCTGCACATATCCATTTTGTATTTTACAAGTTACCAGCCATTTACAATTATACTTGAGGAATTGGTCATTAGATGAAGAAATATTTGGAGACTCAAGTTTATATACATATGTATATAAATATATATTTTTTCTTCTTAAGTGCAAGATATGAAGGATATGACAACCTCATATGCTCTTTTGGGTTTCCAATTTGCAGAGAGATACTTGTTGAATACTCAAATCAAGTAAGGAAGTTGGGGAAGCTATTGTTTGAGTTGTTGTCTGAGGCTCTTGGGCTAAAGCAAAGTCACTTGAATGACATAGATTGTAATGAGGGGCTTTTGGTTACAGGCCATTACTATCCTGCTTGTCCACAACCAGAATTAACAGTAGGCATAAGCAAGCATGCAGATAGGACCTTCATCACTGTTCTTCTGCAAGATAATGTTGGTGGTCTTCAAGTCCTTCATCATAACATGTGGATTGATGTAAACCCTGTGCCGGGTGCCCTAGTGGTTAACATTGGAGATTTTCTACAGGCAAGTATAATATAATTCACTAGTGGTTAACATTGTCCTTCATCAGAACAATTGTTCTTTATCTTTTATAGATAATACAATTGATTTTTGTTTAATTACAGGGAAAAGAAATCGGTAGTTTTGGTTCTTGTGGTTTGAGTAGTACTTTTTCACTTTTCTCTTTCTACATGGATATTTTGTTAATTAAGTTGGCGGATATGTTGATATGGCCTTAGCTTGACCATTAATAAAGTGTAAGGATAGGATTGAAATAGTGAAGACAAAGTAAATAATGAACAAAGTTGGTAAGTTGGCATAAAGAGAGAAAAAGAAAAGGAAATACCGTTTATGATTGCACAGGCTGTGATATGTCTTCTATTTTTGATTCAATCTGGTTTCCTGCTTTGGTTTTTCATATTGACTAGTATTCTTTCAAGGTTGCAGCTTATATCAAATGACAGATTCAAGAGTGTAGAACACAGGGTGCTGGCAAACCATAGAGGTCCCAGAATCTCAGTTGCAGGTTTTTTCAGCACAGGATTGCTGCCATTGGGAAAGCTCTACGGACCAATTAAGGAGATATTATCAGAAGACAATCCTCCAAAGTACAGGGAGACCACTTTAAGGGACTATCATGCATACTACAGAGAAAAAGGCCTTGATGGGAGGTCTGCCTTGACTCATTATAAGCTTTGACCTAGAGACAGAGGAGCCCCTGCCATGAACACAAGGTGTCATACTAAATTATCTTCTTGTAGTATTACTCTTCAGGCATACATTGGTTTCTATCATTGTAATAGTTATGAGTGATGTACTTGATACTTAAGTGTTTGGTTATGACTTTCGACTTTTTAAATTATTTGCAAATGAAACTCTAAAGAAGATGATGAATAGCTTGCGATGATCAGCTTATTTATAGTAATATGATTTCCTACTATTGCAGTAATAAGTTGTTTTAGTTCTGTTTGTGGTTATGACTTTGAATAATATCTATGTAGACTATAATTATCGTTTGTGAGTATGGTCATTTCTATTATTTTGAGTTTTAAATATATTTTTACTACATTTTAGTAAGCTAAAGTTGCAAGGACTCAGAAATACTCTTCTTTCTTTCTTTCTTTCCAGCTTGATATGTAGAAAAACACAATTGATTTTTTGTCAAATTGTCCGATTTGTAGATAAGATTAGAGAGTGACTTTTTATACATGTGTGTGTGTGTGTATATAGATCCTATCCAAAGCGAGGCCTCGCTTTTAAATTTCAGAGCGAGGTTAGGGTTTAGAGTCACTTTTCGGTCTCATATCCATATCTCGACCGTTCAGGTTTTAGATACTAATGTATAGATCATTTCTGCAAAATTTCAGTCAAATTGATGGTCGTTAAGGTATTGATAACTGCCTTAAAGATAGTACGGTTCAGGTTGGACAGATTTAGTTTGTCTATTGGTTTAAACGAGTTAGATACCTTAATAGATCATCAATTTGGTTGAAATTTTGCAGAGATGATTTATACATTAGTACCCAAAAATTGAACGATCGAGATGTGGATATGAGACCGAAAAGTGACCCTAAACCCTAACCTCGCTCTGGATAGGATCTGTATATATATATATATATATATATATATATATATATATATATATATATATATTCTTTTTAAGTGAAACATATGAATGATATGACAACCTCTTATGCTCTTTCGGTTTTCCAATTTGCAGAGAAATACTTCCAATTTCCAATCTTCAGGCAATGCATTGTTTTCTATCATTATAATAGTTATATGAGTGATGTACTTGTTACTTGGGTGTTTGGCTATGACTTCCTATTTTCTTAATCGTTTGCAAATGAAATTCTAAAGAAGATTATGAAGAGCTTGTTACGATCATCAGGTTATTTTGAGTAGAATGATTTCCTACTATTGGAGCAATAAGTTGTTAAGAGTAAACAACGATAGTCTGTAAAAAGAAGATCAGGTTATTTTGAGTAGAATGATTTCCTACTATTGGAGCAATAAGTTGTTAAGAGTAAACAACGATAGTCTGTAAAAAGAAGATCAACAGTAAACCATTCAGTATATACTGCGGGTGCAGTTTGAAAGCTCCCATCAGCAGATATGGTCTGTAGCTTGCGTTACTATTATTATGAGTTTTAAATATATTTTTCTACTACATTTTAGTCAACTAAAGGTTGCAAGGACTGTGTTTTAGAAATATTCATTTTTCAGTTTCATATGTAGAAAAAACTATTTGATCTTTTGTCAAATGGGATACAGTCACTTTTTGGCATTTCTCCTTTGTATGGACACAGAAGTATATCGTTTGGTATATACTTCCAGTCCTCATACACTTCTGGTATTAATCTTGAAATATTCGTTTTTCAGCTTCATATGTAGAAAAAACTATTTGATCTTTTGTCAAATTGTGCAACTTGTAGATATTCAATTAAGGATACGAAGTCGCTTTTCGGCATACTCCTTTGTATGGACGCAGAAGTATATCGTTTGGTATATGCTAGCCATCCTCATACACTTCTGGTATTAATCTTATTTAAGATGCATTAAGCTTTACCATAGCACAGACCAAGATGGTGGCTACCAACAGAAATGAGGTTCCAACCAACTATGACAGAAAACATGAACTAAAAGCTTTTGATGATACAAAGGAAGGTGTTAAAGGCCTTGTTGATGCTGGAATAACCGAGATTCCTCGAATTTTTTATCATCCACCAGATGAGTATTCCATCGACAATACCTCTGATTCAGAAGAAGTCCGGTGTAGCATTCCAGTCATAGACGTCGAAGGCCTCTTCGATCAAACAAAACGAAAGGAGATTGTTGCAGCAGTTGGAGAAGCATCAGAGACTTGGGGCTTCTTTCAAATTTCCAATCATGGAATACCTTTTGATGTGCTGGAGGAGATGAAGGATGGGGTACGTGGGTTTTATGAGCAGGATACTGAAGTGAAGAAACAGTATTATACTCGTGATGACTCCAGTAGTACAGTAGTCTACAACAGCAACTTTGATCTGTATAGTGCACCGGCAACTAATTGGAGGGATAGTTTACTGTGTTATATGGCTCCTACTCCTCCTAAGACGGAAGACTTTCCTGAAGTATGCAGGTATGTGATAAGTGTTCAACTCTTTTATCTATGTGCTATTCTTGGTAAGTTTATGCATGACTGTGTTTAGTTAATTCAGATTCCATTGTCAATTAGATGGTATGATTATGTTTTGACATTTCCACTTTGGTAACTAAGAGGGAAGTTATACATTGACCAGCTTAAGGGTATAGATGTGTTGGACAACCGACCCATCAGATAAGTACTCGTAAGAATTATACAGATGGGTTAGCATCACATAAGAAGCTAGTCTCAGCTAGTACTTAGCCTGTGTCAGAACTGGCCCAGTTGCTTATGATTTTGGTGGGGTTTAGGGTAGAATGCCATGGACATGAAGAATCATATATCAGATAAGAGAGAGTGATCTCTTGGTTTCGTCTATGAATGAGTAAGCAATATTATTATAGGCTAGTTGGTTGGCTTGAATTACAAAAACCCTGTCCCTGGTAATAGGTTGTGTTGAAGAAATTACCATTCTGCATAAAAGCAACTTTGTATTTAACAAGTATGAAGCCATTTACAATTGGATATAGGTTGATATACAAAAAGGAATTGGTCAATAGAAAAATAAAATTGCAGATATGTTATACTGTAATAGTTAAACATATGATATAATTTTGTTTTAGGAGAAACGAGATGGTATATATGACTGCCTCGTATGCTAGCTTTTGTGGGTTTCCAATTTGCAGAGAAATTCTTGTTGAATACTCGAAGCAAGTAATGAAGTTGGGGAAGCTATTGTTTGAGTTGTTATCCGAGGCTCTTGGGCTAAATCCAAGTCACTTGAATGACATAGATTGCAGTGAGGGGCTTATAGTTTTAGGCCATTATTATCCTGCTTGTCCGCAACCAGAGTTAACAATAGGCACAAGCAAGCATGCAGATAATAGCTTCATGACTGTCCTTCTGCAGGATCATATTGGTGGGCTTCAAGTCCTTCATCAGAACAAATGGATTGATGTACCCCATGTACCGGGTGCTTTAGTCGTTAACATCGGAGATTTTGTACAGGCAAGTTTAAGCATCGATCGTTTCTTTTATCTTTCTAAATAACACAATCGAGTTGAAATGTGAAGTCAAATTGAACAATGAACAAATTTTTGAGTTGCAATGATAAAGAAAGAAAATACTGTTATACTATGATTTCACAGATCATGAATGTCTATTCTAGTTGGCTGGTCTAGGATGTTATGTTTAGGATATGTCTCAGTACTTATTTCAGTCTAGTTTCCTGTTGGGATTTTCATGTTGAATTAATAGAATTCTTTTGAGGTTGCAGCTTATATCAAATGACAGATTCAAGAGTGTTGAGCACAGGGTACTGGCAAACCATAGAGGTCCCAGGGTATCAGTTGCAAGCTTTTTTAGCACAGGATTGCTGCCTTCGACAAAGCTCTACGGACCCATCAAGGAGTTATTATCAGAAGACAATCCTCCAAAGTATAGGGAGACCACTGTATGGGACTATAATGCCTACTATGTTAAAAAAGGCCTCGATGGGAAATCTGCCTTGTCTCATTTTAAGCTTTGAACTTGGAGGAGGAGGAGGAGCTAGACCTGCCATGAACACTCGGCGTGCTACTCAATTATACACTTATAGCAGTACTCTTTAGGCATACATTGTTTGCTTTGATTGTAATAGTTACGAGTGATGTACTTCTTAGAAAGTGTTTGGCTATGATTTCCCTATTTTCAAACTCATGTGCAAATGACATTGTTTGCTTTGATTGTAATAGTTACGAGTGATGTACTTCTTAAAGTGTTTGGCTATGATTTCCCTATTTTCAAACTCATGTGCAAATGGCATTCTAAAGAAGATAATGAAGAGCTTGTTGTGATGACCAGGTTATTTAAAGTAATATGATGAAGAGCTTTTGTTGGAGAGTTTGGCTGCTGTACATACTACTAGATAGTTCACTAGGTTTGGCAGTCAACTGGGGCCCGTAGGAAGACCTAGGTACCAGGCCACGGGCCGGGTTCACATGCCGCCATGATGGTTCGCGTCGGGGACGGCACCCTGGGCATAGAGGGGTCCGGACTTGATAAGCACAATCCATCTAAATATACACCAGAAAGCTGATATAGCCACAAGGGGACAACATGCATCCCACATCGAAGATAAGGGGAAACCCCTTTCCCTTGCTTGAGTATTAAAGCATCAGCACAACCACCTTTTACGGGTAATAACTCTTTTATCTACTATTACTCGATTCGCTTACATATATTGATACCTTACTTAGGCATCCGAGAGGCGTAAACCTTCCGGTATGGTTTACCCCTCTAACACCGTGCTCTTGATATAGGATTTAGATGAAAGCCAGGTGGTATAGCATTCTGTGTGAGGTACCCGGAGAAAGCCACCAGAAACATTGGCTAGCCAGATAGGGGTACCAAATCATGACCGAGCCAGAAGAAATGGCAGGTAAGGGTAGAAATATTGCCCGGGCACTGATATTCTCTCCGGGCACTTCATCAGTAGGGACGCCAAGTATCGGCAGAGAGGCATATGGTCTCGGATCCTTGGACCCACAGAGCACGATCAGTCCACCGGTCATCTAGGACCAAGTGGCCTCGGTCTCAGAGTTGGAGTCCATGCGAGCAGAGATCGCAGCTTTCCGGGAACAAGCCAGGATCGATCGGGAACAGCAAGGAATCGATAGGGAGACGAACCTCCTGTCACAACAGAGGCTGCAGGAATTGGAAGATGAAAACACTGCGCTTGCCCGGGCACTGGAACGGAGGCACCAGCATAATGAGGCACTCACTCAGGCCCTGACTAGAGAATCTCAGGTAACGACAGAGTTAAATGCTGCCCCCGTTCTGGGAGTAACCAGCATAGCACCGGCCCCGTCCACAGAAGCCGGTCACCGGGTCATCCATGTATTGGTGGATCTATACCCGGAAAGCTTGGGGCATATGCCAGCACCACCTTTGCCCCAGCTTACTCAAAGTGACCCACCTGCAACTGATCCAAACATGACGTTGCTCTTACAAATGAGCAACTCCTGTGTGCCCTTCAAGTAAGGATAGAGGCAGCAGAGAATAGGGACACCTGGCTGCCCCTGACCACTTACGAGGACCGTCCGGATCCTTTTACCCAACTGGTTAGAGGTGCCATTCGGTCAAACATATTAAAGCCGCTGAAGATTGACTATACAGGAATTGGGGACCAATACCAGCACCTATAGGCTTTCCGCTCACAAACAATCGCCAAGGTATACACGGATGAGGTGTGTTGTAACATGTTCCAGGAGACATTGTCAGGGGAAGCTTTGAGTTGGTTCTACGCACTGCCGGCTGGTTCTGTAGGGAATTTCAAGGAGCTCGCTGACAAATTCTTAGCTCGGTTCATCCTACGTACCGACGGGATACATACCTCGTAGGGGCTACTGAAGGTTCAGCATGGGCAGAATGAAATGTTGAAATCCTTCGTCAACCGGTGGCAAGCGGCTACCGCTAAGTGCAGGGACCTTAACAAGGAACTGGCTGAGCTGGCTTTCAGGAGGGGCTTAAGAGCTGGGAAGTTCCTCTACGGGATCAATCATCATCCCCCAGCTAGCTACGACGAGCTGATGGCCACGGCCATCAGACACGCCCAGGCTGAATTCGAAACGTATGGGGATAACATCAGACTAGAGCAGAGAACCTCTAACCAGGCCCGGGTGGCCAGGGAGGAGCGAAGAAAGCTGGAGTGGGTGCATGATCAGGGACGATCACCCCACAACTCGAGCAAGAGAAGCAAGGAGTCCTTATCCAGGTCTAGCGGTTATGTGACCACTCAATCTCACCACGAAGAGAGGGCACAGCAGGCCCCGCGAACACCACCACCACCTCGGTATGAGGTATTTACCATCCTCAACGCTTCGTATGAAACTATTTGGAACGGGAACAAAGATGAGATACCTGGACCACCACTGAGGAAGTTCCCGAAGAGTAAACTTACCCAGTAGGATACCGTAAGATTCTGTACATACCATGAAGATGTCTTCCACAATACCAACCTCTGCATGGCTTTAAAGAATACGATTGAATCACTAATTCAGAAGGGCAAGCTTCAGCGGTATCTACCTGCTAAAGAGATAGGAGCTATCAACATATACGGCCAGATCTTCACGATCCATGGTGGAGGCCCGAACGATTTACCACCCCAGAGGAGGAAGCGAAATTCCAGTTTCGACCACCAAGAAGTTTTTAATTTCCACAAGACCCAACAACAAGACGGCGACACTGGGTGGAAGTTCATCACATTCCTGCAAGAGGAAGAAGCTGATCTAAAAATGCCCTATGATGATCCCTTCCTGATCACGCTCCAAATGGACCGCTACATAATGTCTCGGGTACTCGTAGATATCGCGGCCTCGGTTAGCGTATTATTTCATGATGCATACAAAGCTTTGAACAGGGGAAGGGCCAAACTGTCACAGGATAATGAGCCCCTTATCAGCTTTTTAGGAGACATAGTCTAATCACTAGGATCAGATTACTTATCGATCACGGGAGGAGAGAGTCCAAATTATTCAACCATCAAAACAGAGTTCATTATGGTTGACTGTGCTTCATCCTACAATGCTATCCTGGGCAGACCGGCACTCTAGCGTCTGAAGACTTTCATTGCAGGCCACATGCTCATGATGAAAGTACCAACCCCAGTCGGAATAGCAACCATTCGGGGTGATTAGGTTGCAGCAAGGCAGTGCTATTCTTTAACGGTATCTCGGGGTAAGGGAAAGTCAGAAATGTTGCCCGTGGCCACCGACCCTCTCACAAACAGGTACGAGGACCCCAGAGATGATACTGACTCTGACAAAGAACGACCCGGTGCAGTCGAAGACATCGAAGAGGTCGTGCTATCCGAGCAGTTCCCGGACAGGATTGTCAAGATAGGTACCAAATTGGCCCCGACTATTAGAGAAAACCTGATCACGTTCCTCCGCTCTAATGCATCAGCTTTTGCTTGGTCGTACGAGGACATGACCGGTATACCAACCGACATAGCCATGCAAAATCTTAGCATTGTTCCTTTCTCAGAACTGGTGAGGTAGAAGCACAGAGCCTTCACGCACGATAAGTACTGGGCTATCCAGGTTGAGGTGAAGAAGTTAATGGCCATCAATTTTGTCAGGGAAGTGACATATCCCGGTGGTTGGCCAATGTGGTCATGGTACCAAAGAAGGCCTCGGGATCATGGCGCATGTGTGTAGACTACACAAATCTCAACCGAGCATGCCCTAAGGATAGCTTCCCGCTCCCACGAATTGACCAACTAATCGACTCCACTGTTGGGTACCGGTTACTCAGTTTCATGGATGTGTTCAGTGGGTACAACCAAATTCGAATGAACCCCGCAGACAAGGAGCACACCGCTTTCACCACAGACAAAGGTCTTTATTGTTACCAGGTCATGCCTTTCGGATTGAAGAATGCAGGTGCCACTTATCAGCGACTTGTCAACTCCATGTTTGCAGATGTCATTGGTAATATCATGGAGGTATATGTGGATGATATGCTGGTCAAAAGCCTAACCGCTGAGGACCACGTAACTAACTTATCCATTGTCTTCGCTATCATATTATGCAATGGTATGCAGCTTAACCCACAGAAATGCACTTTCAGAGTTGAAGTTGGGAAGTTCCTCAGGTACATCATTAGCCACAGGGGAATAGAAATGAACCCAAAGAAGGTGCAGGCTATATTAGACATGATATCCCCCACCTACCGGAACAATGTCCAATCCCTTACAGGTAAGGTGGCCGCCCTGTCAAGATTCATTTCAAGACTTACGGACAAGTGCACTCCTTTCTTCAAGTTACTAAAAACCCAACACGTCGAGGTAATAGCCTGGTTTGCAGAGCACGAGGCTGCTTTTCTAAGCCTGAAGGCATACTTGGCAGCGGTACCTCTGCTTTACAAACCCGTGCCCGGAGAAATGCTTTACATATACCTTGCGGCATCTTCCACAGCAGTAAGCTCAGCATTGATCAGACGAGATTCTGATTGCGTGTACCCGGTGTACTACGCTGGAAAAGGTTACACTGGTGCAGAATCCAGGTACCCGGACATTGAAAAGGTAGCATTGGCCCTCCTGGTGTCGGCCCGGAAGCTAAGACACTACTTCCAGGCACACTCGATTACCGTTTTCACTAATCACCAATTGAGACAAGTTCTACAGAAACCAGAGATGTCGGGAATGTTAATTAAATGGGCCATCAAATTGGGAGAGTTCAAATACTAGCCCCGGACAACAATTAAGGGCCAGGCTGCAGCAGATTTCATTTATGAGCTTATTCCCCCTCATGATCCACCATCGAGAACACCGGAACCACAAGCCCCGAACCCACAACCACCTAGCACTTGGCGATTGTACGTTGACGGAGCATCTAACAAAAAGATAAGTGGCGCCGGCATCTTGCTAATCAGCCCGGAGGACCAAGTCTACGAGTACGCCCTCAAGTTTGCCTTCAAGGCATCCAACAACGCCGTAGAGTACGAAGCACTCATAGCAGGTCTACAGATCGCCCAGGAACTAGGCGTCCAGCACCTTCATATCTTCAACGATTCCCAGTTGGTTGTGAACCAGGTCAGGGCAACTTCGAGGCAAAAGAGCCACACATGTCTTCTTACCAAGCTCTAGCCAAGGCACTTGTTCAGAGATGTACCTCTTACGTTATCACTCAAATACCTAGAGCAAAAAGTGACAAAGCAGAGGCCCTTGCAAAGATTGCGGCTACTTCTCCAAGTCCAGCTTACGGGGATACCAAGGTTGAAATACTAGAAAAGCCGAGCACCTCTAAAGCGGTGTCAGAAATATTCACGGTGGACCACACTGACTCCTGGATGGATCTAATCTTAAAGTACATGGTCGACAGTCTGGCCTCGGACGATAAGGTTGAGGCTAGGAGACTCTAATTAAGGTCAGCTCGATACACGATCATGAATGAAAAATTGTACAGAAGAGGTCATTGCTTCCCCAGCCTCAAGTGTGTGACACCAGAGGATGGCCACAAAATAATGAAGGACATACACGTTGGTGTATGCGGTAACCATGCAGGGGCCCGGTCTCTTGCGCACAAGACCCTGAGGGCAGGATACTTCTGGCCAACCATGTCGGCCCTAGCTCAAACAATATCGAGTTCTTGCCATAAGTGCCAAATGTATGCAAACATCCCAAGGGCACCGCCCATTGCTCTCTCCATACTCCTTGCACCGTGGCCATTTTGACAATGGGGCCTGGACCTGATCGGTAAGCTTCCCGATCACAGACTGCAGGTTTGTGGAAAACTTCTTGTGGAAAAACATTTATTGCGGGTTTGGAGTCCCGGACACCATAGTCGCAGACAATGGCACCCAATTTGACAATGATGAGGTTAGGGCTTATGATTACACGCATTTCTATGCATGTAATTGTATCTAAAACACGATAAATTAATTAGTCCTCAAGTCAATTATAATGTAATTAATCCATTTTTATTTACTTGTAGAAAATAAGAGGAGTTGCGGAAATCGAAAGAGAATGACGCGAAAATTGGAGCAAATTGGAGTTTCTGACAAAATGACGAAATAGTCAATGCGGATCAACCATGGTCAATGCCAATCAATGGAACGGAATTTAATTGTCTTCGATAGTATTTGCGGAAATGAATTGAGAATGGAGAAGAAAGAAGAAAGAAAAAAGAAGAAAGAAGAAGAGAGAAGAGAAGAAAAAAAAACAAAAACAAAAACAAAAAAGAAGAAGCCTTTGCTGACGTCATGATGACGTCAACATCAACATATTTTTCCCTCCTTCCCCTCCCCACGTGCACTCTTCATCCTTTCTTCCCTTTTCTTTTTATTTTCTTTCTTTTTCCTTTGTTCCTATCACAAGCTGCCACGTGTCATATCATCTCTCCCCTCTAACCATGCACCACCCGAGAACCCTACATAATTGCATATATATATATATATATATATATATATATATATCCTCTCCTACACCAGAACAGTAGCCGCACACTATCTATCACTCCTCTCTTCTTCTCCAAAACATAAAAGTATGAACACATAGCATTATACGATAATAAGCCACGTACCCGCATCTTCGACTCCCTCGCCAGCCTCCTGTTCTCTTGGGGAGTGTTATCCTTGGCCCGAATGCGGTCCAGGTCGATGTCCTTGAGGTCCCCAAGCATCAACCTCACAAATTTTTCATCTGCTACACCATACTCGGAGAGCAGCTGCTTGATCAGTTTCTTAGGGACAACCGGCAGCACCGGAGACAACAACCCCAGTGACTTGGTCGACTCCAGAAGGGCCTGATGACTCTTCTTGGACTTCTTCGAGTCCCCCTTTACATCCAGGCCAATATACGTCACTTTCACATTCGCCCCACTATGGTGACGGTGGCGATGAACCCTTTTCCTCTTCTCCCCAGGCAAAAGCACGCCCTCGCTACCAAGAGACCCCCTGGAGAGAGAAGCCTGAGACCCTGTTCCTTTTCCCTTGCCCCTTGTCGGGCCCACCATGGTAAGCACATCTTCCGGTTCAGAAGCCTCCTGCCTCACAATTGGAGTATTGGGGTCCAGTTCCCCATACCCTTCATCCGGTATCTCTAGCAGGATATCCTCAATGGAGGTCTGGGTCCTCTTGCCCTCTAGGTCCACGTCGATCCGTAGGGCCTCGTCTCCCTGGTTTATCAGCCTATCCATCAGGTGCAGGTCATCCATTTTGTCTTCTTCCTTGCTTTTCCTTGGTTTCTTCTTAGGTACTTTGACTGCAAAACAAGGACACGAGTTAGTCAAAATAAAAATTAAGTTAGTATTAGTACAAGTACTCTGGCATCGTTCCTCACCAGGTACTCTTCCCAAGCCTAACCGATCTAATATAGGGTACCAGATGAATCTGTAAGAGCTCATTCCTTCCGTGTCACCCTATACGGTATATACCCTTATAATACGTTTCCTTTCCACATCTGATAGCACATAGGACTGGTCCCTGATGGCTTGGTAAGTTCCAGGCACCTGCCATTTCTTATTTTTGATCTGCCACCTACCCCCGACGAGGAATACTTTGTTCTTCCACTTCTTACTTTGTGAGGTAGGTAGATCGGTAACAAGCGGCTCATAGTCCCGTGCATTAAAGGTCACGGTCCCTCTATACTTCTTCGAGTAAGTCACTCGGTACACCGGCCGAAACTCATTTATTGTGGGCCATCCCTGCTTGCATAGGTCCCACATCGCCAGCATGCTGAAAAGTTGCCTCCATGCATTCGGGGTCAATTGCCCCGGTGAAAAATTCAACATCCTTAGTATATACTGAACTAGCTTCGGCAACGGTAACGATAGCCCCTGATGCAGCTGATTCTCGTATAGCGCTACCCATCCCTTCGGTGGATTACATGAAAACTCGTCCAGCCCCAGGGGCCTAAGCTCCACTTGGTTCGGTACTCTCCACCTTAACCTAACTGAAGTAATCTCCTTCATCGTCATGCTTCTTACTGGCTCATCGCACTTCGTTCCATCCATCAATGTATACCTACGTACTGGCACACCTTTCGAAATTATAACGGTAACCTCGTCCTCGGACCCTGGACCCTCCTTACTCCCACTTATTTCCTCACTCTCGAAACTTACGGATACCACCCCGGCTGACGAAGCGGTCTCCTCCTCCCGGTACCCACGGCGGGTACCGCTGCTTGCGAGATAGGCATCTAATGCCTGCTCTGCCTGCCTCTGCGACGCTTGATGCGACTACTCTCCCCCGAGTGTGGCTTTCGTTTCTGATTCCATCTTACTAACCTACGAGTGTCCTAGTCTTCACGTCTACCTGGAATCAGAAAAAGGGAGCGTCAGGCTAGTTCCAGATCTAGGGCCCCGTGGTAGTATGAATCACTCCCCACTACCATAAACCCAGAAACACCCAGAAGCCCAGATATTTATCAAACCCAGAAAATCTAGACATTCCTACATCTATCTATCACTGGTAAACACCGATTTAGTCACTAATAAGTGTATTTGGTACCACAAGCGACAGTTCAAAGGCAAACGAAAACCACATTCTTCACACATTGCGAAATCCCAGAAAGCCAGATAGTTTCAAACCAGAAAAAAAAAAAAAACATAGAAAAAAACGAGATTTATCTACAAGCTAAGAAACGATTTCTTACCTCACAATACCATAGTCGCTAGTCCGGTTTAGTCTTCCACGAAATCAGATCACCTGCTCGTCCTTCTTCTCCACAGTGTTATCAGAAACCAGCGCAAAATTTGGGCAGAGCTTTTCCATAGTGTTCGCAGAATGAAAGCAAGAGATGAGTTTTTCCCTCTTAAATTCAACTCCTTCGCAATCACAACCGTTGATAACGAAGCGTCACCAACCACCAGATCACGCCACGTGTCCCACTAACTCTTTAACTCCTTCAACACGCCAACCGCCAGAACCCAAGGCGACAAGCATTTATTACCCCCTCCGGATCCCACGCGCCACGTGCCTTGCATGCATTTGCAATCCCATCGGGTATTAGAGGCTCAAGCCCTCCTTCAACCCCATCGGGTACTAGAGGCTCAAGCCCTCTTTCAACCCTATTAGGTACTAGAGGCTCAAGCGCTCCTTCAACCCCATCGGGTACCAGAGGCTCAAGCCCTCTTTCAACCCCATCGGGTACTAGAGGCTCAAGCCCTCTTTCAACCCCATCAGGTACCAAAGGCTCAAGGCTCCAATGTTACCGGAGGTTTTCTCCAACCCAAAAGAGTTAAATTGGGAGCACTATAGAGTAGCTACCTGCAGTGTAACCAGCTTAAGACATCCCTTGCATGTGTACTTGGGGGACTCCCTACAGGCACATCTGTGCCAAATCTTGTGACATGAAATATCAAGTCCCCACCCAAGAAACATCTTAAACGGGAACTTGGGGGACTTGTACATACTACTAGGTAGTTCACTAGGTTTGGCAGTCAACTGGGGCCCGTAGGAAGACCCAGGTACCAGCCCACGGGCCAGGTTCACATCCCGCTATGATGGTTCGCGTCAGGGACGGCATCCTGGGCACAGAGGGGTCCGGACCTGATCAGCACAGTCCATCTAAATATACACCAGAAAGCTGATATAGCTGCAAGGGGACAACATGCTTCCCACATCGAAGATAAGGGGAAACCCCTTTCCCTTGCTCGAGTATTAAAGCATCAGCACGACCACCTTTTACGGGTAATAACTCCTTTATCTACTATTACTCAATTCGCTTATATATATTGATACCTTACTTAGGCATCAGAGAGGCGTAAACCGTCCGGTACGGTTTACCCCTCTAACGCCGTGCTCTTGATACAAGATTTAGGAGTCGGATCAGTACCCCAAGGTGGTATAGCATTCTGTGTGAGGTACTCGGAGAAAGGCACCAGAAACAGCTGCTATGATTTCCTATTTGGAGTAATAAGCTGTTATATATATGTTTACTTTTACAAACGAGGCCTAGCAGGCCCAAACAAAAAAAACAAACAGACTAAGAACTGGAGTAAGCACTTCTTCTAGCTCTAGACACAGAGGCTATGTCATCGAGGTAAGGTTGAGCAACATGAATGGGAATGTCATCAAGAGTAATGAAACCAAGCTCATGGTTAATACTATCTTTGGCCATGGCATCTGCAGTCATGTTGCACTCTCTGAAAATATGCCTAATATGAGCGTCCCCCATGTTATAAGCTGTTATATTTCTGTTTGTGTATATGGCTTCTTTTGTTGTTATTTATTATAAATACCAGATCATCAACTAAATAAGGTCCAAGACTGATTTTGTCAAAAATAGTTATTTATTTATTTAATTTTATATTTTATATTTTATTTTTTTATGACAAAAAAAGTTTACAGAGAAAAAGAAAAACCATGATATACTCTCCTACCCAGCTGATCCAATTGGAACGCTGGGCACTCAGAAAGGGGAAGGCAAGAAAACCAAATCTTAGGGTTTTGACAATTATAAGCTAAGGATGCTAACAACCTTTTGAATATGATTTTTATTATTCACCAGGGAGTACTTAGAACCTAGATTAAAAGCTTCAAACCAAGTACCAGCAAGAGTTGCAAGATTTTGATGAAAGATTACTTAATTTTTAGAATTGCAAATAGACCAACTAATGAGAAGGGAAATGCTTAACAAATCAGAAATATGTTTACTTTTACTAAGATAATCTAACCAAGAGAAGAAAGAACCATTCCAGTCATATGTATGTATGTATGTATGTATGTATGTATGTATGTATGTATGTATGTATGTATGTATGTATGTATGTATGTATGTATGTATGTATCTGCATGTATATACGGAGCGGTTCCAAAGAGGATGTCTGCACTGCTCGGGGCTGCAGCTAGGCTCGGGGCGCGAAGGAGGGGCGGGGCTTGCCGGACGGAGGCCAGGGGTCAGGTGGACCGGTCTGCAGTCGATGGAGTTGCCAGCGACGTGGTTGCAGCGCTGCCTAGAAACCTGCAGTTGCAGGTGAGGTTGCTGCCCAGAACCTGCAACCTCGACCTTTTCCGACCTTGATCACTATCCAAAACCGTCTGGGACGCCTCCGGCCTCAGTCCGCCAAGCCCCGAGCCGTCGTCGCCTCCTGGAACGCCGCTGTTGCATCGCCGTCCGCACTTTAGAGAAGTGCGGAAGTCTGCTTCAGAACTGGCCTGTATGTGTGTGTGTGTGTATATATATATACCTGTATATGTGTGTGTGTGTGTGTGTGTGTGTGTGTGTGTGTGTGTGTGTGTGTGTGTAATGCTTCTCAGTTACGGACGTCCGCAAATGTCAAAATCTGCGGATTTGCAACGTTAGCTGTTGGATCTGCTTAAATGAAGCTCTACGGCCATGATTAAAACAAGAAGGCATGAGTTATACAGGTTGGAGATTAAAATGGATCCAACCCGGGTCTTATATAAGACCAATCTGGAACAAAGCTCGACGAACTCCTGCTCTTTCACTCCCTCTACCTCTAAAATATTTTGATTCCATGTGATGTTTCTGAAGAGGGAGAGAGAAAACTATTGCTACACCCTTTGGTTTTAAGGACAAAGGCACTCATAATTCAGGAATAGATTTTACAAAAGCTTGTTCTGTCTTCTTTCTCTGTTGACTTTGGATTTGGTCAGGATGATGGGGCCTTGAATCGATAAAAGCTAAAACTGGTTTCTCTGCTGACTTTGGTTTGGGATTCTATGTGTAATTATCAATCTAGTTTAATTGGTTTGCCATTCATTCACTGCCTTGATTATAAAATTGTAAAGTTCATGTAGTTTAATTTTATGTGGTTTCATTGTTTTGCAATGAAAAATTATAGGTCGGGGACTATGTTTCAGGCAATGAATTTAGGGTCAGTTTCATGTTCTGCTGAGACCACTGAAGTGTACATTCCTCAAGTAGCGGATGAGTTGAAGCCTACAAAAAACTGTGAATTTAGAACACTAGATGAACTTTTTGAATTTTACAACAAGTATGCTTTTGAAGCTGGGTTTAGTGTTCGGAGAAGTTCTACTGCCAAGAGTAAAGATGGTTTTGAAACTATAAGACAAGAACTTTGTTGTCGCAAAGAAGGGCATTCACAGAAACATACAGCTCTACCAAAAAAGCGGAAAGGGATCATAAGAACGGGTTGTCTAGCAAAGGTTGCAGCTGTGAAGAGATGTGGCATATATGTAATCACTCAATTTATGGAAGCTCATAACCATCCTTTGACAACTCCAGATAGAGTTCATTTGTTACCATCTCATCATCAAGTTTCAAATGCTACCAAATGCTTAACCATGGAACTTGGACTAGTAAATATTCCAACCCACCAACAAATCAGTTTGCTTGAAGTTCAATCGGGAGGAATTGGGAATATGGGTTGCACAGAGAAAGATATATACAATTATGAAAGAGATAAGCGAGAAGAGTTGAAAGGACATGATGGAGATATGTTGTATGCTCATTTTTTAGCATAGCGGGAGAAGAATTCATTTTTCAATTTCAAGATAGAGGAAGACAGTGAAAATAGAATCAAACATTGTTTTTGGGCAGATGCGACCTCCAGGAGGGCTTATAGTTTCTTTGGGGATGTAGTTATCTTTGATACAACATACAACACTAACAAATATCGGCTGATATTTGCACCACTATTAGGGGTTAACCACCATGGCCAGACCATTATGTTTGGTTGTGCATTCTTAGGTGATGAATCCACAGAGTCGTTTGTTTGGCTACTCAATACTTTCTTAGAAGCAATGCCAGGAGGAAGTCCCCCAAAAATGATAATTACTGATCAAGATCCTGCTATGAAGATTGCCATTTCCCAAGTTCTTCCTAACACATTCCATAGGTATTGCAGTTGGCACATATTAAATAAGTTTTCAGAAAAGATAGGTGCAGTGAAATGTAATGAATATTATGATGACTTTAGAAGTTGTGTGTGGAACTCTGAGATGACAGAAGAATTTGATAAGAAGTGGAAGGAAGTTGTTGAGAAGAGTGGTTTAAGTGACAATGGATGGCTTCAATCAATTTATGACATTCGAGCATCATGGGCCCGCATACTGTAATCACATTTTCTTGGCTGGAATGTCAAGTAGCCAACGTGCTGAAAGTTGTCATTCATTTTTCAAGAAGTATGTTGACCACAAAAATTCATTACTAGACTTTGTGATTCGCTTTAATAGAGGACTTGTACATCAACGTCATCAAGAGTTAGTTTCTACCTATATTGATGCAAATGAAGAGCCTCAGATGAATACCCCTTATCCTATGGAATCTCAATTGTCTAGAATTTATACTCGTGCCTGTTTCCAACAATTTCAAAGTGAATTCTATATTAGCTTTTTCAATTACAGGTTTCAACTTATGAGAGAGGATGACAATCAAAGATTGTATTTGGTCAAGAAAAGAAGTGATTAGATTCAAAAGGATCGGGAAATTGTTTATGACAAGCATACGGACCTTGCTTCATGTACTTGCAAAAAATTTCAAAGTGAAGGAATCCCCTGTAGGCACATCTTGGGATATTTGCTGAAAGTTCAGGAAGTAGATTACTTGCCTGACCAATATATTTTGAACAGATGGACTAAAGCTGCAAATGCTATTGTAGTTAAGGACCTAGATGGGTTGGAGATAACAGATACAAATGCATTGGTGGTGAACCGTAGTAAATTATTTCATCATGCTTCACTTGTTATTGATAAAGTCCTTACAAGTCCTCATGAAGCTCAGACCATGTTTATCGAGGCTCTTGACAATGTTCTTGATAAGCTCAAACAAATGCAAGTCAATAGTAGTGAAAGTGCAAGTATCAGTAAGAAGTTGCCAAGTGATGTTCAACATAGGTATAATGAGCCAAAGATTATCAAAGCAAAGGGTTCTGGAAAAAGGCTTACGAAGTCAAAGGAGAAAACAGAGAGAAAGAGAACTAGTACAAGGAAATGTCATGGATGTGGTTTGTATGGGCAATTACATGATAAACGGAACTGTCCGGTGCTTAATATGCCTAACGATAGGTAACGTTGTGAAGAACTTTGTTTATTCCTTGTATAATTTCATTTTTTATATGGGGATGTAGTTAATTAGATGTTATTTTCATGTAGTTCTGTTCTTGACAAATATGCGGACAAGGATGAAGATGATCACGAGCCAATATCAACTGATGAAGATGAGGACCCCAGTTCCTTCGATGAAGATGATGACAATTAAGTTCCCCTGCTTCTGAAGAGACTTTATCTCAAAGACTTTTTTTTTGCAGCATAGCAGCAGATTATAAAGAAGGAAAGAGTTGAGCAGAAAAAGTTTGTCCTTGGTTTTGCAGCATAGCAGTGATCAGATTGAGCAGAAAAAGTTTGTTCTTTGCTATGTTATATTAACTAGCTATCGTTGTCTGCCATTTTGTGAACAATTCAATAGTTTTGGATATTGAGGTAAGATCATCGACTTGGATTCTGAAACAGATGGACTAATCGCTGTTATCCTTATATATTCTTGATAATGAAAGAAATGAAATATGGGTTGATGAAATTTGACACTCAATGAAATTAAATAGTTGTTTTCAGACTCTGCAACTGGCCAACTGGGGGCTTAAACCACAGGTGATATGTAGCTCACCGGCAAATGCCCAAGGCCGGTGTGTTTTAGTTTCGCAGGAAAAACAGTTCTTGCTATATATGAAGCGATAATATGTGGTTAATATACTTTTATCCAAAACTTCATCTCTTCAAAATTTGGGCATATAATTTGTCTGGAAACATTGGAAGAAGAGAGAATCATCATATACAATGTCAAGTCTAACAAATTAGATCAGCAAGCAGCTACCAACACTAAATTGCCATCACTGTTTCAAATCTAATACCTATCCTGTAGAAGAATAACTACAAGGCCAAAGAAGCAGGCTTTGTTTCCAGTTAATAGTTGTGTATCCACTGAGTAGAAATCTCCTATCTTTAACAGTCGCCTCTCCCTTCTAAGATCCATAATCACAAACCCAAAATTGGAGCGGGAACAGGGGCAAAGGCAGCAACTAATCATCTTCAATGGAGAAAACTAGCCATCCATTGATTATGCTACTTCCCTATGAGCTTATTGTACGCATACAATCCAGAACCAAGAAAACCGAGACATTGCCCAATGACATTCAAATGCACATACAAAGAAATATATCAGTTTCCATTCATAAAAAAGAAGCAAACGCTTTTCTTCTAACAATATTGTTTCACTGTCAGGATGCGAACCCATTGACACTTACAATATCAAATGGAAGGCCACCAAATATCACCCAGCCAAGTCCAATGGTAAAGAAATCCTATACGAGTATAATAACCAGAAAATATAAGAGCCCAAATAAAGAACTAATAGATCAATTAACAAAACATTGCACACAGGCTGCTAAACTATGTTGTAATACATCTCGGAGATGCAGAAATTTAGTGGATACAAACCTTCAAGTTACCGCAAATTGTCTGCATTAGTGCTGAATTTAGTGTCGTATTAAGAAATATACAGTAATTCGGGAAGAATGGCAGTACACAGGAACTGAGCAAGACAACCTGCCATATTGAAACAATATATCTCAATCAAAACCCTCTCAAGTTACTTGGGAGTGTACTTAAACAGTTCAAGACGCAAAATAGGCATGCTATACTTTAGTCTGTTCCTGTGATATCAGTTGAATCCATGTGATGCAGCTGAAGCCAAATTCCAACAATCTTACAGTGACTATATAAATTCTTTATAAATTATTTCAATACTCATTCTGTATGATCAGAATTTGAACAGTCAGACAGCTGAATAGGCTGAACATGACAAGATAAATCTGTTGTCCAATAAGAAAATTAAACTAAAACCATACCAATAAATTCGAAACCATTGTTCCTCAGTGGCTCAGTCCTCAGTTGAGTCAGTTGCTCACATCGAATTGGAGGAAAGAGAAGGAGAAACCCACAATAAATTGTAAGCAAGAGAGCATGTTCCAAACCCTAAATCAACACCCATGAAATTGAAATCAACATCAATTCTTAACCCTAAAAATTTCCCCAAATTGAATTGAATAAATAAACAAAATTGAATCTTACTTACACTACATTCAATTGATTGCCCCAAAGAAGAAGAAGAGTAGAAGAGAAGGAGCCTTCGATCTCTAAGACTCTGAGAGAAGAAGAGACAGGAATGCAGCACCTTGCTGCCTTGCTCGACGATCGTGGTCACCTGGTCGCCTGGTCGGGACTCTGGGTGGGCTTGAAGGATTGAAGGAGTGACTGAAGCCTGGTCGGGAGTTGGGGTGGGCTTCAAGGACTGAAGAAACGGACGAAGTTGTGCTAAAGAAGACAACTTGAGAAGAATCGAGATTCAACTCAAACCTTTGTAGGTGGGTCTTATATAAGACCTGGGTCGGATCCATTTTAATCTCCAACCCGTATGACCCATGCCTTCTTGTTTTAATTATGGCCGTAGAGCTTCATTTAAGCATATCCAACAGCTGACGTTGCAAATCCTCAGATTTTGAAATTTGCGGACGTCCGTAATCGAGAAGCATTGTATATAGATATATTCTTTTTAAGTGAAAGATATGAATGATATGACAACCTCATATGCTCTTTCAGTTTTCCAAATTGCCGATAAATACTTCCAATTGCCAATCTTCAGGCAGTGCATTGTTTTCTATCATTATTGTAATAGTTATATGAGTGATGTACTTGTTACTTGGGTGTTTGGCTATGACTTCCTACTTTCTTAATTGTTTGCAAATGAAATTCTAATTAAAGAAGATTATGAAGAGCTTGTTGCGATGATCAGGTTATTTTGAGTAGAACGATTTCCCACTATTGGAGCAATAAGTTGTTAGAGTAAACAACGATAGTCTGTAAAAAGAAGATCAACAGTAAACCATTCAGTATATACTGCGGGTGCATGCGTTACTATTATTTTGAGTTTTAAATATATTTATCTACTACATTTTAGTCAACTAATTACTACAGGTTGCAAGGATTGTTTTAGAAATATTCATTTTTCAGCTTCATATGTAGAAAAAACTATTTGATCTTTTATCAAATAGTGCTACTTGTAGATATTAAATCAAGGATACAGAGTCACTTTTTGGCATTTCTCTTTTGTATGGACACAGAAGTATATCGTTTGGTATATACTTCCCGTCCTCATACACTTCTGGTATTAATCTTGAAATATTCGTTTTTCAGCTTCATATGTAGAAAAAACTATTTGATCTTTTGTCAAATAGTGCAACTTGTAAATGTTTTGTACTGCTTTTTGAGAACGCGCCTCACGCGTCTTTCCCAAAAGCCTAGCCGTTACCTAACTTTCGCACTGATTGGCCACTGTTGATTTCCATCTTTCCCGGCTCCGATTGTCTACCCAATCTCATTGTTGGCGTCGCCGGCCTTTGTGTTCTCCGCCCTTCCACCGGGAAGCTGCGGGGAGTCGGATTTAATGTCGATTCAGCGTAAACGTGTGAAGAATGGAGGAGATATCAGCGCTGATCTGGAGGCTCTCCGGATGGAAGATCTAGACACCACTGTGCAGAACACTGTTTCTTCGCAACCCCAAATGACCTACGCGAGCACTTTGAAGAACCCTGTCGATCGCTACAGGAAAACCATGACTGAAGAGTTCGATTTCAATGATGAGGACTGTACCTACTCTCAAGGTAAACATGGTCAGAACGTTTCATTCTCTGAAAAAGTCCATAATAAGCTTGATTTTGATTGGAGATGTGCTGTTGTTGTTAAATTGATGGGGAAACCCAACTCGACGAACACTTTTGACTTCATGCTTAGAGGTCTCAGAAGAAAATGGCAGGTGAAAGGAGGTTGGCAACTTATTGACCTTCCTAATGACTTCTATATTGTGAAATTCAACCTAGAAGAAGATATGAAATATGCTCTCTGCGGAGGACCATGGATCTTGGCTGGGCAAACCCTTATTGTTAGAAAATGGAGACCTGACTTTGACCCTATGAAGGAATTCATTGGTAAAATGGCTCTCTGGGTGAGAATCTTTGGCCTACCTGTTAAATTCTTTAAGGATTTCACTGTGGCAAAAATTGGTAAGATCCTTGGGGATGTGGTCAAAGTGGACAAACTCACTGTTGGTCAAGCTAGGGGACAATTTGCTAGAGTGTGCATTGAGGTTGATCTTAGTAAGCCCCTGCGTCCATTTGTTGAAGTGGAATCCATTGCTTATCAAGTTGTCTATGAAGGCATTTCATTGATCTGTTTTGAGTGTGGATGTTTTGGCCATGCTAAAGACAAATGCCCTACTCTTAAAGTCACCGATAATACTCATTCCAAGCAACCAACTATGAATTATGATGAAGTGACTACTCATGCCGCAAATGTTGAGACTGAGGTGGTTGATGTGAGTATGCAGCAATGTGTCCCTCAAAATGATGTGATTAAAGAGGACATGGGCCCATGGATGTTGATGAGCTACATAAACAAAAAGAAAAATGGTGATACTAGCAGTACTAAGAAATCTTCTGCTGTTGGCTCTAGATTTGCTGTGCTTCAAGATGAGACTGTGGCTGATTCTGAACTACCTGAAAAGACCATTGATGACAATAATAATGGACAGTCCCCTACTATTGTGAAATTGTGGCAGAGTTTCCAAGAGAAAAAAAAGAAGAACCCAAAGCCCTACCAAAGAGAAGCACGCCAATACCCCTACTGGTGTCTCCTCTAGCAAGCAACCTGCTGGTGAAAAAGCCTCTCATCCCATGAACAAAACCACTGGCCCCAAATCTAAGAACCTTCCAAGAGCCCCAATGAAGGATGTGTCCAATTTTGGAAGCTGCAGTGGGTCTAAGACTGACCTGCACTATCAGAGAAAGACCAAAGGGCTGCCTAATTCTGTGATTAAACATCAGACTCATGTTTTCAAAAAACTTTCCTTTGAAAAGGTGAGCTCTAATGTTCTGGGGGATGGAATTTCAGCCATTTTTGGGCATACTCCCCCTGATGAGCTTTCTATTCAACCTGATATACAAAGTTCCCTTGTTCATGATGCTGACAAATTTGTGGAAAATATTTTTGCTGACAATAGCATGTTGACCATTGATGATAACCTGCCCTCCCAAAATAGTGAGGGCATGATTGATGCCTAATTGGGAACTCCACCCTCCCCTCTTCTGCAATTCCAATGTTTAAAGTCTTATTTCGGAATGCTAGGGGTACTGGTAGTGATAATTTCAGATCTGTTATTGCAGACCTTGTTAAACTTCACTCTGTTGATATTTTGGCTATTTGTGAACCTAAAGTTCAATTTTCAAGAGCCTCTATTACTCTTAAAAATCTTGGCTTCACTGATTCAAGAATTGTTGAGGCTGAAGGTTTCTCTGGTGGTCTTTGGCTTCTGTGGAATAAGAATAAGACTCAGGTTGACTTTATTGATGATAACTTTCAATCTATTTCTGTTAAAATCACTCTCCCAGGCAAGCCTGCTTGGATGCTTACTGTTGTTTATGCTAGTCCAACTCACACCACAAGGTCTTCACTGTGGCCCTATTTTGACAACCTTGCTGCCATCACGAATCTCCCTTGGATGCTTATTGGAGATTTTAACGAGTTGGTTTCCAGTGCTGATAAGAGTTGTGGCCCTTTTACTGGTAGATTTGGTGCCTTAAGGGATTGGATCAACATGAATGCTTTGATTGATATGGGTTACAAAGGATCTTGCTACACTTGGAGCAACAATAGGGTGAAAGAAAGACTGGATAGGGCCTTCTGTAATTGCTCTTGGAGGTCTACTTTTTCTGATGCCTTTATTCAACATCTCCCCAAAACAAGGTCTGATCATTGCCCTATTATCATGTAGTTGTCTTCCAACAGTTACATTAACAGAAATGCTAGCCCTTTTAGATTTCAAGCTATGTGGTTTTCTCACGCAACTTATTCTAATTTTGTGTCTGACACATGGAATGGGATGCATGGGGATTTTCATTCTAAAATAATGGGCCTCTCTTCTGCTCTCTCCAAATGGAATAGAGAGATTTTTGGGCATCTGTTTCAGAAAAAAAAGAGAATTTTGGCCAGGATTGGTGGCATCCAAAAGGCTTGTGACAGATATGAGAACCCTTTTTTAATTAAGCTTGAAGCTGAGCTCATCCATGATTATGAGAGTATCTTAAATCAGGAAAATCTTTTTTGGAAACAGAAATCTAGAGATAAATGGCTTCAAGGAGGGGACAGAAATACTAAATTCTTTCACCTGACTACTTTGGTCAGAAGGAGGAAAAATAAGATTGAGGGTTTGTTTGACAGCAATGGAAATTGGTTTACTGATTCTGCTTCCATGAAAAATATTGCTGTTGATTTCTTCACTAACCTGTTCTCCTCCCCTATTGCTGAAGACACTAGATTTATAATTCCCTGGCTCTTTCCTGAGATTGATCAAGATGTGCTTAACAATATCTGTAAACCTGTTTCTCTCCTTGAAGTGAAGGACTCTCTCTTTGCCATTGGTGGTCTCAAAGCTCCTGGATTTGATGGTTTCCCTGCTATTTTTTTCCAATATCACTGGCAACTTTACTCTTGTGAAATCTCTAATGTGGTGAATGATGCTTTCAGGTCTGGTGTTATTCCTCCTGGCCTAAATCACACAATCATCTCTCTCATTCCTAAGGTCAACGGCCCTCAACACATGACTAATTTTAGGCCAATTAGCCTATGCACTACTATCTACAAAGTTATCTCCAAGGTCATTGTGGCTCAGATTAGGCCTTTGATGCAACATCTCTTAAGTCCCAATCAGGTTAGTTATGTCCCTAGCAGACATATCTCTGATAATGTTATGATTGCTCAAGAAATGCTTTTCAAGTTCAAAAAATCATATGGTGCCTTGGGTTTTTTTGCTTGGAAAGTGGACCTATCTAAAGCCTATGATAGACTTAGCTGGAACTTTATTGAAATGGTTCTCTATGAAGCTCAGTTTCCCCATTGTTTGGTTAAACTTATTATGAGCTGCATTACTTCTACTAGCTTCCAGATTTGCTTGAATGGTGAATTAACTAGCTCTTTCAAAGCTCAAAGGGGTATTAGGCAGGGAGACCCCCTCTCACCTTATATTTTTGTCCTATGTATGGAAAAACTCTCACATCTAATTAAGTCTACTGTTGATATTGGCAATTGGAAGCCTGTTAGGGCCTCTGAATCTGGGCCAAAAGTTTCCCATCTTTTCTTTGCTGATGATCTCATGCTATTTGCTGAAGCTTCTCCTTACTAGGCTTACACCCTAAAGAGTTGTTTGGATGCCTTCTGTTCTCTTTCTGGTCAAACTGTTAGCTATGAAAAATCTCTAATTTTCTGCTCCCCAAACACTTGTAAAAGATTGGCTTATGAAATTAGCAGAACTTGTGGCTCTCCTTTGACAACTGATCTTGGAAAATATTTGGGAATGCCTCTTATTCACTCGAGAGTGAACAAGCATACCTATGATAGCCTATTTGACAAAGTTCAGAGTAGACTCTCTAGCTGGAAAAGTAAGGTGCTCAGCATGGCAGGTAGGCTCACCTTGCTTCAGTCTGTTACTTATTCAATCCCCATTTATGCTATGCAAACTGCTAAGCTTCCTGTGAGCCTCTGTGATAGAATTGATAAGCTGAACAGAGATTTCTTATGGGGAGACTCAAATGAAAATAAAAAAGTTCATCTTGTTGGATGGGAGACTGTTTGTCAGCCAAAGAAACTTGGTGGCTTAGGAATCAAAAAAACTGCTGACATGAATCAAGCCATGCTAGCTAAGGCTAGTTGGAGACTTTTTCAACATGATTCTGGCTTATGGGCTTCCATTTACTCTGAAAAGTATCTCAAAAATTGCTGTATTACTGGTGATAACTACCTGCCCCCTCCTGATTGTTCTAGTACCTGGAGAAGCATTTCCTATGGTGCTGTTATGCTGAGGAAAAATCTCAAGTGGAGAGTTGGAGATGGCAAGAAAATCAAGTTCTGGTATGATTACTGGCTCCTACCTACTGCTCTGATCAACTTTGCTTTACCTTCTGCCACTATTAATGATAATGCCACCATTTGTGAATTTTGGGATGAAACTGGTTGGGATGCTTTGCTTTTAGCTTCTGTGGTTCCCAGTGATTTAGTGAGCTTAATTATTAATGTCCCAACTGGATTTGATGGCTGTGGTAATGATGTGCTTATATGGAATGCAACCTCAAATGGGTGCTTTTCTGTCAAATCTGCTTACGACTCCATGTTGGATATTAATGGCCCCTGCAATCCTCATTAGAATGCTATCTAGAACTTGAGCTGCCCTCCTAAGCTGAAGACTTTTATTTGGAGTGTGTTCCATAAAAAAATTCTCACCAATGTGCAAAGAGCCAGAAGAGGCCTCATTGCCAACCCTACTTGCCCCATTTGCAATTCTGCTGATGAAAGTCTTCTTCATTTATTTAGAGATTGCCACAGGTCTATGGCCATTTGGAAATCTTTCCTAAAACCTGGTACCATTTTTAACTCTTTCTCTCTGGATTGGAATAGTTGGGCGGTTGCTCATCTTCATTGCCATACAAGGATCAAGAATAATATTAAGTGGTGTAGTTTATTTGTTTTTGTTCTATGGTTCATTTGGAAATGGAGGAATAAGGTGATTTTTGATCCTAAGTTTGTCATGCCTGCCTGCCCTGAGATGATCATATGGGATTATGCAGAAGAATGGATATGTGCCTAATCAAAGGCCAACTCTGACACCATGTACAGCTACACTACACTATGCTGTCTTGGAGTAGACCTCCTACAAACTACTTCAAACTGAACATTGATGGGACTAGAAGTTCCTCTTCTGGGAAAATTGGTGCAGGAGGGGTGATCAGAGACCATAATAGCAACTGGGTGGATGGGTTTCAAATTAATCTTGGTGTTGGGGAAATTCTTGATGCTGAGGCTTGGGGTCTTTTCTTTGGTTTAAAGTTAGCCTCAAAGCATAACATTACTAATCTGGAGATTGAATCGGATTCGGCTTTCCTGGTTCAACTTATGCAAAATTCTGACAATTCTCTGCATCCCCTTGGTTCTATGCTTGCTGGCTGTGATCTACTGATGGCCAAGTTTTAGAATGTCAACCTGACTCACATCTTCAGAGAATGTAATAGGACTGCTGATGCCCTTGCCAAGAATAACATTTTTCATGAACTTGGATTGGTCACTTTTGACAATCCCCCTGCTCATGCTGCCCAAACTTTCTTGGATGATTTGTCTGATGTAACTAGAGCTAGGAGGACTGGTTTTTGTTCCAGTTCTTAGTTTCTTTTTTTGCTTTTGTTTGGGCCTTTTAGGTCCTGCTTATAACCAAAAAAAAAAAAAATAGTGCAACTTGTAGATATTCAATTAAGGATAAAGAGTCGCTTTTTGGCATACTCCTTTGTATGGACACAAGTATATCGTTTGGTATATGCTTGCCATCCTCATACACTTCTGGTATTAATCTTATTTAAGATGCATTAAGCTTTACCATAGCACAGACCAAGATGGTGGCTACCAACAGAAACGAGGTTCCAACCAACTATGACAGAAAACATGAACTAAAAGCTTTTGATGATACAAAGGAAGGTGTTAAAGGCCTTGTTGATACTGGAATAACGGAGATTCCTCGAATTTTTTATCATCCACCCGATGAGTACTCCATTGACAATACCTCTGATTCAGAAGAAGTCCGGTGTAGCATTCCAGTCATAGACGTCGAAGGCCTCTTCGATCTAACTAAACGAAAGGAGATCGTTGCAGCAGTTGGAGAAGCATCAGAGACTTGGGGCTTCTTTCAAATTTCCAATCATGGAATACCTTTTGATGTGCTGGAGGAGATGAAGGATGGGGTACGTGGGTTTTATGAGCAGGATACTGAAGTGAAGAAACAGTATTATTCTCGTGATGACTCCACTAGAACAGTCATCTACAACAGCAACTTTGATCTGTATAGTGCACCGGCAACTAATTGGAGGGATAGTTTGCTGTGTTATATGGCTCCTACTCCTCCTAAGAAAGAAGACTTTCCAGAAGTATGCAGGTACGTGATAAGTGTTCAACTCTTTTATCTATGTGCTATACTTGGTAAGTTAATGCATGACTGTTTACTTAATTCAGATTCTATTGTCAATTAGATGGTATGGTTGTGTTTTGACATTTTCCACTTTGGTAACTAAGAGGGAAGTTATACATTGACCAGCTTAAGGGTATAGGTGTGTTGGACAACCGACCCATCAGATAAGTACTCGTAAGAATTATACAGATGGATCAGCATCACATAACAAGCTAATCTTAGCTAGTACTTAGCCTGTGTCAGAACTGGCCCAGTTGCTTATGATATTGGAGGGGTTTAGGTAGAATGCCATGGATATGAAGAATCATATATCAGATAAGAGAGAGTGATCTCTTGGTTTCGTCTATGAATGACTAAGCAACATTATTATAGGCTACTTGGTTGGCTTGAATTACAAAAACCCTGTCCCTGGCAATAGGTTGTATTGAAGAAATTACGATTCTGCATAAAAGCAACTTTGTATATAACAAGTATTAAGCCATTTACAATTGGATATAGGTTGATATACAAAAAGGAATTGGTCAATAGAAAAATAAAATTGCAGATATGTTATACTGTAATAGTAATAAACGTGTGTATACCTTAATCACTCATAGGAAATAATTTTGTTTTAGGAGAAACAAGATGGTATATATGATTGCCTCATATGCTAGCTTTTGTGGGTTTCCAATTTGCAGAGAAATTCTTGTTGAATACTCGAAGCAAGTAATGAAGTTGGGGAAGCTATTGTTTGAGTTATTGTCCGAGGCTCTTGGGCTAAATCCAAGTCACTTGAATGACATAGATTGCAGTGAGGGGCTTATAGTTTTAGGCCATTACTATCCTGCTTGTCCACAACCAGAGTTAACAATAGGCTTAAGCAAGCATGCAGATAATAACTTCATGACTGTCCTTCTGCAAGATAATATTGGTGGTCTTCAAGTCCTTCATCAGAACAAATGGATTGATGTACCTCATGCACCAGGTGCTTTAGTGGTGAACATTGGAGATTTTGTACAGGCAAGTTTAAGCATCGATCGTTTCTTTTATCTTTCTAAATAACACAATCGAGTTGAAATGTGAAGTCAAATTGAACAATGAACAAATTTTTGAGTTGCAATGATAAAGAAAGAAAATACTGTTATACTATGATTTCACAGATCATGAATGTCTATTCTAGTTGGATGGTCTAGGATGTTATGTTTAGGATATGTCTCAGTACTTATTTCAGTCTAGTTTCCTATTGGGATTTTCATGTTGAATTAATAGAATTCTTTTGAGGTTGCAGCTTATATCAAATGACAGATTCAAGAGTGTTGAGCACAGGGTACTGGCAAACCATAGAGGTCCCAGGGTATCAGTTGCAAGCTTTTTCAGCACAGGATTGCTACCTTCGACAAAGCTCTACGGACCCATCAAGGAGTTATTATCAGAAGACAATCCTCCAAAGTACAGGGAGACCACTGTATGGGACTATAATGCCTACTATGTTAAAAAAGGCCTCGATGGGAAATCTGCCTTGTCTCATTTGAAGCTTTGAACTTGGAGGAGGAGGAGCTAGCCCTGCCATGAACACTAGGTGTTCTACTAAATTATACACTTACAGCAGTACTCTTGTGGCATACATTGTTTTCTTTGATTGTAATAGTTACGAGTGATGTACTTCTTAAAGTGTTTGGCTATGATTTCCCTATTTTCAAACTCATGTGCAAATGACATTTTTTGCTTTGATTGTAATAGTTACGAGTGATGTACTTGCTAAAAAGTGTTTGGCTATGATTTCCCTGTTTTCAAACTCATGTGCAAATAACATTCTAAAGAAGATAATTAAGAGCATGTTGAGATGACCTGGTGTCCAGGTTATTTAGGGTAATGTGATGAAGAGCTTCTGTTGGAGAGTTTGGCTGCTATGATTTCCTATTTGGAGTAATAAGCTGTTATATTTCTGTTTGTGTATATGGCTTCTTTTGCTGTTATTTTTTTATAAATACCAGATGATAAACTAAATAAGGTCAAAGACTGATTTTGTTGAAAATTTTTTTTTTTTTTTTGATGCAATGAGTGATAGCGGAGGAGTAATCTTCTTAACACCAATTTATTAAGCCAAAAAAATGTAGATGTCAAAAATAGTTATTTATTTATTTTTTATTTTTTGTGACAAAAGATGATCAACTAATTAAATAAGGTCAATGACTGATTTTGTCAAAAATAGTTATTTATTTATTGTTTAAGTAAAAATGGAATTGCAGAGAGAATTGTGTTGTATTGTTGATAATAGGAGCCATTTATATAGAGAGTTACAGAGTACATGAAAGGTAATAGAATCCGAACATAAATAGGAAATCTAAAACCTTCTCCTATTACAACTCTACGACTAAAAACTTAGTTTGAAGAGGCATACATGATGTCGACATCCTTCAACACTCCCCCTTGTGCCGCTCAAACTTGGTGATGACATTTTGATCGTTGCCTCACTAAAAACCTTGTCAGGTAACAAAAACCCTGTGGGACAAAAATAACCCTGGTTGAAGGGCAAAAAGAGCACAACACGTCATTCACTCTTCGAGATTGAAAATGTAACACCATACCTCCCCTGATGTCAATATCTCCCCCTGATTGCAATAATCATGGGAGTTCGGATAACTTTCTTAATTCGATACTCTTCACATATTTCTCAAAGGTGGATTTAGGTAACGATTTAGTAAATAAGTCTGCTACATTATCCTCAGATCGGATTTGATTCACTTCAATATTTAGAAGTGCTTGTTGTTGCTGATTGTAAAAGAACTTGGGCGATATATGCTTGGTGTTATCGCCCTTGATGAAACCTAATTTCATTTGCTCAATACAAGCTGCATTATGTTCATAAATGCATGTAGGTTCATCTGTGGTAGACTTCAAACCACAAGTTCCTTGAATATGTCTAATTAGAGACCTTAGCAATATGCATTCTCGCACGGCTTCATGTAGAGCAATAATCTCTGCATGATTTGAGGAAGTAGCAACAAGGGTCTGCTTTGTAGACCTCCAAGATATCGCAGTGCTTCCCATGGTAAAAACATAACCCATTTGGGAGCGACCTTTGTGAGGGTCAGAGAGATACCCTACATCAGCAAAACCCACCAAGACATCGTTGTCATTTTGATGGAGGGGAGGATGAGGACGTCGGCCACCATGGATGGCGTCACCGGCGTCAACATCACGGAAGGTGGCATTTTGCCTTGTGGGGACTGATCCCACACTCTTGTTATTTCTTTTCTCTTTGTAGGGATAAAATAAGGCCATATCAATCGTACCTCTCAAGTATTGAAAGATTGTCTTTATACCAATCCAATGGCGGTGTGTTGGCGCAGAGCTATGTTGAGTTAACAAGTTTGCTGCGAACGAGATACCCGGTCTTGTGCATTGAGCTAAGTACAATAATGCGCCTATTGCACTTAGATAGGGCACTTCAACCTCTAATAAGTCTTCATCCTCATCCCTTAGACGAAATGGATCTTTTTCAGGCTCAAGACTACGGCCGATCATGGGAGTACTCACAGGCTTCGCTTTATCTTTATTAAAGCGCCTTAGTAATTTTTGAGTCTACGTTGACTGATGGATCATAATGCCATCACTACGGTGCTCGAGTTCTAGTCTGAGACAAAACTGTGTTTTCCCAAGATCTTTCATCTCAAATTCGGATTTCAAATATTTAGCAGTTTCCTTTAACTCATCTAGAGTTCCAATTAGGTTCATGTCATCGACATAAACTGCTACAACTGCAAATCCGGAACTTGTCCTTTTTATAACCACGCATGTGCATATTTCATTATTGACATATCCCTTCCCAACCAAGTAGTCACTTAGATGGTTATACCACATCCGTCCGGATTGTTTTAATCCATATAGTGAGCGTCTCAATCTTATTGAAAACGCGCTCCGTGGTTTAGAGCCACTTGATTTGGGTAATTGAAGTCCATCTGGAACCTTCATATATATATATATATATATATATATATATCTCTAAATCTAGATCCCCATAGAGATATGCAATAACCACATCCATAAGCTGCATGTCAACTTTTTCGGAAACTACCAAACTGACAAGGTAGCGGAACGTTATAACATTCATTATGGGAGAATATGTCTCCTTGTAGTCGATTCCAGGGCATTGTGAGAAACCTTGAGCCACAAGGCGGGCTTTGTATCGAACAACCTCATTTTTCTCATTATGCTTTCTAACAAAGACCCATTTATGGCCAACAGGCTTTATACTTGGGGGTGTCAGCATTATAGGCCCAAATACCTGTCTCTTTGTTAGTGAATCCAATTCAACCTAGATCACATCTTTCCATTTAGGCCAGTCTGATCTTCATTGACATTCTTCAACGGAGCGAGGTTCGATATCATCATGTTCTATAATTCCTTGAGCAATAGAATATGCAAACACATCATCAAGGATAATAGAATCTCGGTTCAACATCTCATGTACACTAGTGTAATTCATGGAGATCTCCCTATTCTCTGGAATTGGTTCTAACATTGGATCATCCCCCAATGATGTCTCTTGGACATAACCATAATCCGGAATATCTTCATGAGACGGGTTATTTATGTCGATGATTAATGGATCTTTTTGTGCCAAACTCGCTTTCTTTCTCGGGCGAGAATCCAGCGAACCTTTAGGCCTCCCACGTTTTCTTGCTGGGAGCCCGAACTGAGCCACATTGCCATCACCATTAGTGGTGGCGGCGCCATGCCCAATACCCCTAGGGGTGGCGCCATGTCCAAGATTTTTAGGGACATCAATCCTTGCAGGCACGTTTGCAGCAGGTATATGTAATCTTGTCACTTTAGCGATATCAGAAAACGCATCAAGCATCGAGTCTGCTACGTTCTGAAGATCAAGAATTCTCCGCACTTTAATTTCGGACTATGCGGTTCGGGGATCAAGATGAGATAAAGTGGGGACAGACCACGACAATTCCTGTCGTTCCTGTTGAACATTATTATTCTTATCTTCCCCTAACGACGGGAAGACTGTCTCATCAAAGAGACAATTCACAAATCTAGCGGCAAATAGATCGCCTGTCAAGGGTTCTAAGTAGCAGATAATGGTTGGAGAGTCATATCCAACATAAATGCCTAATTGTCTTTGAGGTCCCATTTTGGTATCCTGTGGCGGCGCAATTGGCACATACACTGCACACCCAAATATGCGTAAGTGTGAGACATCAGGCTTATATCCAGTAACCATCTGGGATGCAGAAAAGGGTTGAGTAGCAGTAGGTCTCAGACGAATGAGCACAGCTACATGCAATATTGCATAGCCCCAAGCAGAAATAGGGAGATTGGTGCGCATAACCAATGCTCTAACGACCATTTGAAGTCTTTTAATGGCAGTTTATGCGAGACCATTTTGGGTGTGAGGGTGTTCAACCTCAATCCCAATGAACATGCAATAGTCATCAAACGTTTTTGATGTAAACTCTCCAGCATTGTCAAGACGAATTGACTTAATGGGATGGTCAGGGTGGTGAGCCCTTAATTTAATGATTTATGTTAGGAGTTTAGCAAATGCAACATTTCTTGTGGACAAGAGCATGACATGTGACCAGCGTGTCGATGCATCAACCAACACCATAAAATATCTAAATGGTCTGCAAGTTGGTTGAATAGGTCCACAGATATCACCTTGGATTCTTTGCAAGAATGGAATATTTTCCTTAGTGTCCTTTGCACAGGATGGTCTCGATCCTAATTTTGCTAAAGAGCAGGCTTTGCAAAACGAAAGATACGATTTAGAAGCAACCAGGGAAGAATCCAGTTGAGCCACGAAGTCACAATTGACTTTAGAAGTAGAAAAAGGAACCAAGGAGGCATTGGTGGCGTCAATACCACTTTTGGGCCTCATGGGGTAGGCGGCGCCAGTCCGGCCTTGGACCGAATTTTGGTTCTGACTTCTTTTCATTTTGAAAAATCGATGTCCGTGTGAAGTCTTTAATATCCGGATCATCATATCACGACCTGGATGTCCCAAACGGTCATGCCAAAGCCTATATGTGTCAGAATCCCATAAGGCATCTCTCATGACATGGTTGGATTTAATAATTCGAATAGTCTAGAGCGACACATAAGTTTCTCTAATACTCGTTTATGTCCGTAGTCATTAGAGGTGATGCAAAGGAACTCTTGTCCATTCTCACAATGTGTTTCCACATGAAAACCATTGGCTCTTGTGTCTTTAAAACTCAATAGGGTTCTTCCAGCCCTAGGAGTATATAAAGCTTCGGTGACATTAATAATTGTGCCATTTGGCAACATAAATTGAGCTGGTCCTTTACCATGAATCAATTGTGATGGTCCAGCCATCGTAGTCACTGAAGATCGACTAGGCGTCATCCATAGAAATAGTTGCCTATGTCGCAATATAGTATGTGCGGTGCCACTATCAACAAGGCATTCCAACTCTCCAGGAAACATACTGAAAAATAATAAAGTTCAGAATTAAAACATGTCCATGACATTGAATAATAATACGATACTTTATTAATAAAAATAGCCAATGATTATTGTAGATACATCTACTAGCAAGCAAGCTTGCAATCTCACCAAGCATAAGTAGCACCCTCTTTGGGGGCCCACAAGCCGTGGTGGGACCCAACAGCGACTTGCATCTTGTAGCCCAATGTCCAAGCTTCGCCGCGATAGTCAGAAACGGCCAATACCTAGCCGGGAAGCCACCTTCTTGGCCTTGCCAAGTTGCCTCCATAATAGACCTTTCTACACTAGAATAGTGGGTTTGCATCCCACATTGAAGAACATGTAATTGAGAGTGGTTCCCTTACCTATAAAAGGGACCCCTCCTCCCACTTAAACAATTATCCGATTACATCTCATGTAATCCTCTTGGGCCGCAAGGCCCAACACCCATGTTTTAATATTTAATTTATTATTGAAATTAAATTTGGGTGAATTTATTTTGTGTTTAAATTCTGAATTTATTTGTATGTTTAAATTCAGAATTTATTTTGAATTTTATTTTGTAAATCATGGCGATTTATTTTGATTTATTTTGGGTTTTTAATTTTTGTAACCTATGGCATTCGGTTACTACCCTATTAATTGTAGGGAGTGTCCTAAGAGCCTATAAATAGCACAATTTGTTGCATGCTTAGATATATCAAACTCTTACTCTGTTATTCACCCATCAACTTTCTCTCAAAAAACTCCAAAGTGTTTTTTGTTCTATTGGCCAAAGAAATGTGTTTTTTTGGTGGAGCTTTGGGTTCCTCCAATTTGTGCAAATTGGTGTGAGACCGTACAATTATTGTTGGGCTGTTGTATCCTGGAGGGGACAAGTTAAGAGATTTCTGGTGCACGGGCATTATTCCGCAGAGGGCTTGAATCTCTTTAAAGAGAGCGAGAGACTCGCGCCTCAGCCTATTGTCAACGAGTTTCTCATATAGAAATTATAATTTTTATTGTAATTTCACAAACAGTTAAGCTTTCAAGTGGATGTAGTCTCCCTGTAAGGCGGGAGACGAACCACTATACTTCTTGTGTGTGTGTGTGTCTCTCTCTCTGTATTTATTGTTAATTAGACCCTTCGGTCACATACATTAACATTAGCATTGTCTGTGGGAAGCCAACACAAAGGCTTCATCACCTACCACGAACTTTGATCCGTAAGCGTCGAGTCAACGCTTGGTCAACATCAACTTAGGGCCAGTCAACGCCCATCTAGGTTGGTCAACGCCCATAGGGCTGGTCAGCTCCGGTCAACGCCCATAAAAAAATCAACACTGGTCAAATGCCAACTCAAAAAAAGGTCAACGCTGCATAAAAAAAAAAAAAACAGAGTTTGGTTGCCAACTTTTTTCGCACACCCAGAAAACTACTTTGGGCACCCATGCCAACTCCACCACCGCTAGCCAAAGCTTCACCGCTGACGAAATCTCCGTTGCCGCTGTCAAGAGTGCCATCCAGTGCCTCCACTAGCGAGCTCTAAGTCTCCGCTGACTCCATAGCTCCGCTGACTACCAGCCATCTTGACGCACCGTGCTAGCTCCTCCGCTGAGCTTCGTCAGTGAGAAACTTCTCCGCTAGGCTTCATCAGCGGGAAACAAAGCTCCGCTAATCTCCATCAGCGGCAGTCATCAGCGATAATTGAACTCAATTCTCCTCCGCCAGAAGCTCTCTCAAGCAATCCTTTATGATGGTCCATCAAGGATCAATCAGTCATGGATTTGCCAGTCAAAGATCGATCCACCAAGCACAGTTGCTTCGAGCACTCGAGCTACTCATCAACCTATCTCCGCTAAGTTAAAACACAGCCAAGAGGTCAGGGTCACCATCGAGCACCACCGCAAGCCAACAATCAGCGTCAACGGACCAGGTCTCCACTGAGCTCACAACCTTCTCCAAGAACCCATGTTCTTCAAGCACCACCGGCCCAATGCTCCGCTCCGCCAAGCGCCTCCGCTGACCAAGCTCAGCTGCTGACCAATCATCCTCTGCTAGCCAAGAGGGCCTGTGGCCAAGAGCGCCGCTGACCATGCCCAGCACGCAATCGCTCTCTGTTGACCAAATGCTCCGATGGCCAAAACTCCGCTCCGCTAACCGGCAACGACCTTCACTAAGCAGCTTCACAGCTGGGCAACCTCGGAGCTTCAATCCTTTGGATAGAGCTTCAATTTTCTTTGCTGAGGTTTAGTCTCCCGGTCACCCAGAACTACTTTGGGCACCTATTCAATCTTGTAGTCCCTCCTTGCTATTGGTTCTAAAACTGACGACCTCATGATATCGGTTTCTGGGTGCAGCTCATCACCCAAATTGTGATCAGCGCCTTCGATACAGCGCAAAGTCTTCCTTCTGCCAAAAACTGGAAAACAGGGAGGCATACCGAACACTCATTCGGTCAATGAAGCATTGGTCATCTATTACAGCACACTCGCGAAAAGCAATGGAACGTCATGCTTGGACAACTCCAACATGATTTGGGTACCTATATCAATTCCAATTCCAACTCACTCCAAATCGGCATAAGATAAGTAACTATATCTTATCTTTTAAGCTTTTGCAATTTGAGCTATTGACATGCCTTTACATGCTCTTAAATGACTTTTAAAGCATGCTTGTAACACATTATATGTCTTTGTAGCACACCTACTATACCTACTTTATATCTCAAAAAACTTAAGCATGTCTACAAAAATACAAAATGTTATTAGCAAACTTTACTACAAGTACATGCTATACACATTACATACTTAAATCAATTTAATGTGACACTCACTTAAACAAACTATACCACATCCAGAAGCTTGTGACACTTACGATTTAGTTAAACATGCTCAGATTAACACTTGCAACAGTTACGACTAGCTTGGGTATTGAGCATGGCCGCCACTCGCTTGGGCCACGCCCCGCATGCTCTCACAGCACCTATCCGCTCAACTGCACCCAACTTGCTCTAACACAACCTAACTCGCTCAAACATATCCAACATGCTTTAGTTAAGCTCTAAGTTCACAATTCTTCATAGCTTTCATCGGAAGCTACTCTCAAAATTTTATTTGGACACCCATCACACTTGTCACTATCTATTGTGCATGTTACATGGTCATAAGATCCACATAAATATCACTTGTTATTTTGTTGCCCATACAATTTGCAATATTTACATGTACTTTATGTGCAAATATATTGGCTAGCCTCCAGGCACTATATTTTGTCAAACTCTCCCCACGGGAAAGAGACCTAAACCGGTCTAGACTCCATGAGTCTATGGTCTATGACCAACAGCCAAGTGGCAAGGCAATGCCTCATAATGACAATGACCGTTACGCGGGATTGAAGTCAAGCTTTTCTCCTCTGGGAAAGAGTAAAGGGATGGTTAACGAAACCCACGGCAGCCATTGATCCGGCAGTTGACCCCCGACCCTTGGGTATCAAAAATTAGGTTTGCTACCTAACGCCCATTGCTTATACGCAGCTCCCCTCATCAAACAATTTTCTGACTATATGGAGGTCTATACCTAGGAGTGGGGGACTCCTTGGAGGGCCTAGCAGGGGCCCACCCGAAAGGGCATAAGCGCTCGCTCCGACCAATTCTAGATGGACGACGCACTTGCACTAATTATGCTCGCAATACGGCACAAAGCTACGCTTTGGTATTAACCCCTCAAGAAAACCCTCTTACTCGGGGACTTCGGGGAATTGTACATACAGCCCAACATAATTAACAACGGTTACGTTTACACCTCAGGGCATCACATTCGAGCTCTCCGCTCATGCCTTCTCGGCACCCCCGACCTTCCCGCTCACTCCTTCGTGGTACCCCCGAGCTTCCCCTCACGCCTTCGCAGCACCCCTGAGCTTCCCATTCACGAGCTTTCGCTCACGCCTTCGTGGTAACCCCTGAGCTTCCCACTCACGAGCTTCCGCTCACGCCTTCGCAGAACGCCTGAGCTTCCCAATCACGAGCTTCTGCTCACGCCTTTGCGGAACCCCTGAGCTTCCCGCTCACGAGCTTCCACTCACGCCTTCTCGGCAACCCCTGAGCTTCTAGCTCACGAGCTTCTGCTCACCACCAAGCTTCCTGCTCATGCGCCTCCGCAGCACCCACGAGTTCTAACGCTCTCACCCCCGAGCTTCACACTCAAGAGCTTCCGCTCACGCCTTCGCGGCACTCCCGAGCTTTCGTTCACGCCTTCGCGGCACTCCCGAGCTTTCGTTCACCCTCGAGGTTCTGCTCACCCTCGATCTTCCTGCTCATGCCTTCCCGGTAACCCCCAAGCTTCCTCTCACGCCTTCCCTGCATCCCCCGAGCTTCCGCTCAAGCCTTCCCGGCACCCCCGAGCTTCCATGCTCTTGCCTCCCGGCATTCCCAAGTGTTATACTCACATCTCCTCGACATAATACACATTAATGGAACATTGAATTCTTCTACCAATTGTCGCTTGCGACAAATCGAATTCTTTTCGCATTTGCATTAATACGAGCGACAACCAAACAAACACAAGCATTCGCATATTCATCATTCACGAATTACAAACTCTTGCCTTCATGGCATTCATGCAACTTACACCAACCTTAACCTTGTCAACTCGACCTCATTCGTTCTCTTATGAGCACCACACGCATCATATGCAATTCATATGCTTATTCGTGATATGTTCACACAACCAAACGCGTTCTCGAGTTTATACGTCATAACCGATCATACTCGGCGCCATTCACATGTATACATCAACATGTATCATGCACCTCGTACATTCGTATATGCCAACGCATATCAGTTCAACTCATATTTCGTGCCCAAAGCAACAAGCATTCTACATATGCGTGCTTTGTCTTTCTTATGCAGGTTAACGAGTCCCTTCTTGCTTATGGAGTTTAGGACTTGTAGGGACTAGGCGTCTCTTGGACATTACTTATGCTTGATGACATCACGTGTATAACTCCCCAACCAAGAAGCTCCTCTTACTTGGGGACTTCGAAGACTTGCAGATACCTCTACTAGCAAGCTAGTTTGCTATCTCACCAAGCATAAGTATCACCCTCTTTGGGGGTCCACAAGCCGTGGTGGGACCCAACCGCGACTTGCATCTTGTAGCCTGATGTCCAAGCTACGCCGCGGTAGTCGGAAGCGGCCAATACCTAGCTGCGAAGCCACCTTCCCGGCCTTGCCAAGTTGCCTCAATAATAGGCCTTTCTACACTAGAAAAGTGGGTTTGCATCCCACATTGAAGAACATGTAATTGAGAGGGGTTCCCTTACCTATAAAAGGGACCCCTCCTCCCACTTAAACAATCATCCCATTAAATCTCATGTAATCCTCTTGGGTCGCAAGGCCCAACACATATAGTTAAGCTTTCAAGTGGACGTAGTCTCCCGCTAAGGCAGGAGACGAACCACTATACTTCTTATGTGTGTGTGTGTGTCTCTCTCTCTCTGTGTATTTATCGTTAATTAGACCCTTCGGTCACATACATTAAAAATTACATCAAAGGTCCCAAAAGTCTAATCCAAAATAAAGAAAATCAAACTTAGACAAATTGTAGTCACTCAATCCGTTTGGTAACTCCAATCAAATATGACCAGGAAAGTAGAGAGAGATGTTGGTGGAGCGAGACTCTCTTAAGTACTACTAATCTCAATTACTTTCCTAGACATCATATTTCATTGGGTGCGCCACATAAGAAAGAGTTAATACAATTGTCATTTATTGACTAGGGAATATTGCCATTACAAAACTCTTGGAAAATAGAGGACTATTCTAATCAAAGTCTGCGGCATCCTTGTGCAGTTCATCTCCAGCTTTGAAGTCCTCTATGGTGAGATTGACATCTTCCCCATCTTTTTCTTCTGCAAGGTATACTTCTTGCTCCCTCAGGTCCCTGTATGCCCTGTATCTTGCAGCTAGTTGCTCGCTTGCCTTGCATTTCTTGAACCAATGCTCACTTGATCCACATTGATGACACACATCATTGTGGTTGCCTCCCTTCAATTGAGGTGCACTTTGTGGGCCATCCCTAGGAGGGTTGGCGCCACCACCACGACCAGGGATACCACGAGCACCTCTCCCACGTGTGGCATTGCCACCACGTGTATCCGCACCAAACTTGCATTTTCCTTCCTTGTTAGGGCGGTTATATGGACCTATATGTCCGTGATGTCCCTTATTAGGGTTCCGCTCCTTGCGCCCTCCTTTGGGTGCATTATAATTTGCCTCATGAACACTCTTAGTTCTAATGGGCCTTGAATTATAATTCCTCACTGGTATGTTATCATGTTTCTCAGCTACATATATAACATTGATAAGCTAATGAAACCTCGTGATCCATCCAGCATTGACCTTGGTACGATATTGCTTTGATACCACAATGGCTGAAACGGGGAAGGTGGAGAGAGTTTTCTCAATTAGCTCTTGCTCTGTGATAGGTTGTCCACAAAATCTCAACATGGATTGTAGGTGAAGAGCTTCTGAATTATATTCAGCAACATAAGCGAAGTGCAGATTTTTCCATTGAACTTTCAAGTCAGGGAGGAGGGAATCTTGGACATTGCCAAAGCGCTCTTCTAGCACTACCCATAGCTCTCTTGCATCTTTGATTGACATGTACTCCAATTTGAGTGCTTTGTCCATATGACATCTCATCGAGATGACTGCTTGAGCATGCTTTGTAGGTGTTCGTGTCAACACGAGATTCGGGTTAGGTTCCTGGATTATAGGTAATATTCCCTTTGTAGTGAAGTGGTTCTCAACATCGGTCACCCAGCTATGGTAATCCGAGCCTGTTAAGTCAAGCATGGGAAAGTCGAGTCTAGATTCATTCGAAATCCTGAAAATAAGAAGAGAAGATATATTAGTTTCGGTGCTAAACTTCCACGAAAACTAAAATAATAAGATTTCCGAGCTATGCTACCAAGAAATCAATTTCCAAGAATAGTTGGATTAGACCAAACAATGATGTTATAATATGGTCACACACTGATGCTTGCAGACGCTCTTAGTCAGAATATTATGAACACTCTTGGTTCATTGATTACGAATGCTCTTAGTTCATTTATTATGAATACTCTTTGTTCATTGATTAAGAACGCTTTTAGTTAGTTAAGCGTGAATCCCCACAATTCAGCTTATTAAATACTCGAAACCATGTTTATACTATACAAATCTGCAGCAAATAAAGGAATTTAAAGACAAGAAAGCATGAACTTTAATCGTAAAAACTTACTTGTTGATTCGAAATTTGGGTCACGCGCTTGTTGATGCAAGCGTGATGGAGCCAAGCTAACCGAGGAGATGATGAAGTGAGGCTTGCAGCGGGTCCAGTGCGCTGGGCAACAGGGCATTCCAACTCTCTAGGAAACATACTAAAAAATCATAAAGTTCGGAATTAAAACATGTCCATGACATCGAATAATAATACGATACTTTATTAATAAAGATAGCCAATGATTACATCAAAGGTCCCAAAAATCAAACTAAGACACATTGTAGTCACTCTATCTGTTTGGTAACTCCAATCAAACATGATCAGGAAAGTAGAGAGAGATATTGGTGGAACGAGGCTCTCTTAAGTACCATTAATCTCAATGACTTTCCTAAACATCATATTTCATTGGGTGCACCACATATGAAAGAGTTTAATACAATTGTCATTTATTGACTAAGGCATATTGCCATTACAAAAATTCTTGGAAAATAAAAGGACTAATCTAATCAAAGTTTGCGGTATCCTTGTGAACTTTATCGTCAGCTTTGAAGTCCTCTATGGTGAGATGGATGTCTCCACCATTAATTTTCTTCTTCTTCTGCAAGGTACACTTCTTGCTCCCTCAGGTCCCTGTATGCCCTGTTCTTGAAGCTAGTTGCTCGCTTGCCTTGCATTGCTTGAACCAATGCTCACTTGATCCACATCGATGACACATGTCATTGTGGTTGCCTCCCTTTAACTGAGGTGCACATTGTGGGCGTTCCCTAGGAGGGCTGGTACCACCACCACGACCCATGGCACCCCTACCACAAGTCATGGCGCCATCACCACGACCAGGGATACCACGATCACCTCTCCCACGTGTGGCATTGCCACCACGTGTATTCGCACTAAACCTGCGGTTTCCTTCCTTGTTAGGGCAGTTATATGGACCCATACGTCCCTTATATCCCTTATTCTTAGAGTTCCGCTCCTTGTTTCCTCTTTTGAGTGCATTATAATTCACGTCATGAACGCTTTTAGTTCCAATGGGCATTGAATTATAATTCCTCACGAGTATGTTATCATGTTTCTCAGCTACAGATATGAGATTGATAAGCTGATGAAACCTCGTGATCCGTCTAACATTGACTTCAGTGCGATATTGCTTTGATACCACAATGGCTGAAACGGGGAAGGTGGAGAGAGTTTTCTCAATTAGCTCTTGCTCTGTGACAGGTTGTCCACAAAACCTCAAAATGGACTGTAGGCGAAGAGCTTCTGAATTATATTCAGCAACAGACTTGAAATCAGCAGAGCGCAGATTGTCGTTCCATTGAACCTTCAAATAAGGGAGGAGGGAATCTTAGACATTGCCAAAGCGCTCTTCTAGCGCTACCCATAGCTCTCTTGCATCCTTGATTGACATATACTCCAATCTGAGTGCCTTGTCCATATGGCGTCGCATCAAGACAACTGCTTGATCATGCTTTGTAAGTGTTCGTACGAACACACAATCCGGGTTAGGTGTTTGTATTATGGGTAATATTCCCTTTGAAGTGAGGTGGTTCTCAACATCGGTTACCCAACTGTGGTAATCCGAGCCTATTGAGTCAAGCATGGAAAAGTCGAGTCTAGGTTCATTCGACATCCTGAAAATAAGAAGAGAAGATATATTAGTTTCGGAGCTAAACTTCCACGAAAACTAAAATAATAAGATTTCCGAGCTATGCTACCAAGAAAACAATTTCCAAGAATCTCTTTTGGATTAGACCAAAGACTAATGTTTTAATATGGTCACAATTTGATGCTTACGGACGCTCTTAGTCCGAGCATTATGAACACTCTTAGTTCATACGAACACTCTTAGTTCATTAAGCGTGAATTCCCACAATTCCTCTTTATTAAATAATCAAAACCATGTTCGTATATTGAAAATCCTGCGGAAAATAAAGGAATTTAAAAGACAAGAAACCAGGAACTTTAATCATTAAAACTTGTTGAAATTCGAAGCAGATTTGCTTCGGAACAGCTCCCACTTAGAATGGTGTACAGATCTCAAAACGACTCCAATATGGCTGAACTTGGGAGGTCAGATAGAAGAGGCAGAGACGAACAACTTTGATGAAGGAAGGATTTTGATTTGAGGTCCTGATCAAGACGTTTCGGGGCGTGCAAACAGGTGATCTGCACAAGAACAAGCGTGCTGCTGTGTTGTTGGGGCAGCAGGTGTGCGACGATGCTACAGGGGCAGTAGGACGCACATGGGTGCTCAAGGGCTGCAGGAGAAGCGCACGGTATGGCTAGCAAGGGCTAGGAGCTTGCGCCAGTTTTTGGTGAAAGAAATTTCGGGTGTGAGGGTTTTTTTTTAGCTTGGGTTTGAGTATCGTGCTGGTAACGTGTTGTAGGAAATTGGATAATTGTATTGTATTCATCTCACCATGAGGTTTATATAGGGTTACATCATGTATACAAAAGGCAATACATAATAGCTATACTAATCTATCGCACATTACAAGTATATCAATCACATACATTATGAGTCCGTCAATCGCATACATTAAGCAATACTTATTGCATGAATAGTCATTATCATTTACAACAAGGATTAGGTTTACAAATATTCAAACTTTCACTTCATATATGGAAAACCACATGTGATTACTTGTCAATTAGTGCAATTAGTCGTTATTCAATTAAGGTTACTGGACTTTTGGTCGGCCACAATAATATTTCCTTGCCGTCTACTTGCAAATTGCAATGTGGTGTTTGTGAAAATTACTGAGCTTTTACATACACTATTTCAATGAATCTTATTGTCCAGTCTAAGATTTCGAACGGGCATTAGGCTTACCTTAGCTGATACGAAGATGGCAGCTACCAACAAAGATGATGTTTCTACCAACTATGACAGAAAAAGTGAACTGAAAGCTTTTGATGACACAAAGGAAGGTGTTAAAGGCCTTGTTGATGCTGGCATAACCGAGATACCTCGGATCTTATATCATCCACCTGATGAGTACTCCATTCACAATACCTCAGCTGATTCAGAAGAAGAGCAGTTCAGTATTCCAGTCATAGACCTCAAGGGCCTTTCAGATCCAACTAAACGAAAGGGGATCGTTGCAGCAGTTGCAGAAGCATCAGAGTCTTGGGGATTTTTTCAAATTGTCAACCATGGAATATCTGTTGATGTGCTTGAGGAGATAAAGGATGGGGTACGAGGGTTTTTTCAGCAGGATACTGCTGTGGAGAAACAGTTTTACACTCGCGATAACTTCAGTAGTCCATTCGTCTACAATAGCAACTTTGATTTGTATAGTGCACCAGCGACTCATTGGAAGGATTCTTTCACGTGGTACATGACTCCTACTCCTAAGACAGAGGACCTGCCAGAAGTATGCAGGTATGTGACAATGACATAATTCTTACATACAATTCTGTCTATAACTGGTAAATCTACGAAGCTAATTAGTTTACTTCAGATTCAATCATGAATTAGATGGTATGTTGTATGAGTTGATTCTTCAGACATTTCAGTAAATTAATCCACATACTGACCAGCTTAATGGTTGATCACTCGCTATCCTTCAGTTGGACAAAAACCCATCGTACAAGAATAGAGATTTATATAGATGTATAGCATCACTTATTCTAGTTGCTTAGCCTGTGACAACTGACAAGTGGTATCAGCTGGCCCAGTTCCTTATCTGATATTGCAGGTGTTTTAGGGTAGAATGCCATGGACAACAATTTCAACCTAATAAGCTAAATCTTATTGCTCGAGTTACAAACACCCTGTCCCAGACAATAGGTTGTAATGAAGAAACTGCCATTTCTGCACATATCCATTTTGTTTTTTACAAGTTACCAGCCATTTACAATTATACATGAGGAATTGGACATTAGATGAAGAAATATTTGGAGACTCAAGTTTATATACATATGTATATAAATATATATTTTTTCTTTTTAAGTGCAAGATATGAAGGATATGACAACCTCATATGCTCTTTTGGGTTTCCAATTTGCAGAGAGATACTTGTTGAATACTCAAATCAAGTAAGGAAGTTGGGGAAGCTATTGTTTGAGTTCTTGTCTGAGGCTCTTGGGCTAAAGCAAAGTCACTAGAATGACATAGATTGTAATGAGGGGCTTTTGGTTGCAGGCCATTACTATCCTGCTTGTCCACAACCAGAATTAATAGTAGACATAAGCAAGCATGCAGATAGGACCTTCATCACTGTTCTTCTGCAAGATAATGTTGGTGGTCTTCAAGTCCTTCATCATAACATGTGGATTGATGTACACCCTATACCGGGTGCCCTAGTGGTTAACATTGGAGATTTTCTACAGGCAAGTATAATACAATTCACTAGTGGTTAACATTGTCCTTCATCAGAACAATTGTTCTTTATCTTTTATAGATAATACAATTGATTTTCGTTTACTCCTCAGGGGATCACATTCGAGCTCTCCGCTCATGCATTCCCAGCACCCTCGAGCTTTTCGCTCACGAGCTTCCACTCATGCATTCGCGACACCCCCGAGCTTCCCGCTCACGCCCTCGCGGCACCCCTGAGCTTCCCTCTCACGAGCTTTCGTTCATGACTTCGAGGCAACCCCTGAGCTTCCCGCTCACGAGCTTCCTCTCACGCCTTCGAGGAACCCCTGAGCTTCCCTTCTCACGAGCTTCAGCTCACGCCTTCGCAGCAACCCCTGAGCTTCTGCTCACCACCGAGCTTCCCGCTCACGAGCCTCCGCGGCACCCATGAACTCTAACGCTCACACCTCCGAGCTTCCGATCACCCCCGAGCTTCCGCTCACCACTGAGCTTCCCACTCATGAGCTTCCGCTCACGCCTTAACGACACTCCTGAGCTTCCCGCTCACGAGCTTTCGCTCACCCTCGAGCTTCCCGCTCATGCCTTCCCGGCAACCCCAGAGATTCTTCTCACCCTGGAGCTTCCCGCTCACGAGCTTCCGCTCAACCCCGAGCTTTCCTCTCATGCCTTCCCGGCAACCCCTGAGCTTCCTCTCACGCTTTCCTGGCATCCCCTGACCTCTCTATCACGCCTTCCCGGCACTCCCGAGCTTCCATGCTCTTGCCTCCCGACATTCCCAAGTGTTATACTTACATTCCCTCGACATAATACACATTAATGGAACATTGAATTCTTCTACCAATTGTCGCTCGGACAAATCGAATTCTTTCGCGTTCTATTAATACGAGCGACAACCAAACAAACACAAGCATTCGCATATTCATCATTCAAAATTACAAACTCTTACCTTCATGGAATTCATGCAACTTACACAAATCGTAACCTCGTCAACTAGACCTCGTTCGTTCTCTAGCGAACACCACACGCATCATATGCAATTCATATGCTTATTCGTGATATGTTCACACAACCAAACTCGTTCTCGAGTTTATACGTCATAACCGATCATACTCAACTCCATTCACATGTATACATCAACATGTGTCATGCACCTCGTATATTCGTATATGCCAATGCATATCAGTTCAACTCACATTTGGTGCCCAATGCAACAAGCATTCTACATATGCGTGCTTTGTCTTTCTTATGCAGGTTAACGAGTCCTTTCTTGCTTACGGAGTTCGGGGACTTGTAGGGGCTAGGCGCCTCTCGGACGTTACTTATGCTTGATGACATCATGTGTATAACTCTCAACCAAGAAGCTCCTCTTACTTGGGGACTTCGGGGACTTGTAGATACCTCTACTAGCAAGCTAGTTTGCTATCTCACCAAGCATAAGTAGCACCCTCTTTTGGGGCCCACAAGTAGAGGTGGGACCCAACCGCGACTTGCATCTTGTAGCCCGATGTCCAAGATACACCGCGGTAGTCGGAAGCGGCCAATACCTTGTCGGTAAGCCACCTTCCCGGCCTTACCAAGTTGCCTCCATAATAGGCCTTTCTACACTAGAATAGTGGGTTTGCATCCCACATTGAAGAACATGTAATTGAGAGGGGTTCCCTTACCTATAAAAGGGACCCCTCCTCCCACTTAAACAATCATCCCATTACATCTCATGTAATCCTCTTGGGTTGCAAGGCCCAACACACATAGTTAAGCTTTCAAGTGGACGTAGCGGGAGACAAACCATTATACTTCTTATGTGTGTGTGTGTGTGTGTGTCTCTCTCTCTCTGTATTTTATCGTTAATTAGACCTTTCGGTCACATACATTAACAATTACATCAAAGGACCCAAAAGTCTAATCCAAAATAAAGAAAATCAAACTTAGACAAATTGTAGTCACTCAATCCATTTGATAACTCCAATCAAATATGACCAGGAAAGTAGAGAGAGATGTTGGTGGAGCGAGGCTCTCTTAAGTACCTCTAATCTCAATTACTTTCCTAGACATCATATTTCATTGGGTGCGCTACATAAGAAAGAGTTAATACAATTGTCATTTATTGACTAAGGCATATTGCCATTACAAAATTCTTGGAAAATAAAAGGACTATTCTAATCAAAGTCTGCGACATCCTTGTGCACTTCATCTCCAGCTTTGAAGTCCTCTATGGTGAGATTGAAATCTTCACCACCTTCTTCTTCTGCAAGGTATACTTCTTGCCCCCTCAGGTCCCTGTATCCCCTGTATCTTGTAGCTAGTTGCTTGCTTGCCTTGCATTTCTTGAACCAATGCTAACTTGATCCACATCGATGACACACATCATTGTGGTTGCCTCCCTTCAATTGAGGTGCACGTTGTGGACATTCCCTAGGCGGGTTGGCGCTACAGCCACGACCTATGGCGCCACCACCATGGCCAAGGATACCACGACCACGATTCGGGTTAGGTTCCTAGATTATGGGTAATATTCCCTTTGAAGTGAGGCAGTTCTCAACATCGGTCACCCAACTATGGTAATCTGAGCCTGTTAAGTCAAGCATGGGAAAGTCGAGTCTAGGTTCATTCGACATCCTGAAAATAAGAAGAGAAGATATATTAGTTTCGGAGCTAAACTTCCATGAAATTTAAAATAATAAGATTTCCGAGCTATACTACCAAGAAATCAATTTCCAAGAATATTTGGATTAGACCAAAGAATGATGTTTTGATATGGTCACAACTTGATGCTTGCGGACGCTCTTAGTCCGAATATTATGAACACTCTTAGTTCATTGATTATGAGCGCTCTTAGTTCATTTATTATGAACCCTCTTAGTTCATTGATTACGAACGCTTTTAGTTTGTTAATCGTGAATCCCCACAATTCTGCTTATTAAATACTCGAAACCATGTTCATACTATATAAATGTGCAGCAAATAAAGGAATTTAAAGACAAGAAAGCATGAACTTTAATCGTAAAAAATTACTTGTTGATTCGGGGTTTGGGTCACACACTTGTTGATGCAAGCATGATGGAGTGAAGCTAACCGAGGAGATGATGAAACGAGGCTTGCAGCGGGTCGGGTGCGCGGGGCAGCAGGGGCTGCTGGTGCGTTGCGGGACTGCAGATGCAAGGGCAGCGAGGCTAGTTGCTGCGGGGGTGTTGCGCAAGGGTTGCAGGAGCACGGGCGCGCTGGGTGTGTGGCAGAAGTGCAGGGGCGCGTCGCTGGAGGGTTGGCAGGAGCGCAGGGGAGCGGATTGCAAGGCAGCAGGCAGGGACTTGCGACAGGGCTTGCGGAAGGAAGTTGTAGGGCGGAAGGCAGGGCTGCACGGGCCAGGCCTTGCGGTAGCTTGCGGCAGATTTTGGTGATGAGGGATTTAGGTTTTTTTTTTTTTTTTTTTTTCCTTTTAGGCTAGGGTTATGACTCATGCTGATAACGTGTTTAAGTAAAAATGGAATTACAGAGAGAATTGTGTTGTATTATTGATAATATGAGCCCTTTATATATGGAGTTACAGAGTACATGAAAGGTAATAGAATCCTAACATAACTAGGAAATATAGAACCTTCTCCTATTACAACTCTATGACTAAAAACCCTAGTTTGAAGAGGCACACATGATATCGACATCTTTCAACATTTATTTAGTTTTTTATTTTATATTTTATTTTATTTATGACAGAAAAAAGCTTACAGAGAAAAAGAAAAACCATGATATACTCTCCTGCCCAGCTGATCCAACTGGAACGTTGGACACACAGAAAGGGGAAGGCAAGAAAACCAAACCTTAGGGTTCTGACAATTATAAGCTAAGGATGCTAAATTGTTTGCTAGCTACGAAATTAGCTTCCCTATAAGTATTTCTAAAAAATATGTCCTGAAACTTGGAGGCTAACTGTTTGATATCTTTGATTAAAAGCTTCATGGTCAAAGGAGCTGCCTAGTGGCCTTGAATACTGTCAATGAGTAGAGCTTAGAATCTCTCTCCACAAAATATGAGAGATATTTTGAAGATAAGCTATATGGAGGTCTTCTCTTAAAAGTAGTAGCTTCCGCAACTAAGATATTTGTAGTACCTCTAGAATTGCAGCATTGATCTGTTTTCTCTCTAGACCTAGGGTTTCCCCGTTAAAAAAACTTTTACTCGTCCGGCTGCGCACCCTCGTTGGCGCGGGCTTCTGGCCTCGTCGGCGAGTGGCGCGTGCAGCCGGACGGGATCTGGCCTTCATGGTGATGCTTCTCTCTGAGGGCGAGGATGGTGGTTGCTGAGTTTGGGCTGTTGTTGAGATCGAACCACTCGTTCCCGAGTGGTTTAGATCGGAATTTAGGTCGAGTATATAGGATGGCCGGTTAGGCAGCAGTGCTTGGCAAGGGATGGATGGAGACAGGCGATCTAGAGGGATGAGATGAAGATTTAGCGTGGTTGCTGCTACGGCGTCGATCTGCGGTTCTGGGGTTCCGTCCTATTCCTGGTGTAGCGCAGGCTCGGTGGTAATCGCTCGAAACCTGTGGGGCCAGGGTTGGGGTTTGGGGATCAGGTTATCTTGGATTGGGGTTGTGGGTATTGCCCTCGGATCTGGTAGGGACAGGGTGGCCGGAATAGCTGGGCTTTGGGACAATCGGGTTGGCGGGGCGCTGACAGAGGTGATCGTCGGCAGGTGGGAGATCGATGCAGGCGAGGGCGATCTGATGCAGGTTGGGGAGTTCAAATGCTGGCGGCGATCTATTGCAGGCGGTGGTCTGCGGCAGACGGTGGCCTAATCTAGGCGAGGCTCCGATGTAGGCGGTGGTGGCGGGTGTGGCGGCCTGCTGAGAGTTTTTGGTGTTTGGTTTCTTTATTTGGTTTTCATCAATAAGACTTTTGTAGGTTTTTTTAGTTTTAGCTGTTGGGTCGCACTGCAATTTTTGGTATAGACAATCTTCTCTTCGCCGGTCAAGAGGTTGTTCCTGTTCTGGAGTTGGGTCAGCAGCGGTGGCGAATATGTCTGGCTATAGACAATCATCCTTGGCCTTCTAGTGGGTCCTTCCTGTCTGAGATTGGGTCGAAGGCGATGAAGATTTGGAGCAGTGGTGGATGGATGGTGTTGACAAGAGGGTGATGATGGTGTTGAGTTTTTTAGTCCCAGGTCTAATTGTCTGGCAACCTTTTTGGTCGGGTTTAGGTCACAATGAGTGTTGGCTTGGTCGATCAAACACTGGTCAGGAGGACTCTGGTGGGTGAGTTTAGTGTCGACACAAGTAAGTTGTCTAGTTTAGAGTTCTTGCTGCTGGACGAGAGGTGAGATGTCAAGAATTCACTGCTTCTGCGCCTTTGTCTGTCATACAATTTTGTCTTTGCCTTTTGTTGTAGTGCAAGTTAAGTCTGTAGTTGAGTCGGGGCCTTGTTGGCTCTGTTAGTCAGTCATTTTGGAGTTCCAGTGTGAAATCCACTGGCCATTTCTATGTATGAGATGATGCCAAAACTCATTGTATCCAGTTCATTATTAATGAAGTTTCTTCTTGATAAAAAAAAAGATATTTGTAGTACGTATGACCCTGAAAGCAGCAACTAAAGGATTCCCATCAGCATTTCTAATAACAAAACCAGTAGAAGCCTCATCATTTCTAACAGAACCATCAAATTTTAATTTGACATATTGGTGATTAGGAGGATACCATTTAATGTGAATGTTTCTAACAACCTTTTGAATATGATTTTTATTATTCACCTGGGAGTACTTAGAACCTAGATTGAAAGCTTCAAACCAAGTACGTACTAGCAAGAGTTGCAAGATTTTGATGAAAGATTACTTTATTTCTAGAATTCCAAATAGACCAAATAATGAGAGGGAAATGCTTAACAAATCAGAACTATGTTTACTTTTACTAAGGTAATCTAACCAAGAAAAGAAAGAACCATTCCAGTCATAAGGTTTAAGGAGATCATGTGACCAAAGCTCAATGGTATACCTGCACTTTCTGAATAAACGCTCCACAGATTCAGTATCTTGATTACAAAGAAGACAGAAATGAGAAATAGAATGATTACACATAGCTATCTTATCTCTAGTTTTGAGTCTATTTCGAAGTAAAATTCAGGCAAGAATCTTAACTTTAGGAGGAATATTTAGCTTCCAAACTTTATTCAAAATTTGAGATTTTGAATGAGGGTTGATCTGGCCGGTCATATTGTATCCAAGATGCACTTTTAATTGAAAATGTACTAGAAGCTAGAAGAAAGTCCCCAAATGAATTCATCTGCAGTGGGAGTTATAGGAAGAGGAATAGCAACCGTCTTATCAACAACATCTATAGGTAAGATTGACATCAAAGCTTGTTTGTTCAAAGTAGAATGATGTATAAAATTAGCCACTTTAAGTGACTAGTCTAAATTATTCCCATCTTGCTCAGGAATTAAATAGTAAAGTGGAAAAGGAAAAACCCAATTGAAGGACCAAAAAGTAATTGACATACCATCCCCAACAATCCATCAGGCCTTTAATGATGATGTCTCTAGCATCAAGATGCCTTTCCAACTTTGGAGGCGTTGAAAAGATTCAATCAAACACAGTACTTTGACAAAAGTGAAAGAATGCATCACACAGTTATTGGTTCTATCCAAGGTCCGGTGGATGTTATCTATGCAGGAAGTCATGTATAGATGCCATGTTCTCAAGTCATATGTTCGGGTTAAATAGAAGTCTAAAACGACGTAGTTTTATTTACGATGCAGTTTTATTTTTGGTATTAAAGTTTTTCATTATAAGGATTAGGTTTACAAATATTCAAACTTTCACTTCATATATGGAAAACCACATTTGATTACTTGTCAATTAGTGCAATTAGTCGTTATTCAATTAAGGTTGCTGGACTTTTGGTCGGCCGCAATAATGTTTCCTTGCCGTCTACTTGCAAATTGCAATGTGGTGTTTGTGAAAATTACTGAGCTTTTACATACACTATTTCTATGAATCTTATTGTCCAGTCTAAGATTTCGAACAGGCATTAGGCTTACCTCAGTTGATACGAAGATGGCAGCTACCAACAAAGATGATGTTTCTACCAACTATGATAGAAAAAGTGAACTGAAAGCTTTTGATGACACAAAGGAAGGTGTCAAAGGCCTTGTTGATGCTGGCATCGCCGAGATTCCTCGGATCTTTTATCATCCACCTGATGAGTACTCCATTAACAATACCTCTGATTCAGAAGAAGCCCAGTTTAGTATTCCAGTCATAGACCTCAAGGGCCTCTCAGATCCAACTAAACGAAAGGAGATCGTTGCAGACGTTGCAGAAGCATCAGAATCTTGGGGCTTTTTTCAAATTGTCAATCATGGAATACCTGTTGATGTGCTTGAGGAGATTAAGGATGGGGTACGTGGTTTCTTTGAGCAGGATACTGAAGTGAAGAAACAGTTATATATTCGTGATAACTACAGTATCCCATTCGTCTACAATAGCAACTTTGATCTGTATAGTGCACCAGTGACTAATTGGAGGGATACTTTTAGATGTAACATGACTCCTACTCCTAAGACAGAGGACTTGCCAGAAGTATGCAGGTATGTGACAATGACATAACTCTTATATAAAATTCTGTCTATAACCGGTAAATCTACGAAACTAATTAGTTTACTTCAGATTCAATCATGATTTAGATGGTATGTTGTATGAGTTGATTCTTCAGTTTCAGTAAATTAATCCACTGACCAGCTTAAGGGTTGATCACTCACTATCCTTCAGTTGGATGAAAAACCCATCGTACAAGAATAGCGATTTATATAGATGTATAGCATCACTTAACAAGCTATTCTACTTGGTTAGCCTGTGACAACTGACAGGCAGTATCAGCTGGCCCTGTTCCTTATCTGATATTGCAGGCGTTTTAGGCTTGAATGCCATGGACAATAATCTCGACCTAATAGGCTAAATCTTATTGCTCGAGTTACAAACACCCTGTTCCGGACAATAGGTTGTAATGAAGAAATTGCCATTTCTGCATATATGTCAGTTTTATATCTAACAAGTAACCAGCCATTTACAATTTATACATGAGGAATTGGTCAATAGATGAAGAAATTTGGAGAGTCAAGTTTATATACATTATGTATAATTTTTCTTTTTAAAAGAAAGATACGAAAAATATGACAACCTCATATGCTCTTTTGGGTTTCCAATTTGCAGAGAGATACTTGTTGAATACTCAAATCCACTAATGAATTTGGGGAAGCTATTGTTTGAGTTGTTGTCTGAGGCTCTTGGGCTAGAGCTAAGTCACTTGAATGACATAGATTGTAACAAGGGGCTTCTGGTTATAGGCCATTACTATCCTGCTTGTCCACAACCAGAATTAACAATAGGAACAAGCAAGCATGCAGATAATTCCTTCATCACTGTCCTTCTGCAAGATAATATTGGTGGTCTTCAAGTCCTTCAACATAACATGTGGATTGATGTACCCCCTGTACCGGGTGCCCTAGTGGTTAACATAGGAGATTTTCTACAGGCAAGTATAATATAATTCACTAGTGGTTAACATTGTCCTTCATCAGAACAATTGTTCTTTATCTATATAGATAATACAATTGATTTTTGTTTAATTACAGGGAAAATAAATCAGTAATTTGGTTCTCGTAGTTTGAGTACTACTTTTTCACTTCTCTCTTTCTACATGGATGTTTCGTCAATTAAGTTGGCGGATATGTTGATATGGCCTTAATTTGACTGTTGATAAAGTGTGCGGAGATGATTAAAATGGTGAAGACAAAGTAAATAATGAACAAAATTTGGACAGAGCATGCATAAAGAGAGAAAAAGAAAAGGGAATACTGTTATATATGATTATGCAGAGCATGTATTTTTGTTATTACTGTGATGTGGTTTCCTGCTTTGGGTTTTTCAAATTGACTAGTATTCTTTTGAGGGTGCAGCTTATATCCAATGACAAATTCAAGAGTGTAGAACACAGGGTACTGGCAAACCATAGAGGTCCCAGAATATCGGTTGCGGGTTTTTTCAGCACTGGACTGCTGCCATTGACAAAGCTCTACGGACCAATTAAGGAGTTATTATCAGAAGACAATCCTCCAAAGTACAGGGAGACCACTTTAAGGGACTATCATGCATACTACAGAGAAAAAGGCCTTGATGGGAGGTCTGCGTTGTCTTATTATAAGCTTTGAACTAGAGACAGAGGAGCCCCTGCCATAAACACAAGGTGTCATAGTAAATTACCCTCTTGTAGTATTACTCTTCAGGCATACAATTAGTTTCTATCATTGTAATAGTTATATGAGTGATGTACTTGTCACTTATGTGTTTGGCTATGACTTCCTACTTTCTTAATCGTTTGCAAATGAAATTCTAAAGAAGATCGAGAAGAGCTTGTTGCGATGATCAGGTTATTTAGAGTAATATGATTTCCTGCTATGGAGTAATACATTGTTATAGTAAACACTTGTGCTCGTAATTTTATTTGGTCTGGGAACTTGGCTATTAAAAAGATGGATTAATTTCAGTTTACTCTCCTGAGGTTTAGGGGTGTCATCATTTCACCCTCTCTCCTCTCAATTTTAAATTTTTACCCCATGAACTTTTCAGTTTTGCTCAACCATGTCCAATGTCTCATTTTTCGTCCAAATTGAACGTTAAGTCAGATCTTGAGGCCCACTTTAAGGGCTAAAATGGTCAATTCAAGATTAAAAAAAACAAAAAACAACAGATTCGACCTCTCTCCTCTCTCTCTCTCCCTAAAACCATTTCTCCTCCCATCGTCACCATCATGTTCCATGCTCTGCTTACCCCCACCGCGCCAGTGATGACCACGATTCAGTACGACCCGTTATCTTCTGGAAAGAAATAAACTCAAACTTAGAAATCAACTCACAATTCTAATCAACTCTAAAACGTTGACCGCAAGCAATGCAAACCACATTACAGTAATATCAGCCTGCTTCCCCAACCAATTCAACCCGTCTTCAAACACTGGCAGGTACCTATTGTCCGGAGCTGTTGAATCTAATCAAACACAAAAAATTTCATCAGTCACCATAAAAACACAAGAATCCCCTTCTCTATTTTATTTGTTGGTCTCAAAGTAACCAAACAGAGCATTGGGGAAGAGGAGATCGGCGGCGAAACTCTAGATTTCACATCACTGGTGGACTTGTTGGCTTCTCTTGATTCGAACTTAATCGAATAAGTGGCTGTAATCTCTTGCTTCGTCTGACCCGGCGAGTACCCTCTGTAGACCCCGGAGCATACTCCGGCCATCAAATTCAACCCCTCAACGACGTTGCTGAAGCCATAGCTGAAGCCGTAGCTGTTCCTCCTCGGCTTGGCTCTCAACGTATTCGCCACCACCACGTTGCCACAGCTGTTGCAGCTGGAATGATGGAGCTGCTCGTTCGGACTCGGCTGGAGAATTCAGATTGCGCTGTCAAACCCTAGATTTACAGGAGGGCTCCGACGGGTTGAGAGCGGATTCGGGGAGGAAGATTCGAATAGATAGAGAAGTAAAAGGATTGATATGGATTTCCTTGGTGGCGACACCGTCGTCGAAGGGATTGGAGGCTGCAATGGCTTTTTCGAGTCGGGAGGTGACAGCATCGGAGGTGGAGAAAGGAGAGGCGGAGTCGTCGACGTCCTCGTCTTGGGGGGAGGAGGAGAGGTCGCCTTTGGTGTCGTCTTGGTCGGGGGCCATCGTAGTGGTGAGGCAGAGAGAGAGAGAGAGAGAGAGAGAGAAAGAGAGAGAGAGAGAGAGAGAGAGAGAGAGAGAGAGAGAGAGAGAGAGAGAGAGAGAGAGAGAGAGAGAGAGAGAATAGAGAATAGAGGAGAAATGGTTTTAGGGAGAGAGATAGAAGAGAGAGGTCGAGTCTTTTTTTTTTTTTTAATCTTGAATTGACCATTTTAGCCCTTAAAGTGGGCATCAAGATCTGATTTAACGTCCAATTTGGACGGAAAATGAGACATTGGACACGGTTGAGCAAAACTGAAAAATTCAGAGGGTAAAAATTCAAAATTGAGAGGAGAGGGGGTGAAATGATGACACCCCCAAACCTCAGGGGGGTGAACTGAAATTAAACATAAAAAGATTGTCACCGTTTCTTGGCGGCAAGTCTGTGCTCCTAAGGAAGAAGCTGGTCTTGGTTTACGTGATCTTAAATCCAATAACACTGCTGCTCTTCTAAGTTTAGGCTAGAATGTTCTCACATCTGTATCCTTATGGAGCTCTTTTGCATGCACTTGTTTCTCTGTTTGTCTTCAAATGAGGTATAGATATTTTGGTTCTTCAATTGGCATGGTTTAAAGGCTATTCTTCCACTAATTTTCCAGAATTCTAGATGGCTTGTAGGGGATGGTAAATCTGTCATGTTTTGGTCAGATCATTGGCTCGATACTCCTCTACTTGACAAGCTTCAAGCTCAACACTTTCCTGCACCGTTAATGACTAAAGTGGAGTCTTTTGTATCTGGTCAGCAATGGGTCTTACCAAATAGCTTTATTATTTCTTTTCCTACTTTGGCTGCTGAAATTCTTCATACACCTCTTCCCATTGACTCAACACCTGATCTCTTAATTTGGGAAACTTCTAACTCTGGGCATTTTTCTTTTTCAGAGGGTTATGAGCTTATTCGCCAGCGCCTAGCATCGGCTGATTGGGCAACATTTCATTCCTCCACGTTACTCCATGCTAGCGTGGCGTCTCTTGTATAATGGCCACTGATGATCAACTTCAAAGACGTGGCATTCCTATGGTCTCTGTTTGTCAGCTCTGTTATTTTGGCTATTTGGAGGACTCAAATCACTTATTTGTCTCATGCACCCTTGCTCAACATGTTTGGCAATGGTTGGCATGTTGCTTTGGGACTTCATTGCCTTCTAATGGTTCTATTGGTGATTTTCTAAACTCAATCACATGTAAGCCTTTTTCTCCTCAACTGAAAAATCTTTGGATTTGTGGCTGTCTTTATGTATTAATGGCTATATGGAAGACACGCAATAGGCTACGCTTTGATGATAAACCTCCTTCTCTTATGAGAGTTTTCCGGTTCACTAAAGCTTGGCTTTGTTTCGCTGCTCCCCACATGCAGGGTCACTCAAGTGGTATTTTAGATAATAATTTATTGATTGGGTTGGGTATTCAACGTACCTCAAGGTCTCACACTGATAAGCTTGTGGTGGTGTGTTTAGAGATAGTACTGGTCAGTACATTGGTGGTTTCTGTCATGGACTAGGTAACCAAACTGCCTTCTTCACCGAATTAATGGGAGTTATTCTTGGGATTGACTATGCTTTTCAGTTTGGTTGGAGCTATATTTGGCTTGAGAGTGATTCTACTAGTGTTCTTTCATGCATTACCTCTTCTTCCTTATCTCCACCATGGCCTTTTCATATTGCATGGTTAAATTGCTTATCATGCATCCGATTGATGTCCTTTTATTGCTCTCATGTTCTTCATGAAGGGAATACTATTGCAGACAGAATGGCAAACTTGGGTTTGGCTTCTTCTTCATTAGTATGGCATGAGGTTCCACCACCTGCTCTCTCTCTTTTTCTTCAAATGGATGACTTGGGTTTTCCTTATCAGCGTGATTCCTAAAAGTTGGTGGACTCATGGTTCCATTGAAGCAAGGATTTACTGCAGCACCACATGTTTATGGTTATGTTGTTGTTGTTGTAAAACAATAGTAAAAGAATTTGAGAGAAGAGAGAAATGATGCAGAGAATGGGATGTGTGTCTTCTATTCATAATGGGATGTGTGTCTTCTATTCATCTCACCATGAGGTTTATATAGGGTTACATCATGTATACAAAAGGTAATACATAATAGCTATACCAATCACTCATACAATCACGAGTCTGTCAATCGCCAATCAATAGTGATCGCATACATCAAGCAATACCTATTGCATGAATAACTATAATCATTTACAACATTCACTACTACAATAACATGATTTAAGGACATTGAAACCGTGTCCTTAAATACATGCAAGGACTCTTTAAAAAAGTGTCATATATCCGGGTGTTATCATAAGTCCCAAACAAGGACACTGGAAATGTGTCATCTTATCTATACGAGGACACATTTTTATGTGTCCTAATCGCTTTGGATGTGGTGTCCTTATATCCATAAGAGTAAGTTCACCCGTTGGGTCACCAGGTCACCCACTATTCATTACTTTTTAGTGTTAATTTCACCCTTTGGGTCACGAGCACAATGTATTAGGTGCCCTGGGTCACGGGCACAATGTATTTCGTGACCCAAAGAATGAAAATATATACTAAAAAGTAGTGAATAGTAGGTGAACCGGTGACTCAACTGGTGAACTTGCTCTAAGAGGACACCTAAATTGTATCCTTATATTGTCAAATAAGTGTCTTCATTTCTATACGAGGACACACAAATTGTGTCCTAAAAGCTATGGAAATAGAGTCCTTAAATCTATGAGAGGACACAAAAACAACATTCTCATATGTGTCCTCTATTTTATACAAGAACACATAAATTGTGTCCTAAAAACTCTGGAAATAGAGTCCTTAAATCTATAAGAGGACACAAAAATACATTCCCATATGTGTCATGTTTTCTATACTAAGACACATAAATTATGTCCTCAAAGTTATGAAAATGGAGTCAGTAAATCCATAAGGGAATACATTCTCATATTATCAAAATTGCATAACATTGATTACACATTAAACAAGTCCTTATATATATAGAACATCCATTAATACATGTCCAAGATCCAAAACAAGTAATCTGTAAAAACCACAAGTCCAACATCCCGAATGTACTACTACTACTGTTTTGAACCTACATAATTCAAAGCTAGCTGCTGCTGCTACATATATAACTCAATTCATACCATCCAAAACAAGTAACTTGCAAAAACCACAAGTCCAACATCCAGAATTAATGCACTACTACTACTGTTTTGAACCTACATAATTCAAAGCTAGCTGATGCTATATATATAACTCAATTCATACCAGAAATAAGAAATATATATACATGCATGGTTAAGTAGAAATGTACCTTAACCACCTCCCAATAAACTGCTTTACAATTCTTTCTTCCCTTTTGAGCATTAAACATCTTAATGACACTGCACCATGAAGAGCTCAGTAAGAAAACAGTAAGCTAGTGATCTGACCATTAATTACGAAAATATTATCACCAATAATCAGCATTTAAAATGAAGAACATATCAGCATGCTTTGAATGAAGCCCAAAAGAACATCCTATATTAAAATAAATCCTTATAGCTTGTTAATAAACAAGTGACTAAACCGGCAACTATAAGAGCATCCACTAACTATGTACGAAGTCATGAGTTCGAGTCACCATGGGGGCAGGAGTGAAACCCTTTGATCCTCTTTTTAAAAAAGAAGAAAAAAAAAAAAATAAGTGACTAAATCGGCAACTATAAGAGATTGAACGCATGCAAGGATTACAATTCAATGGTTGCATTGATTTCAATTATATAGCACCCAAGTCCTTCTGAGCATAATCTAACAACCATTAAATTTCTCATCGAGCTCACTTCCCTGCATAATTATCTCAACCTGTGAACAAAAGAACATACCATATTTCAGATAATTATTATTTTAAACAAGACAAGCTAGTGTACTGGTGGGTATGAGATACCCTCATTTACAACTATTTGAACAAAAATTTTCAAGTATTTGAACCAAAATTACAACATTGAGAACAAAAGTTACCATATTCATTTACACTATTTACATATAGTTTAACAAAAATTACAACATTGACAACGAATTTGTTCAAAAACTTATAAAAATGTCGTAAGAGGTGTAATTACCATTATTAGAACTAAGATTACAACATTGACAACGAATTTGTTCAAAAACTTGTAAAATGTCGTAAGAGGTGTAATTACCATTATTAGAACTAAAATTACACAAAGTAGGACTCAAATTACAACTTTGACAACAAAATTTGTTCTCACTTTTATAAATGTGGGTATGAGATACCCACCACTACACTAGATTTCCCATTTTAAACAAGGAAACCATTTCATAATGTATCTGCATCAAATATAATTTACCATGGAATGACAGTAGTTGACTCCAGATATCAGCTGCTAGAACAAAAATCTTGCCTGTTGTGTAGAGGAATTGCAATCAACAAATACTCGTGAATCAACAACTTCTAATTAAGTAATTCCTATATGCAGAAAAACCTAATGATTTTATCTAACATGACAACTGAAGAACTAACCTCATCTTCACTAAATCTACCAGACTACATATCCTCTCAAATAGCTCACCACCAGCTGCATATTCCATGACAATAGCTAAAATATTACTGGGAGTCACCAAGACCTGCAGCAAAACAAGTATACTTCAAGCATTCGTCTCAAGACTGCCTTATCTTAGTTCTTTGGTGCTCACGTTGAGTTTGATAATTATCATCTTGGAGTTATCTTTACATAAAATTAGTCTAATATGATTGTCAAAACACCACAATAACAAGCTGAAACACTCAAACACACCATACACTCCAAAGTGCCTGTACACACACAATTAACTCAATACTAGCTAATTACCCCTTTGAACCTGACAATATTTGGATGCCTCAAGGATCTGTGATTTGTGATTTCCCTCTGAACATTCTCATCAATCTGCAAACTAGAAAACCAAAACAAGATTCATATTCATAATCGTAACATAATCCAAGATCAATACACATTGAACATATCAAACAAATTATATAAACAAAACATATCAAAAAAGAAAAAAAAAAACGATCGAGTAAACTCACCTTGTACTTGGCAACCTCTTATTTCAGTTCCTTCAAATCACGTAACTAAAATTTGGGGATGAGTTTATAACAAACTACCGGATGTAAAAGCCATGCACTTTAATGCTATGCATGATAGTATCAGATTCCTTCTCACATCACCAGACTAAACATAAAACAAGGAATCTATGATATGTATTCAACATTCAGATAACAAAAGCACACTACCGTGCAAAACGTAAAACTAATCCTACTCAGTTACACCCAACAACTTGCATGGGTTCCACTGTTTCCTATAAGTCTTGGGTCATTTCCCAGAAAAGAGAAATCTTGTTAAGTTGGTCAAAATTTATGAACTAATTAGATCAACTTGGAGCTACATAATCTTTCATCATCATTAAGCATGAGAAGAAATATTAATACATATTCAGATTGATGAAAATTTGCTGGGTTAATTCTGCATCAGTTTTCATTTTCACACACTGAATTCTTTAGTAACAATAGCATCAAATCAAGAGCAATACTCACATTTCTGACATCTGCATCTTTAACATCGAGATCAATAGTCACCAAGATAAACTTCACCTTTGTATTAGTCAAATAGCCATACCTACACACAATATCACCATATAAGAACAACACAATGCAATACCCCCGTGACAACCATACACAAGAGAAGCGGCAAAAGCACTCACACTTTGTAATTTTCAATTGGATAAAGCAGACCCAAGAACTCATTCTGTGTTGGTCTGAACTTCTTCGGATTGTTCACTACAAAACCACACACATACACACACCCATATAAATTCACGGTGAAACACACAAATTCAAATATGATCCAAATGTATCATCATCCAATATGATCCAAGTGTTCTGTTCACTTCCAACTCCAACCATACCCAACTAAGACCAAATGAACAGAACCCAGAATTGCATTTGTAATTCCAAGTATAAATTCTTCAACCAAAAAAAAAAAAGTAAAAGCTTGCTGGAGGAGCAATGGATTGGTATATGAAAAAGTAAGAGAGACCCAGATCCGTAAATTTACCTCGCTCTCGACTACATTGAGAGAGCAGTGGATGATGTGGTAGAGCTTGAGGGCGTCATTGGCATCAGTGAAACTTTGGATGTAAAGAGGGTTGTTCTCATCAAATTTTCACACAAACTAATACATTAGTGTTTTCTTTTGGTTCATTTCGATAATCTTCGCTAACCTCTCTGTGATTCATCTTCTTCGGCTTCAGCGACTGATTGAAGTACACCACTCACACCGCAGAGAACATCACCACCGTGACGAACACCAGAATCCAGGGAGAATTGTTAAACAGCGACAAGCGTGGCCCGTGACCCACCATTGTACCGATATTGTCCCAACTTAACCACCTGTTACGTGTTGGATTTTAATCACAAAAGGCCTCGGTACAATTGGGTGAGATCCACCCACTTGTAAGATATATTTTATTTGTCACTTTTCCAATGTGAGATCTTTCCTCTTCAACACGCCCCTCACGTGCAACCTAACTCTAGGTCTGCACTTGAAATTAATTAATCCAATTTCCACATTGGAAATTGGGACACAAGTTTCATATCGGAGATTTGGTCGATACAATCCAAGGCCTACATTGGACACTTGGCACTTTCGATGACAATACAAGGAACCCCAATTTGGGCTTATGATACATGACTACGTGGAGAGGCAATTGGAGAACGACCCGCTATGATACCATGTTAAACAGCGACAAGCGTGGCCCGTGACCCCACCATTGTACCGATGTTGTCCAAACTTAACCACTTGTTAGGCGTTGTTTTAATCACAAAAGGCCTTGGTACAATTGGGTGAGATCCATTCACTTATAAGTTATATTTTATTTGTCACTTTTCCAATGTGGGATCTTTCCTCTTCAACAAAAATTGAGAGACGCTTTAATCAAGAACCGTGACAGCAGATGTTGATGTACGCCGGCACTGGCATCGGTTCTTCCTCAGAGACCTGAGGTCACTAGTGGGAGGGCGGAGGCTGTGGGGGCATCTGACGAAGTCATGGTGGAGGGAGCAGGAGTGAGGTGTGCGTGAGATTAGGGCGAGTGGGAAGATCATTGGAAGAAGAAGCCTCTGTGCTGTTTTCAATTACACCTAAAAAATGGAAATAGAATGAATGAAACAACATCTTTTTTCTTCTGGTGGGTTTCAATTGAAGAGGGAAGTTGAAAATTGGGAGAGGAGGGAAGTGAAATTTCAAGAGGGAAAATGCGAAGTGTTGCGGAGCGTTTTCTTATTTTAATGAAAATTGGGCCGAACTAACTTTAAGGACACAACATTAAAGATGTCCATGTGTCTTTCAAACACTCTCCCTCCTCTTAAAAATTTCAATTAAATGATGTGTGTCCTTAAAAACCTTGAAGGATTGTATAAAAATTATGTGTCCTCTTTTGGTGTCCTTGTATCCGTTTATTGTAGTAGCGACTCCCCCTTGGATATTCCATGTCAATAGTGTTGCCTCTACTATGTGCTTCTAAGTTGCCTCATCAAAAACCTTTGCCAAGTAATAAAAATCCTATGGGAAAAAACAACCTTGGTCGAAGAAGAAAAAAAACACAACGCGTGTGAATGTGGAGTAGTCGTATCACAACAGAAACAGGTGCAGTCTTCTTATCAGCATCCTAAGTATATAGTATGTCTACAAGAGGGATGCATTAGAGTTGCTGCACCAAAACCTTGCCCGGTAAATCCAGTGGGAGAAACCCATGGTCGAAGGAAAAAGATGATCAAATGTGTATATGTCGAATCAAAACATCTTCAGGATGCAGTAAGTGGGGTGACCATGCCAAAGATGTGCCTCGTCAAAACCTTGATAGGTAACAAAACCCAGTGAGACCAAATAACCCTGGACGAAAGATAAAAAGAGTACACGATGGTCAAGTGGGTATGCTTTAGGATACTCCCCCTGAAAATTACATGTTAGGTAATTTAGATAGTTTACGTAGACCAATACCTTGGACATACTTATGGAATGTAGACTTTGGTAGTGACTTGGTGAAGAGGTCTGCACGATTGTCTTCAAATCAAATCTGTTTAACTTCAATCTTTTGATGCTCCTGTTGTTGCTGATTGAAAGATAACTTCGGTGCAATATGTTTGGTGTTGTCTCCTTTGATGAAACTCGTCTTTATCTGCTCTATGTAAGCAGCATTATTCTCGTAGATAATGGTTGGTTCATCAGTGGTAGAATGCAGTCCACATGTGCTTCGAACATGCTTTGTAACGGCTCTTAGCCATGTACATTCACATACTGCTTCATGAAGAGCTAGTATCTCAGATGATTTGAAGAGGTAGCAACAAGTGTCTATTTCGTAGACCTCCAAGAAATTTCAATATTCCCAATGGTAAAGACATAATCAGTTTGGGAATGAGCCTTGTGCGGGTCTGATAGATATAGTCTGTATCAGCATATCCAACAAGGCGAGCATCATTCTGAGGATCAAGGGGGTTTGATCCCTTCCTTGATGCGTAGGGATAGAATAAGCCCATGTCCGTCGTACCTCTAAGGTAGCGAAAAATGTCTTTTATGCCATTCCAGTGGCGGTGTGTTGGCGCAGAGCTATATCTAGCTAACAAGTTCACATCGAATGAGATGTCCGGTCTAGGGCATTGAGCCAAATCCAATAATGCATTTATTGCACTTAGATATGAGACTTCTGGCACCAATATCTCTTCGTTATCATCTGCAGGACAATAAGGTTCTCTCTAGACTCCAGACGACCATGGGTGTGCTTGCTTTTATCCTCATTAAAGCGTCTTAACATCTTCTAGATGTAATCTGGTTGATGGACCAAAATTTCATCTGCACTGTGCTCGGGCTCCAAGTCGAGACAATAATTTGTTCTCCCAAGGCCTTTCATCTCAAATTCCGACTTTAGGTGCTTTGCGGTTTCCTTGATCTCTTCAGGAGTATCAATCAAATTCATGTCTTTGACATACACCGCCACAATTGCAAACTAGGAACTTGTTTCCATAATAAACACGCATGGGCATAGTTTATTATTCATATATCCCATCCCGATCAAATATTCACTTAGACGGTTATACCACCTCCGTCTAGATTTTTCAATCCATCAAGTGAATGCCACAAAATAAATGAAGAGCATGTTCCGTGGTCTAGAACTTATTTGCATCGGGTATATTAAGTCATTCAGGAACTTTTATGTATATCTCTGAATCATGATCCCTATAAAGATAAGCTGTGACCACATTCATAAGCTGCATATTCAGTTTTTCGGAGACCACCGAACTGATAAGGTAGCGGAACGTTATGACGTCCATTACGGGAGAATACGTCTCCTCGTAATCAATCACAGGGCGTTGAGAAAATCCTTGCGCCATTAGATGAGCCTTGTGTATCACAATCTCATTTTTCTCATTACGTTTCCTTACAAATACCCATTTAAATTCTACGGGTTTAACATGGGGAGGTGTGGGAACAACAGGTTTAAACACCTTTCTCTTTGTCAAGGAATCTAATTTGACATGGATTGCTTATTTTGTTTTTGGCCAGTCGTCTCTTCATTGATATTGATCAACAAAGCAAGGTTCGAGGTCATCGTTTATTATAGTTTGGGTGACCACCGCAAATACAAACATATCATTGATGATATTCTCATTCTGATTCCAAATCTCACTAAATTTACCGAGATTTCTCTATTCTCGGGAGTGGGTTCAAATGTTGGAGCATCCCCTAACATGGTCTCTTCTAGGACGTACCCATAATTCGGATTTATCTCGTGAAATGAATCGGTTTGAGATTGAGATGTCAAGAGGATTCGTTTGTGCCAAGTTTACCCTATTCTGGGGATAAGAATCCTTCGAATCTAATAGTCTACCTCGCTTATGGGCAGGGACGTATAACTGATTAGCCGCCATGGTTGTACTTCGTCCATCTAGGATGACACATCCTACAGGAACGTCTATTTTTGCAGGCACATTTGCAGCATGTATATGTGATATCGTCACTTTAGCTAGATTAGAGAAACTGTCTGGCTTATTACATTATATACTCTATAGATCTAGAATTGTCCGCACTTCAGTATTTTCATGCGATTCAGGGATCATGATGAGACATAGTGGGGACATTTCATGTTAATTCACGCCGTTCATCAAGAACGGTGACTTTCTTATCTCCCCCTAACAAGGGGAAGACTGTCTCATCAAAGTGAAGAGATCGCCTGTCAAGGGCTCTAAAGAGCACATAATAGATGGGATTCATAATCGACATACAGGCCCATCATTTGTTGAGGATCCAATTTTGTACTTTCTGGCGACACAATTGGCACGAGGACTGCATACCCAAATGCGCGTAAGTGCGAAACATCAGGTTCGTACCCAGTCACCAGCTATAACATGGAGTAAGGTTGGTAGCAGTGAGCCTCAACGAGACCAACATAGCTACATTCAAGATTGCATAGCCCCATGCAGAAATTAGAAGCTTGGTGTGCATTACCAAGATTCTATTTGCGAGACCCTCTTGACTGTGAACATAGGGAACTATATGTTCAGCATCACTCCCAAGGGATATGCAATCACTATGCCAATAACCTCATCAGACGACAGACAATGACCGTCGTTTGATATGCAAAAAATCTGTCGTCTAGTAAACTGATATCTGATTAACGTTCAGACGACGGTTAAAGCTCGACGTCAAAAATTCACTCAGATGACAGACACCTAAAAAAAATCTATCGTCTGAATGTGCATAAATATGTACAAATTGTGAGTATATGTGGTTAGATATGAAATAGAACAACAGTCAAATGTTGTTGTTGTCAAACTCTAGCAACAGACTTTACAAATAATCTATTGTCTGTTTTAATGCGAGATGACAATAAAATGTCGTCTGAATGTGTAGAATTTCCATATTTCTTTGCCAAATCTGTTGTGTGAACTTTATTGAAACAACATCCACTATTAGTTATCTATTGTCTCTATTGTTGTAAAAGGACATTTAAATGTCCTTTGAATGTGTAGATGCTTGAAGTATCTTTGATCTTTCTGTTGTGTGTACTTGTTTCAAACCATAGTTATTGGTAACTTTCTATTGTTTGATATTATTTAAAAAGACATATAACTTCCAATGTATTATTATATATCCCAATGATGAAAGTCATACTCAAACCATGAAATATAGTTTGTTAACAGCAGCATAAACTAATCTACCCCATTGATAAAAGTTTCAACACATTGCTCCGACCTCCTCAAAAGGTCCTTCATGAAGAGTGTACTTGTCCCATGAGAATTCAGCAGTGTATCTATTGCGCAATGGTCAAAGACTTCACTACTTGTTTTCTGCTTGCCTTCTGCAGACTACGTATCGTTTCTACTTCCTAACCATTTATGCCCTGATAGGCTGATAGATATCTGCTTCCTAAGTGAGGACTACTTTTCTGTGACAACATTAACCAACATTAGTTCATTTACCATTGGGCTAAACACATGAAATATAAGTCAAACTTTTATAGTCAGATTGCTTGATTAACAGTATCAAGCAGAAAACTCATTTGCAAAACTCAATCGAGATGCAAATGTATAGTTAACTATACTTCATGAATAGAGGTAACAAAAAAATGAACAAGGAAAGGTAGTAGTGAGTATATACCTCAGTCCCTACTTTTCTCTTCTCTTCCAAGTCAGCCTTGTTTCCAGCCAAGAACATTATTAAAGTTGGATTTGCTAATATCAAATGAGAAGTAAAATAAACTTGAGTGAGTTAGTAGTCTTTAAGAATATTAGTTACGTACTCAAGTTATATCAATCCAAAAAGTGGTCACTCCAAAACTTTTCAAATGTACCTTGTCTTTGCAATTCAAAAACCCACTTCTTAGCTCGCTAAAAACAAATGACTCCTGCAGCCAAAAACAATATCCATCGAACTGATTACACTTAAAAAGTACATAACTCATATTACAAATCACCAAAGAGTCTCGTATCATTTGACAGATAAAGTCTAAGCAACTCATATTGCATATCATTAATGACATAGTCTTCGATCATTTGATTGATAAAATTTTAAGGCTTACAATGAGAATGTCACAAGTGGCTCATTCTGCTTTCAAAAGTTATATATCAAAGATGCCAAAGTCTTTGCTTCAAGAGTATCAAAAAAAGAAAAACTTCAAGTCGATTACATATAATCTGCAGATACTTATAATGGAACCATTGCAGGGACTGTATAATGTTGAAACTTGAAAGTCTAATGTTCCGTGAAATTACAAACACGAACTTGCAAAAACCAGCAACACATAAGGACATCTGAACCTAAATTGGAGAGTTGAATGATTACCATGCTTGTGATATCATAGACCAATTAATAGCTATAGCTGCACCGCGGTAATACATGGGAGCCAGGCCATGGAAACGTTCCTGACCTGCAATGTCCTATATAATAGAGTGAATCAACCAACATATATTCCTCTTGCTATAAAACAAGTAGACTACTATGGACCACGAATTTATTACTACTACATCAATTTATCATTACAACATGTAACTGCTCCTACATGCTTCAAGTTAAAATGTTCAAGACCTTTTTTTGTTAGTCATATTTGAATTAATGATCATGTCACTACAACAAATAAACCACGTAGCGAGCATGAATCTAGTAAGCACCAGTGCAGCAAAATCTGTACTAAACCAAAATAAACTAATAACATAAATAATTTACCACAACAGAGCATCCGAGGAAGAGTCACTACTAGAATTTTCCTCATATACATCGGCCAGAAACCGATGTAAAAAAAAATTTGTACACATGTGTTAGTGGGTGATGTAAAAGATCGGAAAAAAATAGACATCGGTTAAAAACCGATGTCCCATATAATAATAAACATCGGATTATGTTCCAGAATCGATGTTAAACTGCTATTATGATCACAAATTGGTGTTTTAAGATATTATTAAAGCTTCATATTTATTCATTTAATGCTTAACGAAATATAGGTCCAACAGCACTAGTATTCATTTTAACATCGTTACTCATTTTAGAAACGATGTGTTATATTCTCTTACACATCGGTGTTTTTGAAGTTTGCCTGCTGTTTATAAGTTTTACCGGTACTTGCCATAAATCACACTATTTAAGATTAAATCTACATTCTTTTGTATTACACGACCGATGTTCATTAATCTATTAAACATCGTTTCCTTTTATGAAGCGATGTCCATTTTTCTATTAAACATCAATTTTTGAGGTTGGCACCGATGTTCATGCTTATACTAGACATCGTTTTTAATTTAATAAATCGATGTCCATTACTTTGTTTTATATCGTTTCTTACACAAAGTCAATGTCCATTGCGTTGTTTTACATCGTTTCTTACTTAATAACTCAATATCCATTGAGTTGTTTTACATCGTTTCTTATATAATAAGTCTTTGTTCATTGGGTTGTGTTACATCGTTTCTTACTTAATATTTTGTTATCCACTGGCTAATGGGATATCAATTTTTTCTTTTAGAACTTATATGACTTCATTTTTATATATAGTTATAAACTGATTTGTAACTGTTGATAGGAAATCTAATGAGAAACATATCGTAAGTAAATAAATTTTGATTAATATTGATGTTCAAAATACATAACAACATCCCAAGTATTTCTATGCATAACATGTTGAAATAAAACAAAAATTTAAGTCTAAATGGTACATGATACTAGAAACATAAACGAAAGCAAGCCTCGCCATACTTATATCCCATTTGTTCTTCTGTTTTCACTTGCAAATAAAATGAAATGAACAATTAGCTATAACAAGAAAAACAGAAGGAAAGAAAGGAAAGGAAAAGGGAAAGACCAAAAAAGACATTGAGCTTACAAGACATTCCTATCCTAGCATCCATAACTACTGCTGTACTCGTCATATTATAATGCAAACCAAGTTTCTCACTATGCCTGCTATCTGCTGTGGTAGCATGGTTACAAAATATAACCAAGGAAAAGCTAGAAAGATTGGCAAGTAGCTGACGTATTAGTTGGCAGTTTATAAAAGTACATAGCAGAAACTAATACCATTATGGTATAAACTCAGTTTGTTTCCAGAGATGACTAATTGAGCATCATACCCACTTCTGATTGCTCCTAATTTTTTGAAGTTTTGTATTAATTTAATTACACAGAAAGAAAGAAGATGAAATTATACTGACCACTATATCCATGAAAGCACCGACATTGTCCCAATTCACGATTACAAAAACCTCGACCACTGCAGTCATTTTTGCAGCCACTCCCACCTATTAACTGCCAACAGAACAATTAGTTAACATGAATACTCTTCCCATAAAAATTGATATTCACCTCACATATCTCCAAGGGCTTATAAAAATAGAAGAATAATAATAACATTTTTGTGTCATCTGGTTTCATAGATTAACTGAGTAAACACCCATTCACTCCCACTTCTCTTCCCACCTCCTGATTCAAACTTGCAAGGTATTCATCTCTATGTTTCTAATTTTCAATATCCCTTCTGTACATGAATTAACTCCATTATAAGAAATCTACTTCACTCATTCAGAAAAAAAAAAAATTATATTACATCATGTAAAAGGTTGTTCTTATTACCTCTACAATGTTGACTTTATTAGAAATTGAGCCACAACCAGCAAGCCACCAGCCAATCTCTGCCTTCCATGGTGCTCCACGAAAAACAACTGCCTTGTGCAAGTCAGCTGGAAAATGATTTTCTAAGTCAATAGGAGGTTCTAAATTTCTCCTAAAATGATCCGTAATTGCTTCAGTGGAAGCATTGATTGGGACACAAGAGTTATGAGTTTGACTAAAGTACTAGAAAGAAGGAACTAATGGAAAGAAGAACAGATGAACTTTTGAAGCCAACATTAGTGAAACCAATCCCACAATAGAAGCAATCGCCGGTATCATAGACCATGAGCATTTCCATTTCAGAATAGAAAACATTATCTCAGAAGACTCTTCAGAGAGAAACCCACAACTATATCTCCATCTTCTTGACCCTGAGCCCATGCACCTGAAAAATTAACACTTCAGTCTATGACAAAGCCATATAACATAAGTCAAAGAGAACCTACGCAAATGAATCATATCAAGCACCATTCCTTTTACCTTCTCCTTTCGATAATCATTTCAACCACCATTCTTTAAAGGATAAGATAAATTATAATAAAAAAACTTTCTTTAGAATTCTATCATCAAACTATTAAGAATTAGTGTGCAGAAAATTAACATATGTAAATCAATTGGAGTAAACAATCTTTACAGGAAATACTACTAAGTCACTATAAGTCTAGTGGTTTTTCTCATCCATTATGTTCCATAAGGTCCCAAGTTCAAATTCCCCCTTGCCCGCAACATCAAAAAAGAATGTATGATACAAGAATTAGCAGGAAAACCTTACTAAACTAAGAGCAGCAAAGAAAGCAAATAGTAAACAAGTTTAAACTCCACACAGAACTAGAAAAAAAGTTTCACCTGGAAACCCACTGATTACACAAAATTAACAAAAACCACCACTAGTTTGTAATCAAAATAATTCAGAAAACACCTTCAAACTTCTGATGGGTTGCTGTGGTAAAGCTCAACAACAGTTCCTAGTATGTAAACACCAAAATTCTATCAGCTCTACACTGATCAAACATTTTCTGCTTCCCACAAAATGACATACCTCAGTAAAATGAGTTCCAGCAATCAGAGCATTGGCGGTTTTGGATTCTAAATCAGAGACATTAGTTCTTGAACTAACTTGCTTTGTTCAATGAAACACAATGACATATATATATATATATATATATATATATATATATATATGGGTCCTGTTCTTTCTTATTGTTCTTGCTATTGGGGAGATCGAGTTCAAGGACATTGAAAACCAACTATTCATTAAAACATTCAGATCATTATGCTTTTTCATAAAGATAGTTTTGGCGAGGCATATGATCGTTTCATTTACAACTCTGAGGTTTCCACAATCTGTGCAAAAGAAAGTTTTGTTGACAGCTTGATCAGTGATGCAAAAATGATGAGAAGAAACTTTATCAGAGAAGTTTTTGGTTAATAATTTTTACTTTAAATTGTTGGATTGCCAGTTTATGACATGGCAACATCATAGTAAAGTCCAAGCAGATTCTAGCAAATATAACAACATTATAGCCGAGAATCCGGATCTAGATTTCTTAGCAACCAAAAGCTAACTTTGGAAAAATTAAAATAATAACCCAGTGATTAGAGAAACAGAAACAAACTCATTATAAATAATGACACCATGACACGATCAACAGCTGCAATGGCGTAAAAAGACACACACACATACTGCCACAAGTAAAAGTAAATTATTTACCTTTGCTTCTTTCTGTGCCTCTTTCTGTGCAGAATCATCCTCCACAGGGTTCTGAGCTTTTCTCCTTGGAAGATACATGTTGCCAACAAATCGATTTCACCTTAACCTATAACACTGATCAAAGGAAAAACCTTTTTCAATCACAACAACTGAATCTACAAACAATGTAAATAACTATTTCAAGAAACAGCAAACGACAGTTTAAAGGTATTTAAGCAGAGATATGTTGAGGTGGTCAACTCACCCTTCAGAAAAATCACAGAAAAATCAGACACCACAAATATCTAACACATCAAACAATCAATCAAGATCCATTTTTTCATTAAATGACCCAAAGGGTTTTCACCTAATATTGTTCATGTTCATCTGAGAGTGACAGATCTACTTAAATTTCAGAAAAACAAAAGCATGCCCAGAAAAAAAAAAAAAAAAAAAAAAAAAACAGAGATCATGCAAAAACAATAACCCAGCACTAAAAATGTCTTCTTTTCATTTTTTTCCACAGGAACTGAAATGAATAATGTATTTAACGTACATGGGTTGTGAATGTGAGAACTGTTTGGTGAAGCTGCCTCTGCCTTTTATGGAAAATAAAAATGCAGGAGAGAAAAGGGTGTGCGTTTGATGAGTTAATTGACATGACGAGGGTGTCGTTTAGTTGGGTTCACAGGACACCAGAGCAGAGGGAAAGGGGTTTTGATTGAAATGGTGGAGTCCCAATTGTAGGGGATGTGCGTCTGATTTATAGTGGGAAATAGAGTGAGGGACTGGACTGAGGGACACAAATAGCTACAACATCAAAGACCATGAATTGATTAAAATGAAGTAACAAGCATAAGGAGTAGTTACTGTTTTCGCTTCTTGGCCCAAGCTTAAAACTTCCAAGCTACAGAAACCTTCATGACTAGAAAACACAGTTCGAAGTCTCCTTTGCAATACCCAAACCTATATGTTAGTATATCATGTTTGGCATTCCTCACATTAACAAAACATTTCTACCCGAGAGTTAGAAGCCTAAATATGCAGCCCAAGCCCATAATTGTTTAAATACAATTGTTGTGGTTGTCTTGCTGTCAAAAACTCATTTGAAGACTTGAATATCAGTTTGCTGCCTTGCTGTCAGCTTCCCTATCTTGGCATAATAGTTTAATTGCAACTTGGTTCTTCTTCTCTTTTGTGTGGCTGTGTTGCTGTCGAAAGCCAAGGCCAAGTTTGAAGAATTAGTTCAATTACAACTTGATAACCTCATCACAGTTTGCTGCGTTGTTGCCTTGTTGTCGTGGTTCCCAATCCCATCTCATCTTGCTATCTTGTCTAAGATCAAGCTTCAAACTTGAAGATCAAAAGAAGACCCCTCTTCATCGTGGCTCAAGTAAGCTCATACATGGCATCTCTTTCAAAAAGTCAATGGTTTTTCATGGGCTCCCTTCCTATGTCAGTTTTGATTATGGAGCTTGAGTGTTTTGGTTTCTTGAGTTGGTTTCCCAATTGAAATTAGGAGCATGGGTTTACATGGGCAATCTGAAATTATGGGTATGGGTTTACCTACTCCAATTGAGATTAAAGGTTCTTTGAGTGAACTGTCCCTTCTCTCTTTCCTCTATATGGGTTCTCTATTCCATTTTGGACATTGAAAAACACTTGTGTTTCAGTCCCTTTGTTTATCAAGAGTTTATCTCTTTGGTTTTCTGCTTTTCAAAAATGTCTTGTTCCATGTTGAAAACAATTTGAAAAACACAAAACCATTCATGCATATTCATCTCTTGCATCCCATGAGTTCAGTTGGGTATTGCAAACTTCAAAGGTGAAATCTCCAAGAAAGACTTGCTGCGTTCATAGCTTGTTTCATAGTTGGGATTTCAAAGTATATCACTTGTATAAACAATTAGCAAGGAGTTATTACCACAGCCTAGTGAGTCAGTCTAGGAAGGATCGCCGCATCCAGTTCAATCCCTGTGTTGTAAACTTGTAATTTGTTTTTCTTAAGTGATTTGGTTTTGGTCTTTCAAGAGTAAAGGCCACGCAGATGTTTCTCCCTTGATAGGGTGTTTACTGCGTTAACAAAAATCTGTGTTCTTTAATGCTTTAGTTGGTTTGTTTGATTGTTCAATACATTCTGTTCAATATCAGCTCTCAGGATTGATCACCCAGTTGCAATCCCTGAGAAAGTTTTTGAATGAAAAAATTGGTTGTGAGCCTATTCACCCCCCTCTAGGCTCCCTCTAGGATCCACACTATAACTCAACAAAAGCGCAAAAATTTCCCAAAATCAATCACAAACAATGAGAAGAATCGAGAGAGAGCATATGGAGAATGCCCAGAAAGCTCAGAACATGAATGCCCAGAAAGCTCGAATGCAGCCCACAAAGCTTCAGTAGATGAAACACAAATCCTTGGAAGAAAAATAAGAAACAAAATCAAATCAGTGAATTAAGGACTCACAAATCCTTCGAAGACATGCATTGAACAAATTCGTCAATTACCTATGACACAAAAGCTCAAATTTTCTCCAAAAGGCTGGCCTCGATCTCTGATTCTCTTCACCGTCTTCGAGTAGAGGAGCTGGTCCGAGGCTGAAAAGGAGGAGGACGAGGTGGGTCGGGTTATGATTGTAGCTGGAGAACGAAGACGAGGAGGAGGGTTGTGGTCAGAGGCAGAGAACAAAGAGGCTGATTCTCTACACCGTCTTCGAGCAAATGAGTTGGTCCGAGGTGGAAAAGAAAGAGGACAAGGAGGATCAGGTTGTGATTGTAGCCGGAGACCAAAGACGAAGAGGAGGGTTGTGGTCGGAGGCGAAGAACGAAGAGGAGAATCGTTTTTGTCGGAGGCGGAGAACGAAGGAGGAAAGGGAGGTTTGGTCGAATAGTGTTAGGGCAAGCTGAAGTCAATGTCAGTCCAAATATGTCTAAGTGTGGGAATGAGCTTTTCCTCCCCGCGCTTCTTTAAATTTTTTTAACTTAGCCGCTCAGCTTGTTTTCTGAAAATTGAAATGGAAGTTTTATCACTGGCTAATTTCAAAACCGATGTCAGTTATATGCATACAAATCGGTTTTTGAGGAATCGATGTTAATGACATTGTTTTACATTGCGTGTATTCCTCACCGATTTAATTGTCATGATGTCTATGAGCATAATTCTAGTAGTGAGTCATCATGGGGGCAATTGTCCACTAAGTACACAGAATCATTTGATTGTACTGCTGAGAAGATAAAAATAAATTGTTTCATATCCAGATAAGCATACATATACACTATGCTCGAAAGTAATCTACCAAGACTTACAATTACCAACCCCAGCCTTTGTTGATAATGCCTCTTTGTCCAGTAATTTTCAGAGCTTGAAGAATAATATTGGTCATCTTCTCTGGTTCTTGAAGAGGCTGATACAAGGCACAATAAAAGAAAGAAAAAAAACATTAGCATATAGTGAGCCAATTTACCACATCAATGCAATATTCAACTTAGTAACCTTTAGAATGCAAGTAGTGTATAATTAGTGCATAATTAAAAACTGAAACCATATTTGCAAAAATGTAAGTGATTGATGACATGAAGATAGTCACTAACCTTTAGTAGAATGCACTAGTCCGATAAATCCCTCTATCATTATTTGTAGTCCATTATAACATATTGGCAATTTCCACTGTGACTACAACATGCATGTCCAAGCTAATTATGAGGGTACCACTATAGAAAAACAAGTGCACATAATTCGAGAAAACTCACAACAAATACAACTGTTAATTTGTCACTAAGTTCTATAGAAGGTATAGAATATGTAGTCGGGCAAAATAGAGCAGCACACAACTAATCAGCATGCTCCCTTCTATTGATCAATCAATAATTTGGGCTCAATAACAATGAAATTAGAAAGAAAAAAATCAAGCAGGAAGGATACCATTTATAACCATTTCCAATTCTACAAGACCATACTAGGATCAGCATACTAGATAGAATGATAAACGTTATAGCTTGGGACACCTAAAGCCTAAGAAAAAAAGAATTGACCTTTCTGGAAGTATGAAAGGAGAAGAAGAGGCTCTTGACTCAAATGGTCTTCTGTCCAAGATTTCAGAAACATGCTTTCAAAATCTTCAATAAATCCAATCTACAAAACCCACAAACACAATTGAATTGAAGAAAACATGACAAAACTAAATTGACCCATAATGAGATGCTAGCAAAACCAATGAAAAATGGCCTTTCCTTTGCTACTCTTATCAACTGGAGCAGCAACCTTTAGTTTTCCAACTCTCCTGAAAATAAGATGCACATAATACAAATATACACGTATCAGACCTCGCAAACAACAAGCATAAAACTGAAACTTAACAAAGATAGTTAAGCAAAACAAAGTTTAGATAGGTAATGACCCGAAAAGTGCAAATGCAAATGGAAATAAAATGCTAACTAACCTATCATCTCCTTCTCCGATTCACGAACACCCCGTAATTTGAATCTAGGGGGTTGGTTAAGCTCCTTCACCAATTTCAGAGACGAATCGTACCTTCAAAAAGAAAATTTGAACATAACCCAGACAAAAGATAACCTTGTATCCCCAATATGAATATAACCCAGCAAACACAAATCAAATTTGAATAGAAATTTTCAATTAAAACCCTAAAACCCAATCCAAAAGAAACTCTAAATAAATTGATTAACAGTGAATCGAAGGGCTTACCCAACAATAGTGAAACAATACGGATTGAAAACGTTGAAATCTTCTCAACACCAACAAGAACTTGTGAGAGGGATTGAGATGGTTTGGCTGTATGGTTTGAAAAAGTGATTGAGATGGGTTCTATGTTTGTTGAAGAGAGATGGGGGAGATTGAGTTTTCAGTTTTGATTAAAGGAGAGTTTAATGGGGGAGATCTGCCAAGAAATTTGTATTGAGTTGGGGCTGCTGGGTTCTTCTGTGCCTAAGGAGAGCGAGATAGATAGGGTTTCTCATATGCGGAAGAGAAAATTTTTCAAAGGGTTAAATTTGTCGGGGAGAGAGAAATAGCTTTAAAATTTGGCATATATCCCTTCATGTTGTGCCAAAAAAACAAACAGCTATGACAAAAAAAAATTATCTCCTTTGACGAGACAACAGATAAATGTTTTCTGAACAAAAAAAAAAAAAAAAAAAACAGATACAACACGAACCGAAATCAAATTTATCTCCTTTGATTAGACAACAGATAACTGTTGTGTGAAGACAAACCTAATTCTCAAAGCTAACTTACCATGGTATGTTGCTATATTCAGACGACAGTTTTTACACTGTCTGTCGTTAAAATATATCAGACGACAAAAACCAACCTGTCTGTCGTCTGATCTCTATCGTCTGATGAGGTTATGGGCATAGTGAATAACAAGGTTCTAAAACATGCTAGACGCTAGTTGGGCGGAAGCTCGGGGACTAGCGCCCAGGGGACTAGGCGGTTTTTATTTTATTTTTATTTCTATAACATATAATTATATAAATAAAAATATAAAAAGTATTATAATGTTTGAAAATAGTAAAAATATGGATAAAATGTTCCATGAGATATTCAACAACTCAATAAGACAACAACCATTTGTCCATTTGCTACCAAAAGTCCAAAACTGGCAGCAGCATACCAATAGTCTAATACATTTGCATATTACCAAAACTGGCACATAATAACAGATTGTAGAAACATATCTTGACCTTTTAACTGCTTGACATGGTCTTTCTACTCCGGTGGATCAGTGGATGTACCTGTGAGAAGTTGTGCCTTCTCAATTTGGCCAAATGAAGAAAACAAAGAATCAACATACAAAATTTCATCGTCCAACAACCACAACTTTAGTAATAGCAACATATATATAAATACCATCCTACCAAGTTTCACCATACAAAACCATACACACCAGCAGCAGCTAGTAGTACTATATTTCTAACCCTTAGAAAGTAGAAACCATCCACCATGGCTATGACGATGAGACTGATTCAATAATTGGTGATCATATCAATAACTACACACACAGAGAGATGAGATGGTAATAACAAATTAACAAATAACAACTATGAAGTATGAACAAAACTGGAAAAACTGAAATCGAACCCAGAAATGGAAGACTGGAAGTATCGAATGAAGTCACTGAACCCAGCCTTACCCAGAAATCCAAATCCGAAATCGAACCCTCAAGTCTGTAAGTAAAGTGAGTAACCAAGCAACTTACCCAGAAATCCGAAATTGAACCCAGCCTTCAAGCCTTCAAGAATCTGAAATCATAAACTGAAATCAAAGTATCGATTGAACCCAGCCTTCAAGCCTTCAAGTAAACCTTCAAGAACCCAGAACTCTGCTTGAGCCTCAACTCTTGAGGACACTGCAAATTGAAAACCCCGTAACGCAGTTGCAGTAAGAGACCGATCGATTGAAGTTCATAAAGAGTGAAAACACACAGACCCATAAACCCAAACTTACTAGTTACCACTGTCAATCTGTCATTGTTGAAGAGAGAAAAGGCAGTGCCAGAGAGAGAGAGGACCCAGAGGAGAGACGGAGAGAGGCTGTGCGGTGAGTGTTTAGGTCTCGGGTTTGGTTTTGTCGAAGATTTACAAAATACATACACACACACACACATCACCGAAGCACCTAATCGTCGACCGCCCAGCACCTTCCAACACCGCCCAGGGCTGCCCAACTCCTAGCTCGATCGACTAGGCCATAATTGGAACGGGGTTGCAATGCCTAGCCTAGGCACTAGCCTAGGCCTATTTTTAGAACCATGTGCAATAATCATAGAAAGACTTCAATGTAAACTCTCCGGTATTATCAAGTCTTATGGACTTTATGGGATAATCTGAGTGGTGAGCCCTTAATTTCATTATCTGGGCGAGAGTCTAGCAAAAGCAGCATTTTCTTATAGACAGTAGTGTAACATGTGATCACTTTGTGGATACATCAACCAAAACCATTAATATTTAACTGGTCCGTATGGTGGTTGGATATGTCTACAAATTTCCCTTGCATTATGTGCAGAAAAATGGTGGTGTATGTACTAGTCTTTGCATATGATGGTGTAGTATTAAACATTCCTAACGAGTAAGCTTGGCATAGTGTGTTATTATACACAAGACCCTTATTCAGAAGGGGATTCACGTGTGATAAGTTGAGGATACGGTGCATCATACTTTGACTTGGGTGTCCCAAACGGTCATGCCATAGCAAGTAGTTGCTCGAATTGTTTAGCTTCTAGCTAACAAATTTCAATTTATCCAATATACGCTTCTGGTCGCACACTCTGAGGTTATGCAAAGATATTCCACTAATTTTTCTAAGTGGTTTCAACGTGGTAACCGTTGGTTCAAATACCCTTAATACTCAATAACGTTCTTCTGAAACATAGAGAATATATATAAGGCCTCATTAATGGTAAGTTCAGTACCATTGGACAACATAAAGTGGGCTTTGTCATAGCCCTCTATCAGGTTGGATTGGCCTGATATGGTTGTCACAGAGATATGAATAGACAATAAGTTTGAAACATATCTCCGATCTGGGAGTATGGTGTGTGTAATAACACTGTTAACCAGACAACAAACTTCCCCACTGTACATACCTCCAACAATATGGAGGATTTGCTACATCACCAAGCATAAGTAACACCCTCTTAGAGGGACCCACAAGCCCTGATGGGGCCAAATCGAGACATGCATCCCATATAGCTCGATGTCCAAGCTACGCCACGGTAGTTGGAAGAGGCCAATACCTCGCCGAGAAGCCACCTTCCCGGCCTTACCAACATGCCTCCATAATATGGCTTTCTAGACTAGAATAGTGGTTTCTTATCCCACCACTACACCAAAAAGGTTAACAGACAACACTTTTTGCACAACGAAAAAAAAAAAGCTTTGTGTGATGAAGAAAAGTGAATCACACAACATGTTTAAAAAACGTGCGTTGTATAAGGCTATTAAAATTCAAAAAAATTTAGCAAGAAGGTAATTGTACCACACTTACAAGAACTATTCGTTGTGTGAATGAAAAAAAATGAGTGGCAGATTTCCCCCCCCAACCATGACTCAAATTTGGCCTTAAATTTGTACTACATTGTACAACAGAATAGTTATATCTGTTGTATGAGTGTAGCTTGCAAAATGTCATACAACAGTTTTTGTGTTGTCTGATCAAGGAAGATATATTGGGAGGTTTGGATGTGCCTCCAAAAACCACTCATTCCCCCCTTAAAATTGAAACTTTGATTGCATAAAGCGGGAACTTCCCCTCCTTGCTGCCTCAGCTCAAACTTAAAGTGCGCAGAATCAGACAACAGAACTTCATTTATGTGTTGTGTGATTCATGAATACAAAATAAAAAGAGCCAACTGCCCCCTGTGTTTGACAACTTAAGTTAGGGCTATCAGCTTGTGTCTACTACTTCATTTATTTCCAACGCCATACAAAACACCATGAAAACACGATTTCTTCATCAGTCTCCTTCTCTCCCCGAAACACAGATACCTTCCTCTTCATCCACAGTCAACCTTCGCGTCCAACTCAAAAGAAAATCCCTCATCCAATCGAAGCGCGCCCAACTCCTCACCTAAGTGTAAAGTGCCCAGTGGATTTCACCCTCTCTCCTCTGAAACCCATCCCTCAGATCCCTAATCATCCCTTGCTGTCTCTCTCCATGACTTATCTAGATACGTCTCCGGTGACGCAGGAGCTAGTTGACTAGAGGTCCCGATGAGACTCTGTAATTGAGTGACGACGACTCCATTCAACTTTGATATAGGTCCAATCCTCTTCAAAGACCCAACCTTTTCCGCCTTCGACTCCAATACCTTTATCGCATTCGTCTCACAGCTCGAGGTTATGGTTTGTTCTTCGTAGATTTTTTTTTTGTATGTGAATTTTTGTTTGAATGGCTATGTTGTATTCGTTCATCTAACGATTCTTGTATGAGTTTGATTTATCTAATGGCCTTCTTTATGTATTGATAGTATGTGTTTGTGCTGTTTGCTATTTTCAATTGCGGACGGGTCTCATGGATTTTTCTATTTGGAGCTCTTAAGGTTTAATGATTTGATTGATATTAAAAAGATGTGGATGATGTTTTATACTAATTTTGAAGGTAGGATATTATAATCAAGCAAATTTGGAATATTTTGTTGGTTGTGTGAAATTTGAGAAGCTTACTGGTGATTGGGTAATGCTTTACCACCTGATCTCGATCTCCAGTTATCTCTAATTGGTTTCATATAAATGTTACTCTATTTGCTTGTGTTATGAGATAATGGGTTCAAGTATACAAGGTTGGCAATTCACTCTATTTCATGAAAGGATTGAGAGCTTGGTTGTGTTGGATTTCATTTTATCAGAAAGGATATAACTGGTTTAGATTTGGTTCAAATTTAGGGATAATTTGATCTTTTGCAGCAGAGAAAGCAATGGAGGTGGGAGAAGAGATGAAGCAAACAAAGTGGAAGAGAATTGTTCAAAAGAGAATCTGCTTATCAAAGTCATCATCATCTTCTTCTTCTTCTTCTTGTCTTATAAACAATCTTGATGATGGCTGCCTCGTGCACATCTTTAGCATTGATTCTCATGAGTCTTGCAATAGACCAATATTTGGGGGTTGCTTCAATTTGGATAATTGATATTATGCAATTGCTTTGTTTTGTTGGGCTGTAGTGTTTTTAAGGTCTGAGATATGTGTTAATTTTTTTGTGGTAAATCTGCAATTGATAAAGAAATAGTATTGATGAGACTAAGGCTTCTATTCTTAACAATTTAGCATCACTTATCTCCTCTAACATGTTCCTCTGTATGCCTTACTGTGCTCCTTGATTAATTTTCCAGCTTGGCTGTGGCCATGGACTTCCTGGTATCTTTGCCTGCCTTGAGGTTAGGTTTTGTCTCTTAAGCTTGTAAATTTAGCATCTTAGAATATATTCCTTAAGCCTCTGATATTGCATCAGGGTGCAGCTGCTATTCATTTCTAGGACTTCAATGCTAAGATCCTGCAATGTCTCATAATACCTAATGTAAATGCAAATGTTCCAAGCTTCCAACCCCCAGCATTGCAAGAGACAAAGTGTGATAAGGGGGTGGAAATTCGTTTTTTTGCTGGGGACTGGCATGAAGTCCATAACCTTCTTCCCTATGCACAAAACAATGAGAAGGATGCTAAGGTTAGTTCAAGGCAAAGTCCAGATGCAGAATATGATATTATATATTTTAATGGCAGAGACAATTTACTCAATCTCCACTCTTCAGCATCTCTATGAACTCATAAAGAAGGTATTATCTATATAGTTGTTCATTGCTTATAGATTCAGACTGTGAAGCTGCTTTAGGACCAATATGTTTGATTACAGTGCATCACTCGTCCTCATGGAGTAGTCTACTTGGCAGCCAAGAAGCATTATTTTGGAGTAGGAGGGGGAACTCGAAAGTTCCTATCAGTGGTGAAGAAAGATGGTGAGCTAGTTGGAAATTTAGACTCATGTTTAAAAAATTACAGAGCACTATATTACCATAGAATTTGTTAGCTCTTGTTTCCTATCTACCTGATTCATTGGGTGAAAGTGAATAGGAATACATCATACTATAATCATGTATGAGTGGGTTTTTTTTTTTTTTACATAATTATTTATTTATTTGATACTAATATGGTTTCTATGTTAAATATTATGAATATGTTTACGCTTTAAAGCTATGAAGCTCAAGGATGTGTTTATTGACTATTCATGAATATGCATATGAACTTCATTAATTTTCAACCCTTTCACTTACTACCTATTTACCAATTTCTTTCTCTCTCAATCTATTGGTATCATATGCCAAAGCCATTCATATGTAATTTAAATGTTTACTTTTTTCTTTTTAGTCTAGAGTATAAAAGAAATAAATCTAAGAGCTACAGAAACTCCTTCAATCTCTTGCTATACTACCTGACCATCTTAGCGCTTCAGGTAAAAATAATGCATGAACTATTTATGACATTTTTCCTGCTTATAGTGTTTCATAGTGTATAATATGTTTGATAATACCCTCTGTATTATCACAGCCAAAACAACTACTATGGAGAAACTGGAAGTTAATATGAAAACAGCTGCCACCCCAATTCTTATACAGGTGCTTGCCTTGCATTGAATTATTGTTTACATTAGATGTGGTCATTTTAAGAAGATGGATATGTGGCATATGCTGTGATAAATTTCTTACTTCACCGTCAAAACGTAGGAGTCCAACTGGCAAGAAGTTTGTGTTGTTATTGTTTCTCTTTTACTATCCGGTATGAATATAGGCATCTTTGATTTTAGCATTCTCAATGGCTTGCAGTCGAGCATGCTTTCACTCTTGTCCTTCCTTATAACAATTTGAACATATCTGGGGGCATTAAGGCTCCATGTTTTGAGAATTTATTTACTGACCATAGTGTCAGTTTAAGAGTTACCTTCATTGACAATCATAAAGATCAACTTATATAATGCTTGTTTGAGAGTCAGCATCAGTATTGCTGAAATACAATCTTGCGGAAATGCCACCATCGCTTTGGAACTTTGGAGCTTGAATTTCCATCAATATCGACCACAAACTATTGAGGATTTTAATATTCCAATCTTGTAGTCCAACCCTTAGAATATGAGTGAAAGTAGCATTTGCTACTACTCAGCTACCCAAATATCTAGGGTGGATGACTATTTCCCCTATAATTTTTCTTTAAGAAATTATACTGACCATAAACATAAACATTTTGTACCTTCATAATCCCACAGTATATATTTATAATGCACCACTCCAATCTCAGTGAACTCTTTTCCTGTGATGATTCATGCTGCATGGAGCCAATTGTGTAGCACATAGGCCTTGTCTTGCTTTCTAAGTTAATATATGACTTTTTTTTTTAATGCATAGGTAGATAGATTTGGTCTCATGCATCAACATCAAATGCTTTAGTTTTCTTGTATTATGTGCCCAAGTTAATATGATGTATGAAATTACATATCTATAATTAGGTCAGGAATGATGTTACGAGATACCGCTATGGGGATGAGCAGCATGTGGATGAGGTGTTAAAACGAATTTTCCAGTATGGTTAGGTAAGTTGTCCAATTGTGTGTATATGTAGAGATTTATTCGTCCATTCTGTTTTTTTGGAATATTGTGCATGGGGCACGGATTTTTATTTTTTCAATCTACATAATTTTCTTGTTCTTCTTCTTTCATATGTGGTAGCAAGGTATGGAACACTTCCCCAGCCGCGCTTATTTCTGTTTTCTGCATGATTTTAGGAATTGTTAATTTGCTGGCATTTTTCTTCTAGTATTACCGATATTGGCTTTTCGTCTCTAGGTTCAAGTATCTACAAACATTTGATATGAGTGGCTAAGCCTGTTTTGATATTTTGACTCTTCCCGCATTTGACACCCAAGCTGAACTAGTGGGGCATTTCATGATTTTCGAAAAACCTATACTTCTTATTTTACTCTTAGTTTTTGATATCTTAAAGGAGACTCTTCAATGATCATTTTGAACATGGTTTCATGAAAAAAGGAGTTAAAATGAGATACTTATGCTATTTTGAAGTTACTGCACTATTTCAGGATTTCTGCAGAATTTAGCATTTCAGTCACTTTGGATTCTTGTTTGACCATCCCATTTGAACTGCGAATAGCATGAAACTAAGCAAAATAGTAGCTTTGCATGTCTACTTGAAATCTGGAAAATTGTGCTTAAAATCACTGAAAGAATAGTTGTTGGTGAATTTTTCTTTCTTGTTACCAGTTTTCTGAAACTATCTCAAGCTTGCAGCTTATTGTTACTCTTAGAATGCTTATGAGTATGTTTGTAGGATTTTGGGTATTTCCAGCAATTTTTATGGTTTTAGTTCGTGTTTTTTCAACTTGGAAATTAAGCCCTTTTGATTATTTTCTGTAAAAATGCAGAATAATATACTGAATTTACCTAAGAGGATAGCTGTTAGTTATTAAATTTGTTTAATCTATTATTTTTAATGGGATGTTTTCCCTGTGGTGTGTAGGAATTAAAGCAGTATCCCACTTTAAGAGTAGAAGTTGGAAATGCAAGATTTGAATCGTTGGATAGGATGAAAGAAGAGAGCAAGGAAGCAACTATGCAGCTAGTTGATATGGAGTGTGGTTACCTCACCGTTGAATTTTTCTGCAAGCTTCCTCAGGATATTGAAAAGGGGGGACATATGTATTAGCTGCATTGTGTGGTTACATATGTATCAGCTTTTTGATGTCCCAAGTAGATGGGCATGCACTAAATGCTTTTCTTGTTTAAAATGTTGGGTTCAATGATTAGTGGTTTGCAATGTTTATATTTGATAGTTTGCAATGTTTATATTTAGTATGTAAATGGATCAAATGCACAATCTAATTCAGGAATAAGATATGTTCAAATAATCAGACAACAAAATAGATATAATGATAATTGCCCGTTGTCTGAATGGCCAAAAATGGAGACAAATCACACTGCAATCATTCATATCACACATCAGTTTTTAACAAATCACTGTCTTCTAATCTACACTCACACAACATAAGTAATTGAACTCTGTTGTCTCAATGTTAATCAGACAACACGCAAAATAAAAGTCTGTTGTCTGACAAGCTTAACATACAACAGTTTGAAAACAGGTACTGTTGTTTGAAGGCAGTGCCGCACCTGCCGCGCAGCTGCGCCTGGCATCTGCCGAGCCATCTGTCGAGCTATCACACAACAGTTATAACATATACCTGTTGTCTGTGTGTTTATCACACAACTGTGTTCCACCGTTGTCTGATGAAAATCAGACAACGGCTCACTCTACAACGGTGGGACTCCAAATCCCACATCGGTTTTCTGCCGTTGTCTGATAAGATTTTTGGTGTAGTGCACATTGGAAAACATGTAAAGGAAGGAGACTCATTCCTACTTATTCAACACCCCATTACAACTCATGTAATCCTCTTTGGGCCACAAGGCCCAACACACATAGTTAAGCATTCAAGTGGACGTAGCTTAGCAGGAGACGAACCACTATACTTCTTGTATCTCTCTCACTCTCTCTCTCTCATTCTTTACATTAATTAGACCTTTCGATCACTAACATTAACACCCACAGAATATGCATATTCATTTATTTAATTCAATGGATCATATGTATAAATGAGTTTATTGAATCAAATATATTCGAACATAACCACATTTCCATAATCCAAAATAATTGAAAACATAAATCACCAAAATCTAAAGATGTTTCATTCATTAAGATGAAAATATGGCACAAGGGGCCAATTATACCCATGGGTTCGAGTTCTAATCCTCAATATGTTCAGTAACTGCCTGAAAATCCATGATCTTTAGTGTGGAATTGATAGAAAATGACCCTTCAATAAAGTTGGTATTTCGAGTTCCGTGACCGGTGTAATACTCATCTACTACTTCGGCTATCGCACAGCAGGTGCGGGACCAGCAGTCAATTCCTCCACATCGATAACAAAGATCATGTTGATTTTGGTGGCGACGGGCCTAACCAGTGTTCCTCTCCACTTTGGCTTGTTAGGCAGCGACACTATAAGATGGGGCCATGTTTTGGGCCGGTTATATGGGCCATTTCTGGGCCTACCTCTCTTTCCTCGTCTCGAAAGATCAGATTTTTTTTTCTTCCACGGCCACAATTTCTTCTTTCGCGATTAGGTTTGCGATGAGCAATGTCATTTACTTCAAGCAAAAGAGCTGCTTGGGTACTGATGGGCTTGGTTTGATCATTCCTCAATAGGAGGTTGTTGTTCATTTCAGTGAGCAACAAGATAGTGATCAATTTTGAGAATTAGTAAAGTGCCTCTCCTTGTATTGTTTAGGGAAGATGGGCTTGTTCAATATCTTGCTAATCATGTTTTTCTTCAGGCAAGAAAGCATGCCAACTTTAGATAATTTCTTCCAGAAACTTTCAATCGCTAAAATTTGACATTAAATCTTGGATATTAGTCAACCCTTTAGGTAACTCCAATTGAATACGACTAGGTAAGGAAGTATGAGGTTTAGGTGGAGCGAGGCTCACTTAAGTACATAGCCACATCTGAACCTTACCTAGACATCACATCCAACTGGATGAGCGTAGTTTGAGAAGATTCATAACATTTCGTGACTTAATGTGAAAATATATGTATAACTAAGGGGAATTTCAGGTTCTATAACATGGCTTGAGAAATCGGATTAAACATGTAAAATCTTCTGGTTTATCATGTATGGTAAATTTATGTAGGAAACTTCAAGTTTTCCTTCTATGCTTCACCGTGAAGCATGAACCCTATTATATCATATATATTTGTTTGTAATTTCGAATTGTATACATACATGCTAATTAAACCTTGATTGCATGAAACGATATCCCATGATGCATCAACCCAAATGGCTGACTCGAAGGCCCAAAGCCGCAAGGCCTGCCCAGCAGAGTAGATGCAACCGCGTCAATGTCCCCACTGAATTCAAGGCCCATAAGCACCTTACTTGGCCTAGAAGGCAGTTCAGTAGCGAGCAGAGACCAACAGGCCCTACCATCAAGCCCTACCATTGATCCCAGTTCTTCTTTGATCTACAAGAACTAAATAAAAGGGAAAAAATGGAATTCGCTTTTGCTGGGACTCGAACCCAAGGTGCAACCAAGTGGCCATCCCCCTGCACCATTTTAGTGGATTGGTATATGCTAAACATATTTTATATATATTCGGTGCCAGCAGCATTTATTCCAATTGACATTTAATTTATGGATTCTTTCTATGCAATTGTGAGATGTTATTCCAATTTGTTTTGTTCATAATTATTTTTGCTACTTGTTTAAATTTTCGCACTAGAATATATGTGTAGAAAATGCAAGTACTTAATAAACCCATAATCAAGGTTTGAAAACATGAATTAAAATTAGAATTTGGAGAACTTTACTCAATGTAGAATGGATGAATCTTCATCTTATTTGTGCAGAACTGAGAATGTTGTCTTCTCAGCCAATCTAAGAGCTTGTTTGTGATTCAGATCCTAAACCAGATTGAACAATGATCCTCCTTTGGTTGATCAGCAAATTCAAAGCTTTTCGTGCTGATAACGTGTTGTAAAACAATAGTAAAAGAATTTGAGAAAAGAGAGAAATGACGCAGAGAATGGGATGTGTGTCTTCTATTCATCTCACCATGAGGTTTATATAGGGTTACATCATGTATACAAAAGGTATTACATAATAGCTATAATCACTCATACAATCACGAGTCTGTCAATCACCAATTACAAGTATGTCAATCGCCAATTAATAGTGATCGCATACATCAAGCAATACCTATTGCATGAATAGCCATAATCATTTACAACCGTTTTTATTTTCATTTTTTTTATAATTAAAATAAGGGATGAGGCGATATTAGCTCCTCAGAAGTAAATGATTTAGGGAGCAAGTCCCACCCTCAAACCCGAATCTGTAGGGCCAAGATTACCTTTAGCTAACCCATCAGTGTTAAGCTTAATCCAAGGGAAAATAGGGGGATGCCAAAGAACCAACTGAGGAGCAACTGATTTGCGAGCAACTGGTTGGATTCCCAAGCTCACTAGCAACTGAGAATCCAACACACCACGGGAATAACCAGGCAAATGAGGAGCAGCAAACCGCAACCAAGATTTAATAGAGCAAAAAACACGCATAAGAGAAGGCCTCTTATTATTAAAATAGAGCTTATTACATGTTTTCCAAATAACCATGAAAGCAAACAGACAGCCAGCAAGCCATAAATTTTTTAGTTGAGGAGAAAACGGTTTACCAACAATTGTACTCCATAAATTACCAATTGAGCCATGAGTTGGTAACGAAGTACCAAAAGAGCAGGACAACCATCGGCAAACATGCTGAGTGAAGGAACAAGAAACAAATAAATGAGTTGAGTCCTCCATAGTGCAAAAAGAGCAAAGCTGACATACCGAAACCAATGGGCTGCCCCGTCGTTGAAGTTGGTCATCTGTGGCGCCAAACAAGTATAGAGAACCGTGGTGGAATAAAATGCCTCCAAACTTGAGCTTGTGGACCATTAAAAGCAAAGTGTGGACGTAGAAGATTATATCCCTCAGAAAAGGAGAGAAACCCATTTCTCGAATCCTTCCAAATCAAAAGATCATCTTCTAGGACACTAGGGAGGGGCAAACTATGAATCTCATCTACCAGAGCTGGAAATAAAGTAGAGAAATGGTGTGGCAAACTCCATTGCTGACCAGAAATAAAAGAAGCTACAGTAGTTGTTAAAGGCTAAGGGAAACGATTGACCTGCAGCTTATCAAGAAAAGAAGTATCAAGCCACCGATTAGACCAAAAAAGAACAGACTTACCATATCCCGTTTGGCTCCAAAACCAGTTTGGCTGCAAACAGTCTCTTTTGCTGTTGTAATTGTGCGGGCATGCCAGCACCGTGGGGTGCAGTCATCGGGGGAGTCCCTTGACCTGACTTCTGAATCAAGCGCTGTGGACGAGGAGAGCACCAACCTCGTCACAAGGCTCTTTTCTATGCCTTCCGGAAAAGGACTTCTTGCCTTACGGGTAAGGGCTTCGGTTGTGATCTCTTCGCGTCACTGAATCGATACTCAACGTTGTAGGCTGAGCAGAGCAATCACCCGGAATTTTGGAGAAAGCACAGGGTTTGCTAAAGCATGACTTTAGCTTCATTGGGTTGTGAGGGCGTTACCCTTGCTTCGCTGGGTTGTAGGTAGGTTTGCTCGGGAGAGGCTTTGATAATCGTTGAGATTAGTTGATTGAAGAGTTGTCCTTGATTCGTCCTTGAAACATGGTATTTATACCTTAGGGTTTCGACTGTTCCTTGCCATAGAAGGAATATTGATTGAAGTTTCCTATTCAATCTTCGCTACTTGACTCCAATAAGGGTTCGTTTTCTTATGAATTTCGGAATGGGTGAAGATGTAACCCAAACCCAAGTAGGCTTATTTTTGGGCTGTAGGTATCAGCCAGCTATGCTAAATCCCCTAAAGGGATCTTGCTAAAAATACTTTTGGGCTCAAACATCTCCTATGAGCCATCTTGAGTGTTGTAAAATTATTGGAAGAGTAGCTTTCAACCCCTACCATAATGACGAACCAAAATAGTGATAATTCATATGACAAGAGATCGAGAACCTTGTACATGCAAAAGAACTCCATAGCGATTTCAAAGTGAGAGTACTCCATCCCATAGTCAAGAGAGCAGCCCTATTAAGAGTCCTAAGATCTCGCAAACCAAGCCCTGACTCAGCTTTAGGAGCACAAACTTGGTGCCAAGAGACGGTAACCATTTTCCTAACAGCAATATTACCAGACCAAATAAAATTTCGTGCACAAGCCGATAAATGTTTCAACAAAGATGGTGGCCACAAGTACACTGAAGAGCTATGAAGAAATAAACTTTGAAAAATATCATGAACCAATTGAACTCGCCCTGCCATGGATAATCATTTACTGTTGTTAATGATAATTAATGATTATTCATGCAATAGGTATTGCTTAATGTATGTGATTGACAGACTCGTAGTGTATGCGATTGACAGACGCGTAATATATGCGATTGACAAACTTGTAATGTATGCGATTGACATACTTGTAATGTGCGATTGATTAGTATAGGTATTATGTATTGCCTTTTGTATACATGATGTAACCCTATATAAACCTCAAGGTGAGAAGAATACAATACATTTTTTTTCCAATTCTCTACAATACGTTATCAGCACGATACTCTAACCCAAGCCCTAACCAGAAAAAAAAAACCCTAACACTCGAAATTTCTTTCACCAAAAACTGCCGCAAGCTCCAAGCCTTTGCTAGCCATATGGTGCACTGCTCCTGCAGCCCTTGAGCACCCGTGTGCTTCCTACTTCCCCTGCAACATCATCGCATGCCTGCTGCCCTTGCAGCACAGCAGCACGGTCGTTCCTATGCAAATCAGTATATTTGAACGCCCCAAAACATCTTGATTGGGATCTCAGATCAAAATCCTTCCTTCATAAAAGTTTTTCGTCTCTGCCTCTTCTATCTTACCTCCAAATTTCAGCCCTATTGGAGTTGTTTTGAGATCTGTACACCATTCGAAGTGGGAGCTATTCAGAAGCGAATCTGTTCCGAATTTCAACATGCAAGTTTTAAAGATTAAAGTTTCTGCTTTCTTGTCTTTTAAATTCGTTTATTTTCTGCAGAATTTTCAATATATGAACAGGGGTTTGATTATTTAATAAAGCAGAATTATGGGGATTCACGCTTAATGAACTAAGAGTGTTTGTATGAACTAAGAGTGTTTGTATGAACTAAGAGTGTTCATAATGCTCGGACAAAGAGTGTCCGTAAGCATCAAATTGTGACCATATTAAAACATTATTGTTTGGTCTAATCCAGAAGAGATTCTTCGAAATTGTTTTCTTGGTAGCATAGCTCGGAAATCTTATTATTTTAGTTTAATATATCTTCTCTTCTTATTTTCAGGATGTCGAATGAACCTAGACTCGACTTTCCCATGCTTGACTCAACAGGCTCGAATTACCACAGTTGGGTAATAGATGTTGAGAACCACCTTACTTCAAAGGGAATATTACCCATAATCGAGGCACCTAACCCGGATCGTGTGTTCGTGCGAACACCTACAAAGCATGCTCAAACAATTATCTTGATGCGACACCATATGGACAAGACACTCAGATTAGAGTATATGTCGATCAAGGATGCAAGAGAGCTATGGATATCACTAGAAGAGTGTTTTGGCAATGTCCAAGATTCCCTCCTCCCTGACTTGAAGGTTCAATGGAACAATCTGTGCTTTGCTGATTTCAAGTCTGTTGCTGAATATAATTCAGAAGCTCTTCGCCTATAGTCCATGTTGAGGTTTTGTGGACAACTTGTCACAGAGCAAGAGCTAATTGAGAAAACTCTCTCCACCTTCCCCGTTTCAGCCATTGTGGTATCAAAGCAATACCGCACTGAAGTCAATGCTGGACGGATCACGAGGTTTCATCAGCTTATCAATCTCATATTTGTAGCTGAGAAACATGATAACATACTCGTGAGGAATTATAATTCAAGGTCCATTGGAACTAAGAGCGTTCATGAGGTGAATTATAATGCACCCAAAAGAAGGCGCAAGGAGCGGAACCCTAAGAATAAGGGATATGAGGGACGTATGAGTCCATATAACCACCCTAACAAGGAAGGAACCGCAAGTTTGGCACGAATACACGTGGTGGCAATGCCACACGTGGGAGAGGTGGTCGGGGTATCCTTGGTTGTGGTGGTGGCACTATGGCTCGTGGTGGAGGCGCCGTAGGTCGTGGTGGTGGCACCAACCCTCCTAGGGAACGCCCACAACGTGCACAACATGCACCTCAATTAAAGGAAGGCAACCACAATAACATGTTTCATCGATGTGGATCAAGTGAGCATTGGTTCAAGCAATGCAAGGCAAGCGAGCAACTAGCTTCAAGATACAGGGCATACAGGGACCTGAGGGAGCAAGAAGTGTACCTTGCAGAAGAAGAAGATGGTGCGGATGTCAATCTCACCATAGAGGACTTCAAAGCTGAAGATGAAGTGCAAAAGGATGCTGCAGACTTTGATTAGAATAGTCCTTTTATTTTCCAAGAATTTCTGTAATGGCAATATGCCTTAGTCAATAAATGACAATTGTATTAACCTTCTTCTTATGTGGTGCACCCAATGAAATATGATGTCTAGGAAAGTCATTGAGATTAATGGTACTTAAGAGAGCCTAGCTCCACCAACATCTCTCTCTACTTTCCTGGTCATATTTGATTGGAGTTACCAAAGGGATAGAGTGACTACAATGTGTCTTAGTTTGATTTTATTTTGGATTAGACTTTTTGGGACCTTTGATGTAATCATTGGCTATCTTTATTAATAAAGTATCTTATTATTATTCGATGTCATGGACATGTTTTAATTCCGAACTTTATTATTTTTCAGTATGTTTCCTGGAGAGTTGGAATGCCTTGTTGATAGTGGCACCACACATACTATATTCCGACATAGGCAACTATTTCTATGGATGACGTCTAGTGGATCTTCTGTGACTACGATGGCTGGACCATCTCAATTGATTCGTGGTCGAGGACCAGCTCAATTTATGTTGCCTAATGGCACAAATATTAATGTCTCCGAAGCTCTATATGCTCCTAGGGTTGGAAGAACCCTGTTGAGTTTTAAAGATATAAGAGCCAATGGTTTTCATGTGGAAACACATTGTGAGAATGGACAAGAGTTCCTTTGCATCACCTCTAATGACTACGGACATAAACGAGTATTAGAGAAACTTATGTATCGCTCTAGTGGGTTGTATGTAACCACTATTCGAATTATTGAATCCAACCATGTCATGAGAGATGACTTGTGGGATTCTGACACATATAGGCTTTGGCATGACCGTTTGGGACACCCAGGTCGTGATATGATCATCCATATATTAAAGACTTCACACGAATATTCATTTTTCAAAACGAAAAGAAGTCAGAACCAAAATTCGATCCAAGGTAGCGCTGGCGCCGCCTACCCCCTGCGGCCCAAAAGTGGTATTAACTCCACCAATACCTCCTTGGTTCCTTTTTCTACTTCAAAAGTCAATTGTGACTTCGTGCTCAACCGGATACTTCCCTGGTTCATTCTAAAGCCCATATTTTCATTTTACAAAGCCTGCTCTTTAGCAAAATTAGGATCGAGACCATCCTATGCAAAGGACACTAAGGAAAATATTCCATTCTTACAAAGAATCCAAGGTGATATTTGTGGACCTATTCAACCAACTTGCGGACCATTTAGATATTTTATAGTGTTGGTTGATGCATCGACACGATGGTCACATGTCATGCTATTATCCACAAGAAATGCTGCATTTGCTAAACTCCTAGCACAAATCATTAAATTAAGGGCTTACCACCCTGATCATCCCATTAAGTCAATTCGTCTTGACAATGCTGGAGAGTTTACATCAAAAATGTTTGATGACCATTGCATGTCCATTGGGATTGAGGTTGAACACCCTGTTCCTCATGTTCACACCCAAAATGGTCTCGTAGAAGCTGCCATTAAATGACTTCAAATGGTCGCTAGAGCATTGGTTATGCGCACCGATCTCCCTGTTTCTGCTTGGTGCTATGCAATATTGCCTGCAGCTGTGCTCATTCGTCTGAGGCCTACTGCCACTCAACCCTTTTTTGCGTCTCAGATGGTTACTGGATATGAGCCTGATGTCTCGCACTTACACATATTTGGGTGTACAATTTATGTGCCAATTGCGCCTCCACAGCGCACCAAAATGGGTCCTTAAAGACGATTAGGCATTTATGTTGGATATGACTCTCCAACCATTATCCGCTACTTAGAACCCTTGACAGGCGATCTATTTACCGCTAGATTTGCTGATTGTCACTTTGATGGGACAGTCTTCCCGTCATTAGGGGGAGATATAAATAATAATGTTCAACAGGAACGACAGAAATTGTTATGGTCTATCTCCAGTTTGTCTCATCTTGATCCCCGAACCACACAGTCCGAAATTGAAGTGCGGAGAATTCTCGATCTTCAGAACATTAAGTCGTTCTTGTTGACCATTATTGTTCCAATCTCCCCCTAATGACAGAAAGACTGTCTCATCAAAGTGACAATCCGTAAATCTAGCGATAAATAGATCGCCTGTCAAGGGTTCTAAGTAGCGGATAATGGTTGGAGAGTCATATCCAACATAAATGCCTAATCGTCTTTGAGGACCCATTTTGGTGCGCTGTGGCGGCGCAGTTGGTACATAAACTGTACACCCAAATATGCATAAGTGTGAGACATCAGACTCATATCCAGTAACCATCTGGAACACAGAAAAGGGTTGAGTGGCAGTAGGCCTCAGACGAATGAGCACAGCTGTATGCAATATTGCATAGCCCCAAGCAGAAACAGGGAGATTGGTGTGCATAACCAATGCTTTAGCGACCATTTGAAGTATTTTAATGGCAGCTTCTGCAAGACCATTTTGGGTGTGAACGTGAGGAACATGGTGTTCAACCTCAATCCCAATGGACATGCAGTAGTCATCAAACGTTTTTGATATAAACTCTCTAGCATTGTCAAGACGAATTGACTTAATGGGATGATCAGGGTGGTGAGCCCTTAATTTAATGATTTGTGCTAGGAGTTTAGCAAATGCAGCATTTCTTGTGGACAATAGCAAGACATGTGACCATCGTGTCAATGCATCAACCAACACCATAAAATATCTAAATGGTCCGCAAGTTGGTTGAATAGATCCACAAATATCACCTTGGATTATTTGTAAGAATGGAATATTTTCTTTAGTGTCCTTTGCATAGGATGGTCTCGATCCTAATTTTGCTAAAGAGCAGGCTTTGTAAAACGAAAGATGAGCTTTAGAAGCAACCAGGGAAGTATCCGGTTGAGCCACGAAGTCACAATCGACTTTAGAAGTAGAAAAAGAAACTAAGGAGGTATTGGTTGCGTCAATACCACTTTTGGGCCGCAGGGGGTAGGCGGCGCCAGCGCTACCTTGGATCGAATTTTGGTTCTAACTTCTTTTCGTTTTGAAAAATAGATGTCCGTGTGAAGTCTTTAATATACGGATCATCATATCACGACCTGGGTGTTCCAAAAGGTCATGCCAAAGCCTATATATGTCAAAATCCCATAAGTCATCTCTCATGACATGGTTGGATTCAATAATTTGAATAGTGGTTGCATACAACCCACTAGATCGACACATAAGTTTCTCTAATACTCGTTTATGTCCGCAATCATTAGAGGTGATGCAAAGGAACTCTTGTCCATTCTCACAATGTGTTTCCACATGAAAACCATTGGCTCTTATATCTTTAAAACTCAATAGGGTCTTTCCAGCCCTAGGAGCATATAGAGCTTCGGTGACATTAATACTTGTGCCATTTGGCAACATAAATTGAGCTGGTCCTCGACCATGAATCAATTGTGATGGTCCAGCCATCGTAGTCACAGAAGGTCCACTAGGCGTCATCCATAGAAATAGTTGCCTATGTCACAATATAGTATGTGTGGTGCCACTATCAACAAGGCATTCCAACTCTCCAGGAAACATACTGAAAAATAATAAAGTTCGGAATTAAAACATGTCCATGACATCGAATAATAATATGATACTTTATTAATAAAGATAGCCAATGATTACATCAAAGGTCCCAAAAAGTCTAATCCAAAATAAAATCAAACTAAGACACATTGTAGTCACTCTATCCGTTTAGTAACTCCAATCAAATATGACCAGGAAAGTAGAGAGAGATGTTGGTGGAGCGAGGCTCTCTTAAGTACCATTAATCTCAATGACTTTCATAGACATCATATTTCATTGGGTGCACCACATAAGAAAAAGGTTAATACAATTGTCATTTATTGACTAAGGCATATTGCCATTACAGAAATTCTTGGAAAATAAAAGGACTATTCTAATCAAAGTCTGCAGCATCCTTTTGCACTTCATCTTCAGCTTTGAAGTCCTCTATGGTGAGATTGACATCTCCACCATCTTCTTATTCTTCTTCGTCTTCTTCTTCTGCAAGGTACACTTCTTGCTCCCTCAGGTCCCTGTATGCCCTGTATCTTAAAGCTAGTTGTTCGCTTGCCTTGCATTGCTTGAACCAATGCTTACTTGATCCACATCGATGACACATGTCATTGTGGTTGCCTCCCTTTAACTGAGGTGCACGTTGTGCATGTTGTGGGTGTTCCCTAGGAAGGTTGGTGCCACCACCACGAGCCATGACGCCTCCACCACGAGCCATGGCGCCACCACCACGACCAGGGATACCACGACCACCTCTCCCACATGTGACATTGCCACCACGTGTATCCGCACCAAACTTGCAGTTTCCTTCCTTGTTAGGGCAGTTATATGGACCCATACGTCCCTCATATCCCTTATTCTTAGGGTTTTGCTCCTTGCGCCCTCTTTTGGGTGCATTATAATTCACCTCATGAACGCTCTTAGTTCCAATGGGCCTTGAATTATAATTCCTCATGGTAAGTTATCATGTTTCTCAGCTACAGATATGAGATTAATAAACTAATGAAACCTCGTGATCCGTCCAGCATTGACTTCAGTGCGGTATTGCTTTGATACCACAATGGCTGAAACGGTGAAGGTGGAGAGAGTTTTCTCAATTAGCTCTTGCTCTGTGATAGGTTGTCCATAAAACCTCAACATCGACTGTAGGCAAAGAGCTTATGAATTATATTCAGCAACTGTTAATGCTTGGATCCGTTGGGGATCTAATTAACGATAAGTAAGAGATAGAGAGAGAGAGTGACACGAGATGTATAGTGGTTCACCTCCCGCCTTAGCGGGAGACTACGTCCACTTGAAAGCTTATACTAGTGTGTCGAGCCTTGCGGCCCAAGTGCATTACAAAGTGTGTAATGGAGTTGGATTGGAATGGATGGTGTTTAAGTGGGAGGAGGCATTCCTTTTATAGGTGAAGGAATGCTTCTCCTTTACATTTTCTTAGATGTGGGACAAGAACCCACTATTCTAGTATAGAAATGCCTAGCTATGAGGGCATGTTGGCAAGGGCGGGAACGTGGCTTCCCGGTGTCGGATTTGTGACTTCCGGATACCGTAGCGTAGCCTGAACATAGGGCTACAAGATGCATGTCTCGGTTGGGCCTCACCATGGCTTGTGGGTGTCCCAAAGAGGGTGTTAATTATGCTTGGTGAGATAGCAAACTAGTATCACTAGTAGAGGTATCTACAAGTCCCCGAAGTCCCCAAGTAAGAGGAGCTTCTTGGTTGGGGAGTTATACACATGATGTCACCAAGCATAAGTAACCGGGCGGTACGGAGCCCCTACAAGTCCCCGAACTCCGTAAGCAAGAAGGGACTCGTAGACCTGCACAACAAAGACAAAAAAACAGGCATATGTAGAATGCTCGTTGCATTGGGCAACAAATGTGAGTTGCACTGATATGCGTTGGCATATATGAGCGTAATAGTGCGCATATGGTCGTGTGAGAAAATGAATTGCATATGATAAATGCGTGACGCCCGCAAGGAGACGAACGAGGTCGAGTTTGACGGGGTTATGCTCGCGAGATGCAAGTTGCATGAGCGCCGCGGTTGTCTCTCGTATTAATGGAACGCGAAAAGAATTTGATTTGTCGCAATCGGTAAACGACAAATGGTAGAAAAATTCAATGTTCCATTAACGTGTAGTGTGTCGAGTAGACATGTAAAGCTCGAGGATTGCCGGGAAGGCATGAGCGGAAAGCTCGGGGGTGCCGGGAAGGCATGAGCGGAAGCTAGGGGGTGCCGGGAAGGCATGAGCGGAAGCTCGGGGGTGCCGGGAAGGCATGAGCGGGAAACTCGTGAGCGGAAGCTCAAGGGTTGCCGGGAAGGCATGAGCGGAAGCTCGGGGTGCCGGGAAGGCATGAGCGGGAAGCTCGTGAGCGGAAGCTCCTGGGTTGCCGGGAAGGCATGAGCGGAAGCTCGGGGTGCCGGGAAGGCATGAGCGGGAAGCTCGTGAGCGGAAGCTCAAGGGTTGCCGGGAAGGCATGAGCGGAAGCTCGGGGTGCCGGGAAGGCATGAGCGGGAAGCTCGTGGGTGCCGGGAAGGCATGAGCGGGAAGCTCGTGAGCGGAAGCTCAAGGGTTGCCGGGAAGGCATGAGCGGAAGCTCGGGGTGCCGGGAAGGCATGAGCGGGAAGCTCGTGAGCGGAAGCTCGTGAGCGGAAGCTCATGGGTTGCCGGGAAGGCATGAGCGGAAGCTCGGGGTGCCGGGAAGGCATGAGCGGGAAGCTCGTGAGCGGAAGCTCAAGGGTTGCCGGGAAGGCATGAGCGGAAGCTCGGGGTGCCGGGAAGGCATGAGCGGGAAGCTCGTGGGTGCCGGGAAGGCATGAGCGGAAGCTCGGGGTGCCGGGAAGGCATGAGCGGGAAGCTCGTGAGCGGAAGCTCATGGGTTGCCGGGAAGGCATGAGCGGAAGCTCGGGGTGCCGGGAAGGCATGAGCGGGAAGCTCGTGAGCGGAAGCTCAAGGGTTGCCGGGAAGGCATGAGCGGAAGCTCGGGGTGCCGGGAAGGCATGAGCGGGAAGCTCGTGAGCGGAAGCTCCTGGGTTGCCGGGAAGGCATGAGCGGAAGCTCGGGGTGCCGGGAAGGCATGAGCGGGAAGCTCGTGAGCGGAAGCTCAAGGGTGCCGGGAAGGCATGAGCGGGAGCTCGGCGGTGCCGCTGAGGCACGAGCGGAAGCTCGGCGGTGCCGCTGAGGCACTAACGGGTAGCTCGATGGTGATGCCCTGAGGCATGAGCGTTGCCGTTGCTAATTATGTTGGGCTGTATGTACAAGTCCCCGAAGTCCCCAGTCAAGGAGGGTGTTCTTGCGGGTTGATACCAAAGCGTAGCTTTGTGCCATATATCAAGCATAATTAGTGCGAGTGCGTCGTCCATCTAGAATTGTTGGAGCGAAAGCTTTTGTCCTTTCGGGTGGGCCCCTGCTAGGCCCTGCGAGGAGTCCCCCACTCCTGGCTATAGACCTCCGGATGGTCAGACAATTGTTTGATGAGGGGAGCTGCGCGGAGCAGAGGGTGTTGGGTAGCGTGCCCAATCTTAGATACCCAAGCGTCGGGGTTAACTGCCGGATCAATGGCTGCCGTGGGCTGTGTTAACTAGTCCCTAGCTGTTTTCTCGAAGGAGAAACTTGACTGCAATGCCGCGTAGCGGTCATTGTCATTATGAGGCGTTGCCTTACCGCTTATCTTATGCCAATTTGGAGCGAGTTGGAGTTGGAATTGATTAAGTGCCCAAATATGTTGGAGTTGTCCTAGCCTCGCTAGCAGAGGAATATGTCGCCACCGGACACGCTGGAGGAAGATGTCGCCGCTGGACCTGCTTAGCGGAAAATGTCGCCGCCGGACACACTAGCGGAAAATGTCGCCGCTGGACATGCTGGCGGAAGATGTCACCGCCGGACTCGCTTAGCCGAAAATGTCGCCGCCGGACCCACTAGCGGAAAATCTCGCCGCTGGACATGCTGGCGGAAGATGTCACCGCCGGACTCGCTTAGCGGAAAATGTCGCCGCCGGACCCGCTAGCGGAAAATGTCGCCGCTGGACATGCTGGCGGAAGATGTCACCGCCGGACTCGCTTAGCGGAAAATGTCACCACCGGACCCGCTAGCGGAAAATGTCGCCGCTGGACATGCTGGCGGAAGATGTCACCGCCGGACTCGCTTAGCGGAAAATGTCGCCACCGGACCCGCTAGCGGAAAATGTCGCCGCTGGACATGCTGGCGGAAGATGTCACCGCCGGACTCGCTTAGCGGAAAATGTCGCCGCCGGACCCGCTAGCGGAAAATGTCGCCGCTGGACATGCTAGCCTCGCTGGAGGAATATGTCGCCGCGGACACGCCGGCGGAAGATGTCGCCACTGGACCTGCTTAGCAGAAAATGTCGCCGGCGGACACACTAGCGGAAAATGTCGCCGCTGGACATGCTGGCGGAAGATGTCACCGCCGGACTCGCTTAGCGGAAAATGTCGCCGCCGGACCCGCTAGCGGAAAATGTCGCCGCTGGACATATTGTTCTGTTGGCTGATGTTGACTAGAGTTGGTCGGCGTTGACCGGTGTTTGATCAACGTTGACTAAGCCTTGTTCGGCGTTGACTTTTGTGAGTTGGGCGTTGACCGACCCCGCCGGGCGTTGACCAAGCTCTAATTTGATGTTTACCGAAGTTCATGGTACGTGACGAAGCCTTTGTGTTGGCTTCCCACAGACGGCGCCAATGTTAATGCTTGGATCCGTTGGGGATCTAATTAACGATAAGTAAGAGATAGAGAGAGAGAGTGACACGAGATGTATAGTGGTTCACCTCCCGCCTTAGCGGGAGACTACGTCCACTTGAAAGCTTATACTAGTGTGTCGAGCCTTGCGGCCCAAGTGCATTACAAAGTGTGTAATGGAGTTGGATTGGAATGGATGGTGTTTAAGTGGGAGGAGGCATTCCTTTTATAGGTGAAGGAATGCTTCTCCTTTACATTTTCTTAGATGTGGGACAAGAACCCACTATTCTAGTATAGAAATGCCTAGCTATGAGGGCATGTTGGCAAGGGCGGGAACGTGGCTTCCCGGTGTCGGATTTGTGACTTCCGGATACCGTAGCGTAGCCTGAACATAGGGCTACAAGATGCATGTCTCGGTTGGGCCTCACCATGGCTTGTGGGTGTCCCAAAGAGGGTGTTAATTATGCTTGGTGAGATAGCAAACTAGTATCACTAGTAGAGGTATCTACAGCAACAGACAAGAAATCAGCAAAGCGTAGATTGTTCCATTGAACCTTCAAGTCTGGGAGGAGGGAATCTTGGACATTGCCAAAGCGCTCTTCTAGCGCTACCCATAGCTCTCTTGCATCCTTGATCGACATATACTCCAATCTGAGTGTCTTGTCCATATGGCATCGAATCAAGATAACTGCTTGAGCATGCTTTGTAAGTAGGTGTTCGCACGAACACACGATCCGGGTTAGGTGCCTGGATTATGGGCAATATTCCCTTTGAAGTGAGGTCGTTCTCAATATCGGTTACCCAACTGTGGTAATCTGAGCCTGTTGAGTCAAGCATGGGAAAGTCGAGTGTAGGTTCATTCGACATCCTGAAATAAGAAGAGAAGATATATTAGTTTCGGAGCTAAACTTCCACGAAAACTAAAATAATAAGATTTCCGAGCTATGCTACCTAGAAAACAATTTCCAAGAATCTCTTTTGGACTAGACCAAACAATAATGTTTTAATATGGTTACAATTTGATGCTTACGGATGCTCTTAGTCCGAGCATTATGAACACTATTAGTTCATACGAACACTCTTAGTTCATTAAGCGTGAATCCTCACAATTCTGCTTTATTAAATAATCGAACCCGTATTCGTATATTGAAAATATTGCAGAAAATAAAGGAATTTAAAAGACAAGAAAGCAGAAACTTTAATCTTTAAAACTTACTTGTTGAAATTCGGACCAGATTCTCTTCTGAATAGCTCCCACTTCAAATGGTGTACAGATCTCAAAACGACTCCAATAGAGCTGAAATTTGGAGGTCAGATAGAAGAGGAAGAGATGAACAACTTTGATGAAGGAAATATTTTGATCTGAGGTCCCGATCAAGACTTTTCAGGGCGTGCAATCAGGCTGATCTGTACAGGAACGAGCGTGCTGCTGTGCTGCAGTGGCAGCAGGCATGCGACGATGCTGCAGGGGTAGTAGGAGGCACACGAGTGCTCAAGGGCTGCAGGAGCAGCGCACAGTATGGCTTGCAAGGGCTAGGAGCTGGCGGTATTTTTTGGTGAAAGAAATTTCAGGTGTTAGGGTTTTTTTTTTTGCTAGGGCTTGGGTTAGAGTATCGTGTTGATAACGTGTTGTAGAGAATTAGATAATTGTATTGTATTCATCTCACCATGAGGTTTATATAGGGTTATATCATGTGTACAAAAGGAAATACATAATAGCTATACTACTCAATCGCACATTACAAGTATGTCAATCGCATGCATTACGAGTCTGTCAATCGCATACATTACGAGTCTGTCAATCGCATACATTAAGCAATACCTATTACATGAATAGTCATTATCATTTACAACAATTTTAGCTTTTTCATTAATAAAAATTTTCGTTAAGGGGACGGGCGGTGGGTTCCTAGAGTGTGGTAGGCCCCTCTCCTTTGGGATTAAGGGTGGGACTTGTTCCCTACATTGTGTACCTCCGAGGAACTAATATCATCTAATCCCATATCGGTTTTATAAACAAAAAAAAGAAAAAGAATAGTCTGTCTGTAATAAGCTCATCAACACTAAACGCTTCAGTATGGTTTGTGGGTGCAGTTTGATAGCTCCCATCAGCAGATATGGTTTGTGGCTTTCATTACTATTATTTTGAGTCTTAAAGATATTTTTCCAATACATTTTTGTCAGCTAAAGTTGCAAGGACCATGTTTCAGAAATATTCATTTTTTCAGTTTGATATCTAGAAAAACACATTTGATCTTTTGTCAAATAGTGCAACTTGTAAATATTCAATTAAGGATACAGAGTGACTTTTTGGCATTCTCCTTTGGATGGCCACCGAAGTATATCGTTTGGTGTTTACTTGTCGTCCTCATACACTACTGGAATTTTCTTATTTGTCCAGTCTAACATGCATTAAGCTTTACCATAGCACAGACCAAGATGGTAGCTACCAACAGAGATGAGGTTACAACCAATTATGACAGAAAACATGAACTAAAAGCTTTTGATGATACAAAGGAAGGTGTTAAAGGCCTTGTTGATGCTGGCATAACTGAAATTCCTCGAATTTTTTATCATCCACCTGAAGAATGCTCCATTGACAATACCTCTGATTCAGAAGAAGTCCGGTTTAGCATTCCGGTCATAGACCTCGAAGGCCTCTTCGATCGAACTAAACGAAAGGAGATTGTTGCAGCTGTTGGAGAAGCATCAGAGACTTGGGGATTCTTTCAAATTTCCAATCATGGAATACCTTTTGATGTGCTGGAGGAGATGAAGGACGGGGTACGTGGGTTTCATGAGCAGGATACTGAAGTGAAGAAACAGTTTTATACTCGTGATCACTCCAGTAGTCCATTCGTCTACAACAGCAACTTTGATCTGTATAGTGCACCGGCAACTAATTGGAGGGATAGTTTTTTGTGTTATATGGCTCCTACTCCTCCTAACACAGAAGACTTGCCAGAAGTATGCAGGTACGTGAAGAGTACTGTTGAACTCTTTTCTGTTTGTGCTATAATTGGTATGTTTATGAGTGTTTATTTAATTCAGATTCCATTGTGAATTAGATGGTACGATTATGTTTTGACATTTCCACTAGTGGGGAGTTCATACATTGATCAGCTTAAGGGTAGGTGTGTTGGACAACAGACCCGTAAGATAAGAACTTGTAAGCAGATTTATACAGATGGGTAGGCAGAGTCACATAACAAGCTAGTCTTTGCTAGTACTTGGCCTGTGTTAGAACTGGCTCAGTTGCTTATCTGATATCGGAGGGATTTTAGGGTAGAATGCCATGGACATGAAGAATCATATTTCGAGTAGGAGAGAGTGATCTCTTGGTTTCTTCTATGAATGAGTGAGCAACTTTACTATAGGCTAGCTACTGAGCTAGTCGGTTGGCTTGAATTGCAAAAACCCTGTGCCTAGCAATAGGTTGTATTGAAGAAATTACCATTATGCATAAAGAAACCTTCTATTTAACAAGTTTCAAGCCATTTACAATTGGATATACATTGATATACCAAAAGGAATTGGTCATTAGAAAAATATAATTGCAGACATGTAATAGTAATAAGCGTGTGTATACCCTACACACATATGATATACTATTGTTTTAGGAGAAACAAGATGGTATAAATGACTGCCTCATATGCTTTTCTGGGTTTCCAATATGCAGAGAAATCCTTGTTGAATACTCGAAGCAAGTAAAGTTGGGGAAGCTATTGTTTGAGTTGTTGTCTGAGGCTCTTGGGCTAAAACTAACTCACTTGAATGATATAGATTGCAGTGAGGGGATTCTGATTTTAGGCCATTACTATCCTGCTTGTCCACAACCAGAATTGACAATAGGCACAAGCAAGCATGCAGATAATAACTTCATCTCTGTCCTCCTGCAAGATAATATTGGTGGTCTTCAAGTCCTTCATCAGAACATCTGGATTGATGTACCCTATGTACCGGGTGCCTTAAGTCAAATAGGTCAAGATTGAGAGAATAAACTTTTCTGATATTCTATTACACCCATTCTGTGGTGTATATAAACGGATTACAATCGTACTACACCTATTGTGTACTACTGTACTACAACACATACAAGGTAAGTATTTACAACAATATATTCCCTTGTTGCCTATTCCTAATAGGTAACGATGACTCATACTAACACTCCCCCTCAAGTTGGCGCATATACATCAACCATGCCCAACTTGCTTAGTGAGTCATAAAACGCCTTTCTGGAAACTCCTTTGGTAAGTACATCTGCAAATTGCTCTTCAGTTGGAACAAAAGGAAAGCTAATGATTTTGGCATCTAGTTTCTCCTTTATAAAGTGACGATCAACCTCCACATGCTTAGTATGATCATGCTGTACTGGATTCTGTGATATGTCAATAGCTGCCTTGTTGTCACAATACAACTGCATGGAATTTTTGAGTATGAAACCTAGATCACGTAACAGATTTCTCAGCCACAACAATTCACACACTCCGTGAGCCATACCTCTATACTCCGCCTCAGCACTAGAACGTGCCACAACTTTCTGTTTCTTACTCTTCCATGTAACCAAATTACCTCCCACAAAGGTAAAGTAACCTGATGTCGACCTCCTGTCTGTGATATTTCCAGCCCAATCTGCATCTGTGAAGCCACAAACCTCAAGAATGTTGTTGTGTTTAGAAAATAGTACTCCCCTACCTGGAGCTGACTTCAAGTACTTCAGAATTTGCATAACAGCATCCATGTGACTCTCACTCGGATTATGCATGAACTGACTCACCACGCTCACTGCATACGCAACGTCAGGTCTGGTATGAGCCAGATAAATCAAGCGCCCAACTAACCTCTGATAGCGAGCTCGGTCAGTTGGTACCTGATCTGGATACTCAGCTAAACCATGGTTCTGCTCAATAGGAGTATCAATAGGTCTGCAATCTAATAAACCTGTCTCTGTCAACAAGTCAAGAACATACTTCCTCTGGCACAGATAGATTCCTTCTCTCCCCCTGGCTACCTCAATTCCTAAGAAGTACTTAAGCTCACCCAAGTCCTTCATCTCAAACTCAGAAGCTAGCTGTCTCTGCAGTCTATCCATCTCAACAGTGTCATTACCAGTGATTACCATATCATCCACATAGATAATTAGAGCTGTTACCTTCCCTTGTTGATGCTTGAGGAACAAGGTATGGTCTGAGTTGCTCTGCCTGTAACCAACCTTCCGCATGAACTGTGAAAATCTTCCAAACCAAGCACGAGGTGACTGTTTGAGACCATACAGAGACTTTCTCAATTTGCATACAAACTCACCAGGAGAAGCAACTACATACCCTGGTGGGAGGCTCATGTATACTTCCTCGGCTAACTCTCCATGCAGAAATGCATTCTTGACATCAAATTGTCGGAGTGGCCAGTTTAAATTAGCAGCGAACGAGAGCAGAACCCGAATAGTATTCATCTTGGCAACAGGAGCAAAAGTTTCATCATAGTCTATACCATATGTCTGAGTAAATCCCTTTGCTACAAGACGTGCTTTGTATCGATTCACTGATCCATCTGCATTATGCTTCACGGTAAACACCCAACGACAACCTACAGCCTTCTTGCCTTGTGGTGGAGGCACAAGTTGCCAAGTACTGTTCTTCTGCAACGCCTCCATCTCTTCATCCATAGCCTTCCTCCACTTTGGAACCCCCAATGCATCCTGCACTTTGTTAGGTACTGATACAGCAGATATTTGATTCACAAATGATGCATATGACTTAGACAACCTCCTAGTGGACATATAGTTGGCTACTGGATATGTTGATTTGGCAGTAAGAGTAGGTTCATATTTTTTGGCTGATTGACCTCGAGTGGTCCTATGTGGTAATTCATATTTCTCACCATCAGACTCACTACTACTAGTATCAGTGGATGGACATACCTCAAATGAATGATCTTCAGTACCAGGAAGCTGTGGGTCAGGGGTAGAAGCAATGACAGGAGGGGCAGTTGTGTCTTCAACCTCATTCTGAGTGATGGAAACTGGTGCTTCTGCTGCTGGAGGAGGCAAGCTAATAGTTTCAACCGGATCAGTCAAAATACCTCCTGGCTGTGTGCCTTCTCCTTCTCCCTCTGATTCCTCCCCCTCTCCATGATATAGCTCTTCAAAATATGAATTCTCCCCCTGAAGAGCTGTATCTGAAGAGGAGAAATAACTCATGTCTTCAAAGAAAGTAACATCCATAGTGACATAATACTTTCTGGTGGGTGGATGATAACACTTGTACCCCTTCTGATGACCGCCGTAGCCAACAAACACACACTTAAGGGCCCGAGCATCCAACTTAGACCTCTGATTTTTGGGTACATGGACAAAGGCAACACAACCAAAAACACGAGTTGGAAGATTGTGAAAAGATGGTAAGGAGACATGAGAGGCGAGAACCTCAAATGGAATTTTGCCCTGAAGGACACTAGATGGAAGACGATTGATAAGATGAGAGGAAGCATGTATAGCATCGCCCCAAAGATACTTAGGCATATGAGCACTAAAAAGAAGGGCACGAGCCATATCAAGTAAATGACGGTTTTTCCGTTCTGACACTCCATTCTGTTCTGGTGTTTGTGGACACGTGGTTTGGTGAACAATCCCATGGTTTTGAAAAAACTCTTGGAACACATGATTAACATACTCCCCCCATTGTCTGAACGAAGGACTTTAATGGTGCTATGATATTGTGTCTGAACAAGATTACGAAAGGTTTGAAAAGCAGGGAAGACTTCATCTTTGGTTTTAAGAAGAGCAACCCATGACAGTCTTGTACAATCATCAATAAACAACACAAAATATCGCATACCCGAGACAGTAGGCTCTCGAGAAGGTCCCCAAACATCAGAATGAATCAACTCAAAAGGAATAACACTTTTATTAGAAATACTAGGAGAATAAGTAGCACGATGACTCTTGGCCAAGACACATGTTTCACAATGTAAAACTGACTCATCCACACCAATAAACAGAGTAGGCATGGTTTTCTTCATAAGACTAAAAGATGGATGCCCTAAACGGCGATGCCACAACCAAATCTCACTTAGCTTATCAGAAGTCGAAGTCAAAGCGGCTCGGGACGGTGCTCCTGGTTTCTCTCCTGCGTATGTCTGATCCAGATGGAACAACCGGCCCCTCAGATACCCCCGACAAACTATCTCCCTGGTGAGAAGATCCTGAAAAATCACATACATAGGATAAAAGGTTACAGAGCATTTAGACTCAGTGTTCAATTGTGGGACAGATATCAAGTGATGAGATAAGTCAGGCACATATAACACATTATGAAGTTCTAAGGTAGGAGTAAGACGCACTGACCCTGACCGTAACACAGGAAAAGCCTCACCATTGGCATTGGTCACATAGGACACTGATGGGGAAGACAATTCAGTAAAATATGATTTATCATAAGTCATATGATCGGAGGCACCCGAATCAATAATCCATGTATCAGAACCAACAAAGTTAGAAATCTGTAAAGCCATACCAATTTTACCTCGACCAGCTATAGAGGCTGTAGGAGTAGCTCCACCTGCTGTATGATGATCTTGGCCAGCCACTCCATAGAAATCTGGTTCTTGGACCAAGTGAACCGTAGCTGCTTTCCCCTTAAGGCGATAACCTTGTTTTTTAGGTTTAAGATGTGGATTCAACTTCCAACAAGTCTCCCGAACATGCCCAAGATCGTTGCAATAAGAGCATTGAGGACGAGGACGGTTGGAGAAGCCTTGCGGGAAACCTTGCTGATGAAGTGGGGCTGAACTCTGTTGCTGAAGGAAAGGTGCAGGTGACTTGGCCTGAGTGGCTAGGCTAGATACTTCAACCTGTGCATGTTTGACACTTTCCTGCTGAGACTCATCCTTGCGGATGTATGTAAAAGTTGTGTTCAAACTAGGAGGGTCTGTCATTCTGAGCAATTCTCCCTTGGCACTGCTATGCTTCTCATCAAGCCCTCTCAGGAAGACATGAACCCTTTCTAGCTCCTTCTCCTTCTGGTACCACACAAGATCTTCCTGATTCTTGATCTTGCAGGGACGCTTCTGATCAATTTCAGCCCATACATTCTTCAGCTTGGTGAAAAAACACTGACACTGGTTGCCCATTCTGTTGCATTCCTGCAGCTTTGCACATGAGTTCATGAACCTGTATAAAATCAGACTCATTTGTATAGAGATCTCCTAACGTCTTCCATATTGCCTCAGCAGTGGCACATTCCTCTACCATCTGTAGCACATCATCAGTCATGGCTCTAAATAAAATAGACATTACTAACCCATCATCATCTTCCCACTTAGCATAGGCTTCTATGTCATCTTCACTAGGAACCTTGATTGTTCCTGTCACATGTCCCATCTTGTGTATCCCGCGAAGATAAACGGACATAATCTTCTTCCATGTTCGGAAATTGGTACCAGTGAGCTTGGTACCACCAAAAGAACCACCCTCTAGGCTCTTAACAGAGACCTCAACATTCTGAACCTCAGTGGTCTTAGAACCCTGACCTTCACTTTGATCACCACCCATCACAACAATACAGTAACAAAGAACACAGAGTATGCAGCGGAAAAAAAACGAAAAAAAGGGTATTCCAACAATTGCAGCGATATATATGATTTTTTTTTTTTTTTTTTTTGAAAATTATTGGGTGACTGAGTTGGTCGAGTTGACCGAGTTACCGGGTGGATTGGGTGACCGGGTTGATTGGGTGACCGAGGTACCGAGTTGCTGGTCTGACCGAGAGGAGACGGACGACTGGAAGCGGGCGACGCAGGACTGGGTCGAAGTCACTATCGTGGACGTCGACCGAAGAGATTCGGCGATCTGAGGCGAGCTTCGGCGATCTGCGGCGAGCTGCGATCTTCGGTGATCTGAGACGAGCTGGAGGCGTTGCAGATCGATCTGATGTCAGACGAAGGCGGTCTGGGACGGAAGACGAGGCCGGTCTGGACTGAAGGTCAGGGAGAAGGGCGCCGGTGATCTAAGACGGACCGGAGCGATCTGTCTTTTGCTGAAGATGAGGCCGAGCGAGCGAACGACTGAAGAGACTGAAGAGGACGTCGAAAGACGTCGTTTCAAGGCTCCAAAGAATTGGCTTTTAACCCAATTGTTTTTCCTCAGATTGGGAAAAAGCTGAAAGAAAGAGACAAAGTCCTTTTCGGATCTTTGCTCTGATACCAAGTCAAATAGGACAAGATTGAGAGAATAAACTTTTCTGATATTCTATTACACCCATTCTGTGGTGTATATAAACGGATTACAATCGTACTACACCTATTGTGTACTACTGTACTACAACACATACAAGGTAAGTATTTACAACAATATATTCCCTTGTTGCCTATTCCTAATAGGTAACGATGACTCACACTAACACCTTAGTGGTTAACCTTGGAGATCTTATACAGGCGAGTTTAAGCATCATTGTTTCTATCTTACTAAATAACACAATTGATTTTTTATTTATTTAACGGAAAAGAATTACTATCTTGATCCCCATAGTTTGAGTAATTTTTCACTTTTATCTCTGTTAATTCAATATCATCAGTCTTATTTTTAGAGTTAAATTAATAGTCGCACCTGCAGCCAATCTTAATTGTGACCATTAATATACTATAATGATACTACAGAGAAACTCGAAATGGTCGAGTACACAACGAACAAAATTTCTAAGTTGCAATTAGTAAAAAAAGAAGAAAAGGAGAATGCTGTTATATTATGATTGCACAGACCACACAGGTCTATTTTATGCTAAAGGCGTGTATAGGATCTTATGTTTACTGTTTAGTATATGTTTCATTCTCGATTCAATCTAGCTAGTTTTCTGTTTTGGAATTTCATGTTGAATAGAATTCTTTTGAAGTTGCAGCTTCTATCAAATGACAGATTCAAGAGTGTAGAGCACAGGGTACTGGCAAACCGTAAAGGTCCAAGAATATCAGTTGCAAGCTTTTTCAGCACAGGAATGCTGCCATTGACCAAGCTCTATGGACCCATCAAGGAGTTATTATCAGAAGATAATCCTCCAAAGTACAGGGAGACAACTGTGAGGGACTTTAATGTCTACTACAAAGAAAAAGGCCTTGATGGGAAGTCTGCCTTGTCTCATTTTAAGCTTTGAACTTGGAGAGGAGGAACCCTGCCAAGAACACTAGGTGTGCCACTAAATTATACACTTATAGCAGTACTCATACATCGGGTGCTTTGACTGTAATAGTTATAAGTAATGTACTTGTTTTTTTTTTTTGTTACAATAAGTGGTGTACTTGTTACTAATGTGTTTGGCTATGATTTCCCTTTCCTCAAACTCATGTGCAAATGACATGCATTGTAAAGAAGACATTGAAGAGCTTGTTGAGATGACCGGATTATTTAGAGTAATATGCTGAAGATCGAGTTTCTGTTGGAGTGTTTGGCTACTATGATCTCTATTTGGAGTAATAACTTTTTATATATCTGTTTGTATATATTGCAGCTAATAATCACTGTAACTCTATGTTGTTATTTATAAGTACCATGTTCAGAATCAATGGCCAACTACCACTTGATCAGTTGATCAACTAATTAGGGTCAAAGACTGGCTTTTCGGCAATAATAGGTTTGGTCACCACAGAAATTAATACTATGGTGTCAACTTGCAATTTCTCTGCAACTTCAGTCATTTTAAAATGATATTCTCAGCTCACATCAAACACTATCAGGTTTGAATCATGACTTTGCCTCAGACCAAGATGGTAGCTACCAACAGAAATGTGGTTCCAACAAACTATGACAGAACAAGTGAACTAGAAACTTTTGATGACACAAAGGAAGGTGTTACAGGCCTTGTTGATGCTGGCATAACTGAGATCCCTCGAATTTTTTATCATCCACCTGATGACTCCTCCATTAACAATACCTCTGATTCAGAGGAAGCTCAGTTTACCATTCCAGTCATAAACCTCTAAGGTCACCTAGATCCAACTAAACAAAAGGAGATTGTTGCAGAAGATGGAATAGCATCAGAGACTTGGGGCTTCTTTCTTACTCTTCCATTACTATCATGCTTGTCCACAACCAGAGTTAACAATAGGCACAAGCAAGCATGCAGATAATTCCTTCATGACTGTCATTCTGCAAGATAATGTTGGTGGTATTCAAGTCCTTCACCAGAACAAATGGATTGATGTACCCCATGTACCGGGTGCTTTAGCGGTTAACATTGGAGATCTGGTACAGGCAAGCTTTAGCTTTTATCTATCTAAATAACACAATCGAGTTGAAATGGTGAAGTCAAGTTAAACAATGAACATATTTCTGAGTTGCAATAATTAAGAAAGAAAATACTGTTATACTATGATTTCACAGATCATGTATGTCTATTCTAGTTGGCTGGTCTAGGATGTTATGTTTAGAATATGTCTCAGTACTTACTTCAGTCTAGTTTCCTGTTGGGATTTTCATGTTGATTGAATAGAGATCTTTTGAGGTTGCAGCTTATATCAAATGATAGATTCAAGAGTGTAGAGCACAGGGTACTGGCAAACCAGAGAGGTCCTAGGGTATCAGTTGCAAGCTTTTTCAGCACAGGAATGCTGCCATCGACAAATCTCTAAAGACCAATCAAGAAGTTATTATCAGAAGACAATCCTCCAAAGTACAGGGCGACTACTGTTAGGGACTATGTTGCCTACTTTAATGAGAAAGGCCTTGATGGTACCTCTGCTTTGTCTCATTTTAAGCTTTGAACTTGGAGGAGGATCTTAATTGCCTTGCCATGAACACTAGGTGTGCTACTAAATTATACACTTACAGCAGTACTCTTTAGGCATACATTATTTGCTTTAATTGTAATAGTTATGAGTGATATACTTGTTAATGTGCAAATGACATTCGAAAAAAGATAATGAAGAGCTTGTTGAGATGACCAGGTTATTTAGAATAATATGATGAAGAGCTTCTGTGGAAATGAGGTTCCAACAAAGTATCACAGAACAAATGAACTAAAAGCTTTTAATGACACAAAGGAAGGTGTTAAAGGCCTTTTCGATGCTGGCATTAGCGAGATTCCTCGAATTTTTTGTCATCCACATGATGAGTACTCCATTAAACAATACCTCTTATTCAGAGGAAGCCTGGTTTACCAATACAGTCATAGACCTCAAAGTTCTCCTAGATCCAACTAAGCGAAAGGAGAATGTTGCACATGTTGGAGAAACATCAGAGACTTGTGGTCGACATACGAGTTCTTCTGCAGGCAAATATTAGCATCTTGTTCTTTATCTTTTCTAGGTTATAGATTGAACTGTTTCTTCAATTAGATAGAAACTACATTGTTTAAATGTTTGACATTTTAAGCTATTCACTTGCCTATTAGTCTCTCTAGAATGTTGAGTGCTTTAAACTTTTAATTAAGTTGATTTTCCTAGTCTGTTTACTATACTGGCGCCATGGATAGAATTCTTTTGGGGTTTTTCAGCTTATATAAAATGATAGATTCAAAAGTGTAGAACACAGGGTATAGGCAAACCAAGAGTATCGGTTGTGAGCTTTTTTCAGCACAGGAATGCTGCCATCTACAAAGCTTTACGGATTGATCAAGCAATTATTGTCAGTAGACAATGCTCCAAGGTACAAGGAGACTACTGTGAGGGACTACTTTGTGTACAGCAGCCAGAAAGGCCTCGATGTCAATGGTCTGTAGCGTGTGTTACTATTATTTTGAGTTTTAAATATATTTTCCCACTACATTTTAAGGTTTAGGGTGGAAGCATGCTAGGCTGCAAGTGGGGCGGATGCTGCAGGGATCCCCCTGGTAGTAGGAGGTCTCTAGTTCGAACCCCAGCTTGTGAAAAACATCACTTGGGGAGGGGCCATACCCAAGTTGCTCTCGGCCCTGGAGTGGTAGCTCAATCGTCCACCATTTAAAAAAATTTCACTAAAGGTTGCAAGGACTGTGTTTTAGAAATATTGATTTTTTCAGCTTCATATGTAGAAAAACACATTTGAACTTTTGTCAAATAGTGCAACTTGTAGATATCCAATTAAGGATACAGTGACTTTTTGCCATTCTCCTTTGTGTGGCCACAGAAGTATATCGCTTAGTGTTTACTTGCAGTCCTCAAACACTTTTGGTATTAATCTTATTTGTCAAGCCTAAGATGCATGCATTAAGCTTTACCATAGCACAGACCAAGATGGTAGCTACCAACAGAACCGAGGTTCCAACCAACTATGACAGAAAAAGTGAACTGAAAGCTTTTGATGACACAAAGGAAGGTGTTAAAGGCCTTGTTGATGCTGGAGTAACTGAGATTCCTCGAATTTTTCATCATCCACCAGATGAGTACTCCATCCATGATTTCAGTGATCCAGAAGAAACCCAATATAGCATTCCAGTCATTGATATTGAAGGCCTTTCCGATTCAACTAAACAAAAGGAGATTGTTGCAAAAGTTGGAGAGGCATCAGAGACCTGGGGCTTCTTTCAGATAGTCAACCATGGAATACCTGTTGATGTTCTTGAAGAGATAAAAAATGGGGTCCGTCGGTTTTTTGAGCAGGACTCTGAGGTGAAGAAACAGCTTTATGGTCGCGATCACTTCAGGAATCCTGTGCTCTATAATAGCAACTTTGATCTGTATAGTGCACCGGCGACTAATTGGAGAGATACTTTTTCATGTTACATGGATCCAACTCCTACTAAGCGAGAAGACTTGCCAGACGTATGCAGGTATGTGACAAGGAAGCTCTTCATATATATTTTATCCTGTAATTAGTAACTTTATGGCAGTAGTGTTTTCCTATATTTTATACTACAACTGTTTTTGATTTTCTGTCAAGAACAACCATAGGAATCAAGAACATATGTTTTCATGCGCTTTTGTGTTTCCATCTTGTAGAGACGTACTTGTTGAGTACTCGAACCAAGTAATGAAGTTGGGGAAGCTATTGTTCGACTTGTTGTCTGAAGCTCTTGGATTGAAGCCGAGTCACTTGAATGACATAGATTGTACTGAGGGGCATCTGTTAGCAGGCCATTACTATCCCCCTTGTCCACAGCCAGAACTAACTCTAGGCGCAACCAAACATGCTGATAATGCCTTTCTTACTGTTCTTCTGCAAGACCATATTGGTGGTCTTCAAGTCCTTCACCAGAACAAGTGGTTTGATGTACCGCCCGTGCACGGTGCTCTTGTGGTTAATATTGGAGATCTTCTGCAGGCAAGAGTATATAAGGATTATTCTTCTTAATCTTTTTCAAGCTATAGATGGAACTTTTTATAGAGAAATGTTTGATCATGTTGTTTCAATTCTGCCAACTGTAATCAGCTAACGGTTTCATTAAGGCCAGATTGATTTGGATTTTCGTCAAATGGCATGCACGCGAAAGGCTTTTTCGGTCTTGGATACCCTAGTGCTGTGGTTCCCAGAATTGATTTGGCAAAAATCCTGATTTGACCTTAATTAATTGCAACTGTTAAGTAATTACAGGAATCCATATGATAAATTTGTAAACTACAGACCCAAAGAATAGAAAGATACCTCAAACTACATTGACTAAATATAGGCCATAACTTGGAAAAGTACCTTATGATTCCACATGTATATGTACATTCTTAGTTATTGCCTATTAGCTACGCTATGAGTATATCTAGCATGCGCTTGTTGATGCTTTTCAAATTCTTAATTTGATTCAGTTACCTATTTTCTGTTTACTATACTGAATACAATTCTTTTGGTGGTTTCAGCTTATATCTAATGACAGATTCAAGAGTGTAGAACACAGGGTGCTGGCAAACCTTAGAGGTCCACGAGTATCGGTTGCAAGCTTTTTTTGCACAGGATTGCTGCCATTAACAAAACTCTATGGACCCATCAAGGAGTTGCTATCAGCAGACAATCCTCCGAAGTACAGGGAGACTACTGTTAGGGACTATTTTGCCTACTTCAATCAAAAAGGCCTCGATGGTACCTCTGCCTTGTCTCATTTTGAGCTTTGAACTTGGAAACAAACAAGCATCACCGCAGTGAAATCCATTCTGTGTTTGGCGAACATTTCTTTTGTGTTGAAAATGCAACGAAACTTTCAAGCACCAATAAGCTGTAGTTATTTGTCCAACAAAATGTAAACTCAGCTGCTATTGTTAGTTTGGTTTGTTTCTAGAAAGATTCAACAACAGCTACAGAAGGCAACAAATTCATTAGCAAAATTGAGATAACAAAAACAGTTTGGCTTGATCTATAATTCTTTTGATTACAACTTGTCTGAAACTACAGAAAGACAACAAACACCTTACAATTGGTTTCGGACAGAATAGTTCTCCTTGATCTATAATTCTCCTAAATGCAACTTATATAGAACCAAACCACATGCAGCAGCAAGATTTGGTAATCCGGTGGTCCAATTTCTACACCATTGGAGATTTTCTACAGACAAGTATAATATAATTCACTAGTGGTTAACATTATTCTTCATCAGAACAATTGTTTTTTTATCTTTATAAATAAAACAATTGAGGTAATTTGGTTCTCGTTGTTTGAGTAGTACTTTTTCACTTCTCTCTTTCTACATGGATGTTTTGTCAATTAAGTTGGCGGATATGTTGATATGGTCTTAATTTTACTGTTGATACAGTGTACGGAGATGATTGAAATGGTGAACAAAATTTGTAAGTCGGCAAAAAGAGAGAGAAAGAAAAGGGAATACTGTTACATATGATTGTACAGAGCACTCGCTGCCTTCTGCTCGCTGCACACTGCAGCCCTTCGCCCAGCGTCCCCACCTGCTGCCTGCTGCACACCTGTGAACCAGTCCACGCCCACGCACCAGCCTGCACAACGATCCAATCCGCAGCAGAAAAGAAGAAAACGCACCCACGCCCAAGCAGCAGAAAAGAACAGAGGAAAGAAAGAAAGAAGAAGAAGACCGAAGGGAAAAAAGAAGAAGAAAAAAAAACAGAGAGGGGACCCAGCCCAAGAAAAAAAAAAAAAAAGGAAAGGGGACCCAGCCGGCCCAGAAAAAAAAAAGAGAAAGAAGTAAAACAGAGAGGAAAGCCCAAAGAACAGATGGTCCAGAAAGGAAAAAAAAAACACGCCTGCTCCAACACGCGCGTCCTCAAGCCAAGAACCATCACGTAAGTTTTTGTGAATTAAAGTTGTTGCTTTCATGTATTTTAAATTCCTTTTATTTTCTGCAAATATTGGAATATATGTTGTCAAATGATTTTGATATTTAACAAAGCGGAATTGTGGGGATTCACGCTTAACGAACTAAGAGTATTCGTATGAACTAAGAGTGTTCTTTTCTTTTCTTGTATTTGGAGAAGTTTAGGCCTTATGTCCCCTTCTCCCTATAATTTGTACTCTCTTTTTATCAATAGTAATTTTCTTATGGAGCTTACTATTTGTATTCTCATTGTGATGATTTCTACAACTTATGAATGAACGAACTGATGTCTATATATATATATATATATATATATATATATATATATAAACAAATCACTTTTAGACTCAAAATTGATGTAAAAGAATGATAAACAAATCACTTGGAAAAACAAAACTGATGTTACAGAAAGACAGAGACATCGATTCTATGTAAGACGCATATGTCAAATATGGATAAAGAAATCGAAAGCTTGACGGAAGTGATGTCATAATAAGAAAAGAAATCAATTTTTTACAAATTAACTGATGTCTAGACCTCATTTTATACATCGAAATCTAGTAAGAAACCGATCTGTATAATTATCTTAGACATCGCTAAAAACCGATGTCTGGATTTTCCGGATCTTTCTCATCACCCACTAAGACATCGGTCGGAAATGTTTTTCTCATCGGTTTTTGGCCGATGTCTGAGGGCATAATTCTAGTAGTGATTCCATTCTCCTACAACAAGTAAAATGATTTCCTACTATTGGAGCAATAAGTTGTTATAGTAAACAACTAGAGTTTGTACAAAGAAGATCAACACTAAACGCTTCAGTACGGCGGATGCAGTTTGAAAGCTCCCATCAGCAGATATGGTCTGTAGCGTGTGTTACTATTATTTTGAGTTTTAAATATATTCTCCCACTACATTTTAGGGTTTTAGGGTGGAAGCATGCTAGGCTGCAAGTGAGGCGGATGCTGCAGGGATCCCCCAGGTAGTAGGAGGTCTCTAGTTCGAACCCTAGCTTGTGAAAAACATCATTTGGGGAGGGGCCATACCCAAGTTGCTCTTAGCCCTGTAGTGGTAGCTCAATCGTCCACCGTTTAAAAAAAAAAAAATCACTGAAGGTTGCAAGGACTGTTTTAGAAATATTGATTTTTTCAGCTTCATGTGTAGAAAAACACATTTGAACTTTTGTCAAATAGTGCAACTTGTAGATATCCAATTAAGGATACAGTGACTTTTTGCCATTCTCCTTTGTGTGGCCACAGAAGTATATCGTTTAGTGTTTACGTGCCGTCCTCAAACACTTTTGGTATTAATCTTATTTGTCCAGTCTAAGATGCATTAAGCTTTACCATAGCACAGACCAAGATGGTAGCTACCAACAGAAATGAGGTTCCAACCAACTATGACAGAAAACATGAACTAAAAGCTTTTGATGATACAAAGGAAGGTGTTAAAGGCCTTGTTGATGCTGGCATAACCGAGATTCCTCGAATCTTTTATCATCCACCTGAGGAATGCTCCATTCACAATACCTCTGATTCGGAAGAACTCCGGTTTAGCATTCCAGTCATAGACCTCGAAGGCCTCTTCGATCCTACTAAAAGAAAGGAAATTGTTGCAGCAGTTGGAGATGCATCAGAGACTTGGGGCTTCTTTCAAATTTCCAATCATGGAATACCTTTTGATGTGCTGGAGGAGATTAAGGATGGGGTACGTGGGTTTTATGAGCAGGATAGTGAAATGAAGAAACAGTTTTATACTCGTGATCACTCCAGTGGTCCAGTCGTCTACAACAGCAACTTTGATCTGTATAGTGCACCGGTAACTAATTGGAGGGATACTTTTTTGTGTTATATGGCTCCTACTACTCCTAAGACAGCAGACTTGCCAGAAGTATGCAGGTACTTGCATAAGTGTTCAACTCTTTTATCTCTGTGCTATACTTGGTAAGTATATGACTGTGTTTAGTTTATTCTGATTCCATTGTCAATTAGATGGTATGATTATGTTTTGACATTTCCACTTTGGTAACTAGCTAAGAGCTAGGGACGCTATACATTGACCAGCTTAAGGGTATAGGTGTGTTGGACAACAGACCCATCAGATAAGTACTTGTAATAATTATACAGATGGGTAGGCAGCATCACATAACAAGCTAGTCTCTGCTAGTACTTGGCCTGTGTCAGAACTGGCTCAGTCGCTTATCTGATGTTAACGTTAGTGATCCGTGGGGATCTCTAGTTAGCTTTAGAGAGAGAGAGAGAGAGAGAGAGAGAGAGAGAGAGAGAGTGACACAAGATGTATAGTGGTTCGCCTCCGCATGAGCGGGAGACTACGTCCACTTGAAAGCTATACTAGTGTGTCGAGCCTTGCGGCCTAACAAGATTACAAGAGATGTAATTCATGGTGTTTAAGTGGGAGGAGGCATTCCTTTTATAGGTGAAGGAATGCTCTTCCTTTACATGGTTTTCGATGTGGGACAAGCAACCACACAATTCTAGCTAGTCCAAGAAGCATGTAGAAAGCCATGTTGTGGAGGCCTCTTGGCAAGGGCGGGAACGTGGCTTCCCGGCGACGGATTTGCCTATTCCGGATACCATGGCGTAGCTTGAACATAGGGCTACACGATGGATGTCGCGGTTGGGCCTTGCCATGTCTCGTGGATGTCCCAAAGTGGGTGTTACTTATGCTTGGTGATGTAGAGAACTAGCTTGCTAGTGTAGGTATAAACAAGTCCCCGAAGTCCCCGAGTAAGAGTAGCTTCTTGGTTGGGGAGTTCAAATCATGAAGTCATCAAGCATAAGTAATATCCGAGAGGCGCACGGCCCCTACAAGTCCCCGAGCTCCGCAAGCAAGAAGGGACTCGCTATCCTGTATCACAAAAGATAAAAATTCGTAAGTGCATGAGAGAATGGGGCGTCGCCTCGCCGCATGGCTGTAGGTCGTAGACCATAGATTCGTGGAGCCCGGAGGCTAGACCATATGTAAGAAAACGTGAAAAAGTGTAGTGCCCGGAGGCTAGACCACATGTATGAAGCATTGTGAACCAAGAGCGTAACTAAAGCATGGTGGATAAGTGGAGCGATTTAGGTGTTCGAGCAAGTTGGGTGTAGGCGCTGTATGAGCGTGCGGGGCGTAGCCCAAGCGAGTCCCGGCCATGCTTTGATACCCAAGCGAGTCATAACCGTTTCGCAAGCGTTTATCCGAGCATGTTTAATTGAGCTATAAGTGTCACAAGGTTCTAGATGAATGTCACATGAAAGTGAATTTAAGCATGTATGTGTGTAGCATGTACTTGTAGGAAAGTTGGTAATAACATTTTGTAGGCATGCTTAATGGTCATGGAGACATGTATAGACATGACAATAGCTCTAATTGCAAGAGCGTAAGAGATAAGATAGTGACTTATCTTGTGCCAATTTGGAGCGAGTTGGAGTTGGCATTGATATGAGTACCCAAATCATGTTGGAGTTGTCCAAACATGACGCTCCCTTGCTCCGGTGAAGTTCCTGAGTAGAAGGGCGATGATTTCGCTATTTGGAGAAGTGATCGGCGGTTATTCCTCTTTAACATAAGATAAAAGAAATAATTAGCACTTCGATCATGTGTACAATTGCAATTTTGAATTGTCATCAATTACCAAGCGCAAATAGGAAGCTCACATAAGAGTTGCATGTAGAGATTGATGGTATTGATATTTAATTGCAATCATACATGAATATTTGGAATAGCAGATAAGTTAAAAGCTAGCTAGCTTGCATATATAATTGACTAACTTATCACCTAAGAACGTGTGCTGCAGGTGATGTATATAGAATACATATGTAGCTTCTGTGGCAGGAAGCTGACTATGCCACGTGTGGTGTCACATTAATTTAGTGTATAAAGGCAAGCATAATAGGTGTGTGGTTGTGGGTCTTTCAAAAGCGTAGCCGACAGTGTGCACACATGTAAGTTAAGACGCTAGCTGTTTAAGTACGCAACGACACATGCCAGGGCACCCCAGACTTCGAACAAAGCAGTCACTCAGGCAAAGACTCAATATAAATACCATCTCTGATTGCAGATATGTTCGAAGAGCAGTAACCACAGAGATATTCAAAGCGTTGAGTTTTTATTAACTGAAGTCAGATGTCAATTGAAGATACTTATCTAGATTTGGAGATTGCTTGATAGAAGCTGTGTTAGTGGCCGGATGATTCAGCTGGTAAGAGTGGAGAGGGAAGATCGTTTGGTGTCCAGATCCTCTCCATGGGTGTCCAGATCAAGTGGAGGCTGCCTAGCGGTGAAGCTTTCCGACGGTGAAGCTCAGCGGAGCTTTGGCCGGCGGAGGAGGCTGGGAGGAGGTCTGGCGGAGCGGTGCAGAGAGTGCGGACCGCTGGGCATAGCTAGCGGTGGTGTGCCGCTGATGGAGATCGGCGGATGAGTTGCTCAGCGAACGTTCCGGCGGAGCCCCGGGACACCAGCGGGGGTTACTGATGCTCCGGCAAGGTTGTGAGCACCTGGAGCTGGCAGAGGATGATGCTCGACGGTAGCTGGCGGTATTGATGCAGGTCTAGCTGAGAAGTCCGGCGGAGCCTTGGAGTGCAGCGGACCGGAGCTCAGCGGAGGCCTGTAGTGGGCGGAACTTCGAAGTTGGGCGGAGTTATCCAAAGCTTGTCAAGTTCAGTTGACGGTAATGAACCAAATGGTTGAGTTGGTAGAACTGAAGCTTAGCGGAGAGGATGGCCAGCGGAGACCCAGAGCTGCGCTGTGACAGACTTGGAGATTTGGGAAACTGCAGCAGAGAAGTTGGGCGGAGAGCGCAGCAGTGAGCTAGTGGAGTCGTGCCGGAAGAGTTCGGCAGAGGCTGCCAGCGAGCTATGCTACGAGCAGTGCAGCGGAGCGGAGCCTTCTTGCTGAGATGGCTAGTGGAGCTGCAGTTGCGGTTTGGCGGAGCGGAGGTTCCGAGCTGGCGTTCAACGGAGCGGAGTCTGAGCTTGAGTCCGGCGGAGATGCAAGTTGGGCGGAGCGGAGGAGTTGCAGCTGGCGGAGCTGCAAGTTGGGCGGCATTTGGAACTCAGCGGAGGGGAGAAGAAGAGTTTGGCGGAGGTGGTTGGGTGAGGTCCCTAGCCTCGCTAGCGGGGTCGCTGGGCCGTCAGCGCTAGTGCGTGCTGTTGCTGGCGGTGGGTTGGCCTTGCTAGCGCCAGGCCCTGGAGTTGGACTGAAACTGGGAAGCTTGCCCTGCCGGTGACTGGAATTTACCGCTGCCTGGAACTACGCCGCGGATTGGAGCTCCACCGCCGACTAGAGCTTCGCCGCTGACTGAAGCGCCGAAGTTCGCCTTTCCGCTGACTAGAGTTTGTCGCTGGCGGTTTGGCAGTAGAGCTCGCTGGCGGTATAGCTAGTTAGAGGGGCCGGTGGAGCTTGCCAGCTAGAGCTAATGCCTGACGTATCAATGCTGATGATGGTTCCGGAGTGCCAGGGTGTCCACAGCAGTTCTCTGGGTGTCCAGAGTAAATTGGTACAATTGCTTTTGTGTTGCCGCCAAGGATGGGTTTACCGCCAAAGATGGGATACCTTCGGGCTTTACCCATTCACCGCCAAGGATGATTGGCTTGATTTTTTTTTTTTTTTTTTTTTTTTTTTAGTCAGCGTTGACCAGACGTTGACCGGACCGTATGGGAGTTGACCGACTCCGCTGGGCGTTGACCGAACCCGCTGGGCGTTGACCGGACCCGCCGGGCGCTGACCAACCATTGACCGGCCCCAACTTGATGTTGAACGAGCGTTGACTCGACACTTTCGGGTCAAAGTTCGTGGTAGGTGACGAAGCCTTTGTGTTGGCTTCCCACAGACGGCGCCAATGTTAACGTTAGTGATCCGTGGGGATCTCTAGTTAGCTTTAGAGAGAGAGAGAGAGAGAGAGAGAGAGAGTGACACAAGATGTATAGTGGTTCGCCTCCGCATGAGCGGGAGACTACGTCCACTTGAAAGCTATACTAGTGTGTCGAGCCTTGCGGCCTAACAAGATTACAAGAGATGTAATTCATGGTGTTTAAGTGGGAGGAGGCATTCCTTTTATAGGTGAAGGAATGCTCTTCCTTTACATGGTTTTCGATGTGGGACAAGCAACCACACAATTCTAGCTAGTCCAAGAAGCATGTAGAAAGCCATGTTGTGGAGGCCTCTTGGCAAGGGCGGGAACGTGGCTTCCCGGCGACGGATTTGCCTATTCCGGATACCGTGGCGTAGCTTGAACATAGGGCTACACGATGGATGTCGCGGTTGGGCCTTGCCATGTCTCGTGGATGTCCCAAAGTGGGTGTTACTTATGCTTGGTGATGTAGAGAACTAGCTTGCTAGTGTAGGTATAAACATCTGATATCGGAGGGGTTTTAGGGTAGAATGCCATGGACATGAAGAATCATATTTCGAATAAGAGAGTGTGATCTCTTGGTTTCGTCTATGAATGAGTGAGCAACGAATATTACTATAGGCTAGTCGGTTGGCTTGAATTAAGAAAACCCTGTGCCTAGCAATACGTTGTATTGAAGAAATTACCATTCTGTATAAAGAAACCTTCTATTTAACTAGTTTCAAGCCATTTACAATTCGATAAAGGAATTGGTCATTAAAGAAATAAAATTGCAGATATGTTATATTGTAATAGTAATAAGCGTGTGTATACCCTAGACACCCGTATGATATACTATTGTTTTAGGAGAAACAAGATTGTATATATGACTGCCTCATGTTGATGTTTTTGTAGTTATAGGTTATGGTAATGAAAGAAAATGCTTCAATTTACGTTTTCCTTTAGACTTTATTTGCCCCCCAAGAAGTGTGCAAATGGGTTTGATCATATAAGCCTTTAGGATACAGTGAAGCCTAACAATCCTATTATTGTTGATCGGTATCTTGCACTTACGAAGATCAACCCAACACTCGATCAAAGGTTTTTAAGAGGCTCAAGGTTGCTAGAAACTATATCTGCAATTTTATTGTTTCTAGATTTTATCTTTGTAAGAGAGATGAAGATTGATTGAATGACTTGAAAGAAAGAAGTAGAGAAGAGAGAATACAAGGTTGCTTGATATGCAAATCTGCAGAGAACAACTATCCCGTATATATAGGAGTAGTCATGCCTTTTGAAATGATATCATACCCCTTCACCAAGAATTATGTATAATTGCCAACTGATATATTTTGAATTGAGTTCAAAATTAGCATATACAATAATTAATCTGAAACACCATTTCAATATATACACACCTCTTGGTTGTGTGTGTGTGTGTGTGTGTCATACTACTTCACATTTCTTTTATAATTTGAAAATCTTTCTAACAATCCTTCATCATTTTCAAAATATAAATGTGTGTGTGTGTGTGTGTATATATGAGTTTAAAATATTTTGGAAAATCCTTGAGTGAAATCTTGGAAAACATAGTGCATAAACTAAGGTGTCTTGTGGACTTAAACCTTAGCTTAGTGAGAATATATCAAAGTTAAATCAGGATGGCAAAATAGCACTGCTTTGAACTTGCTATCCTATTGTGACTTAACGGGACATATTTCACACACTAGTTTTCTACTTCTTTCGAGTGTTTTTAAAAGCCGACACGTGGATTGGCCTTGTGTCTTATATCCTTTTCATAACTACTCTAAAGACTATCCCAAGTCGCATAAAAGGTGGCACCACATTCACACTCATATAGGTAAGCATGTAGTGCCCCTGTAACTATAGTGTTGCCTTCCATCATGCTTATTGAGAGTTTTATAAACTCAACCTCCACCATTCATTACAGGTACCAAGCACTCTTACCTTGGGTTGGATTTGATATATATGTATAAATATATATTCAATTTATATTAGTGCTTGCAATCACTGCATATGATGTACTTTGCTCATTAAACTCAAGGACTTGAAGTTTCAAGTGTTGAGTTGAGTTTTCATCATTGGTGATCATCAGAAATGGACTTTAGCCCCATCCCCTTTGATGTCTTCCACACCATATTCCTTGCAAGTGCCTTTGTTAATGGATCAGCCAAATTCTGGCATGACCTTACGAAATCAATGGTTATTACGCCGTTAGTTATTAGTTGCCTCACAGAGCTATGTCTCAAGCCAATATGCCTTGATTTGCCATTATATACTTGACAATAGGCTTTTGAAAGTGTTGCTTCACTATCACATTGTATAGAGATGGGAGGCATTGGCTTAGGCCATATTGGTATCTCTATCAATAAATTCCTTAGCCATTCTGCTTCTTTACTACATGAAGCCAAGGCTATAAATTCTGCTGCCATGGTGGAATCAGAAATACATGTTTGTTTCTTAGAGCCCCAAGAAATGGCTCCTCCACCAAGTGAGAAAATCCACTACTGGGTGGATTTATGATCCTCAGGATAAGCTATCCAACTAGCATCAGTATATCGATCTTTCCAAAACTGCAGGATAACCACTATATCATATTCCATAATTAATGGTACCTTTTAAATACTTCAATATCCTAGAAATATCCTAGAAATTGCATTCCAATGTAATTGACTAGAATTATTAGTATACCTACTAGGCAAAATTTTAAGAACAGTACATGAGGTATAGACCACTGAGAATTAATATTTATATACTTTATAAAACATCGCAATGGTACACGAGGTTCAAAACCCAACACAATTTTAGAACATGCCGTCAATAACACCGTTGACCTTTGCACCTCATGTACCATTGCGATGTTTTGTAAAGTATATAAACCTTAATTCTCTGTGGCCTATACTTCATGTACTATTCTTAAAATTTTGCCTACGACAAAAGCTATGTCAGGTCTAGTACAAGACATGGTATACATTAAGCATCCAATCACTCTAGAATATGATAATTGATCTACAGCTCTACCATTATTTGGATACAACTTCAAAATTGGATCATAAGGTGTAGAAACTGATTTTATATCAAAATGATTGAAATTCCTAAGTATCTTTTCTATGTAATGTGATTGAGTTATTATCAAACCATCACTACATTTTTTAATTCTTATACCTAGGATAACATCAGCTTCTCCTATATCTTTCATATCGAAACTAGAACATAAGAATTTCTTAGTTGATTCTATGCTTTCTATGTCAGTTCCAAATATAAGCATGTCATCAAATATAAACAAATAATTACATCTAGGGCTGGGCTCGGTTAGGATTGGGCCGGTTTGGGCCTGAAACCTCAACCAGACCGTTTATTTCGGTTTGGCTTTTTTCCCAACCGCAACCGCATTTCCAAACATTTGGGCCGCATTTTCGGTGTAACCATTTTTCCAGTTTGGGCCGGTGCGGTTTCGGTCTGCACCAAATTGTAAAAATGGGTGGGAAAAAAAAAAACCAAGTATGACTGAAATGAGTGAAATCCATTAATCCAACTATCCAAGTACCATATTGAAATGCCAAACTAACAAATGTTCAAAATGCAATCTGTCAAAGTCCAAACAGCCAAAATACCAAATTGAACTTCAAACGTTAAAATGATCAAATGCAATCTGCCAAAGTAACCCACCAACCAATCATCCTCTCTCATTTGATACCCAGTAACCCTAAACACCAAACTAGCTTGCAGTTCTCAAACTCCTTCAAAAAATGAAAAACCAATCATATACAGATGAAATCGAGAAGAGAAATCGAGAAGTCGAGTATCCGAACCTGAATAGTGAGAGGATATGGTCAAAGACTTCAGCTGGGCTCGAAGGAAATCCACCTTGCAGTTCTCGATCTCCTTTAAAAACATGAAAAAATGAAGATGTTAAGTTGAGGAGAAGAGAAGATGAAATCGAGTGCAGAAATAGAAGGAAATCCACCTGAGTAGTGAGACAAAGCACCGGCACTGGTGCCGTCAACGGTCAGTCGTCGAAGGCTTCGGTTGGCCTTGAAGGAGAGAGTGAGACAACAGGTCGAATGCGCCCACTTTGGGGTCTTACCCTCTTTAGGGTTTCTGCTAGATCGAGTGTGGCCAAGTCTAGGTAAGCTTGGTCTTAGGGCCAATCAGAGATTGAGAGGTATTAAAAATAATTGAAAATTTATAATTAATTTAAATTAAGGGTCAGTCGGTTTTAATCCGGTCGGTTCGACACCTGGACCCGATTTCGACCCAAAGTGGAGCGGTTCGGTTCGGTGTGTTCTCAGAACGGCGTCATTTTGAATTCGGATCGGTTGTCGCACCGGAATTCGCGGTTTGGTCGGTTCGGTAACCGGATTTCCGGTGCCAAATGCCCAGCACTAATTACACCCTTGTTATTTTGGAACTTTCTTTAGGCTAGACACACTTATCAGATTCATGAATTCTAAATCTATTGGAGATTATAATTTTATCAAATTTCTCATGTCATTGTTTAGGTGCTTGCTTTAAACCATATAATGATTTAATTAGCTTGCACAATTTTTTTTTCTTGATGCACATAAATCTCCTCATCTAATTCATCATTTAAGAAAGCAATCTTCACATCCATTTGGTGTATATGGAACTTATAGATAGAAGCTAGAACTATAAGGACCCTTATGGTGGAAATTCTAGCAACTGGAGTATAGGTGTCAAAATAATCTAGTCCTTCTTTTTATGTAAACCCCTTGGCTACTACCTTGCTTTAAACTTGTCAATGGTTCCATGTACTTTCATTTTCTTTTTAAATATCCACTTACATCCTATTGGTTTTGAACCATGAGGTAGATCAACCAATTTCTAGGTCTTGTTTGCTATGATATAATCCATCTCATCATCAATAGCTTCTTTCTAGAAAGAAGCATCTTGTGATTTCATTGCTTCCTCATAAGTAAGACGATCAAACTCTATACTAGGTGTAACCGTTGTTTGCCTTTTGTGTGAGTCTCTTGTACCTTCTACAAGGTACAATAAAATCTGGTCCAAAAGATTTTTCTATCCTTCTTCTTTTACTTCTTCGAATTTCTATATGTTCATCAGACTCACTATGGAGTCTAGATTTGTTATGTGACTTTGATTCACTATCATTATTTCTTGGCAAAACCTCCACCTCTTCATTGTTATTTTTAGATAAAGAAGTGAACTTATTTTCATAAAATTCGGCATCTCTTGATTCTATAATTGTGTTAATTGATATAGAATCATATATTGAGTTCTATAACAAGAAACCTATATCCCTTGCTATGTTCTGCATATCCTAGGAATACGCATTCTATTGCCTTTGGTCGTCCCAATTTCTTTATTTTTGGTCCAAGTAGCCTAACTATGGCTCTACAGCCCCAAACTTTAAGGTAGTTTAAGTTAGGCTTTATTTGAAACCATATTTCATAAGGTTTGATTTTTAATGCCTTAGAAGGTACCCTATTTTGGATGTAACAAGCAGTGAGCAATCCTTCTTCCTAATATCCCTTACTTAAATGACAGTTTTGAAGCATTGCATTAACCATCTTTACAAGGGATCTATTTCAGCAACTCCATTTTGTTATGGAGTATAGGCTATTGAAGTTTCATGGACAACACCTATTGATTCACAATATGAAAGAAAATGATACTCTCCTCCTCTATCCGATCGTAAATATTTTATTCTGGTTTCACAAAGATTCTCTACTTCATTTTTATAAATCTTAAATTTTTGTAGAACTTTATTCTTAGAATGCATAAGATAAACATAACAGAATCTACTAAAGTCATCTATGAAAGTCACAAAGTATTTATTTCCTCCTCTAGTAGGTGTACTATGTAAATCACAAACATCACTATGAATAATTTGTAGCAAAGTAGAGGTTATTGCAATCTTAGGAAAAGGCTTTCTAGTCAGTTTTGTTTGCAAGCAAGTAGAACATTTATCAGGCATATCATTCACAGGTTTAGGAATTAAATCTAGAATTTCCCTTTCATTTAGTTTTCTAGTATTAACATGCCCAAGCCTATTATGCCATAAAGATAAAGAATCCAGCATGTAAACAAAAATAGTAGATACTTTATTAATATTAAGTTTGAACATTCCATCACACATATACCCTTTCCCAACGAAAGTACCACCCTTGGTCAGAATAAACTTGTCTGATTCAATGACAAGTTTAAAACCAAACCTTGGTCAGAATAAACTTCTTGATGTTGAAGGAATATCGATTTAGTGTGCCTTATCAAACTAGGAGTAGCAATAGGAGAGAAGGTTCTAGATTTCCCAATCCTACACGGATTGGTATTCCTTGTAACATTAGAACTAGCACTTTGTAATCCCTATATATAGGGCTCCTATTCTCAATAATATGAACACATCTCTCTCATCAATCTCTCTCAAATACATTATACTTAAACACGTTATCAGCACGACTCTAGCCACAAAGCAAAAACCAAAATCTGCCGAAGCCACCTAGCCCGAGCTAGCCCTACCACATCGCAGCAGCCCCTGCTGCCCTGCGCGCTGCACCTATAGCCACACGCCCCTGCGTCGCTGCCCTGCAGCCCCGCGCCCCTGCGCACGCTGCTGCTTGTCCACACGCCCGCGCGTCTGCAGCCCTGCATCTCGGTCGTGCCCCTGCTGCCCCTACAGAGCACCTACATCAGCAGCTCCTTTTCTCACCTACTGCAACTTGTTGCCGCTACAATATCACTGCAGCCCCAATCCGACACCGCTGCAAACCTTCGCTCCATCACGCCTGCATCGACACGCGCGTGATTCAAAACCAACAAGTATCCAAAAGCGTAAGTTTTAAAGTTCCTAAATTGAAATTCTTTCTTTTTCTCGGGGACTTAAAAACCTCCCTTCTTCTTCATCCCACCTTTCATAGAACGTGGGTTCGATTCAATGCGGAATCGTGGGGATTCACGCAATTAACGAACTAAGAGCGTTCGTAAGACTTCGGACTAAGAGCGTCCGCAAGCATCGATTTATGACCTTATAAACATCATTGTTTCGGTCTAATCCAATTTTCTTGGAAATCGATTTCTTGGTAGCATAGCTCGGAAATCTTAATATTTAGTTGTCGTGGAAGTTTTAACTCCGAAACTAATATATTTCTTCTTCTTATTTCAGGATGTCGAAACTTGACTTTCCTGCACTTACCTCAACTGGCTCGGAATATCATAGTTGGGCCACGGATGTTGAGCACCACCTCACTTCAAAAGGGATCCTACCCTTAATTCAAGCTCCTAATCCTACTCTCATATTTGAGCGTACGGCTACGAACAATGCCACCGCCCTCATCTTGATGAGGCGCCACATGGATAAATCACTCCGATTGGAGTACATGGCAATCAAGGATGCTAGAGAATTATGGGTCGCGCTAGAAGAGCGATTTGGTAATATCAAGGATACCCTCCTCCCTGACTTGAAAGTTCAATGGGGCAATCTACGATTCGCCGACTTCAAGTCTGTAGCTGAATATAATTCAGAAGTTCTACGCCTCAAAACCATGTTGGGGTTCTGTGGACAACCCGTCACAGAGCAAGAACTAATTGAGAAAACTCTCTCCACCTTCCCCGTCTCAGCAATTTTGCTCTCAAAGCAATATCGAACGGAATTTGATACTAGACGGATCACGAGATTTCATCAGCTCATTACTATTATGTCTGTAGCTGAAAAGCATGATAATATCCTCGTGAAGAATTATAATTCAAGGCCTATCGGAACTAAGAGCGTTCATGAGGCGAATTATAATAATGCACCCAAAGGAGGGCGCAAGGAGCGGAACCCTAAGAATAAGGGACACAACGGACGTTCTGGTCCATATAACCGCCCTACAAAGGAAGGTACTCGTCAGAATGAAGGACGATCACGTGGCAATACATGGCAACGTGGGAGAGGAGGCCGTGGGGCTCCAGGACATGGAGGAACCACCCAGGGCCGTGGGAATGGCGCCAACTCCTATGGGGGACGCCACCCAAGTGCAAACAATGCACCTCAATTAAAGGGAGGAAATCACAATGACATGTGTCATCGATGTGGATCTAGTGAGCACTGGTTCAAACAATGCAACGCGAGCAAACAATTGGCTGCGCATTATAAGGCATTTAGAGACTTCAGAGAGCATGAAGCCAATTTTGCCGAAAATATAGAAGAAGATGGTGATGATGCCGACGTCAATCTCACCATAGCGGACTTCAAATCTGACAAAGAATTGCACAAAGATGCTGCAGATTTTGATTAGTATAGTCCTTTACTTTTCCAAGAATTATGTAATGGCAATTATGCCCTAAATCAATAAAATGACTTATTGTATTCATTTTTTCCCTCTAGGCGTACTCAAGAGTACTTGTGATGTCTAGGCAAGGTTTGATCTGAGAGAACGGTTTTAAAAAGTGAGCAACGCTCCACCAAAATCTCGCCTTACCTTACCTGGTCACAACCAAATTGAAATTACCGAACGGATTAAGTGACTACGATTCGTCTACTATTTGATTTTATATTGGATTAGATTTTAGTCAAGAAATTTTGATGTAATCATTGGCTATCATTAACAAAGTATCGACTTATTTTATTCAAATGTCTTGGACATATTCTAAATTCGAACTTTATTATTTTTCAGTATGTTTCCCGGAGAGCTCGAATGCCTCGTGGATAGTGCCACTACACATACCATCCTTCGAAACAGGCAGCTATTCCTATGGATGGCGCCTACTCGATCTTCTGTGACTACGATGGCTGGACCATCTCAATTGATTCATGGTCGAGGACCAGCTCAATTTATGTTGCCTAATGGCACTACTTTGAATGTCACCGAAGCTCTTTATGCTCCTAGGGCAGGAAGAACCCTATTGAGCTTCAAAGATATAAGAGCCAATGGTTTTCATGTGGAAACACATTGTGAGAATGGACAAGAGTTCCTTTGCATCACCTCTAATGACTACGGACATAAACGAGTCTTAGAGAAACTTATGTGTCGCTCTAGTGGGTTGTATGTAACCACTATTCGAGTCATTGAATCCAACCATGTCATGAGAGATGATTTATGGGATTCCGACACATATAGGCTTTGGCACGACCGTTTGGGACACCCAGGTCGTGACATGATGATCCGTATATTAAAGACTTCACACGGACATCCCTTTTTCAGAACGAAAGGAAGTAAAACTCGAAATTTGGATCAAGGAGGAGCACCTGCGCCTCACGGCGCCTTCCCCCCTCAAGTCTGGCCATCCCCGGTCGGCGCCGCCATCCCCCTGCGGCCCAAGGGTGGCTTTGACGCCACCCCTGCTCCCTTGACTCCCATTTTTACTTCTAAGGTCCATTGTGACTTCATGGCTCAACCAAAATCCTCATTGGTTGTTTCCAACGCCCATCATTCGTTCTGCAAAGCCTGCTCTTTAGCGAAGTTAGGATCAAGACCATCCTATGCAAAGGACACCAAAGAAAATATACCATTCTTGCAAAGAATCCAAGGTGATATTTGTGGACCCATTCAACCACCATGCGGACCATTTAGATATTTTATGGTGTTGGTTGATGCATCGACACGCTGGTCACATGTCATGCTATTGTCCACAAGGAACGCTGCATTTGCTAAACTCCTAGCACAAATAATTAAGTTACGGGCTCACCACCCTGATCATCCCATTAAGTCTATAAGATTAGACAATGCTGGGGAGTTTACATCAAAAACTTTTGATGATTATTGCATGTCCATTGGGATTGATGTTGAACATCCTGTTCCTCATGTTCATACCCAAAATGGTCTCGCAGAAGCCACCATTAAACGACTACAAATGGTTGCGCGAGCATTGGTGATGCGCACCAATCTCCCTATTTCTGCTTGGGGCTATGCAATATTGCATGCAGCTGTGCTTATTCGTCTGAGGCCCACTGCTACTCAACCCTTCTCTGCGTCCCAGATGGTTACTGGGTATGAGCCTGATGTCTCACACTTACGCATATTTGGGTGTGCAGTCTATGTGCCTATTGCGCCGCCACAGCGCACCAAAATGGGTCCTTAAAGACGATTAGGCCTTTATGTTGGATATGATTCTCCAACGATTATCCGCTACATAGAACCCTTGACAGGCGATCTCTTTACCGCTAGATTTGCGGATTGTCACTTCGATGAGACAGTCTTCCCGTCGTTAGGGGAGATAAGAACATCAATGTTCAACAGGAACGACAGGAATTGTCGTGGTCTGTCCCCACTCTGTCTCATCTTGATCCCCGAACCGCACAGTCAGAAATTGAAGTGCGGAGAATTCTCGATCTTCAGAACGTAGCAGATTCGATGCCTGATGCGTTTTCTGATATCGCTAAAGTGACGAGATCACACATACCTGCTGCAAACGTGCCTGCAAGGATTGATGTCCCTAAAAGTAGAGGACATGACGCCAACTCAAGAATGCATGAGCATGGCGCCAACGTCCCATCTCTCAATGATGGTGACGTTGTGGCTAGGCCCACGGCTCCCGCCAAGAAGCGCGGGAGGCCCATAGGTTCGATGGATTCTCGCCCAAGAAAGAAAGCGAGTTCGGCACAAAATAATCCATTAATCATCGATGTAAATAATCCATCTCATGAGAATATTCCGGATTATGGTTATGTCCAAGAGACATCATTGGGGGACGCTCCAATGTCAGAACCAACTCCAGAGAATAGAGAGATCTCCATAAATTACACTAGTGTACATGAGATGATGGATAGAAATTCTATGGCAATTGATGATGCATTTGCATATCATATTGCGAAAGGGATTATAGAATATGATGATATCGAACCTCGTTCTGTTGAAGAATGTCAACGAAGAGCAGATTGGCCTAAATGGAAAGATGCGATCCAGGTTGAATTGGATTCACTAACAAAGAGACAGGTATTTGGGCCTGTAACGCAGACACCCCCAAGTGTAAAGCCTGTTGGCCATAAATGGGTCTTTGTTAGAAAGCGTAATGAGAAAAATGAGGTGGTAAGATATAAAGCCCGCCTTGTGGCGCAAGGTTTCTCACAACGCCCTGGAATCGACTACGAGGAGACATATTCTCCCGTAATGGACGTTATAACGTTCCGCTACCTTGTCAGTTTGGTAGTTTCCGAAAAACTTGACATGCAGCTTATGGATGTGGTTACAGCATATCTCTATGGGGATCTAGATTCAGAGATATATATGAAGGTTCCAGATGGACTTCAATTACCCAAATCAAGTGGCTCTAAACCACGGAGCGCGTTTTCAATAAGATTAAAACGCTCACTATATGGATTAAAACAATCTGGACGGATGTGGTATAACCGTCTAAGTGACTACTTGATTGGGAAGGGATATATTAACAATGAAATATGCCCATGCGTGTTCATTAAAAGAACAAGTTCCGGATTTGCAATCGTAGCAGTTTATGTCGATGACATGAACCTAATTGGAACTCTGGATGAGTTAAAGGAAACTGCTAAATACTTGAAATCCGAATTTGAGATGAAAGATCTTGGGAAAACACGGTTTTGTCTCGGTTTAGAACTCGAGCACCGTAGTGATGGGATTTTGATCCATCAGTCTGCATATACTCAGAAAATTCTAAGTCGCTTTAATGAAGATAAAGCAAAGCCTACGAGTACTCCCATGATCGGCCGTAGTCTTGAGCCCGGAAAAGATCCGTTTCGTCCAAGGGATGAGGACGAAGAACCCCTAGAGGCCGAAGTGCCCTATTTAAGTGCAATAGGCGCATTATTGTACTTAGCTCAATGCACAAAACCGGACATCTCATTCGCAGTGAACTTGTTAGCTCGACACAGCTCTGCGCCAACACGCCGCCATTGGATTGGTGTAAAGACCATATTTCGATACCTAAGAGGTACGATTGATATGGACCTATTCTATCCCTACAGAGAGAAAAGGAATGACGGAAAATTGGGATTGGACCCCAAGAGGCAAAACGCCCCCGTCCATGGAATGGCCGCCGGCCATGTTGCCGCCGCCGGCGCCGCCGCCGCTCATGGTGGCCGGCATTCTCCTATCTCCCTCCATCAAAACGACAATGATGTCTTGATGGGTTTTGCTGATGCAGGGTACCTCTCTGACCCTCACAAAGGTCGCTCCCAAACTGGTTATGTCTTTACCATGGGAAGCACTGCGATATCTTGGAGGTCTACAAAACAGACCCTTGTTGCTACTTCCTCAAATCATGCAGAGATTATTGCTCTACATGAAGCTGTACGTGAATGTGTATGGCTAAGGTCCGTAATTCGACACATTCAAGGAAGTTGTGGTTTGAAATCTACCACAAATGAACCTACATGCATTTATGAGGATAATGCAGCTTGTATTGAACAAATGAAGTTAGGTTTCATCAAGGGCGACAACACCAAGCATATATCGCCTAAGTTCTTTTATAATCAGCAACAACAATCACTTCTAAAGATTGAAGTGAATCAAATCCGATCAGAGGATAATGTAGCGGACTTATTCACTAAGTCGTTACCTAAATCCACCTTCGAGAAACATGTGAAGAGCATCGGATTGAGAAAGTTATCCGAACTCCCACGATTATAGCAATCAGGGGGAGATATCGACATCAGGGGGAGTTATGATGTCTACATGTTTGATCTCGAAGAGTGAAGGACGTGTTGTGCTCTTTTTGTCCTTCGACCAGGGTTATTTTTATCCCACAGGGTTTTTGTTACCTGACAAGGTTTTTAACGAGGCAACGGATGAAGCGTCACCACCAAGTTTGAAGCGGCACAAGGGGGAGTGTTGAAGGAATATCGATTTAGTGTGCCTTATCAAACTAGGAGTAGCAATAGGAGAGAAGGTTCTAGATTTCCCAATCCTACACGGATTGGTATTCCTTGTAACATTAGAACTAGCACTTTGTAATCCCTATATATAGGGCTCCTATTCTCAATAATATGAACACATCTCTCTCATCAATCTCTCTCAAATACATTATACTTAAACACTTGAAAAAATTTCACTTCCTCTTATTATTTTTATGGCTAATTTTTGGGTTTTTAGGTCCTTCATCAACCATGTGAATTTTGGATGAGGGATTAGCTGCATTAGTTTTCTCACGGGATCTGCATTCTTCTTCTATGCGAAGATGTGTCCCCAATTTCTCTATGGTCGTGTCCTCTTTCTTATGTTTGAGGCTCTTTTTGCATTCCTTCCAAGATGCTGGAAGTTTATCCATAATTGCAGAGACAATTATGGAATCATCCATATGCATTTTGAATTGATTAAACTGATTATGTATTTGCCTAATCTCATGGAATTGTTCAACAATTGATCTATCATCAGTCATTTTGTAATTAAAGAACTTTTGGACAAGAAATTTCTCACTGGTAGCATCATGTGAGATATACTTAGCCTCAAGAGTGTCCCATATTTCCTTTGCAGTAGTCATCTCAAGGTAGATATCAAATAATGCATCAGACATGAAGTTGCAAATATGGCCCTTGCAAACATAATCATCTTGTTCCCACTTAACTCGTTCACGCTGTGCAGCAAGGGTTTCATCTTCTGTTTCTTGAGGTTTTTGAATAATAAGCACATAGACCACCTTTAGGCTTGACAGCAGGAAATGAAATTTCTTTTGTCATTGTCTGAAATTTGCTCCATCAAGACGATCAAGTTTCACAAAGTTTGCAGTAAACTCCTTCAAAGATGTCATAGCTGAAAAATAAAGTCTAAAGATTGTTAATGTTTTTGTAGTTATGGGTTATGGCTAATGAAGGAAAATGCTTCAAAGGCACGTAAGGATTTATGCTTTCCATTAGACTTTATTTGGCCCACAACAAGTGTGCAAAGGGGTTTGATCAAATAAGCCTTTAGGATACAATGAAGCCTAGCGATCCTGCTATTGTTGATGGCGTCTTGCACTTATGAAGATCAACCTAACACTCGATCAAAGGTTTTCAAGAGGCTCATGGTTGCTAGAAAATATATCTGCAGTTTTATAGTTTCTAGATTTTATCTGTGTAAGAGAGAGGAAGATTGATTGAATGACTTGAAAGAAAGAAGTAGAGAAGAGAGAAAACAAGGTTGCTTGATATGCAAATCTGTAGAGAACTATCCCCTATATATAGGAATATCATGCCTTTTGAAATGATATCATACCTCTTCACCATGAATTATATATAATTGCCAACAAATATATTTTGAATTGAGTTCAAAATCAGCATATACAATAATTAATCAGAAACACTTTTTCAATATATACACACACCTCTTGGTTGTATATATATCATACTACTTCTCTTTTCTTTTATAATTTGTTTTTCTGGGTTTCCAATTTGCAGAGAAATCCTTGTTGAATACTCGAAGCAAGTAATGAAGTTGGGGAAGCTATTGTTTGAGTTGTTGTCTGAGGCTCTTGGGCTAAATCCAAGTCACTTGAATGACATAGATTGCAGTGAGGGGCTTCTGGTTTTAGGCCATTACTATCCTGCTTGTCCACAACCAGAATTAACAATAGGAGTAAGCAAGCATGCAGATAATTCCTTCATCACTGTCCTTCTGCAAGATAATATTGGTGGTCTTCAAGTCCTTCATCAGAACAACTGGATTGATGTACCCCCAATGCCGGGGGCTCTTGTGGTTAACATTGGAGATCTTTTGCAGGCAAGTATAAGCATCATTCGTCTTTATCTTTTCTTGGTTACAGAATGAGATTTTAATTTCCTTATCAGAATGTTTAATCATGTCATTTCAATTTTGACAACTTTGGAGTGCTAATGGCTTCATTAAGGCCAAATTGATCAGAATTTCCGTCTAATGGCATGGCATGTACGCGAAGGTGTATTTTGGACTTGGATATGCATCTCTAGTGCTGTAATGTGGCATACCAACACTGAAATAGGCCTTCCCATGCATTCTATGTGGGAACTCCATAAATTCATTTGGCTAAATCCTGATTTGACCTTATTTGCAGCTGTTGAGTAATTACAGTACCCGATTGATAAATTTGTAATTACTGCCTAGATACAAAGCTACCCTAAACTATATGGACCAAATTTGTAGCTTGGCCAAAATTAGTACTACTGTTACATAATAACTCCACATACATACATTTTAAGCTATTTGCCTATGAGTCTATTGTTGTTAGATTGTTTCAAACTCTAAATTTGAGTGAGTTTCCTAATTTCTGTTACTATACTAAATAGAATTCTTTTGGGGGTTTCAGCTCATATCAAATGACAGATTCAAGAGTTTCGAACACAGGGTACTGGCGAACCGTAGAGGTCCACGAGTATCGATTGCAAGCTTTTTCTCCACAGGATTGTTGCCATTACCAAGACTCTACGGACCAATCATGGAGTTATTATCAGAAAACAATCCTCCAAAGTACAGGGAGACTACTGTTAGGGACTATGTTGCCTACTTCCATAAGAAAGGCCTTGATGGCACCTCTGCTTTGTCTCACTTTAAGGTTTGAACCTGGAAAAGGAGCATTGCTAAGTGCCATACTATCTATAAACATTTCTTTTGTGTAACAATATCCAAATTAAACCTTGAAGGACTAAGATGGTTATTTGTCCAATAAATGTAAACTCTAGTTGTTATTGTTACTTTTCTTTGTTTCTAGACGGATTTAACATCTGATGGCTGTTTAGAGAAGACTTGTTTCTGCTTCTACCACCTATCTATCAAATAGTGTTGTCAACAATGACTATACATTCTTCCACTATCATTTGACTGCAACAACAATTAAATTGGAATCTTGCAGGCATCAACTTGAAAGAAGAAGATTGCTATCTTTCCTCCGGTTACAAAAGTACTGTTCCTCCTTTGTGACTTCATCATTATAAAATGATCTTATCTGGTCTCTTGTGGGCACCTCTGGTCTGCATGACTGCATTATATCTAGTCTGAAAGTTCTACTAGCTTACCTTGCCACTGATTGGGACGATAGCTACCAACATAAATGTGGTTGCAACAACTGAACTAAAAGCATCTGGTTAGTTGCAATTAAAATGTACAAAGAGTGCCTATGATACTATGGATTTTTCATCAGTAAGTCATAATTAACAACATCCATGATAAACATAAGCAATACAGAAAGACAACGACTCTAGAGCAGAATCATTACAGTTGGTTTGAGATGAAAGTAGTTTTCCTTGATCTATAATTCTCTAAATTACAACTTCTTGTCCGAAACTACAGAAAGACAACAAACTCATTACAATTGGTTTGAGATAAAATACTTCTCCTTGATCTATAATTCTCTTAATTACAATTTGGACCACAGCAGCAAGATTTGGTATTCCTCGATCCAATTTCTACATCATAGCTAATAACAAGAGGAGCACACTAGCAAGAATCTTGGCAAGTTCCAAACACCATTTCAGGAATCATGCTAGTCTTCTCATCATCTTTCTCACCTTGGTCACTTCTGCTTGATCATGTGGAAAAGACCAAGCCACTGATTTGGAAGAAAATGGATTGAAAAATAGAGCCCTTTAAAAAAGAAGAAGAAGAGAAAAACAGAGAGAGAGAGATAGTAACTGCAATCGGCCTCGTCAACCCTTCTGCTTCTTCCGGCTAGTATACTTTTCTCAAATTCTTTAACACCGAGAAGAAGTGTACCCTGGTAAATCACTGATCTGATTAGTTGTTTAGAGCCATAGGCAGGCTCTGCGACCCTACAAGGCTACAATCATCTTCTTCCTCATCATCATGGGCTTTGGAGGCCTCAAAAACCTTCACCATTCATTTTATAGGAAACCTAAAGCTATCAGTGATTAGAGAAATGGGGATGAAGAATGGTCACTGCTGAGGCCTTTTTATAAAGGAGATGAGAAGCAGTTCCGGGAGAACACAACGGCTTCAATCTCAAAACAAGAGGCTTGAGACTTTTGGAGAACAGTGGGCTTCTGGTTTGACAGAAGTTCACGTTTTTCAGCTGCTTTCAGGACTCCTCTCTGCAACAGAACTGTTAAAGTTACAAAGCAACAAAACGTTAATGTATGAAAGGAGAAGATAAAGAACGTAACATTCAGGAAAAAGAAAATTCAAAAGATAGTACAACGATAGCATACATTTCCAAACAAAGTTGGTTATGTCAATTGTAACAACAATAGTAACGTTTGATCTTTGATTAGTGAGGATGATATTTTACTGTCGAGCAGTGCTAGGGATCCCAAAAATTTGTACCAAAATTACTTACCAAATGACATGGCACAAGCCATATCATTAGTTATTTTGAAAATTCTGTTGACATGGATTTCCTTGTTGGATATAAAAAAAAAAATTCATGTTTTTTAGGAATTAAGAAAAACTTATATATTGATAAAAATCACAATTAAACAAAATACCAAATTAATTTATATTAGAAATAGATGCAGTTGTTCTGGCGTTCTAGCTCTCTGCAACCTTGATGCCAGATCAAAATATTAGAATAAAAGCAATTAATAATGGGTATTTGTCCATTTACCCCATTTCTAGAAATTTTTTTCCCACTTACCCCATTAAGTTTTTTTAATTTACTCTTACCCAAAACACTCTAAGGAAATCTTCCCTAATACCCCATTAAGATTTTTTTTAAATTTTTTTAATACCATTTTACCCTCACCTTTGTTACTTAGAGAGAGAGAGAGAGAGAAACCATAGAGGACTTCGGCGGAGCCCCGTTACCGGTTGCCAGAATCTGGTTACCTGGAGTCGATTCGGTCACCTGTCGCCAGAATCCTGTCACTAACCGCCGTCCACCGGACTTTTCAAAAAAGGTCACCGGAAAGCTTTATTGCCCCCAATAGATGACTATTAGTCATGTATCACTACAAAAAAAAATTGCAATGGCCACGGCGCAATGCCGTCACAAAAACCGATTTTGCAGTCGCAAAAGAGCATTGGCGACGGCTCTGCGATGGCAATTCTTCCGACGCCGTTGGTGGCGTCGCCAATGGTATTTGCCACGGCAATTCGCCGTCGCAAGACTATTAGTGACGGCAAAACATTTGCCGTCGCAAGAATTTTGCCACTGCAAAATGTCGTCGCAAATACCAATGGCGACGCCACCAAAAGTCATTTGCTATGGCAAAAATGCCGTCGCAAAAATATTATTTATGAATAAAAAAAAATCAACATGCAAATGCATGCCGATTTTTTTTTTTTTTTATGAATGAAAACTATACAAAAAGGAATGAAGCTTATATAAAAGGAAATTTTACACTTTAATTTTCCTCATCAATGAAGCTTCTACCAAAGTTTACAAGATACTTGAGTTTTACAAGTTGGTTATTTTGCTCTACTTCAAGATAAACTTTGCAGGAATCTTCCTCGATCCACTTCACGAACCAATTACTCTAGTGTTGTTGCAAGCCTCCTATAACAGAAAGTTAGAAATCTTCAAGCATTCATTAAAGAAAAATAAAAAAAGCTAGAAAATCAATGGGAGATACATGCAACACAGCACACCAATACATTATTGGCAGATCAATTACTAAGGTCTTCGGTAAAGTATTCCACTCACAAAAATCGACTAAACTACTGATTGCTTCTAGGAGAGTGATGGCACATGAAGCAATTGAACGGGACAAAGGCACTAGATTGACCATATATATAATATAACTAAAAGCATATATACAAGACAAATTCGTGAATGGCATACATACCTTTGCTATTTTCACTAGCTGATCATAGTTATCACGTCAAAAAAAAAAAAATGGCTTCTTACGAAATATCTGTATAGAACAAGGCTCAAGCATAAGCATCACAAGACAGCAGTTCAATTCTTGACATGGTATCAAATTATGAACCTCCTTGCCATCTGCCAGTCATGGATGAAGGCAAACGGATCACGATCCATGGTCCATGCAATACTAAGATAAACCTTCTCTTTGCATATAAAGTACTAGTTGTACATAGAAAAGCCATTGCAGATATTGAAGTGCACCCCGACCAAAGTAAAAGATCATAACATCATACTGTCAGGGTTGATTGAGGACGATATAATATACCAGCAAAAAACTACAACAATATAGCAGTATCTAATATATTAGATGACGGGGAAAAATGTGAAGAAATACTTACCATTCCAGGAAACATACAACCAAGACTCCACAAGTCCAAAGAATAGTCATAATCTTGTAAATCAACAAGAAGCTCAGAACCTTTGAAATACCTGCAAAGTGTGCCATCAGGGAACAACATAAGGTAATGAACAAAAACAAACTACATATACCAAAATTGAAAGCCAATAGGTTTGAAAGTGCTAGTTCAAATGCAGGTATAGTCAAACCATAAACAAGAAAAGTGAGTAATCCTGAAGGAACACGAAAAATGAACGACTGAGACCCAAGTTCATGAGGAAGAGGAGTTTAAATATCTCCACACTTTACCAGCTGGCTCGGACCAATTTCTTGAGTTTCAACTTGCAATTAAAACACAATGCTTATGAATATTAAGTAACTGATTACTATGATAAAACAATAAGTACCTGTAGCTCAATAGCACTGTCTTCCACAGCCACACACTCTCTGCCTAATATTCTGAGTCTCTGTGAGGCATAGGCAGTTAATGTTTTGATATTTAAAAATGTGCAGTGAAGGTAGAAGAAGTGGATATTCACATTCGCAAATGTCAAATTAGAATGTAGATTGTTTACCTTGGCGGCTGCAAGATAAATTGAAGGGTCGGGCTTTTTTTTCCTTCACATCATCACCTGCATAAAAAAACAACAGATATTATTGAAGTTAAATATCTGACTCTCTTACAAAACCAGTTCAATCAAATCAGCTCAACCAGGAAGCCTTATTACTGAAACAAAAAAGTTCCTGAACAATGTTACCATCCATTGAAGTTCAAACAGGATGTGTCTCACCAAAATAACTCAAACATGAAATGGTAAGAAATTAAAAGGAACAAAATGCAGCATGTAATGAAAAGCATAATGGAAATTGCCTTTGAAGTTCAATGTGCAGTAAGCATGCAACACCCCCTACCATGTCTGTAAAGATCTAGAAGACTCCTACAGTGGCTCATGCTCACTAGTTGCCAACCTCTTCCATCCCACTCACCCAACCCCTGAAAAATAAAGTAAGGGCATTGCAGCATGAGGTGGTGCAAATGCAAGATAAAAAGATATTGTAAATTTCAGTTATATAGTGGACACGACTAGTCATTTCAGCCCCTATGTCATTACATACTTCATTAAATTAATCCCAATACACAAACACTTAAAATTCTTTGATTTGTTAAAGCAATAAAAGAAACATGTCCCATAATAAAAGAAACCTGTTAAAGCTGACCAAGAAAGCATTAAGTCCCCCAAGGCTCTTCTACCACTACGACTTATAGCTTTCTTCTATTGAGCTCAATCCACATACCAAAAGCAATTAGTCCCAACCAAAAAAAAAAAAAAAAAATCAATTTTTCTAATCAAAATCGTTCTATACGCTTGCTATTAGGTTCTATATCAAAATCAAAAAATAAACACAAAACAAAAATCATAAAAGTGAAAAACAAACCTCGTGCTGCGAACACTCAAACGCAGCCAACTTCAATCCACCGGAAGAGAATATGGATAAAATGTTTGAAAATAGTAAAAATATGGATAAAATGTTCCATGAGATATTCAACAACTCAATGAGACAACAACCATTTGTCCATTTGCTACCAAAAGTCCAAAACTGGCAGCAGCATACCAATAGTCCAATACATTTGCATATTACCAAAACTGGCAACAGATTACAGAAACATATCTTGACTTTTTTACTGCTTGACATGGTCTTTCTACTCCGGTGGATCAGTGGATGTACCTGTGAGAAGTTGTGCCTTCTCAATTAGGCCAAATGAAGAAAACAAAAGAATCAACATACAAAATTTCATTGTCCAACAGCCACAGCTTTAGTAATAGCAACGACCTTCCCCAAGAAATTTCTTTGGGACTTACACTTACCAAACTAAAGCCATGGACAACATTACAATGTATCATAGGCTTCAAAAAGAAGGGACATTCAGGTCCTAGATTTGCCAGGATATGTTGCAGTTGGTTTCTAACAGAAGATTTTTCATGATAGTTGGACTTCGTGATCTTACGCTTATAGCTAGTCAATCAATCAACAAGAGATCAACATTAGACACTTCACCCATTAACGCACTGAAGCTAACTTATAGAACATTTTAGAAAATTTACCTACCCTCCATTCCTCAATGGATCCCCAGCATTTTTCTATTCGAAAAACATCAAATTTACCCAGTCAACTATTTGTTTCGTTAATTGCAAAACACCACTCAAACTATTAGCATATGAATCATTGAATCATGAAACGCAGCAGTGGCAAACAACAAGTTCATTGGGTCATTTTATCAAACATGTAAAAAACCAACTAACGAGCAGGAAAAACAAACTAGAAAAACCAAGAGCAGAGAGCAGAGCAGAGCAGATTGATTCTCTAAGCTCCAAGAATCACAGTGAGGATTAGAACAAGCATTGTTAATTAGTACAGAAAAGGGTTCTCACTCACTCTCTTGGGAATTGGACTAAATGGACTTTTCCACTTCCAAGGCCTGAACCCATTTTGAGTGGTCTCCTCCGATGGCTCTCTGTGCTGCTCCACCTGCCAATTCAACAACCAAAGCTATATTCAACCAACACACCCACAACCTTATCACCAACTCCATCAAATACAGACTATATAGAAATCAGAGAGAGAGATACCGGATGAAGGGTGAAATCGTCAAATGGAGTTGAAGTAGTAGGGACAGGGAGCTTGGGGAAGGTCGTGTGATCTTCGTCTTCCTGGAAATACTGGAAGAAATTCTCCTCCAGATTCATGAATTCCCCAAGAAATTCTCCTCCAGTCAAGAAATTCTCCACCATGGCTATGACGATGAGATTGATTCAATAATTGGTGATCATATCAGTAACTACACACAGAGAGAGATGAGATAGTAATAACAAATTAACAAATAACAACTATGAAGTATGAACAAAACTGGAAAAACTGAAATCGAACCCAGAAATGAAAGACTGGAAGTATCGAATGAAGTCACTGAACCCAGCCTTACCCAGAAATCCAAATCCGAAATCGAACCCTCAAGTCTATAAGTAAAGTGAGTAACCAAGCAACTTACCCAGAAATCCGAAATCGAACCCAGCCTTCAAGCCTTCCAGTAAGCCTTCAAGAACCCAGAGCTCTGCTTGAGCCTTGACTCTTAAGGACACTGCAAACTGAAAACCCAGTAACGCAGTCGCAGTAAGAGACCGATCGATTGAAGTTCATAAAGAGTGAAAAACACAAACCCATAAACCCAGACTTACTAGTTACCACCGTCAGTCCGTCACCGTCGAAGAGAGAAAAGGCCCTACCGGAGAGAGAGAGGACCCAGAGGAGAGATGGAGAGAGGCTGTGCGGCGAGTGTTTAGGTCTCGGGTTTGGTTACATGAGTGAGGAATAAGAAGATGAAGATAGATGAGTTACCTAAGAGGAAGACGGAGGAAGATGACAATGGAATGAGGTTGTCTGTGTGTCTGCCCTGTGATGAGAGGAAGAGAACGAGAGAGGAAACCAGATCTGGATCTGTTTTATCATTTTTCTTTCTTCTTTTTTTCCCTCATACTCGCATCTTTTTTGTAGTGATTTTAGCGACGGCATCATACTGCTGACGCAAACCTATTATACTTTGGCGACTACAAGCTTTGTCGTAGCAAATATAAGAGCTTTGGCGATGGCAATTGAGTACCGACGCTAACTATGTGTAGCATATATGCTACGGCTCTCCTTTGCCGTCGCAAACTAATTTTTATTTTTGCGACGCCTTGTTTCCCGTAGCAAATCTATGATCAATGGCGACGGCATTTTTGCGCCGACGCTAACTGCGGTGGCCATTGCAATTATTTTTTTGTAGTATATTGCCCTCTAATAGACGTCTGTTGCCCCCCATTAGGATTTTCAGTTGCCAGAATAGGAACTAATCTCCTTAAATTTAGACAAATAAAACTTTGATTAAAGAAAAAAAAAATGAAGAAATTGCATAAAGTCAAAACGTTTATTGCCCCTAATAGACGTATTTTGCCCCACAATAGACATTTAAAAGTCTTCTATTGCCCCAATAGAATCTTTTTTTTTTCATTTTTTCTTTCTTTCTAGGCCTTCTGCCCCATTTTACCCAAAAAAATGAACTGGGCACCCACATCCTCTTCTCCCTTTTTCCAGTTGCCAACCATGCTGCCGTACCTGTGCAGCTCTAGCTTGCTGTTACGGCCCGCCAACATGTTGACAATGACGTACAGGAAGAAGAAGGAGACAATGATCCCGCCGAATTGGATTTTGCCGGTGAGTAATTGAAAAGGCAGAAGGAAACGTAGAGGAGGAAGGGGAGGACATGCCTGACTCCTTGTCGAGGTCCGAGTTGGTCTGGAAACGGTGGAGAATGGACATGGTCTTTCGCCAGATTAGATCGGGGTGAATACCGAGCTCGTCAAGAAGAGGCCCTCGTCTTCGAAGTTGGAGCCTCCATAGTGGAGCGAGCCTCTGTCGTGGAGTGAGCCTGACTGTGATTTCAGAATTTGATTGAGAACTCGCTAGAAAACGGGAAAAGGAAGAGAGAGAGAGAGAGAGAGAGAGAGAGAGAGAGAGAGAGAGAGAGAGAGAGAGAGAGAGAGAGAGTGTGTGTGTGTGTGTGCGCGCTACAGATTGAGGATAGAGAAGAGTGGCATACAATGTAATTTGTTAATTAGTTTTAAGGCAAAATTGACATTTTATTTCAAATTGGGTTAGTGGGAATTAAAATATGTTGCTGGGGTAAATGGGATAACTTTTGCTCATTTTAGGGCTTTAGGTCAAGGACCCATTAATAATAATGAGAGCCACATGAAATATTATAAATGGATCTTTGATGTTTGAGTTTTTATGAAACAACCAGATTGATCCATGATTAGTGTCTTGATTTTGTTTCTCTTCATAAGATTATGAGTTAAGAATAACAACATGGAAAACTCTCAACCTTCTTTCCTAAATACTACAAATTTATTTGTTATTTTCATGGATGAATTACTTTTGAGTTTTGTGAAAAATCAATAGGTTTTCAAATATGTGAGACCGAGTCTAGACCAATAGAGTAATTACATGAGAGAGGAAAATGAGAGTTGCAGCATACTCCGACACTCTAATGTAATGCTTTACTTATATAGTACAAGTGCTATCAAGTTCCTTTCTTGGGGACATGGAGACTCACAGAGTTGTCGTCATTCTGGTTTAACTCATCTCTGATTGTTTGCTGATCCCAATTGTTGAATGGTGTTCAAGATCCCATTTCTAGTGCCATTGAGGAGTGCTAAAAAGAATGCTACATTTTTCTCCATGAAATGCTTCACCGATTTTGATGCCAAGCTTTCTCCGCCTTGATTGTTATTCACATCTCTGCAATCCACTTCTTCTCCATCTCTTCCTCTATTTCCTCCAAAGTTCATTAATAAGCCAAGTTGTTGCTGGTTTTCCAAGAGCTGAACATCAGCCAAGGACTATAAATCTTCAAGAGAGATCATTGTTGCTTCTCCCCAAGGAAACAAGAAAGTGTCGGCCCCTGAGACGAAAACTTGGATACCCCCATCACAATTTCTCTGTAACAGTACTGGATTTGGAATTGTTTTGATTTTTGTAAAACATTAGGGTTTTGATATATACAAAATATTTTCTCAAACATTGTGTTTTTAAATTGAAAATGAATAAATCCATGTCATCGAGTTTTCTAGAATGATATTGATGAGGTGGTGTATGCCACATCATTTGGTAATCAGTTTTGGTATAAATATTTGGTGTCTTAATCATTTTCCTTTACTATCACCATCATTTGGTAATCACTTTAGTTCTGCTGCAATTTCATTTGCAGTAGCTAGATTTGGTTTTGGTTTCGAGAGGTTTGGTTTCTGTCCCCCTCCTCCTCTTGTACTATTTCATTTACTTTCAATAAATTCTAGGGGTTAAGGGGCTTCTGCCTCTCTTAGCTTCTAGTTTCAGCCAAAAAAACAAAATGCAATAGCTTTTAACAATGCATATATAGGATTTGGTTTATAAACTTCCGGCATAAACTTTATTAGGGAGGAACAACAAAATCATTAACATATACATCATAAGGAGATGATTTTTTGACACCCTCTTGGTGTTAAAAATTACTAATAATCACACACCTTTTGTGTGTTAATTAGAACACAAAAGGTTGTGTGATTAGTATTTTTTAATTGTTTCATTACTCATTTAAATCTCATTTATTTTAAGTTTTGATTATCTTCTGTAAAAAATAAAAATAAAAATAAAAAAGAAGAAAAAACGTGTGTTAATAGTAATATCACCTCCTTAACTACAATTTACAATCAACAAGGAAAAAAAGAAGTCACAAACTAGTAATACAAGCATTGAATTGAATAAGTTCGTAAGCATAGCTTGCATAGGTAATTGAAAGAGAAATATGGTAAGTTGGTAACCCTGTCAAAATAAGTAATGTAGTGCTTCGAATTTTTATTATGATAAGTAACATAATCAATGGCGGAACTATATGGGGCCGAAGTAACATAATAGTAACATAAAACTATGCACTTTCAGTTAAAAAAAAAATCAATTTTCATACATATAGTGTGTGGGGCCCATCTAGTTTTTCATAATAGAAGTTATTTAGAAGTGGGGTCTCAAAGGAGCGTTAAATAGAGAGAGTCCCTTCTCTTTCGGAGTTAGGGTTTGGAGAGTTAGCAGGGTTTGCCGCAGTTTGATAACTTAGTGCCGCCGCAACTTTCCAACGAGGAATCTACGACGGTACACGCTGTATGTGGGGTTTTCTCGTTGCTATGCACAGAGTGTGGTCGGTAGTTGAGACGGTTCTCATAAGAATGGAAGTGGTAGTAGGGGACTTCTCTCGTCGTCTTGCTATTCAAGACGACGATGACCTAGAAGTAATAACGGTGCATGACCCCAAGTCACTGATCACAGAGAGATAATGGCTTGTGGGGAAGGTTCTCACCAATAAGAAAGTTAACGTGGACTCCTTTAGACGTGTTATCCGGAAGATTTGGCTGACGAAGGAGGAGTTCTCAATACTGGAATGGGATAATTTGGAGTGTTTTGTGTTCTCTTTCAAATCTGATGGAGACCGGCTTCGACTGTTGCATGGGAGCCCGTGGTCGTTTGATAACTCGCTGCTGGCTCTGGTGCCCTCTGATAGGATGGTTGACCCGGAAATAGTTGATCTCTCTGTTCAAGAGTTTTGGATAAGGGCTAAGGGGCTGCCTCCTGCACTTTTGACTGACAATATGGGAAGGAAAATCGGCCGAAGTGTTGGGGAGTTTGTCACGACAGACCAGAATGTTGCTGGAGATGGAAGTGGAAATTTCCTTCAGTTACGAGTGAAACTTCGTGTATCTGATCCTTTGCGGAAAGGTATGCGTCTGCAATCGGACCCATTGGATGCATAATTGAGTAAGATAGCTCTCAAGTACGAACACCTGCCTCACTTTTGTCTCTTCTGTGGACTGCTTGACCATGTGGGAGCTAACTGTCGGGCAAGAATAGATGGAAGGTTAACTGAGGAAAAATTTGGTAGGTGGAGGACACTATCTAAAGATATTTTCTCGATTGAACTTCATGATCCATTACAAGGGCGATCCTTTGGACTGCTATCAAACAAGAAAATGTGGTATATAAAGGCTTCTGAGGTTAGTTTGAGTGGGGTTATACAGGGTAGAAACGAAGGGACTAAACTGGGGGACGGGCTGGAAGGAAAGGTGGAAAGTGGTACTGGAGTGTTTGAGCCGTGTCATGTAGTGAAACGTCCAAACTCATTTGGGAGAACTCAGTGGAAGAAGTAACAATGGCCAAGTCCACTCCTGAGGCGACAGAACAAAGGTGGGAGGTGGATGGCAAGTTATTAGCAAAGGAGAAGACTGAACCAGTATTATTCAATGTTCCAATTACTAAGTGCAGCCTTGGTCTGAAATGGGCAAGCCAAACTACTCCCGTAGAGAAGAGAGTTAAAGGTGGTGGTAAGAGTCAGGGAGGTGGTAAGACTCAGGGAGAGGGTAGCGGTTGCATGTCCCCTAAGAAGAAAGGAGGAGGAAAGGGCAAGAAGGTATTGGAGGAGGGTGTAGTCTCTAATGAACGCTTGAAACAAGATTTTTCATCCCCGGGGAAGGGAAAGAAGAGCAAGGGTTTCAGATTATCTTATTCCCTAAGTAAGCGGCTTGCTTTCGGTTCTCCGAAGAAGCAACTGAAGAAGAAAAGTGGTATTACTGTGAATTCTAGTTTCGTGATGGGGACTAATGTGGTGGAACCCGAAGCCCGGGCCCATCACGAACAATGAATCTACTATGCTGGAATGTGCGCGGGCTTAGGAACCCGTCCACATTCAACACCCTTAAGAGTCTTTTGAGGTCTCAAGATCCCGATTTTTTCTTGCTCATGGAGACAAAAAAGAAGAAGGCTGCAATGGAGATGATATGTGGTTCAATAGGGTATGCTAACTGTAAGGTGGTGGAGAGAACAGGAAAGCAAGGGGGAGGGTTGCTGTTTTGTTGGAAGGACTCTTAGGGGGTTGATGTGATTACTATGGGCTTTATTGACATTTTGGTTTTGTTTGAAGGGAAGCAGGTGCATTAATAAGGTTTTACGGAAATCCAGAAGTCGGGGAAAGATACCATTCTTGGGAGGCTTTACGTCGTCTATCACATTTATTTCCTCATGTGGCATGGTTCGTTTTTGCGATTTTAATGAGATTGTTAGTAATGAAGAGAAAAGTGGGGGTAGATTGAGACCACCCGGTCAGATTGAGAGATTCACACAAGCTATTAATGATTGTTCCTTCTAGGAAGTGGAGTTTTCAAGACCGTTGTTTACATGGAGTAATAGTAATGTGCATGATCAATTAGACAGGGGGTTGATGAATAATGATGTTGCAACAACTTTTCCAAAGGTGCATGAATATCATTTAGATGTCGGAGCAAGCGATCACTTACCACTTGTTTTTGGTTTTGTCAGTTCTGGGCTTCAACAAACACATAAGAGGTAAAGACGATTCCTATTTGAAGGTTTTTGGACCAAAGAACACCGGTGCGGTGACATCATTAAGAACATTTGGGAACAGGAAGATAATGAGCATGGTAACCTCCTTTCAAAGCTAAACAAGTGTGCAGAGGAGCTCTCTTGCTGGAATAGGAATGTCATACGGCATGTGCCTAAGAAAATTTCAACTCTGAAGGAGTCTTTGCAGCAGTATCCAATTAATGTTCAAAGTAATGAGGACAAGGAACAATGTGCTTTGATCAAAGCTGAGCTAGGAAAATTTGTAGAGTACGAAGAAGTAATGTGGAAGCAGAAATCTAGGATTGATTGGCTGTAGGAGAGGGACAGAAACACTAAATTTTTTCATGCTATGCTAAGGGTCGTGGAAAACAAAATAAGGTGACAGGAGTGTTTGATGAGAATAGTAATTGGTGTGAGGATATGCATGACGTACAAGATGCTTTTATTTCGTATTTTTCAACCCTATATACCTCAGAGGGGAGTAGGAATCTTGAGCTAATCCTGGAGAAGATACCTCGCCATGTGTCTGGTGAGGTTAATGGAAAATTATTGAAGAAGTTTGAAAGATGGGAGATCGAGGTTTCTTTGAAGCATATGGCGTCACAAAAATTGCCGGGTTTGATGGTATGTCTACTTTATTTTTCAAAACTTATTGGCATATTGTTGGGGATTCGGTTTGTGATTTCTGCCTTGGGGTACTCAATGATGGCCGAGAGTTGAATGAGTTCAATCATACTTTAATTTCCCTGATTCCCAAATGCTTGAGCCCCAAGAATGTAACGGAGTTTAGACCAATTAGTCTTTGTACCTTCATTTATAAGCTGATTTCGAAGACCGTGGCAAACCGGCTCAAGAGATATCTTCCCGATATAATTTCATGTACTCAGAGTGCATTTGTCCCAGGAAGAAACATCCAAGATAATGTGATTGCAACGTTCGAAACGGTCCACACCATCAGAATTCAAAAATCTACCGTGTCCCCAAAGATGTTTCTCAAATTAGATATAAGCAAGGCTTATGATAGGGTGGAGTAGGGTTTTCTCAAAGAAGTAATGCTAAAACTTGGTTTTGCAGAGGAGTGGGTAGAGTTGATTATGAGGTGTGTTAAGTCTGTCTCCTTTTCAGTATTGTGGAAAGGACAATCAGTTGGACATTTCCGACAAACTAGAGGGATACGACAAGGTGATCCCTTATCACCATATCTCTTTCTATTTGTGTCGGAAGGACTTTCTGGACTTCTACATTATGTTGACTCTTCAGGCCTAATTCATTGGGTTAGAGTTGCCCCAACTGCACCTTTTATCTCACATTTACTATTTGCAGACGATAGCCTCTTGTTTGTTAATGCTACAGTACATGAATGTATTTATTTGAAGCAATGTTTGTTGCTTTATGAGTGTGCGGCTAGACAACACATTAACTTCCAAAAATTTGCTCTTTCTTTCAGACCAAATGTTCCAGAACATGTTTAAGATGAAATTAAGGGTATTTTAGGTGTGCCGGTGGTTGATTTTTATGACAAATACCTTGGATTACCAACGTCGATTGGGAGAAACAAGAAAGATGTGTTTAAGAAGCTGAATGAAAGGCTTGATGTGCATCTTCAGGGGTGGCAAGGAATGTTCCTCTCAAAAGCGAGTAAGCTTGTTTTGATCAAAGCGGTTGCTTAAGCTATTCCTACTTATTCCATGAGTGTTTTTCAGCTACCAAAGGGATTGTGAAAAAAGTTTCAGTCCAAGGTTAGAAATTTTTGGTGGGGAAATGGTGATGATACAAGGGGAATTCATTGGTGTAGTTGGGATAAACTCTGTAAAAGAAAAGAAGAGGGAGGACTTGGCTTTCGCGATTTACAGGCTTTCAATCAAGCTATATTGGCAAAAATCGTGTGAAGGATCTTTTAGGGAAACACTCAATGGTTAGTACTCTGCTTCAGGCCAAATATTTCCCGAATATATGTTTCTATAATGCAAGCTTAGGACGCAATCCATTTGCTATATGGAAAGGTTTGTTGTGGGGAAAACAGGTGGAGAATTGGGGATGGAAGGGGGGTGAGCATTATGACTGACAAATGGCTGCCTAGCCCTGTAAGTTTCAAGGTGGTAACTCATCTGCAATGGCCAGTTCAGCAGAAAGTGGAGTTCCTTTTTACCGAGTCTAGAGCATGGAATGTTCCACTCATCACTTCGTCTTTTCTACCTCATGAACCTTCTATGATATTGAGTATGCCCTTGGGCCATAGGAGAGTCCCTGATAAGTTGGTGTGGCATTACACCAAAAAAGGTGTCTATAGCGTGAAATCTGGATATTGGGCAGCTCGAGAGTTACAAAAACAGAAACGCGGCCCTGAAGCGAGCTCAAGCTACAATGGCAATAAGGAAGTGTGGAGGAAAGTATGGGGACTAAGGGCACCTCATAAGATCAAAGTTTTTATGTGGAGCGTGATGCATGAGTTTGTACCGTGTGCAACAAACCTTAAGAAAAGGAAAATTCTGGATGACCCTTGGTGCTGGCAATGCAGGAGCCCTTTTGAATCAGTGGTGCACGTTATTTGGGACTGTCTGAAAGCTAAAAGGACCTGGAAGAAGACTTTCTTACATAATGTGTGCAAAGTGTGGCAGGAACCAACGTTTTTTTATTTAGTGCAGCATGTTTGCTCTACTACAACCAGGGATGAGTTTGAGTTATTTTGTTTTACTGCTTGTGGCTGTGGTGGAACAGAAATCTGCATAGACATGGTGAGGAATTTATGGAGCCTATTGCAATTGCACTGTTAGCGATTGAATGGCAGCAGGAGTTGGTGAAATTGGATGACACTTGGTTAAAGGACAAAGCAGTTGCGGTCCAGCACGTGGCAACTTGGCAACCTCCAAAGCATAGAAATATAAAACTAAATTTTGATGTGGCATGCGATCCAAAGAAGGGGATATGTGGTCTGGGGGTAATATTTAGAGACCATCAGGGAGTTTTAAAGGGAGCACTGGCGGTCCCTCAAGTTGGTTATCTACCCCCAAGATCGATTGAAGCTCTTGCGTTGCTACATGCATGGACTCAGGTTCGCAGCTCATGTGGTTTTTCCAACATTGAGGTCAAAGGTGATGCTCTCTCAATTATCAACACTTTGCATGATAGTTCAGATGATTTAAGTTTGGAAGGTCATATCATTGACGAAGTTAAGTTTTTGTTTCAGTCTCTTGCTATTTGTAGTAGTCGCTTTGTGAAATGTGAAGGCAATAAGTTTGCCCACCGTTTAGCAAAAGAGGCGTTAAGAGTTAGTAGTCTGTTTTTGTGTTTTTAGTCAGGGCCTTTGTGGCTCCACGAGTCTGTCAGTATAGATTTCCAGGGTGAAGTCTAGTAAGGTCTCTCCTTGTTGAGAATATATACATCCCATGGGACCTTGCCTATGAGTTTTTGGGCCACTCCATCCATTGCCAATTGGTTTTTGATGTGAACCCCAGATTACTTTATCATGGTATCAGAGAGGGTTACCCACGTGTGCATGCCTAACTAGGGATGGCAATGGGGCGGGTTGGGGATGGGGATCACAATACCATCCCCATCCCCGGGGTCATTTTCTACCCCCATCCCCGCCCCAATCCCCAATAAAAATATATTGGGGATTCCCCGTCCCCATCCCCATTGGGGACTAAACCTCCAAACCCGCCCCAAATCTCCAATAAGAATTTAATAAATAAAATAATTTTTTCTCATATTGCCTTTTTAAAAATCAAAATCTACAACAAATAAATTTAAAATATGATTAAATTTATAAATCATAATTCAGTGAGTGCAAAAGTCAAAACACCATTAAAGTAATTGTGTAGCCATTAAAGAAAAGTAGTAAATGTATATATTTGTGATTTATATTATAAAAAATAAATTAATATATATATAAGTTAAATATATGTATATATTATTGGGGCGGGTTTGGGGATGGGGATCACAATACCATCCCCGCCCCATCCCCAATCTTAGATAGAGGGGATTGGGGATCCCCATCCCCATTCCCCATTTGTCCCCGAATTCTCCCCCCATTAGGGGCGGGTATCCAATGGAGCTCCGCCCCGCTGGGGATTTTTGCCATCCCTATGCCTAACGGCCACACGGGCTCCACGTCACCCAAAGTTGTCCACGTGTATGGCTTGAAAATTCGCCACAGATGCGGGGGCGTGTTGAGAATATATACATCCCACATGAGAAAAATGGGACCTTACCTATGAGTTACTTCATCCATTGCCAATTGGTTTTGGATGTGAACCCCAGATTACTTTATCACTCCTTAAGTGCTACCATGTTGGTTTGCCTTGCAGAGATTAGGCCTTTAACTCATTTGTAAGCAGTTCATTCTTAATGAAGTTTTTCTTGATTAAAAAAGTTATTTAGAAGTCTTGACATGTTTTTTTTTTTTTTAAGTAGTAGAAGGAGATCAGCTTTTTTTATGAAAAAAAGTAACATTACACAGTGACCCGACTCAGTGGTGCTGGCAAAAAGAGACAACTGCTAAATGCAATATCACTCCACCAATTGAGTGAAGCTTAGGGCGAGTAAACTAATAAGATGCTAACAATAAAGTTTTTCCACATAATACATCAGTAGACCATGAAAGTTCTTAGGTTTATAAAGAAAAGACTAAGGCTTTCCATGATCGAATGATTTCTTGAAAGGACTTTACGATAGGGCAGAAAAGTTTTCTCTTTAATTCCCGCCTTAAACTCTTCCCAAATAAGTTACGTTCTAGATGGTTTGCTCATTTTGTTATTACTAATGTTTATACTTATTGTGCGATTGAAATTCAAAGCTCAAGGACGAGTGAAACATTCAAGGTGAATGGACATCTGTTGAAACCATACTATATATGAGACGTTTTTGGAGCATAACGTGGAGGTTGTACCCCTTAATGAACCTGCTCCTTCTGAGTGATCATCGTGGTACCATCAGGCTGAGAACGTCAAAACCAAGTGCTTCTTGATAGTCAATCCATACTTTCAAGGAGCATTACTGTTATGAATATGCAGTTCCCTACTATGTTTGGCAAAGATGTCCTTTTAAAGACTATGCAAATGAAGATCTTTTAAGATTGAGCTTAAATTATTTTATTTTGTCCAGTAATAAAATGTAAAATCAGCTATTGTTATTTGTCTAGAAATATTCAGTGGCTGCCTTTTACCTACTACCCATCTGTCAGAAACTTTTGTCCACTTACAAACATATATTAATGTTATCACTATCCCTTGGCCGCCACAAATATTAAAATAAATCTTGCATCACCTTGAAAGAGCAAGGTTTATTGCGATGGTTGTGATTTCAATCATTTTATGGATGATCTTATCTGCTGGTCTATCATGCGTACTTTTAATCCGGTCTGAAAAATCTATTACCTTACTTTGCCACAGACCAAGATGCTAACCAACACAAATGAGGTTGCAGCAACCAATTATGACAGGAAAAGTGAACTAAAAGCTTTTGATGACACAAAAAATGGTGTCAAAGGCCTTGTTGATGCTGGCATAACCGAGATTCCTCGAATTTTTCATCATCCACCAGATCAGTACAACATCAGCAATACCTCTGATTCAGAAGAAACCAAATTCAGCATCCTAGTAATTGACCTCGGAGGCCTTTCCGATCCAACAACACAAAAGGAGATTGTTGCAAAAGTTGGAGAAGCATCAGAGACATGGGGCTTCTTCCAGATAGTCAACCATGGAATACCCGTTGCTGTTCTTGACGAGATTCAAAATGGGGTACGTGGATTTTATGATCAAGACGCTGAGGTGAAGAAACAGTTTTACAGTCGCGATGACTTCAGCAGGCCTTTGCAGTACAATAGCAACTTTGATCTATATAGTGCGCCGTCAACTAATTGGAGGGACACTTTCATGTGTTACATGGCTCCCACTCCAACAAAGCCAGAAGACTTGCCCCAAGTATTCAGGTATGTGACAATGAAGAACTCTTACATATAGAATTAATTGGTAAGTTTATATATAATAGTAACTTGATTCTGAACCAATGTACTTCTTGATGAATTGGATGACATGATCATTTTAATTATTTTGAGAATTAACTTTATAGGGACGAAATTGCTGACTACTCGAAGGAACTAATGAAGTTGGGGAAGATATTGTTTGAGTTGTTGTCCGAGGCTCTTGGACTCGAGCCAAGTCACTTGAATGACATAGATTGTGGTGAGGGGCTTCTGGTTTTAGGCCATTACTATCCTGCTTGTCCACAACCGGAATTAACTTTAGGCACAAGCAAGCATGCGGACAGTGGCTTCATCACAGTCCTCTTGCAAGATCATATCGGTGGTCTACAGGTTCTTCATCAGAACAAGTGGATTGATGTTCCTCCTGTGACTGGGGCTTTAGTGGTTAACATTGGCGATCTTCTTCAGGCAAGCAGCAGTCTCATTCTTCTTTACCTTTTCAATTGACAATCTAGAAGTAACAATTTTGAGTTTTCTGTTTTATTGATCATAGAATTCGATCTTTTGCTGTTACATGCAGCTTATATCAAATGACAGATTCAAAAGTGTAGAGCACAGGGTACTGGCAAACCATAGAGGTCCAAGGATATCTGTTGCGAGCTTTTTCTGCACAGGGATGCTGCCATCGACAAAGCTTTATGGACCTATCAAGGAGTTATTATCAGAAGACAATCCTCCAAAGTACAGGGACACTACTGTGAGGGACTATGTTGCGTACCGCAACCAGAAAGGCCTCGATGGTAAATCTGGCTTGTCTCATGTCAAGCTTTGAAGGTTGAACTTGGAAAGAGAGGAGCACCGCGGCGCTACTCTTTGAAATACAACATAGTTTTAAACCATTACTACTGCATATACTACTTGTTTTATTGTGAGGGACATGAACTTATGATTGAGATATATACTTGTTGGCCAACTGCTTGACAAGGATTTCCTATGTTTAGAAATATGATGCAGAGTTGTTGAGATATCGAGATGATGAGAGGGTATTCTATTGCGGGCAACCGATTGTTTGTTTTGTGGAATAATATGGCTTTTCAAGATAGAGTCTATGATGTGGCATAAGAGTTTAATCCCCTAGCCTTAAAAAATATTTCAACTACAACAATGGTGAAGATTATCAATTATTACATTATTTCCAAAGAACTAATAGATAGCTTACATCCACACACTTCAGAAGATAGATGAAAAACGAATAATAACAGTCATGAAATTAGAAATTGGAGAAAGTAAGAAAAGACAGGAAGAAGAGGGAGAGGGTGGCCATGAGTTTGCAGCACTGGTTTAAGTTTTAAGTGCATGTGGGGTTTTTTCCTCAAAAAAAAAAAAAAAAGTGCATGTGGGGTTTGTGTAATGTTATGGATATTATGGATGATTGTCCTTATCAACAAAGTAAAATAAAAAATTACTTATTAAAACACATTGAATTATTGTTGTGTTTAGAGTAATCTACTAAAAAATGAAAATTTGGTGTTCAGGATTGATTAGAATTACTGAATTAGAAACCGTTTCTCTAATTTTTTTTTTTCTTTTTTCTACATCTTCTTACCTTCCAGAATGACTGGTTCTAATTGTCCCAAAATGAGTGATAGATTAAAGTCGAGTTTAGGGTACCATTGACCAAAGAAAAAATGATCAATTAGAGTAATATATGTCTTTTAATGATCATTAGAGTAATATATGTTTTTTGTCTTCAGCTACTTGTAGCCTTGCACTACTCTTTAATCAGCCAAGGCAAATTACAAAAGTCTTCTGTATAATCTTGTTGCCATCTATTATTGTGAACTTGAAAACCAGAAGAAAAATGGAGGCCACACGTGACCGCACAAGTGAACTGAAAGCATTTGATGATACAAAAGCCGGTGTGAATGGACTACTCGATGCAGGAGTCACAACAATCCCGCGCATTTTCCACGCATTTCCCACTCTAGATCACAACCAAGTGTTGATCAGAGGGAGGGAAGTGATGATGATGCCCAGCTCAGTATTCCAATTTCCAATCATTGATCTTCCAGGCATAACCCATGGAAACTCAGCTTTACGAGATGAGGTCATTGAGAAAGTTCGACATGCGTGTCAGAAATTGGGTTTCTTTCAGGTAGTGAATCATGGAATTCCGGTAAATGTTTTGGATGAGGTGATTCGAGGTATACGCGAGTTCCATGAGCAGGATAGTGAGCTCAAGAAAGAGTTCTATACAAGAATTTCAGGGAAGAAAGTGTATTATCAGTCTAATTATGATTTGTACCAAGCTTCATCAACTAACTGGAGAGACACACTTGGCTGTTTTATGGTGCCTAATCCACCCAAACCAGAAGAATTACCCACAATATGCAGGTAAAGCTTGATCTCAAGTTCTAGCCTTGACATGATCTGTTCTTACATAAGGTAAATATCGTTTTTTTTTTTTTTTTTGAGAATAGTATATATATATATATATATATATATATCATGTTATATGTTATTAGATTGTTAATTATTAGAATCGGCATAAGTCTATGTCGTCGTATAATTTATCCCGTCTCTTTAATTTTTTGTAGTAGTGACCACACATCTAGGTATATTTGCGCTTATAATAATAGTACTGCTGCTAATTTCCTTTTTAGGCAAAGATAGTACCTCTTAATCGCTGATTCAAAGTAACAGTTTATGTAGTAATCCAGACAAATAAGAGTTTGACGACATGAATTAATGTTCAAGTACTAAGTTTGAAAATTTATGCAAATATCCATATACATTTTGTAGTCAGCTAATTAAGTATAGTTTCACCTTCTTTTTTTTTTTTAGAAGACGTGTAGTTTCACTTGATAAATGAACTAAATAAGATAAGAAATGGAGTTGCAGAGATATAGTGATCGAGTACTGAAAGCATGTGATGGATTTGGGATTAACATTGTTCGAGAAACTGTCTGAGGCACTTGGGCTTAATCCGAACCATCTTAAAGACATGAACTGCAGCGAGGGGCTTCTTCTTCTGGGCCACTACCATCCAGCATGCCCTGAGCCCAGGGGCGGAACTAGGATTGAAAGTTTGAGGGGTCCAAAATGCAATTTTCTTAAATGTAAATACCAAGTATTCAAAATAATCATAAAAGCTGATTAGCAAAGAAGTAATTAATAGTTTTATACCATAATTTATAATTATGTTTGAACAAAAAATTTAGTAAGAAAGAAGCTTAAATATTTCATAAGGGTTTAATAGTTTCCAAAAGAAAACACAAGTTTAATCTAAAGTCATACCAAATATTAATTATTATGGGTTGTGATTGGTTAATATATTAATTTTAGTGAGATAAATATGGTATATATTAATAATCTATGAATAAAATATCTAAATAAGGGAGATATTGAAAAAATTTGCAGGGGTCCGGACCCACCCCCCCCCCCCCCCCCCCCCCCCAACATAAGTCCGCCCCTGCCTGAGCCAGAATTCACTTTCGGTGCCATCAAGCACACTGATGATACCTTCATCACCATTCTTTTGCAAGACCAAGTAGGCGGCCTCCAAGCTTTCTATAAGAATCAATGGGTTAATGTTCCCCCCATGCATGGAGCTCTAGTTGTCAATGTTGGAGACCTTCTTCAGGCAAGTCCATTGTAATTAGCTTAATCTTTTGTTGTTTTCTTCTCAGACAATATGACATGCATATATGCATGTTATGTTACAAATCATGGACTATTAGAATATTGTCATTGGTTAACTTTTATTGATTGTGTTGCTTACATATGTGCAGCTCATACCAAATGACAAGTTTATTAGCTTGGCTCACAGAGTTAGAGCGCAGAATGTAAGGCCACGAACTTCGGTAGCAAGCTTTGTCAGATTTGAAGGGAATTCAAAAGTTTTCGGACCAATCAAGGAGTTGTTATCAGAAGAGAATCCCCAAATCTACCAAAAAGTTGATATTAAAAATTATGTAAGGTACTACTTGGAACCAAACAAAACCAGTCTGGTTGCAAACAGTCTCTTTTGAGCATGTGCGCAGACGTGCCAGCACCGTGGGTTGCAGTCGTCGGAGAATCCCTTGACCTGACTTCTTCTCGAGCGTTGTGGACGAGGAGAGCACCAATCTCGTCACAAGGTTCTTTTCTTTGCCTTCCGAAAAAAGACTTCTTGCCTTACGGATAAGGGCTTTGGTTGTGATCTCTTGCGTTCACCAAATTGATACTTAGTGTTGTAGACTAAGTAGAGCAATCACTGGGAAGTTGGGAGAGAACACAGGGTTTGCTAAAGCGTGACTTTAGCTTAGCTGGGTTGCGAGGGCGTTACCCTTGCTTCGCTGGTTTGCAACTAGGTTGCAGGTAGGTTTGCTTCGGAGAGGTTTTGATAATCGTTGAGATTGATTGATTGAAGACTTGTCCCTTTTTTCGTCCTTGAAACCTGGTATTTATATTTTAGGGTTTCGACTGTTCCTTGCCATAGAAGAATTATTGATTGAAGTTTCCTATTCAATCTCTGCTGCATGATTCCAATAAGGGCTCGTTTTCTTTATGGATCTTGGAATGGGTGAAGCTATGACCCAAACCCAAGTAGGCCTATTTTTGAGCCGCAGGTATCGGCCCGCTACTCTAAATCTCCTAAAGGGATCTTGTAAAAAATACTTTTGGGCTCAAACACTACTACTCATAAGGGAAAGGGAACTCCCCATTACTACATTTCAAGCTGTGAGGTGATGCCCATCAAGAACATTTAAGCTCTGTTAATTATAATGGAAGTACCAATGGTCCAATTCGTCAATAAATGTGAAATTTGGCAAAGAACTTTGCTGATTGTAAGATAAGATAAAGAAATTTCATATCAACAATCTTTGTTGCTCCGATGTTTATTTGCTAAATTCAACTAACCTTTTTTACCTAAACAATAAACTTGGATTATTTCACCAAAACAGGGGTAGTTTTCCAATGCGGTAAGAAGCTGAAACTTCTCCTACAGATCATTTGATTTACCATTTTTTTGTTGTTTCACAAATATGTTACTAATGGAATAACTTATGTACTTCCTTACAGCACCACATTAACTTTAAGATTCTCAATTTTTAAAATTAAATCAATAACATGGAATCTAGGTCTAACATTGAAAGTTGTATTAGATGATGCAATGTCGGTGCAGGTGTCCTGGCACTGGGATACCACTGCATGGGTGTGTGAGTTACTAACAGCTAACTACCCAATAAAAAAAAATAAAAAAAAACATTGAAAGTTGTATTGGCTGACAATAAGTTTCTAAAACCTTAATTATTGTGGTTTGTGACAATAACAATGACCTTAAGGGGATAAAAAAAGTGTGTGGAGTTTAGGTTCGTAGTTGATGTAGAATTACAAAAAATTTACAATATGTTAACATATAACACATACAACTATCATTTTTGAAGACTTAATAATTCAAAGGATTGAGAACCTCTTATTTACCTTAATGAGGACTTCTTATTAGTTGTCACATAAGTTGTTAAAGTAGTAACATGAGTCCTCAAAATAAAAAAACAATATTACATATAACATTACATGTATAAGAAATGTTAACATACCATAACCTTACTCTGCATAATTAACATTTAATTACCAATTTTATAGCGTGGATCATGTAGTTAAACCGAAGAATGCAGTATCAAGAACAGTAGCGGAACTAGACAGTTACTTTTGGAGGGGCTAAAAAAATAATAAATTATTATTTAAAAAAAAACATAAAAATGTTTTTCTATTTTCCTAATTAAAGTCTGTATTAATGGTTTCCTTTCAAAATTTAATTCCTTAATATGCATTTTTTTTTCAAAGCACTAATTAATAGATTGAAATAATTAAAGACTCATACATCGAGAAATTTATTAAAATTTTCCTTTCACAAAGCATGTAAAACAAAGCAATTTGGAAAGGTGGGAATAATTATTTTCTAATTTCCTAAATAATCGACGACCATATATGACCACGTCACATTTTACAAAAGTTTTGGAGGAAGGAAAATGGTCCGTAAGGTACCCCGTCTTTGGCTCCTTATAACTTTTGGTACCTGACAAAAAAATATATCAATATGGTACCTGAAGTTCTCTGCCCGACCAAAGATTGGTACATATGGCCGTTACCTCCGTTACGGAACTTGCCAGCTGGCAATTTTGATCATAAAATGACCAATTTACCCTTTATTTTTATTTTTATTTTATTTTGAAATAACCCTTTATTCTTTTTTGTTTTGTTTTTTCCTCAATTCTTTTTTGAACATTTTTTTCCTCAATTCTCCTCCATTTTTATAATTTTCAAGCTTCTTTTCATGGAATTACAAACCAAATTGATGTGAATCCTTCTGGGTTTTTACTACTCTTTGCATCACGAATCCATTGAGGTATGTTTTGAATCTTATGGTTTAATCTTTTGAGAATTCCCAAAATGTGGAATTTCTAGAGTTCTTGATGAATTTTCAAATTCAGGTAACGAATTGATTCGACCGAACATTGGGTATTGCTCTACTATGTCTTACATTGATTCAAACGCATCATCTTCTCCAGACCATTGCCAAAAGAAGAAACCCAGAATTGGGGCATATTAACTTCATTTCTTGGATGCCTGAATAATGGCCTCGTTTCAGACTTTCAGTACATAAGCTATTTGGAATAGCTAGCAAATAAAACAGATAACTGGGCCATAAGGAAGACTAAAATATCTCTAGCTAACAATGCAGCTATGCTCCTTGGATCTGGAGGCAATGCAAAAGAAACAGAGGCAATGAATTTATGCTCCTTATAATGGCCGCACTAGAGTTACACAGTCTCTCACACACTCTAGAACCTTGATTTCGTTAACGGTTAAATTCTGATAAGGGGCCGAGAGCAAACGGAGCAAGCTGACCCATCGCCATGGCCTCGTGCGCCACTGCCTTCCTCTGCAACCACGCCGCCGTATTAACCTCACCTTACTCGCCTCGAAAGACCAGAACCACCTCAAGAAGCCTTCGGAGGCGGAGGAGCTCTCTCAGACCAACCATCATCATTGCCAAGCAGGACCAGAAGACGGCGTTGTAGTACCGGAAGCTCGGAGACTCAGACCTCGAAATTAGCGAAATCAGTGAGCAAAAGTCTGAGAAATCTGCCTCCACGAGGGCTCGATCTTCCTCGCTCCAGAGATGGTACTTTTTGTCGATGAATAAGTCGAGGTCAGGCTCACGCACCCGGAAGCGCGTGACGGCGGAGTGCACCCAAGAGTAGACGTGGGAGGTGTTGTACTGGTAGAAGATGAAAGAGGGAGAAGTTTTTGATCGGAGAATTAGGGCGGAGAATGAGAGCGCGATTAATGAACTCGGCGAAGCCGTGGCTCGTGACTGGGAGGGGTTCGGCATCGTTGACCGGGAAGAGGTGGTAGGAGAAGTCGAGGAAGGGGAGACGGGACCAGAGGGATCGCCATTGGCGGGAGACGAGGGAGTTGTGGATGGCCGAGAGAGAGAGAGAGAGAGAGAGAGAGAGAGAGAAGCAGACGAAGGATAATGAGAGAGAGAGAGAGAGAGAGGACAAATGCTTAGAGAAAAAAAATTAATTGATATGTGAATGGACGAAAGTACCCTTGTAAATTTGCCAGCTGGCAAGTTCTGTAACGGAGGTAACGGCCATATGTACCAATCTTTGGTCGAGCAGAGAACTTCAGGTACCGTATTGATATATTTTTTTGTCAGGTACCAAAAGTTATAAGAAGCCAAAGACGAGGTACCGTACGGACCATTTTCCCTTTGGAGGAAGATTTGTCCCCATCATCTCCCACTAAGCAAGAATTAGCCACTAATCAAGAATTACAATTGTGTCTTTCAAAAAGAATTACAATAGTGGATGCTCCTGAATTATCTTATTGTTATTATTGATGAACTAGAATAAATTAAATAAAGCTAGTGGACATGATTTAATGATTTTAAATCCAGAGTTGAAAGGTGTTCTCCTTTTTCCAAACTTCCCAAAATGAAGGGTCCTGGTTGTTCTGCGACCTACATGAGCTACTTCCGTTTGCATCCTTGTATTTCTTAACCATCCCCAAGCTAGGCATTTTACTAGTCTTGTTGATCCACTATAAACTCGGCACAGAAGAAAATGTTAGTCAAAAGTGAGCGAAGAAGTGAGTTAATAGCATTCGAAGATACAAAAGCTGGTGTGAAGGGGCTAGTCGATGCAGGCCTCACAAAATCCCAAGCATTTTCTACTCTCAATCACAAATCGAGAGGGAGGGAAGCAATGATCATGCCGAAATCAGTATACCAGCTATTGATCTTCAGGGCATAGCGCAAGGAGACCCACATTTACGAGTTGAGCTCATCCAAAAAGTTCGATATGCATGTAATGGGGCTTCTTTCAGGTAGTGAACCATGGAATTCCTGTTGATGTCTTGGATAGGATTACAAATGGAATACGTGAGTTCTATGAGCAGGATAGTGAGCTTAAGAAGAAGTTTTATAAGCGGTTTGGGATGAAGGTGTTTTATCAGTCCAATTACAATTTGTACCAATCTTCAGCAGCTGATTGGAGGGATACATTTGGCTGTTTTGTGGCTCCTGATCCACCCAAACCAGAAGTACCCTCAGTTTGCAGGTAAAGCTCGTCTTTATTGCTTTACATTTGTGTGGCTAATTTAATTATGGAGTGAATTTGATAAATGACTTGGTTAATTGCACTTTGTATGTTTATTATCTGAGAGTTTTCTTGACTTTGTCAAGGGGAACCCAAAGGTTTCCTAGGCCCAAGATAAACTCATTCAGCGCATGTGAAATGCTCCAACTGTGCATTGCAGCACAATGTCTGGCCACTTTGATAGCTTCGGCGTTCGAACCTAGGTTGGGGAGCACACCCAACTAGGCAAAAATGACCACTAGGCCACTTGCAGTGGTTTTTATTATCTGAGAGTTACTTTCACTTGATACATGAACTTAATGGGTGAACTTGATGAGTTGGGATTGCAAAGAAATAGTGAATGAGTACTCAAAACATGTGATGGATTTGGGATTCATCTTGTTTGAGTTACCATCTAAGGCTCTTGGACTTAATCGGAACCAACTTAACATGAATTGTGCCTAGGGGCTGCTTCTTTTTGGTCGATCACTACTACCCAGCATGCCCTGAACTAGAGCTGACTTTGGGCTCCAGCAAGCACACGAATGGTAGCTTCATCACCATTCTTTTGCAAGATCAAGTGGGTGGTCTCCAAGTTTTGTATGAGAATCAGTGGGTTAACGTGTTGGAAAATTTGGTCGATGGATGCTATTTTCGTTACTGGATTTCATCTCCTACAAAAGCACATAAATACAATATATTAATAACAAATAACAATTATCATTTCATTGTGATAATAGACTAAAATAACAAGAATCATAACACTTATCTATTGGATTTGTAGGCTTCAGGAGGATCTGTCATTCAAAAAGAGTTTGTGGTTGAGGCGTGTGAACACTGCCCTTAAGAGTAGATTTCGCCCCTCGAAGACAATGTCTCGGTGTAGCAGGTTTGTGGCGCCTACCCTCCAGGGTACAACAACCTCGATCCTTGTAGGTGTACACTCACATTCTCATAATAGTCGGATCGTATCGAACAGCTTGAAACTTTCTTTTGGTGGAATAGATAAATTAAAAGAAACACTTGAATACTTTGAGCTCAGAAAGGAAACAAAGGAGATTGAATTTCTGTTGTATTTTTTATATGGAAAGTTAGGGATTATATATATGGCAGGAATGATCAATGCGATGACAATTTAACAAAAGCAATTAAGCTATGTAACTTATGTAACCGAAATGAATATTATGACATTGATTAGGAAAACGTCAAAATAGGAATGACATTTAAACTCTGTAACTTATGTAACAGAAATGCAATATATATCTTGACATTGATGAGAAAACCAAAAAGGAAGAAGCAAATAAAGAACAACCATAATTGCAGACTTTGAACAAATGGATGATATATGAGTAAATTGATGAAATCTTTGTGTCAATCACAATCAAAGAGAGTTAATGACTATTGTCATCTGCAATTAAAAGTCCAACAAAGGTTTCAAATATAACTGGTATTTTGAAATATTTTAACTAAATTCCAACATAACGTGCCTCCCACGGCAGCAGCTCTAGTTGTCAACGATGGAGACCTTTCCCAGGCAAGACCATTATATTCATAAGTAGCTGTAACTTAATTGTTTTGGTCATCTTTTCGAATGATTTGATGTGTTATGTTGTCAGACTTACATAATTGAATCATAATGTTTATGGACTTTATATCGAAAGAAGATATCTTAGTGTTGTTAGATTTCGTGCAGCTCATCACAAATGACAAGTTTATTAGCGTGGATCACAGAGTTAGAGCGAAGAATGTAGGGCCAAGAATTTCTGTGGCAAGCTTTTTCAGGCCATATGTTTATGGAGAGAATTCAAAAGTTTACGGGCCAATCAAGGAGCTCTTATCTGAAGAAAATCCACAAATCTACCAAGAAGTTGATATTAAGGATTATTTGGCATACTACTTCTCCAAAGAAAGATCTCTCCATTAGAGCATTTCAAATTATATATGAGTTGATGTTCATCGATCAACTTATATTTTAGTTCCTCTGTTTCTGAAGAAAGTGGTGATGGATAAGTACTTTGCCAATCAATGTAGATCTAGCAAAGACATTTGTTAACAGAAATGAATTTGTATGTACCTCATTTGTAAACCAAACTTTGTCAAAGCAAAGACAATTTATATGTACTTTATGATGAAATGCAACTTCATTAATTAACTTTATCGACAAATAGAACGTGCATGTATAAATTCTGTAGATGTAAAAGTAAAAATGGATTGGAATAGTCTACTCATTTCATTTCATAGTCCCTTTATATAGGGATAGAATTACAACGGGAATATGAATTACATTAAATACATTGAATGCTGATTGATCTTTAATTGTGCTGATTGATGGTAATTGTTGATTCCTTGATTCCCTCTCCGTCAGTCGCTTTGACGAAGGCACATAATCTGTTTTTCCTTTAACACTCCCCCTTGTGCCAAGTCAAAGACGAAATGGTGCATGAGTTGTTGCCTCACTAAAAACCTTGCCAAGTAACAAAAAACCCTGTGGGACAAAAAATACACCTTGGTCGAAGGAAAAGAGCACAACGCACATTTTACATTTGAGTATGACATGTGTGTGTTAGACTCCCCCTGACGTTGTTTGCCTCAAAATCGTTTCGGCTGAAATGAGAGCCGAGGGACTTGTGGTTGAATCGTCCTTCTGAAATTGCGCGGGCGTGCCAACTCGCGGCCGAATAGCCAAGCGAGGTTTATGATTTGAATGGTGCGTGATCTAACTTCTTTCAAATGATTGTAGGCCAAGGAAGGAACCCTCTCGGCCGTTAGGTTCTGATGCCTCTGTTGCAAGGACTTTGGTTAGGCGTCAATGCTGACCGGGATCTTCTATTACGTTCACTTCTTGGGTAAACTCAAAGGTTCGGGTGACAAGCGAGAGATCTATTGGGTGAAGGTACTCGCAAATCACGATGAAGACGAAGGTGAAGTGGGCTAGGTTGTCAAAACGTTGTGAGATGATATGTGTGTGAACGGCGAATCGCATCAATCCAATCCGGACTGGCCGAAAGAGATCAATGGATGATAACTCTACGTTACGAACTACTCCTAAGTGCGAAAAGTAAAGTACATATAAAATAAAGAACAAGAAAGTAAAGTGCTTGAATGTAACGACTGAAATAAAAGTGAGAAACTAAAAATGAAAACAAGTTATGAAAGTTGAATAGAAGGCAAAGTACCTATGAAACAGTAAGAGAAAGGTTTGAGTAAAAGTTGTATATTGATTTGTTTGTGTGGTGCAGGACCTTTTACAATGAGTTACAATGTGCTATATATACAAGTCAAAAACCCTAGCTAACTTGTCCTCCAAGACGTGGAATTGAAGTAGGATTCTCCTTCCTTCTAGGATTGATTTGTTTCATAAAATCCTGACTTGGCTGATATCTGAAATCTTCACAATCGAAATCTATAATTGATTCGAACTCCTTCCTTGCGAGGATTCCTCAGTCGATATTGTTGCCTAAACTTGGCCGAACACTTTTAATTCTCATTTCAGCCCACATGCGTAACCACCCTTTTGAACTCGGACTAAACCAAACATATGGCTGCATGATCCAACTCGCTGATTTTTGGGTCGTCCGTTCCTAAAACCTCAAATCAAGCTGGGTGACCGACCGACACTTTTCCCTCGGTTGTATGACTTCACTTTTCCCTTGGTCGTCCGTTCCTAAAACCTCAAATCAAGCTGGGTGACCGACTGACACTTTTCCCTCGGTTGTATGACTTCACTTTTCCCTCGGTCGTCCGTTCCTAAAACCTCAAATCAAGTTGGGTGACCGACCGACACTTTTCCCTTGGTTGTATGACTTCACGAACTATTTATCTTGAATGGGTGCCAACTCAGTCCCATTTCTTCTCAACATGGTCGTACATGAGAGTAGCTAAATTCAGGTCCAAACAGACGTCTACACCTCCTCCTGATACTGACATTAATTAGGGGAGCTTGGAAAGTCTTCTCATTCCTATGCTTTTCACATGTTTCTCAAATATGGCCTTAGGCAATGATTTGGTGAACAAATCTGCCACATTCTCCTCAGACCTTACTTGATTCACTTGAATCTTGAGGAGGGCCTGTTGTTGCTGATTGTAGAAAAACTTTGGCGATATGTGTTTTGTATTATCACCCTTGATATATCCTAGCTTCATCTGTTTGATGCAAGCTGCATTATCTTCATAAATGCAAGTAGGCTCTTCAGTGGTAGAACTCAAACCACTAGTCCCTCGAATATGTGTGATGATAGCTCTTAACCATACACACTCACGAACCGCCTCATGTAGAGCGATGATCTCTGAGTGGTTCGAGGAGGTAGCCACAAGGATTTGCTTGGTTGATCTCCAAGATATCGCCGTGTTCCCAATGGTAAATACATAACCAGTTTGGGAACGACCTTTATGTGGGTCAGAGAGATACCCAGCATCAGCAAAACCAACCAAAACATCATTTGGCTTTTCGGTGTAGTGAGTGGCACTTTCGCCATCAATATTTCCTTCAGGGATTGCAGTTCCATCTGCGGTCCCTCTTGTCTCTCTGTAGGGAAAGAACAATCTCAAGTCAATCGTTCCTTTTAGGTATCGAAAAATGTTCTTGATACCATTCCAGTGACGCTGCGTTGGCACTGAGCTAAATCTAGCTAACAAGTTCACTGAGAATGCAATGTCTGGTTGAGTACATTTGGCTAAGTACAATAATGCGCCTATTACACTTAGATAGGGAATTTCAGCTGCCAACACCTCTTCGTCATCTTCCTTTGGACGAAATGGATCTTTCCTTGCATCCAAACTTCGACCGATCATGGGAGTGCTAGCAGGATGCGCTTTGTCCATGTTAAATATCCTGAGTATCTTTTGGACATACGCAGACTGGTGGATTAGTATTCCACAAACTCGGTGTTCTAGTTTAAGGCCTAGACAGAAACGAGTTTTCCCAAGATCCTTCATCTCAAATTCGGATTTCAAGTAACTCGCGGTTTCTCTTATTTCATCAAGAGTACCTATTATGTTCATATCATCGACATATACTGCTACAATTTCAAATCCGGAACTTGTTTTCTTTATGAATACGCAGGGGCATAATTCATCGTTCTTATATCCCTTCCCAATCAAGTAGTCACTTAGACGGGTATACCACATCCGCCCGGATTGTTTCAATCCGTATAGTGAGCGTTTCAACCCAATTGCAAACGCATTCCGTGGTTTAGAGTCACTTGACTTGTGTAATGTAAGGCCATCAGGCACTTTCATATATATCTCTGAATCTAGATCCCCATAGAGATATGCAGTCACCACATTCATGAGCTGCATTTCCAGTCCTTCGGAAACTACTAGGCTAACTAAGTAGCAGAACGTTATAACATCCATTATGAGAGAGTATGTCTCCTCGTAGTCAATTCCAGGGTGTTAGGAGAAACCTTGTGCCACAAGGAGAGCCTTGTACCTCAGGACTTCATTCTTCTCATTACGCTTTCTAACAAAGACCCATTTATGTCCTACAGGCCTTACACTTGGTAGGGTTAGCACTACCGGACCAAATACCTGTCTCTTTGTCAGAGAATCTAATTCTGCCTAGATTGCTTCTTTCCATTTAGGCTAATATGCTCTTTGTTGACATTCTGCAACAGAGTGTGGTTCGATATCATCGTGCTCTATGATTTCTTGAGCAATAGTGTATGCAAATACATCATCAATGTGTATGGAAGATCTTTCTATCAACTCATACGCACTCTCATAATCCATTGAGATTTCTTTGTTCTCTGGAATCATGTCAAACATTAGAGCGTCCTCCATTATTGATTCATGGACATAACTATAATCAGAGACAATCTCATGAGAGGGATTCTCTACATTGATGATTAATGGATCGGTTTGTGCCTTACTCGCCCTCTTCTTCCTTAGGTGAGTGTCAATCGAACCAAGTGGCCTCCCCTTCTTCCTTTGAGGAACCACGGCCTCAACCATACCTCCACTAGGTGTGGTTGTAGTGCCTCTATCTGCGGCACCATGCCCCTTGTTGGGGACTTCTAACCTTGCAGGCACATTTGCAACTGGTATATGTGATCTCGTCGCTTTTGCGATATTAGTAAACGCATTATGCATCGAATCTGCTATGTTCTGAAGATCGATTATTCTTTTCACTCCACTTTCACATTGTGAAGTGCGAGGATCAAAATGAGACAGAGTGGGAACAAACCACGACAATTCCTGTCGTTCCCTTGGAAAATCCTTTTTCCTATCTCCCCCTAACGACAGGAAGACTGTCTCATCAAAGTGACAATCCGCAAATCTAGTGATAAAGAGATCGCCTGTCAAGGGTTCCAAATAGCGGATAATCGTTGGAGATTCGTATCCAACATCAATACTTAATCGTCTCTGAGGACCCATTTTAGTGCACTGTGGGGACGCAATAGGCACATATACTGCGCAACCAAATATACGTAAGTGTGAAATGTCAGGCTCATATCCAGTTACCAACTGGTACGCAGAACATGGTTGGCTAGCAGTGGGTCTAAAACGAATGAGTAAAGCTGCGTGCAATATTGCTTAACCCCATGCATATATAGGCAGGTTGGTGCGCATAACCAATGCCCTAGCCACCATCTGTAGCCTTTTGATGGTGGCTTCTGTGAGACCATTTTGTCTATGCACATGGGGTACAGGATGCTCTACATCGAACCCAATAGATATGCAATAATCATCAAATGCTTTTGATGTAAACTCTCCAGCATTATCAAGCCTTATAGACTTGATAGGGTGATCAGGGTGGTGAGCCCTTAAGCGTATAATTTGTGCTAGGAGTTTTACAAATGTAGCATTTCTTGTGGACAATAAAACGATATGTGACCAGCATCGAGGCATCCACCAAAACCATAAATTACTTGAATGGTCCACATTCTGGATGGATAGGTCCACATATGTCTCCTTGTATCCTTTGTAAGAATGGAATATTTTGTTTTGTATCTTTAGCATAGAAAGGTCTCGATCCTGTTTTTGCTAAAGAGCAGGCTTTGCAAAATAAGTGATGTGCCTTTGAAATAGTCAATGAGGCATAATGGGAGGGAGGTAGTGCTTCTGGTACTTCAGAAGGTAATAGCTGCATTTGAGCAATACGAGGACTGACACCTTTCAGTGTGGCGGATTTTTCTCCCATTTTATTTTTCACTCTAAATAAAGGATGTCCGTATGAGTTCTTCAAAATACGGATCATCATGTCACGACCACGGTGCCCTAGGCGGTCATGCCAAAGCCTGTATGAGTCAGTGTCCCATATTTCATTATTGGTGACAACATATGATTCAATGATCCGAATTGTAGTGAGGTACAGTCCACTAGATTGACTCATAAGTTTCTCTAAAATGCGTTTTCTTCCACATTCATTAGAGGTAATATAAAGGTATTCAGTTCCATTCTCACAGTGTGTTTCTACATGATAACCGTTGGCACGAATATCTTTGAAACTTAACAAGGTTCGATTAGCTCTTGGTGCATATAGAGCGTCTGTGACTTTAAATGTTGTGTCATTAGGCAGCAAAAATTTGGCAGTTCCTCGCCCTTTTATTACTTGTGATGATCCAATCATCGTAGTCACAAAGGAATTATAGGCTATTAATTCAATAAATAATTGTCCATTCCTTAATATGGTGTGGGTAGTCCCACTATCAACTAAGCACTCAAGTTCTCCTCGATTCATTCCTACAAATAAATGGGAGGTATTATTAATTTTGAAAATATAACTCATATTCTTTAGAGCATGTCTATTTTAGTAGAATGATAATTTTTTTTATTCTAATAATTTTTCTCTAGATGTATTGCTTTACATCTTTATAGTGCTTTTTTGAACCATGTGAATATGTGTAGTACATAAAAATCGAATAAATTCAATGCTTCAGAATAAAATCTGAAATTTATTAATAAGCCAACGATAATCAAATCAAGGTCTTGTTCAGAAATCTAATTCATCAAACGATTATTGAAAAAAACTTTAAGACTACGTAGTAGTCTAATTAAAAATGAGGCATTATGCCTTCACAACTGTTTTTGGAAAATAAAATAAATAAAGCAGATCAGTCAAAATCTGAAGCATCCACTGACTGAGCAAGTTTCTTGTTGCCATTGAAGTCTGCAATTGTGAGGTTGACGTCTGGGTCATTGCCTCCTTCTTCCATATAATGAGCCTCTTGTGCTTTAGACTCCTTATACCTCTTGTAATTGGCTGCTACTTTGTTGCTTGCTTGATAGTTCTTGTACCAATGCCCCATGACTCCACACCTATATCATGGTTCATTGCCAACTCTACCCTGTTTGACTGAAGGGTTCTTAGGTGCCTTTTGCACCTTGTTTCCATGACCACTAGGACTAGCACCACCATCTCTGCGCCATACATTGGGAGGGCCTCCAAGGCCCATACCACGACCCCCACGTCCCTTGCCACGTGGTGCATTGTTGCCACGTGGGTAGGGATCAGCATGTCCAACCCCCTTTACATAACCACCTTTCACTTTGCCATAATTAGGCTCAGGAATTTTCTTTGTCCCAACAGGTCTGGCATTGTTGCTCAAAAGAACCTCATTATGCCTCTCAGCCACTTGCAGTAAGTTGATCAGCTTGTTGAAAGTTGTGATTCTTTTGTTATCATACTCCAGCCTATATTGGTTCGCTAGTATAATTGCTGAAGTAGGAAAAGTGGAAAGAGTCTTTTGGATCATATCATCTTCTGTGAGTTCCTTTCCACAGAAATTTAGACGTGACTTTAGGCGCAACATGTCCTTGTTGAAGTCATTGACCCTTTTGTAGTCAAGCAAGCGGATTTCATTCCACTGAACGGTCAGTTCTAGGAGCTAGGTGTCATGAATGTTCCCAAAACGTCCCTTAAGGGCATCCCACAGTTCTTTGGGTGTCTTCAACTGAAGGTATTCCCAGCGTAGGCTAGGATCAATATGTCGTCTCAAAAACATTAAGGCATTTGCTTTCACCTTATCAGACAGTCCATCATCAGTGGGAGTTCTGATGGTGGCAGTGCAGTCACTTGCCACAAAGGTAGTTTCTACATCGGAAACCCAACGGTGGTACTTAAGTCCGTCTGAGTCCAAAATGTCAAATTCAGGTCGAGTTGGATCAGCCATCTACATAAACAAGAGAGAAGAAATAAGTTACGTAGTCATAAAAAAATCCACGTGAATTATTTTCCAAAAATATGAATTAGATTTCAAGACCAAGATTCGTAATGGTCACATTTTTTCGATGCTATGTGAAAATACTTTATCACAGTAAGTGTGTATTTATAATGCGCATGAACTTTCATTATCATGGCAAAACGCAATTCTTTTTGTATAACATTCTAAACAAGTAATAATCATAGCACATAATAAATAATAAAAACATAGCATATATTAAAATAAATTACATGGCATGCTCAAATTTCACAAATGTATACCAAAATATATGTTACACATAATGATAGCAATAATATATCATGCGTAAACTAAAATATAAATAATAGCATAATATAAAGGCATGCTTAGGAATAATTATATAAACGTAAATAAAAATCACAAAACATGCTCAAAATTTCATAAATAATATAGAACAAAAATATAAACAATAAAATATATAATCATGCTTAAAGATAATCATATAAAGCATAAATAACATGGCATGCTTTAAAATGATCAAAATTATCTAACTAAACATGCTCAATAACAAAATATAATAAAGGTATAAACAATAAGGTATAAAGCATAGAAAATATAAATAAAATTCACATGCTTGGCTCAAATCATAAGATAAAATAAAATAAAGAAAACATACTTGATTTCGAGAAAACAAAACGATCCTACTGCACGCGCGTGTTGATGCAGACGTGCGTAGCGATGTTTTCCTTTTTCTTTTTTTTGTGTTCGTTCTTTTCTGGGCTGGGATTCCTTTTCTTCTGGGCAGCAGGGCCTGTTTCTTTGGGCCGAGATTTTTTTTTCTTGTTCTGGGCCTTCTGTTCTTTGGGCCTTTTTTTTTTGGATTGTGATTTTTTCTTTATGGGCCGGGTCCTTACTTCGGCTCGACTTGCCTCTTTTTTTTTTTTTTTTTCCTCTTCTTCCTCCTCCTGCTTTCCTTCCTTCTGGTTTGCAGAATTGCAGGCACTGCTGGGGGAGCGCCAAGCAGGGATCGGGGATGTGCGTGGGGGTTGGAGCGCGCTAGGCTGGGATCTGCAGGTGTCGGGGAGGGTGCTTGGCTGTTGACGAGGGGCAGTGGGCTGCTGGGCAGGGCTGTCTGGTGCGCGGGGCTGCTACGTCATCGCCGATATGGGTGCTGCGACAGTGGGGAGCGACGGTGGACTAATGCGGTGATGCGGGCTGGTGTTCGGATCTATCTGGAAATGTAGCAGTCGCGGACGTCCGATGGGTTGCAGGAATCGATCGGTGCTGGGGCTGGGTTGCAGCGTTGGGATCGGGCTGCAATTGGTGCTGGGTTGCAGGGATCTGCAGGTGGGAGGCAGCAAGGCTGGGTCGGAGGCGCTGCTGCAAGGTTGGGTAGGAGATGCTGCTGCAGGGCCGACGCGGGGGCTGTGGGATGCTGTGTGTGAGCAGTGGTAAAGCAGGTCTGGCCGACTGGACGTTGAGTTGCAGTGATCAGGCGCGGGTGGGCAGATCAAATGGTTGTGTGCGGAGAGCAAATTGCTCTAGGCTGGGTGTGGAGAGCAATTGGCTAGGTGAGGCCGGTCTGTGGAAGGGAGCGGAGGCTGGGCTGTGCGCGCGGAGGGATGGCCTAGGACGGAGGCTGCTGCATGAATTTTTTTTTTTTTGGCGGCAGAAAAGAAGAATAACTTTTTCTTCTTAGGGTTTGGGTTTTTTTCTTTCTTGGCTATTTGCTCTGAGCGTGCTGATAACGTGTAAAAGTAAAAATGGATTGGAATAGTCTACTCATTTCATTTCATAGTCCCTTTATATAGGGATAAAATTACAACTGGAATATGAATTACATTAAATACAATGAATGCTGATTGATCTTTAATTGTGCTGATGATGGTAATCGTTGATTCCTTGATTCCCTCTCTGTCAGTCGCTTTGACGAAGACACATAATCTGTTTTTCCTTTAACAGTAGAGAGTCATTTTAGCACATTTACAATTGAAACATGCATGATGTTAATGTTAAAGGAAAAACACATTATGTGCCTTCGTCAAAGTGATTGACGGAGAGGGAATCAAGTAATTAGCAATCACTATCAATCAGCATAGATCAAGGACCAATCAGTAGTTAATGTCATCATTGTAATTGATATTTTCGTTGTAATTCTCTCCCTATATAAAGGGACTATGAAATGAAATGAGTAGAGCAATTCTAATCTCAATTTTACTTAAACATTATCAGCACGCTCAGAGCCAATAGCCAAGAAAAAAAAAACCAAAATCCTAAGAAGAAAACGTTTTTCTTCTTTTCTGCCGCCAAACAAAAAAAAAATTTCCGTGCAGCAGCCTCCACCCTAGGCCATCCCTCCGCGCCCTTCCACAGACCAGCCTCACCTAGCCAATTGCTCTCAGCACCCAGCCAAGAGCAATTTGCTCTCCACACCCAGCCATTTGATCTGCTCACCTGCGCCTGATCACCGCGACTCACCGTCCAGCCGGCCAGACCTGCTTTACCACTGCTCACACATAGCAGCACCCAGCCTCCAGCAGCACCCTACAGATCCTAGTGCACTGCTGTGCACATCTCAGAGCCCCCGCGCCTTCGTCCAAACCGGCTGCCAGATCCTCCTTCCGGACAGCAGCCCCGCGCCCTGCTTCAGATCCCAGACCCGGCTGCATCACTTCTATCCCACATCGATCCTAGATCGGCTTTAGTCCATCAGCTCGCTGCCCCACCTTGCAGTCGCTGCCTCCAGAGCGCATCCCACAGCCGGCCAGACCCCCTGCACTTCAAGATAGAACCAGAAGGGAGAAGACGCGAAAAAAAAAAAAGGCCTTACGGCCCAATTTTTCTCAAGCCCAAAAACATCAACACGCGCGTGCGCTAGGATTGTTTTATTTTCTTGAAATCAAGTATGTTTTCTTTATTTTATTATTATTATTATTTTTTTAACCAAGCATCTGAATTTGATTTATCTTTTCTATTTTTAAGCATGCTTTAGATTTTATTATATATGCTTTTATTATAAAATTTTCGAGCATGTTTAGTTAGATTATATTAATCATTTTAAGCATGCTTTGTCATTTATGCTTTATCTAATTATCTTTAAGCATGATTATATATTTTATTTTTGAGCATGCCATATATATATTGTTATATATTATTTATGAAATTTTGAGCATGTTTTTATTTTATTTACGCTTATATAAATTATGTCTACGCATGCTTTGTATTATGCTATTGTTTACATTTTATTATATGCATGATATATTCTTGCTATTATTATGTGTAATATATAATTTGCTATGATTATGTGTAATATATAATTTGTTGTATATTTATGAAATTTGAGCATGCCATGTAGTTTATTTCTTATATATGCTATGTTTTAATGTGCTATGCTTATTTTTAGAATGCAATATACAAAAATTGCGTTTTGCCATGATAATGAAAATTCATGCACATTATACACACATACTTACTATGATAAAGTATTTTCACATAGCATCAAAAAAATATGACCATTACGAATCTTGGTCTTGAAATCTAATTCAACGTTTGGAAAATAATTCACGTGAATGTCTTTATGACTGCGTAGTTTATTTCTTCTCTCTTGTTTATGTAGATGGCTGATCCAACTCGACCTGAATTTGACATTTTGGACTCAGACGGAATTAAGTACCACCGTTGGGTTTCCGATGTAGAAACTGCCTTTGTGGGAAGTGACTACACTGCCACCATCAAAACTCCCACTGATGATGGACCGTCTGATAAGGTGAAAGTAAATGCCTTAATGTTTTTGAGACGACATATTGATCCTAGCCTACGCTAGGAATACCTTCAGTTGAAGACACCCAAAGAACTGTGGGATGCCCTTAAGGGACGTTTTGGGAACATTCATGACACCTTGCTCCCAGAACTGACCGTTAAGTGGAATGAAATCCGCTTGCTTGACTACAAAAGGGTCAATGACTTCAACAAGGACATGTTGCGCCTAAAGTCACGTCTAAATTTATGTTGAAAGGAACTCACAGAAGATGATATAATCCAGAAGACTCTTTCAACTTTTCCTACTTCAGCAATTATACTAGCGAACCAGTATAGGCTGGAGTATGATAACAAAAGAATCACAACCTTTAACAAACTGATCAACCTACTGCAAGTGGCTGAGAGACATAATGAGGTTCTATTGAACAACAATGCCAAGCCTGTTGGGACAAAGAAAATTCCTGAGGCTAATTATGGCAAAGTGAAAGGTGGAAAGAACCCCAATGCAAAGGGGGTTGGACGTGCTGATCCCTACCCACGTGGCAACAATGCCCCACGTGGCAAGGGACGTGGGGGTTGTGATATGGGCCATGGAGGCCCTCCCAATGTATGGCGCAAAGATGGTGGTGCTGGCCCTAGTGGTCATGGAAACAAGGTGCAAAGGGCATCTAAGAACCCTTCAGTCAAACATGATAGAGTTGGCAATGAACCATGCTGTAGGTGTAGAGTCATCGGCACTGGTACAAGAACTGCCAAGTAAGCAACAGAGTAGTAGCCAATTATAAGAGGTATATGGAGTCTAAAGAACAAGAGGCTCACTATATGGAAGAAGAAGGCCATGACCCAGATGTCAACCTCACAATTGCATACTTTAATGGCAACAAGGGACTTGCTCAGTCAACCGATGCCCCAGATTTTGACTTATCTGCTTCATTTACTTTATTTTCCAAAAATAGTTGTGAAGGCATAATGCCTCATTTTTAATTAGACTATTACTTGGCCTTAAAGTTTATTTCAATAATGGTTTGATGAATTAGAACAAGACCTTGATTTAATTATCGTTGGCTTATTAATAAATTTCGAATTTCCCTTTCAAAAAATAAAAATAAATTTCGAATTTTATTCTGAAGCATTGAATTTATTCAAATTTATTTACTACACATATTTACATGGTTCGAAATAGCACTATAAAGATGTAAAGTAATACATCTAGAGAAAAATTATTAGAATGAAAAGATTATCATTCTACTAAAATAAAAATACTCTAACGAATATGAGATATATTTAAAGTCAAAAACGCTCTGTATGCACCAAGAGCTAATCGAACCTTGTTAAAGTTTCAAAGATATTCGTGCCAACGGTTATCATGTAAAAACACACTATGAGAATGGAAGTGAATACCTTTATATTCTCTCTAATGAATGTGGACGGAAACGCATTTTAGAGACACTAATGAGTCAATCTAGTGGACTGTACATCACTACGATTCGGATCATTGAATCATATGTTGTCACCAACAATGAAATGTGGGACACTGACTCATACAGGCTTTGGCATGACCGCCTAAGGTATCCCAATCATGACATGATGATCCGTATTTTAACGAACTCATATGGACATCCTTTCTTTCGAGTGAAAAATAAAATGGGACAAAAATCAGTCACACTGTAAGGTGTCGATCCTAGTACTGCTCAAATGTAGCCATTGCCTTCTGAAGTACCAGAAGCACTACATCCCTCCCATTATGCCTCATTGACTATTTCAAAGGCACATCACTCGTTTTGCAAAGCCTGCCCTTTAGTAAAAACAAGATAGAGACCTTCCTATGCTAAAGATACAAAACAAAACATTCCATTCCATTCTTACAAAGGATACAAGGAGATATCTATGGACCTATCCATCTAGAATGCGGACCATTTTAAGTAATTTATGATTCTGGTGGATACTTTGACACACTGGTCACATGTCACTTTAGTGCCCACAAGAAATGCTGCAAAACTTCTAGCACAGACTATACGTTTAAGGGCTCACCACCCTGTTCACCCTATCAAGTCTATAAGGCTTGATAACGCTGGAGAGTTTACATCAAAAGCATTTGATGATTATTGCATGTCTATTGGGATCGATGTAGAGCATCCTATACCCCTTGTGCATACACAAAATGGTCTCGTAAAAGCCATCATAAAAAAGCTACAGATGGTGGCTAGGGCATTGGTTATGCGCACCAACCTGCCTATATATGCCTGGGGTTATGCAATATTGCACGCAGCTTTCTGCGTACCAGTTGGTAACTAGATATGAGTCTGACACTTCACACTTACGCATATTTGGTTGCCCACTATATGTGCCTATTGCGACCCCACAACGCACTAAAATGGGTCTCTAGAAACAATTAAGTATATATGTTGGATACGAATTCCCAACAATTATCCCCCATTTGGAACCCTTGACAAGCGATGTCTTTACCGCTAGATTTGCGGATTGTCACTTTAATGAGACTGTCTTCCCATCGTTAGGGGGAGATAGGAAAAATGATTTTCCAAAGGAACGACAGGAATTGTTGTGATTTGTCCCCACTCTGTCTCATTTTGATCCCCTCACTTCACAAAGTGAAAGTGAAGTGAAAAGAATAATCGATCTTCAAAACGTAGCAGATTCGATGCTTGATGCGTTGACTGATATCGCAAAAGTGATGAGATCACATATACCAGCTGCAAATATGCCTGCAAGGTTAGAAGTCCCCAACAAGGAGCACGGTGCCGCAGATAGAGGCACTGCAACCACACTTAGTGGAAGTGTGGTTGAGGCCGTGGCTCCCCAAAGGAAGAGGGGGAGGCCACTTGGTTCGATTGACACTCACCCAAGGAAGAAGAGGGCGAGTAAGGCACAAACCAATCAGTAATGTATAGAATCCCTCTAATGAGATTGTCTCTGATTATAGTTATGTCCATGAATCAATACTGGAGGATGCTTCGATGTTTGAAATGATTCCAGAGAACAAAGAAATCTCAAAGGATTATGAGAGTGCGTATGAGTTGATAGAAAGATCTTCCATACACATTGATGATATATACTGTTGCTCAAGGAATCATAGAGCACGGTGATATCGAACCACGCTTTGTTGTAAAATGTCAACATAGAGCAGATTGGCCTAAATGGAAAGAAGCAATCAAGGCAGAATTAGATTCTCTGACAAAGAGACAGGTATTTGGTCTGGTAGTGCTAACTCCACCAAGTGTAAAGCCTGTAGGACATAAATGGGCCTTTGTCAGAAAGCGTAATGAGAAGAATGAAGTCCTGAGGTACAAGGCTCGCCTTGTGGTGCAAGGTTTCTCATAACGCCCTAGAATTGACTACGAGGAGACATACTCTCCCGTAATGGACGTTATAACGTTCCGCTACTTAGTTAGCTTACTAATTTCCGAATGACTGGAAATGCAACTCATGGATGTGGTTACTACATATCTCTATGGGGATCTAGATTCAGAGATATATATGAAAGTGCCTGATGGCCTTACATTACCCAAGTCAAGTCACTCTAAACCACAGAGTGCGTTTGCAATTAAGTTGAAACGCTCACATTACGGAATGAAACAATCCGGGCGGATGTGGTATACCCATCTAAGTGAATACTTGATTGGCAAGGGATATAAGAACGATGAAGTATGCCCCTGCGTATTCATAAAGAAAACAAGTTCCGGATTTGCATTTGTAGTTGTATATGTTGATGATATGAACATAATAGGTACTCTTGATGAAATAAGAGAAACCGCGAGCTATTTGAAATCCGAATTTGAGATGAATGATCTTGGGAAAACTCGATTCTATCTAGGCCTTGAACTAGAACACCGAGTTTGTGGAATACTAATCCACCAGTCTGCGTATGTCCAAAAGTCAGGCCATATAACATGGACAAAAAGCATCCTACTAGCACTCCCATGATCGGTCGAAGCTTGGATGCAAGGAAAGATCCATTTCATCCAAAGGAAGATGACGAAGAGGTGTTGGGAGCTGAAATTTCCTATCTAAGTGCAATAGGCGCATTATTGTACCTAGCCTAATGTACTCGACCAAACATTGCATTCTCAGTGAACTTGTTAGCTAGATTTAGCTCAGCGCCAACGCAGTGTCACTAGAATGGTATCAATAACATTTTCGATACCTAAAAGGAACCATTGACTTGAGACTATTCTTTCCCTACAGAGAGACAAGAGGGACCACAGATGGAACTGCAATCTCTAAAGGAAATGTTGATGGCGAAAGTGCCACTCACTACACTAAAACGCCAAATGACGTTTTGGTCGGTTTTGCTGATACTGGTACCTCTCTGACCTACATAAAGGTCGTTCCCAAACTGGTTATGTATTTACCATTGGGAACACATCGATATCTTGGAGATCAACCAAGCAAACCCTTGTGGCTACCTCCTCGAACCACTCAGAAATCATTGCCCTACATGAGACGGTTCGTGAGTGTATATGGTTAAGAGCTATCATTACACATATTCGAGGGACTAGTGGTTTGAGTTCTACCACTGAAGAGCCTACTTGCATTTATGAAGATAATGTAGCTTGCATCAAACATATGAAGCTAGAATATATCAAGGGTGATAATACAAAACACATATCGCCAAAGTTTTCCTACAATCAGCAACAACAGACCCTCCTCAAGATTCAAGTGAATCAAGTAAGGTCTGAGGAGAATGTGGCAGATTTGTTCATCAAATCATTGCCTAAGGCCACATTTAAGAAACATGTGAAAAGCATAGGAATGCAAAGACTTTCCAAGCTCCCTTGATTAATGTAAAGATCAGGGGGAGGTGTAGATGCTAGGGGGAGTCTAACACACACATGTCATCCTCAAATGTAAAAGATGCGTTGTGCTCTTTTCCTTCGACCAAGATGTATTTTTTGTCCCACAGGGTTTTTATTGTTACTTGGCAAGGTTTTTAGTGAGGCAACAACTCATGCACCATTTCATCTTTGACTTGGCACAAGGGGAAGTGTTAAAGGAAAAACACATTATGTGCCTTCATCAAAGTGATTGACGGAGAGAGAATCAAGTAATTAGCAATCACTATCAATCAGCATGGATCAAGGACCAATCAGTAGTTAATGTCATCATTGTAATTGATATTTCTGTTGTAATTCTCTCTCTATATAAAAGGACTATGAAATTAAATGAGTAGACCAATTCCAATCTCAATTTTACTTTAACAGTTAATACATAAACACATTTTTAATCCGCCTAAAACTACATTGAAACTTATCTAGGCCGCACGGGACTACTTAATTTGCAGCACATATTGAGATCTCTAGCCACAAGTTCACAACACATACATCCAGGCCTTGTGGTCCAAAGGAGTAGCTATATATCCATAGAAATATTTAGAAATCCACACCTTTTTTTTGTTTTTTGGGTGTCAGAAGGAGAAAATAAATACTATTTATCAAAGGTTCAGTTAAGAATGAACCTTACAATTATTAAATATTATTCAAAATTAGGAACCACTCAACTTTAGTTTATTATAGTATCCAAGAGTCCATTCATAGAATTTATGTATCCAAAGTAAAATTCAATAGTCCATAGACATAGGTCAATATGTTGCAAAAGTGTCTTGTAGAGGTGGCAAACAGGCTGCTAAGCACAAGCACGGTAAAGGTCCGGTATGATCCAAATCCGTTCGTGGTCCAGCACGACCCGAACACGTTAGAATAGTGGGTTGGGCTGGGCCTAGGAATATTGGCCAATTCGCCCGACCCGACTCGAACCCGTTATGGGCCAGACACGGCCCGAGCACAACTTATTATTGGTCGGCCTGTTATAAACGTAAAATGCCATTTTGTTTTTAAAAATATTAGAAAACTACAATGATGAGATTTGAATATTAGACATCTTTTTTCAAAATCAAAGATTAATCTCATAATTATATACTAAAAACAATATGTTTTTGAGTTATTTTTCTTTCGTTTTTTCTTATAGTGGAATATAAAAAATTATTAGAAAATTAATCTTAAAAAGCTAAGATTAAGAAAAATGTCGTAGAATTTTATTTATTTTAGTTTTCTAAATAGTTAAATAAAATTAACTTTTATTTGCTCAAATTAAAATTTTAAAATCGTGCTTTATAATGGGTAAGCCTGACCACGACCCATTTAATGACCCGATACGAGGACGGCCTGGCATGATATGGGCTTGGATCATGGACCGAACTGAACTTAATGTTTAACTAAATGGTTCAGCACGAACCCGACATGAAAATAAATAGACCGACCCGAACACCGCACGAAGCATGTCGAAGTCCAGTTAAATGACCGCATCGGGCCCATTTGCCACCTCTGTCTTGTTGCCCGAATGGTGTTGTGTTTAATTACAGCCTGCGCTAATCACGCCATCACGGTCTAACGCAAAGCACTAATGAACAATACAGTTTAATAATCATCTACGTGTCTAAATTCTCTTTGCTTAATTTCCATGATCTTATCCAAAAGAAATAGTACCCTCTCATTCCCACAAAAAATATTGCAGAAAACAAAAATGGTGCTCACAACAACCTCCAGTGATGGATTCAACTACGACAGGAAAAGTGAGTTGAAGGCTTTAGACGACTCAAAAGCTGGTGTTAAGGGACTCGTAGATGCTGGTTTGGCTAAGATACCAAGGATTTTCATCCATGAACAACAGAAGCTCAACAAAGCAACCAGTCCTTGTGATGGTTCCAACTTCAGTATCCCAGTCATAAGCTTAGAGGGCATCAACCAAGATCCAGCTGTACGTGCTCGTGTTATCGAACAAGTTCGACATGCTTGCGAGAGTTGGGGGTTTTTCCAGGTGGTCAACCATGGGATTCCAGTCCATGATTTGGAGGAGATGATCGATGGGATAAGGAGATTTCATGAGCAAGACCAAGAAGTGAAGAAGGAATTATATTCAAGGGACTATACCAACAAACTCGTTTATTATAATACTAATTTTGATCTTTATCAATCGCCTGCAGCTAATTGGAGGGATACTCTGTCATGTGTTATGGCACCTCGTGCTCCCAGTCTTGAAGGGTTGCCTAGAGTTTGCAGGTATTCAATGTTCTCTTGGAAATAATTTAATTAGTACGTTATGTTCTGACTGAGACTGTAAATTCTAGTTTTAGATTCATCCTTAAGATCAATGGGCAATATGACACAATATCTAATAGGTGAATTTTGAATTCCTGATTTTTTTGACACCTTTTGCGTCGGATTGAGCGAGATTTCCCAAAGAGTTTCTAAAAACCCAAATACTAATCTACTGAGGCCCGGACGACTATGAGGGCATACTTGCAACCCCTTCCTTCCTTGACCACACATTTATAATTCAACAATTACACTAAGTTAATTGATAATCTTAGTCCTAGTCCATTTCCTCCGTTCCTCACAACTATAGCCAAACCCCCAAAGTCGATGCAAATCACTCTTTTGGTCCACCACTAAATGTGATTTACAAGTAGTCTTTTTCAAAGTTAATTTGATATATATACTATCCAAACATATCAATTGTAAAAGCATTTCATCATTTCCATTACAATCATGATCCACTAGTTGATTAGTGCGTCAATAAATCAGATAGCATCATTTATCATTTTATCACTAGCTTTCTTTGGAATCCTTGAATATTGACCACTTTTGCAGGGATATAATGCTTGATTACTCGGAAAAAGTGAAGGCTTTAGGAGCCACTTTATTTGAATTATTGTCTGAAGCACTTGGGCTCAATCCCAACCACCTGAAGGACTTGAGCTGCGCAGAGGGCCTATTCTTTCTTGGCCATTACTACCCAGCATGCCCTGAACCAGAATTGACCATGGGCACAACTCATCATTCTGATAGTAGCTTCCTCACAGTGCTCCTACAGGACCAAATTGGTGGCCTCCACGTCCTCCATGAAGATCAGTGGGTGGATGTTACCCCAGTCCGGGGAGCTCTAGTTGTAAATCTTGGAGACATGTTACAGGCAAGTGAATCGTTAAACTACTAATACATCGTTTGGCGATTAGATTTGGTGATCATAGTTTTATGGGTACTATTTTGTAATTAATTAGTGTGTGCTTTGGTGCAGTTAATCTCAAATGACAAGTTCATTAGTGTCAATCACAGAGTGTTGGCCAAAAATGTTGGTCCAAGAATTTCCGTGGCGTGTTTTTTTAGACAACATCTTCCACCAGAAAATTCTTCCAGGTTGTATAGGCCAATTAAGGAGTTGGTGTCAGACAACAATCCTCCAATTTACCGAGAGACCACCATCAAAGATTTTGTTGCGCACTACTATACTAAAGGGCTCAATGGTGTCTCGGCATTGGAATATTTGAAGCTTTGAACTTAGATAATGAAACCATATATGAGATTACTGTCCTTGATATTTTGAAGACGAATTGGAGTGTGTACGTGAACCACAAAACTCAGTTTTGGAGAGTGCTTTACTTGCTTGGCTACCCCAACTGCTTATCACCCTCAGCTACTAGATATTTATTTTGTTTACTTCTCTGTTATTAGTTGTAATAGTTAGAATAGTTAATTGTTGCCGACCAAAAAAAAAAAAGAATAGTTAATTGTTAGAACTCCAACTATATTTGTAGACTTGAGCTTAAACCACTTCCTATAGTACCATTTCAGACAGACACAAATCACCTTGTCGATTGAGGAGAGGCCAAGTGGCATTATCAAAGGAGGAAAAGGACTTCGTTAGAGGAGTTGATTTCCCTGAACGGGTGGTGTGGAGATAGGAAGATGGGACGGGTGTGAAAAAATAGAGTCAAATTACATTAGAGTCTTGGTGCCAACTAATTATACATATACTAAATGTGAGTTCAGGTTACTATTTTCAATTGTTCATCCGCGTTGAGAAATGACCCAGCTGTCCTTGGGTTTGGGTTTGAATCACAAAATTGCTGCAGGTGTTTTTGGAGAGTCAGAAAAGTGCTGTGGGGGGTTTTTGGGGAGAGTGCGTATTAAAACTGAGTTGAGGTGGTGAGTTGAGATCGGGGAGGGAAATGACGTAGCTGTCCCTGCTTTTATTGACGTAGGTGTTCGGTATGTGGGTGAAAATGTGAAATCCCTAATGTTGTTTAATATATCAACTACGAAATGGTTTGGTTTTTGTGTTTTTTTTTTTGTCGAGAATCCAGAATCATCGAGAGAGAGGGAGGGAGGGAGAGCGCTTCAGACTGAAAGTGTGCTAGAACGATTTAGAGATAGAGAGAGAGATCTGATCCCTCATCGTTGCAGGCAGAAAGAGAGAGGTATTGAGCTTTGCTGTTTTGTATTGGTTGTGATTTTCTTGAATTCATTATGTGTGTTTTTCAGTTTTGTAGTGGTTATAATCGGTGTTTGCTTCGTTTTTGTTTTGTATTCAGTGATTTGCGTTTTGATTGGTCCAGTTTGTGACGAGAAGATTGGGTTGAACACAAGTGGAACAGGTATGGTATTTGGTTGTATTTTTCTTTCTTTAAGTGATTAGTTGAAAATTGTGTGTGTTCTGATGGGGCTTTAGCTTGAGATCAGATTCGCATAAATACTCTGAACTTTCGTTCTGGGTCTGTTTAATCTTATTGGTTTCTTCCATTTCTGAGTTGAATTGACAGAGTGGGGGTTGATTGGTTTGATTACGTTTTGGCTGTCCAGTATTTGATTCGAAAGTTTGGTTCTTCTGAAGAATTTGTAATTGATTGATTGCAGATAGAGGTTCTAGGCGGTTGGTTGGGTTGATTGGGGAAAATGGTGGAGCTGCAGACGCCAAAAATCTACGGGTGGAGGTAATTTGTAGGCGCAATTGATGAAATTAATGCTATTGTTTAAAAAGTTATGAACTTTTTAGTTTTGTTCTTCTTGCTCATAGTTATTAAGTTACTGTGGGTGTGGAAAAGTGTAAATTGAAGATTATAGGATGAAGAACATTATGGTTTTAACTAATCACTGCTAATTAACTACTATTGTTATATCAACAAAGGCGTTGGATCCCTTGAAAGATTCAATTTTTATAAAACTTTCAAGCAGACTTCACTTACAAACCAAACAGAATTGTTTTGTTTGACTAAGAGCTCTGCCCCTCTCTTCTCCTTCTTCCCCGTTCCTCTCTCTCTCTCTCTCTCTCTCTCTCTCTCTCTCTGAGTCTCTGCACTGGGTGAACAACAAAATCTGAAAAGAAAAAACACCTTTTATTGAGGGCTAAAACCTTGATAGTCTGCAAGATCTGATATCGGTGCAGAGATGTTGATGCAAATTAGCATTTCCAGAAAGGGCAAGAACCATCATTTATCCTTCTAATTATCAAAGTCAGAAGAAATCTGTACATTTGTTGTGGACAATTATTTACTTTTCTAACCCTATTTTGAAACGACGTTATAATGCATACACACTTATTATATGTCTAAAAGTGTTCTCTATCAGTTTATTACTATTACATGCCAAATGAGTTCATTGCTGATTTTCTTTTTTTATATTTAGTTTATACATGACTAACTGATAAATTTACTGTTTGTATTATCAGCTATACTTGAACCATTGAATCAACTTTTGTCATCAGAGTTGACCAACTTGGTAATTCTCTTGCTTTTTCAATTCATATGTGAACTGATTGTTTAGTTGTAACATGTTTTTATCAAAAATATTGATCGAGTTTATAGACATGTTCATATTCAAGAACACCTCTTTGGTCAAAATTGTAGACATGTTCATATTGGTTGCGTTACCCTGTTTTGAAACATTGTCTCCAACATTCTTTTTGTTATGGTCTTCAATTAATTGAATTATTTTAGTGAATCCATTAGAGAGTCTTTAGGAATGTAAATCTGGTATCATTATTTAGTCAACAATGTTTAAACATTAAATCTTTCTCATTCTAGGAGCTTTGGGGAAGTTATCCAACTTATTTTACAAGGCAGAATCATCAAACTCCCAAAATAAAAATAGCAGTAATGAATCCAGAGGAACTAAAGAGGAAACGTCATCTCTAGAAGGGTTCTACGAAGAACTCCCTATCGCAAAAAAAATTGCTGTAGTGAATTTAGTAACTGTTTCTGTCAGGAAGTGCCCTGAGACTGCTAAGAATCTTCTATATTTGGAAACAGATTTACCTGATCATGTTGTTGTTGTTCACTGGGGAGTTTGCAAAGATGATGCTAAAAGATGGGAAATTCCAGCAGCCCCACATCCGCCAGAAACAGTAGTTTTCAAGGATAAGGCTTTGCGAACCCGATTGCAGGTTTGTATAATCGTATCATCTTTGCTATTACCTCTCCTCCCTTATTTGATTCCTTTTTTTTTTTTTTGCTGGCTGGACTTGGCCATTATTTCTCCTATAAACAGTGTGTGTTTACTTCTTTTATATGCTCATATGCTAGCTCTGACACCGTGGTTAATTTTTTTTTGTTTTTTCAGGAAAGGAAAATTTCCCTCAAGTCTGCGTGACAACATATTAAGTTATTACTGGGAAAGGAGTTCTGTACATATTTTTCTCCTTTGGTCATGCATAGGTAGTGCCACTTTTTAGGTTTCCACTTCATTACCAAAAAAAAGAAAAAGGTTTGTATTTGGATTATTGTTCATCGTCGTCATCTGAAGGTCATGGAATCTGACAATGAGAGGATGGAAATATTTTTTTGAGCATGCATGTGATCAAAGGTTCATGGTAAAGATTTTACTAGAACTTTGTTCAGTGTCAAGACTTATAATACATTGTGTGATAGAGAATAGTGGCATTGAGTATTGGCTATATGAATCCTCATGCTCGGAACAATTTCTTTAATGAAAGCCTTCATTTACTTTCATCTTTATTAGAAGCTGTCTAGAAAAAGCTGAAAAACATGTTAATTGTGGCTACTTAAAGAGATTTTTTACAAAACTAATAAATTATTTTCTTGGTTCCTGTCTATAGCAAAAGGAGGGAGCAAATGGACGTTGGGCATTGTTTACTTGAGAAGAAGGAACTGCAGGATTTCTTTTTGTTTTCAAGCTAAGTGAAAGTACATGGTTGAAATGTAAGGGCAATGACTTCTACATTCCCCTTTCAAGCGCAAATAACTCACCTGCTGCAGCAAAGGAGGATCAATATGAAGGTGCTGATGTAGATGAGGGAAGTGCAGAAGAAATAGATGAAAGTTCTTTTACTGAATATGCCAATGGAATAATAAATGAAATAAGGATCTTGGTGAGTGGCATTTCCTCTGAGAAGAGTCGAAAGACAAAATCCAAAGAAGCACAAGAAAGCATTCTTCAAGAAATAGAAAAATTGGCTGCTGAAGCCTATAGTATCTTCAGAAGCACTGTTCCCACATTTACTGAGGAAGCTATTTCAGAATCTGAAGAATTAGCACTGAAAATAACCTCAGGGACAGGCACGGGATTTGAAATATTGTGCCAAGGTTTTAATTGGGAATCTCATAAATCTGGAAGATGGTACATGGAGCTCAAAGATAAAGCTGCTGAATTGTCTTCACTAGGTTTCACTGTGATTTGGTTACCACCCCCTGCAGATTCTGTGTCGCCTGAAGGGTACATGCCGACGGATTTGTATAATCTGAACTCCAGGTACCCTAATACCCTATGACAGATTAGTTAGTGGTATCTCAATCAACTACTGTTATTCAGGTAGAAAGTTTAAAGTCCATTGGATAATTATTATGTTAAGTTTATAATTTGCATAACTATGGTAATGTTGACTTTTCTGACTATTTCTGTTTTGTTTTTTAGACAGGGTGTGGCATTGAATTTTTCAACTGGTTGCAGTCCAGGTATGGATTTTCAAAGGAGAGTGAATTTTTGTCTGTGATTTTGTAAATAAGACACTAAATATGAATTAAACTGGAAGCATTTTATTAGTTTTTATCATTTATAGCTTTGATAGTACTTATTTACATCAACATTTTTAAAGGCTGATAATAAAATTCATTCTGTTTCAAGAAACGAACAAGCCATTCTGATGCATAAGATACCAACCTTCTTACTTAGTTCTATAACTTATATCTCATTTTGTTTTTCATTTTGAATACAGTAATGGCAACAAAAACTGGAAGAACAAAGATGATGAGACTTTTACGAGATGATGATGCAGAGGATCAAGGTAGTCAAAGACAAGGAGAGAGAATATCTAATTATCAAGCTTTGGTTGCTGTTTTTGATATGGACACACGTCCTCAGATTATATCAAAAAAGTGGAAACAAGGTAACAGTCATTAAGAAATTTGAGTTTTCATGTATTGGGAGAAAAGAAACCGTAGACTATTAATTCAATTAATAACTATAACTTTGAAATTTTGTGATTTAAAAATTCGCCTGTTGTTCAAATTCCATCAATATGACATCGGTCCAAACTCCAGACCAAATGGCCTGTAATAGTTAGCACTGCAATTGATAGCTAGATTGAACCTAGAGGAGGGGACTTAATTGTCATGCTTGCTGCGATTCCAACTTCACCTTCTTGATCCATCATCTTATAAAGTTGGCCATGTTAATTGGGTCAGTTGCTTAATTGCGTACCTACTAATTTTGGTTTGGGGATGGATTCATACTTGCATGTATCTCTATCTATTTGATAGATTTAGCTAGGATATCAGTACTCCTTAATGGAAACAGTTAACAAGATTAGATCATGGAGATATGGTATAGGCTGTAACTAGGCCACATGGAACCTCCATTGTTTCTGGGTATTGCATTAATATGAAGCATAAGGAAATAAATTTGAAATAAAAAGTTGAACTTTCTTTCATGAATGTCTTAGTGATTTGAGGCTTTACTGATTTGTAGTGCATTGGTATCAGGTCTCAGTTATGCTCCATTCGAGTCATCGTCGCAGAAATACTTGACGGACAATGGGAGTGTCTTTATGACCAAGGTGGGTATTTCATTATCAATGGTAGTGAGGTAAATGCTTTCATGTGCAGAAATTTAAGTCTTACATTATACGTTTACTATTTTGCTATATATAACTCATCCAGTTTCTGAATTTTTCTTTGCAATTAAGAGACTGATATGCATTTTTTGAGGTCAGATATCTGTTACTTTGAACAATAGAAGAGAGGGTGTACTTTTTGAATTTTAAAGAAATGGAAGCCCGTAAGGATGACAAGAATCTATCTCTCTCCCAAAGCTCATTGACCCACACTTGCATCAATGGATTCAAAACCTGTTGATCAGTTTCATTAATTCAAGCAACAAATTCAGATGAGGTTTTACTTGCATATGAAATGAATGGAGAGGTAAATTATGAACAACTTTGGTTTTGTGGGTCATTTTGTGTGCTGCTGTGTTCAATTTCTGTCTAGATTTTCAAGTTATGTAGATCTCCTGGTTTCTTGAGTAAATTTGTCCATGATGCTCACAGGTGTTCTTCAAAGATCGATGATGCCATGAGCAAGAAGTGACGTCTCTTCTTCCTGGTAGTAGACGCAAAATCCGGGGAAAATTTTTGCCCTTTTCCTCTGTTTTTAGGTAATTCGTTTTTCACTTTAGATTAATTGTTTAAAAGCTTCAATTTCGTTTTGTTTGGTTTGTAGTATTTGTTGCCTCCTCAAGTGGGAAGGAGTTGGGAAAGTGGAAATCCCCATGAGGCTGTAGATTTCTAGGGTTTGGCCAAAACCCAGGTGAGCAAAACTTCCCAAGTTTGATTTTCATTTGGTTGTGGAAACAGTTTGTTAGGATTTTATTCAATTGGTCTGTTTTGGGTTTGATTGTTGTGTGTGAGTGGATTGATTGTCAGAATACTTCACAATGTGTTGTGGTAAGAAAAAGTTTGAAAATTGGTTTTATGCCAAATAATTGAGAGCTTAGAGCTTCATTAAGGGTCTGAATTTGTTCTGTCTTCAAGTTTTTTGACTCAGGATTTCATGGGTTGAAAACAAGAGGGGAAGAGAGGGTTTGGAGGGATTAATTAGTAAAAAGGAAAGTGATGGTGAAGAGGTCAATGTTGAGGAGGTACAGTCAGAAGTGTACAGAACAGTTATAAACACCTTTTGCAGAGTGTGGTAGTCTTACTTTTCCTAATAGCTCCTTTTTTCTTTTTTCCCCCTTCTATTTTGAATCTATTAGTCACAATTGTCCTGTGTTATCAAATCACTGATATCAATATTGTCAATAACAGGTTGTTGACCCATCCACTGGAGTACAAGAAAGTCTACGGGTCAAAATGATTTCTCTCTTGAATATATTCCTTAAATAGTGCAAAACCATGGTATTAATCAAGCAAAACATGGTGATACATCAAGCTTCAACAAAGGAGATTCTCAACGCATGGTAGATCAAGAGACTTTAGATCAAATCAGATCTAAGCCATCAAACAACCAAAGAAGTTTGTGCAGTAATGGTGGCAAATCTCTAGAAAATTTGACGCTACTATGATAAGATCATTCTTTTAAGTTTGAGAGTAAGAAAAGACATTATGGTTATGATTTTCATCCCGCAGCAAAGCGAGGGCACTGTTGCTAGTTTTGAACGAGGCCAAAATTGGAAGGTGCAAATAGAAGCTCTTGTGGCTTGTTCTTGCGCATAAAACATAAAATTTTGGCACAATGTACATTTGGTTGTGATTTGAATAAGATAAATATCTTGATGGAGGCAGCAGTTTCATTAATATCTTGATGGAATGTACTACCTCACATAATTTGTTCTGAATAGATTAACTCATTTATGCAAAATTAGTTTAATTGTGAAATTTGGCACATTTTTGCTTGATCGCGGTGATGTTCAAAATCTCAATTATTGTTACGTGAGGAAAATATTTTTTTTTTTCTCACAAAATGCTAACTCTTTTAATATACATATTCAATTTTATGTTTATAGCAGTTTCTGACTGAAAAAAAAAAAATTACTGTTAATACTTAAAATTGACTGTCCCCGACAAAATTAAAATTTCAATTAAGCAAGAGAACTCATGTTGTTTACATTAACCCAGAGACTTCTGTATTGTTGGTCTATTTTGGGTCCTCCTTTGGGCTTTTCCTTGGGATTCTTTTAATTGGATTGAAATTTGCTCACAACTTTTATTTTGTGGTGATATCATCATTCTATTAAAACTTACAACGTCATATAGAATTAATTGAATACTTAAACTATAAATTTTTAATAAAACATCATGATAAACTATAATTAAGTTTTATAACACGTGACAGTTTTGTATTGAGTGGTGAGCAAATTTGAATCCCTTTTAATTGAAGCATTTTCACGAAGAAACTCTAACCAAGAGACTGATGTTTATTCCATAAGTGATAGATAAGATGAAGAAAAACAAATAGGTTAAGAGGATATATTGGAGGGTTAGAGTAGGAAATTCTGAGGGCTTCAAACTTAAGCGGCGCTGTGTGTGTAATCTTGCTCTACTAAGGAGGTCCTTACCTTAACTTAAGGGAACGGATTTCTATATTTTGACTACCTACTTTTCGATCACATATTCATATTTTAACCATTCAGTTTTTAGATATATATGAGTAGATCATCTCTGCAAATTTTTAGTCAAATTGATGATCGTTAAGACATCAAAAACTGCAATTTACAAGAACGAACCGAATCTGTCCAACCTGAACCATTCGTGTAAATTGCAGTTGGATGCCTTAATGATCATCAATTTGACTGAAAATTTGCAGAAGTGATCTACTCATACATACCTAAAAACTGAATGGTTAAAATGTGAATATACGATTGAAAAGTGGTCAAAAAATATGAAAATTCATTCCTTAAGCTAAGTTAAGGACCTCCTTAGCATAGAAGGCTTGTGTGTATTATACACACACACATAGATCCTATTCAGAGCGAGACCTCGCTTTGCAATTAAAGTGCGCTTTTAGGGATTATGGTTACTTTCGATCGCATATTCACATCTCGATCGTTCAGTTTTTAGGTACTAATATATAAATCATCTCTGCGAAGTTTCAACCAAATTGATGATCTTTAAGGTATCTAACTCACTTAAACCAATGGACGAACTGAATCTGTCCACCATGAACCGTACTAACTTTAAGGCAGTTATCAATGCCTTAATGGCCATCAATTTGGCTGAAATTTTGCAGAGCTGATCTATACATTAGTACCTAAAAAATGAACGGTCGAGATGTGGATATGAGACCGAAAAGTGACCCTAAACTCCAACCTCACATGTTAATTTCAGAGTGAGGCCTCACTCTGAATAGGATTAATTTCAGATTGAGGTCTCACTCCGGATAGGATCTATATATATATCTCCCTAAATGTGAAATTTAACTTGTTTTCAATCTCATTTTAGCTCTCATTAAATCATTTCCTTATTTGATTTGAAGTATTGCAAGAGTGAAGAATACATCAACTTTGGGGCTTTCAAGTTGAGAATTTGAGGTAGGAAGAATGATGGTCAAATGTAAAGCAAAAAGAATTCTGAATTCCGGCGAACCACCACAAATGGCGGCCCACCACCGCTTATGGTGGTACCATAGCTTTTCCGGTCAGAATTAAAGAGGAGTAAGGAGGACCAAGGAGTTGGAGTAACATCATTACATCCATTCTATTATCCTTTGGATAATAGATATCACCATGCACACCATTTCTCTCATGCTTGTCCGCTTAACTTTGCTGACCCAAAATCATCTCTACACTCTTCCTTTGCTTGTTTTCCATGCAATCGAGGAAGCTAGCTACTCTCTCCGTCTCCCTTAGTCATATTTTTCTACTCTACTCTCTTTAATAGCTCATCATTTCTTCCCTTTTTTTACCTCATCTCTTTCATACATTTTCCCCTTGGTTTTAGGACCTAAACTAAAACGAACTGATCTTGAAATTGGACCAAATCATTATTACTGGCAGAACATAGATGAAGCACAATGGTTTCACAATTCTCTTTTGGATAACAGCACAAAGGTAAAATTATTTCTTTACCGAGTAACTTCCATACAAAATAAGATCAACACAATGATTGATAATCTTTCCGAAAACAATGACAACAACACATAATTATATAATGTAATAAAAATGGGCTGGCATTGCACACCTGTTAGCTATGTCATGGCAAAGCCTTGGGCTACTTAAGCCCAATATACTATTAATGGGCTGCCAATGCACACCCATTAGCTATGTCTTGGCTATTCAAGCCTAGGGCTACCTAAGCCCAATGCATTACCATAATAATAATGGACGACCATTGCATGTCCTTTATCTATGTCTTTGGCTTTCAAAGCTCGATGATCATGCCATTAACCATAGGCACATCATATATAATTTGCACAATGTCAACACTACCCTATGCTTAGCTAGAGAGTTCTCATGATACTACATATGACTCCAATGCTCCTACAAGATAACTCATGAACCAAATATCCAGAAATATTTATCAATGATATTGTCGAATATACAAGCAGGGGCGGAACTACCTTATATCATGAAGGGGTCCCGACCCCCCCCACCATTTATCTAATCTTCACTTAGTTAACTACATATGCCTCATAAAACTATACAAGACTTGCCTTAGTTCAATACCGGACCACCCCCCCCCCCCCTCAATCAATGGCAGCAAGAAGTAGAGAAAAAAAATAAAGAAATAATTTAAAACTAACAATACTTAATGTGTATTAATTACTCAATTTATAATAAGAAGTATAGAAATGTTGCTTAAGTTTAGATATTTTGTAATAAATTATCATTGATGTCTAATTTGTTCAATTGTTTTATTATTATGAAATTTAATAATGTGCGTCAAATTTCCTAAAATTAACATTATTATTCTTTATATCTCATGTTTTATATCTTAATGTGTATTAATTACTCAATTTATAATAAGAAGTATAGAAATGTTGCTTAAGTTTAGATATTTTGTAATAAATTATCATTGATGTCTAATTTGTTCAATTGTTTTATTATTATGAAATTTAATAATGTGCGTCAAATTTCCTAAAATTAACATTATTATTCTTTATATCTCATGTTTTATATCTGCCAAAATAAACAAATATAAATATAAAAGAACCTCACTGTTTTGGGTTTGGGCTATCTCATAAACCCACTCCAACACTCCATATCTTTGCTTCTTACAAGGCTAGAGCTGCTCCCTTTTGCTTCTCCTCCCATTTTCACACCACTCTTTCTCCCTATTTAAGGACCCATCTCCCTACAAGCAAACCATCACCCATTACATCTCTTTTCTCTCCCTACCTCCACCACATAACCTCTATCTCTACCTCCCAAAATTCAAATCGATCCATAATACCCATACTACATCTCTTCCATCATCACCACTACAACTACTATCTTCCACCATGTAAATTCTATCACCACCACCATAAAGTCCATTACTACTATTCAAGAGTAGCCAAAGGAGCATCATATCTTCATAACCATTCCATTTATCTTCACTATCAACAAGTTCATAATCCATTCATCCCACCATCAAGGAGCAATCAAGGAGGAGCTAGCATCAATTTGTCAAGCTTCAACTAGTTCATTCTTTTCTTAACTCATTAATTTACCTTGATGTATTTTATAGATTTGATGCTAACTTATATGATTATGAGTGAGTAGTTACTTTGTTGGGGTTAAGGTTGAAAGCCCTAACCAATCTTGTATGGATTGATGTTATAAAATGATGTTATACAATTTTCTTTAATATACCTAGATGCTAGTTCTAGAGTTGAATACATATGCTTAGACTTTGCCACTTTGAGTATGCGTGTTTTTCATGTCATGATATAATGTTTAGAGATTGGTAACCTTTGAATGTTAAAGCATGAAAGCACATTAGGGGTTGTGAATTACAATCACTTAGAGATAAGCTTGGTTGGTTTGCATGATTTCGTCATCTCCAAACTTGATGCACTTAGGGTAATGCAACAGATACATAACCACATTGAAATCCATGACTTAAGTAGTTAAGTACTACACCGGAGAAGGGTTGCTTGATATCACAAAAATAGCATGTCCTTTGTTATACTCGAGAGGGATGCAAGGAGATAAATTGGTTAATTAATTTAGCATCATTCATATTGATTGTATCAATACTTGCAAGGGAGGTTAGTGGTAGATAATCCAAATCATAACTTCCATCCATTAGATCACTAGTTTAGTTTAGAGTAATTCAGTTTACATTTGAGCATCTAGTTGTTTTCAATTCAAAACTATATTCAAAAACCAAAACCAAATCACTACTCCATCTTGTATATACTCACCATGAGCCTAGATTTTCTTGTAATTTTAGGTTCGTTATTGTACATTTGCATATTCTAGCTCTCTTAGGTTCACACTTTAGCTTGTGAAATGTCTAATCTTCGTGGGTTCGATAACCTTTCTTAAATCCTTATACTATTACTTGTACCCCTTATACTTGAGGGTGGCTATTTGGCTGACAGTCGGTTTTGGCCATCGCAGTGAATTGTTGGTAACAAGTTCAACAAGGCAGTTACAGGTCTACGGGTGCAGCATTGGTCTGAGGACATTGGTGGTGCGAGGAGGTGACAAAGCGCAGGATTGATTTACTACAATGGATTTGGGTAGATCAAAATCAATAGAGGTGGTGGAATCGGGCTTCTCCCGATTCCTTCTTAGTGGGATATATTGTGCAAATACTGTAGATTTAACCGTGAAGATGCTGTCTTGGTGGTGGTGCAAAGTGTGGAACTCTCATCAATGGCTTACTAGACGGGTCAGTCGTCGGAAGTTGTAGCGAAGGTGATGAGCATAATGTCGACGGTGGCCTGGTCAACGACGACATTGAAAATGGTAGAAGTAACCTGGACTTAGAGTTGGGTTTGGGTCTAAATCTTAGTTTGGGTTGATTTGGCCTAATTTATAGACTTTCAAGGAAGATACTTTGCCACCCTCACTTATTATTTAGTGATCTGGGCTAACCTGGCCCAAGGGATGGACCTTCTTGGACATTTTGGGTCGATCTATAGTCTTCAAGTGCCAATTTATTCAGATCATGACTTATATGGAAGTTCATAACTATCTTGAATGTGACTGGTGAATTTCAAGCGGCTTATGGGTAAGGATTTGCTTCTATTCGTTTGCTAGGAAGTGGAGTTCTGTTGATACCAAAATTGTGTGCAGGCTAATGATAGACTAGTGAATGATTTTTTTTTTCCTAAAAGACATGAAGTTGTTCTTTACTTGTAAGTTCACTACAAAGCGAGTTTAACAAACTTGTATAAATTGCATTTACTTAGATAGAGTTTCGGATTTTCTTACCAGTTATCTTGTTTTAAGTACATATCTAGCTAATGACTATTGATTATTGATTCTATGATATCAATTTCTATTAAAAAAAATTATTTATTTCATAAGTCACCAATATATATAGATCTTTTTCACAACTTCAAATACTCTAGTCCTGACACCCCATTGATAACCCCTTTTTTGAAGTAACCGCTAACATAATCTTTCACACTTGTTTTCTGGTAAATTGGGGGATTTTCCTTCTGATATCAACTCCTTGATTGTCTCATACATTCTCGAGGAGTTCTCTAGTGAAATATGTCTGAAGAAACATGCCACATAAATTCTTGGACCTTCCTTCTTGGACCGTACTATGTGATTAACGCTAATGAACTTGTTGTTTGATATTAGCTGGATCAACATACCCATTAGTCATTACAAAATAATGCCGAAATTGAAATTTACATGATATATATCCGAGGGGACAGTGAGCTAGTCCACTTCTCGCTTCATTAAATATACATATGTGTGTGTGTCTATATATATATATATATATATATATATATGTCACGCCCCAAAAATTGGAGGTGAAAACTATACTTCTCTTAAGTCAAAATGATATAAAGAAAAGCTTCAAAATACATGAGGTTTATATAGGGTTACATATGTATGTTTTGTATACAAGATGTAACCCTATATAAACCTCATGGTGAGATGAATACAATACAATTATCCAATTCTCTACAACACGTTATCAGCACGATACTCTAACCCAAGCCTTAACCAGAAAAAAAACTCTAACACCCGAAATTTCTTTCACCAAAAAATGCCGCAAGCTCCTAGCCCTTGCTAGCCATATCGTGCGCTGCTCCTGCAGCCCTTGAGAACCCGTGTGCCTCCTACTGCCCCTACAGCATCGTCGCACTCCTGCTGCCCCTGCAGCATAGGAGCACGCTCGTTCCTGTGCAGATCAGCCTGTTTGCATGCCCCGAAACATCTTGATCGGGACCTCAGATCAAAATTCTTCCTTGATCAAAGTTGTTCTTCTCTGCCTCTTCTATCTGATCTCCAAATTTTAGCCATATTGAAGTCAATTTGAGATCTGTATACCATTCGAAGTGAGAGCTGTTCAGAAGCTAATCTGCTCCGAATTTCAACAAGTTTTAAAGATTAAAGTTCCTGCTTTCTTGTCTTTTAAATTCCTTTATTTTTTACTTGATTTTCAATATACGAACATGGGTTCGATTATTTAATAAAGCAGAATTATGGGGATTCACGCTTAATGACTAAGAGTGTTCGTATGAACTAAGATTGTTCATAATGCTCGAACTAAGAGCGCTCGTAAGCATCAAATTGTGACCATATTAGAACATTATTGTTTTGGTCTAATCCAAAAGAGATTCTTGGAAATTGTTTTCTTGGCAGCATAACTCAGAAATCTTATTATTTTAGTTTTCGTGGATGTTTAGTTCTGAAACTAATATATCTTCGCTTCTTATTTTCAGGATGTCGAATGAACCTAGACTCGACTTTCCCATGCTTGACTAAACAGGCTCGGATTACCGTAGTTGGGTAATCGATGTTGAGAACCACCTCACTTCAAAGGGAATATTACCCATAATCCATGCACCTAACCCGGATCATGTGTTCGTGCGAACACCTACAAAGCATGCTCAAGCAGTTATCTTGATGCGGCGCCATATGGACAAGGCACTCAGATTGGAGTATATGTCGATCAAGGATGCAAGAGAGCTATGGGTAATGCTAGAAGAGCGCTTTGGCAATGTCCAAGATTCCCTCCTCCCTGACTTGAAGGTTCAATGGAACAATATGCGCTTTGCTGATTTCAAGTCTGTTGCTGAATATAATTCATAAGATCTTCGCCTACAATCCATGTTGAGGTTTTGTGGACAACATGTCACAGAGCAAGAGCTAATTGAGAAAACTCTCTCCACTTTCCCCGTTTCAGCCATTGTGGTATCAAAGCAATACCGAACTGAAGTCAATGTTGGATGGATCATGAGGTTTCATCAGCTTATCAATCTCATATCTGTAGCTGAGAAACATGATAACATCCTCGTGAGGAATTATAATTCAAGGCCCATTGGAACTAAAAGCGTTCATGAGGCGAATTATAATGCACCCAAAGGAGGGCGCAAGAAGCGGAACCCTAAGAATAAGGGACATGAGGGACGTATGGGTCCATATAACCGCCCTAACCAGGTAGGAAACTGCAAGTTTAGTGCGGATACACGTGGTGGCAATGCCACACGTGGGAGAGGGGGTAGTGGTAACCCTGGCCGTGGTGGTAGCGACATGGGTCATGGTGGAGGCGCCAATCCTCCTAGAGAATGCCCACAGCGTGCACCTATTTCTGCTTGGTCCTATGCAATATTGCATACAGCTGTGCTCATTCGTCTGAGGCCTACTGCACTCAACCCTTTTCTGTGTCTCAGATGGTTACTGGATATGAGCCTGATGTCTCACACTTACACATATTTGGGTGTACAATTTATGTGCCAATTGCGCCGCCACAGCGCACCAAAATGGATCCTCAAAGATGATTAGGCATTTGTGTTGGATATGACTCTCCAACCATTATCCGCTACTTAGAACCCTTGACAAGCGATCTATTTACCTCTAGATTTGCGGATTGTCACTTTGATGAGACAGTCTTCCTGTCGTTAAGGGGAGATAGGAACAATAATGCTCAACAGGAACGATAGGAATTGTTGTAGTCTATCCCCACTTTGTCTCATCTTGATCCCCGAAACCGCACAGTCCAAAATTGAAGTGCGGAGAATTCTCGATCTTCAGAACGTAGCAGACTCTATGCCTGATGCGTTTTCTGATATCGCTAAAGTGACAAGATCACATATACCTGCTGCAAACGTGCCTGCAAGGATTGAGGTCCCTAAAAATCATGGACATGGTGCCACCCCTAGGGGTATTGGGCATGGCACCTCCACCACTAATAGTGATGGCAATGTGGCTCAGGCTGGGCTCCGAGCATGGAAATTTGGGAGGTCCAAAGGTTCGATGGATTCTCGCCCGAGAAAGAAAGCGAGTTTGGCACAGAAAGATCTATTAATCATCGACATAAATAACCCGTCTCATGAAGATATTCCGGATTATGGTTATGTCCAAAAGACATCATTGGGGGACGCTCCAATGTTAGAACCAATTCCAGGGAATAGGGAGATCTCCATGAATTACACTAGTGTACATGAGATGTTGAATCAAGATTCTATTATCCTTGATGATGTGTTTGCATATTCTATTGCTCAAGGAATTATAGAACACAATGATATCGACCTCGCTCCGTTGAGGAATGTCAATGAAGAGCAGGCTGGCCTAAATGGAAAGATGTGATTCAGGTTGAATTGGATTCACTAACAAAGAGACAGGTATTTGGGCCTATAACGCTGACACCCCCAAGTATAAAGCCTTTTGACCATAAATGGGTCTTTGGTAGAAAGTGTAATGAGAAAAACGATGTTGTTAGATACAAAGTTCACCTTGTGGTGTAAGGTTTCTCACAACGCCCTGGAATCGACTACGAGAAGACATATTCTCCCGTAATGGAGGTTATAACGTTCCGCTACCTTGTCAGTTTGGTAGTTTCCGAAAAACATAACATGCAGCTTATGGATGTGGTTACAGCATATCTCTATGGGGATCTAGATTCAAAGATATATATGAAGGTTCCAGATGGACTTCAATTACCCAAGTCAAGTGGCTCTAAACCATGGAGCGCGCTTTCAATAAGATTGAGACGCTCACTATATGGATTGAAACAATCGGGACGGATGTGGTATAACCGTCTAAGTGACTACTTGATTGGGAAGGGATATGTCAATAATAAAATATGCCCATGCGTGTTTATAAAGAGGACAAGTTCCGGATTTGCAATTGTAGTAGTTTATGTCAATGACATGAACCTAATTGGAACTCTAGATGAGTTAAAGGATACTGCTAAGTACTTGAAATCCGAATTTGAGATGAAAGATCTTGGGAAAACACGGTTTTGCCTCAGACTAGAACTCTAGCATCGTAGTGATGGGATTATGATCCATTAGTCAGCATATACTCAAAAATTATTAAGGTGCTTTAATGAAGATAAAGCAAAGCATGTGAGTACTCCCATGATCGGTCGATACTTGAGAGGTACGATTGATATAGGCTTGTTCTATCCCTAGAGAGAAAAGAAATAACGAAAGTCTGGGATCGGACTCCACAAGGCAAAACGCCACCTTCCGTGCTCCTCCTCCCTTCCATTAAAATGACAACGATGTCTTGATGAGTTTTGCTAATGCAAGGTATCTCTCTGACCCTCACAAAGGTCACTCCCAAACGGGTTATGTCTTTACCATGGGAAGCACTACGATATCTTGGAGGTCTACAAAGCAGACCCTTGTTGCTACTTCCTCAAATCATGCAGAGATTATCGCCCTACATGAAGCCGTGCGAGAATGCATATGGCTAAGGTCTGTAGTTAGACACATTCAAGGAACTTGTGGTTTGAAGTCTACCACAAATGAACCTACATGCATTTATGAAGATAATGCAGCTTGTATTGAGCAAATAAAGTTAGGTTTCATTAAGGGCGACAACACCAAGCATATATCGCCTAAGTTCTTTTACAATCAGCAACAACAAACACTTCTAAATATTGAAGTGAATCAAATTCGTTCAGAGAATAATGTAGCGGACTTGTTTACCAAGTCGTTACCTAAATCCACCTTCGAGAAACATGTGAAAAGCATCGGATTAAGAAAGTTATCCAAACTCCCATAATTGTAGAAATCAGGGGGAGAACTTGACATCAGGAGGGGTATGATGTCTACATGTTCGATCTTGAACAGTGAAGGACGTGTTGTGCTCTTTTTGCCCTTCAACCAGGGTTATTTTTGTCCCACAGGGTTTTTGTTACCTGGCAGGGTTTTTAGTGAGCCAACGATCAAAACGTCATCACCAAGTTTGTGCAGCACAAGGGGGAGTGTGGGAGGATGTCGACTACTCCACATTCATGCGCGTTGTACTTTTTTTCTCCTTCGACCAAGGTTGTTTTTTCCCACAGGGTTTTTATTACTTGGTAAGGTTTTTGACGAGGCAACTTAGAAGCGCATAGCAGAGGCAACACTATTGACATGGAATATCCAAGGGGAGTTTTGTAAATGATAATGACTATTCATGCAATAGGTATTACTTAATGTATGCGATTGACAGACTTGTAATGTATGCGATTGACAGACTCGTAATGTATGCAATTGACAGACTTGTAATGTGCGATTGATTAGTATGGCTATCATGTATTGCCTTTTGTATACATGATGTAACCCTATATAAACCTCATGGTGAGATGAATACAATACAATTATCCAATTCTCTACAACACTTTAGTTAATTTGAAAATAAAATCTTAAATTAAAAAAAAATAACGGAAGCTCAACTCTAAAGTTTAGAACAATCTTAAACAAGAAACTAAAACTTTTATTCTAGGGGACGCCGACACAACCACTACCTGCCACCAAGTCTTCTAAGCATTCAACTCCTCTTCAATACCTGGAACCATAACAAATTACTAATGAGATATAAACTCAGTAAGTAACTATAACACATCACGTATAACAAATAGGAAGACATTCCACACTTTTATACTATATAGTAAAATGCATAGTACATTGAGTGCACTCAAAACAAATCAAACAGAACTTTCTAGGTCCCTCTAGACACACCATACCAGTGAGACCCAAATTTATCAGAGGTGGGAGACAAATGTCACCCGTTGGTGACGAACCCACTATGTGGGCCATATAACATACAGTGCAGAACCTGCAAAGACAAAACAGTGCATAATTTGCACTTACAGAACATATTTCTCCCCAGACAGCCTACTGGTATTGATATGCCAAGAGAATACCTAGCAGAAATCTCTTTCAAAACTTATCAAATTTTGCATGATGCATACGTACTAGTAGAAGCCAAAGCATTCACAACAAAAACAAAAAATGGTGCACTCAAAATCATAAGCATATAATATATAATATACTAATGTATCATCAATAATATATTTATCATGGTTCCAGAGCAAACAAAAGTTACTTACCTCAACTACGCAAGCTATACAAGCAATTGGTACAGCGTCCTAAGTTGCGGTTTCTTGGCCTAAAGCAAACAAAAACTCAAAATAAGACACGAACTAGAACCTTATAACCTACGGTAAAAGCAATCTGGCAGGACCTACGTCTAAAGGAAAAATCTCACTTGCTACAATCATTAACAAAAACCCTTGGAAAATTTATAAGATTAAACTAGACATACTCAAGTATCTACAGTAAAAATATTAAGCCAAAAGAAGACTAAGAACTTGTCCAAATAATTTTCCAAAACCGACATCTGTTCCTGCCAGGAAACAGAACCTTCACCAACAATGACTCTTCCAAAAATTCCATGGGATTCAGTTCATATTAAAACTCGTTGAAATTTTACAAGTCTATTTAAGGCTCAATATTTAGCATATGATAAAAATTTAGGAGCAAAATCAGTTTTTCCCAAACCCCAAAAGCTGTCTTCAAAACAGAACCCAAAATATGCCTCTCCACCTAAACAGCTAGGTTCAGATGGTTAACGAATTTTATAAAAATAACTACGAATGATAAATTCATTAACATTTACCCCAGAAAGAAGACACAAAGAGAAACATTTCAGAAAAATATGACAGCTAAAACAAAGCATTTGACTCTTCAAACAATGACTATAACACGTTCCTAACTTCTGTCAGCAGAAAACTTGTTTCCTCTATGTCAACTTTGAAAAATCACCATAAATTCGATTCTTAATATTTTTTTGTGAAATCAACTCCAAAATAACCCTTGATAAGTCTAATTTTAAATAATAAAAGAACCATAATCATTTAAATAAAAATACCTGGTCGAAATTGTAACAAAATCACCTGATCTCAGATTTGATACTTCGTCTCAAGCCTTTGTGGTCAGCGCAGCCTAACCTATTTTCTCCTTTCTCTATCCTTGCACACAGTTATTGTTCTCTCTTCTTTTTTCTACCTTAAACACGTCTGAAACACTTTTCTTCTCTCTCAAAACTCATAGGTTCAGTTAACTTATTAGAAAATATCTATTAAGTTTCAGACTTCGATCTAAGTAAACACAACCTCTTTGTAACTTGTTTAAAATTCCTATTTTCCTTTTTACTAAAATAACTAATTAACCTTAAAACTAAGTGTAACTAAAAAAATAATAAATAAAGTCTCATAAAAATATAATATGATCCAACAACAAAATAGTTCACAATACCAAAATAAATAAGGTATGCAAACAACAAGGTCACAAAACAAACTAAGTAAATTGCTGGATATCACAATATATATATATATATATATATATATATATATATATATGAGGCAATTTCACCCTATATAAATCAACTATATATAGAACACAATAAAATGATCAGAGGTAAACCACCGTGCTGAAGATATACGATATAGAGATCTTGCCTGCAAGAAATCCCCAACGTTCACCACTAGAGCTTCAGGCATAGGAGGAACATCAATCCATTTGTTTTGGTATTGAATTTGGAGTCCTGTTTCGGTGCGGTCGCTTCGCTTGCGCGATTTGCACTTCTGATTGATTCCATCCATCCCCGACCCTCCAGTATGAAGGGGTTCGGGTTCTCAGTCGATTCCCGTTCGCCTGCCTGCCCCCCATAGTCCAGTAGTGGGTAGGGTGGTAAACTTAGAGGGCGCCCGCCTCCTCTTCAGACGTGTCCTCGACAACCTGGCGGCTGTTCGGTCTCCGCTTTTGGGGCAGGAGTGCTTGGTCGCTGGGGTTTACCGATGTGGTCCTGAAGTAGGATGGTGCGAAAAGCAGCCTCAAAATGTTTGCTGGTGCCCATGGTGAGTTCAGGCTCAGGGCATGGTGGATAGTAGTGGCTAAGCAATGAATGCCCCTTCGCACAATCCAAGTTTATAAGGTGGTCAAGTTTGAGCTTAAGCGCCTCGGATAGCAATTCAAACAAAGTCACACTCAGTTTGAAAACATGTTGAGAGTACTCCATAGTTATATCTCTACAAATCAATTAATTTTAGGAAACCATTACTTCATGAAACCAATTAATTTGTTCACCAACACAAAGAACCAAAATTTAACCTCTGACAAAACCTATGTTCCCTAATAGATAAGATAACTAGATAATGTTTTCATTTGGATTTTTTGATCAAGAAGTGCAAGGATTTATATTTGATTGGATGGTCAAATCTGTTCAGGTCTATTTAAACATCAACATTAAAATGATAACTAAGTCACTAGATTTGGAAGCTCTAGGACAGTAGGACTAGATAAAAATCACAGTGCACACTGTAAAGCGATTTAAACACCAATACTCAAAGTTAGAAGATTGTTGTTACGAAGAAACAAGAACCGTCTTATATATACCTGCAAACCATAGGCAGTTCTTGAGGATCAAGAGGCTCTGGAGCCATGTCAACATACAAACTGTCTCTCCAATTAGCTAACTCGAACAGATTAAAGCTACTAAGAACTTAACTTTCCTCATCGGATCCCTGCTGTAATACTCGGCCTTTACCTCCCTCGGCAGCAACATCTCGTTCAACACTCTCTTGAGTATCCCATGGTTCATCGCCTGAAAGAATCCAACACTCTCTGCGGCCCTTCGGACTCCGTCGACCACCTCAGCATGACTGCCGGCATTGTCAGCGAGGTCGACGACTGGGATAGTGAAATGAGCTTGGGTTGGTCGGCCGTAGATCTTGTCGTCTTTCTGCAGCCAAACGAAAATTGGTTGGACTTTGGTGATTCCGGCATCGACAATTCCTTTGAGCCCGCTTTGGATTCGTCGAAGGCCTTCAGCTGTTGGAGACGGTCTGGGTAGATTGAATTCCCGGAGACCATGTTTACGAAATCTGGTAACTCCCTCCCCAAACAAAAATCATAGTCCTTCTTTATCAAATAGATATATGAGGAATCTTTTCTTAAAAGTATTAAATATGAAAAAATCAACGTGATTCTAATGCAGCATGCATGCAATCTGACCATTGATTAATACCCCCACCAAACACTTTGAAAGTACTAAAATGGCCTTGGGGGGGGGGGGGGGGGGTTGAATAGGCAATGCTCTAAAATGTACGCACAAAACCGAAACTGATCTCAAGGATTGTAATAAGATTGCTATCCCAAGACAATGAGAAATAGAACAAGTATAAATCAACGTATCAAGCAAACACACATATAAGAACCAAAGAAACACAGAAGATGTTTGTGCAGTAAAAATTCTCAAAGTGAGGTAAACAACTGCGTGACCTTAACTCTTGAAGGCCAAGTGCTCAAGCACACACTATAAGATAGTAGTCAAATTCAGGGGCGGATCCAGGATTCCACCTTCGGTGGGGCTTGGATTTCTTAACAAAGTGAAAGAAAAAAAATAATAGAGAATCTCGACGGTGCGAGAGAATTTTATTAATTGAAAAAATGATACACTCAGTCAGGGGGGGACATAATGAGCCTTACCCCTCTAATGCATATACAAAATTAAAGAACAAACTCAATAATAAAATAAACGTGCAATGCAATATAATACAAGAGCATAAACTAACTAAATCTAACTCTACGAGTACATGAAGCTTCAAACTCTTTAATCACCTCATCATTGTCAATAGATTCAGCATACTCTTTCTCAATGTGAAGGACCATACAATCACCAAGAAACTCATCTTCCATTTTGTTTCTGAGTTTAACAATGTTCATTGCCACATAAATAACATTTATATCGGCCATTATGCCACATATATCACATAGAGAACACTTCTATTGGCAATATCACATTATATATATATATATATATATATATATATATATATATATATCTCATCAAGACATCTTCAATTCAACTCAAGTATTCAACATTTAGCATTTCAACAACTAGAATTCTAGATAAACTGAAAAAGAAATAACTTACAATTTAAATTTTCATTGAGGTGAATCAGGTGATCCGTGGTCGTCTGGTCGAGAACTCGAGATTGACCAAAGCAAAATAGCAAATCAAGGCATTAGGCATCATTGCATCAAGCAATGAAAGTAGCTCCAATCTAGGCATCATTCATACACACAATTTCATTACTCTGGGGAATTCAATTTCAATTTCAAATGGGTGATTGATTCAATCCAATTAAGAAGAAGAAGATAAGAAGAGACTATCAGACGAAGAAGAGGAAGAGGAGGACAAGAAGACAGAGAGGGACTGAGGGAGACTGGGAGAGAGAGATACCTAAACTCCTGAATCCTGAAGCTCGGAGACGAGAGAAAGGCGGGGATGGAGAAAGTCACTCGAAACGGCAGGTTGATGTGTTTCAGTTTAGGGAATTAGGGATCCAAAGCCTCCAACCCCGACTTCGGTGGGGCTTGAGATGAAAGATAAAACATAAAAAAAAAAATTATAAACCTATAAACCTAATTTTTTTTTTCGGCCCAAAATGCTCGGTGGGGCTTGAGCCCAACTGAAACCCAGTTGGATCCGCCCCTGATCAAATTACAAAGTAGACTTACAACCTCTCGGATAACTCTGAACGCGGTTACCTCTAGCCACTACAAAAAAGAATTCATTTGGCTTCATCAGTTAGTGTCGGCGTCAGAATGCCGTCGCCATTGATCAAAATTTTGCTATGGCAAATACGGCGTTGCGAAGAGAAAAATTATTTGCGACGGCATGGCGTTATGGTCGCATAAATATGCCTTCAATTGCTATGGCAATATCTTTCTGTCGCCAAAATTTACTTCTTTTAGCTACCGTTATTGATGCCGTCGTTTATTTTTATTTTATATATTTTCTTTCCGTCGTATTAGATGTCTTCTTAGGTTTTTTGGGAAACATTGAGTTCCCTTCGCATTCACTCCACTGTTTTCAATGGATTGGTATTCAGTAAGGAGAAAAGGAGAGTGCTTGGTGGAGTTGCAGATCGAACTCGGTGATGTCAAAGGGGTAAAGATCTATAACTTTTGAGTTAGGGGTGGAAACTTGTTTAAGATCTAGGTTGGTTTGGGGAAATAGAAGGAATCTGGCTTGGGTTTTAGGATTGTTCTACCTGGGTTCTTTTTTTCTGTCATTCCATTGGCTCCTTCACCAGATTGTTCGATTGCTATCTAATTTATCAATCCCAATCGAGTAGCCGACGAAGAAGGCTAGCATTGCTTGTGCTCATCTTTCTACTGAAAACCATTTTCAAATGGGTCTGTAATGGAGCTCTTACTTTTTACACTCTCCCCTCTCCTACTCTTGATTTCCCTAATTTTCTTCTCCTGACTCAATCCGCGATTGTTCAAACTGAAATCTCCTTCCTATTTTTCATTCTCTTTCAGCATATCAATGCCAAGATAATAAAATTTATATAGTAAGTTCATTCTTATTTTGCTTCAAAGTTCAATTCATTTATTTTTTTGGTTGCTATTTTGGCTTAATTTGGGTGCAGGGCTTATGGATTGGTTTAATCTGTGGATTTGTTTAATTTGGATGCAGGGCTTGTGGATTGTTGTTGATTACACAGCTTAAGGAATGGACATTTGACTCCTCTCAAAATCCCGAAGAAAGAAAACCAGTTTTGTAAGTAAGTGTGGCATAGATCTACACCTCTAGTTGTCTTTCATAGTTTAGCATTTACCTGGTGTTGGATTTGAACCAATTTAGTTAGGCATTTATAGACGTGAAGCATCATTGTATTAAAACAAGTTGTATCTCCACCTGTTTATTATATGTTCTTTCTAGTATTTGTTTATTGCTCTCTTTTGTTTGTCATTTTCATGGTGGTTGCTTAATTTCATTTCAGCATGGAGAAGACACTTGAGAAATATCAATGATCGAAAGAGCTATAAGCTCTCTTTGTAACTTCGTTTAAGAGATTTAGGTTTTTTTTTTCTTTTGGGGTTTACTCCTGCTAATATATGTTAGTTCATAGTGGTTTAATCGAGTCAACAACAAGACGAGATTGAAATTTGATACAGTTGCTTGACCTTTCTTCTTTGACAGCAAGCTTTTCATCATGAGAAGATGGAACCCGTTGTTGTCCTCTTCTACCTTTTGTGTATGGACAGCTAGTTCTCCATGAAGGAGAAAAAAATAGAATGCAATTGCTTTTCCTTGTTTTGTAACAGAAAGGTTGTTCATGCTTAAAAAGCATGTCTCCCACATTCTCTTCTCTTTTCGTTCTATAGCTTTAGAAAACAGAACCCATACTTTAATAATCCATGCAAGACCACTGTAGTCTTATCTTATGTCTTGACAGCAAGACCACCATAGGAACCATACTTGCATTTAATTAGTTAATCATCATGATTAAACAATTCTTCTTGGGCTTCACATGATTATAGTTTTGTGTTTTGGAATTGCCAATAATATTATACTAACAATTTACATAGAGTGGATTTTGTAGTTGCTGTTAAGTATGGGATTGTAGATCCAAGTACTACATCAATTATGGGATTTGTTTGTTACAGAAACCCAGAGGAGATCCCATGGGGTCAGTTTGGTGTCGATATTGTTGTTGGAGTCTACTGGAGTGTTCACTGATAAGGACAAAACCGCTGCGCACTTAAAGGTCAGCTCAGTTTACAATTTTTTTTTTAAATTTGATTGCAGAATGATTTGTTGGTCATGTGTTTTGGTATATGCATGAATTTGACTCTATTTCTAGGATTGGATCCTTCAGAATTGATATTTTTGTTGTCAGGGTTATTTGAGTGATTTTAAGTACTGCTAATAGGACTAGTACTGCATTTAGACTTGAATCGTATATATTTGTTAATCATTTGCATGGTTCTGTATTATATTGAAATAAGTGATAGCCACATATTTTAGGTTTGTAATCTTTCTCCAGTCTTCAAACTAGAACGAAGTTGCTAATATCTGTTCAGTTTCTGTTTTGCTACACGTTTTCAAAAGTTTTTATATGGTTGTAAATATGATCATATGCAAAGACTGATACAAATGAAATCAAATTGCTTTATTTAGTTCTTTGTCAGGTATTGAAAATGAGATTCAGTGGTTGTTTGGGTTTTTCGTTTCTCATTAATTATCAAATGAGCTTCGGATCTTTTGGCCTTCAAAATGTAAACTGCTTACACAATGATTCACATCTTCTTTAGATTGGATCATGCAATAGTATTGCCAATAGAACCAAGTAGCTAGTGTACTCAAACATGAGTTATTAATTTCTTTGTAGTTTTTGGTTTGTAAATTACTAACTTATTTTCTTTTTGAAAACCAGTGAGGCAGACAATGGGATTAAGAAACCAGAATTTTCAAGGAATCCTAGATATCATGACATCCTTATGGATGAAGTATATCCTACAAAAGAATCTTGGTCCAGAATACATATTCTTACGTACGTTATCTTGGTCTATAGGATCAACAATGTGTCAATTTCCACACTTCACATTAGTTCTTTGTCCTTTGTATGAAGAATCATTGTATGAGTTACAAGTGTTCTAAAATTGTATGAGTTACAAGTGTTCTAAAGTTTAAACATAGATAATTAGATATACAAGACCAACAGTGTCTATTTTAAAGTTTAAGGACAAGGATGTCACTGGGAAGAGGATTCAAGGGGTATGCTGTGTTTCATAGTTTCATAGATTGTCTCAATTTCATATCCATGGTTTTTTTGTTCAATTTCACATCAAACCTACTTGCTTTGGGACTGTGCCACCTTACGACCGTTGCTCTTCTAATCTGCTACTTACCTTTTTTATTGTGTAGTGAATGTTCAAGTTTATGGTTTGGAATGAAAACACCTGAAACCATGATTCCTTTTTTTGTTACTATTGTATGCAGTTCCAATCAAAATAAACGACCACATTCTCACAGAGCCTTTTTTTTTATTTTGCTAATTGGGTTTGATGTGAAACTTAGTCTGCATTGTTTGTTTGCCTGGTGTTAGCAACTGAAACAATTAGGAAACATCATTTGATTACTATTGGGCAGCTGAGGCTGTTGTGATCATTTGCTTCACTTATGGTATGAACCAGTGACGGAGCCAGGAATTTAGATTCACTGGTGCACAAAAAAAAATACAAAATATTATTACAATGGTAATTGCCCTCAATGAGATTTCATATTTTAAAATCCTTGCATGATAGTCTCATTATCTATGCTAGTAAAAATGTCTTTCTTAATATATGAAATCAATCAAGCAATAATCAGGAAACTCGTGTGCTCTAGGTTGACAAGGACCTTTTTGAAGATAATATTTGCGTACTTCATTTTAAACATTAGGATGATAAGTTGAAATTGGAGGACGATTTCCATGATCAGAAGGATATTTTTCATTAATTTCGGGACAAGGCTTCTCTAAATTACTATCATTCTTGTTTGTTTGTTTGTTTTTTTTTTTTTTTTTGGGGAGATGAATCTAATGAGGTATTTATACCCGACAACTCTTCTGCACCAGAAATTTCTTCTCAAAGTATCTTAATATATTTGAATTAAAAATATAGTAGTAAGAATCAAAAGAAGTGACTACAACAATACTCTTCACAAAAAAATTGATTGAGAATCTCAAGTGACGATGTATACACACACACACACACACACACACACACACACACACACACACACACACACACACACACACACATACATACATACATACATGTTATTGATGTAATAGAATATTTTTTTTAATCCTTTTTCTATTAGACTTAAAAAATCTATAGGTAACGAGGAATTAATTGTAATAAATTTTATTATTGATGTCCAAAAAATTGGGAAAAGAAAAATATAATATAAATCAAACGTGGGGCCCACGTTTTCTTCCTCAAACAATCCCAACAATGAAAACAAAGAAGAGCACGTGAAGTGCTCAAAAAAATAATATAAAATTATATATTAAAAACCTAATATTAATATAATACTAATATTATGTATATATATACACTAACTTTTTAATGAAAATGTGAGTGGGGCACGAGACCCACTGAGCCCCTGCCTCCCTCCGCCTCTGGTATGAACTCTTTACTTTTTCTATCTGTTTGCGAGTGAATGTGTGATCTTGCTTTATCTGGAAAGTTGTTATTGTAGCTTAGCTGAGTTCTAATTTACAATTAATATTCCTTTCTGATGCTGGTTCAGAGGCTATAGAGTTTTCTATAATATGGTTGAATTTGTTATCTGATTTACATTTTTCAACTTTCTCAAGGAAAGGATATCCTGGAAATCAACCATCCCGAAAGTCCTTTCGGCACAAAGACCAAAATGATATGAAATTTTAGTAAATTTAGATTCTGTATAAAATTTAAGAAAATCAAACAGAAACTGGCTGCGCATGGGCGAGCTGCCTAGTTTTAGCTAAGGTTTAAATATTAGTGCATTTTTGTATCTGTATAATCATACCTCAAATATTATCTATCCAAGCTTTCTTTTTCCATTTTGTCGGCTCTGTACTTATAGATTATCTTGTTTGCATAATTAAGTAATTGAACAGAATGTCAATTGTATGTGTTTTGTTAAAAAACAAAAGATTTTTTTTTAATTAATAATTCATATTTTGCGACGGCATTGTTTCCGTCGCAAAAATTCCATTGCGGTAGGTGGCGTCGCTATTGACCTTTGCGATGGCGTAGTTGCCGTAGTCAAACTGCAAGCTACGGCGTAATTGCCTTAGCAAATAGCAATGACGACGCCCTCAACGACAATGACAAAATTGTCGCCGCCTAGCCGTCGCCATAGGTCTTTTGCGACGGCAATTTGACTTTCCGCGACGGCGTTGCGCTGTGGCCATTTGAATTCTTTTTTGTAGTGTAGCTAAACTCATTCAAGCCGGTTGAACTACTTCACACAAATTTGCTGACTGCCTGTAGATGCACTTCACACGTATCAACTCGTCAATATTCAATTCTTGAATATGCTTGACTCCTAACTGAAGTCGTAGGACTTCCAAGACATAAGAATGATATGGATGATGTATGAATAAATTCTTAACTCACTAATTCACTTTGACATGGAACAAATGAATTAATGATCAAGACACAGCTTTGCCTTATGAAACAAAAGAACTTTTCTATCGTGCAAAGCTTCCACAAGAAAATAGTTTTGCAAAGCTTATATATGCGTCAAACAGCTCTCCCCCTAAATCTCTTAGGGTATCATCCATTGTATTAAACAATTTGACACCAATTAGGAAACAACCTTTCTAAAAACATAGCATGATAAACAAGGAATATTTTATCATAAAGATAAAAGATATATGCTTAGATAAAAACATAATGCATCAAAGACTTAATGATTGACATAACCACTTGAAATAAACTTCCTTTAGAAAACAGAACACACAGACAACGTACCATGCATGGACTCAATATAGACTACTAAAGGATTGACACGTAGCTGTCAATCCCAATACTTAGTTATGCAAAATGCAATGAATGAATCTTACCTGAAAACTTCCATACGAGTCAGTAGGATCTTGTCATGCGTTTCATGCCTTGAACTTTAATTCCAATTATTAAGATCATTCTTCTCAAATACACTCTTAAGCTAGAACTCTCTAGTTTTGTATAAAGGGAATGCCAACATACAAGTTCCTATACTAACAATCTCCCCCTTTGGCATTCCTATACAAAACTATAAAGCTAAACGACATATCCTAGAACTAAAAACCAGCATCCTTGAAATTGTGTCATGTTGCCTTTCACCATCCTGAGATACTCAAAAACAATATATCTTGTGAAACGCATAGAGAATAAGAGATTTAAAATCAATTTAACAAGAGATTTAAAATCAATTTAAAACTATTACAAGTTTGATAACTCATTAGCATCGGCAATAACAATAACATTCTCTCCCCCTTTTTGTCTAGGAATGACAAAGGGTAATAAACATCCTTTAACAATCCTCATATTGAAAACACTTGCATTCGATGGACCTGACACAAAAAATTCAAAACTGCACCTAAACATATGATTCGACGAAAATACAATTATGCATGAATAGGATGAGCAAGCAATGAGACATGTCATGGTCCCTGTGAGAGTATAGTGAACAAAACCCAAGCATGCAAAAGCGAAAACTTTTTAGAAATTTACTCAACTCAAAGCTTTGTACAAAGATAAGGAAAGACCATGGTCAACCAGCCAGCTAGAGATTTAGACGCAAACAATGATAAGTTCTCACTCGACTTTGGGGAAAAGTGAACAAGAATTAGTGTGGGGTTTTAACCCTATCAAAATAGCCAAACAGAGTTCACAAAAACGTATTCACATGCAAGGATTCATAATAACATTTAAAAAAAAAAAAAACTTGAATCATCTTCCTTATAGCCCCCTTTCTTTCTTTCCTTTTTTTCTTTTTAGATCAATAACGCACAAACTTAGTGACCCATGTAGCGAGTTTTACGCTAGTGTCTCTCAAACCAGTTGGTTTTAAGGCACTAAGTGTAACAAGGACACTCCAAAGGACATATCAACTCGAGTCAAGAAGTAATTACCACCGAGGTGACCAAACCATTCCTGTTTCTTCCCAATCCTCATATCGTTTGTCATGACCGAGGCCTGTTTACTTTAGGAATAGTCTAGCCATGCTCCTACATTGAATATTTCTTATTTTTCAAGGAGGTAAAGTAACACACATAAACACAATTGCACTTAGTTCTTGTAAAGACTCAAGCTCAAACAATCTTAACAAGGTGTTATTCCCACAAGAGATACAAGTGTGCATGTGAAGAATTCAAGGTGCAAGAGCAAGCAGTGGACCTTAGCTCATGTCAAACCCCTAGACTGGCAAGTCTAACATAATCTGATCACTTTTCAATGTACTAACTTAGAGCACGAAATCATGAATCATACGCTTCAATCTTAGTTCAATTTCTTCACACAGCTATCACAAGGATTGAAGGCATGTATGCAATCCCTAGACTGGAAAGAAAACAATGCAGCTAAACTAACAATGCACCTATGCTATATGAAAGAATCACACAGTATGTATATGCAGATGCAAACAAACTCAATATTTGAGGGAGAAGATTAGAGTTTTTAAGCACATCCATAAGGAATTGCAAGTGATTCAAAATAAGAATTATCAAGGAGTTTCAATAGGCATAGAAAAGCACAAGACAATTAGTTCAAACTAATATCAAATATCATTGCACATTGGGACTGAAAGTTGAACTAATTCTAGGAGATTAAAGCACACTTGAGTACCACAAGAGATAGAAAACTTACCTTGGGGTATTCCTTAAATAGGCATGAAGCATTTAATTCATCTCTATCATTTGAGCGCAACCGCTACTAGCAAGAATAAAATTTGCTCAATCTCAATCTATTATGCTTTTATGTACGCTTAAGTTCAAGCCATTGCCACAAAGATAAGATCATTGGTGACTCTAATGCAAGGAAGGTTTCTTTGACTATGTGCATTCCAAACCTGCACTCTCAATACTCAAACAAGAACACTCGTAAAGCATGGTATGGTATAGCAAAACAAAAACATAGGAAGAGATTAATAATGAAATCAATGGGCAAATCAAATCAAGTCAGTCAATGCAATCACTCTCTAATATTTTGGTCAAGAAAATCCAAGAGCAAACACATACCATCTGAGAATTAATGACAATCCTTTCAACCAAACTCCCTTTAAGCAAATGCAAAGCAACAGAAGGAAAATGCACGAATGATGTAAAGGGAAAACCATTTTTTTCTTTTCTTTTTCTGATCCAAGGATAAAGAAGGAAAACTAAAATAAGGGATTAAAACAGTAATTGCAATCAAAACTAAGGAAATAAAAAGACACTAAAAAGCAAACACCTATACTGCAAGAGCAAATAAAACATGAATTTAGCAATCACAAGGGCAGAGAATTCAATTACCTGTACATGAATATTCATCCTTCCTTACCCAAATTTGCAATCCTATTAACTTCTCTCAAGTGCTCTCTCAATTTTGCTTCAAAGAACTGATTGTGCATGCTTCTTTGGGGAGGCCTCACTTTTTGAAAATTTTTCCTAAACTTGTTACACTTGGGTCTGATATGACCAGGTGTACCACAATGATGACATACAAGAATGAATCTTCTCAAGTTTGAAGAGTTTTCAGTCTTGGGAACCATGGTTTCCTTCACAAACCTAATAGGCTTGGACTTTTCGGAAGCTATACAAGAGGAGTTTCCCAACCCCTTTTTGTCCCCTTCAGTTTTTTCTATCCCAATCATTTTTGAAACTTTTTCAGAACCTATAGAAAATTTTGAGAACATTTCTTGTGACTCTTTCAAGGAATGCTCTACACTCAGTTTTTCAGACGACAGGGAGTTCACAAGACTAACTTGAGCATCCAAGCTTTCTTGTAAAGTCTTGATATGGTCAACATAAGCAGCTTTCTCAATCTCCCAATTTTCTGCATGGGATTGCAGATGCTCAGCAATCCCATTTCTTTCTTTTTCTGCTAGAATCAATTTTTTGTTGAGTTCTTCATTAATTTTGATCATTTTAGATGAAGTTCTGCCCATTTCCTCGTACTTATCAGCCATCTCTTCATTATTATGCTCATCATCGTCAGAATCACTTGAGGAAGTAGAATGAAGAGTAGCAGTCAAAGCAAAGTTTTGTTCCTCATTCTCAGAATCACTCCAAGTAGATTTCATGGCCTTACTTGTGCGAGCTTTATACTTCATATTCCCACAATCAATAGCAAGGTGCCCAAAACCTTGACACTCTAAACATTTAGGATTTTCACTAAAAGAATTTTTTCTAGAACTTGATCCTAATGAATTCTTGACTTCTTGAAAGGAATGTCCAACCCTAAGAAACTTTTTGTATTGTTTAGAAAGAAGAGCAAAGTCCTTAGAAGTAAACTCGAAGTCATTTTCTTTTTTGTTTTTAACTGGCTTAATCTTCATTTCAAAGGTTTGAAGATTTCCAAGAAGTTCATCTAAAGAATAAGTTTCTAAGTCTTGAACTCCTTCAATGGCAGTTTGTTTGGACATAAAACTTGCTGGCAAGGATCTAAGAAACTTCTTCACAATTCTATGTTCAGCAATAGGATCACCTAGGCTTTCACATTCATTTGTCACATTTATTAGCCTAGAGTGGAAGTCATTAATTGATTCGTCCTCTCTCATGAACATGTTTTCAAATTCAAGAGTTAGTCTTTGAAGTTTTGAGCTCTAACTCTGTCATTACCCTCATAAGTCATTTGGAGAAGATCCCATGTCTTCTTTGCAGTCTTGCAAGTCCCAATACGCTTCCCTTCTTTCTTAAAAAGAGCTGTATAGAAGCTGTGTCGTGCTTTAACATCATTGTTATAGTCATGCACCTCACTTGTTGACCACTCATCCCTTGGCTTGAGTTCTGTTATAGTGGCAGAACTCTCAGTAGCATCTAGCTTAGTTTTCGTTATGGGAAGTTCCCACCCGGTTTCAACAATATTCCAGATGTGCTCATCCTGTGCATGCAAGAACGCTTGCATCATGGTTTTCCATTGAGCGAAATCTTCCCCATCAAAATAGGGTGGACAATTAATAGACCCCGAACGCCCCCTATCACAATCCATCCTAGACTACCCACGGATCTCACTAGAAAGACTAGTGACCTACTCTGATGCCAAATGAAAGTACTAGAATGGCCTAGAGGTGGGGGGTGAATAGAAAACGCTCTGGAATGTACTCACAAAACCGAAACTGATCTCAAGGATTGTAATAAGATTGCTATCCCAAGACAATGAGAAATAGAACAAGCATAAATCAACGTATCAAGCAAACATACATATAAGAACCAAAGAAACACAGAAGATGTTTGCGCAGTAAAAATCCTCAATGTGAGGTAAACAACTACGTGGCCTTAACTCTTGAAGGCCAAGTGCTCGAGCACACACTATAAGATAGTAGTCAAATTACAAAGTAGACTTACAACCTCTCGGATAACTCTGAACGCAGTTTCTAGCTAAACTCATTCAAGCCGGTTGAACTACTTCACACAAATTTGCTCACTACCTGTAGATGCACTTCACATGTATCAACTCGTCAATCTTCAATTCTTGAATATGCTTGACTCCTAACTGAATTCATAGGACTTCCAAGACATAAGAATGATATGGATGATGTATGAATGAATTCTTGATTCATTAATTCACTTTGACATGGAACAAATGAATTAATGATCAAGACACAGCTTTGCCTTATGAAACAAAAGAACTTTTCTATCGTGCAAAGCTTCCACAAGAAAATAGTTTTGCAAAGCTTATATATGCATCAAACAGCTCTCCCCCTAAATCTCTTAGAGTATCATCAATTGTATTAAACAGTTTGACACCAATTAGGAAACAACCTTTCCAAAAAGATAGCATGATAAACAAGGAATATTTTATCATAAAGATAAAAGATATATGCTTAAATAAAAACAGAAAGCATCAAAGACTTAATGACTGACATAACCATTTAAAATAAACTTCTTTTAGAAAACAGAACACACAGACAACGTACCATGCATGGACTCAATATAGACTAATAAAGGATTGACGCACAGCTATCAATCCCAATACTTAGTTATGCAAAATGCAATGAATGAATCTTACCTGAAAATTCCATATGAGTCAGTAGGATCTTGTCATGCGTTTCATGCCTTGAACTTTAATTCCAATTATTAAGATCATTCTTCTCAAACACACTCTTAAGCTAGAACTCTCTAGTTTTGTATAAAGGGAATGCCAACATACAAGTTCCTATACTAACACACTTGATTAGGTCCAATGACTCTTCGTGGATGCATTATGCGTCATATAGATGCATTATACCTTCCTAATTTAACACGCCAATTTTTTTTATTTTTTTAATTATCTTTTATAAGAAAATTATTACTTGATTCAAAAATGTCTAGATCCTATTTTCTCCCATTCATTGCAACTATAGCCAACCCCCAATGACAATGCAAATCACTGGTCCACCACTAAATGTGATTTACAAATAATTTTTTTTTCCTTTATCGGATAGCGAGTAGCACACCTACTCAGTCAGTATTCGGACCGAAGTCCACGAGAGTATCCCAGCAAAGGCAGACTAATCTCCAGTCGCAGGAGCACGAACCTGAAGACCCCTCAAACCTGCTGGCCACAAACTAGTGAGAGTTGGGATTCAAACTCTAAACATGGAGGTTCCATACTAGGCAAAGGCTTCCTAGGCTCATAGACTAATCCGTGCTGGAGATCATGTCAGAACGCTTCCTCCCCCATGGCCACCAAGAATCGATTGAGATTTAACTCCAATCAGCGTCGACCGACTTCGAACCCAGGTGTGGGGGTTCCAAACCTAGAGGCTCTTACCAACTCGACCACCTGTGGTGGTTATTCTTTGTCAAAGTTAATTTAATATACTATCCATACATATCAGTTGTAAAAGGATTTCATCATTTCCATTACAATCATGATCCACTGGTTGATTAGTGCGTCAATAAATCAGATAGCATCATTTATCACTAGCTATCTTCGGAATCCTTGAATATTGATCACTTTTGCCGGGATATAATGACTGATTACTCCAAAAAAGTGAAGGCTTTAGGAGCCACTTTATTTGAAGGGAAAATTACTGGTCCCCTCTATACTTTGGGTGTGTCGACAGTTCAGTCCCTAACATCTTAATTTTAACAAAAAACTCCCTAGACATTCAAATCTCTCACAATTTAGTCCAAAATGACCATTTTACCCCTCACTTCCTCTTTTTTTTTTCCTCTCTCTCTCTCTCTCTCTCTCTCTCTCTCTCTCTCTCTCTCATTCTGCACAAGTTTAAATGGGAGAGAATATGTGCTGTTGATTTTAAAATTCTCATGGATGGTAGACAAGAGCTGAGAAATAACACCACCACCACCAATTGTACTACTCTTCCTCCTTCCTCCTCCTCTGCACCGATGGCCAACTCAACACTTTTCTCCGATCACGATATTTCGATGATACCCAACAACACCTTCCCTTCACTCTCAAGCATCTTTAACTCAGAACCCGAAAGGGGTTTTCTAGGTTTCATGGAGTTGCTCGGCAACACGGACTATGCTCCTGTGGTTAATTTCGGGACCCAAACGATGCCGTCTGACTAGTTGATGACGATGATGATGCCACCTCGGCGGCAGCAGCATCAAACACAAGCACTTCCGTCAGCGTCGCTGGTGTCGTCTACAGTGCCGGAGAGTGGGACTAACTTTGAGGCCTTGAACTCCAGCGCCAATACTGCTCCTACGACACCCAACTCCTCTTCGATCTCATCCTCGTCTAATGAAGCTCATGCGGCAAATAATAATGAGGAGCAAACCACAACAAAACCAGGAGATGAGGAAGAAGATGCTGACCAAGATCCGGACAAGACCCAGAAACAGTAAACTTCATTTCCACGCCTTTCTTTTTGTCGACCAAATCTGTCGAGTCCAATACCTCTACCTCTTCGTCGTCATCACATCTCCGGTCTCAGTTCGTCAAATCATTAAGTTTAGAGAGAGAATCGATGACAAGAAGCAGTGACTGCTCTGACGGTTCTGTGGTGTTTTCCGGCGACCGATTAAGTTGCATGTGGTATGAAACTCACTCCTCTCGTCATAATGTTCAAGCCTGTGTAATTAGTTTTCAAATTGGATTAAGTTTTGGTGGTTTACGTTTCTGGGTAGCTACTGCTCCGCCATGTTCTTCAACGTTTGACTACTCCTGCCTTTCTGGGCTCCGTCTCTTGCTCAGCTGCACTTATAGGTCAACAATCGAGAATTTTGTCTAGTTGTTGATGTGAAAATCATCAGTTCATCACCATCCTCGTCTCGGTAGTCGGTATTGAGTTCTAGGAACTGAGTTTGGGTCAATTGAAGTTGATTTCAGATTTACAAAGGTATAATCCCAACCTTGAATCAAAGTTTTGTACTTGGTGATAATCGGATGTTAATCTTTGAAAGATGAGGAATTGGATTGGCTATGCGATATTGCGATGTTGTTTGCATGTGCAGAATGAGTGTTTATGTCTTGGTTCGAAATGTGCAGAATGAGAGAGAGAGAGAGAGGGGATAGGAAAAAAAAAAAAAGAGGAAGTGAGGGGTAAAATGGTCATTTTGAACTAAATTGTGTGATATTTGAATGTCTAGGGAGTTATTTGTTAAAATTAAGATGTTAGGGACTGAACTGTCGACGCACCCAAAGTATAGGGGGGGACCAGTAATTTTCCCTTATTTGAATTATTGTCTGAAGCACTTGGGCTCAACCCCAACCACCTCGAGGAGTTGAGTTGCGCAGAGGGTCTATTCTTTCTTGGCCATTACTTCCCAGTAGGCCTCATCAAAAAGCCCGGGGATCAAGTGGGCCGATGGAGTACCGCCGGCCCGCAGGGTCAAAAGCCCGACCAGGCCAGTCAAAAAGCCCTCAAAAACCCGTAAACTATTATATGTGTTATATATATATATATGTTATATATATATATATATATATATAAGAATATGTGTGTTAGTGTGTGGAAGTTCTCATACTTCTATATAGAATATGTGCATATATATATATATTCTACATATCATGACGACGGTTGACCAATTCAATTGAATTCGAAAATATGGTGAAATTGGCTAAATTTGTTACCACACTCATAATTTATTGTAATAATCTCATCCAATGGTCGGTTTTTCTATTTTCTTTGAATTGATAGGGGTTGCTCTTTGGAGTGTATAATAGATAAATATAGGTTTATAAGAGTAGCTAAGTTTGACCTAGTTGATCAAATTAGTAACAAGAACCAAATTGGCTGGATTTTTTACAACCACCATAAAACATTACAATCTCTCCATCGAGTAGTTAGTTTCTCTAAATTCATTTTCCACTTCATGGTTTCTTTAGAAAGAACCTCAGCAATTTAAATGCAATGTACAAGTCATACAACTTTAGGAGGCAAATTGATATAGGTCAACGTCTTTGTAATTAAAATTGAAATTTTTATCTTATGTACACGTACATCCATCGATGGGATATTTATAGACGTGATGTGAAAAAATAAGCACGTTTCACGGTCATCAAGCCATCGGTCAACCGAGAAAACATACAAGTGACGACGGTTGACCAATTCGATCGAATTCAAAAATATTGTGAAATTGGCTAAATTTTTTACCACACTCATAATTTATTGTAATAATCCCATCCAACGGTCAGTTTTTCCATTTTCTTTGAATGGATAAGGGTTGCTCTTTGAAGTGTATGATATATAAATATAGGTTTATAAGAGTAACTAAGTTTGACATAGTTGATCGAATTCGAAACGAGAATCAAATTGGCTAGATTTTTTACAACCACCATAAAACATTACAATCTCTCTATATATCGAGCGGTTGGTTTTCCTAAATTCGTTTTCCACTTCATGGTTGTTTTAGAGTGAACCTCAACAATTTAAATGCAATATATAAGTCATACAACTTTATGAGGCAAATTGGTATGGGTCAACGTCTTTATAATTAAAATTGAAATTTTTATCGTATGTCCACGCATATCCATCGATGGAATATTTATAGACGTAATGTAAAAATAAGCACGTTTCGCGGTTGTCATGCCATCGGTTAACCAAAAAGACATAGAAATGACGACAGTTGACCAATTCGATCGGATTCAAAAATATGGTGAAATTGGCTAAATTTTTTACCACACTCATAATTTATTGTAATGATCACATCCAACAGTTAGTTTTCTCATTTTCTTTGAATTGATAGAGGTTGCTCTTTGGAGTGTATGATATATAAATATAGGTTTATAAAAAAATTAGTATTTTAAAATATTTATTTGTAAATAAAGCCCGCAAGGCCTAGCCTGAAAAAGTCCTCAAGGACCGCTTTATATGGACGGACTTGGATCCTTCGATTTACAATAAAACCTGACTCGACCTAGCCCGTTATTATTTTAAAATATAGTAAGGCCCGGCCCGGCCGTTGATGAGGCCTACTACCCAGCATGCCCTGAACAGCTAAACTGGAATTAACCATGGGCACTCCTCAACATTCTGATAGTAGCTTCCTCACAGTGCTCCTACAGGACCAAATTGGTGGCCTCCAAGTCCTCCATGAAGATCAGCAGGTGGATGTTACCCTAGTCCTTGGAGCTCTAGTTGTAAATCTTGGAGACATGTTATAGGCAAGTGAATCGTTAAACTACTAATACATCGTTTGACAAGTAGATTTGCTGATCATAGTTTATTGGTACTATTTTATAATTAATTAATGTGTGCTATGGTGCAGTTAATCTCAAATGATAAGTTCATAAGTGTCAATCACAAAGTATTAGCCCAAAATGTCGGTCTAAGAATTTTCGTGGCGTGTTTTTTTAGACAACATCTTCTACCGGAAAATTCCTCCATATTGTAAATGTAGACCAAGTAAGGAGTTGACATCAGACGAGAATCCTCCAATTTATCGAGAGACCACCATTAAAGATTTTGTTGTGCACTACTATACTAAACAGCTCAATGGGGTCTTGGCATTGGAATATTTGAGGCTTTGAACTTAGATATGGAAATGTATATGGTGTGGTTTATGCAATGAACATTCTAAAGTGAGAAATGCAATTATGCATTCTAAAATAAGAGGCAATCTAGATTTTTCGCCATTGAGAATAATACAGAGTAATTTGATGTAGGTGCCCTTGCCAAAAAAACAATCCATCTGAATGGTGAGGCCGCATATTTAGAGTGGCGGTTTCGATGACAAACATCGGAATTGTTTTGATTCGAATCAGGATGGCGAAGGGTTGGGGAGGCGATTGTTTGCTCGATTGCAACAAGAGGTTGGAGCGGCCTTAGGGGTTAGGTTTGGGCTAGGCTTGCCTTGGTTTTAAAGGCCGACCTTTTCAGGCTTGGCTTTGGTTTTAAAGGCCGAACTTTTCGGGCTTGGCTTTGGTTCCAAGCCCATCTTAGGCCGAGCCTGGCACTATACATCTTTTGTTTCCATTATGTCTTTGCTATTAGTTGAATTTTGTCTAGTTTTATGTTTTTGTTAAAAAAAAAAGTCTGATCCTTCGTGGTTGGTTTCTTGTTTCATTTACAACATATCACTGATGAGTGATGTTGTATATTAACTAAAACTATTGTGTGTATTCACAAGTTAGGAGGGGGAGTTGACCCAAGCAGATGTAATTCGTTCACTAGTTTAGAACTATAACCGGTTGATATGTTGACGTTTCTTCTATCATTGATGGCCCATAGCCGAATTTGAGGTCTCCTTAGTCACGTGACTATCTTTCTAGCCTCATGGTGTATCAGAGAAAGGTGGGTGGAAGGCACAGAGGAAGAAGAAGAGTAGAGGAGGAGAGAGGTGGGTGGAGAAGGAGGATGATAAAGTGTTTTTTAAACTATTATACATATGTTATTTTTGTTTGTAATATTGCAATACCATGCAAGTGGTCTGGTGGTTGGGCTTTTCATTTGTGTACGTGTTGGTGTGGGTTCGAGTCTCTCTAACCTCAAAGACTAGAATTTATTTTGGATATTTTCATATTTGGTTGGTCAGGGTCAGTTTGGAAATTTCACTTCCGTGTGGGCCCCACCTGTGCTGACTTGGAACGCCACGTCATCAGCTAAACGGCTGAAATTGACTGAATCATAACGGACGGACCTATTGGATGAGAAATGATAGTGTAGGGGTGTTTTTAATGAAATTGAAAGTCGAGGGACTGAATTGATGTTCGAGCCATACCACAGGGTACTAAACAGTAATTAGCCCCCATATATATATATATATATGGATTAAATACTATTTACTCCCTGAACTTTCAGGGAAAAAAAATTTAGTCCCTGCTTTTTCAATTTCACACGTTTACTCCCTCATCTCTTAATTTTGAACCAATAGGTCCATTCCGTCAAAAAACTCTATTAAAATGTCTTTTATACCCTCAATTCATCTTTTTTCTTTTTCTTAATTTATTTTTTGTCATTTTTTTTTTCCTTTTCTGTTTATCTCTTCTTCTTCCACCTCTCTTCTCCTTCAACATCAAAATTTCTAAAGAGACCAAATCAATCCGAAACACAAAACCTCTCTTCATCTAGGCCTCATCAAAAAGCCCGCGGATCAAGTGGGCCGATGGAGGCCCGCCGGCCCGCAGGGCTTTTGGCCCGGCCCGGCCCGTCAAAAAACCCGCAAAAGCCCGCCTTGGTGGGCCGATGGAGGCCCGCAAAAACCCGGCCCTGCCCATAGGCCAGGCCCGCCAAAAGCCCGCTAGGTCCGGCCCGTAAAAGCCCGCAAAATATTATATATATATATATATATGTGTGTGTGTGTGTGTGTTTATAAATATATATATATAGACACATATAGATATATATTTGTGTGTGTGTTTATATGACTATATATATATATATATATGACTATATATATATATATCAATATATCATATATGTGTGTGTGTGTGTTTATATATATATATATGTGTGTGTGTGTGTGTGTGTGTGTTTATATATATATAGATATATATATATAGAGATATATATATATATATATATGTGTGTGTGTGTGTGTTTATATATATATATATATATTAATATATGTGTGTGTGTGTGGAAGTTCTTATACTATTATACTTCTATATAAAATATGTGCATATATATATATATTCTACATATCGATTGACCAATCCGATCAGATTCGAAAATATGGTGAAATTGGCTAAATTTTTTACCACACTCATAATTTATTGTAATAAATTCATCCAACGGTCGGTTTTTCCATTTTCTTTGAATTGATAGGGGTTGCTCTTTGGAGTGTATGATATATAAATATAGGTTTATAAGAGTAACTACGTTTGACCTAGTTGATCGAATTCGAAACGTGAACCAAATTGGCTGGATTTTCTACAACCACCATAAAACATTACAATCTCTCCATCAAGCGGTTGGTTTCTCCGAATTCATTTTCCACTTCATGGTTGCTTTAGAATGAACCTAAACAATTTAAATGCAATGTATAAGTCATATAACTTTAGGAATAAAATTGGTATAGTCCAATGTGTTTGTAATTAAAATTAATTTTTTTTTATCTTATGTCCACGCACATCCATCGATGGAATATATATAAACGTGATGTGAAAAAATAAGCACGTTTCGTGGTTGCCACGCCATCGGTCAACCAATAAAACATATAAGTGACTACGGTTGACCAATCCGATCGGATTCAAAAATATGGTGAAATTGGCTAAATTTTTTACCACACTCATAATTTATTGTAATAAACTCATCTAACGGTCGGTTTCTCATTTTCTTTGAATTGCTATATGTAGCTCTTTGGAGTGTATGATGCATAAATATAGATTTATAAAAAATTAGTGTCTTTAAAAATTTATTTATCAACAAATTAGTATCTATATATAAACATAGATTTTTTTTGGTACAATATAGTTATATAGATTGTTATCTTTGGTTGTATTTGATCATTATCCATTGAATTTCCAAAGCTTGATTAAAAAAAAAAAAAATACTTGTGTCTTTAAATATTTATTTATAAATAAAGCCCGCAAGGCCCGGCCCAAAAAAGCCCGCAAGGCCAAGCCCGGCCCGGCCCGAAAAAGCCCGCAAGGCCCGCTTTATACGGACGGGCTTGGATCCTTTGATTTTTAATAAAGCCCGGCCCGCAATTATTTAAAAATATAGCAAGGCCCAGCCCAGCCCGTTGACGACCCCTATCTTCATCTGCTCAATCAAAAAAAGGAAAAAAAAAAAACAAAAGAGAAAAAATCCTTTTCAAAAAAAAAAATTTAATTAATTAAAAATTTTGAGGGTAGAATAGACATTTTTGGTCGGAGAATAACAAATTAGACCTATTGGTCCAAAATTGAGAGATGAGGGAGTAAACGTGTGAAATTGAAAAGGCAGGGACTGAACTGTTTTTTCGCTGAAAGTTCAAGGAGTAAACAGTATTTAACCCTATATATATATATATATATATATATATATATATATATATATATATATATTCAAATACAGTCAAGTTTCAAACCAACAATTATAAAGATAGTGCACAAAGCTTTTACTTTGTTTCTAATAAGGTGTACCTTTCTACAGGTAATTACAAACGACAAGTTCAAAAGCAACAGCCATAGAGTTATTACCAAAACCGAAGGTCCAAGAATTTCTGTGGCATTTTTTTTCATGCATTTTGCATTTGAATCTCCTTCAAGGAGATTGTATGGACCAATTAAGGAATTGACATCAGAAGAAAATCCCCCAATCTACCAGGAGACCACTGCGAAAGATTATATTGCGGAATACTACATGACAAGCATATCAATGAGGTTTCTGGACTAGAATAAAGTTTTGATTTTGGTTAAAAATAAAGAAATCACACAAATTGCATTTAGAAAATAATATTTTTGAATGAAACTTTTACATAGACTAAACTAACCTATAGTAAACCTATTTACAATGTAACCTCTCTAAAATTATGATATTTAATATGGATGAGTAATTAACTAGTACTGTAATAGGTTGCTAAACTAGTGTTTTTTTTTTTTTTTTTTTTTGAGGAAATAGATACTTTCATTAATATATCTTTGGCCAGAAGGCACGTATATCACATGCTGTCTCATACCAAAATCATAAATGATATGAGCAAACTACAAAAGACAGGTACCCTCATTAGAAACACATTCGCTCACTTATTGAGCCTAAAAACAAGAAACAAAACCCTCTCTACCAACCTCTCAGGAAGCAGTAATCTAGTCGCCTAGAGACCACAATTGGTGTACAACTAGAAAACAAAGATGAAAGTAATAGAAGACCCCACTTCTAGCATTAGGCAAAAAGGAAAACCATGAAATCAAAGTTTTCCTTTGCCCTTATCTCTAGGGCTGGAAGCAGATCCAGTAGGTGGAGGATAGGTGAGCTTCAGAACACTACCCTTAGTCTTCTTACTAGTGCGCTGAATCTTATTCTTGCTGCCAAGAGGCCTACCAGTCTTCTTCTTCAAAGTTAGCAAAACAACATCACTGTCATCTTCAATCAATCCCAATGCATCAGCCTATAGGTTGGAACTTTTCCACCCAATATAGTTTTGAATTTCTTGGGGGAAAGGTTACCCACACTGGTTCGATTTTGTTTCTTAGAAGACAAACCAGCTTCTTGAACCATCTGCATACCTGCAGAACCATCCAAATCAATAGTCACTATGGGAGGTTCGACCGTGGGACTCTGATCCTTTTCCAACTCGTGCTCCAAAGGAGCATCACTCTCAGTAACCTCCCCTGCAGGGACTGTAGGAGAAGTAGGGGAAATTGGCCACTCCAATTGACGAATAATGGGTTTCCTCTTCAAAGGGATGGAAGAAGAGGCAGTGAAAAGATCAGTCTTGTCCTTTGCCGAGAAAGAGAACGAACCTCCAGATGACGATGGTCCAGGAAAATGCAAAACCCTAGGAGTAGGGTTTGCCATACACGGTACCGCACAAGCAATTTCGGCATGAGTGACAAGTCCACACTGCGAGCATCTCCCTTGCAGATGTTCAAAGTGAAACTGAAGAATCGGTTCAACACCAACATCCAAATAGACTTTGCGTTCAAGCAAGATTGGCTTGGACACATCATGGGAGAATAAAATACTATTCAATCCTTTCTTAAACTCCTTCTTGTCATGATCCAAAAAACCCCCAAGGAGGTTCCCAATCAGTGTGAGATTCTCAGACTCTTCATAAAGAGGTGGTATTCCAGAAACCCTAGCCCAAACTCGGAGATGCTTGAATTGGACTTCATGCAATGGTTTGACTCCATCATACTTTGCAAAACACACAGGAGCGCGATAATAACACCAGACTCCTCGTTGTAATACTTTGTTACGATCTCGAACAGATTCAAAAGAGAAGAGGAACAGATCCCCCGCCCTCTCCTAGATCTTGAATTCCTTCTCCACCATCCAAGTTTGGTGGAAGTGAGATTTGAAAGCCTTCGGATCAACTTGCTTTCGAGTCAATGGTTTGCCAAGAAGAAAAGATTGGGATGACCTGCGCACAGGACCACCACCAATTTTCCCCAGATCAGGGGCGCTACCCCCCCCCCCCCCCCCCAGCAAGAGCAAGGGAGGCAGCAAAGCTTGCTATGACTGCATCAATGGAAGCCATGGAGTGAGAAAAGTGGGAGAGAAGGGTAGAAACGTTGACGGTGGAGGCAAGGAGGCCGTAGACTAGCTAGGGTTGAGAGAAAGTCTCACTAGGGTTGCTAAACTAGTGTTTTTATCTATATGTAATTATAAATGTGTTGTATATTGATAATGTGTATGTGATTTACCTTTTTTTTTTTAAGGGCTGGAACCCAGTGGAAGGCTTGGCCATTATACATTTTTCACTAATAATTAGAAAAATACAACCCGGGAAGGGGGGGGGGGATGTATTACCAAAATTCCGTAAATGAAAAAGAACAAGTACAACAAAAGTAATATAAAGTATTAATAATAAGAGTTCCTACGATGTGGTTCGATCCACATGGTTGAACTGCTTCTATCCATCATGCATTTTTCACTAATAATTAGAAAAATACAACCCGGGGAGGGAGGGGACGTAATACCAAAATTCCGTGAATGAAAAAGAACAAGTACAACAAAAGTAATATAAAGTATTAATAATAAGAGTTCCTACGATGTGGTTCGATCCACATGGTTGAACTGCTTCTATTTAGTATCATACAATATTGCTCACAAGTATACGAATTTTGAAAATGATTTCACATGGGTATTATATGTGGTAGCAGATAAAAGCAAATTAAAAAGATTTTTTTTTGTTGTATTCCACTTGATTGAAAAAAAAAAACATATTTTCTCTATAAAAGTATGAGTAAAAAATTCATTGTCAGTGACATATAAATTTCACAGAAATTTTAGAGAAATTTCGGTGTGAATTTTTAAATATATTTTGTGTGTAAATATTTCAAAAATTAAGAATTTCGCGGAAATATATGGAAAATTTTGAAAAATTTCGGGAAACTCCTGACGGAAATGATATAGCATATGAATTTCATTTCGGTACTTCCAAATTACGGAAATTTGAATGGAAATTTCAGTAGTTTTGGAGAAATTCAAAACCTTGGCCAGAACAACCTAACCATCATCACAACAATCCCAAAAAAAGCATTTACAGCTCCATTTAGCCCCAGAAACAAAACACAATGCAAAGAAGGAAATTACAAACGAATACAATCGCAGCTCAAAGATCAAAGATACAGTAAGCGCCATCAGTGAATCCCGGCTTGACAACTTTGGAAGATGTCCCATATCTGCTCATCGGTCAATCCCGATGACTTTGGTCGATTAATCTCTCAGTCTGAGAGTCTGATCAAATCTCTCAAACTCTTAGTTGATTAAATCTCTTAGTTGAGACATTAATTGATTATGTATAGACAATATAAGAAGAACTAAGAGAATCGAAGAAGAAATGAGGGTTTTTGGTTTTGTGACATATTTGAAGCTTTCGAAGACATATAATAGATGAGGAAAGAAACTAAGAAAGCCAGAAAGGAATCGTACCATAAAAACCTAACGGGACCTAAAATGAATTCAAGGCCCAAGACCAGCCTGAAATTTATAAACAACGGCCCGGGCCCGTAAAAACCTGATATATTTTTTTTAAAACCTGAACCAACTAGGCCCAAACTGGCCAATCCAGGCCCCTTTTTCAGGTTTTCGGACTTTTTGGCCCACCCCAAAAGTACTCTAGATAGAGGGGTATTTGGTCCTTAACAGGGTTATATATCTCTTTATGTTGTTGTTGTTTTTTTTTTTTGGACTTAAACCCAAACGGTTTGAAATAAATTGGGCTAAATACTGTTTAGTACCAGGTGGTTTGAGTCCAACATCAATTCAGTCCCTCGACTTTTAATTTCATCAAAAACACCCCTGCATTTATCAAATCTCATCTAATAGGTCCTTCCGTCAATAATCTGTCAATTGGAGCCGTTAACTCGCTGACGAGGCATGCCATGTCAGATCATGTGGGCCCCACCTATCAGGCAAAATTCCAAAATTACCCCTGCCTCTCTCCCAGCTCCAGAAGAGCTCTGCTTTGGCTCGAAACTCTGCATCTTCTCTCTGTTTCGGCATAATTATGCCTGCCTCCGCATCGAGCCCCCAATCTCCCCCCTCCACCGCTCCCAACAACAACAACCCCGTATACGTTGCCGTTTTTGGGATTTTTCAAAATCACGAATGAACATAATATAATGAAAGAAAAGCATCAACACAACATTGAATTAGTCTCCTACAAACCAACACAATATTCAAAATAACAAACAAAACTTTCCCAATCCATAAAACCAATTCTCAAATGAAACGAAAGCACCAACTCTTACATTGACATTTCGAAGATGAACCCTTTTCAGAAGCTGATTTGCAGTTGAAGGTGTATAAGTTTTGGGTGGATATCTCTGCTTAAACCCCACCTCACTCTCAGTAAACCTTCTGAAATTATTCCCAGGAACTTCAACCCTTAAATCCTCTTTCAAAAACCCCATATTCAATCCAGACCTACCCTTATTACTATACCCAACACTCTCCTCTTCTTCTTGATACCACTCCGTCTGCGCTTTCGATTCTTCATCGAAGAAATTAGCACCGGAATAGTCATCGGCGACAGAATCGAGGCTCTCCTCGTCGCCGTCGTCGACGTCCATGTCGCTGCTCAGGCACGACGGAGCCACCAAGCTGTGAGGCGCGAGCAGACCGGCGTCGAACTTGAGTGGGGGCAAAGCATGGCTGGAGGTATTGGAGCTGAAGAGTAATGGGGACTTAGGAAAACGGTCGGAGGTGAGCTTCTCGGCGAGCGGCAATCGAATTTGCGGCGGTAGAGGCGGCGGTGGTTATTTCGATAAGTCTAGGTCTGATCTCTGCAAGAAATCAAAAGCAGAAATTGGAGTCAAAGATGGAAACTTTGTGTGGTTTTTGGAAACCCTGTTACGGTTTTGGGGGTTGTTGTTGTTGGGAGCGGTGGAGGGGGGAGATTGGGGGCTCGATGCGGAGGCAGGCATAATTATGCAGAAACAGAGAGAAGATGCAGAGTTTCGAGCCAAAGCAGAGCTCTTCTGGAGCGGGGAAAGAGGCAGGGGCAATTTTGGAATTTTTCCTGATAGGTGGGGCCCACATGATCTGACATGGCATGCCTCGGCAGCGAGTTTACGGCTCCAATTGACGGATTATTGACGGAAGGACCTATTAGATGAGATTTGATAAATGCAAGGGTGCTTTTGATGAAATTAAAAGTCGAGGGACTGAATTGATGTTGGACTCAAACCACAGGGTACTAAACAGTATTTAGCCCAAATAAATTTATTGAGAAAAAAAAAGGGTACACCAAAGCAGGAAGCACATAGACCTTATTTCATAGTAACAAACAATAAAACCTACAAATCGTAACTAACAAAGAAAACTAACATAAACATAAATTGGGAAGCCCCAACCAACCATGATTACAAAAGGAGAGAACAGAATCATATGGCAAGTCCCGCCGTGTCAAACCTGATGACTTTATCTCTTGATTTTCCAAAATGTACATCTGCTACTCAGTTGCCTTCAAGGAAAATATGAGAAGTGTGAAACTATATATATGTGAGAAATCAGGTATAAACAATTACTGCACTCTACAATTAGTTGCCAAAGCAATAAAGTAGGAGAGTGAATGAAATTAAGAACTAGCTCCAAATCCATTTTCAACCAAGTATTCTTCAACTCTCTTACCCAAGCTAATTTAATAGCTTAGATCACGACCATAACTTCAGCTACAATGGGGGTTGGAATGTCCAAGTTAGAACAAAAAGAACATACCTTTTCTGAAAGACCCCACCATAACCAGCTTTTTGCGAACTACTTTTTCATGCCTCATCGGTATTCAACTTGATACACCCATAGAGATCAAGAAGGATGCCAATTAACTTCAATTATTCTTGGAGCATGACAGGGTCTACATTTGGGGTGGGCCGAGGATATCGTAATATGGCCGCATATATATATGTTGGCTGAGAAGGGTGGCAGCGCTATCTTGGACGTCCGCGCTGGTTCTGGGGAGCCACGAGTTTGGGTACCTTGAGTAATTGGATAACCAATCATTTATAAGAGGCCCAAGCATGCCAGGTGCCCCAAATTTGCAGGGAGGCCTATTGGGATTAGGCTCACAATGTTATGGGCTAGTCTGCAGGCCCTGGTTACTATTAGGGCTTGGGCTTTAGATTTGGGCCCTTGGTAGTTGTTAGGTCTAGTGCTATGGTGCTTCTTTGCTGCTGTGGAAGGTTCCAATGAGAATTCCAACCCTGTAGGTAAGACTGGGAGCTCCTGTTGGTATATATACCTTCCAAGCACAAATAACAGAAGCACAAGGCTCATCTAGCCACAAAAGGATGATAGAAATATATCAAAGATAAGGGTCGCGATATCCCTTAGGGCAATATCGGGAACCTAAACGTCCCACACTGGAAACAAAGGGACTGCATTCCCCCAAATCCCTTACAAATGGGTCATCTCCAACACCTTAAAGAGGTAACTGTTTACTATCGCTTTCCATTATCTTTATCTTATAATGATACTGACTTAGGCATCGGAGCATTGAAGGCGGCACACCCGGTCTTCCCTTTGACCTTTGTTTATTTTACAGATAAATTAGACCGAGAGCGATAGTGACAAGACACCCTGTGATTCTGTTGGACTAGCCCATACCCATCTAATTTAACAGAAACAACTCCAACCCTAAGGGAGAGGAGAGTATGCTTTCTTAGGGTTTGGTCTTGGTCTAGTCTAGCCTAGCTGAAGATCTTCTATGAGTTTTCTTATAAGTGTTGCTCAACATGTATGCCATAATTGTGTACTCGGCATAGGTTAAGTGACTGCCTATATTTTTCTTTGAAGAGAAGTTCTTTTGTTAGTTTTTAGGCTCCCGTGCTTTAATGTTTTTTGGAAAATTTTGTATACCAATGTAGGTGGTAGACCTATGTCTTGTATTGGTGTAAGTATTATTCCAACCTTGTGACTGATTACATTTATTTATTGAACTGTTTTACCCATAAAAAAAAAGTCTAATAATATGAGAAGGGAAAAAGAAAAAAAGAACAAGAAGGAATGAAAGGTAATGAATGATGGACTCTAATCCAATAAAAACTAGCAAGACAAAGGCCATAGTTCATGGCTTAAAATGGACCCGAATTTACTCGTACTTCTCTTTTGATTAGTCTGTATCCTGTATTCATGAAAATAATCAGAATAAATGGTCTATAAGAGCAAATGCACCCCAATGGTCTTGGACGTCCAAGACCAGCAAAATGGCAAAAAAAATAAAAATAAAACTGCATGCACCCCAAACTTGTTGGATGACTAGAGGCCTTCCTGACCAAACCCAATGGCAAGTCTTGGACTTTGACTTGGTCGACCAATATGGCACATGGGCTTCACATGGAAGCTGACGTAAGATATGGCTGTTGATAATTTTTGTCTTGTAGTTAAACATGGTGGGATCATATGTATTTGAATCAGTTGCTCTTGTTCCAACCATTGGATTACATCTAAAAAAAATAAGAACCATTGGATTAGATAAAATAGTGAATGATTGAGAGGCATTGACCTTGCCTATTTGGGGTGCATGACAAAATTAGGAGGCAAAAGTAATATTAGTGAATAGTGCACAATGGGAGGCAAAACCTTACTTTTTGCCTTTACTTATTGACTCTTGGGGTGCATTTGCTCTAATATGTTAACTTAATGAGCAAACCAAGATCGTTTCACAAAATGCATAAACACAACCAAATGATCAATACAATATGAACTAGAATACAGCAAGAGAAGATGCATCACCTGCTTCATACACAATAGCCATTCCTTCAAAAGCAGTAGCAGCAACACAGCTATTCAACACAAATAATCCAAGCTCCAAAACTTCAAGCAGCCACACGCAAGAAATCTTCTACTCAACTATGTGTTTAACTCCTCTCTATGGGGCAGGACTGAATGTTTTGTCACATAGTGAATAGGGACTTCAAGCACCTATATATACAAACTAGATAGGTCTTTCCATAAAAGAATCCTTGATTCTAGCCAATGAGTTGTTTATGAAAGATGCTATAATTATCATATCAACTAATTAGATATTTATCTTTATCAAAATGGATTCCTAACCATATGAGTGAGATACCAAAGCCCATTAAGTGTCTAAGAAGATAATTCATATATTTCTCATTTATTGTAATAAGTTTAATCAGTTTGTTATTTACTTAATGTAGATAATATTAAGCCTAAATAATATTTTACATAATAGAATAGATCGTTGATATTTGCCAAAAAAAAAAAATAGATCGATGATCACATAGCCATAACTGACTCTGTTTACTGTGTAAAAGCCAAAACCCTCCTTAGAGCAAGTTCACCCGTAGTCAAGAAAAGGCAAAGTCGAGAAGTCAAGAATTCGACCAGTCAAGTTATTATTCACTGCCACTGGACATGGGTTTACACCCGTTGTTTTTCTTGCCCGGTCAACACTGTTCACTTTTTACTGTTCACCAGTGGATTTCACTGTTTAAATTTACTGTTCTTTTTATTTTTTATTTTTATTGTTCATCGAAGTTAAAAATTTTTTTTTCCTAAAAGATAAAATATATTTAATGATAATAATGAATATTTATGGATAATTAATGTCATAATTATGCAATTTACTTTTTTCAAAAATATTTTTCGGTGGACAAATTATGAGTCACCGACAATTTATCTTGAAATGAGTGAAAGCACAACGGACAAATTATGAACCACCGACAATTTATCTTGAAATGAGTGAAGGCACAACGGAAAAATTTCCTTGAAATGAGTGAAGACACAACCGACAATTTTTGAACGGACTAGATCATTTGCATACTGTTCAATCTAACGGTTATTGTTGATGTAATCTTATCTAAAATTTCGGATCAGATTACGTCGAACCAGGAGTGGACACGTGTCCTCGCAATATGATCACGTTTTATGTGAAAATTGTAAATAAATTGAGCAAGAGGCAACACAGCATTCCTCACAAGCTGATATTCACAAATCTCATTCATTTTCATATTCTCCAGATCCAACACATTTCCTCTCATTCCCTCATTTCAATGAAGAGATTGTGGGCTAAGTATCGACAATCTCGAGATGAAGATCTTGAAGAGCTGTGTACGACTAATACTCTTGTGGTAGCAGCAGTGGCTGAAGCTGAAGCTTTCTCCCGATCACGACAACAGGGTTCTCAACCGGGGCGTGCACCAAATGAGGAGCGATTTAGGGAATAAAAAGGGAAAAACTTGACGGAAGATTACTTTGTGGAGCGTCTAGTTTTCAGCGAAGAGGTATTCCAGACAAGGTACAGGATGAGTCACAATGTGTTCAACCGCATCTCCAGTGACCTTTGTCGCTATGACCCGTATTTTGTCCAGAAATCAAATGCTGTAGGCAAAGTCGGACTACTTCCCTAGCAGAAGCTGACATGTTCCTTAAGAATGCTTGCTTATGGTGCCCGGGCAGATCAATGTGCTGAGTATTCTCGGATGGCGAAATCTACCTCCATTGAGGCTCTGAAACTATTTACAAGAGGAATCGTTAATCTGTACTCGGCAGAATACCTCCGGGCTCCTAATCCAGCCGACCTCAGAAAACTTCTCACCAAAGCTGAGAGAAGGGGCTTTCCTGGGATGATTGGAAGCATCGATTGCATGCACTGGCAATGGAAGCATTGCCCAACAAGTTGGGCTAGAGAATACAGTGGTCGAAAACGTGTGCCCGCTATCATCCTCGAAGCAGTCGCTTCTTATGACACATGGATATATCATGCCTTCTTTGGAATGCCTGGATCATGCAACGACCTCAACGTCCTTGCTAAGTCCCCATTGTTTGATGAGCTCACTGCTGGTCGAGCCCCTCGGATCCAATTTCAAGCGAATAACAGGATTCACAATTTAGGGTACTATCTCGATGATGGTATCTATCCGCAATGGGAGACTTTCGTGAAATCAATTCCAAGGCCTACACGACCCAAGGATCTGAAGTTTTCCCAGGCTCAAGAGGGGTACAGGAAGGATGTGGAGAGATGTTTCGGTATTTTACAGACGCGCTTTAGTATTGTTTGAAGAGCGGCTCGTGGCTGGGAAAGAGAAGACCTTCGATACATCATGCTGACTTGTATTATATTACACAACATGATAATCGAGGATGAAAGACCAGATGACAGCGATGAGGATTTGGAGTCCGATGAAGAAGAGGATAACAATATGAGGCCCAGGTTGGCCCAGGTTTAGGAAGGACCGACTGGTGATGACTTCGATCCTGTTGGTAGAGATGGTTATTACTTCAATGGATTCATGGATCGATACGATGTCATTAGAAGTTCAAACAATCACTCAAACCTTCAAGAAGATCTGATAGAGCATTTCTGGAACGTTCAAGGCAACATGGAGATCTAGATCATAAATGAAATTTTTTTGGAATAATTGGCTAATATCTATGTTTTGTTATGTTTGTGTGCTTTGAATTTGGCTTGTATTATGTTTTGGAAAGTTGGTGTGCTTTTAATTTGCCTAATGTCTATGTTTTTTATGTCAATGTAATTTGGGTTGTATTATGTTTATTATGTGCTATGATTTTGAATATAAGGTGTGTGCATTAATAAGGGGAATTTCCAAATACAACTTTTATTTCCTTAAATTGTCGTTTACATAAATGAAAAACTAGGAATAAGTACAATACAATTACAAACATGCATAATAACCTAATTATTCAAATCATAATTCTCATCCTCTCTAGAAATTCAATTTGTGTTTGAAGGCTCATCATTAGGGTTAGGGTTGGTGGAATCACCCGTAGGGAAAGGTGAAAATTGTGGTTGTGTAGGATATCCCCCGGGGTAAGGTGGTTGCGGATAGTATCCACCGGGGTAAGGGGGTTGTGGGAATCCACCGGTGAAGGGAGGTGGTGGGAATCCACCGGTTAAGGGAGGTTGTGGGAATGCATCGGGGTAAGGTGGTTGTGGGTATGCACCGGGGTAAGGAGGTTGTGGGTATGTACCACCAAAATTTGGTTGTGGGAATGCACCACCAAAATTCGGTTGTGGATAGTATCCACCCATAGAAGGTGCCGGCTGCTCGTCAAGATCTTCTTTCTCCGCTATCTTTTTTGTTTTCTTGACCAATAACGCTTTTTATTTGGCGTCATTTTACTTGTATCAATCTCCATAATACGCTCTTCCCTCTCTTTATTTCGCTCTTCCCTCTCTTTAATTCGATCTTGCCTTTCTTGAAATAGGAGTTACTCTTTTCGTATTTCGATTTGCAAGAGGATACATGCTCTTTTCTCTTCCTCTTGGAGACTTAGAGCGAATTTGTCATCGAGTTTTTTCTTGCCCTTGGTTGCCTCTATTTGGTTGTTCGCTATACTCTCGAGACTACTTGACAAAGGACTTTGATCTTTCGCTGCCTTCTTTCCTTTCCGTATTGTTTCTTTCGCAGCCTTCCTTCCTTGAGGCCTCACATTAGGATCTGCAGTTTTACGTGCAATTACCTCATCTACATCCATGTCCAAGTTGATGGGGGAATTTTCAGCAATTGGTTGTGTGTGCGTATGTTGACTTCCTACATTTGATGTTCCTCCGGATGTATGGCTAGGAATGTCTTTAAATTATGCAAAGCCCTCCACAACAGCGTAACTATCAAAGCTCTGAAAATTGTGTCTTTTGGCCTTCCCAGTTTTTCTCTCCATCTCGGCATGCCACAATTTATGTGATTCATCTTGCTACGTAATTAAAAAAAAACAATAAAAAATTCAATTAGTACAAATATAAACGCTATTATGAAGGGTCATCTTTTTTTTTTTTTTTTTAAACCCTTATCCCACCCCACCCTTACATATGTCAGTGAGAATCGAACTCATAACCTTTACAATGTTGGAATTATAATTTACCAACAGGTCATAATTTTAAATGATTTAATTATCTCACCGTTTTGAGTTAAAAATCAGTAAGTACAAATATAAATATCGTTGTAATTACATCATTATTTATCAACTAATTATTTTAATTATAACGAAAAGAAATTATTACAATTAAAACGATATTATAATTACTACATTATTTATCAAGACATATTTTACTATAATGTATCAACAAATTAAATGATTTATCAAAAAATATAAAGTTCATAATTTTAGTAAGAATGTATCTCACCGTTTTACAATAAAACTCAATAAGTACAAATATAAATAGAGGGGTAATTACATCATTATTTATCAACTAATTATTTTAATTATAACGAAAAACAATTATTACAATTAAAACGATATTATAATTACTACATTATTTATCATGTAATATTTTACTATAATGTATCAACAAATTAAATGATTTATCAACAAATACATACCTCATCAACCGCATTTGAACCGCTCTTGTACCAATTTTTCGCTTGCCTTAATGCACAATGCCACTCAAAGAGTTCAATCTTCAAAATTTTCCACCTTCCCTGCAAAGATTGGGCTGATCGGCTCTTGGGCCAATTTGTGTCAAAGTGTCGCTTCACGCGCAACCATAATTCGAGTTTTTTTTTTTCTGATTTGTGCCCACAGCCGGACATTGGCTTACAACTTTCAAAGACTTGCACAATTGAACATCTTCCTCATCCGTCCATCTCCTTTTATCTTGGGTATCTTCACTTTGATCTCCCTCTTGTCCGGCCACTGGACGTGTGTTTCCCCTTTGTTCGGCCATAGTGGATAATGAAAAATATGGATGATGAGAGCTATATGAAGATGAGGAAGGTGTAACTATGAACTCTAGTATTTTGGGTGTGAGATGTTAGAAAAAATTGTAGGTATTTATAGAGAAATTTTTTGTATGATTTTTAGAATTTTTTACATATTTTTTTTCTGCCCGTTTTCTTACCGTTACCTATATTACATTCATATTAATTCCTAGCCATCAGATCCATTTTTACTGTTGGCTTGGTCGGCCCAGATTTGTTGACCGTTAGGTTCAAATTCCCAAAGCAGCCAACGGCTCTCAGCCATGTGCACCCACTATCATCATTAATTGTCGCTGCGCGACAAAAAACCGAATCAGATGTTCCTTCAACAGGTGGCGCTCCCCCATTCGTCCGTGCTCTTCACGCCCTTTCTCTTTCGCGTCTCCTTCTGCGCGGCCCCCTGTGACATCAGCCACGTTCTGCTGCGGGCCGAGCTGGCAGCCGGCCAAGCCTGGGCAAGACAAAAGGTATGGGCTTAGAATTTTTCTTGCCCTTGGTCAAAGAAAGCCAATGTTTGCCCGGTTAAAACTGACCCGGTGGAGGGGAAAATGGGCACTTGCCCAGTTAACAAATAGGATTACTGAGGTGGTGCCCGGTCAATACACAACCGCTGTACTTGCTCTTACACCACACCCAATGAGTTGACCGCCCCCGTGAGCAGCCCTCTTTCAAGCTGTGAGCAGAAGATCTAAGAATAATCAAATGAGGGTGGTGGCCGAACAATTATCCAATGCATTTTTTTTGTTAAGCGGTAAACAGCGTACAGTTGTCCAGCTCAAAATAAATATGAAAATATATTTGTAGATTGACATCGATGTAAATAATGATTAAATATGTGAAATCATGGGAAGCATGATAAAAGGGCATTATCTAAACACAGCTCCTGCAGCGCGCAGACAAAAGCTTTCCAGGTTTGGAGACTAAAAACAAGCACAAGAAAATGGTCTCCGAGAATTCTAGCACCAACGAAGAGCGTCTTCAACAGCTGAAGGCTTTTGACCAATCCAAAGCTGGCGTCAAAGGGATCGTCGACGCCGGAGTCACCAAAATCCCATCGATTTTCTTACACTCGGGTGACGACCACACAAGTTTCAGTTCCAGTCAACCAGATCAAACCCAGTTCAGGATCCCAGTTGTTGACCTAACTGGCACTGAGCACAAGCGCGCTGAAGTTGTCGACGGAGTACGGCGGGCCGCAGAGAGCGTAGGGTTCTTCCAGGTGGTGAACCATGGGATACCAAAGAGAATTTTGGAGGAGATGCTGGAGGCAACACGCGCGTTCCACGAGCTTCCGAGTGAGATGAAGGCTGATTACTACACTAGGGACCCGATGAGGAAAGTCAGGTTCGTTAGCAGCTTTCATCTGTACGAGTCAAGGTCTGCTAATTGGAGGGACAGTCTGTTGTGTGACATGGCTCCCGAGCCTCTTGATCCTCTGGAATTGCCCGCGATTTGCAGGTATGGCTTCTTATCAGCTTTTGACTTTTGGCTTTTGCAGGTATAGTCCTATAGAAACCAAGTTATCATGGTAACGGTGGATATTGCCCGTTCCTTGACATATGTATATCTTATTAAACAACTAGCTTTCATGTTTACTTGATTAGTATTCCTAGACTTTTAACGTACTTGGGCAAAGTTTATATGGTTATAAGCTAAGAAGCACCGATGCAGATACGGGTATGAGGATATGGTACGGTGAGATACGTGACAATAACAAATCTCAAATGTTTTAGAATTTGGGTGCGGGAAGGATATGGCAAATAAATATATTTTTTAATTATTTCTATATAAATAGAAAAAAAAATCAAAGATTAAACAAAAATAGCATAATCATAAGATGAAAAAAAAACAAACATAAAAATAAATGAAACAGAGATTTGCGCAATGATGAAGTAACCACTCTATTGGGGAGAACTGGAAAGAGAAGGAGAAAAAAAGACATCAAAGAAGTCTAGAGAATCACGATGGGATTAGGGAGATTAGGTTTATCCTTTTTTATTTTATACAAATTATATTTTTAAGGGTGAAAAAGTCCAATATACCTCCACGTATTCAATTTAATTACAAAAGAAACTTATCCAAGTTTGATACGTAGCATATCCAAACTTGGGTTCGTTGGAGATGCGTACCCAGGTGTAACTAACGCGTATCGCACCCGTATCCTTTATCGGTATCGACGGTATGGGATTCGCTCTCATTTTCGCATATCCGTGTATTGTAGGTTTTAAGTCTAGATCGTTGTTTAGTTTCTATTCATTTTCTTGAAATTTGATATTTAATGAATATAATATTATGTTTATTTTTCTGATTTGCAGAGATATAACTGTTGAATACTCTAACAAAATTTATAAATTGGGACTTACTCTGTTTGAGCTGTTATCTGAGGCTCTTGGACTCAAATCAGACCACCTTCTAGGTTTGGATTGTGCGAGCGGATATATTATTCTTGGTCATTACTATCCACCATGTCCTAAACCAGAATTGACCATTGGAACGGACAAACACTCGGATGCTAATTTTCTCACTATCCTACTTCAAGACAATATTGGTGGACTCCAAATTTTGCATGAAAATCAATGGATAGATGTTGCTCCCGTGGATGGATCTCTAATAGTCAACATTGGAGATCTTTTGCAGGCAAGCCCTTTAAACCATATACATCACCAAAATTCTCCAAGAATATATAGTTTTTTTTTGTTATATTCCTTCATGCAACTTATAAATGTATTCTATATCAAAAAAAAAAACTTATAAATGTATTATGACATTTGAATGATTTTGTCTAATCTGTCTCATGGCACAGCTAATCTCAAACGACAAGTTTGTAAGTGTTAATCACAGAGCAGTGACGAAAACCGTAGGTCCAAGAATTTCAGTAGCATGTTTTCTCAGGCACATGTCACTCGAAAGTTTGCCAAGACTGTATGAGCCAATTAAGGAGTTGACGTCAGAAGAAAATCCTGCCAAGTACCGGGCAACCAGTGTGAAAGAGTATGTTGGATACCACTATAATAAAGGTATGATTGCTGGAGTCTCCGGACTAGAATATTTGAAGTTGTGATTTGCGAATTTTGACCATGGTAATGTAAGATCTAGCGAGTGCAGTAATGGATATGATGTACATTATTGCATACGTCTAGTTTGGCAATGAAAATTGTAAACAACTGTTATAAGTGCACAAGTAATTTCGTTTTCGCCAAAAAAAAAAAATGTTCGTTTGTTTTTGGATTTGAATACTTATTCTTACAATTTGAAACTCTTGTTAATTCTTATTTAAGTTTATGGGAGAGGGAGGTGTACGTTTAGAGGAAGTACAATATCGATCACATGCATATGATCCTCGTCCTGAACTTTTTTGTTTTTGATTTGTGGAACAAGATTTCATCAAAGTGCTAGCTGCAAAACACTATTAGGAAACAAACTAATAGTTACAATAGTAATGAAAGGGTTAAAAAAAAGTAGCTACTTTTTCTTTTTGGGAGGTGGGTGAAAGAAAGCTAAAGAAATAGAGAGAAAGCTCTAGAACTGAAATAGTATTTGTGAAAAATGAGAACCGACTTGGTCATTACAGGTGACGATGAGGTATTTATAGTACTGGTTACAATCAACAGAAACTAGACATGTGGATTACAGCTGTAGGGCACTGAGTAACTAACCATGCTAATTAACAAACTAACCCTAATTAGCTAACTAATTATAACATAACGAGACTAATTATAACAGTTTGTGACTTGAGAGAAAGTAACATGGAGCTGCATGACATGTCAACTTAACACCCCTTCAGCTTCATGCTTGGATACAAGCATTAAGCTGGCACAGAAGCCTTGATGATGTAGAGAGCAAAGTCCTTTAGTAAAGAGATCTGCAAGCTGCTCTTTTGAAGTAACAAACTGTAACTTGATAGTTTCAGCTTTGACCTGAACTCTAGTGAAATGAACATCAACCTCAATGTGCTTAAGTTTTGAATGATATACAGGGTTTGTAGCCAAGGCAAGTGAAGAAATGTTGTCACAATGTAAGGTGGGAACTTCTTCAAGTTCAATGTGTAGGTCCTTGATCAAATGTAGCAGCCACTGAATTTCTAAAGTACTATCAGCCATGCTTTGATATTCAGCTTCAGTAGAAGATCTAGACACAGCAACTTATTTCTTGCTACACCAGGAGGTAGGAGCAGAATTAAGTAGGATTACAAATCTGTAGACTTTCGATCGTTTGGATCACTAGTCCAGTCTGCATCTATCACGCCCCTGATTTTTAAACAAATAAAAATCGATATATAATCCCATAATTATACATGCGTGAACATTCAGTCATCAATAACAAATACATGGAAACTTTTTCCCTTTAAACTACACACATATTGATGCCCTGAACCTACTATATCAATATTGACCCACTCCACAGAGTCATATATTACATAAGCTTACGAATTAAATTGTCAACAACAAGATAAAACGTAAATGCTTCTCAGAGTTTAACTACACCGTTGGAATGGTGCACCGGGCTGCTACACAACAAACCCGGTAAGCTTTTGCAAGCTCGTATTAGGGGTCATCATTTGGCCCGCGGGCCTAAAAGCCCATGGGCGCCCGCCAGGCCCAGTGGGCAAAAGCCCAGCCCGGCCCGCAGAAAAGCCCATCTCGGCCCTGCCCATTGGGCACGAGGCAGGGCTAGGGCGGAGGGTTCAAAGCCCAGGCCCGGCCAGTTATATGCCCATTAAAGCCCGCCCGGCCCGACCTTATAAGCCCGCCCGAAAACCCATTCAATTTTTGTATTAATATATTTCTATGTAGTTATATTGAACTAATTATTGCATTAGGCCATATGTTTTTTTTTAATTTTGTATTTTATTTTGTTCAATAATTAACATGTCATCATTTTTTCATAGGTTTTGTAATTTTTTCACAAAATAATATGACATATAAATATAATGGGCTCGGCCCTGCCCACCCAAAAAAGCCTTGCCCGGCCCGGCCATAAAAAGCCTGTAAGGCCCTAGGCCTTGATTTTTAAGAGAAGCCCGGCCCTGCCCGGCATGAAAAATAAAAAAAATATGTTTTGGCCCGGCCCTGCCCTGCCTATTGACTACCCCTAGCCCGTATAAGTAACTCAAAACAACTCACACAAAAATCACGGGATAAACCCTGCACGTTTCAATCAAGAAGCCAAATCACGCTTTGATCCTTAAAAACACGAAATAAAGGAGAACAACTCACACTTTAATTTCGTTTCAAATCGAAATAAAAGAAAGCAACTCACACCTTGATTTCTTTTAAAACAAAACATAGAAAACAACTCACACTTGAATTCTATCAATAAAACATAGAAAGCAACTCACTCCTTGATTTCTATCAAATGTACCCAAATCGTACCATAGAAAGCAACTCACACCATGATTTATATCAATAAAACATAGAAAACAACTCACATCTTGAATTCTATCAAATGTACCATAATTGTACCATAGAAAGCAACTCACACCTTGATTTCTATCAATAAAACATAGAAAACAACTCACACCTTGAATTCTATCAAATGTACCATAATCGTACGATAGAAAGCAACTCACACCTTGATTTCTATCAAATCGTTAATAAGGAAAACAACTTGCACCTTGTTATCTTAAAAACCACGTAATGTCATGAGTTATCAATAACCAGTTCCCGTTACCCCATGATTACCTATTGGCACACAGATTAGAGCTCTAACTGAAACGTAACCACTCGTTCGGCCAAAGACGTGATTACCTGATATTCTGCCCAAGGTCATAGACCTTCGTTCCTCGGGCCGCACAGTCCCTTGGAGCAAATCATTAAAGCAGTCGCACAGGACTCAAAAACATTACACAAATCGCAACGCTTTTGAAAACAATCGAAATCAACATTTCCATAATCATTGTTTTCCGAAATGCCATAACACAAAACAATAAAGAGCATCAATTCATGCATATTGTTTTCATATCCAAATCTCAACGCTTTTTCCAAGGTCATAGACCTTCGTTCCTCAGGCCGCACAATCCCTTGGAGCAAAACATTAAAGGAGTCACACTTGACCCAAAATGTTACACAAATCGCAACGCTTTTGAAAACAATCGAAATCAACATTTCCATAATCATTGTTTTCCGAAAAGCCAAAACACAAAACAATAAAAAGTATCATTCCATGCATATTGTTTTCATACACAAATCTCAACGCTTTCCCAAATCTCAACGCTTTTCAAAACAAATCGAAATCAACATTTCCACAATAATTTGTTTTCCAAAAGCCACAACCCAAAACAATAAAACGCATCATTCATGCCTATTGTTTTCATAAATCCACAAACCACCAAAACATATATATTTCACTTAAATATATATATATACATAGTCATCCGCTCAGGAATGCCTACTAATATCAACTATAGTTTGCAGTTAAATCAATAACTCTCAAAACGATAAAGGTAATTCCGTTCGTAAATGAACCTTGTGAGATTACTCACCTCGAATTCCCGCTGCGTCTTCAGTACAAAACAAAACAGCCTAACCACCAACTACCCGTCCAAGAATACTTCGTCAAGTACCTAAGGAAAGTCTTGATTCAGTAAATGAAATACAAGGAATAACGTTCGAAACTCTAAATCGAACCAAAATTCCCAAAGTGATGCCAAATTGAGGCAAATCCACTTCCGAGACCTCCCAAAGTCTCTGGAACACTTCCATGATCGATGTGTCCAAACCACAAGTCAATCGGACCCTCAGATCCTCACGGATCGAATAATTTCACCGATATGAAACGGTAAAAATCATAACATATTCATACGAACTCCAAAATTTGCATTCTATATATTGAAACGCTCGTATCAACGAGTAGAACATATATAGTACCAGAAACAGTCCCCTAGATGGCCAAAACACCACCGGAACGCCGCCATAGGCGGTGGCGCACCGCCGCCGGCCAAAAATCAATATTTCACAAAACTTCCAACATCAAAGCTATTCATCTAAGCATGCTTGTGAATTTTCATAACTAGCTCGAAGTCAGAAAAAAAGCATAAAGGGTCGAAAACTACCTCACAACCTGTGGATTACTGTTCAATCTGAGTTGAACCAAGTTTTACGTGAATCGAACTAAACAACCACTAAGGATCAATCAAGGAGGCTGCTCTGAGCTCAACTAAGAAGACTTGAAGCCTCTCTGACGTCGGAGATAGGAGAACCGATCGGATCCGAATACACCAAACTTTGCCGCCACCACCGAGAATCGCCGTTAGAGGACACCAAAGGGAGGAGCGGATGGCAACGACGAACTGATCTGGAAAGTTTCGTCACTAGAGACCGCCAGAGATTGCCAGAAAAGCCGGGTTCGGGTCAGGTCAGTCGAAAAACTCAGATACTGAAGGTGCAATCGAAAGAGAAGAGAGAGAGAGAAGGAAAGTTTCCATAAAAGAAAAATGGAATTATAAAAGATTTTCCGAAAGTTCCCTATTTATACTAAAATGGAAACTTCTTCAAATGACCATAACTTCCTCATACAAACTCCGATTGATACATTCCATATGTCCACGAACTCATATCGACGCTCTCTACAACTTTCGTGAATGAAGTTTTTAGAGAATCCCAACGAATAAAAAGTCAACCTTTGCGCCACCCCTAAAGTCATATTTTCCTAATAAAAATTCATATTTTCCTCAAGTGGTTTTCCACTGTTCTTGAGGAGCTTTATACTAGAATGACAAGGTGTGAGATGAGTGTGACAATTATCAAGGCCAGCCTTGTGCACAAGATCAGTTGCATACTTGTGCTGTGACACAAAGAGACCACCATTCTTCAAATACTTAACTTCCAGACTAGGGAAGAAATGTAGTTTGCCAAGGTCTGTCATGTCAAACTCAAGTTGGAGAGCCTCCTTGACTTTGATCTGCAATGAGAAGTTCACTATTTCCAGTGATTATAATATCGTCAACATAGAGGAGAAGATATACCTTTGAAGTACCAGTGATTTTCACAAAGAGGCTAGGATCAGCACATGAAGATGAGAAACCAATAGATGGAAGATAGTTGGTGAATCTCTCATTCCAAGCCCTTGGTGCCTGTTTTAACCCATAAAATGATTTATTCATTTTCAGACATGTGAGGATGCAACAGAGGTCTCAAAGCCACCAGGTTGAGACATGTACACTACTTCACTTAGTGTGCCATGCAGGAAAGCATTCTTCACATCCATCTGATGAAGTTGCCAACCAAAATGAGTAGCATATATAGGCAAGGATAAGCCTAACCGTCGTGTGCCTAACTACTGGAGAGAAAGTCTCTTCATAATATATGCCATACTCTAGCAGTAGATCCATCTGCATTATGTCTAGCAGTAGATCCATATGCATTTCTTTTGATTAAATAGCCATTTACATGAAACAAGATTTTTACCTGGAGAAAGAGGAACAAGAGTCCAAGTCTATTGCTTCATCAATGCATCATATTCCTCCTACATGGCTTGTTGCCATACTGGAATGTTCAAGGCTTCTTTGTAGGAACATGGTTCAAATGCTACTGGCTCAGTGCTGTTTGATGACATACATAATGGATAGGAAACATTTCTTCTTGAAAACACCTCTCTTACTCCTTGTTAACATTGGATGTACATTGTCAATGGTGGTAAGACCAGTCACAGGATGAAGAATGTTTGCATCAGAAACCTAACAATGAGTTCTAGAAGGAGAGCATTCTAGCACAACATATATGAATCCATTTCCAGCTTGTGAATTAACACTTAGTTGACCATCAGTTTCTTCAAAGTGTATTTCTGTGATAGCATGAGGACTAAAAGCAGGATAAAGCTCAGTAGCAGACTCAGTAGTGTGAATGGCTGGTTCATTATCAATAAAATGGCCCTCCTGATTGTCTTCAGAAGAAAAAGAAAAAGGCAAGCTAGAGCAGCTATTATTTGTAGCATCAGGCAATTTAGAGTTATCAGAAGTATCATCAATAACATGAGAAGAAGGGAGAAATACCTGACTTGAGTTGTGTGTGTGAAGTGGAAGCAAGGAGCACTAAACATTGGACTGAGAAAGACATGAACTGGTAGCTGGTTGCTGTTGAGATAATGAAGTAGAGGACACCTGTTGAGTAATCTTGCTATGCACAGGGCTATATGGAAAGCATGTTTCATCAAAGAACACATGTCTTGAGATAATATATCTCTTAGTAACAAGACTGTAACAAACATACCCCTTGAATCCAGCAGCAAAACCAAGAAAAATACATCTCATTGTCTTTGGTTGGAGTTTATTTGTCTTATAGGAGGTCAGTAAAGGATAACAAGCACAACCAAATACTCTTAGTAGCTCCAGCGCAGGCTGTGATTTATATAACTTTTCAAAAGGCGAATCAAAATTGAGAATAGCAGTAGGCATCCTATTTATCAAATATGTAGAGATAGCACATGCATGATCCCAAAAATGTGCTGGGAGAGAGGCAGTATGAAGTAAAGTCACAACAGTTTCCCTTACATGTCTATTTTTCCTTTCTAAAACACCATTTTGTTCTAGAGTGTAAGGACAAGAAACTTGATGAATGATCTCATTGTGTGACAAGTAATCTCTGAATTGAGTGCTCATATACTCTCCTCCTCCATCACTTCTAAGGCATTTAATTTTTGTAGTAAATTGAGTAGAAACAAGTGCACAAAGAGCTTTGAAGTAATTGAACACTTCATTTTTATTTCTCATGGGAAACAACCATGTAAATCTAGTACAATTATCTATGAACAAAACAAAGTATCTGAATCCATCAATTGACACATAGGGAGAGGGACCCCAAACATCAGAATGTATAAGCTCAAAAGGAACTGAGCATCTAGACTGTGAACTAGAAAATGGTAATTTCTGAAACTTGCCTAGAAGACATGGCTCACAAACTGTGGATTCAGAACCTATTGTAGTAAACAAATTACACTTATTGAGCATATGCCTAACAAAATCATTTGAAGGGTGTCCAAACCTCTGATGCCACAAGGAGTGCTTCACAAGCTTCCCAACATATGCAGTTTGCTTAACAGGTAAATTCTCTAAAGTAGATGCAGATGACTTCACCTTACTTGTCACTGGTGTTGAAGAAGCAGAAATTTGAAGTGGCAGATCAAAAGGTATGGGGTACAACCCTTGCTTACTCAGTCCTTTGTAAAGTACTTTGCCCAACACCTTGTCCCGAATCACACACATAAACTCATCAAACCACATTAGGCAATTATTTTGTTTTCATAGTTGATAGATGGATAGTAAATGTGCAGCAAGTTTAGGAATTAATAGCACATTGTTTAGCTTAAGTGATCCCAACATTGTGTCACTAAAGTGAGATATTTTGAGCTGAGAACCATTACCAATCTGAACAGAATCAGACCCAGGATAGGGCACAAGATTGTTGAGCATGTGAGCATTGCTTGTCATATGATTTGTAGCTCTAGTGTTAGCAAGCCAAAATTGAGGTGCATTGGTTGTTGCAGCAATCGTAGCAGTGGCTTTTTTATCTTCATTTTGTTGTTGCTGTTGATTTGGGAAACCAATTATGTAATAGCATTTTTCTGCAGTATGATTCATCCTGCCACAGAATTGACATCCTCCATTGTTGTTGAAATTCTGACCATTGTTGATGCCAGGATAGTGTTTTGCAAGTTCTTGCACCATCGCCATTTCTTCCACAAAGTTGACAAGAGATTGGATTATTCATGCCACCACCATTGTTGAAGCCTAAATTGGTAGTATTATTGTTGAAGTCAAATCCACCATTGTTACCACTGTTAAAACCTGAGTTGACATTGTTATTAAAGCCAAAACCTCCATTTCTAGCTCCAAAATTGTTCACTCTTCCTCCTGGACCATTATTAAACCTTGCATTACCTCTGCCAGCATAAAATCCAGTGATTGGAAGCATTGGTTCAGTCATAGTGTAGGCATTTAATGGTGAGAAGCCATATGGGATTGCAAGTATGGATGAGTAGGTAGTCTGAGTAGACATTGGCAAAGTATTAAAACCAGGTGGTGTGATAGGAGCTGGCAGAACAGTGTGCATTTGGGACTGAGGCTGAGAGATCATGGATGTGGATGGTGTAGGTGATATGGTCTGATGAAGTGGAGTTCACATTGCAAGAGGCTGAGTCAAGTTAGCTTGCATAGTGGAAGCAGTTGCAATAGTATTAGTGGAAATGGATGAATTGTTCTTAGCAATCATGGCAGTAAGTGGCAAAATACTCTGAGACTCCAAGTCAATGTCAACCTCAGCAGCCTTAAGCAAAGTTTTTAAGTGTGGCCAGAGAAGCATTGCAATATTGAGCTCTGATTACAGTTTTGATGGCAGCATATTCTGCTGGTAGCCCTCTAAGAATAGTGACTACAACATCCTCATCATCAACAATCACACCTACAGTTTCAAGAGCATCTCTGGCAACTTTGATCTTGTCAACAAAAGCTTCAATATCATAATGTCCTTTTTTCAGATTTTGAAGGTTAGACTTGAGCTGCAGGATGTTTTGCTTGTTTGATGTAGCAAACTTCTCTCTTAGGTTTTCCCAAAGCTGTTTAGCAGATTTGCTTCCCACAGCACATGTCATTGCCACAGGGCTCAATGTTTGCACGATCATGTTAATGATACTTTGATCTTGAGTCTTCCAGTTGATGTAGTCAAGTGATACAGAACTAGTCACTCCATCAGTGGTAAGAACAAACTGCGGAGGACACACAAATGTTTCATCCACATATCCAAATAGATTTTGCCCTCTAAGAAAGGATTTCATTCGAAATATCCAGGTAGGATACTTTGTCTCATCAAGTAGTTTATTAGGCAAGTACACAATAGTATGTGAGTGAGTATGAGTAGAGCAAGAGGAGCTAGAAGCAGCTGAGTGGGAAGCAGCCACGGTTCAGGTACTGATGTGATTCACAAGAATGAAGAGAGAGGTTGATCTAAATGTTTACACAGAGTAAGTACTTAATATCTTCACAGTGACTAAGGATTAGCAAAATAATCTTCACATATTCAGCTAGTACAAATTTTCTCAGAGTTAGGGTATCGACCTATCAAAAAATTCTGCACTCCACAAAAAGAATTCTTCAATCTCTTCACAGTATCTAAAGAATCAACATAATCATCTTCACAGAGTCAACAATTCTCCAACACTTCTTAGAATTAGGGTTTCACGCTACTTTTCTTCACAAAATCCAACAAACTTCATAGTATCTAAAGAATCAACATACTCATCTTCACAAAGTCAACAATTATCCCATACTTCTCAGATTTGAGGTTTCACGCTACTTTTCTTCACAAAATTCAACAAAGGTCTTCACAAAATCTTCACAACCAGTATGAAATTCTTCTATGACTAGTAAACGAGTGTAGTAAACAATGATTTGAAGCTTCGAAACTATCAATCACTCAATAATTTCCATGAGCACAACTAAATTTTCAAGATGAATCAAATTTATTTGAAATTAAACAATGATTTGTCTGATAAACTTCTTCTTACAAAAATGAGATCGAAGCAGGAAGAAGAGTAGCAGGAGCTCTGAGCTTGGAATCTCAATCCTGATCGAACCTGGCTCTTGATGCCATGAAAGAAAGCTAAAGAAATGGAGAGAAAGCTCTAGAACTGAAATAGTATTTGTGAAAAATGAGAACCGACTTGGTCATTACAAGTGAGGATGAGGTATTTATAGTACTGGTTACAATCAACAGAAACTAGACATGTGGATTACAGCCAGGGGCGGATCCAGAATTTTTTTCCAGGTAAGGCAAGTCAATGGCAGGAGGGGAAGGGAGGAAAATTAGAGAGAAGCTGCAGATTTTGGAGGCAATTGTGAAGATTTTGCCTTGATTTTGCCTAATTTCTGCCATTTTCTTCCCCAATTCACCTTGTTTTGCCCTATTTTTGCCATTTTCACATCCCTTGCCTACTGGTCCAAATCAATGTAAAATCAAAAATCCAGTCTAGGCAAGTGCCCAAGCTGGGCTCTATGTGGATCTGCCCCTGATTACAGCTGTAGGGCATTGAGTAACTAACCATGCTAATTAACCAGCTAATTAACAAACTAACCCTAATTAATTAGCTAACTAATTATAACAGAACGAGACTAATTATAACAGTCTGTGACTTGAGAGAAAGTAACATGGAGCTGCATGACGTGTCAACTTAACAGTGGGGGCAGGTTAGGAGGTAGACCATCAGCTCTTAAGCTAATTTCTTAAGAGTAATTATTTTATAATTTTAGAATACTACATGATAATGTAATTTGGTGATTTAGACTAATAAAATTAATTAAGGCAACTACAAACAGTACCCCGCGCGTTGCTGCAGGTTTTATAGTAATGCATTGACATTATGAGACAAACAGTGGGATTATACGAATATTGTGTATTCTTATTGAGAATCACTCTTGGAACAAATATAAATGGTTATTGGAAACCTTTTACATATTAATAGTTATTTTTTTCATAAGCCATGGGTGCCATGCTTTAAAATATTTAAAAACACAATCCCTTTTTCTCTTCTGTGATATGGAAAGAAATCACGCTGAGCAAATCAAATTTGGTCGCCAAAATGTTAGTAGCTTGGAAGACTTTCTAGTAAGTTAGGCCTTCAATTTTGCTCATCTCACTGCCAAGTTTAGCTTCCAATTCAGCCACTTTCATTTCATCATTGTCTACATGGCATAACCAAACAAAATGCCAATAATTAGCACATGAATTATCAAAAAGTGCATTTCACATGACTAAAAGGAATAACATGACCATATGGATAAATATGCAATTCTTTATAACTGAAACAGCTTGGTGCATTTGTTAAACAACACAGATTGTAATTCACAAAATCATAAGTTACTTATACACAGAACCAGTCCTAATTTCCTAAACAATCCAACATATTATTGTGCCAAGTTCAATAATTACTTTTATAGGGTGTGGCTATACATTATTGCTAGTGTAAGGGATTTTACAGCCTTTGCATCACTCACCAAGGACATAAGTCTTTGTAGTTACATTATCTGAATGATACAACTCCAGTCATTCATACATGAAAACAACCTTTTCTCATTCCTGAAATATGCAAAAGAGGAGATAGATACTCACTTTAACCATATTTCATAGAACATCAGTTACCCAAAGTCAGAAAAAAAGCAGGTTAAAGGTTATGCATTTAGTGTAAATAAGAATATGACTGTAGAGAAGTTGAACAAAGGCTATGATCAAAAAGAAATTCTTCAGTCTGATAAGATTGGCTTACTCTTTCAGTTCAGGTGTGTGTCCTTTTCCATGAAACATTGGCCTATCTCCTTCTGCAACAAATTTGGCTCCTTTATGAGGTTCATAATTTCATGAGGCTTCATGATAGCCACATTCTTTCTAGTAAGATTCAGCCCCAATTATTCATTTTCAGTTATTCATTAATATGCTCAAATGTGAAAGAAAGAAATACAGCATTATTATTACCTCCATTGCAATAATCCATTGGGCGCAATTTGATCTGTATATACCACAACGATCTTCCTGCAAGCATTGAAACATATAAAAATCCAATTTTTTTTCTTTTGTTTACAAATGTAAGTAACTGGAGACTTGATTTACAGGATTTAGAACACACATATGTTCTTCTGAGGTTTGAGTATCAACTGGTTCATACATAAGTAACACAGCTATTTGGGTCTTTCCACAACCAGTTTCCAGATACACAATTATATTCTCCTCCAAAGCTTTCTTCCACAACTAAATTGATACCTTCAAAACCAACACATAAAAACCAATGAACAAAACAAAAGAGCCCACATTTACTTCATTTTCAGTAATCAAATTCCAAATGAACCCAACTCAATATCCAATTAATTGAGCAAAATTTTTTGTCAATAGCTAGAACCAGCTGTGCAGTGTGTGAATATATAGTTCCAAATGATACCACATCCTATCAACATCCAATGTATATTCATTCTTTTTTACCCATTTTGGGTCTTGAAATTAGGCATGCAATCATGTGATCGGGTTTTGCATACAAAATTACCTCATTCTCATTGCCATAGACTGGAGCACAATCAATATGCCGAAATCCTACCTGCAATTAGAAGAAACACAAAAAAAAACTGAAATTTGATCTCAATCGGGTACAAAATTCAACAATCCTGAGGTCATTTTCTTCAATCTCTGAGAATATTGAGTAAAAGGGGAAGAAGAAAACCTTGATGGTGGCGGTGATGGCTTCATTGACCAATTAAGGGTGGATATATCTTCCTTTCGCGTTCGATCTATCTCTCTCTTTCTCTGAGGGGATCATATATATTCTTCGGGAAATTTGATCACTCTATCTGTCATTGTGAATTCCACTCTTCTTCTTTCTTTGCATATAGGGCAAACTGAGGTGGTGCTAATCAGTGCAAGAGAAGAAACGAAAAGACCAAAGGCTGCTGTTGGTGCACAGGTTTTATACCTAGGTAAATGGTAGGACTGTATTTAGAAGTATGGCAGACTCAAATCAAATCTGATTTATATCCACATATCTGCAACGGTTAAATCATCAACATTAGCTAAACTGAAGTTACAGAACACATAAATACAAAGGGACAAAATTATCATAATATTATGATAGAGGCGAAACAAAACCAATCATGTTCTAAGAACTTAGCTCCCATAATTGTATGGTTATTTATTCAAAGATAACAATGCAGTTTAATCTAAAGTAACTTGCAATTATTGGAAAGACTCCCATTTGCTTCCTCATAAGAAAGATACAATATTTTTTAGAGAAAAATTCAGGAACCGTCCCCAAACTATTCTGCCAAGGCCAAAATGATACCCAAACTCTCAAAAGTATCAATGTGATACCCAAAGTCTTATATTGGCATCAACGTGATACTTCTGTCAAAAATCTCTAACATCTCCGTTTGTTTAGTGACGTGGCAAGCACGTGGGCCCCAAAGAAAAGGGCATAATGGACTTTTTAAGTAATAGTTAACCCTAATCGAACAAAACCACATTTGGCTCCCATTTCCGTCATTTTCGATACTTCCCTCTTCTCAGTCTTCTGAACTTGATCCAAAACATACCCAATCCCTCCCAAAATCAAGATTTGACCTTTATCTCCAAAAGATTCGAAAAGTGAGAATTCCACAGTAACAGTCCGATCAAAGCAGGTCACGGACTTGATTCTCGAATCTACAACAGTGGAGGATCACTATCATGGCGAAGATGTGGGGGATATTTAGGGAGTATGGACCACCAGCCAAAAGTGAGTCCACCAATCTATATCTTCTGTTCTATATTCATATCCTATGTAAACACACTTTGTCCAAAAGTTGAAAACGAGTTTGTCTCTATTCTGGGTTTCACTGATGAACATATTAAAATGGGTTTCATTGTGCTACTTTAATAAAGAAAAGAGAAGAAATAAAATTGATTGAAGATATTAAAAGAGAAGAAAGCTTCCACCGATGAACATATTAAAATGGGTTTCATTGTGCTAGTTTAATAAAGAAAAGAGAAGAAAGCAAATTGATTTGTCTATTATAAGTTTTTAAACAGTGCTTTGGACTGTAGTTGAATCATCATTGAACATAAACTGGGGTTTTTAAATGTTGAAATCCCCATCTGTTTTCCAAAAAATTAAATGTTGAATATTTTAAGTTATCTGAAATTTGAGTTGAAGGCACATGAAATTGCATCTCCATAGTCTGTTTTGTTGCGTGATGAAGTCATCCTTGAACATGTAACTAATGATTGAACAATGGGTTTCGAAAACTGAAGATAAGTGCTGACTTTTGTTCTTGTTTTTTTTTTCTTCCATTTCCAGAAAACTTGTATACAATGGAGATTTTTCATGGTGGTTATTTTGACAAGAAGTTGGATGGCACATGGAAGTATAAGGTTCCCAGGTTTAACACAAGTTGGGTGGGGGGGGGGGGGGGGAAGATATACCTTGATGGTCTAGATCCTGATTTGATCTCATGGGTGGAGATGAATAATATTGCTCATGCATTGGGGTACAGGGAGAAGCCAATCTCTTACCACTTCAAGATACCTCGGACACCACCCAATGAAGGATTCATACAGCTCAAGAGTGATGGAGATGCCATAGAGATGGTGAAGATGATGCCATTGAAGATGAGGCAGATAACTGTGTACATTACAGGTGGGGGTCCTAGGAAAAAAGAAGAAGCATATGCTGAGTTTGCATTGCCACTCGATGAAGATTTTGTCAATCCTTTGAACAATCAGACTTTAAGAGAGAAGGAAAGGGCTTTTTTTGAAGCAAACTTGATGGCTAGCCAGTTATATAGTGAACGATATGGAGTAAATGCAGTTGGTGGCTCAGCTAGAGTAAATGCAGAAGTAGAGGCAGAAATTATTGATCTTGCAAATGATAGTGGTTCTGCTGGCAATATTGTGGGTGAGGATGGGAGTGGAGTAAATGTGGAAGGTGGACCAAGTCAGTCCACTTTTGCTGGTTTATCTGATATTGTACCACACATCATGGGTTCACAAGCATGTGTCAGCCAAGGTGAGGTGGGGCAGGGTGGTAATTCAGCAACAAGACATGGGTATATGGGTAACTTGCAGCCCCCTAAAGCTAAACCTAGAAGGGTGAAACACACTGCTAAAATATTGTGGCCTACATCTACCAGGGATGCTTTGAACAAAAAACTAGAGGATATAAAGAAGAGGGCTAGAGAGGACGGTGAGAAAAGGGAAAGAGAGGAGTTTGAGAGAGCTAAGAGAGAGGCTGCCGAATTCAGAGAGAGTCAAGCTTCTGCTGCAGTTAGTGTTGAAGAAGTTAAGTAAAGGGAAAGAGAAAAAGCAGAAAAAAGACAGAAAGAAAGGGAGGCTGCTGAGCAGAAGGCAAGGGAAGAAGCAAAGCTAAGAGAAAGGGAGGCTTCTAAGAAGAGAGCAAGAGATGCATTGGCTGTGAGGTAATAGTTGGCTGCTGAATTAGAGAAGAGGCAAGTAGAGAAGCAAAAATCTAAGGCTGCACAAAACAAGGGGAAGGAGCCCATTCATCATAAGGCTAAGGCAAACAGAAAGGGGAAGAAGCCTAGAGAGCCAAGATATAACACAAGGCATAAAGGGCAGAAGAAGTTTGAAGCACAAGTTGAGGAGGATGAGGATAGCAGTGATGGGTCTGACTTCTATTTTGATTCAGACTATGCAATTGAGAATGATGAGTGTGATGATGTTCAATTTGAAGAAAATGTCACAGAGCCGAGAGTTGTACCAGAGTATGAAGAGATGGGTTTCACTGACTACTATTCTGAAGAAGCTGTAGATTCAGATGACTTGCAGAGCTTGAGTGGGAGTGAATCAGAAGAGGATGAAGATGGGAATCCAATTCCTAAGAGGAGGAAGAAGGGGTTGAGGGTTAGACCTTGGATTAGGTCATTAGATCTGAAAAATCCAAAGTTCAGGTTAGGTCTTGCATTTCCAAATTCTGCACAACTAAAGGAAGCTGTTAGGGAGTGTGCCATTAGAAACCAACTTGGGTTGTGGTTTGAGAAAAATTCCAAGAAGAAGATAGAGGTGAACTGTCAATGGGACTGTCCTTTTAGGTTGTATGCTAGCACTTCTAAGGGTGAGGGTGATACACTCATAATCAAGACACTAAACAACAAGCATACCTGCTCTCCAGTTGAAACAAGTCATTTCTTGACTTATAGAAGAATAGCTCAAGAGGTTGCTGAGGATCTTATGGTTGATGAGAATTGGTCCAGGAAAGGGATCCACAATCATATTGAAAAGAAGTACAAGTTAGATGTTGGTGTGCAGACAATCACAAGAGCAAAAAGGGCAGCAAAGAGGATGAATGAAGGACACTATATTGATCAATACAACATGTTAGCTGCATACAGGAAGGAATTGCTTAGGAGCAATCCTGGATCCAGAATTGACATAAAGACACAAATGGATGGTCCTGTAAGGAGGTTCCATAGGATGTACATCTGTTTTGCAGCATGCAAGGAGGGTTGGATGAGGGGTTGTAGGCCTATTGTTTGTTTGGATGGTTGTCATGTCAAAGGGCAACATCCTGGACAGCTTCTAACTGCAGTTGGTATAGATGCAAATAATGGGATGTTCCCAGTTGCATATGCCTTGTGTGAGGTTGAGAACCAAGAGACATGGACCTGGTTCCTTGACTATCTGAAATGTGATCTAAGAATGGAAAGGGATAGTAGTTATGTGTTTATGACAGATAAACAGAAGGGGCTGGGAAATGTAATTGCTAGTAAGTTGGTTTCGAAAAAACTTCTTTCATTCATGTGTTTTACATTATTTCAATAACTTTTTTTTTTTGGTAAGTTAACTAACTGTTTCTTAATGCATTTGGACAGATTTGTTCCCCAATGCTGAGCATAGGCACTGTGTTAGGCATCTCTACAATAATTTCAAGTCAAAACATCTAGGAGAAGGCCTCAAGCAGTTGGTTTGGAATGCAGCTCGTTCTAGTACTCAAGTTTGGTATAACAAACACATGGATGCCTTGAGGGAGCTAGATGAGGATGCCTGGCTGTGGTTTCAAGACAAGAGTCCAGCATAATGGTCAAGGGCCTTTTTCAGAGATGAATCTAAGTGTGACATTTTGCTGAACAATATGTGTGAGTCTTTTAATTCAGCTATTCTACCTGCTAGGGATAAGCCTATATTGACTATGTTTGAGAAGATTAGCTAGGATGGACATGATGGTTAGTAATGCAAATAGAAGGGTGGCATGTGAGAAGTGGAAGGACTTAGTTGGTCCTAAGATAAGGAAGATAATTGATAAGATAGGGCAGAGAGCTACACAATATCGAGCACATAGAAGTGGGGAGTTTATTTTTCAAATAATTGGAACTGGTGAGGGAGGCAGCAAGCATGCTGTGGATTTGGGACTCCACACTTGCACATGTAAGAGGTGGCAGCTTAGTGGGATCCCTTGTGTGCATGCAATTTGTGCAATCAGATTCAAGAAACAGGAAGCAGCCTTGTATTGTGATGATTAGCTCATGCCTAGCTCATATATGGAGGCCTATAACCCCATCATCTATCCCATTGCAGGGGAGGATGATTGGGAACTTGTTGACTATCCCATTGCACCTCCACCTTACAAGCAGCAAGCTGGAAGACCTAAGATGAAGAGGCATAAAAACCAGGAGAGAAAGAAAATCACCCACCACCACCTGCTCCTAAAGAAGGGAAACTCTCTAAAGCTGGGATTAAGATGTCCTACAAAATATGTGGCCAGCAAGGACACAACAAATTGGGTTGTCCTATAACAAAGGCCAAAAAGGCAGCAGCAGTAAGTTGTTTTCATCAACATTCTCTTCTTATTATCATCCAATTCATGTTCACAAGTTATGTTTTGTTATACTAATCCAACCAACTAATTGGAATAGGGAGAAGGACCATCAAGTGGAGCAGCTCCAAACAAGAGGCAGAGAAATGAGGTTTGTGTGGTTTGAACTGCTTATGCACATGCCTAGTACTTGGTTGTGTGAATTAGGTGTTTTTGTTGACTGAAATGTTGCAATGGTTGTTTGAAATTGGTATATGTGTCAACTGGTATTGAAATTGGTTGGTTGTGTGAAATTGGTATTAAAATTGGTTGGTTCTGCTGGTTGTGTCAAATTGGTTGGTTGTAATTGGTTGTGTGAAATTGGTATTAAAATTGGTTGGTTCTGTTGGTCGTGTCAAATTGGTTGGTTGTAATTGGCTGTGTGCAAAAGCTACTGTGCTAAAGTAAACTGAACTTGCAGCATTGTTGGTTGTGTTGTTGAAATGAGGCAAAGTAAGTAATTTAGTCCTTTCTTTCATTCATTTGTAGGTCAACAGAGCAGCTGCACCAAAGGGGTCTACTAACGTCAAGGACCAAGTTATCAGGTCTACGAAAACATGGAAGAAAATCAAGCAAACTGTGGAGAGTACTTCGGGTCCCAATGTTGGTGCCTCAACATCACAATCAAATCAGCAGCCTCCCACTCAAAGTAGCCAGAATTTGGCAGCTGGGAGTGCTCAATGGAAAGAATCAGAGCCTATGCAACCAAGCCAAGCTTCATCTGAATATGCAGCATTTTAATCCAATTTGAACTATTGGTTTTTGTTATTGCTTAACGCTTACATTTTACTAAATTATCAGTCAACATTAAGCACTTGTTGCTTATGCATTTTGCTGGACAAATTATGTATGAGTCATTTGTCAATGGATGATTCAATTCTTATGATCTTTTTCATATTAAAGTGATTGATTGAATTAGCTTTTATGTTCATATTTGTTGTTGCTTGTTCAATTTGAATTTATGTATACTGATCTTGATGGACATGGAAATAGATCGTGTGAATTGAGTTTGTTATAATGGTCAACATCGAGTCAAATTAGGTATAGTCATTTTGCTTCAATTTGGAGGCAAAACGGTTAAGGAACAGCAAAAAAATGGAGGGAAGAGGTGTGGGACCAGTCAAATAGGGAGGCAAAGGTACGGTTGACCGAACTGAGGGTTGTTTCTGGTATTTGCCCTTTTCTTTGGGGCCCACGTGCTTGCCACATTACTAAACAAACGGAGATGTTAGAGATTTTTGACTGAAGTATCACGTTGATGCCAATATAAGACTTTGGGTATCACATTGATACTTTTGAGAGTTCGGATATCATTTTGGCCTTGGCAGAATAGTTTGGGGACAGTACCTGAATTTTTCTCTATTTTTTAAGAAACGCTATCCATTGTGAGAGGAGCAAAAATTTAGTTGAAACTTGAAACTAAAACAAAGGTGTAGTTGACATGAAAATCCTAACTGGGTACCAAAGTAAAGGCAGAAGGAAACCCCCTAAAGAAAATCTTAAGTTGGCCACTTAGCCCATTTCTTGGTCCTGAAGCCAGATATCTGATGATTTTCTGGGTAATAAAAATTGATAGCATTATAAAATATTATCATTCAATATTCAAGGATGATGTAAAGTCCTGGAGCCTAGTGGTTAAGTAACTTAGTGTTTCAGGAATAAATAATTGGACCACACTTTCTAGATTGCTATCTGAACCTATGCAGTAAATCGAAATAAGCCAACAATATGAATACAATGTAAATCACAAAGATTCTGAAGCTAACCACTTCCATAGAAATAAATAGAAAGAAAAATTGATATTCAAAACAAAAGGAATCATTCCAAACTTCTATGATCAAAACCCTAGCCAGTCACAAATTCAAAACAAACATAAACCACAAAAACTAAATGAAAAACAAAAATCAATTTCACAATCCAGTTCTCAGATACTCAAAGCCAAAAAACCCAATTTATAACACCAAAGAAACCATCCAAGCATTCCCACACACTCATTCTCTCAATAGCTCTTCCACAACCACCTAGTCAAACAAACCAATGGAATGAAATAGAAGAGATGGAAAGAACTGATTTGATTCAATACATTTGAACAGAGAGGAAAAAAAAATTGCCAATATAGTATGAATAACAGAATAAGAAAGGTGCTACACCTGGAACAAAAAAAAGAGAAAAAAGAAGTGTTCATGAATTGATCACAGAGATAACAATAGAGCAATTAATTAAGTGTTTCCCATATCTAACTCCACAAAACCTAGCTCAAATGCAAACCCACACAAAACCCAGATTAAAAAAAATGCTAAATCACCCACAAAACCAAATTCAAATGCCAAACCAAACACAGCTAGATAAACCCACATACCTACATACCCACCTTCACATGCACCACCCAAAATTGCATGCATCGAAGTTCAAAACCAATCAACTAAATAAGAAGCTTACCTGAAGCTCAAAGTCTCAAATATATCTAATTGCTCAATTGGATCCCCTGATTTGATCAAAAGGTTGCCAGCTCAATCGAGATTGAAAGATGAAAGTGGTGCAACTGGCTCAATCTCGATCAAGAGATTTGAGAGAGAGAGAGAGAGAGGGGAAAGAAGAACAAGCCCAAGCTGAAGAAGCTTTTATACCTAGGGCGGAATAGAAGGGCAAAAGAATCATTTCACAGTGACGGCTCGGCTTGAGCCGACACTGTTATTAAGCCGATAAACAGTTAACTCACAAATAGTATAATAATTCTCTCCGCCATTGGATTTACATCCAACGGTGATTGAGCATTATTTTCTTGGTCAGCAACTGACCAGGTGAACATTTTCGTATAGTAAATTTAGTGGACTATAGACCATCAACTCTTAAACTCAAATTAATTTCGTAAAAGTAATTATTCTATGATCTCAGAATATTACATGGTAGTATTGTGGACCTCATTGCGGGGATTGAAATGAAAAATTAATTAAATAACCAATAGAAAACAAATGTGAACCAATTACATTAAATTAGAGTATTAGACTCCAATTCACGTTTTCATAGAATTTTATTTTATTTTTTAGTGGATGCTCTTGCAAATCTTGGTGATTCAATTCAAGATATGCAAACTTGGAAAGGAAGACTTTCAACAGAAGTTCTAATTAAATGCCTTTAATTTTAACCTTTTTGAATCAAGTCGGCTCGGAGGGTTATACATCTAGTTTTTTCCAATCTTTTCCTTATAAAACGTAAAAAATAAAAAATAAAAAATAAAAAATAAAATCAGGCGTGTTAAATTAGGAAGGTAAACGACAATATATTATGTGGAAAAAGCATCTGTCTCACGAATACTGCTGAAATGCTTTAAGCTGATAACATGGTGTTCATAGCTAACCTTGAAAAGCTTGACTAAGCAACAATGGAGAAAGCGAGATAATTTGAGAGAGAGCAACTGGAGCAATTTCTGAGTTTCTTTCAATTAATGCAACACACCACAAATCATATCAGCACACCCTATTTATAGTTAGGACAAACCTAACACTTATTACACGTTGGAAATAAAGGAAAGGAAAATATCTTGACAACTAGTACATCGATGCCAGTTGGAAGCCAAATCATTGACCAACAAATACATTGCCATGCTACATCGTCATGTAACAGTCAACGTAGGTCAAGGCATGCATTCCACGTGATGAAGCAAAAGCTGAAGGAGCTGAGAGCTGAAGGAGCTAAAGTACATGGTTAACACCCCCTCTCAATCTCAGTAGGGGATACCAGACTGAGATTGGCACGATGCTGTTTGAATGCTGGACTATGCAAGCCTTTGGTAAACACATCTGCAGTTTGATATTTAGTAGGCACATACTGAAGTAACAAATCACGTTTTTGAACTCTTTCTCGGACAAAATGGAAGTCATTATCCAAATGCTTAATTCGTGAATGAAACACCGGATTGGAGCACAGAGCTAGAGCAGAAAGATTATCACACTTTAGCAAAGGTGGAGCAGGAATTCTAACCTGTAAGTCACACAGGACATGTCTAAGCCAAGAAATTTCTGCAGCAGTATTTTCCAGGGCCCTATATTCAGCCTCTGTTGAACTTCTAGACACAGAACCTTGCTTCTTTGATTGCCAGGATACAGGACAGTGAGCAAGATAAACAATAAATCCAGTAGTAGACCTTCGATGATTAACCTCACCAGCCCAATCAGCATCACAATATGGATTAATATAAGGAACACCATTGCCATACTTGTAAAATAGTCCTTTAGAGAGTGTGCCTTGCAGGTACCTGAGGATTCTTTTGACATAAGCAAAATGAATATCTGTTGGTGTAGACATGAACTGGCATACTGTATTAACAGCATAAGCAATGTCTGGCCTTGTGAAAGTTAAGTATTGAAGTGCACCAACAATGCTCCTGTACAATGTAGGATTTGATAATGGAGTTCCTTCATTTGTCATCAACTGAACATGTGGGAGACAAGGAGAATTGCACTCTCTGCATGAATCTAAACCTGCCTTAGCAATCAACTCTTTAGCATATTTTTCTTGAGATAAAAGAATTCCAGTTTTCTGGTATTGAACATTGATTCTCAAGTAAGAGAGAGAACCAAGATCCTTCATGTCAAATACTTCACTCAATTCAGCAATAACTACTTCAATACCTGTACTATCTGATCCAATTAAGACAATATCATCCACATACAGAAGTAAGGCAATCACACCCTTATCAGTGTATTTAACAAATAAACTGGGATCAGAATGAGAAAACTTGAATCCAAGAGCTGGAAGGAAATTGGTAAATTTTTCATTCCAAGCCCTCGGAGCCTGTTTGAGGCCATAAAGAGACTTCTTTAACAAACACACATAATCAGGATGATTCGAATCAACAAATCCTTGTGGCTGAGCCATATATGTAGACTTCCTCTCTGAGATCACCATGCAAAAATGCATTTTTAACATCTAACTGTCTTAACTTCCATTTATTCATAGCAGCAAGAGCAACAATAAGTCTAACTGTGCTATGTCTCACAACAGGACTAAAAGTCTCATCATAATCCAAGCCTTTCTCTTGACTAAAACCTTGAGCAACAAGTCTTGCTTTATATCTTGAAATAGAGCCATCAGGATTCTTTTTGATCTTGTAAATCCATTTACTTCCAACAATATTTTTCTCTTTAGGATGTGGAACAAGCTCCCAAGTGCCCTGCATTAACAAAGCATCAATCTCTTCATTCATAGCTACATCCCATTCAGGTACACCAGTAGCAGCTTTAAAGAACTTTGGTTCAACAGGATCATGCAAATCCATAACAGCAGAGAAACCACTGAAATAAGCAAGCTCATCAAAAAGACCTTGTTGAAGAACACAAGAATATGCACAATAATCCTAGAATGTTTTCTGTTTCACAATTCCATTTTTGGTTCTAGTCAACATAGAGTGGTTATTATAAACCTGAGCTTGATCTTCAACAAACATCAAATCCTGAGGAAGAGCACTAATAGTATCAAGAACATCCTGATGAACATTGATGTTTTGTTGTACCTGTGGCATACTAGAATCACTTGAACTAGATAACACACTGGAATTATCAGGATTGACCTCATTAGAGCCTAAATCAGTACTTCCCCCCCCCCCCCCCCAATCAGTAGAAGCAAGGATATCAACTGAAGATTGAGTAGCATGCTCAAAAGGAAGAACAACCTGTAATTGATCTGGGGTAAGAACAGGTATCATTGTTGAGGAAGCCGGTGTAGGAGGAACAAGTAAAGAAGTGGAGTGAATATCAGAAGAAGAAAATGAAGAAGAAGAAGAAGAAGGTGAAGAGGATGACTGAGAAGAGTCAGACTGAAAAGGAAAGACATTTTCATCATGAACAACATGCCTACACATCCACAGTTTGTTAAGACCAATACTATAGCAGAAAACACCCTTATATCCAAGAGCATATCCTAAAAAGACACACATAGTAGTTCTAGGATCAAGCTTATCATGAGAGTAAGGCCTAAGATAACGATAGCAAGCTGATCCAAATATTCTGAGAAATTTTAAATCAGGGACTGCACCAAAGAGTTGGAAATATGGGAACTGAAACTTAAGAGACTTGCATGGCATCCCATTAATCAAATAGGCAGAATGTGCCACAGCATGAAACCAAAAAGGTTTAGGCAACTTAGCAGCAGACATCAAGGTAATGCAGGTTTCAACAATATGTCTATTCTTCCTTTCTGCAACACCATTTTGTTGTGGAGTATAAGGACAAGTGATAAGATGCAGAATACCTTTATTATCTAGAAAAGACTTAAAAGCTTTACTATTGAATTCACCACCTCCATCTATTTGCAAAGATTGAATAGGAATGTGGAACTGAGTGCAAACAAAGTTATAGAATTTGACAAAAGTGGGGAAAGTATCAGATTTATTGATAAGAGGATAGATCCACACAAACTTGGTGTAGTCATCAATGAAAGTTACATAGTATTTGAAACCTTCAAGAGACAAGCATGGGGCAGGACCCCAAAGATCACTATGAACTTTCTGAAAAGGTGAACTAGATTGAGATACAACTTCAGAGAAAGGTAACCTATGCATTTTACCACTGAGACAATCCCCACACACATGAATGGAGGAGTCATTATTGTAAGAAATCTTAGAAAGAGACAACATCCTAGACACAATATCAACAGTAGGATGCCCCAATCTGTGATGCCAAAGTGTAGTCTTGACAGCAGAACCAACAAATGCAGTGTGAGAATAAGATGAGGACTGAATAAGCTTTGGAGTTTTGAAGAGGAAGAGTCCATCCCCATAACTCTTTCCTCTATACAGTAGAGCTTTTGATGCCTTGTCCTGCACACATATGTCAACATCATCCATGACAATAAAGCAGTGATTATCCTTGCAGAGTTTATTAAAGGACAATAAGTTTACTGCTAAGTGAGGAACATGCAGAACATTATTAAGTTTGAAAGTATGTTCAGCAGGAGTAATATTAGCAGAACCAATATGCTTGATATGCAAACCTTCACCATTGCCAATTGTAATTGAATTGTTGGACTCAAAAGGATGAGCAATGGTAAGATTTCTGATGTCAGATGTCATGTGATGAGTAGCTCCAGTGTCTCCAATCCATACTCCATAATTCTGAGATCCAGATGAACTTGCACCAGAAGATTGTGCACTCATGGCAGTGAGAGTGGATGGAGGATCTACACCCTGATAGGATTAATTACTCCTATGATGACAATCAAGAGCAACATGACCTTTCAGTCCACAAATTTGACAAATGACCACAGATTTTGAGGGATGGTTAGCAGGCATGTCATTTCTGTAGAAGCAATTAATAGCTGTATGCCCTTTCTTGCTACATATTTGACACTCAGGAGATGAGCCAAAGTTATTCCTGTACTCAAGATTGTTGCCTTTGTAATTAGGTGAATCAGGATTCTGAAAACATTTACTAGCAATATGACCTTTCTTGTGGCAGTAACTGCATTCAGCAGCTTGATAGAAATTGGAAGCATTGTGTCCCTTCTTGTTACAAATTTGACACTCAACAGCATTGTAACTTTTAAAGCCACGATTATCACCTTGAGAGGATTGTTTATTATAGGTCCAACTGGATGACTTCCCATTCCACACTCCCTTGCCTTTGTCACTATTGTCGAAGTCTGAGGTGTTGTTATTGTTAGACCGAAAGTTGGTCCCTCTAGCTGCCATGGCTGTCATAGAGTTATTTGGAATAAACTGTGCCTCAATATCTCTTTCAGCAGCTAACAGTTGAGCCCTGAAATCCTTGAGAGAAATAGAACTATCTCTGGCTCGAATAACAGTTTTGATCATGGAGTATTCTTCAGGAAGACCATTGAGAGTAACCACAACTATATCTTCATCCACAATATGAACACCAACAGACCTAAACTGATCTCTAGCATGCTTGATTCGCAGGAGATACCGATTAATGGAATCAGCACCTTTCTTGATAGTCTGTAGATCAATTTTAAGTTGAATGATATTAGCCCTTGAAACAGTAGAGAACCTCTCTTGTAAAGCAATCTAGGCTTCATAAGATGACCTGCTGCCAACAATGATCTCCATAATCTCATCATCAAGAGTGGCCATGAGCAAACCAAGAAGAGCCTTATCAATTTTTTTCCACTGTTTATAAGCTTGAGTAACCTCACTAGTTACAGAACCTTCCTCAGTCAAAACATATCGAGGAGGACAAGGATAGCTACCATCAAAGTAGCTGAATAGATCATTTCCTTCCAAAATAGAATGAAACTGAAAGCTCCATTTAACAAAATTACTCTCGCTCAATTTCACAGTAATCATACTAAGAAGGGAGTTGATATCAGACTGAGTGATAGCCATTTGGTATCTACAAGTTATGAAGATATTATCAAGTGGACATAAACACAATGATTATGTTATCAGCAATTATGTTATCACACCTACTCTCCAATTATGAAACACTTATTCTCAAATTGATATTATCAATTCAATTATCACACCTGCTCTCCAATTATGAAACAATATTATCAAATCGGTATCAACATTCACACAACTATCTGATCAATTATCAGTTCATAGTAACACCAGTAAGTAAACGTACCTCCATGTATCCCTATTTCATAGAATCAACACTCATAGAGGCATAGACAGCTTCAAACATGATAGATCTAGCTTTCCACATCATCAAATCAAAGCACATAAGCATCAAATGCTCTCAAATGCTCTCAATCAAACAGATCCAACACTAGCACGAATGAAATTAGCTTTGCACAGTCACTGATCAAGTAAACAAGCACAGATCTAAACCATGACCAGCAAAATGTATATCCAAACTTCAAATTCACAAATCACTATGAATAAACCAGAAAACAAGTAGAGATGAAACCTCGAAAACTTGATTTGCAGAGAAAAACGTAGCAACCTAAAGAACTAGGGTTTCAGCTCACCAAAGCACAAAGAGCAAGAAACGATGCGGAAGCGAATTGTAAAATACAGTTAGAGTAAGTAAGAGCAGCACAAGATCAAGAGCCGAAGCTCTGATACCATGATAACATGGTGTTCATAGCTAACCTTGAAAAGCTTGACTAAGCAACAATGGAGAAAGCGAGAGAATTTGAGAGAGAGCAACTGGAGCAATTTCTGAGTTTCTTTCAATTAATGCAACACACCAAAAATCATATCAGCACACCCTATTTATAGTTAGGACAAACCTAACACTTATTACACGTTGGAAATAAAGGAAAGGAAAATATCTAGACAACTAGTACATGGATGCCAGCTGGAAGCCAAATCATTGACCAACAAATACATTGCCATGCTACATCATCACGTAACAGTCAACGTAGCTCAAGGCATGCATTCCACGTGATGAAGCAAAAGCTGAAGGAGCTGAAAGTACATGGTTAACACAAGCCGACTTGATCAAAAAATGCTGAAATGCTAAACATACATGCATCCACGAAGAGCTGCACTTAATCGTCAGATTACATGCATGCTACATTGGAAGCACGTGGATTTTCATATCCAATGCTTTAAGAAAAGATTCCTCATGATATATCTATATATATATATATATATTTGATAAAGAAGGATTATATATGATCTTTGTTTAGGGAGGGAGTTACCAGATTTCGTAAACATGGTCTCCAGGAATTCAGTCGACCCCGACCATCTCCAGCAGCTGAAGGCCTTCGACGAATCCAAAGCTGGTGTCAAAGGAATCGTCGATGCTGGAATCACCCCAGTCCCACCGATCTCCGGCCTGTTTAGAGTATAGGTCAAAGTCAAGGTCAATATCAAGTTAGTAGAAATAGGGACTTATCCTTTACTGTAAGTAAGTCATCTGTGTAAAAACTACCACCTCTGATAATCACTATCAGTTTTCCCTTTTCTCTCTCATTCTTCTTCTTCTTCATTCTCAGTAGCCCCCATAGCTTTTCTTTCTAGATTTTTTAGCTTTCATCAACCTTACCATAAATTTCAACATGGTATCAAAGCTCATGGTGGCCTAACCTGTGCTCATCTCATTTCTTTCCGCTGCAATCTTCCCCTTTGTTTAATAATTAATTACCAACAGAAATTCCCAAATTACTAGATCAAGAACCCTAGAACTTGCATCTTCTTCATCTTTTCTGTACAATTACCGGTCAAATACCAAAGATGTGTACAATTACCAACTGAAATCAACAAGAAAATCGAGTCTGTACAATTACCAGCAAGAAATTCAAGGTCTGATCTGTGTTCGTAGATGTACTTCTTCAATTTCGAGTTCGTAGCAAGCTTTTTATCAAGCAATTGCTTCTCAAGATCTGGTCTTTTGGCTCATATAGTAGTCACAAGCTGAGTAGCTGCTCATCTTCAAAGTTTCAGAAAAATTGTTCATCTTTAAGATCTAGATATTTGTGCATCCTCAAGATCTGATATGGCGACCTTGAGCCAACATTTTAATGCAGTCTCTGTTCGTCTTGATGATACAAATTACCCCACTTGGCATTTTCTGAGGCTGCACTACCTTCGTGGTCTTGGATTGCTCAAGTTTGTAAATGGTTCTTATCCTTGCCCTCCCCTGTTTCAGAGGACCGATCATGATTCTCTCTTTGTTGATAACACTGAAGCTTATGAAAAGTGGCTGCAACAGAATAGTTATGTGAATTGTTTGATTATAACTTTGCTTTTTGCTGATGCACTTATTCTGGTTGTTGGATGTCAGACATCGATGGAGGTATGGCTCACCCTTAAACAACAATATGCAACTGTTTCTAAGTTCCATATTATGCAGTTGAAATCTAATTTGCAAGCAATTCGGAAAGGATCAGATTCCATAGATAAATATTTGTTGCGGTTTAAACATGTCAGAAATCAGTTAGCTGCTATTGGGTTAGGATATCAGATGAGGATATCAAACCATTGATTTTAGTTGGCCTTCCTAGTGAAGAAGCTCATACAAGGCAAATTATCAGAAGCAAGAATTCTGTAACTATGGAAGAAGTCAAGTATTTGTTGCTCTCTGCTGAGTTTGAGTTGGAAGTTGAACACAAGGCACACCATTTATCTCCCTTTACTGCTGTGATTGCACATAATGGTGTATCAAATCCAGGACATCAAAACATGCAGTATGGCTTACCTAATCGTATTGCAAAAGCTCATGAATTGCTTTCATCACAATACCTTAGTAATTGTGTTGTATTTGCTCCTATGCATCATAGTGTTAATATGGTTACTGGAGTGTCAAGTGTGCCTCACTACAATACATCACCTACTGTCTCCACTACACACTTTGGTGCTCCTTTAACTCCTAATCCTAGATATGTGTTGAATAATGGTATTGGTAATGATATCCTTGCTGGAACTTTTTCCCAAACACCCCAAGTGGCCAAGAAACAAACCGCTCTCTGTGATGTCATGAACCAAAGCAATGGGTCTCAAATTGGTTCACGGAGCTCTACTTCCTTGTCAAAGCCTATGGTGCCATGTACAACAAAAGTTGTGAAGATGATAAAGGAAACATTGATCTATTCTCAAAAGTAATCATGGCCTCTCAGGGAATGTTTTTCCGGCATCACTGAGTTCGAAATCAAGCATCTTGGTTCCTTTTAGTGATATGTCAGTTTCAGGAACTGTTGAGTCTATTGAAATAGTTATCACTAACCATTCTCCCAGCAATAGAGGTACTGTTTTTTCTGCTCCTAATAGCATAATACACGCTCTCAGAAGCAAGGATGTCTCTCCAAGCAGGTGTATTAGTGGTTCAGTTTTTTTGGATGAGACCTCTTTGAAGAGTTCAGAATTTGAATATACTGACAACGAGAAGAACAGTCTCTACATTACAAACATCCACAAATAGAAGGAATTATTCGGAAGAGAAATATACTCCTTGACACTTCGTTGAAACACGGCACTTGGCAGCTTCCCTGTATACCTCCTGACAAACCTCTACTGAACTGTAGGCAGGCTTGTCGGTCTATGGAGCTTTGGCAATCACCTCTCCTCATTTCTCCTGGTTGAAACTATTATCAAAGGACTCTGCTGCAACCTAGTACTTGGTAATCCAAGTACTAGTTTGAGGGGGATGTTAAGAGTATAGGTTAAAGTCAAGGTCAATATCAAGTTAGTATAAATAGGGACTTATCGTTTACTATAAGTAAGTCATCTGTGTAAAAACTACCTTTGATAATCAATATCAGTTTTCCCTTTTCTCTCTCGTTCTTCTTCTTCTTCATTCTCAGTAGCCCCCAGCTTTTCTTTCTAGATTTTTTAGCTTTCATCAACCTTACCATAAATTTCAACACAGCCAACCAACCTAAGATCGTTTCACTATCCCAGTGGTCGACCTTGCTGACAATGCCGACAGTCATGCTGAGGGATCAATGGAGTCTGGAAGGCCACAGAGAGTGTTGGATTCTTTCAATTGGTGAACCATGGTTCATGGGATACCCAAGAGAGTGTTGGAGGAGATATTGGGTTTCACGAGCTGCCGAGGGAGGTAAAGGCTGAGTATTACAGTAGGGATCCGATGAGGAAAGTTAGGTTCTTTAGTAGATTTAATCTGTTTGAGTTATCTAATTGGGGAGACTGTTTGTTGACATGGCTCTAGAGCCTCTTGATCCTCAAGAATTGCCTATGGTTTGCAGGTATGTATTGTTAAGATGGTGCCTAATGCTAAGCTTAATGATGATAAGTCTAAAGCAAAAGCGAAAGCTGAGGATAGTCCTATCACATCACCTACAACTAAAGATAAGCCAAATAATGAAGCTAGTGGTCAACCACCACAGATGGTCGAGTTGGTAAGAGCCTCCAGGTGTGGAACCCCCACACCCGGGTTCGAATCCTGCCGACGCTTATTAGAGTTAAATCCCAATATATTCTTGGTGGCCAGGGGGGAGGAAGTGTTCTGACAAGATCCCCCGAGCACGGATTAGTCTCTGGGCCTAGGAATCTTTTGAGGACACCGTGTGATTGACAAATCAAACAAATGAAGCTAGTGGTCATGCAAATACAAGTGTGACTAATATGAGTTCTACTGAGACTAAGCTGCATGAGAAGAATCCATATTAATTAGTTTGTTATTTCTGTTTACTTACCTAGTATAAATTACTAGCGTATGTTTCTTTTCGATTAGTTGAGATCATTTTGTAAAAATTACTCGGTATCAAATATCATTTTCTTCTCTCTTTTCTCTCTGTGAGCTTCGTCTTCCTCAGGTTAGGGTTTTATCTTTTTGCCATTGTTTCTTAGCTTCAAGCTTATATGATAATATACATGAATTTTAGCATGGTATCAGAGCCTATGGCGGCCTAATGATTGCTGATTCACTCTTCTTCCGCTGCAATTTCATTCTTCAAAACCCTAGATTGATTCAAATTTGTACAATTACCAAATCAAATACCAAACACATGTACAATTATGAAGCAAAATCATTGACCAAAGCACGATTTCAAGTAGATCTATAGCTGTTCCTTATCAATTTCTGAGTTCCTCTTCCTACGAATTTTCGCTTGAAGATTCAGTCTTTTGGATCATATAATCGACCAAAGAGATCGAGGTCGAAGTCTTTGGAAATTCACAAAGTATTCTAAAAACCTAGTGAAACTTTGAATGATAGTTGAGACATCTTCATGCGTTCACCAAGGCTTCTTCACGTTTAGCACTTCTCATGTGGTTTTATAAAGGGCCGGATGTCTTATTGTTGGTCACATCCTTCATTCTAACCACACTTCTTTTGAAAATACTACTTGTGAAATAGGACAAAGACCAAATTCATAGTATATGGACCTTCATTTCAAAACAAACTTCTTATTCACAATGAGGGGACTAAATCCAAAAATATTTTTCCTTTTTTTTTTTTTTTGTTCTTCTTTCTTGGACTAATCTTACCCCCACACTTGTTCTTCTCTATCATCTTCATGTATGTTGTATGTCTCAAAATTAAAGCTCCACTAAGTCATTAGAACAACGAGTAGAGATATAATTAACTATACTAAGTGTACATACATGTGCATTTGCAAGCATAATTAGCTATAATGAGCCACGCTCATTGTACCGCCAAGGGTACCAACGCCCACCATATAAGTGACTGGCGTAAAGACAGCTAGCCAGGTTACCGCCTGAGCCCCGGAGCAACCCCAAAGCACCGCAGACGCGCCGCCACGCGCCGTGTCAAGTTAGCATCAGAAGCTACTGAAACTGGGAACTGAAGCACATCAGTCCCACATCGAAAACAAGGAGAAGATCATCCTCTTCCTCACCTATAAAAGGTCCTCTCCTCTCTCCTCATTTATTACGCATTCAATACTTGCTTACTGTTACTTTGTCAACATAAATACATCGACTAACTTAGGCATCGGAGAGCTGAAGACCGCCCAGCGCGGTCTCCCTCTGACGCCCCTTTTTTCTCCAGCGCCCTTTGTGTCCCAGCAGCGGTCCTCGTCACCCGCACCGGCGGCTCACCCCTGGACTCGGTGGCAGTCTCCGTCGGCTGCACCGTCTTCTTTTGAGGACCGCGCCGGGTGGTAGGCATCCGCTCCCGCGGCCCGGTAGCAACAATCCCCCTATCCCCGCCGCCCGCTTGAGTATCCGCCTGTACTACCGGCAGACCATCCTCACCCAGATGGGAGTGGTGCGGCATCGGCAGCTCCACCGCAACCTCGGACTGGCTCAGCACCAGCGTCTCCGGGTTCACCACCGTCTGCTGGGCCGCCAGCCCCTCGGCATACATAGCCTCCAGAAAATTTTCTATCTCGGCACGATCCATTGCTTTTTCGAAAGCGTAGCGACTAGATTTGTTACCGGGCGGGGTTTCTGCAAAGAAAAACACAAACACCCGTCAGTCCGGATCACTTACAAAAAAAAAAAAAGAGAGGTGTGGCGGAAATGTTCTCACCAATAGAACGAGTTAGCCGCAGGTCGACCAGCAATTCCCAACCGGTCAGAAGACGGAAGTCAAGCAAATTGCGGTTCCGCCAGCAGCCACGGATCCTCGCCACGCGACACTCCTCTTCGCGCGTCAAAATGTACCTCAGTCCCGCTGCACAAACACAATAGTCATTAACAAAAAGCGCAGGTTTGCAAAAGTTTGAACCCGCCAGTTATTTTTAGCGGAAACCAGTTGCCAACCTCGGATGGGCTGGAATTCCGACTTAGTCTTAAACGTCGGCCCCTCCACATTCGACCTGGTGTGGTATTCCCAGCCATCTGTGGCGACGCAGAAGGTCCCCCGCCAGTAGGACATTGAGTCCCTTAGATTCTCAATCAACTTGGGTGCTCCCTGGCGGCGGCTCAGGTTCACACACCCTCTGCAACCTCGGCGCTTCACATACACTAGCTCGTAGAAATGAAGCACTTCCGCCACGGTAGGCCCCTCGCACCCCGACAAGCGCCACAAGGAGTTCATCGCCAACATCAACCGCCACATGTTGGGACAGATCTGACCAAAGGCAAGGCCAAACTCGCACACAAGAATTTAGAGATTGGGCACCAGCGGGAATGTCACTCCTTGGCGGAATATGGCCTCGTGCACGGCAGCACATCCCGCTGAGAGCATCGAGGCCTTCTCATCCGCTGTCGGCGGGCGCAGCTTCACCGAGCCCGGCAACCGGAACGTCCGCTTCATCCGGTTAACAGCGGCGGCATCCATCCGCCCACCTGCCTCGTCGACGGCGGTGCCGTCTGAGAGGTACCACGCCGACTCGACATTTTGGCCCGGCACTTCCCCTTCGCCAGCGGAGCCGCTAGCAGCACTATTGCTCGCCAAACGCTCGTCGCGCCCAGCAACCTCACCCGCCCTAGAGCTCTCTGGACGCGAACCACGATCCATAGCTACTTCCCAGGGGATGGTCTGAAGTGGCTCAACTTCAAGCGGTTCTGGCAGTGAGGTTCCTGCATGGGCAGACGGACGCAACGAGTCAATAAAAGTCATATCCGCCACGCTGAACGACACGTCAGACCCGGAATCCTCACTGCTCGAAATCTCTATGACGTTGGCCATCCCAAACCCTAAAACCCACATCAGTCAACACAAATACAGATCTAACCTACTCTCACATCAGATATAGCCAAAGATGTCAAGAACAATTACCCACAAAAATACCAAAACAAAAACAACCACACACTCAACCCAGATTGGACCGTCTAGCAAAACCCAAAACCCCAACTTTCTGTCAAACACCGTAACCTCCCTCAAATCTCTCCCTACACCCTCTGAGAATAACACAGAAGCAATATCATACCATTAACAGAAATACCAAAACCCAGAAACCACCATTGCAGATTCAATGAAACAGGAAAAGGATCCGAAATACCAACCTCACGTCGAAGACTTTGGAGTGCAGCTCGTCTTCACTGACAGATTTCGTCCTCTCCAGTCCGACTACTCCACGCAAACCCGGGGATCTCCTTCGCAATTCGCAGACGAACAAGGCTCGAAGGAGGCAACTCAGATTTGAAGATTTTCCAGAAGTGTCGAAACTCGCTCAGTTCCCCCCTTTTTATGTCAACATCAAGTAATCCTGAGCCGTCCGCTACAAAACGACATCACGTAGCAACCGTACACGTGTCCCACGTCTTCACTAACTCCCTGGATTAGCCGAGGCGTCGCCTCGGTTACGAAATCCATCATTACTCACATTAATGACGAGAAGACGGCTAGGCTTAGCAGACAAACCTCCACACGCTAACCCTCTAGGAGTTGGCCACGTGTCAACCGTCGTCTTCTTCAGCTTCCAAGGGAAGTCACCACTTGAGAAGAAACCCCAAGTGACGGAGTCTCCGCTGAGCGGAACTCCGCCAGCGGACCTTCACTTGCCATTCTCCAAGTGACGGAGTCTCCGCTGAGCGAAACCCCGCCAGCGGACCTTCACTTGCCATTCTCCAAGTGATGGAGTCTCCGCTGAGCGAAACCCCGCCAGCGGACCTTCACTTGCCGTTCTCCAAGTGACGGAGTCTCCGCTGAGCGAAACCCCGCCAGCGGACCTTCACTTGCCGTTCTCCAAGTGACGGAGTCTCCGCTGAGCGAAACCCCGCCAGCGGACCTTCACTTGCCGTTCTCCAAGTGACGGAGTCTCCGCTGAGCGAAACCCCGCCAGCGGACCTTCACTTGCCGTTCTCCAAGTGACGGAGTCTCCGCTGAGCGAAACCCCGCCAGCGGACCTTCACTTGCCGTTCTCTAAGTGACGGAGTCTCCGCTGAGCGAAACCCCGCCAGCGGACCTTCACTTGCCATTCTCCAAGTGACGGAGTCTCCGCTGAGCGAAACCCCGCCAGAGGATTTTCTCACTTGTCATCTCAGGTGACAGTCCACTGAGCGACACCCCGCCAGCGGAACTTTTCTTGTCACCATCGAAGTCTCCACCGGAACTTCCTTCGTCATTCGGTAAACGGGGCGTCCTCCGCTACACAGCACACCGCTAGCGGACCCCCTTTCTCATCTGACAAGCTGCGTACTTTATTCAGCGCAACACCGCTCAATAAAATACCACCAAGCACGTCTACTTGACGCTGCTTCCTGCTACATCTAGCAGGGGGACTTCCGCCAGCGGCGGATCCCGAGGCCACGCCTCTCTGACAACGCCGCCACGCGGAGTTACGGTCAGAATGTCCCTACGGGACACGGGGACTAGTCAACAGTCTACGACAGCCCTGATCAGGTACGTTGACCCCCGTCACTTGGGTGCTAAGATTGGGCTCGCAACCCAACACCCTCTGCTCCGTGCAGCGCTGCTCCATGCAGCTCCCCCTCAACAAACAATAATAACGACCATCCGGAGGTCCATCTTAGCCGGGGAGTGGGGGACTCCCTGGGGGCCTAGCAGGGGCCCACCCGAAAGGGCACAAAGAGTTTGCTCAGTAAATCCATGGTTGACGACGCACTGACGCTAATTATGCTTCTGCAAAGTCTAGCGGGAGAAACGATTCAAACCGCCGATCAACTCCCCAACCAAGATTGCCCTCCTTGACTGGGGATTTGGGGGACTTGTACATACATGTGCATTTGCAAGCATAATTAGCTATAATGAGCCACACTCATTGTACCGCCAGGGGTACCAACGCCCACCATATAAGTGACTGGCGTAAAGACAGCTAGCCAGGTTACCGCCTGAGCCCCGGAGCAACCCCAAAGCACCGCAGACGCGCCGCCACGAGCCGTGTCAAGTTAGCATCAGAAGCTACTGAAACTGGGAACTGAAGCACATCAGTCCCACATCGAAAACAAGGAGAAGATCATCCTCTTCCTCACCTATAAAAGGTCCTCTCCTCTCTCCTCATTTATTACGCATTCAATACTTGCTTACTGTTACTTTGTCAACATAAATACATCGACTAACTTAGGCATCGGAGAGCTGAAGACCGCCCAGCGCGGTCTCCCTCTGACGCCCCTTTGTATTTCACTTGACAGGTAACGGGAACTACAACAACACAAGTATCGATCCGCCCATCGGATCAGCGTTAGCTAAAGTCCTGCTACCGCTAGACTTTTAGACATTAACACTAAGATTAAGGGTTACAAATATTGATGGTGATGAAAGAAATAGTTTTTAATGTAGGCTCAAAAAGGTTAAACTAGGAGGGTGCCCAACTTTTGTACACAAATGGGGACACAGACTATTTTTGGCTTTGGTGGAAGTTCCTAGGTGCCTTTATCCTACCCGCACTACTACAAATATGGGCTACTAAGACATGCAATAAGGACACAATTTTATTGAAGTGTCCTAATAACCTTAAGAGGACAAGCTAAAGAAAACAGGAGCAGCCCCGCTCTTTTTTTTTTTCTCCAAAAGTTAAAATCCTCAATTTTTGTTTTCTCACACATTTTAGTTGACCACTCTCTCATTCTCTCTCATCTACATCTCTTCCTCGTCGAATGAACCAAACCAAATTGGAGCTCAGACTCTTTATCTTTGAGGAAAACAAATTCACTCACCACGGATGGGTGATTCTCTCTCCATCTCGATCTGTCTCTCGCCTTTTCTTCTGGCCAGATCTGTATGCTTTGGTTCAATGAACATAGCTTCCTTTAACTCCCCATGTAAGAAAGCACTTTTAACATCCAGTTGAAACACCAACCAATCCTTTTGAGCAGCCAAAGCCAAGACCATTCGAATCTTATCCCACCGTGCCACTGGAGCAAACACCTCGTTATAGTCTATCCCATGTTTCTGAGCATAACCTTTCGCGACCAAGCGAGCTTTGCATTTATCGATCTCCCCACTTTCATTTAGCTTAGTTTTACACACGCACTTAACCCCAATCTTCTTTGCTCCAACCGGCAGATTTACCAACTCCCAAGTTTCATTTTTCATAATGGCTTCTATCTCCAAATCCATCGCATTCCTCCACTTCTCACTCTTTGCAGCCTCTTCATACCAGGTTGGGTCTTCTTGTGAAACAAACAAAGCAAGATTCTGCATATCTTCCTCTTCAGAGAAACCTTCCCCGCTCACGTAATCTTGCATCCATACGGGTGCTTTTCTAGCTCTCTCTTCAGGTGAACTCGAAGAACTATCTTCAGATGAACTTTGTCCGCTACCTTCATTCAAGTCGATCTGAGCAGGTGATTCATCTTGGTTACCCTTTTCTTCTGTACCTTCTTCGTTCTCATCAAAGCCACTGAACTCATGCTCACCATCTCCCTAATCAAGTACATCGAGCTTCACCTCTTCTTCACTCCTCCCCCAGTTCTAGCTCTCATTTTCTTCAAAAACCACATCTCTGCTGGTTACAATTTTCTTGGCAATGGGATCGAAAAGCCTGTAAGCTTTAGACTCATCACTGTATCCGAGAAGCACACATTTATAACTCTTGTTGACCAGCTTTGATCTCTTATTATCTGGTATGTGAACATGGCCGATGCAACCAAAAAGGTGGAAGTAATCCACAGTTGGCTTGATTCCACTCCAACACTCTTCTAGGGTCTTATCTTTCACCACTACAGTAGGGCTCCAGTTTAATACATATACTGTCCACCGAACCGCTTCTGGTCAGAATATCTTGGGCATTTGCTTCTCTGTAAGTAAGCATGGAACCATATTCATGATTGTTCGATTCTTACGTTCTGCAACCCCGTTTTGCTGAGGGGTGTACGCTGCCGTAAGCTGCCTTTTAATGCCATGAGCCTTACGAAAATTATTAAACTCATACGAGGTGAATTCACCACCTCGGTCAGTTCTTAAACAACATATTCTACTCCCTACTTCCTTCTCAACAAGACTTTTAAAATTCTTGAAAGATGTAAATGCTTCACTCTTTTCAGTCAGATAGTAGACCTAATTCTTCCTACTATAGTCATCGATAAAGCTCAATATGTACCTCTTGTTGCTGTTCGACATTGGTGTGATGGTGCCGCAAATATCGGCATGTATCAATTGCAGCCTTTGTGAGGCTCTCCACTGACTTTTCCTTGGCATAGCCTCTCGATGTTGCTTTCCGATGTTACATATAGTACACACCTTCTTCACAGCTTTCAGTTTTGGCAGCCCTTTTACAAGTTGCTTGTATTGCAAGGTTCTAAGGCTCTTGTTGTTCAGATGACCATATCTTCGATGCCAGAGATCAGTGGTGTCTTCAGCTGTGGCTTGGAGACAGTTTGATGTTTGTGGTTTTACAAAGGCAAGCAATACAAACATTCTGTTCGCTGTCATCTGAGTGTGAATTATGAGACCTTTTTCTAGGATGATAGATCTTGCATGCTCCCTCCTGAATCAGAATGGCCAGCCCCTTCTCTTGTAGTTGACCAATGCTTAACAAATTATTTGTGAGCTCAGGAATGTAAAACACATCAGTCACTACCTGCGTTACTCCTTCGACTTCTAGCTTGATGTTTCCCTTTCCCATTACCGGTATTCTTGAATTGTTCCCCAGCTTCACTGAATGCCTAAATTGCTCATCAAAATCCACAAACCACTGCTTATTTCCTGACATGTGGTTTGAGCACCCTGAGTCAAGAAACCAGACTCCTTCCCTTTTTCCATCGTTAAGTTCAAACATGAGCCATCAAAAGAAGCTCCTCTTCTTCATCCAACTCCACATGGTTTGCAGCCTTCTCCCAACTAGGGCATTAGTATTGAAAATGCCCTAGCTTGTGGCATTTATAGCACTCAACCACTGCTTTGTTAAAAACTGCCTCCCTCAGCCTCGTTCTCTACCTTTGAATGCTGCACGTCCCCTTCCTCTACCACCAACTTTATCTTCAAAAGAAACCTTCAATGCTTGTTCTTCGCTGCCACGTTCATGCCCTTTCATCCTTTGTTCATGCACTAGGAGACTACCTTGCAGCTCGTCAATTATGAGTCGATCCAAATCATTCGACTCTTCCACAGAACAGACAACATAATCCCATTTGGAGGTCATAGACCTAAGTATCTTCTCAATAATGACAACTTGAGTCAAGGTCTCACCATGCATCTTCATCTTATTGGCTATAGTGAGAGTGCGTGCAAAGTATGCATCTACCCCTTCTCCTTCCTTCATCTGCAGAATCTCAAATTCTCTCCTCAAAGCTTGCAACTGAGCTCTCCTCACTTTCGTAGAGCCCTGATATTTCTGCTTCATAGAATCCCATATGGCTTTGGTCGTCCCTTTGTCTAGTATGGTCTCCATAATTTCTCTGTCAATTGCCTGAAAGAGAAAATTCTTGATCTTCAGATCCTTAAGCTTTGCCTCTTCTAAAGCTTTGCGTTGTACCTCGGTTGCAGCAGTTGCACCTCCACGAAGTAACACCGGAAGCCCCTCATCTACTAGATTCCTATATTATTTCGATCTCAGGAAATTCTCCACCAACATAGACCAATGGTCATACTGACCATCAAATCTAGGTATGGTGGCCTAAAGATACTTCTCTTGAGATGTCGACATCTCAAAACCTTACCCCGAGTCACTTTCACTCAATCTCGAGGTTTTCTCTAACTCTCTTTACTCACGCTTGATCAGGCCCCTAATTGGAGCTCTGATACCAAATTATAAGAACAACTAGACTCTAAGCAAAAGTGACTTGGCTTAAAAAGCCATTACAAATAGCAAAAACACGAAAACGCAGCCCACGTCTTTTACAAGCCCTAAGATCGTGGTAATTAGCTAAGGAAATAGTCAAGTACTAACAAACAAAATGAGCTCCTAAACAATAGGAATTATTGACTAACTTGGAATGGAAGAAATCTACCAAACCATAAACTCTAACAACCAGACATTTAAAACTTTTAAATGTCTCCAACATAGAAATGCCCTATTTCTCTCAAACCCTCGTTTTCTCACACAACCCCTCTTTCCCTTTCTCACCGATCTCAACGTCACCCACCAAATTGAGTTTCGAAGAACTTGGTGGCCACTGGGTTGACCTGGATTCAGGGATTATTCGCTTTGGGTATCTCAATTTAGTCTGGTGTCTTGTCGAACTTGATTCAACTCGATGCTTCAAATTCAATAGTCGGGTTTCTCGTCGCCAATTTGGTTATGGTCTTGAGAATCTTTTCCTTCTATAAACTTGCAATGTTGCATGTGGTTGTTGAAATTTGGGTATGTGTAGTCAGCAATCACATTCTTAGTTTACAGCAATTTTCACAATTAAGTATTGTGCATTATTTGAGGTTTTGGTTTTAGAAGTCTTCTGATTTTATGAGCTGTAAGTTTATGGTTGTGTTACAGTAAAGTTGACAAGGTCGTTTTCAGTACTTATGTTCTATGTTAATATGACAGGTTGTTTTTAGCTAGCAACTCTTTTAAGTGAGAACATGAGAAAGTTGTCTCATATATGGGCACCTCAGATATATAAAAGACTGCTTAGCTCCGATAAGAGAGACAGGGATATGTCAAAAAGGTGTCTACTGAAGATTAGATCCACAATCATACCTCCTCCAATAGATCTCTCCAAGGTACTCGCTTCTCTATTCTCTCTTCTTTTTTATTGATCTTTGTCTTCTAGTCCAGGTGGTTAACCTCTATCATGAAAATGTTGACATAAGTTAGGATTTGGACAAATTAAACATTTGATTGCTAGCTATGGGTAAAGTCATGTTCTAAAGTTTACAAACACATATAGGACAAGAGATAAGGGTCTTGACTGGATGACAAGGTTAAGATTAAGAGTGGCTATATGAAATTGCATTATACATGGATTATGCTGTTGTATGCAACATGTATTATATGTATATATATACACATATAAATTTCCTTTTTGTATTCTTATCTTCCAAAACCAGGTACTTGTCAAAGATTTAAAGACAAAGTTGTTCACTGGGATGCACGATATGCTAACCAGTGGTATGAAGGTTCAAACTATTCAAGCATGGGGATGGTATATCCACTTAGTAGGGTCTCATGCCTTGAAGAACAGATATATTTAATTAATGATATGCTGAAAATTCTTGAGAAAACATTTTTAGATAACGATTCACAAGTTCATATTGCTTCCCAGGTATTTATAAAGAGTTCATGCGGTGTTGTTTTAAACAAGGAAATATTTCTATTTATATGATATAACTTTTGTCATACTCCTTTGAAGCATACAAATTTTTCAAAGTTATTTATAACTTACAACAGTTCTAAATCAATTTCTGTAATATGAATTCTGTTAATTAATCTCGGTTTCTATTAATTAATCAATTTTTGTAATATGAATTCTGTTAATTAATCTCAATTCTAAATCAAAACTTAAAATCAACTTGTTAACTATTAAGTATTGAGTGGGTTTGTATACATGTGAGTTGATTGGGCACCCAAGTTATCAATCTGTCTCTGTTTTAAATTAGGCAATATTTTCATTTATATGATATCACTTTTTTAATAGTTAACAACTACACAGCGGAAGACTACCAAGTGTGAAACCGCACAACGGATTCCCAACCTTTTGCAGCAATAACAGAGAAGTTTCAACCACGTTCACCCTAACCTACAGGATAAACTCCTACATCATTGAATAGTGCACCGGATTGCAACAACAAACCCAGTAAGTTTTTTAAGCTCGTGTGAGTAAACTCAAAACAAACGTAACCGAAAGCATGCTTAAGTTATCTCAACCTAGCTAACAAAACCATATGCATAACTCACATCAACATCAACACTTTCACATCCTTCAATCACAAGACTAAGTAAGCCAACTAGTGACTCACTCACATGCTTTGACTCTCAACTTAGCATTAGGTTACACAAACCTCAATCACCATCGTACACTTTAAATTATTTTGAAAAAAAAAATGCAACCAATATCGCACAATAAATCACATTTCTTTTCTCTCCACATAGACCATTCGTCACCACTGTGACCTTTTAAATCATTTGAAATCTCAACAACAACTTCATGAAGAAAGTAAAGCACTCATAATTAAATCAAGTAACTAGTAATCGCTGCATAGAAATTAGTTCAGGAGATCACATTAAAAGCATATCAATCAAATCATAGTAATCACTGGATAAAGTTTAGTTCATGAGATTTCATTAAAATCAATCAATTCAAACCAATGATTGAAATATCAGTAAAAGTAAATGGGAATTGGTTTACTCATTTCATTTCATAGTCCCTTTATATAGGGATAGAATTACAACGAAAATATCAATTACAATAATGATAATAAATGTTGATTGAGCTGTGATTGCAATTCCTTGATTCTCTCTTCGTCAGTTACTTTAAGCAAGGCACATAATGTGTTTTTCCTTTAACAATATTGAAATTATCGCTGGAAATTTCAGCGATAATTTTGTTTTTTTTATGTGACAATATTTTTGGGGCATTCCAATTAAAATTCATTAGAAATTTTCGATATTTCTCGAAATATCTGGAAATCTTCGATAGGGGTGTGCAAAACATGGTACAAATAGGCCAAACCGGCCAAAACCGACCGATAAATATGGTTTGGTTAATGTTTTTTAATTTTAAAAATTGAAAATCGGTTCAATACCGAACCAAACCATTTATGAACTGAATTGGTTTAGTTTCTCTTGTACTTAAACCGCGGAACCCGAACCAACCGGTATGTTTGAAACATAAGAGAAAAAGTTTATATATATATATATACACACACACACACATAATAAATATATATTCATTTGTCCCATTTGTTCTAAGTAAGTTTTAAATCTTCAATTATAACTTTATTCTTAAATGATATACTATCATATTGAATTCAAGACTCAAAGGCCTAAAACCTTAGTATATAATTGCTACAATTTTTTTTATCCTTTCATATCACATCTCTGATCTCTCAATCTCTTATTCTTTGACCTTTAATACTATCATATTAAGCTAGTATTGATGGTTAAGTCGTTAAATAAGTGAATCACTATGAATCTAATTTAGGTTTTAGTTTTGGACTATATGTTTTGGATTTTAATTATTGAATTTTAAATTTAGATAATTTAATTCATAAATATCATGTTAATATTATATAGGTGAAAACCGCCTAACCGACCAAACCATACCATCTTGGGAAAATTCTCATACACCCCAAATCTAGCAATATACTCCCCATACTCCCCAACAACTTATTTTTATTCCCACTCACACAAAACTTTCCACTTTTTCTCCCTACTTTTCAAAACCACTCACTATTCATCCCACTACTACCCCTCTCATCATCTTTCTCTTTCTTATCACATCTTTATTATTTTTTTTATAAAGCGTGGTGGGCCCATCTTGAAGTTATTTGTCTAGACTATATTTGCAGCTATAATTCATCCTCTATATTCAAAGGTAAGCAGTTAAATTTACTATTCATAATTTCAATCGTTGATAGACTTGAGTTAGTTGCTATTTGTAACAATACTAGCAAAGAATTGAAAAAAGAAAGAGAAAAGCTGAGAAAGTTGAAAAACTTTAGAGATAATCTTAGCAGAGAAACTCCCAACTACTGGGATATCATCTATAGATTGCAAACAAGAATCTATAAAATTGAACAAGATATTGAAGATATCTTATATACTCTTCAAGAGGAACAAAAACCTCTTGATTATTTGAGCATTGGTTAGATCCGCATGTAAAATAGCACAAAAGGGGAATCCCCAATGGGGACAATGTCTGATTTAATATTAGAGAAGTTGAATTCTCTACTAAAATCCTCTGCTGAGAAACATCAGATCCTCCTGAAAGAATTATCTAGATGTCAAGATCATCTAGAAAAATTACCTGCTATAATCTACCAATTAGAAAAATTGGAAAACAAAATAGATTATATCAAGGAACTTCCAAAAACGGAAGAAGAAAAGCTAACAAATGTTAGTAGAAAAATCATTGAACAGCAAAAAACACTGGATTCTATGAAAAATATACTGAAGGACAAGAAAGTGCTTACAGTAAAAACAAAGAAAGCTAATGGATTTAAACCATTAGAAAAACCAGATAAGAATCTTGTTCCTAAGATGATTTTTCTGGAACCATCTACTAGTCATACTAGTATTCGGTATGAAAACCCGAAAGAAACAAGAGATGTCCAAATGATGAGCATCTTCGGGAAAAAGAAAGGAGTACAACTCCTAAATGCTGAAGAGTTTGAATATAATGAAATCGAACATGAGGTAAAAAACTCCTCAATTCCAAAGTTAGATTTCAAACAAATCTATAAAAGGGGAACGTTTGATCTGATGGATAGTCATCACTTCAAATTACTTGAATTTACAACCCCCTTTACAACAGGAGAAACCGATCTGCTGATGATCACTCCTGCAGAAGTTGCCCGAGCAAGAACAAAAAATTATCAATTTATGCATATTGGAGCAGTCAAGTAGGCATAAAACTTCTTGCCCGAGAAGGCATAAACTGTTCAATTCTATGTGTCCTCCAAGACAATAGATTAACAGATTTTCAAGCTAGTCTGTTGAGAACCCTTGAGGCATCTCTATGCAATCAAGTGGCATACTTCAACTGCTTCCCAAATTTCTCAACCAGCTTGAAAGATGCAGCTCACTATCTAAGACTGAGAGTCAAGACAGATGACATATCAATGAAAAAAGATATGCAAGAACTGGCTATAGTACACAGAATATACTATAAATTGATGAGTACCACGGTAGAACCTAAAACCAGGATATCAAATATCCCAGGTCTTACCACTGGTTTCCTCACTAGCCAGAAGAACCATTCACAATAGATTTACAAGGTTACTTGGAACGAAGTAACTTTTCCTATTGAATGAAAATTATCTGGTCCAAAAAAACCAGCAGAAAATGCCAAAGCGGCAATATATGAAAGCAGAAAGACTGGAGATATCAGTCTAAAATTCGACGATCACAGAAAAAGTGACGTCTGTCCTAAGAATGTTAGGATAAACAACAATCTTCTCAGAAGAAGCTGCAGCACTAGAGAAGCTAGTGTTAGTGGTGCTAAATACTCCGAAGAACCATCAGAATCCATCATTGAAGAAGAATTAGAAGTTGATCTGAATAGACCAGTAAATATGCTTAGAGCACAAAAGCTCTATGATCTCTATAATGAAGCAAAATACTGCGAAGATCCTGAATGATTAGAAAAACTAATCGAAGAAATGAAAAATTTCAAACCAGGAAAGGAAAGAAAACTCCTTCCCTATCAGGATATTGAAATGGAAGAAGGAAAAAGCTCCAAAACTTCCATCATTAGAGAAAAGGGAAAAGTAAAACTCCCTACACAGAAAGCCCTTACGGGCAGAAATGGAGAAAGAAATTCTCAAATATTTGTCCCAGAGTACCAATTTCCTCTCATGGTATCTGGCTAAATCTAGACAAAGCTCTAGACATGAAAAAAAACTCTTGACCAATGGGTTGATAGCCTGATGATGGCTTCTGCTCTAACCCTTGGAAAATTTGAAGCACCAGATCTTCAAGTATACTATGAAACTACTCTCACTGGAGTAGCAAAAAAAATATTATTTCTCTTTCAAAGAGACTGCCAGAGGAAGAGACTGGCTTGAAGAAATCAAAAATTCAAAATCTCCGTATGATTTTGCAGTACCCCTGTATGATCAGTTCTGTGGAGATCTCTCAAATCTGATTGAGAAAGCTAAAGAAATGGCCAAATCAAATATCTATGCTCTCAAAATTTGTGACATGAGATATTTTGAAGAATACTTGAATGAATTTCAAGAATATTACTGTACAATTGGTGAACTAGAAAATACTGATCTAGTCAACCTGTTGCACAAGAAACTCCCTAAACCATGGAGAACAGCTGTGAGAGAAAGCATAGCTGAGAAACCAATTGAAAGATTTTTAGTTGGAGGAATTGCCGACAGAATCAGGCAATTACTGAAGGAACAATTCAAAGCCAATCTAAGAGCAAAGATGGCTAAGAAACAACTCAAAGGAGTTGAAAATTTTTGTTATGGAATATTGGATATGCCAACCAAATGGGGATGTCATGAATCCAAGTTCCACAGAAAAATAAAAGAAAAATATTACTCAAAAAAATTCAAAAAGAGTAATAAGAAAAGAGATTGGAAATTTAAGAAAAGTTCCAACTACAAGAAACAACAGGATGAAGATTCTAAAAAGAAATTCTTCAAGAAAAAGAAGAATCACCGAGTCAATCCTCAGAATACTCAACCAGGCAAGAAAGCTTGCAGATGCTGGTTATGTAAAGTTGAAGGGCACTATGCCAATGAATGACCTGAAAAGGGTAAAAGATCTACTAAAGCTCTATTTGAAGAATATGAGCCTATAGTAGAAACAGCAAACATGAAGGGCTACGAAATAGCCTATTCTGATGATGAAGATGACGACAGGTCAGTTTACTCTACCTGATCTGAGGAAGAAGAATCATCTAATTCTGAAATAGATTCTGAAGTAGAGTACTTAGAATCTAGACAGATGAACGTTCTACACGTCAAAAACTGGGAAGAAAGTAAGACGGAAGCAATAACGTCTTCTTATCAGGTGAACCCTGGTGCATTCGTTTGTGACTACCGCTTATGTCACGAAAAGAATGGACTTCCTATGTTCTGTGAAAGGTCTAAAAAGACTTATCACAAAGGATGCTTCATAGCTGAAGCAAGAAGAAAAACCAAGAACGGCCTTGTCAGCCAATTGGTCGAACAAGAGTATGAAGAATATTTCTCTGAGAAAAAAGAGAAAGAATTAGAAACTCAGTTCCAAGAAATTATGGAACCATCTTCCTCAAAAATAAAGAAAGAAAAAATCGAGGAAGAAAAACTCGATGAGACCATTGAACTAGTTGAAACACCAGAAGAATGTAAACCATTCATACCTTAAGAACAAGCTCAAGAAAATGAGCTACAACACTCGAAAGTCATCTCTACTAGTAGATACAGCAACTACATAGAGATTGGACTCAAATTCCCTGATCATAAAAAATATCATCTACATGCATTTGTAGATAATGGATCAGGATTTACAGTTGCAAAGAGATTTGCAATTCCAGAAGAACTCTGGAAAGAAGATAAGAAAAGAATAGCTACTGGTGTTACATTTGATGCAAGCCATCTTACAATGAATAAAGTAACAAAAAATGTTCATATCACCATTGGTGGAGGAACATTTATCATCCATAATGTTTGGCAATCTGAAGGCCAAGGATCAGATTTCTTGTTGGGAAATGATTTTATTCTCCAACAAAGATTCATCCAGGATGAAGAAGCAATAGGCTTCAGAAAAGGAGAACAGGTGTTCTGGGCAGATAGGCTTACTCTGGCCAAAAGTGTAGTAGGTCCAAACTTTACTACACAATATCAGAGATCGCAACAGAATAGTGGTGATCTTACCCCCTACAAACCCAAATTTGAAACCATCCTCCAAATCAAACAACAAGCAGAACTACTTGTTGAAGAATCATCTTCTGAAGATGAAGATGAAGAAACAACTAGCACAGATGAATAAGCTAGTTTCATTCACAAGTATAACCTCAAGCACTTTCAGAATAAGCTTGAGTCCCATAAAATTCCCACTCTTGATAAAATCAAGAAACTACTCGAACAGAACATCGATGTAGACCCTCAGAAGTTTTGGGAAAAAGACCCAGTGGTCTGTGAATTGAGATTACATGATATGAATGTCATCTGTCATGTCAAAGCTATTCCTCAATACAAAGAGGAAGATCAAAAAGAATTCAGAAAAGACATTGAAGATCTCCTGAACAAGAGATTAATTCAACCATCCACTAGCCCTCATCATGCTCCAGCATTCTACGTGAGAAATCATGCAGAAAACCTCATAGGAAAAGCTAGAATGGTGATTGACTACAGAGATCTCAACAAGAAGACTGTCAAAGACGGTTATCAAATTGCTCAAGTAAGAGTACTGATCAACCAGCTCAGAGGAGCTAAAGTCTTTTCAAAATTCGATGCAAAATTTGGTTTTTGGCAAGTCAAGATGCATCCTGAGAGTGTTCCTCTCATTGCATTTGGAACACCACAAGGTCATTACGAATGGTTAGTAATGCCTTTTGGTCTAAAGCAGGCCCCCTCAATTTTCCAAAGAAAGATGGACAACATCTTCAAGCATGTGGCTGAATTCTGCGTCGTCTATATAGATGACATCCTTGTCTTCTCCAAAAACATAGAAGAACACATGAAACACCTCCACGAGATTGTAAAGCTGATAGTTCAGCATGGAATTATCCTAGGTGAAAAGAAAATCTTCTTTATCCTCGATGAAGTTGATTTCTTAGGAATAAATATCAAGAATAGAGTCATAAAACTCCAACCTCATATCCTTGAGAAGATCTGGAAGTTCCCAGATAAAATTCTTGATGCCAAGAGTCTAAAGAGATTCTTAGGAGTCATAAACTATGGGAGAGATTTCATTCCCAAAATCTCAGGACTAACAGCAATGTTATCTCCTTAGACAAGTTCCAAAAGAAAATGGAACTTCACTGCAGATGATGAGAAAATTGTAAAGCAGATAAAAAATCTCTGTAAAAACCTCCCTCCTCTGCAACAACCAGAAGAAGATGATGAAATTATCCTCCAAACATATGTGAGTGATAATTACTGATCCGGTGTTGTTCTGGCAAAAACGCCAGGAACTAACATTGAAAAGATCTGTAAATTTTGTAGTGGCAAGTTCAGCCCTGCAGAACTAAATTATCCCACAGGGGAAACAAAAATTTTGGCTGTCAAGAAAACAATTTTAAATTCTCCAGCTTTTCTTGGAAAACCCTTTATTGTCCGCACCGATTGTGCTAGAGTAAAGAATTTCAACAATTTTAAACTTGATAAAGTTGCTGATAGAGGAAGACTAGCAAATTGGCAATTATTTCTCAACCAATATGATTATAATGTTGAATTAATTGTAGAAAACAAGAACTATCTCCCAGACGCCTTAACCAGAGAACTGGCCATGTTTAACCGAAAAGATGATGATGAAGGTTGTAATCCCAGAATTAGAAGACCTAGGAAAGAACATGAACCTGCTGAGGATCCTAAAGAAAAAATCCTCAAAAGATTCTTGCTAGGTCCTAAAGGACTAGCCACAACTGATCAATCCCAGGGTAAAGGATTGGCTAGCTCGTCTCAAACGGCAGACGGTAAAGGCTCATCAAGACCGTTGACGGCTGCTGCTTTGCCAAAAAACAGACCTACTCCAACTGGAGTTATAAATGTTTTTAATTATGAATTAAGAACCTTTGATGCTCTTGTGTTCAGAACTGGCAGGAGACTAGCTTATCACCAGAAGGCAATCCTGGATAACCTTTTATTTGCTTTTCAAGAAAGGAGCAGTGGTATGATTTTCGCAGCTCTCTTTGCACTAGCTGAAGAAATCTATGAAAATGCGAGACCACAGTTTGAAGAAATTCATACACAGCAGAGTGCTGTTAGAAGTGAAAATATTCACTACTTAGAAGATCCAGAAAGTGCTAGAATTCCTATCATAGCTTTGAAGGAATCAGATTGGTTCGAATTCCATAATTTGATAGGAAAGCATAATTCTGAGGCCTGTATTCCTCCAACTCTCTTCATTATTGCTGGACCTTATGCTGGAAGATACCTAGTCAACATTCAGAGTGAACATCCTCAAGAACACAATCTTTGGCTTGTTGAAAATGGTTTTGTCCATAATCTATGGACTAAAACAAATGATGATCTCAAGGGACTGCCCCCTATAATTGTCAACACAGTCAAAAATATCAGAAAAAATAACTGCATGCTGAGATTGAAGTTCAGATCCACCCCTCCAGAATGGATTCAAAAAACAAACGGTGAAGTTGAATACATCTCTCCGTATCATTATGTAAGAATCATTCAAAGGAGATATCTTCAGCCTGCCTGTGTTGCTTACAATGGCCAGCCAAATTCAAGCATTCCATGGATGAAGGCCATGTCACTAGAGTACATCAAGAAGATCATCTCTGAAGATACCAAGAATACTTTCCTGGCAGCAGGAGAAAAAACAATTATCACTGCTTACAATCATCCTGACATAGTCAGCAGTGACCTCTTCCTATCTCTCACAAGAAAGGAGATAGATTCGACACTGGCATGCTTACAGTCCGTTGAAAAGCTAGAAACAGACAACCACTACAAGATGTATGTTGATACAGATGTCGAAGACAATGCAACAACTGCTCGTATGGCCCAGGCAGATAACGACTCGTTTGTCCTTGGTCACAATTCAGAAACAGATGAGAACATGTGAAGCAGCAGGTGTAGAAAGCACCGAAAGTACTTTTGGATCTTTCCCAAAAGCTACTTTTTCTTTTCCGAAAAGAAAGGTGAAAAACATTTCACCTAAAGGAATCTGCTTTTCCCCGTTTGACCTCTACCAACAGGAGCACTCAGGAAAGCAGAAAATCACGGAGTAATACTGTAGATATAGTTGTTTTGAATTCCAGTTTGGAGTCCGCTCCCTATATAAGGAGCTTTAGGTTTCATTGAAAGGCATTCGAAAAATTGGCTTAGCAGTTCTAGAATCGAAAATTTCCATATCAGTTCTAGAATTAGGCAATTGAGAATAATGATATTCTCTCAAGAAGTAAGAAACCATAGTAGCAGTGTGCTCTTTCCTTCCTGTCTAGTGTGAAGTAGTGTGCTTTTATTACAAGTAAGTATTTGTAATCATTCTTATGGATAGCTAAACAGCTTCTTAGCTGTTTACCTAAGAATGAGGCTCTGAATTTTAGTCTGTAAATTATGTTTGAATAAATAATTTCAGATTGCTCATCCACCTTGTCAATATGTTTTAATTTTTAGTTTGATATTTTAATATGTTTAAAAAAGTTTCTGCATTATCCTTGTACCATTTTTAGGCTTAGACTTTCTTTCCCCTAAGAAAAAATTGGATTTTGCTTAAGATCGAAGCAAGCAGCAATGATTCCGCCTGTTAAAGTAGCCGTTAGGTGAAAATTGGGCATGTTGAAGGCTAGTTTTGTTTTCTTTCAAAAGTAGGAACAGTTTTTTCCAAGGAAAAGCAAAGGTGAAACCTAAAACTCAGCATAGGACATATAAGACACTAGTTTAGAAAATACTACCCCTATAGGTCTTTTCCCCTAAGATTTGTGTAAATGGGTACAATACAAACTTGTTGGTGCAAGTGGGCACAATACATGTGATTATTGGATAAACAGGAATTAACCCTACCATCTTTAATTGGATTGGATTGGGTCTGATTGAGCTTTTTTTTTTATGACCAGTTTTCCAAAATGCCTAATCCGCTCACTTTGGCATAGAGATGGTTTGGAGTCAAAACTGATCCGACCCAATCTGTGTGCAGTCCTAATCATCGATATAATCACGATAATTTGGCGCACCTTCCAGATACTTCCATATTAAGACCAATTTCTCACTTGCCACGTCACTACCACGTGATTGACTTTTAGTTGGAATAAAATTCCTCTCAAAAAAGCCAATTTGCAGCCATCAAGGTTCGGAAGGAGAGAGAGAGAGAGAGAGAGAGAGAGAGAGAGAGAGAGAGAGAGAGATAGGGTTTGGAAGGAGTGAGAGTCATTAGGGTTCGAAAGTCTCAGAGAAAGTGAAAAAAATTTGAAGTGTTGGAGGGAATGAAAGCTTAGTCCCCCCGCGTTTCTAAAATTTTCAACTTTGTCCCTCCGCATTTTTTTCAAAATTTTTGAACAAAAATTTATACATCGGTTAATTTATCAACCGATGTTTATAACCATAATAGAAATCGGATATTTCATAAACCGATGTTAACACCTCTTTTTACATCACGTGCAATTCTGACCGATTTAATAGTGCTGATGTCTATTGACATAATTCTAGTAGTGTTTGTTATTTGGTATGTGTGTTCTTTTCTTAAGAAGTGCAAACAGTAGCCAACAAGAAATTGAGATTGTGAGGCCCCGGAAATTCGTATTTATTTTCCGAGAATTTTCAGGAATTTAAATTGTGGGTATCGGATGGTTTTGTGGCTCGTGGATGGAGCGGAAGTGTTTCGGGCAAATAATTATTCAGGAAGCGTCGTTTTAGGGGGCGCAAGGGTTGACTTTTTATTCGTTGGGATTTTCCGGAAACTTCCTTCATGAAATTTGTAGAGCGCGTCGATACGAGTTTTTGGATATGTGGAACGCGGAAATCGGAGTTTGTATAAGGAAGTTATGGCTATTGGAAGAAGTTTCTATTTTGGTATAAATAGAAGTTTCCCGAGTGGGAAACTTACTATTTTCATTTGGTTTCCTTTTCCGGAAACTCTCTTCTTCTCTCTTCTCTCTCTCGACTCCTTCAGTGTCGAAATATTTCTACTGACCCGACCCGAACCCGGCTGACCTGACCTGGATTTTCAGGCGGATTCCGGCGGTCTCCGACAGTGAAAGTTTCAAGATCAGATCGCTTCCTCCGTCTGGTCGTCCCTATGGTGTCCTCTAGCGGCGATTCACTGCGGTGATAGCGCTAGAAGGCGGCAGAGTCTGGTGTATTCAGACCCGGTCGGAAAACGCAGCTCTGGCGACTTCGTGGCTTCATGCTTCCTTGGTTGAGTTCAGAGAAGGCTCCCTGATCGATCTGTGGTGGTTGTTTGGATCGATTTACGTGGAACTTGGTTCAACTTGGGTTGAACAGTAATCCACGGCTTGCGAGGTAGTTTTCAACCCTTTATGCTTAGTTTTTGACTTCATGCTAGTTATGAAAATTTACAAATATGCTTAGATGAACAACTTTGATGTTGGGAGTTTTGTGAAATATTGAGTTTTGGCTGGCGGAGGTGCGCCACCGTCTGTGATGGCGTTCTGGTGGCTTTCCGGCCATGTAGGGAACTGGTTTTGGTATTATATATGTTCTACTCGTTGATACGAGCTTTTCAATATATAATATGCAAATTTTGGAGTTCGTATGGATTTGTTATGATTTTTACGGTTTCATATTGGTCGATTTATTCGATCCGTGAGGATTCCAGCTTCCGATCAACTTGTGGTTTTGGCATATCGATCGTAGAAGTATTCCGGAGACATTGGGTGGTCTTGGATGTGGTTTCGCCTCGATTGGTGTCACTTTGGAGATTTTAGTTCAAAACAAGGGTTTTAGACTTAAATCATTTGTGGATTGTTGCTAAGTTGAAACCGTATGTGATTAAGTACTTGACGAGGTATCTTTGGACGGTTGTTTTGTGGTATGGCTGCCTTGTTTTGTATTGAAGACGCAGCGGGAGTTTCGAAGTGAGTAATCTCACAAGGTTCATTAATGAACAGAATACCTTTACTGTTTTGAGAGTTATTTAGTTAACTGCAATCTATTGTTGGTATTAGTGGCATTCCTGAGTGAATGACCACGTGTGTGTGTATATATATATATATATATTTACGTGAAATATGTATATTCTTGTGGGTAGAGGGGTGATTTATGCAATAGGGATTGATGGGTTTCATTATATTGCTTGAGGCTTGACTTTTCGGGAGACAACGGGTTAGGAATTGGGAATTCCTATTGTTTGGGAAGTGTCAAGATTTGTGTGGGTTGTTTAATGTTTGATATGATGACCTGGGGAGGTCTGAGGATTCAAGGTTGCTGGGAGTGATCCGTGTGGTGATCTGTCTAACGATCGGGACTTCACGCCTCTGGCTGGGTGAGTAGATACGATCAGTTAAACCTCTAATCCGTTGTTGGTACATCATGGGGGTAGCAGGGAGCTATCTGATACTCATGAGTACGTGTTTTTAAATGAGAGTTTCAGGGATTCTTTCTTTTAAATGTCCTGCAAGGACTTGTGAATCATATTCTATTTGTTAGGTTAACCATAGATATGATTGAGGATGTGGTGATGTGTTGTGTGTCTAGGTTGGACTGATTTGTTGTTGATACATCATGAGGGGTAGCGGGGAGCTATCTGATGCTCATGTGTACGTGTTTTTAAAAGGGAGTTTCGGGGATGCTTTCTTTTAAATGTCCGGGGAGGACTTGTGTATCATATTTAAATTGTCAGAGTTTCAATTAATATGATTCTGTCACGGGGTGACTTGTATTTGTTTCTTTTGGGAAAAGAATGTGCTGTTTTGAGAAAACAGGGTGTGTGTCCCTTTTTACGAGTTGATGGGTTTCCTCGTTGGGTGAGTTGTGCGTGTGTGTTTTGAGTTACTCATACGGGCTTGCAAAAGCTTATCGGGTTTGTTGTGTGGCAACCCGGTGTACCATTCAAACGGTGTAGGGGTTATTTCTGCAGGTCAGGATAATCGTGGCTGATGCTGAGGTAGCGTGCTCGCAGCTTAACGGTAGGAAGCCATTTATGTGACTTTACCGTTATTAAGACTTCCGCTTTTAGTGAGCTCTGAGGAGCATTTACGTTTTATTTTGTTGTGGCAATTTAATTCGTAAGCTGTTGTATTACATAACTCTATGGAGGGAGAGTATATGTTATTATTGTGGGTTTAGGGCATGAATGTGTACTTGGGTTAAAAGGGAAAAGTTTCCAGGTATTTTATATTGATGACTGAACGATCGCGCATATATAAGTATGAGATTATATATCGATTTTTAATGTTGTTAAAAATCAGGGGCGTGACAAAGATTAACTTTGACTATAAAGCATTTTGAATTTGTAATCTTATTGACAAGTATTCAAATTCATATGTGATCATAACAGAGGATACATGAGTCGGTCTATGAAAGAAGAAAAAGTGATCAGCCTCACGTGAACTAGTCTTCAACGTAAAGGCTAGGCATCAAACTTACCTCTTACAAACTGGAGACCGAGTCAAGATGAAAGAGATTTGTACCTATCTTAAGTTTGAATAAAAAAAGAAGCTACCAGTTCAAGCTTCCAACATGAAAATTGGAGTTTTGTTGCTGCTGTGATCATCTTCAAAGTGACAAATTTGAATTTAAATTGCATGTTATCCTTATCTCCAACCAACCATTTTTGGGTTATCAGCTGCCTATAAAAAGGCTTAACATCAAGAGCAAAAGGCAGAGACGGGAGGAGAAGCTAAAAGAGAGCGGAGGGGGGCAGCAGGAAAGACTAGAGATCATTCCATCCTTAAAGCTTTCCAAGAGAAGCCACAGACGGAGAACCACGTTTCAGTAGAAGAAGCTCCATAAGTCACAGGTATACAATGATTATCACTTGAAATTACAGAACTTTTCCTTTCATGGTGCAGACATTGTCAAGTGCTAAGATCCATTAAGCATGGCCAAAAATCTCTCTAGAGTGTCTATGTTGCTTCCATCATCATAATCTCCTACTGGTGACCAAGGCGATTACCACATCAGCAATCACGGAGAAATTGAGCTGCTGCCCACAATAGTCTCTCTGGCACAAATCAAAACCACAACACCATTCTCACTTTGCTTCTCGATGCCTATATGGCAGTGCATCCTGCGTATAGGTGGCGAAAGCAAAGTGACCATGATGGTACTCTCCTCTTGGTGAAAGACTGCTGCGTCATCAAATGACGATGATCTTCCGACAAAGGACCGCTGCATCAGGGTATGAAAACTACACAGGCAATGACAACGATCAAAGGCAGCAAGCTTTGAACTATAGCTTTTGTGTCATCAATATTCATGGCAACAAAATCATCTCTTCTAACAATGATTCTGAGGCTTGCAAATGAAAAACAACTTTTGCATCATCGTCGTGAAAAGAGGCAGACGAAGCTGCATGTTACATGGCTATATGGCGATTTCTCTCTTAATACCGAAGCCCCATAGGCCACAGCTCCACTGTTTCCACATTGAAGGAGATATTGATCACTTTTTCTGCAAATCACAGAGACAAGTAACAAAGTCTCAGCCACGCCAAAATTCATGATTGTCGCTGATGCTCAGTTCGCTGCCAAACAAGATTGTAACATGCAAAATTGGACATGCACAAGCTTTTCTCCCACCACCTAAATGATGGGACACGCGTCCATTTATCCAAGAGACAATTGTTGGATTCCTAATTTAGGTGATTAAAGAATGGAAGAAGCAAATTGAAGACCAAAGCCCACCACTCCACCAAGAAAGAATAGTGAATTCTTTAGTGGAAACAAATTGAAGAAAGGAGCATGCAGATTAGAGACAAACTCCACTACTTTCAAGTATGTCAAAATGGGAATTATGAATCCCATAATATGCCACTGGATATCTACGGTGTTGGTCTTTGAGCAAGACAACAAGTCTAAGGCAAAAAATACATGCTATGAAAGTTTGCTGAGCAATTAACACCAAAACGGGAAAATGAGAGAGATAACAAAACTATAAATTAATGGATTATTGATTAAATAAATATATCCATTAATTTAATAGCTTTCTAGACAATTCTCAAACACAGTTGGGCCTCCTACAAAAAAATGGAAGCAAGCCCACTCTACAAAGGCACATCAAATCTTCAACTCCAATCTCAAAGCTCGTCTCGATGGGTATCCAAAGCAATTACTCACATGAAGCAGATCACTATGGTTCCGGCGAAGTAACACAAAGTTCACTGCACAACTCAGCATGATGAGTGTCCAAATCAAAATTGGCAAACACTCTCTCAAATTGGGTTCTCACTCAAAAAGTCTATTTGACGGGTTCAAAAAAATTATACATATCCGTCAAACATAAAAGTCGGTACAAAACTGAAAAGTCAAGCTCCTATGAACTACGGTTGGTTTGATCCCACAATGGGTATGTAGGCAATCTAGCCACCCACTAGATGCAACCGCAACTCCAAACAAAATCCCTAACTCCACCAGTCCCAAATGAATCTCTGACTCTAGTCAAATTCTCCCAACACCAGAAAAATCAAATTCATTCCCAAATCACAAAAAATAAAGTCCAAACCAAATTCGTGGGCTCTAAACCCTATCCCAAATACAAATTCAAAATAAATGGGTCATCTACCTATTTAAATCTCAAATGCCGGAACTACATGTGGTTTGATCCCGCAAAGGGTATGTAGGCAATCTATCTAGATGCAACCGCGTCTTAAACAGAAAATCGAATCCTTGGTTCACTTCAACCAAATTCACCCAAACACTATTCTAATTCAATAATCACAGTCCTCCAATGAGTCATCTACTCATTGGAACTCTTGAATTACGAGTGGCTTGATCCCTCTCCAAGGATAAGTGGGCAACCCATTCAAATATCCGGGTGCAGCCGCAAAAACAAACAAACACACATCCCATCAATTGGTTTCTTCATAAATGGAATCAAAGGGTGTTTCCCTGTAACAAGGGATTGTAATTAAGAGACACATTCTGTCTTGAATGGGTCAAACCCAAAATAATAAAAACTCTATTCACTAAATGAATACAAGTGAAATTATGTTGGGTGACATTTCGCTCACTGTGTGCAATTTTTGCTCAACAATTTAGCATTTCAAGTATTCTAAAAAGTAAATTAGAGGTGTACTAAGTATGAGATGTCCAAATAGCAAATTTGGAGGTTCAACTAGAACCACCCTTTTTTTTTTTTTTAGAATGATTTTTACTTACATTTCTATCTATCAATAGTTTGAAGTTTTTATAACAACCTTTTAAAATTTACTCATTGGTTGCACCTTTCATGTTTCACAACTTTCATTTCTCAAAAAAAAAAAAAAAAAAAATAGATGTTTAAAGTAAATTTTAGCAAATTGTCAGCGATTCAACATTTACTATTTCACCTTAAATTAGTACAACTTACTATATAATAATAGGGTGGTGCTATTCAAACACCTATTTTCTATTACTTTTATTTTATTTTCTTTTACAAATTGCCCTACCTACCCTCCCTTGCAATTTTGTTTTCTTTTCTAGCTTATTACTTTTTTCTATTTGGCAAGTCAATCATGAATCAACCATCATTATACAATAAATCAAATTTTTTTTTTTTGCTACTAAGTTATTATGATACTAAGATCTTTCAAGTAACATTAATTTTCAGTAGTAAATATGGTTTTGCTCTCCATATTGTTAGGTAAAAAGGTACCGGACCTAATTCAATATTGTGAAGAGAATGCCAATACAATAACTAGTTGGTTATTTAGAGTAGTAGTTATAATTACTGGACTGAAATGTATAGATGGTAAAAAGTTGGTATGTATATAAAAATGAAATGCATAAACCATAGTTGGAGCTGCAAAACCAGAGAGTAAAAAGTTGCATATGAACTCACAGTAGCAAAGAAGAAGCTATCCTTATCTCAACACATTTAATTCCTTTCAACTAGAAGCAATGATAAAATTGTCAACACAAATACTTCAATAATTATATTGGAGCATGAATTACCCAAATAATTTGGTAGAAAATAACAGAAACCAATGTACCAGTCCACAACATTGCTTCATAAAATTAAAAACTAATAAACAAGAGTAACTAGAAACATCAAAACCAATCAATCCCCAATATAAAACACAAACCCTTGCTGAAACCCACCCCCACCCCCACAAACAACCACTCCTTATCTCTGAAACCCCCCTCAACTCATATTTGTATAATTTTTCTATGGCAAAATCTTTCGTATTCTAGCATAATATAGTAGAACAAATCATGTCTATAATCATAAGGTATCATAATTAGGCTACTGTAAAGTTATATAGTTGCTCAATGGATTCAAATACACCAAATATTTTCAGTTAGAATCTTACTAGGAATGATAGATTCAAAGGGACTAGAATGATCACTGAACTCATATTTTTCTCACATGCTCCATTGCCAATCAAGTGTAAAATTTTCTCCAAAGATGGGTCTAAAGTTGCTTGTTCTGCATTGATTGAACTTCAGAGCATCACATTAGAGAGATAAAATGACTATGCTAGAGAAGTTTTGATGGAAAAAAAAAAAGGGGGAATTGAAAAGAGTTTTAAAGTCCTCTGTGCCTGAGGGAAAATAAGGGTTTAGGATTTGAGAATGATTGAATTGTCAAATAGAAAAAGAAAAATATTTAATTGCAAGAGAGGTAATTTGTAAAAAAAAATTGATTTAAAGTAATAGAAAAATAGAAGAGGTGTGTGAATAGAGAAAAATGGTGATTAAATAATAGCACCACCCTAATAATATTATTCAAGGTTTCTTGTAAAATACAGTAGATAATTAATAAAACAAACATTTTCAAAAGTTTCATGTAAAATTTCCATGTTTTTCTTTAAATTTCCATCATTTTTCTCGATTATTTACCGATATAGATATATCTTTGATATTTCCTTCAAAATTTCCATTTTTCGGACTATCGATATTTCCTCGATACTCGATATTTTAGTCATTGATTCAAACAATAACAATAATCACAACATCCATACTCTTGCATCTGAAGGTAACACCAATCATCACAGCAACAATCTCTATCATTATTAACTCAATAACAAACCAACATCCTTTACACAACAATTACCACACACACGTCTGCCACTTTGGCTATCACCACTTCGGTCATTTAACACACAAACTACCACACTTTAACTCACATAAACCAAATCAGCATTCTTTTAAAAAGCTATTCATGAGTTGCAATAACCGCGCAGTTACCCCATGAATACATTGGCAGACAAATTAGAGCTCTAACTAAATCATAATCATTCACCCAAGGACGTGATATCTCGATTTTGTAACCATATTCACCCTAAGGCATGGTTCCTGATTTCGTAACCATTCACCCAAAGGCATGATATCCCTATTTTGTCACCAGGGTCACACTAGACCCAAGGACACACTAGACCGAAAACATTCAAAAAGGTCACACTAGACTAAAAACGAAACATGTTACACTAGATCCATGGTCACACAAGACCAAAATTATTTTAAAAGGCACACTAGACCTATGATCACACAAGACCAAAATCATTTAAACATGTCATGCTAGACCCACGGTCACACAAAACAAAAATCATTTAAACATGTCACACTAGACCCATGGCCACACAAGACCAAAACATTTAAGAAAGGTCACATTAGACCCAAAAATGTTTCACAAAACTCAAATTAAACGATATCACAATTGTACACTTTACAACTATTGTTTCCACACTCAAAGAACTTTCAAAACAATATAAATCATCTTTCACAATATGTTGTTTTCCTCAAAAATCAAGTCTCAAAACCATCAATGATCCAAATTGCAAATTTTTTTCACCACAAAACAATTTGACCAAGATATATATATATATAGTCAGTCATCCACTTAGTGATGCTACAAATACTAACTATAGTTTATAGTTTAAATATTAAATACTAAAGTAATAAGGTAACTCCCTTCACACAAGAACGTCGTGATATTTACTCACTTCTATATCCCGTTGCGTCTTCATACGCCACACGAGATAAAGCACATAACCATTAATTCCGTTCATAACGACTCTCAAGCACCTAATCACTTAAAGTTCGAAACACGTGAACTAAAAATCGAAGACTACGTCAATCAAGACGAAACTTCATTTGAGACCACCCAAGGTCTCCAGAACACTTCCATGACCAATTTGTCAAAACAACAAGGTGATCCAACGGTACGAAGTGGTGTTAACTCAGTGATTAGAGCACCCACTACCTATGTACGAAGTCATGAGTTCGAGTCACCATAGGGGCATAAGTGAAACCGTTTGATCCTCTTTTAAAAAAAAAAAATTTAAAAAAAAAAAAAACAAGGTGATCCAACGGTCGGATTTTCACAAATCAAAAACCGAACAAACCGAAACAGAAAATAACCTAACTTGTCCACAAGGTCGAGCAATCACAAAATTAAACACACCTACATGTTCGTATCGACCAACATATGCTAACGGAGGAAATAACTACTCCAAAGGTGGCCAGACGCGCCACGAAGTGTCGCCCAAACCAACTTCACAACCTGCAAAATTAGCTTCGACCAACTTGTAGATCACATCAAGATGAGCAACTTTCATACCTGGCACCAAGTCCAATTTGGCCTGGATCAAGCTAGATCAAGCTCGAAAGTTTTCGACCATTAAACTTCAAATCTCGATTCCAATCTCCACACTTCGATTTGATCTTCAAGGCTGCCATGGATGGAAAGAGGAGGAAGAGAGCTACAAAACCCAGTAGGTTTCGAGCCCTAAAGTAGCAGGAATCGGCTAGAGCGATGTCGGCAACCCGCTGCTGCCTTGTAGCCTTCAATCCGCCTTCCGCGGTGCAAATTGATCCAAATGGGGAAGAAGAGGAGAGAGAGAGAGAGAGAGAGGAAGAGAATGTTGTCAGAGGACACCAAAGGAATGATTTTTGACCGGGTCTGGTCTGTTGGGTGAGAGGGAATTCTTCTGGAATTTTCCAAAAAATTTCCCAAAATGGAAACTCTAAAAGTAATTTCTGAAATATCCAATTTATACAAAATTTCCAAAAATAGAAATAACTTCCGTTGACCATAAAACTTTCTCATATGATCTCCAATTTTCGCATACCGCATGTCAACAAATTCGTATCGACTCGCTCTATGACTTTTATGAAAGAAGTTTTTGGAGAAACTCAACAAATAAAAATTCAACCTTTGACACCTCAAAAATAAAACGTTTCGAGTAAATATTCGTCCGAAATTCTTCCACTTCACCAACAACTCAAGTAATCTTACAAAAGAATACTTTATTAATTCCAGGAAATTTTTAGAAATTAATAACGAATTTTCGGAGTATCACACTTCGTGATTCAAATCACAAAGCTATTGATCCACAATTAAATGCTAATTTGGTGCCTTCATGCTCATGGAAAAATACTGTTTTGTGCAATTTAAAAGATAACTCAAATCAAATGGAAGAATCTTGGGTGAGCAATGATATATTCTATAACAGGCAAATTGGCTCAATGGAAGATGCTCTCATATATGGTAAGAAACAAGACAACAATAAAAACGCGATCATGTCAATATTGTGGAGAGATATTGAGCAAAATTTTGTTGACTTTGTTGGAGTTAATACATTCATTATGCAAATTCCCAAAGAATTTAGTTAACCATATTAAGAAAGAAGAAAGGTGAGACAAATTTTGGGTTGGCAAAATTAATTATGATAAGCAGATTTCTGAAGTCAACATTAGCTAGGTATTCCATTAATTATTTATTCATTTAGAAAGGAATAATTCAAGATTTGAATTCAAGGTTGAAATCTTTCGAACCAGGGTGAAATCAAAGACTTGAATTTCAGGGTGAAATCTTTCCAACCAGGGCGAAATCAAAGACTTGAATTCGAGGGCGACATCTTTCCAATCAGGACAGCTTGATGCGGAAGCGTATATATGGGGCAACATCAAATGCATTATTTATCATTTAACTATAGATTTGTAATCTTTGATATTTCATTATTTATATATTTTTTAAGGCATCTTCTTTACATTTAATTTAAGATTTATTTTTAATTAGCTTTTATCATTTTAGTTTAAGTCTACTTGTTCTTCAAGTTGTGTAAACCTTATGTTTATGGGTCGTTTTCTATGTATTATATAGCTTATGATCTACGAAATAAAAAGTAAGTTTATTTGCGGCATAGATTTGTCTTTCTTTACAATTACTACTTCTTATTTCTGGTGTAAGTTGAGTGACCGTCGGAGCTTGTCAGTGCCGGAGCCACGTTGGGGCCTACTGAGTCCCGTGACCCAGTAAAGTTTATATATTTTCTAGTTTTTTCATATGCAGTGTGATTAGTCTGGCATAGTGGAAGCTTGATCAATTGGCAACATTAGGGTCATGGGTTCGAGCTACTAAGCACGGATAACTTTTGTGTGTTTTTTGTTTTGTTTTTCTGGCCTGAACATTTATGTTTTGTATATAATATATATTATGTTTTGGACATTTACACTAGTTTTGAAATTACTTTTAATATAGTTATTTACAAATTGTTTTAGACAATAAAAGATATCATTTTGGGTGTTTTTTTTTCTTTTATTTGTCAATGAAATTTTTTTTCTTTTATGGAGGTTTAATATTTTGTGAGTGCCCCACTTGACATCAAATCCTGGCACCGCGCCTGGAGCCTGTGTTTGATACATTTTTCCCACCAATGTCCAACCAGGAGGATTTAAGCTCAGGTGTACAAATATAGTTGGAGTTTTAATCATTAACTATTCTAACAACTAATAGCAGAGGTAAATAAAATAAATATCTTAGTAGCTTGAGGGTGACATGCAGTTGGGGTAGCCGGCCAAGCAAGTGCTCTCTCCAAAACTAGATTTTGCGGCGCGCATTCCAATTCGTCTTCAAAATGTCATGGATAGGAAATTGGTCGGTCGGTCGGTTTTTGTTGGGGGGGGGGGGGGGGGGGGGGGGGGGGTGTTTATTAATCTCTGTTGAATTGGTCTCTGTTGAATGATTTGTATCCTGGATTATATATCTTTGATACAGAAAAGGAAGGCCTGTTGAATAGAGCCAGTTAAATTATTTGTATATTTGAGGCCTGTTGAATAGAGCCAGTTAAATTATTTGTATATTTGAGGCCTGTTGAATAGAGCCAGTTAAATTATTTGTATATTTAAGGCCTCTGTTGAATTGAAGGGGAGCCTGTCGGATGATATGTATCTATGATACAGAAAAGGAAGGCCTGTTGAATAGAGCCAGTTAAATTATTTGTATATTTAAGGCCTCTGTTGAATTATTTGTATCTTTGATACAGAAAAGAAAGGCCCATTGTCAACACGTTGATTTGCATGCATGTCCAAAACAAGCTCTATAAGAAGGTGAAGAGTCGGAGCTACTTTGCTCACCACCACGTAACTCGGTGCGGGTTTGATAGATATAGAGAAGTTCTTATTTCTAATTTTGCATTTCCCAGTCTGTCATTTATCAAACTTCAGTAAAAATGGTCCTGGGAAAATCAAGCGACCCTGATCGTCTGGAGCAGCTGAAGGCCTTCGACGAATCCAAAGCTGGTGTCAAAGGGCTCGTTGATGCCGGAATCACCAAAGTCCCACCCATTTTCGTCCGTCCAAAGAAAGATCCCTCCACCGCTCTCAACCATAAGATATCTGGCCATTTCAGTATTCCAGTGGTTGATCTGGCTGACAATGAAGGAAGATCTGCCGAGGTGATCGACCAAGTCCGGAGGGCCGCAGAGAGTTACGGGTTGTTTCAGGTGGTGAACCATGGGATACCTGAGAGAGTGATGGAGGACATGATGGAGGCAACGCATGGCTTTCACGAGCTTCCCAGGGAGGCCAAGGCTGAGTACTATGGTCGGGAGCTTGCAAGGAACGTCAAGTACTTCTCTGGCAGTTCCCTCTATCTGTTGATGTTTGCTGATTGGAGGGACACTTTGCAGTGTAACATAAGTGACGAGCAGTTCGATCCTCAAGAAATTCCTCTCGTTTGCAGGTATGTTCATCCCTTGAAATCTTCTGCAATTTCAGGGAAGGACGTGTTTTTGGGTTAACCTCTTTGCGGGTAGTTATCCCTTAAAATCCCCTCTCACCATCTTTCACGTACATACTACATGTATGCATGCATGTGCTCCTTTAAATGACGAGTTATTAACACTATTATGAAACCTCACAACCCATGATTGATTTCTCTCTCACGAAATCATTTACGTATGTGTCATCCGAAAAGAAAGTTAATTTATGCATTATATATATTCTCTATATACACCAAACCAAGTTTGTCAATGCATTATTTAATAGATTCAATCTTGACATTTTTTTTGAATGGATCTTGACAAATTTTTAGTAAGGTTTATTTTCAAAGGATTTTGAAAAAATGAATGATTTTGATTTTTATACTATAGGTCGGGTGAGGAGAACTTCTCCTTTTTTTTTTTTTTTTGGGTGGTTCTAGTTGGATCTCCAAATTTGATATTTGGACCTCTAACTCTTTTCAATTATTAATAGACTTTGTCAAGTAATATGAAAAGACAAATAAGGACAAAATGAGAAAAATGAAAAGAGTTTTTCTATTCGAACCTCCAAATTTACTCACTTGACCTCTATGCTTTTTATACCTCTTATCAAATTTTCAAATACTAAATTTACTCACTAAACCTCACTAAACTTCCTCAAATAACATCAATCATATAATTTGCAAACAAATTATTATCTTTAAAATAAAAAATTTAGTCATTTTAATGATTTAATCACTCTATAAATCTTAACTAAATATAGATTTCTTAATCAAACTTGAGTTTCAAAAATTAATGTCTAATCAATAAGAAAATGGCATGAACTATTATGTTTTATTTATTTTTTTTCTATTTTAGCTGTGCAAAAAAAAATGAAGAAATCATTTGTTTTTATTCTCAAAAAAAAAAATCATTGGTTTTTTAATTTTTTTTTCTGTATTTTTTGTACGACATGATTAATTATTTAAAAAATTTTAGTTTTTTTTTTTTTGGCATATATAATAGATTGACTTCGATTTAGGTCATAAATCATAAGAGAATTTATTTTGTTTTCCCTCATCAATATGCGTTCAACATATATATCATACATTTTTATGTCACATGATCTTAAATTCTTAATCATATTATTAATTATTATTAAATATATATGAATGCTTTAATGAGTATGTAGTGAAATTGGAAAATAAAAATAAATAAGGAAAATAATAAGGAATACAATCTAATATTATTGAATCGGAAAGTCTACATAAAATAAATATAATATTATTTTGGTATAATTATTGTCCTTAATAGTCATTTTATAGTAGGTTATATATGTCATTTAATAATTCATAATAGAGTGAGGTCTAGTGAGCAGATTTGGAGGTCCCAATAGAAACTCTCAAATGAAAAAAAAAAATTACTCTTCTTACCTCCCCATATATAACATTCAATTAAAATTTTTTTTTCTTTTTCCGGAATTTCCGTATATTGCCATATAGTTTTATAATTTACCTAAAACAATTAAGTAAAAATAATAATTTATATACATGACCCATCATTTAATACAAAAGTAAATTCAAAACAATCTGATTTGGAATTTCTTAAACTAAATTAATTGAATATTATGATATAGTTATTACTCAATCTTCCAACCCAAAACCCTTGAAATCATTCTTTTAGCAAATTCAAAGTGATTCTAGCAACATATCAAGATCAATAACCAACCTCTGAGTAATTTTGGTGGAGGAGAGACATACTCATAAGAGAGCAATATCATGTGATTTTGATTTATTCTTCTTCTCATAGTTGAAGATAGAGATAAAGAGTAGAGTAAAAGATTATTTTATCTCATGTTCAAAGGTGTTTTGGTAAAATAAGGAGGTCTACTTAGTTTTTTAGGTATTATAAAAAGTAAATTAGAGGTGTACTAAGTATAGGAGGTCCAAATAACAAATTTAGAGATCCAACTAGAACCACCTTTTTTTTTTTTGGATTAGTAACGAGAGACGTTCTCTCTTAATAAAGAAACTATATGTATAAATAAGAAATTGTACATTGTCATTTACTGTCAATTGAAAATCACAATTGCTGCACGTCATGGCTAGAGATTAATTAATCACATCATGGGTTAATTAATTAAGCTAATAATTAATTAATTAGGCCACTAATTAATCAATTAATAGTTTATTCTCTTCATTCTTTTTCTTCCTTCTCCGGTCTTAAAGCATATCAGAAGGCATCATCTTGAAATACTCGAATTCGGCTTCCTCACTCATGTTGACCATGGTTGATTACTGTTGACTTTTCATCTCCTTGTCGAAAACTCAAATTTGTTCCAATTTTGTACCATTTTCTTCCAAAATTCTCAACTCCACTTATTTGCTACAAAATAAATAAAAATGGATTAGTTACATATTATTTTTGACATGAGGATTGGCTTATTTTAGATGCTAAGACGGCTTATTTTAGATGCTAAGACGGCGTTGAAAGACAAAAACTATTTAAAAATCTAGTTATCAAGTGTTTTTGGATCCTTATATTTTGGGTGATTTTCTCATGCTCCTCATCTACATGTTTCATTTTTTTTTTTAATACATTATTAAATGAGCACGAAAATGAAGTGCAGCATGCAGAAAATGCTAAATGGGGAGGCTTCATATTTATTAAGATTGAGACGACTTCCAGTTTTGTTATATTCTTAATTTGTTAGTTCTCCAATATACATCTCATTTGCCCTTTCTTTCCATCTTATTAGTGAAGCTAAGTCTCAATAATGAATATATAATGTTAGTAGCATGATATTACGATGAAAATTAAGAAAATATGCTAACTATTTTTCTTTTAATATTATAAAATCAATTTATAATAAAAATACATAGATAAAATAAAATAAAAATAGTTATCAATTGTCAAACTCTCTAATGTGTACTGTACGGGATTGTGACTTATGTAATATTGTTTTGCTAAAATGAACGACAAATGATTTTTATTCGAACTGATGATGTGGTTTCCTTTACACAATCTGCAGAGATATAATTATGGAGTATTCTATGCATGCTCACAAATTAGGTGTCATTTTGTTTGCATTGCTATCTGAGGCGCTTGGGCTCAAACCTGATCACCTCAAAAACATGGATTGCGCAGAGGAGCATGTGATTCTTAATCATTACTATCCCCCATGCCCGGAACCTGAACTAGCTATTGGTACTATCGAACACGCAGATCCTGATTTTCTGACAATCCTACTTCAAGACCAAATTGGTGGACTCCAGGTTTTGTACCAAAACCAGTGGATTGATGTTCCTCATGTACCTGGAGCTCTGGTGGTGAACATTGGAGATTTCTTGCAGGCAAGCTTTCTATGTCACATCTATTCACCAAGGATATTTACTATTGTTTCAGTACATATTGAAATTATATACGGTGAATTGCTTCCTGTACACAATTTTATGTTTTATCATACCATATAAGACGTACCAGTGACATATATAAATATAAATATAAATATATATATATATATATTTAAATATAAATATATATATATATATATATATATATATATATATTGTCATGGAAGCTGATACCTATGTTGTAAATTCCAGATATGAAACAGCTAACTATAATTTGGACAATTTAGGTAACGATAGAGCAGCAGGCAAATATTCAAAAAAAAAAAAAAAAATCATGCAACATTTGCCATCGGTTACCCGGCCATATATTTTTTAACCCGGAAGTGTTTTGATGATAGAGACTATTGCTTTTTATCTTCCATCTGCGATCTAATTCTGAATGATCACCTGTATTACACAATTACAAGTACATAAACACAAGAACTATAGGCATGCTAGTTAGATTATATTAACATAAGAACAAGGCACATACCTAATGTGAAGAGTCAAAGGTCATCACTGCAAGTCTTAGTGTTCTATAGATTTTTAAGTCCAAGTAATCTCTTAATGGGGGGAGTGACTGTAGAACTCGTTGTCTAGAGAATGCAAGGACCTCGACTTATATAGAGGTTGATATTAGAATCCTTCCCATAAAATTAATCCTAATATATACTAAAACAAATAATTACTCCTCTATATTATGTATCAATATACATTACCTTGTATTCAAGTATATTAAGTTTCACTAATCAATATAGATGTAGATACAATATCCATATTGTAATAGGATTATAATCTCTAAGCAATCTCAATATTGAAAGTCATTAACTTGTTATTATAACTACTACATATAAACAACAATGAGTCCACAAAATAATTCTTACACCATTTCCATTGCACTTAAGGTGAACTGTAGAAAACTTCAATTTCTTTAATCCAAACATTCAATGAATTCTTTATATTTTTTTAAGCAACAAGTCACTGTATCGTGTAAAAATATATATATATATATATACAGATCTTATCTAGAGCTCTGAAATTAAAGTGTGCTTTTAGAGTTTAGAGTCACTTTTCGATTGCATATCCACATATCGACCATTCAGTTTTTAGGTATTAATGTATAGGTCATCTCTGCAAAATTTCAGCCAAATTGATGGTCATTAAGGCATTGATAACTTCCTTAAAGCTAGTATGGTTCAGGTTGGACAGATTCAATTCTTTCATCGGTTTAAGCGAGTTAATTAGATAACTTAAAGATCATCAATTTGGCTAAAATTTTTCAGAAATGATCTATACATGTGTACCTAAAAACTGAATGGTTGAGATGTGAATATGAAACAGAAAAATGACCCTAAACTCTAAACTTACACTTTAATTTCAGAGCGAGGCCTCGATCTGAATAAATATTTTATATATACACACACACATATGTTCAACATTGTATATTTGCATGTGATTCCTCATGTCGTTGTTGACTGCAAAAGTTTCTAATATGTAGGCCATTTCTCAAATACATTAAACAGCCTCCATTTAAGCTGTCACTTCTAATGAACTATTTGAGAAACTTTTTAAAAGGCTCTATTCTATTGCACTTTTGAATTTTCACAATGAACTTAACTGTCTAGTGCCACTTTTGTTTTTCCCAACAATTATAAATTAATTTACCTATTTTGTAGTTTCTAACTAATGGGTATGTTGATGCAGATAATGTCAAACAATAAGTTCATAAGCGTCAATCACAGAGTATTGGCTAAAAAGGAAGGTCCCAGAATTTCTGTGGCATGTTTTTTCAGACCATCACTAGAAAACTCTTCGAGATTGTATGGGCCAATCAAGGAGTTGACATCAGAAGAAAAACCTCCAGTTTACCGAGAAACAACTATGAAAGATTATACTCAGTGCCACTACAAACAATGGGAAGCAAATGAGGTATCCGGGCTTGAAAGCTTGAAGCTGTGAATTTATAATGAAGTTTGAGCTGAAACATGTATCTAGTACTAGTTTATGCAATAATTGGTTAGTCTCTTACTGTTAGGACTAGAATAAAAATGACATACGGCACCCTTATTGGAGATGCCATGTTATTATTTTAATTTCTATGATATTATTATTTTAATTTCTATGTATCAAATACATTTTTTTTCATGTTTAATAATATGTTCTGAGATGATCAAAAATTTGTTGCTACTTAACTGGGATTATTGTTGATTTCTTCCAACTTTTCGAATCTGGCCCAATTGTGCTCTTGAAAGTTGGTGTGACTTTGTTCGTGATGGTGCTATCACTGTGACAATGTCCTTCTCCTAGCCAGATTAGGGTCTGGGTGCCTTGAACTCTCCTGGTTTGAGTTATTGTTGTCATATTTTCTATTTTTGTCGCAAGTTGTTGTACTTGTTGTCTTGGTTTGGCTTTTGGTCAATCCTCGGTGGATGTTATTCCTTTATGTTTGCTGGATTTGTAATTTTGATTTGTTTTATTGAATTTTGTTATATTGTTTGCTAAAAAAGAAATTCTTGTGTTTTTTTTTTTTCATCAAAAACTTCTTGTTAAAATTTCCAAATTTCACACTGTTTTTTAACTAGGCTTAGTTAGAATTCTTTGAATGATTTTCTAAAAAGTTGAAAACGACCTTATGAAAATTAAGATAAAAATTCATAATTATCCCTATGAAGAATCCGATTAATTTTGAAAAATGACCATTTTTAGGTCTCCAAGTTGATTTATAAACTGATTTTCTAAAAAATTGAAAAACAACCTTATGGCGAGATAAAAAGTCATTATTATCCCATGAAGTCTCATTCTAACCTAACTTGCTAGCAACACTAATCTCTCTCTCTCTCTCTCTAGCAAAAGACTATTCCATCATCTTGGTGTCACTATGTGCTTTCTTCTCCAATGAACGCCAAAGAAGTTCGTTGCCTTAATCTTCGCCTCTGGTAAAGACTAATGTCAATTTTCATGTATCTTCCTCTTTCTTTCTACTTCTATGACCTGAATTAAGTTATATGGGAAATTTTAATTATTTTATTGTTCTTTTCTATCTTACAAAGTCCTTTAATAATCAAGTGAGAGATTTAACATGTCCAATTGAAAATTAGGCCAAGATTTCCTAGGAATACATTGAATATGATTTGAACGTGATATATAATTGAATCATCATTTGAACATGTTGATTGAGAGACTATTCATGTCATACTATCCAAAACACAGTCGAACTCTAACCATATGCCTACAAATCTTTAGTAATTTTCTTCATGTCTAATCAAATTTTTTCTTCTTTTTTTTAACTTCCAGATTCGTTGGCTTCACTTCTATTTTTTCATTGCAAACTGCAGAGACTATACACGGTGAAGCTTTCTAAGAGGAAAATTGTAAGAGAAATAAAGATATGAACAAGTATAGATGTTTGATCAGATGTGTATGTAGTGTCATTCTGATGTCTCGTTTAATACCTTTAAAAAATGTAGAAATTTATCTTATTTGCCTTGAGCACCTGTAAAGACAAATGTCAAAATCCCGACAGCAATCCTTGCTTTCCCAACTCGCGGCATTCAATGCCTCAAAAGTAGGAACACCTCCAAAAACATCATAGTAGCAGTGTCTCCATGGGTAAACCCTGTCATAAGCTTCATCAAATAAAGTCATTGGTCTGTTGATATATTCTAATAGTTGGCTTCACAATTATAACAAATAATTGAAATCCAGCAAATACATCCAGGGATTTTTGGAGATTAAGTCAACAAGAAGCTCGAAGCCTCAGTTCAAGGCCTAAGTGATGAATGCTCTGACCAAACCAAGAACAAATTCGCAAGGCAGAAATACAGAATGGAATGGGGACACAAGAAACTTGTCAAACTACCTGACATCACAAGAATTAGCTATGTGTTTCTTCTACACAGCGCACTTGCATGACATGAGGTTTTGATACAAGATCTTTTTAACAGAAACCAAAAATAATTGATGAAGGTGCTAAACGGTCACAAAAAGATAGAAAACTAAAAGCCTGCACTAATATCACAAGCTATGTCTCTCTTTGAAACTCAAAGCAAGCTCGCTGGGTATTTTTTTTTCTTCTCAAAATAAAAGCAACAATTGACCAATAGAGCTACAAGCATACAGTTCGTAGAGTTTGACTTGCACATTAACAAAGGGGCCTCACTTCTGTGCCACAATTTCTCTTCATCAACAAAAGATAACAAAATCACCTCTTCGGGGTAGTTATGACTTTTTATTTCTCTATAAGGTTGGTGTTTTTAACTTTTTAGATAACTAGATTATATATATATATATATATATATATATATATATATATATATATATTATCATATCCTATCTAAAGCGAGGTCTCGGTATGAAATTAAAGTGATATTTTAGAATTTAGAGTCACTTTTTAATCACATATCCACATCTCGACCATTCAATTTTTATGTACTAATGTATAGATCATCTCTGTAAAATTTCAGCTAAACTAATGGTCAATAAGGCATTAATAATTGCCTTAAAGCTAGTATGGTTCAGGTTGGACAGATTCAATTCGTATATTGGTTTAAACAAGTTAGATATCTTAAAGATCATCAATTTAGGTGAAATTTTGCAGAGATAATCTATACATTAGTACTTAAAAATAGAACAGTCGATATATGGATATGAGACCGAAAAGTGACCCTAAACTCTAAGCTCGCATTTTAATTTCAGAGCGAGGCCTTGCTCTGGATAAATATTATATATGTGTGCGCGCGTGTGTGTGTCAATTTAGAGAACTAAAAGTGGTCATTTTTGAAAATTTCTCCTAATGAAAGCGGAAACTAGGAAGCCCCAAATTAAAGAATCCTTATGCCAAATAGATCAAATAAACTCAAAGGGGGGACATTCCACCAAGTCGGGCCATGTGAAGAGAGTCCAAAGTTAGCAAGCGCATCTACAACATGGTTTCTCTCATGAAAAATGTGAGAAGCATGGAAGCTCATTTGAGATAGACGGTGTAAACGTTTCCCCACTCAACCCACAATTGCCAACGCACCAAGTGTGGAGAGTGGAGAAGAGAAAGAATAAAAAGTTAAAAACAGAGTCCACCTGAACAAACATGCTTCCATTCATGCACCTTAGCTAATTCAATGGCCTTAATCACAGTCAAAACCTCTACCTAGCTAGGGATGTTGCAGGTAAGCTCTTTAAATCATACACAGTCAACATGATTTCTTATTAATATTTATAATTATATATATTTTGCATCACGTAGTCAAGATTAAGTAATTAATTGAGGCATGCTTATGGCGTATGTATTATAAGGGTGGTGATCGACCAGTATTTGCTGCTATTGCATGGAAGCAGTAAGGTTATCTAAACCATGGACAAATATTGGGCCATTTTGTCAATAGATATGCATTATGTATGCATGGTCCTTAAATAGAATGATTCATGTGATGCCAAGAGCTAGACACACTTGTGCAGACAATTAAGTGCTCGGTGCTTGTATCAGCAGAGGAAAAGTCGACTTATCTTGCCAATTTCGCTTTAAGCGAAGTGAATGGTTGACGAAGCTCTGTTCGAACCGGTCGTGTGAAACAGTTGGTGATGTCCAGGCAAGAGCATAAGTTGTGTGTCCGGAGAAGAGCTAACCAGTGACGGGGCTCATGGGTGTTCGGCGAACCAAGAAAGATTGATGAGTGTCTAGCGGACAGAGATGACGTCGTGGGTGGACAGATGGCCGGTGATGGGTGGGGTGCCATGGCGAAGCAGTTGACCGGACTGAGATGTACTGATGCCCAGAAACCTTTGCTCCATTGGGTTGAGAGTGAAGCAAAGAGATGGGGAACAGAGAATATGTCCAACGCAGGGGGAACGTTGTGGTACGGGTACGCGGTACGTTAAGATATATTAACTAATTTTAATTAAAATAAATTACATATAATAAATAAAATTATGGAAAAATAATAAATAGATAATCATACCATAAATAAAAGGGAGTTTCTATTCATACCTCCAAAATTAGTATTTGGACTTCCAAATTACTTTTACAAATAACTAATTTGCTATTTAGACCTCCCTAATTTTCCCACAACGCCCATCGTCAATAAAATCAATAAAAACTTTTTTTTTTGTTATGTTCTATTTATACCTCCAAAATCAGTAGTTGAACCTCCTTTAATTTTTGAAGATTTCACAATTCTATTTACCCTTGATATGATTAAGCTACACGGAAGAAGAAGAAGTAAAAAAAAAAAAAAAACTCTAGTTGGTAGTCCTATCTCTCTCTCCCCCTCCCTCTCATCATAGTTTTTCATTAAATCAATTGAATATAGAAGCAGGTTGGTATACTGCTATTTGAGATATTTAGATATTACTTCCAATTCTCAAAATCTTTAATTAAATGAAGTTTTTGAATACAAACTTTTCATGACTTAATTATCATTTACATACAGGCAAAAGAAACATTAAGTGCCCATACTGAAAGTGGTCATGTTGTTCCAAAGCTGGTCCAACATAATGCTCCTTAGCTTGGAGAGAGACACATATTTACTAATTGTTTCGAGTTGAGAAAAAGCGCAAGGAACAACTGCATCATAGGCGATACACAACTTAGAATTTTGCGAATTGCCGCATTTGTAGAAGTAAGAAGAGACCTTTTTTTTTTGTTGGTTAGCTATGAGAATAACCGACATCGTGGAAGTCACAGGTTCAAATCTCACTGGCATCATGGAAGGGGTGGGGTGAGGTTTAAAAAAAAAAAAAACTCTTTCTTTTTCTCCTTTTTATGTCTTTATTAGTAATTTGACATGAGTTGCTAAAGTCAACTGTACGTAGCTTGAAAAAAGAGAGAGATCCAAACACTAATATTGAAGGTATGAATAGAAGCTCCCTAAATAAAAATCCCAACAAGAATTATAAAATAAAAATAAATTGTCATTACTACTTAAAAATTAATTGAGTTTTTTAATCTAACAAAGAAAAAATAATGCTTAAAGATAATTTTTTTTTCGATGGCTGGAACCTAGTGGGAGGATTGGCCATCACGCATGTCTAAGTCGTTATTTTGAAGTGCCGCTTGAGTCTCTTGCTCTTGCAAATCTGGATATATGAGTTTGATGTGTTCCTGGCCAAATCGGTTGTGCATTGAGAATGGGTGGAGTATGTCTGCTTGATGTACTCTTGGTACGCGATGAATCTTCCTCATCAACATAATTTCCGTCTAACATTCTCCATCGCAAGTCCTCCAATCTCACTGGCGACTCATCTACTTCCGTTGATTCTGGATTAATGTCCCATCTCCTATAATTTCCATTATTGTAGTCTTCGGAGAAACGTGAAAGAAGACGAATATTAGAATAAATAAAAACCAATTTATTAGCTCTTTCAACATTCAATCTGCTATTTCTCTTGATATTGTGAATGTATGAATACGTACTCCAATTCCTTTCGGCAGATGAACTTGATATTGGTTGAGCTAGTACCTGTTTATTTGGGATTTGATGACATACACATATCAAGTTAGTAAACTAATTAATGTTGATTATTGTTATAGTTTATAACAATAATAAACTAGATGCTGAACCAAAAAAAAAAAGAGGAACTAGATGCAGATTGTTATAGATTATTGTTATTTCAACCTACGGCATGTAGTTGCGTAGGAACAAAAAAAACAGGTAAAGTTGAACAAAAAAAAAAACAACCTATAACAACAATAAAGTATAATTATAATTGAACAGAGATTAAAAGATTAATAATAACAAAAAATTACCTTTTGTGCAACTTCTGCTAATTGTGGAACTTGTGAACCATATCACTACTAAAAAAAATTGTTTTTGCGACGCCTATTTTGCGACGGCAAATTGACCTTTTGCTACGGCAAAAACTTTTCGTGACGGCAAATTGAGGTTTTTGCGACGGAAATATTAACGTTGCAATAGGTGGCGTCACAAGATCCATTTGAGGCGGAAAACCATTGTCGTCGCAATGGCTAAACTATTTGCGACCGGTAATTTGCCGTCGCAAATAGATATTTCGTTAAAAAAAATAAATAAATAAAAGGCTGGGTGAAGTGCACACCCAAAAAAAAAATTGCACACCAAAGCACTCCATGTTCCACAAATATTATAAATTGACAAATATCAAAATACAATATCTATCATTCTTACACCAACCAAAAATCACAAATCCAAAAAAAAAAAAAAAAAACCAAAGACTATTCAAGGCAACCCCAACACTGTAACGCCTTCATTAGCTAGCTTCCTCAACAGTTTCAAGTCAGAGATTGTAAGGAACACAACACACTACAGGACCTTCACTAGCTAGCATCCTCAACAGTTTCAGGTCAGAAATTGGAAAGTATCAGACTCTTACAGGAATGGTAAAAGATCATTTACTTCAAGCAACAGTGAATAAAATGAGCTTGCAAACCATTGCAGAAAACATGATTAAGCACAGCACAGAAAGCACAAGAAACCTAATGTTAATATAGGAAGTTGGAACCATACCTTCTTCTTCGCTTTCAGTTTCAGTTTCGATGTCAACCATATCTGCACTAAATCATAGACCTTAGGCTTTATATTTTACCATAGAATAACATATGCAAGCAATTGTGATGGATAGTAAAAGCCTACCTACATCCATCATAATCACTTGTACGCAGTAGAGAGATAACAATATGAATATTACTAGAGCAGAGCTCTAGCTGTATGGATAACTTTTAGACCACAAATAGATAGCAATCAGCTCTAAGTGAATTTTCCAAAATTAAAGAACAACATTCTAGAAAAAAATGCAAGAACCTGTAGAAGAGTTTCTTCACAGGTATCCTCAGAGATACTTACCATCAACAATCCCCATTCAGTATTTATTCCAACACTCGTTACCTGCGTACAAATAGACAGAAGGTTTAATAGGTTAATATTAGATTATATATAGAAAATAAAGGTATCAGTTGTTGACAACACTTTATCCTCTCATTTCTGAGAGAATTTGAAGTTCAATCTGGCGACATTTCATTCAAAATTCATACATTCATATAGACCAACTTTACCTTTAAGAATCTGCATCTTTTATGGCTTATGTGCTGTCACACCCCAAACCCAGGGGTGTAACGTAAGGGGGTTCTTAAGTAAGAGAAAATGCGTATAAGACCAAGATCGATACAATCTTAGCCTAAAAGTGTGAAGTACTTTGAGATGGACTTTGATTTGAAGAAAGAAATGTTAGTAACTTTAAAAACCAAATGAAACTATATGTTAATCAAGCAACAAAATACATTATCTGAACTTGAAAGCTGTAGATGGAGAACTGAAAACTGATTCAAAAGAGTTATGGCAAAAGGGAGTCATAAGTGGACTGGAAAGTTAAGGCATGAATAACTTAACTTTGAAGATTTACTAAAACTTCATTTCTGCAGCAATGAGCTTGAAACTTTCCAGACTAAAAGTAACCAGGTTAAAGAAAGACATACTAAATTTTCAAGCAAATCGGATTTCAATATGTAAGGGAAAAGATGGATGCAGATAGACTGAACTGTCAGGTTTTAGAAAAATATTGCAGCAGCAAAGTCAACTTAGAAAATTCGCCAGAAATTCATTGTAAGTTCAAATGGCAAGAAATCAGTTCCGAAATGAGCATTGGGATGTATGGTTCAATATACACAAAAACTAGAGGTTAAAATCAGGGGTACACAGAAAATTCGGGAATTTCTAATAGCAGACTAGACTTGAGAGAAAGATCACTGAAGATTCACTATACATCGAAATTAAATGAAACTTTTCCAGATCCTTTGCTAACTAGCAGAAAAGAAACATATCAGAATTTCACGACCTTTGGAGATCAGTAAGTAGGGCAACAGAAGGCTCAATGTTAACAGATCTACAGCTTTCTCAGAAAATTCAGCTAAGCTGTTTTAACCTCAATATGAAGTTTTGATTTTTTTAAAGTTGATTTGTTTAAGAGTAAACAAGAGAGGCACAACAAAAAGGACTAGCTCACAAACCAAAGGAGCAATGAAGTTATTGCATGTAAGTTTGAAATCTGAAAAACATAGCATGCAGAAACTCCATCGAACAAAGAAGCAAGACAAGCATTGTCATCAAGGATCTTAAACAAAGCAGCCTCTGATTACTTGGTAACAAAACAGAAAATATGCAGTTCCAGGTGGTCAGTGAAATCTTAAGAAAGAAGAGTGTTGGACTTAACAAAAATCATTTTATCAACTTTCTTTTCAAAACTACAAACTCCAGTAGCTTGAAAACCAATTTTCTTCCCTACCTCAAGTTTATCAGGTGATTTTTGTAGTATCAAGGGGCTCAGCAGCTTGCTCCAATTTGTTCTCCTCCTTTTGCTTATCTAAAACAAAGATAGCTCATTAAGTCTCAAACCCAAAAACTAAGCAACTCCCTAGTGTTGAGCTTAAGCTAGTTGGGGACTTTTAACAAACATTTGGTGGGCATGCACTAGGAACCAACATGCAAGGTTTTTTTTTTTTTTTTTTTTTTCAGCAGCCCAACCAAAGTGTAAATGAAATTACTTAAACAAACAACTATAATCAAGGTTCAACAACTCAAGCAATTGAATTCGGATTGACAAGGACAAGGTACAACCGATAGAAACATTACCTTGTCAATATGGTACAATGAAGAATGGAAACCTTTAGTTCCTCAAAGCCACATATGAAAGAAATCTAAGGATATACTAGCTCTAGGAAGCATAAGGTTACTGGAATAAAGAAGAAGGAGAAGAGCCTGCTGAAGTCTCTGTAATTGGCTCAGTAACCATGTCATTCAAATTACCATCTCTGAGACATTTGAATAAAGAAATTCAAATTAATGTGTGATAAGGAAACACACTAAACAAAGAAATACACCAAGCACTGCCAAATTTCCAGAAGATTTGAAGAGAGCATTTTCGGGTTGATCACCACTTGATATCTTCTTATTGGGATTTTTAACAAAAAAGAGTGACATGAAACTTCAATAGAAGTAGTACCTTAAAAGAATTCAAACGTCACTATAGAACCAAAGAACTAATTGAAACTGACAAACTATGATTTGAAAGTCAAGAAAAGAGCTTCAAAAGTCAAAAATCGCATAATTCAATCAAATGACTTTAAATTAGAAGATGGTATCACAGCCACAGCCCCCTTTGGCAGGAGGAAAAGGAACTCAATCTTGTACTTTGGCTCATGAGAATTATGACTAAAAGTGCTACCTGCTGATGAATATACCGAGACGAAAACAAACAAAAAGAACATAAACTTGCAGCACCAGAAATTCAATTAGGCATCTAAAAATGAATGGTTTCCTACCATATGTGAATTCCTAAGGCCAGTTTCTCTAAGCTAGTTTTCCGAAACCTTTAACCAACCATTTTCTTTACTCCAGTGCAAATTCTCTTCTCATAGCATCACTACTTTGCTTAGTTAACAGTATCTCTAGCATACTCATACAGTAAACCAAGTGAAATATAACCAAAATTTAAAGTGCATAACCTAATAATCCTACAAAATTGATCCTCCCCTTAACAATCTAGGGGTTGATGGAGAATGAACCGGAGCGAAAGAGGAGTTGAGGGAGGGGTAAAGATCTCATCAACCTTTGGCTAGAAAACCCATAAAGAAAACCGAATCAAAATTAGATCTTGAACCCTAAACAGACCCAAACGAAATCTACCCAAATCAAATCAAATTCGCACAATACCAAATTAAATGAAAGATCAACACAATCGATCAGCATATGAGAGACAACTAGCGATAAAAAAAAATCGCATAATCGGTCAAGTACAACAGAACTTCAGATTAAAAGAAATCTAGGGGTTTTAGAGTTTTGAAAAAATCACATTTTTCTCTCTGACGATCCTTTTGGACCTCGACTATGTCTTGTTCAAGGCGCTGCAAAGCTTGGGCAAGAGAGATAGAGAGAGAGAGCACTTGGCATGGGTGAGCTTGGGCGAGAAGAGAGATAGAAAGAGAGAGTTTGGGCGTGATAGAGACAGAGAGTTGGGCGAGAGAGGTTATTTATGGCTACAGATCGAGATGTTAGTGAGGGAAATAAGTTTTGCGACGGCAAGAGGAAAAAGCGTAGCAATCCACTATAAAGTTACTATGGCAAAAATTTTCCGTCGCAAATGATAAGACTTAATCGTGACGAAACTTTTTCCGTAGCAATAGGGTCTCAATTGCAACGGCAACTGTTGCCAAAGTAAAAAAGCGAAGCAATTGCAATTTTTTTTAGTAGTGTATGTTGACCACCAATCAATGGCATCCATGGTAACAGCATCTGTTTGGGCAGCTTGTGAAGCAAAAATACATTTTCGCTGATTGAAAAAAGGCATATTGTTGACGTATAACTCTACTTTTTCTCCATCTTCTGTTATCTTATCAAATGTTTTCATGAGGCTTGTAATCACTTCTATATCTTGATTAGGGCTCTTTTGAGTGAATCCTCCTGGTGCTAGTTTACTGAGATATTCTCTATCATAAAATCTTGGCGTCAGGGCATATCTAACACAGTGAATAGGGTAATTCATTTTTTTCCACCTTTGGAGCACAATCTTTTCGACTTGTGGAAAATATTTAGAGTATGGCCCAGAACTCATAACTTCTCTTATTTCTCCAAGCATATTGTCCATCCTTTCATAAACTTCACCCATCTTTTGACCATCACCATCACAATATTTAATTAAAAAATATATTGGCTTTGTGATATTCACTACGGCCAGCACATTGTCCCAAATGTTGTCTACCAACACAGCTTGTGCTATTTCCTTCCCAAGTTTTCTTTTCTCAGCATCTAAAGTCTTCACCCAATCTTTCTTTTTTTGAAGAATTACCGTACTTGCTAATGCTTCTTTGCAATCACAAAGTCCCTTCAACAAGATATAATGCGATGCAAAAATCTAGTTTTCACTACTTTCAATAACTCCAATTTTGATTGACTTCTGAATATGACCAAAGCATGTGAGTGGTTCAAAAAGAACTTAACAATAGTTTTTCCAATATTGTAAATTGCCTCAAACCACTCAAGCTCTTTTGCCAAATCTTTAAAAATAAGATTCAAGGTATGAACAACACAAGGAGACCAAAAAATATGTTCATGTACCTTTTCAATCTCTCTCCTAGCAGATTCATAGTTTGCTGCATTGTCAGTGACTATTTGGAGGACATTTGACGATCCCACCTCTTCAATTACAGCAAGCAGAAAGTCAGCAACCACTTCACCGGTTTTTGGTATCCAAGAAAAATCTTCAGCATAAAGAAACATAGCTCCTCTACTGTTTGCAGCAATAATGTTGATAAGGGGTTCACGCTTCACGTTAGACCATCCATCTGATACAATTGAAACACCGTGAGTAAACCATGTATCTTTAACAGAAGCTAATTATTTTTCCAGACTTCATTTACACTCATCAAGCAAAGTAGTTGTTGCTGTTTTAGAAGATGGAGCCTTATAACCCTTGGGTCCATTATTTATAGCTGAAATCATCTCATGAAAGTGGGGATTTCTTAATACATTAAACGGAATTCCATTAGAACACAATCCTCTCATCACCTTCTTGAACATATCATCAAGAGCACCTACGGTGGATTTTTGCGGTTGTTGCCTCAAGATTGTTGAGCTTTTCAAAGATGAAGAAACTCCTTCTTTCTTTCTTTCTTTCTTTTTTTTTTTTTTTTTTTTTTTTTCCAGCTTCCATAACCATTCTACGAACCCTCTCATATTCCTCTCAATTATTAATCAATGATTGACATCGACGGATCTTTGATTTTTTTCCAGGGAGATTACCAAAAAGTGGTAGTGAACGCGAGTATATGAACTCTTAAACTGACCATTACAATGTTTGCAGGTCCATGTCTTTGTTTCACCCGAATTTTTTCCTTGCGCTCCACTTGTGATAATAACTTCATTGAGTAATGGCTTTATGTCAGAATTCATTGGAATTTCTTGATATTCTTGAGCTTGTTCGTGGCTGTTTCTACTCAATGATTGGTCTGTATTTCTTACTTGAGTTTCTTCAACAGTATTATTGTCTTCATGCTCACCGACATTACCTTCATAATTTTCTTCAAAAATTGGTTCTTGACCGGATGGTTTTCTTTTTCCAAACACCATTGTTGAGTTGAGCTAAAATAATAGAGGTTTTTTTTTTTTTTTGAAAGGAGAGGTTTTTTCTATGCTCTGTAGTTGTACATACTATTTGCATGTAGTATAAATAGAGTTTGTTTTCAATTTTGGAATTAGGATTCCTTGTCAATCAACATCTTTAGAAATCAGGATTCCTAATCTTGATCCTAAAGGGCTTTTATTTTACCTAAATACCCCTTATTAATATACTATGAGAAGTACCACACTTATGGAGGATAAACAAGTAAATTAACAAATAACATAAAATAAATAATAAAGAAAACTGCTTTTATTTTTTATTCTTTATTGGATAATCTTGGATCAAATTGAGATGATTATATGGCACAATAGAGAGGAGATCCCCAGAGATGCGATTTTGTATTCTTTCCCAAAATCCCAGCAAATCGAATATTACATTTTTGCATCCATTGATTCTTTTCATCTCTTCAAAAAGTAGAAGGATTGTCGCCGCTGCCGCCGAGTAGTCCTTCCTTCTCTGCCACAAGTTGAATTTGTGGTGGCGTTTGACAATGCGGTGTAGATCAGCAGAGAAAGGTTCGGCTTCCTTAGATCAGTGTGGAAAATCAAAAGAGCTCTTGGAATTGGTTCATAAAGTCATAGTCGCAGAGAATATTTCAGATTCTCAGTACCATTGTCTCTGATGTGTGTGAGTTTCCAGATTCCGGTAACACCATGTTTTGATATGTTTGAGTTGTGATTGGAATTGGCTCTGATGTGCGTGAGTTCGCCAACACCATGGGATCACTAAACATAGCGATCCGGATGGCGAACGCCCTGCGATTGGGTTCGTTCAATCCGGATCGCGGGTCGCCTGCAGGTGCAGCGTTTCCGGTGACTCTGGTTCAGCGTACTGATGTGGTGATGTTCGGCGGTGAGAGGTAGGAATGGTCGTTGGTTATGAATTGCAGCGGAGGTGAGCTTGAAGCAATGGGTGCCCAGAGCGGTAAGAAGAAGGAGCTTTGGTTGTGTAGATGAGAGAGCGGCGTCTGGCAGTTGCGGATTTGAGATTAGAAGACGGCGTCTGGCGACGAAGATAGACTAGGTGTACGAAGCAGAGATGTGGTGGCCAAAGCTTCTTCGATTCCAGATTGTCTGCTAGCTTATCGAGGAAGATAGAGCGTAGAAGATGGCTGTTCGGGTTATGAGGTGTGGTTGCTGGGTGCCCGATCTGTGGGTGTAGCTCAAAGAATACCATGAGTGTCCACAGAGAATATTTGGGTGTCGGGTGGAAATTAGCACCAAGACTTCCTTCTTTTTCTCTTTTGAGTGGATGATCGCTGAACTATGTTAGGAAAACTAATATAGTGGAAATAATAACTCCAACCACAAAATAATAATATGCAAAGAAATAAAAGGAGTAAAAGAAAAGGAATATTGGATATAATGTGGTTCGGCAAGGTGCCTACATCCATGGGGTAGTATGATAAGGTGGGTACAAGAGATACACAACTTCAAGAATACGTACTACTTGAAGGAATCTCTCTCACACACTTGTTTCGCTACCTAACAACTACTACACTCTCAACTTGATGTGGACACTCTTCACTCTCTACTTGGATGAAGATGTTTCTCTTAGATGAAATTCGATTGGATGATTGGAATAAGCAAATGACCCCTCTCCTTATATTAGCCAATGAGGAAACCTCTAGATGTTTTCATTAATGCTCCATTCAACTATTTCAATAAATACTCCTTCATGAATCTTCCACATTCATGAATCTTCCAAGAAACTTGCATTGGAATGTGTAGAGACAATAACTATCTTTATGGGAGAACCAACAAGTCATATGGTCTAGGATATTCAAAAAACTATGCATCCGCTGATTTTTTGGAGGAGAGGAGATTAGAAACTCGGCGATGGGAGATGACCGAGCTGAGCGAAGAAAATGGAAACTGTCAAGAGAGATTATTTGGGTGTGGAGAGTGAAATGCTATTCGCTGAAATTATTCATTTTCTTTTATCCGTTGAAATTTCTGTTTTTAGTGATCATTTCATTGAATTCTCTCTTGCGTCAGTTGGAGGATGTCTGCCTGAAGTGGCCAGACGTCTATGGGAAGTGGCCTGCCTTCACTAGAGGTGACCGAACGTCGTCAGAGGTGATCGAACAAAGTTTTTGGCCCGGATTCTCACAAACGGCGCCCAATGTTAAATGCATTTTTAGTATTATCTTTTTTGCCCCTGCTGCACTATTCTCCTTCCTCTTCTGTAAATGATTTTCATTCTTATTCCACCAAACGCACCAGAAAGCTGATGTACTAATGTGATGACCTGGTTTTCTGTTATTTAAATTTGGTATTTAATAATGGACCAGTTGTACGAATAATTGTTATAATGCTTTATTCGTAGATTTTATATGGAGTAGAATGATTTTCGTACGTATAATAATTGAATTTCACAGTTTAGGGGGTCGTGTGAAGTTTGACTTTTTATATGTTGGGATTCTCGGAAAATTTCCTTCACGAAAGTTGTAGAGCGCGTCGATACGAGTTCGTGGACATGTGGAACGCGTAAATCGGAGTTCGTATGAGGAAGTTATGGCTATGGAAAGAAGTTTCCATTTTAGTATATAAGGGAAAATTAGAATTTTATTTCATTATTTCCCTTTCCATTTCCGGAAACCATACCCTCTCTCTCTCTTCTCTCTCGTCCGCTCCCTCAGTATCGAAGATTTTCGACTGACCCGACCCGAACCCGGCCGATCCGACCCGACTTTTCCGGCCAACTGCGGCGGTCTCCGGCCTTGAAACTTGGCCAGCAGGGTCGCCTCTTCCGTCTGGTCGTCCCTCTGGTGGTCTCTATCGCCGATTATTCTCCACGGCGGCGCTGCAAGGCGGTGCAGCCTTGTGTTTTCGGACCCGGCCGGAAAACACAGCTCCGACGTCGGCACGGCTTCGAGTTTTCTTGGTTGAGCTCAGAACTGCCTCGCCGATCGATCCTTGGTGGTTGTTTGGATCGATTCACGTGAAAATTCGATCAACTCGGATTGGATTACTGTTCACGGCTGGTGAGGTAGTTTTCGATCCCTTAAGCTTGTTTTCTGACTTCGATCCAGTTATGAAAGTTCACAAGCATGCTTAGATGAAGCTTTTTGATGTTGGGAGTTTTGTAAAATATTGAGTTTTGGCCGGCGACGGTGCGCCACCGTCTGTGGTGGCGTTCCGGCGGTGTTCTGGCCATGTATGGAACTGTTTCTGCTATTATATGTCTTCTACTCGTCGATACGAGCGTTTCGATATATAATATGCAAATTTTGGAGTTCGATTGGATTTGTTATGATTTTTGCTGTTTCATACCGATCAATTTATTTGATCCGTGAGGATTCGAGCGTCCGATCGATTTGTGGTTTGGTCACATCGATCGTGGACGTATTCCGAAGACTTGGGGAGGTCTCGGATGTGGTTTTGCCTCGATTGGCGCCACTTTGGGGATTTTGGTTCAAAACAGGGGTTTCGGACTTAAATCATATATAAATCATTACTAAGTTGGAACCATATGTGATTAGGTACTTGACGAAGTATTTGGACGAGTGGTTAGTGATAGTTTTGGTTCGGTTCTGTATTGAAGACGCAGCAGGAGTTCAAGGTGAGTAAATCTCACAAGGATCTTTATGAACAGAAGTACCATTATTGTTTTGGCGTTAATTATTTAACTGCAAACTATAGTTGGTATTAGTAGGCATTCCTGAGCGAATGACTACATATATATATATTTAGATGAAATATATATCCTTGTGAATGATTATGATGAATAATAATATGCATGATGGTGTTCATATTATTGTTAAATGCGACTTTTCAAGAAACGATATTATAGAAAAAGATGTTTTCTATTGTTTGGAAAGTATTGAGCTTGATGTTACATTTTGAGTCAAGTGTGACTCATTTTAGATGTATTGGTTTTAGTATCAAGGGTCACAGATGGTGAGCAGGGATTAGGAAAACCGAAACTAGATGTTGTACGTTCTTAAGTCAGATGCGACTTACTTAACGTTGATCTCAAGACCAGATAGGGTCTAGGAAGATCTTACGTCACAGATGGTGATAGATCATAGATAGTAACAGGTTGCAGATGGTAACCTTGATGTTTGACTTCATGACCAGATGGGGTCTGAAGATCATGAGTCACAGATGGTGATCAATGGTTGAGCTGAGACCAGATGGGGTCTAATGATTATAGGTCACAGATGGTGACAGGTTGCAGATGGCGACCTTGATGTTGATTTCCTGACTAGACGGAGTTTGAAATCATATGTCTCAGATGGTGACAGATCACAGATGGTGATAGATCACAGATGGTGATCAAGGCAGGAAATAGGTAATCACGTTCTGGTTAGGACGAGTGATTACAATTTCAATAGGGTTCTAGTTTATCTACCATGATAGCTTATGGGAGTAACAGTCGAGGTTGCTTGAGACTCATAGGTTCGCGGCTTAAAGGAGAGTTCAGATGGCATTCTTCTTTAATTGTCTAGATGAGACTTGAATTGCTACTTGATGGTTAAGTTAGCAAATAGGATATGGTCATAGCGGTGACTCATGTTGTCCTTTCTGTGGAAAGGATATTGAATGTTAGAAGGATTCATGGCTGCATGTTTCCTTAAGTAGATTGATGTGAGTTGTTGATTGATGTTCATGAGTTACTCATACGAGCTTGAAGAAGCTTACCGGGTTTGTTGTTTGGCAACCCCGGTGCACCATTCTTTTGGTGTAGGGGTTAATCCTGCAGGTCAGGAAAATCGTGGCTGAAGCAGAGGCAGCTTGTTGGCAGCTGAACGGGTAGGAAGCAAATTTTGTTGGCTTTGCCATTGTTATGACTTCCGCTATGTAGTAAGCTCTGAGGAGCATTTACGCTTTATTTTGTGATGACAATTTAATTCGTAAATTTGTATAATATATAACTCTGTGGAGCGAGTGTATGTTATCTTGGATGATTCAGTGTATCAGTAAGTACTTGTTTTATGGGAAAGATGTTCCAGGTATTTGTATTGATGACTGAATATTCATGCATGTATAATTATGGGATTATATATATCGATTTTTATTGTTGTAAAAATCAGGGGCGTGACAACTAATCAAATCACCACCATAATCTATTATACTTCATGCAAGATTATGACCAAATAGGATGTTGGGTGACAGAGCATTCAAAATCTAAAATCCGGGAATTGATTTGGGGGCAATGGGGCTTTTGAATAACTTGGTATTCGCAAATAACTCATATAACCCAAAAAACCCAAATTACTAAGTTAAAACACGATGATGCGAAATTTCCCAAAAGTGATATGGAGCTTTTGTAAACCCTGATTTTCCACAATATTTCATACACTTTTAATTGTTTAGTGTTCAATCTATCAGATAAGAGAGAGGAAAGAAGAAAAAAGAGATCATTTCTACACAGGAGGAGAAGAGGAAGAAGAAGAGAATAGAGCAATAAGGGGAAAAAGGACAAGAAAACGAAAAGAAAAAAAAAAGGATTATGTTTATGCTGTCAGGGGACATGTATCCATGTGTTGGCTAACAGAACTGCACTATATGGTTGAAGCTAGCACTCCCCATTTATGCAATCAGATTCTAAGCCTAATCTATGGAAATCATAATCTGACATTGAAAAATGTTGAAAAACAAAGTGAGTACTACACAATATTGAATTCATGGCCGAAATAAAAAAAAACATTTCATAGTTAGAAAGTAAAACTAGAAAGAGATGCAAGTCAAATACAACTGAACATATCTGTAATATTGGTTGATAGCAGAAATAAAGAAAATTTCAGATATTTATGAAAGAGAAGGGAGCAACAGAGAGAGAGAGAGAGAGACCCGGGGGGAGGGGGGACAAAACTTACGGAAAATTCTAGTGTACTTGTAGTTATCTCATACCCACATTTACAAAAGTGACAACAAATTTGTTGTCAGAGTTGTAATGTTGAGTCCTATTTTGTGTAATTTTAGTTCTAATAATGGCAATTACACCTCTTACGACATTGTTACAAGCTTTTGAACAAATTCATTGTCAATGTTATAATTTTTGTTTAACTATATGTAAATACTGTAAATGAATATGATAACTTTTGTTCTCAATGTTGTAATTTTAGTTCAAATAATTGTAATTCTTTGTTCAAATAGTTGTACATGAGTGTATGAGATACCCACAAGTACCATAGCTTAAGGGAAAGTAGAAAGTGGGAAGACATGGAAGGATGATTGGAATAGAAAAACGAGGCGTCCTTCGATTTTTTTTTTCCGACTCGATCTGTTACCAAATGAAGAGAGAAAACAACTGTGTTTATACTGGAGAAACTAATTTTTAAATATTTAATTGACAAATGTTGAGGTGGATAAATGACGATCTTTGAATATTTAATCAATAAACAAAATGTTGGAATTTAGTTAGAATATTTCAAAATACCAGCTATATTTGAAACCTCCATTGGACATTTAATTGCAAATGACAATAGTCATTAACTCTCTTTGATTGTGATTGATATAAATATTTCATCAGTTTTATTCATATACCATTTATTTGGTCAAATTAACTCTGCAATTATATGGGTTCATTCCTTATTTGATACCTTCCGTTTTGATTCTTCCTAATCAATGTCATAATATTCCTTTCGGTTATATAAGTTAAATAGCTTAATTGCTATTGTCATCGCATTGATCATTCCTGCTATATATATAATCCCTAGCTTTCCAGATAAAAATATACAACAAGAAATTCAATCTCCTTTGTTTCCTTTCCGAGCTCAAAGTATTCATGTGTTTCCTTTAATTTATCTATTCTACCAAAAGAAAGTTTCAAACTGTTCGATACGATCCGAGTATTGTGAGTGTACACCTACAAGGATCGAGGTTGTTGTACCCTGGAGGGTAGGGCGCCACAAACCTACTACACCGAGACATTGTCTCCGAGGGGCGAAATCTACTCTTAAGGGCAGAGTTTACACGCCTCAACCTTAAACTCTTTCTGAAATAATCATTGGGTCGCTACTCGCAAATCTAAAAGATAAGTGTTGATCTTCTATTTTCAGTTTATTATGGCATTAATGTGATTATATTTATTTACTAATAAAATATTGTATTTGTGGAATTTTGTAGGAAACGAAATCTGATGACGAAAATAACATCCATCAACCAAATTTCCAACAATCTTAAGAGTAGATTTCCGTTGGTGGATGTTTCCTTGTGGAATGCTTAGACATGAAGATAAGTCATTTCTCTTCGCTACTTTATTGGTTTATATTTTCAACGTGCTTATTATGGTTTTGAAGAGTTTCAAAAGTATTATTGATTTTTGAAAGTCTTTTCACCGAAACCTAAAACAATTACTCTTTGTTTATTGCTGCATTATATTGGAAAATTATGTTCTAAACTTCTACCATGACAATTATTTTTTGCATTTAATTTGCATGGTTGTCAATTTTGATTGCTAATGATTTTTCAATTGGCATTTAAATGTTGATTCTATAATGTGCATTTTTGGGTTAGTAATGCATGGTGTAATGATAATTTAAGTTGTGTACAACTATTAATTTTAGTTTAATTTGCATTCACTTCATTGTTCAATGCATTATGTAACTTAAAAACTAACCGTTTTGCACATTTACTTTTCTATATCAATAGTTAAATATAATATTGTTTTACTATTTTCGTACCATTTATTGTGCATCATTAATTGCTATTAACCTTATGGTTTAGCCTATTTTCTATGTATTAAAATATTCTTTATCATTATAACTTGAAAAGTTATTTCTATGCATTAAAATATATTTTTACCGTTATAACTCGAAAAGTTGTTCCTTTGTTGTTGCCTTCGTCCCTTCAAAGTATTTTTTCTTCAAGGAAGAAAAAATAAATTTGAAATGTTGCCTTCGGATTATTGTTTCTTCGGAAATAATAAAGTTGTTGCCTCTCAATATTTATGTTGCCTCTTGATTAAGATGATGCCTCGGTTGCCTGAAAAATAAATGTGTTATCATGAATAATGCATTGAGCAATTATTTTGTCAATTTTACATTTATGGTTGCCTATGGCAATTTGCTGCCTCGGAATATTAATGTCCCTACAGTTAATGTCCTCGAAAAAGAAAAAAATGTTGCCTTAAAGTTTGGTTACAAGTAATAAGGATTGCCTCATTTACATCTTGAATGATGAATCAGGCCCTATCCTATGGATTAGATATAACGGTTGCCTCATACTTTAATGGTAATGAACATGGTTGCCTTGAAAATTTGGATACCGAGAAAATAGTGTCCTAATTCTATATTATTGGTGCTTCCGGATATAATGCAGAGACAACAAGTCTCTAAACATGGTTCCCTAGCCATATTTGCTCAGATGATTAGCTCCATATGCTGCCTTAAGGTTTTGTGTTGCCTTTCGAATTTTCGTTGCCTTTCGATCAATGTTGCTTCAAAACAAATAAATATATGCGGTTTTTATTAATTGACGCCTCGATATTGTCCCTTATGCTGACGCCTTGAAAAACTATCTCATTGATTGCTGCTTTCGGTTTATGCTTTGAGAAAATAGACATTCAATGTATCTCTATGATCAAATTTAATTTTGATCAAGAATTAAGAGACACTTGATGGCTACAAATATGGGGTGACTAAAGTATCCAAAGTCACGAAATATGATACATAATGTTGCCTACTAAATTCTTAAGTCCTTGATTGGCGAAGATTCATTGAGTAAATATATATGGCTTAATATTATCTTGCCTATATTTATGAGCCTAAGGCTAATTCAGACATACTCAAAAATGTGGGGGTCAAGGAAAGACAAGAAAAAATAGGCTCTTATATCTAAGTGACATTGGATAACTAAAAATCCAATAAAGATCACTTATTGTTGAGATTATTCAATAAGCTGTGTACGTCAGAGTTGATTTTGGCCAATACTCTGACAAAACCACTAGGCTAAAGGCCAAAGCTAGTGGTTAATACATTGAGGGGGATAGGGCTTATGCCTATAGACAAAGATCAAGAGTGATGGTAACCCAACCTATGTGATTGGAGATCCCATGAAGTAGGTTCATATGGGTAAGAACAAGTCACTTGTTGGTCAGTGTTGCACTATCAAATAAAACTATTGATGGTCCCTCCCTATGGTGTAAATAAATAGTGTTTGAACTGTAATGTGTAAGGTTGAACAAATGTTCTTAATGAGTTTTATAGCCCAAAAATTGGGTGATGTGTTTGTTTGCAGTACACACTTGATGGATTCACCTATATGGATGTGGAAGTGGGGTCGCTTCCTATGAGAGCAAGGCATACTCTCTAGAGCATTCATGAATATCCAAGTAGGGCGCATGGCCTATTCGCGCCACCCCGCTTCGAACAGCTTGATCCAAGAGTTAATGTGGATGGTTAGTTGTCTGATTCACAATTAGAAATTTTGGTTCATAGAAAATTTTATTTTCACCAAGGTTCCGTGGGTCACGACTAATTTGTCCTATGGCTGGTTCATAATCCAAAAGACACCAGTTATAATGCATTGATTCTCACTTTCTTTTGGTATTCCTTATCTTTCACTTTCCTTGAAATTTTGGTATTTTGAAATAGTGGGGGATTGTTGGAATTTAGTTAGAATATTTCAAAATACCAGCTATATTTGAAACCTCTATTGGGCATTTAATTGCAAATGACAATAGTCATTAACTCTCTTTGATTGTGATTGATATAAATATTTCATCAGTTTTATTCATATACCATTTATTTGGTCAAATTAACTCTACAATTATATGGGTTCATTCCTTATTTGATACCGTTTTGATTCTTCCTAATCAATGTCATAATATTCCTTTCGGTTATATAAGTTACATAGCTTAATTGCTATTATCATCGCATTGATCATTCCTGATATATATATAATCCCTAGCTTTCCAGATAAAAATATACAACAAGAAATTCAATCTCCTTTGTTTCCTTTCCGAGCTCAAAGTATTCATGTATTTCCTTTAATTTATCTATTCTACCAAAAGAAAGTTTCAAGCTGTTCGGTACGATCTGAGTATTGTGAGTGTACACCTACAAGGATCGAGGTTGTTATATCTTGGAGGGTAGGGCGCCACAAACCTGCTACACCGAGACATTGTCTCCGAGGGGCGAAATCTACTCTTAAGGGCAGAGTTTACACGCCTCAACCTTAAACTCTTTCTGAAATAATCATTGGGTGACGACTCGCAAATCTAAAAGATAAGTGTTGATTTTCTATTTTCAGTTTATTATGGCATTAATGTAATCACATTATATTTACTAATAAAATATTGTATTTGTGGAATTTTGTAGGAAACGAAATCTGATGACGAAAATAACATCCATCAACCAAATTTCCAACACAAAAATAAAAGTCAAGGATGATCAAAGAAGAGTTGCTAAGAAGAGGATCTGAATTCCCTTAAAATATCCAAATTTTTGAAAGAAATTGAAATACGGGTATTCGTTGTGGATATTAATGTGTTTTCCACTCCAATTTGGATTAGATTTCTAAAATCTAAAGATGTTGAAGGATACTATGTCAGTATGTTTTTTTTTAAATGTACTATGTCAGTATGTTGAAGTATTCAAAATGTTAGATTTGAATAGTGGTCGAGTGGTCGAGTGGGCGGTCATCGTCTTTAGGGACATTTGTTAAACAAAAGAAAGACATTAATTTGTACTTGTAGGTGTCCAACTCAGATTACACTCATATGCACTGAACCCACTTGGATTTGCATGTCCCCAAGTCTAAACTCTAAAGAGAAGATGAGCAGGACGCCGATTTCTGAACTTGGCAGTCAGTCTGAGTTTGAGTGACTTGAGTCGATCATCTACCATTCTACCAGATTTCTTTGACCAAAAAAAGAAAAGAAAAAAGAATCAACTCAGATTTCATGAATATGGTCACCGGGAAATCAAGCGACCCAGAGCGTCTGCAGCAGCTGAAGGCCTTCGACGACTCCAAAGCTGGTGTCAAAGGCATCGTCGATGCCGGAATCACCAAACTCCCACCAATTTTCCTCCGTCCAAAGAAAGATCCCTCCGTCGTCGGCGATCGTACGGTTTCAGGTCATTTCAGTATCCCAGTAGTGGATCTGGCTGAATATAACGGAAGGCGTGCTGAGGTGATCGACCAAGTCCGGAGGGCAGCAGAGAGCTATGGGTTCTTCCAGTTAGTGAACCATGGGATGCCCGAGAGAGTGATGGAGGAGATGATAGAGGCGGCGCGTGTGTTTCACGAGCTGCCGAGGGAGGAGAAGGCGAAGTACTATGGTAGGGAGATGGGGATGAAGGTCAAGTACTTCTCTGGCAGTACCATGTATAAGTTGATGTTTGCTGATTGGAAGGACACTTTGCAGTGTAACATAAGTGACGAGCAGTTTGATCCTCAAGAAATTCCTCTCGTTTGCAGGTACGCCCATGTATAAGTTGAGGATTATGCTGTTTTAGTCATGATTCTGGAAAATCTATATGTTAATGGTGTGATCACGTTCTCGCCATCTTTTACTTAAATGTAAAATGACGATCGAATTATATATTAACACTGTTGTGAACTCATAACCCGTTGTTGATTTGTCTAAGATCGCATCAGTTACATATGTGTGACAACCAACAAGAAATAAATTTAATTAAGCATGATATCCTATATCTATCATTTCCATATATTATTAGTCACAATCACTACTTTATTTAATTTAATTAAACATTATATTCTATATCTATCATTTTTGTAAATTGTTGTGCCGGCCGGAATGGTTATACTAATTAATGTGATTTCTTTTAAATAATCTCCAGAGATATAACTATGGAGTACTCTAATCACGTTCACAAGTTAGGTGTCACCTTGTTGGAATTTCTATCTGAGGCGCTTAGGCTCAAACCTGATCACCTCAAAAACTTGGATAGCACAATGGGGCATATGGTTCTTAGTCATTACTATCCACCATGCCCCGAGCCTGAAGTGACTATTGGCACCGTCGAACACTCAGATCCTGATTTTATGACCATCCTACTTCAAGACCAAATCGGTGGACTTCAAGTTTTGTACCAAAATCAGTGGATTGATGTTCCTCCTGTACCTGGAGCTCTCGTGGTGAATATCGGAGATTTCTTGCAGGCAAGTTTTCTGTATCATATATATTCACAAAGGTTGTTTGCTATTGTTTCACTACATATTGGAGTTATATGCGGATAATTAAATTGCATCTTATACACAACTTGTTCTTTTCTCATAACATAGGAGTTGTACGTTGTCATTCCAAAGATATACCGGGTATACATACGTTGTCATTTTGGAAAATTTGGATATAGATAGAGAGCATACAAAAAGTCTAAAACCCTATTATAAGTCATCAGTTGATAACATACAACATTTTTTTTTCATGTGGAGTTTTCAATCTATTAATGGCATATTACTAGTATACATAAGTACATTATCATTTCCCCTGGTTGTTACTGGGCCATATACTTTTTTGACATTAACTAGGAAATGTTTTGAGGATAGTGAAATAAAAAGTAGGGAAAATTTTGCAAACAGTACACAAAGTAAAGACCACTAATAATTTCTATATATAAAGTTTCAAACCAAATATTTTGGTACACGGAATTTGAAGACCAACCCACTTTTTGTACACGATGTCAATGACGCCGTGAGATCTCTGTCATCTGGCATACTTTTAGGGGCAAATTGGTCTCTATCTCTTTCTTACTCTGGCCACCCAACTCTATCTCTCTCTCTCTCTCTCTTACGTACTCTGGCCACCCATCTCTCCCTCTCATAGCTATATCCGATCAGTATTTCACGAGCGGCTGAAACAACACCATCCAGATTGAATCCGAAATCTTCAAAATTCCGGCAACAATTGTAGCCATTTTCTTCCTTGCAGTAGAGTCCTTCGCTCCCCCAGCAGACAATCTTCTCCCTGGAGAAATCCGCCACCAGAGGCTCCGGCGAACCGACGAAGGGGTGGTGGCCAGCGATGGGGCGGATTCGGCCACATGCGGCACGGGAGAGTCGAAATCGAAGCGGTCGACGTAGACGAACTGGCCGAGCTGGAGGCGGTTGGCGAGGATGAGATCGGTGTCTTTCTCGGATAGGGAGACATAGGTGGAGTTGAGGGAGTCAGAGAGCTGGACGTAGAAGCCTTGGTTGGGCCAGAGGTCGTCTGAGTCGGCGAGGGCGGGGACTATGCCGATGACTTGGAGCAGGGCAGAGCGGTGGTCGCCGGTGACTTTGGTGGCGGAGTTCATGGACTGGAGGAGCCAGAGGAGGATTCCGGAGTGGGTGACGCCATTGGGGGTGAGAGAATCACAGAGAGAGAGAGAGAGGATTGGGATTTGGAATGTGGAGGACATGCGGTGGTCGCCGGGATTGAGCTTTATGGGTTTGGGTGGGGGGAGAGCCAGAGGAGATCTGTTTTACCTTTTTTTTTTTTTTTACACCAAAAAAATGAATCAGAGTATGAGAGTACTAAATTACCCTTTAATAAATGAACAATGACATAAGAGTTAACGGCATCATTGACGTCGTGTCTACATAGTGAGTCGGGCTCAAAAATCCATGTACCAAAATGTTCGGTTTCAAACTTTATGTATCGAAATTATTAGTGGCATTTACTTGGTATACTGTTTGCAAAATTTTCCCTAAAAAGTAATAAGCAGGCCACTAGTACTCAAATAGATTGAACAATCTCCCTTTTAAGTTGTCTTCTTTGTTATTTTAAACACTATACATGAATTATTTCGAGCCTTTTTAAAAAGGTAAGTTCTGTTGTATTTTTGAACTATCACAATGAATTTAATTGTCCATTGTCGATTTATATTTTCCTAACAATCATATTCATTAGTGTTATTATCTGATCAATGGGTGTGTTGATGCAGCTGATCTCAAACAATAAGTTCATAAGCGTTAATCATAGAGTATTGGCTAAAAATGAAGGTCCAAGAATTTCCGTGGCATGTTTTTTTAGACCTTCACTAGAAAACTCCTCAAGATTATATGGACCAATCAAAGAGTTAACATCAGAAGAAAAACCTCCAGTTTATCAGGAAACAACAGTGAAGGATTATGTTATGTGCCACTACAAGAGTTGGGAACTAAATGGGGTCTCCGGGCTAGAAGACTTGAAGCTATAGAAATAACTAATGAAGTTTATCCTTGAAATTGTATGCTTCAGTAATTGTTTATGCAATAATTGATCAATCACATACTTATTGATAGTTAAATTTAATATACTTTTTGGTTTTAGCACTATCGTTTGACCTTAATAATCTTATGAGTTTTTTATTTATGGGCGTCAATGAGTACCGCATACTGTTAAGGGATAATGCAGAAATTTATTGTCAGGGTCTTTAGAGTATTTTTAACAGACTCTCTAGCTATTTTGGAGAACATGTTTAATTTTTTTTTATTTTAATTTTAAATTTTTTTTTATTTTAACAACTGCACAAGACTCTTATAATTTACTTAATAGGCGGAGGATATTGTGTATAATGGTCTATATCTATCCAAGAATTGATGCAACTTGTTTTCTAACTTTAATTTTCTTTGATTGTTAAAATTTGAGACAATAAAAACACCAAGTTCCTATACTCCGTATTAATGGCTAGTATTTTTTTGTCTTTTTGAGAGAATGACGACCAAAATCTTTTATTAACATGTGAACTAGTCAATACAATGGGGAGTAACGATGTTACTCAAAGTTGGGGGAATAGTTCCTTCCAACACAAAATTGAAACTTGAGGCCGAAGTGCCTTAGCTTAGATTAAATACTATATATTAATTCAAAAGAGTTTAGGGATCCTCCTGTACTAAATCCAATATAGTAACTAAATCATTTGGTTATTGGTGAACTAAATCATAGGCATCCTCCTGATCACTTCCTCAAATCTTGAAATCTCTTCTACTCTTGTACTTGGAACTCGCTACTAGAAATGGAATTTGTCTTTTTAGAGGTTTTGTCGAAGGCGTTAGCACCTGCAGAGCAAACCAATAGATTTAAAATCCATCAAAAATTAGTCTTACCCAAAATTAATTTAGTAGTCATTAGTATCCATATGAGTATGACATTAAAATTAGTTTGCAGACTTGCATAACATCAATCCAATAAATTAGCTAGTATTTTCCAAAATAATATCAGAAATATCTACATGAGACTTGTATTCTAACAAACACCAACTAGCAAAGAGTGCACAAATAGCTACTCCATTTACTTTAACATAGCAGTGACACAGCAGAAAGATAATTCAATATGTAACCCGATTACAATATAGCATAATTACCAGCTTTAGCACAGCTTTCCCCTTATGTTGCCCTGGAGAATAGCTCCGGCAACACTTAGTTTCATCTTACCACTAGGAGGGTCCGACTATTTGGGAACCCGCCACCTAACTAGGGCAAACCAGGCACACAAAAGGTGCAGTCCGGGACTAAGCCCACGTCGCCCTGCCCTAAACTGACAGGGACTTATTACTGGCATATAGCCACCATTACCTACTAAAGACCAACAACAATAAAACATAAAGTAAAGGGCTAAATACTGATTACTACCCTATAGTTTGGGTCTAAAATCAATTCAGTCCCTGAATTTCTAATTTCATCAAGAACACCCCTGCATTTTCAATTTTGATCTAATAGGTCCAATTTATTAAACTTCCTATAATTAAGTCATTTAACTTGTTAACGTGGCTCATATATATATGGCCTATGGTTTATGATGTGGTGTTGCGGTGGCCTGCATAGTCAATTTAGGAGTGAGATCCACTATTAGAAATATATCAAATAAATAGTTTTTCAACAAATAATCCAATTATAACTTGAACCCATGACAGAATATTAACGAATTGGATCTATTAGATCAAAATTGAAAGTGCAGGGGTGTTTTTGATGAAATTAGAAGTCTAGGGATTGAATTAATTTTGGACCTAAACCACAGGATAGTAACTAGTATTTAGGCCTAAAGTAAATAAAATAAAGGGAATTTGGGCCTAGAGCCCAAAACCTAGTCAGCCCAACTAAAGAGGAAAATCGAGCAGCTTGCTACCGTCCAGCACACCAGCTCCACGCCGTCCTACTACCGACGACCATCCTCCCACATCGAGGGAACTCTAGCAGCCCCTCCATCCTTCCATCCTCCCCAACACACCTGTAAGCATCGCCGCCACTCCTATCCGCTCCTCTGCACCTGAAGGTTCCAAGCGACACAGACCAGATCGAATCCCTCAGATCCAGCCATCACACCTTTGGGCGACGCCGCCTCTTGCTGACTGCCTTTCGGTCGTGGGGAGATTGAGCCCAGCCCCACACTCAAGCCACCGAGCCCGCAAGCACCGCCACCTCGCGTTTTGGGCAGCGAAACCACCACGCAACCTCCTCTCTGATGGGATCGATAGTTAAAACAAGGACTCAAATTTAAGAGAGGAAAAGTGGATGTCAGTGAATGGACATTTTGGCTTAAAAAGAAGAATAGTGCAACTGAACCTCCAATATCTTACCGAGTTCTCTTGATCCAGAAGTAACTTGAATTATTTCAAGGCCCTGTGCATGAAGCTGAAGTAATCTTAGAACTACGACCTTTTAGTACTTTTTTACTCTATAATCCTTGTTAGAAGGAGTTTTAGACCTGCAAAAATTACTCTGTTTGGAGTTAAAATAAACAAATGAAAAGCATTGAAAAGACTGAGCGAGCTAATGTGTTAGCAATGTCCTGAGCTTGCAATTATGAAGAACCCTGTCACAGAGAAAATCAATCCAAAAAGACAATGATTCAAACAACACTTACACTTCAAACTGCAAATTTCATGCCCTGACCCTAATCTTACAAAGTAACCAAGCAAATATTACAATTTCAGTAGCAAAAGTTGGTACTAACTGAAAGCCTGACAAAATATAACAAGGTCCATACTTCATAGACTAACAAATACTGTATCTGTAAATTTGATAAATAACAAGGCTCAAGGGTCAAATATAATTCACTTCATACACAATGCATACTTAGCAGATTAGAAGCTAGGCAAAAAAAATTTCTATTGCTTATGTATTGAAAAGGAGAAAAGAGACCCACATGACATGTTAAAGGGGACAATATATTATGCTAATGGGAGATGACATAATAGTCAATATAAGAATGAGCATTGGACTCACCATCTATGAGGAAAATTGTCCTGCATTTCCCTTTGCACAATCTGTTTCATTCATTAAGATGAATACCCCAAATTATACAAACTATCACATCACACATTTAGATTTAGCAGAAAATAAAAGATCGATCTTGATTAATCAAGCTCTACAAGAATGATATATAAGGAATAGGCCTCATCATTTGGCATGCGGATCAATTGGGCAGTTGGAGGCCCGCAAGGCCTGTATGGTAAAAGCCCAGCCCAGCCCAGCCCACATAAAAGCTCGCAATAGGCCCGACTCGGTGGGTAGAGGGCCGGACTTGGTTTAGGGGTTCGAACTCAACCCGGCCCATAGTCTCAGCCCGCTAGGCCCGGCCCATAAAACTAATATATTATATATATATATATATATATATATATTTGTGTGTGTGTGTCTTTATACACACACGTAATCACAATCAAGTCCCATGCACAATTTTGAGTGAGGGTGGCATCATAAGTCAACTTGGTTGTTGAAGCTCACTTTAAGAGTTTAATCAGTCTGGAGCTGAGCAAATCCACAGTTGAAGCCAAAACTTAGCAGTATTGGTCCACTAGGACCAGTTAGAACAAGACCCCTTATTGTGGTCCTCAGCCTATCAATCTATCATGTATTTTATAAACATAGCTAGGTTTATAGTTTTCTTTATGCCATGTAGTTGTCTCTCTGCTTTTTGTGTGCAGCTGGCAATGTTCTTTTTATCCAGTTTCCAGATTTCAAATCTTGTTGCAAAAAGGCCAATGTAGAGTTAGTTTCCCAGTTCACTTGGAAATGGACCCAACTACAAGAAGTCATTCTGGAGACTCTGAGATAAATAAGAGTTGCCAGATATCAGATTTCTTTGTAAATAAAGCCCGGACTGGCTTGGAAAAAATGAGGGCTATCCGGTCGGGCCCCAAAAAGCCCGCAAGGCCCGCTTTATATAGACGGGCTTGAATTTTGTGATTTACAATAAGCGTTTTTGTCCATTTACCCCATTTCTAGGGATTTTTTTCCCACTTACCCTATTAAGTTTTTTTAATTCTCTCTTACCCAATACACTCTAAGGGAGTCTTCCCTAATATCCCATTAAGATTTTTTTTTTGTTTTTAATTTTTTTTTAATACCATTTTACCCCTCACCCCTTTGTTACTTAGAGAGAGATAGAGAAAATGGAAGAGAGAGAAACCATAGGAGACTTCGCCGGAGCCCGTCATCGGCCGCCGGAATCCGGTCACCGGCTGTCACCCACCGGAATTTGCTGAAAATCTCACCGGAAAGTTTTTTTGCCCCCAATAGACATCTATTGCCCCCTAATAGAGGGGCAATAGACGTCTATTGCCCCCTAATAGACGTCTATTGGCTCCCAATAGACGACTATCAGCCATGTATTGCCCCCCAATAGATGTCTATTGCCCCCCAGTAGACGTCTATCAGCCATGTATTGCCCCTCAATAGACGTGACGTCTATTGTCCCCCAATACACCTGTATTGCTCCCCAATACACCTGTATTGCTCCCCAATAGACGTCTATTGCCCCCCAATACAGCTTTCGGTCGCCGGAATGAGAACTAATTTTTCTAAATTAAACAAATAAAACTTCCATTAAAGAAAAAAAATGAAGAGATTACATTAATTCAAAAAAAATTGGAGGGCAATAGATGTTTACTGCCCCCCAATAGACCTTTTATGAGCCTCTATTGCCCCAATAGAGCTTTTTTTTTCTTTTCATTTTGGGCTTTTGACCCATTTTACCGCAAAAAAAGTGCTATGGCTCCATCTTCCATAGTATTCCCAGAAAGCCATCCACATATCCATCTTCCTTGCTTTTCAACTTATTATAAACAACAATATCAATATAGCGAGAAAAACACCAAGTTGTTGTTATTTGTATAAGCAACAATTGTTTGATAGACCTGGATCGAGACATAGATTCACATATGTAGACAATATCCAACAAAATTTATAAAACAAGTTTCGTAAATAACTAAAGGAGGATAATTCATGCAATTATGCAGTTCTGATGCAGAACCATCTGCAATTTTCTAAATACGAAGCAAAATTCCATTCTTGACTGCATCAATAGTACGCAACGGAAGCAATTTTAGTGTGCAATCACAAACAAACTTCTCTGACCACAAAACACGGAGCAATATTGCTTCATTTGCCCATAATGGCAATGAATCCCAATTTTGGTCGAGCTCGAGCGCCAAATCTCGCTAGAGATGAGCCAAACTTGCTGCTAAGCTAGTTAGTTGGACTATCAGAAATAGCAAATGATGTTCGAAGCATCAAAATCGAAATCAAATCAGAACCCTACAACCCCAAAATCAGAGTCGCCGGAGACCAAAACGGAACGGGCCGTTACCTGAGACTGCTCGACGCACTGCTGGAACAGATCCATGACGAAATTGACCTGGTTCTCGCGGTCCGACAACAAGTCGTCGGTGTTGGAAATGGAATTGGGCTCCGAAACAACATCGTGGCGGTTCTGCTTGGTGTGGATTGTGGAATGGTACTGGGAAAAGATGTCGTCTTCGCCGTCAAAGTCTTCGTCGTCTTCTTCGTAGACGGTGACGAACTGGGCAGGCGGGAAATCAGGATCGGAGGAGATGTAGAGGTCGAAGTCGTTGGAGGACCAGTAGGGGAGGGATTCGAAGGCTTGTTTATATGGTTGTCCTCGTCGGCGAGGGTGAGAGAGAGAGAGAGAGAGAGAGAGAGAGAGAGAGAGAGAGAGAGAGAGAGAGAGAGAGAGAGAGAGAGAGAGAGAGAGAGAGAGAGAGATAGAGGAGCATGGCATCGATGTCTTTTTCTAATTAGGCTAAGGGTAAAAATGTTATTTTACTTCAAATAGGGTAAGTGAGAATAAAAATCTCTTGCTGGGGTAAGTGGGATAACTTTGGCTCATTTTGGGGCTTTTGGTCAAGGACCCTTACAATAAAGCCCGGCTTGACCCGTTATTATTTAAAAATGTAGTAAGGCCCGACCCACCCCGGCCCGGTCCAAGTCCGCTATGAATGGGCAGGGCCGGCCCGTTTACGAGGTCTAACAAGGAAGAAGAAAAATGAATCTAATCTTACTCACTGAGATGAGAGCTTCAAATATGGTAGATCCAAAGCGGAAGCCTCAGAGACGGTGTGGGGGTAGTCAACGACTTTGGCTCACCATCATAACGATTAGACTTCGTCATAAATATGTGTGTAATGGTGATCATAAATATGATGATAACTACCATTGTTAATACAGCAATGAAGGAGGCTATTAAACGCGGCATGATGGTGGTCATAAATTAGGCTATTAAGCACTGCATGATGGCGATAATAAGTACAAGTATTAAGGCGACAATAATCGCGACTTATGGTGTAAGCATTCCCTCACCTATAAATAGGGGGGCACAATGACCAAGTAAGATATCTCATTCCGACTCTTTCTATTACACACAATTCAAACAGTTTCTAACTTGAGCGTCGGAGGGGTTTTTGTAGGTACCTCCCTCTCCTTTGAGCTGATGGTCAACTCCAAGTCAATGACAAGGGTTGCTTCTCGATCATTCTTGGTCAGCTCCTGCTCCAGTCTGCATTCATTGGGGAGTCAAATTCCCCTTTGAAATTTTTCGTCGCCAACAAACGGAGACTGATCGAGCTTCATAAGACTATGAGAGGAGAACGACAGAGATAGAACAGGGCGATATCTACTATCCTCATTGCTTATCCTCACAATACTTTGTAGGTAGTACTGGAGCATTTAGCCTGGGATGCTATTATAAGCTGTGAGGCTTCGACCCAAGCCTGGGAGGCTCTCTTTATTGTATGGTGATCATTCTTTCCCCATATTCTACCTTTCTACTTAACCAGTGAGGCCGGTTTGATTTTTACGAGTTTTTCTTCAAGAAAGATTTATAAATGTTTGCATGCATAAATGTTTTTCTGAAAGGAAAATGTGGAAAAGTATTAAAGTTTATTCATTGCTATTTTTATTGATCATTTATTTTTTGTCCACTCACACTAACGTTTTCAAAATGCTTTTTCCTTGGCCCTTCGGTTTCAAATGCCGATTTTGCAGGTTAGACTAGTTGAGATCGGGCATACCTGGAGTCGAGGCATAATTGTCACTGCTTCCGCATTGTAGAATTTATCTATCTTATCCTTATATCTTGTATATCCTATGGAACTATTAGATTGCACTGATTACCAACTATTTGTGTATTTGTAAATTTGAGAAGTTTTAGTGTTATATATTCGTATTATCTGGTTGTGGAGTTGGTTGTAAATTGTGGGGAGAATGTAGGCTTCAGGAATTGAGGATGGTTTGGAGTATTGAGAAGTGTTAGAATGTCTTTATAGATTTTGGGTAGTCCATTTTTAGGAGTGACTCTGTCAAATATTCAATAAAGTTTCTCTTAAGGTTCAAATTTTTAGGTGAAATTCGGGACGGGTCCTATCATAAATAAAGAGACCCACGTGATTAACCGGCCTGTTCCATTATAACTTACATGTTCAATTGAACAATGAGCTAGAGGTCTTTTTACTTTCATTTGGGCCATGGCGGTCACCGCTCCTAAAAGAGTAGCTGAGGGTAATATGAGCTAGATGTCTTTTTACTTTCGTTTGGGCCATGGCGGTCACCGCTCCTAAGTGCATATGCACCCATGCACTCATTGGGTGACTAATTGGGCAATTGTTTTTTTTTTTTTTATTATTGTAAAAAGAGGATCAAAAGATATCACTCCTACCTTAATGATGACTCAAACTCATGACTTCGTCATTAGGTAGTGGGTGCTCTAACCACTGAGCTAACATCACTTCGTCACTAATTGGGCAATTGTTAGCAAATGGGCAATGCACTAATGAAAAATTGCCTGACTAATTGCTGGGGCCTACGTGGGGACCAACTGCCTAGGCAATTGGATGACCGATTCTTGCCCAACAATTTGCCCGACTGATTTGGGTGGGCTCCACACCTTGCACAACTGCCATAGCTTGAAGACACACATTTGGGAAATGGTTCTTTATTCACAGTCGTTGGATCTCAATCTGATGGCTACAATTAAATACCAATGGTAATTTTTTTTTCACCTAAAAATTAATTCAGAAGTTTAAAAAAAAAAAATCTCAGATGTATTTCTAAAAATTCTTAAGTACTCATTCTAGCTATTTCGTAATTGTCATAGATTTTTTTTTTTCTGATAATAACTATATCTATATATTTTTTATTGGAAACAATATCTGTGCTTGATATAAAATTTAATTTGTTAAAAAAGGTTTATTCATTAATTTTTTTAATTAATATTGTATAATTAATCTCATTATTAATTATTTAATTAATCAAATTTTAAGTCTAATATTATTTTGAATTAATAAATTATTTAAATTTGAAGTGTGAATAGTAGATTGGCAGACAAATTGTCTTTCATTGGTGCATTGTGTAAGCTAGAGGTAATTGTCAATTTTAGATGAATAGTGAATTAGTTGTACTAATTTGGTTGGCAAATGAGCAATTGCCCTTGAGTCATGGGTGCATATGCTCTAAGAGCAACTCCAACAGGTTCCCTATATTTTGATTTTTCTCTATTTTAGGGAAAAATGAGCATTTTTTGCTCCAACAGATTCTCTATAACTATCCCTATTTTAGGAAAAGTGAGGAAAAAGAAAACCAAATTCTCTATATTTACAGCAATCTCTAAAATTTTAAGGAAAAATATGGAGATTTTAGAGATTGCTATAAAATAGAGAATCTGTTGGAGTTAGAGAAGAAAAAGATGTTAAAGTTTTGACTTTTGCTTCCCTATTATACAGAAACTATAGGGAAGCTGTTGGAGTTGCTCTAAGAGCAAGTTCACCCGTTGGGTCATCGGGTCACCTACTATTCACTTCTTTTTAGTGTATATTTTCATTCTCTGGGTCACGAAATACACTGTGCCGTGACCCAAGGCACAAAATACACTGTGCTCGTGACCCATAGAGTGAAATTAACACTAAAAAACAGTGAATAGTGGGTGATCGATCTGGTGACCCAACAGGTGAACTTGCTCTAAGAGAGTAAGCTCAGGGTGACATGTAGTTGGGGTAGCCAGGCAAGTAAAGCACTCTCCAAAACTGAATTTTGTCTCACACTCCAATTCGTCATCAATCTCTGTTGAAGTATTTGAGGGGGCTTCAATATTTGTACTTCCTCAATTATTTGTTCGTCTTTGATAAACGAAAGGCCCATTGTAAACACGTTGATTTGCATGTACAAAATCAAGCTGTAAAAGAAGAAAAAGAGTGGGAGTAAATTTTCTCCCGAAATGATATAAAGTGATTTCTAATTTTGCATATTGGTTCCTAGATCCCAGTCTGTCAACTGAGTCATTTGTCCAGTTTTAGTGAAAATGGTCGAGCCTGATCGTCTGGAGCTTCTGAAGGCCTTCGACGAATCCAAAGCTGGTGTCAAAGGGGTCGTCGATGCCGGAATCACCAAAGTCCCACCCATTTTCGTGCGTTTAAAGAAAGATCCCTCCATCGCCGGTGACCACAAGACATCTGGCCATTTCAGTATTCCAGTGATTGATCTGGCTAACAATGAAGGACGATCTGCTGAGGTGATCGACTAAGTCCGGAGGGCCGTAGACAGCTTTGGGTTGTTTCAGGTGGTGAACCATGGGATGCCTAGGAGAGTGATGGAGGAGATGATGGAGGCGACGCTTGGGTTTCACGAGCTACCGAGGGAGGACTATGGCAGGGAGCCGGCGAGGAAGGTCAGGTACTTCTCTGGCAGTTCCATCTGTCAGTTAATTATGTATCAGGATTGGAGGGACACTTTGCAGTGTAACATATGTGACAAGCCTCAAGAAATTCCTCTCATAGTCCATCCCTTGAAATCTTTTTCAATTTTCAGGGGAGGACGTGTTTTTGCGTTAACATGTTTGCATGTAGTTATCCCATAAAATCCCCTCTCAGTCTCTCACCATCTCTCACGTACTACATGTATATACATGTACATCTGCTCCTTCAAATGAAAAAGCATGATATATATTATTAAACACCAAAGTTTGTATATTTTTCTTGGAACCCCGTTTTTAGGGTTTGAGAGAACGCCGCCCCGATGGGTGGACGTTTCTGCAACTTTCTCCATCTCCGATGGAGATCAATGTTGGCACATCCATTGGTGTTGTATACCTCGAGTGCGGTGCATACCGTCTCCTCTTTTCTTCCGGTTTGCTTTTCAAAGGAGTGGTCTACAACACCTCCAGCGGTGGCGGATCGTGATCTGTTCTCTTTGTCTTGGGTCTTTACAGCCTGGGATTCAAGGCTACGCTCGACTTGGGCAAGTGGTCGCTGACCTTTTGCTGGGAAATCAAATTTGTTCGGCCGGATCCGGATCTGGGATCTAGGGAATTTGAAGATTTCTTGGAATTTTGGCCGTAAGGTTGGGTGGCGGGGGCACTTGGCTTCAGCCGGGATCTGATTACTGTGGGACGGAGGTTTAGTGGTTGGGGTTAGGCCTTTTTCGGCATGGGCTCGTGGTTTTGAGATCGGATCTTCTCAAGGATTGGCTGCGTGCTCTGGTGTGGCGCGGCGGAGCAGGACGAGGCGTTCTAGGGCTGTGCGTGGATGGTGGAGGCGGCGCTGTGGGTCCTTCCACTAGTGGCATTCGACGGCTGCAGTGGGAGAGTAGATGTGTGGGTGCCCAGAGAAGGTCTGATAGGGTGCCCATGTACTTAGGTGTCCAAATCAGATTCAGATGGGCTTGGGCTTTTGTCGAGTCTGCTTTGGCAGATTTGACTTTGGTCTCAGGCCGGATTTGGATCCGCATTTGGGATCCAGGTCGTATTCTATTTCGGATCTTGGATCCGAAACAGCTGCTCATATTGTTCTGGTATTGGTTCTGGTTCTTCAGAGTTCGTCTGCCTAAATCCGAGGTTCTGGAACCCTTGGTTGCTTTCGATCTTTTGGTGAGCGAATCGCCTCTCCTAGGTGGTCATATCATCGGTTACAATTACAGTTACTCTTCTATTTACACTGCTTCAGTGACATATGCAGTGCAGCAATGCCTTACGGCATTAAGTCACATGGTTACCAGGTTACCTTTTATTCTCGATGCGATTGTGCATCTAATTATGCTTTATTGTTTTTTTTATTACAGTTGCGTTTGTGCATCTTGTTATGTTTTATTGCTTTCTTTTGATGTTTTATGCATCACTCCATGTAATCCTCAATTTTCACTTAATATAGTTTGTCGTCTTCTTTTCAAAAAAAAAAAAAAAAACACCAAAGTTTGTCAATGCATAGATAAATAGATTCAATTTTGATTAATTATTAGTAATGTATATTGTCCAAGGAAAACGTAAAAATATGAATAGTTTTGATCATTACGCTATACGCTGGGCTGAGAGACGTCCTCTCTTTCTGTTTTTTTTTTTTTTTTTTTTTTTTTTTAGAGTAGTAACTAGAGACATGTCCTCTCTGAATAAAGGAACTTTTTTTTTTTTTTTGAAATATTGAATGAAGAAACTTTATTTGTGCATAAATAAGAAATTGGACCTTGTCATTCATTGTCAATTGATTTTGAATTAATTAGATACTAAGATGGCCTTAAAATTGTTGAAATTGACAAGAAAAATTTAAAAGACTAGAAATATTTAAAAGACTAGTTTTTGAGTGGTTTTTGGATCATTATATATTTTGGGTGATTTTCTAATGCTCCTTTTCTTCAAATTTCAAATATTTTTATATATTTTTAAAATTTTAAATGAGCATGAAAATGAAGTGCAATTGCAAAAAAAATGCTGAAATGCGGAAATGGGTGGGGAGTGTGACAATCACTCCCCTTATATTTTTTGAGTTTGGGATGACTTCCTATTTTGTTAGTTAATTCTGGAGTATACATCTCATTTGCTCTTTATTTCCATCTTATTAATCAACAATGAATATGTGATATTTGTCGCATAATATTATGATGAAAATTAAGAAATATGCTTACTACTTTTCTTTTGATATTATAAATTTGCAAATATTGTATGCCTGATTGAACATGCACGTGATCCCAATCCAGAACGAAGAAATGATAGTTATGATTTCTCAAACTTTGTAATGTTTATTATGCATACATGATGGTGATCTACGTAAAAGTACTGTTTGGCTGAAATGGAAGAACTCAAGAACATAAGTGATTTATGTATCACTTATATCCGAGTTGATGTGGTTTTCTTTATACAAAATGCAGAGATATAATTATGGAGTATTCCACGCGTGCTCTTGAATTAGGTGTCATTAGTTTGAATTGCTATCCGTGGCGCTTGGGCTCAAACCTGATCAACTCAAAACCTTGGAAGATTGCGCTGAGAAGCATATGATTCTCAATCACTACTATCCCCCATGCCCTGAACCTGAACAGGCTATTGGCGCTATTGAACACTCAGATCCTTATTTTCTGACCATCCTACTTCAGGACAAAATTAGTGGACTCCAGATTTTTTACCAAAACCACTGGATTGATGTTCCTAATGTACCATGGAGCTTTAGTGGTGAACATTGGAGATCTCTTGCAGGCAAGCTTTGTATGTCATATATATTCACCAAGGCTATTTTTTAGTGTTTCACTGCATATTGGAATTATATATGTGAATTACTTCACGTACACAATTTTTTTATTTTTATCAGATCATATAAGGCATATATGTGAATTTTTTTTTTTTTTGAATAAAGGGCTGGTGCGGCTGCCCTCAAGCCTTGATTAATGAAACTTTCGAATATAAGGGGGGACATTGAGCCTAAACCCCTGATTACAATAGGCACCTAGAGAACATCCTGAAATAATATCATGACTCTCTACTAAACAATTGTATTCAAATACGCACCAACTAGCAAAGAGCACATTTCAGCGATCATGAAAGCTAATATGTACATTTCAGACATAACAACTCATTATAATTTGGACAATTTAGATAACAATAGATCAACACGAAAATATTCTAAATATTCATAATAAATTTCTACATCTTCACATAAAATTAATATTTGCCATTTGAGTTTTCATTCTGCTTAATACTAAAAGCTATATATATGGATAAACAAAACTAGAAACAAAAGAATATTCTCTTAAAATTATTATAGACGAAGAAGAAACCCTAAAGTGTAACACCCCAACCCGGATTAACAAAAGAAACAATCCGAATTTTTTTGTGGATTAAAGAATTTCAATTAAATACATCACTTTCTCCAAAACCCTTTTCAGATTAAATCGAATTATACCAGCGCATACAAATCTATGATTAGACTAAGTTTCATACCTTGCTCACCAATTATTATCAAGATATATGTTGAAAATTGCCAAGAGTTTTCAAGCCTCGATCACCCATCTTCGTTAATAATCGATTTAACAAACCATGGGTTGAGAGATGTCAGCAACTATCAGAATAACCAACTGGCAGCATGTGATGGTGAGAGGAGAGGCATGTCGGAAAGATTTGTTCATGACACAGTCAGAAATAACCTAGGGCCGGATTTACAAGCAATAAACCCTAAAACAAGAATTCTGGAGTCCACCAGAGACAGATGAGAAAACGCTCAATTTTATTTAATAATATGATAAAAAATAGGTTCTGCAGCCGTTTAAGGTTGCATATCTATGAGAAAAGAAACCCTAGGGCGACTAACAACATGGGTTAAAGCAAAACAAATCTAAATCGAACCAGAAAACTTAAATGCGGAAAAATAGTAAATTGTAGTTTTGAGGCCTGAAATGATCTCGAAAGCTCAAAAAAGCCCACACGTTGGAAATGTATAGCAATTACAATTCTGACAGCGAACGCCAAATTTGAATCAAACTGGGTTTTCCTTTTTCACAATCAAGCTGCTCTTCGATCCTTATTGCCATCCGTTCTATATCAGTTCAGGTCTCGTTTCGAGAAAAATGGGTAGGCAGTCCTAGATGTTCTTGTAGCAATGATGTTTTTGAGTAAGAGAAAGAGATGAGTAAATATATCCAGGGATAGATTAGCAAGAGAGAAGGAAGAGTCTGGTGGTCGATTATAGTGAGGGAGCCAAATTAATAGACATGCAGAGGAAAGGAGGAGATAAACATTTATGAGATAGAGAGTTCTCCGAAACCAAAAAGAATCATCTTCCCCTTTCTAGGAGGTTCAATCATATATTTATAGATTCAAATGGACGGGTTAGATTAATAACAAATTACATATAAGTTATTGACAAAAGATGACTTAACAAATACATCCATTAAAGATTGAATTAAACATATAAGGACTAAATCTTACAAATAAGGACAATATGTTCTCCACTTGCCACATGTCATTAGTTAATTTACTTTTTTACCCTTAACTACTTCTTTTGACTTCTAATCTCTTTACAATGATTAAATCTTACAAATAAGGACAATCTACTCTCCATTTGCCACATGTCATGATTTAATTTATTTTTAACTACTTCTTTTGACTTTTAATCCCTTTATGTAACTTTTTTTTTTTCTGGACAATGTGGTGTTAGCTCAGTGGTTAGAGCACCCACTACCTATGTACGAAGTCATGGGTTCGAGTCACCATAGCGGCAGGAGTGAAACCCTTTGATCCTCTTTATTAGGATTTTTTTTTCTAAGAATAATCAATTTATGTTACATTTTTTTTTTTCTGAGAATGATTCCTTTATGTTACTTTTTTTTTTCTTCTGAGAACAATCCGTTTATGTTACTTTTTTTTTTGTAAGAACAATCTGTTTATGTTACTTTTTTTTGTTGAGAATAATCCCTTTATGTTATTAATTTTTTTTTTTTTCACAAAACCTCACTCTCCTACTACTCTCATCTCATCGCCTAATCCTACTACTGCACTCATACTCGTCCAGTTCTGCTACTGCACTTGTACTCGTGTTCTACTATTGCACTTGTGATCGCCTAATCCTGCTACTGCACTTGTCCAATCTTGCTATTGCATTCATACTCGTCCAGTTCTGCTACTCGTGTTCTGCTACTGTACTCGTCATCGCCCAATCCTACTACTGCACTAGTCCAATCCTGCTACTGGACGAGTATGAGTAGCAGAACTGGACGAGTGTTCTGCTACTGTACTCATCATCACCCAATCCTGCTACTGCATTCATCCAATCCTGCTACTGGACGAGTATGAGTAGCAGAACTGGACGAGTGTTCTGCTACTGTACTGGTCATCGCCCAATCCTTCTACTGTACTCGTCCAATCCTGCTACTGTACTCGCTGCACTCATACTCGTCTAGTTCTGCTACTGCACTAGTCTAACCCTGCTACTGCACTCGTTCAATGCTGCTACTACACTCGCTGCACTCATACTCGTCTAGTTCTGCTACTGCACTTGTACTCGTGTTTAGAGATGATTTAAAGAATACATCGATATTGGATAAAGAAAATGACATATTTAAACATCAAATGCAAGCCACAATAATTTTAGAAAATCACATAGTAGTAGCAGTAGCAGGAGCAAGAGCAGTAGCAATTATATCTATCAATCCATAAATGAAATTGAAGCCTCCGGTTGAATATTTGGTTATCAGCAAGATAATCAAGTAATGAAAACCCTATTTGGACAAAAAATTTGAAACATTTCTCAGTTTATGACCTCATCCTTGGGCCACGCAATTCTAATCTTCTGTTTATCAAATATCTCCACTATATTCTACAATAGTATATCATGCAATCCTTGCATTCTCTGCTTATGTTACATTCTCTCATCAACGTAATTCTGTATTTGTAACATCCAAATCATGCAAAGCAATCCTTAACTTCTATTCTGAAACAAAATTATGCTTGAACAAAGGTATCCTTATCTCCTATGGCTAAAGCTAGTATGAGTACAGTACTATATCTAGACCACCACAACCATAAACCAAATTCAACAAAATCAATACATTACCAAACAAAACCAATTTCCCACATACATACAATCCAAATTAACTATAAGCTACAATATAACTATTAGGATTCAAAAAAGATTTAAACTTTATAAACCAGTTGAAGCACTATAACATACTTTGTGACTATAATCTACTCAAACAGCACCTTCACCATATCAATCCCACGCTTCACTCTCAGCAAATTCCTCGCATGATACAATGACTTTCTCACAGTGCCCGCCTCCATATCCCGGTCCACCAACCTAATATGATTAGAATGAAGGCAAAATCCATGTCTGTGCCAAACGTGGTGATTGGTGTGCAATCTGGGTTGGTTTGTGAAAAAGAAGGGCATTCTTTTGGGTTCCCAGTATGATTAGAATGAAGGAAAAATCCATGTCTGTGCCAAACATGGTGATTGGTGTGCAATCTGGGTTGGTTGTCGAGATTGATTTCGACGCTTCGGCCAGATCATGCACCTATATATATAATCATCCCCAAGTCCATCAAATTCACCTTCAATTTCTTCCGATTCCGATCAAACCCAAATCTGAAAACAATAAAAAGCTCATACCTTTGCTACGTAGTCCATCTCGGCGAACAGCGGCGAGACGAGAAAACACGCCTACGAGAACAGTGGCGTTTTGCGTTTTGAGTTTTGGGATTATGCCCAGTGGCATGAGCAAAAATTGCAATGAAAATTGGACATTTTAGTCATTTTTTATCAAAATTAGAAGCTAGGCCTGTTTAATTTGGTTTTGGGCTTGAGCTTGTGTCCTTATTTGTATAAAACAAATTGAAGGTGGGTTTTCTGTGTTTATATCTTTGGTCAGGTGCTACTATGTAATTTTCTATTAGATTAAATGGTGTTAATATTAATAGCTCAGATCACTTCATTTTTATTTATAAACATTTATTTATTTCTTTTATTTCTTTCTTTACCTTCAAATTTTATCCATTTGTAATAAATAGACCGGTTGTTCAGAATCTATCTATAAATACATGATAGAGCCTTCATATTTTTTGAACCAATAGGTCACTATATCATGTAAAATATAGTATATTTATATAGGTTCTTCAGTGTATACAATTCCTTATGTTGACTTCAAAAGTTGCTAAATGCAGAATATTCCTTAGGTACAATAAACAATATCGAATTCCTTTTACGTTATCACTGCTAATGAATTATTTCATAAACTGCTCAAAAGCTAGGTCAATTCTATTGCATTTTGAATTTTCATAATGAATTTAATAGTCCAGTGTCAATTTTTTATTCCCAGCAATTATAAATCAGTTCATCAGAGTTTTTTTTGTAGTTTCTAATTAATGGATACCCTGATGCAGCTAATGTCAAATAATAAGTTCACAAGCGTGATTCACAGAGTATTGGCTAAAAAGGAAGGTCCAAGAATTTCCGTGGCCTGTTTTTTTGGACAGTCGCTAGAAAATTCTTTGAGACTGGGGCCAATCAAGGAGTTGATATCTGAAGAAAAATCTCAAGTTTACCGCGAAACAACTGTGAAAGAATATGTTATGTGCCACTACAAGCAATGGGAAGCATATGAGGTCTCGGGGCTAGAAAGCTTGAAGCTGTGAACTAATAATGAAGTTTGACCCTCGACATGTATATGGGTCTAGTATTTACTAGCTTATGCAATAATTGATCAGTCTTGTGATGACCTGGATTTTCGTTATTTAATTTTGGTAGTTAATAATGGACCAATTGTACGAATTTTTGGTATTGTGCTTTATTCGTAAGTCGTATGTGAGGTGGAATGGTTTTCGTACGTATAAATATTCAAATTTAACAGTTTAGGGGGTCGTGTGAAGTTTGACTTTTTATATGTTGGGATTGTCCAAAAACTTCCTTCACGAAAGTTGTAGAGCGCGTCGATACAAGTTCGTGGACATGTGGAACGCAAGAATCAGAGTTCGTATGAGAAACTTATGGCCATTGGAAGGAATTTCCATTTTGGTATAAATAGAAGTTTCCCAAGTTGGAAACTTACAATTTTCATTATTTCCATTTCCGGAAAAATCACTTCCTCTCTCTTCTCTCTCGGCTGCACCTTCAGAAACAAAATAAATCCGACTGACCGGACCCGGACCCGGCCGACCAGACCCGGATTTCCCGGCGAACTGCAGCGGTCTCTGGCGACAAAACTTCCCAGATAGGATCGTCTCCTCCGTCTGGTCATCCCTCTGGTGTCCTCTAGCACCGATTCTGCTCCACAGCGGCGCGGCAAGGCGGCGCAGTTGAGTGTTTTCGGACTAGATTGGTTCTTCGATCTCCGACGTCGGCGGGGCTTCAAGTTGAGCTTGGGGAGCTCAGAGCAGCCTCCTTATCGACCCTTGGTGGTTGTTTGGATCGATTCACGTAAAACTTGGTTCAACTCAGATTGGATTACTGTTCCAGGCTTGTGAGGTAGTTTTCAACCCTTTATGCTTGTTTTCTGACTTCGAGCTAGTTATGAAAGTTCACAAGCATGCTTAGATGAAGCTTTTTGATATTGGGAGTTTTGTGAAATATTGAGTTTTGGCCAGCGGCGGTGCGCTACCTCCTGTGACAGCGTTCCGGCGGTGTTCCGGCCACTTAAGGAACTGTTTTTGGTATTATATGTGTTCTACTCGTTGATACGAGCTTTTCGATATATAATATGCAAATTTTGGAGTTCGTATGGAATTGTTATGATTTTTGCAGTTTCATACCGATCGATTTATTCGATCCTTGAGGATTCGAGCGTCCGATCGAGGACGTATTCTGGAGACTTTGGGAGGTCTCAGATGTGGTTTTGCCTCGATTGGCGCCGCTTTGGGGATTTTAGTTCACAACAGGGGTTTCGAACTTAAATCAAATGTGAATCATTACTAAGCTGGAACCGTATGTGATTCGGTACTTGCCGAAGTATATGGACGGTTATTTCGTGGATTGGCTGCTTTGTTCTTTATCGAAGACGCAGCGGGAGTTTCGAGATGAGTAATCTCACGAAGTTCATTCACGAACGGGAATACCCTTATTGTTTTGAAAGTTATTTATTAACCGCAAACTATAGTTGATATTAGTAGGCATTCCTGAGAGGATGACTACATATATATATATATATATTTACGTGAAATATATATGTTTTGGTGGTTTGTGGATTATGAAAACAATAGGCATGAATGATGCGATTTATTGTTTTGGGTTGTGGCTTTTGGAAAACAAATAATTGTGGAAATGTTGATTTTGGTTTGTTTTGAAAAGCGTTGAGATTTGGGAAAAGTGTTGAGATTTGTGTTTGAAAACAATATACATGGAATGATGCTTTTTATTGTTTTGTGTTATGGCTTTTCGGAAAACAATGATTTTGGAAATGTTGATTTTGATTGTTTTGAAAAGCGTTGAGATTCGTGTAACATTTTGGGTCAAGTGTGACTCCTTCATTGTTTTATTCCAAGGGACTGAAAAGTTCGAGGAACGAAGGTCTATGACCTTGGGCAGAATAGTAGGTAATCACGTCTTTGGCCAAACGAGTGGTTACGTTTCAGTTAGAGCTCTAGTGTGTCTGCCATATAGGTATTTCATGGGGTAGCGGAAACTGGTTATTGATAACTCATGACATTACGGGTTTTTAAGGGGACAAGGTGCAAGTTGTTTTCCTTATTAACGATTTGATAGAATTCAATTGTGAGTTGTTTTCTATGGTATGATTTTGGTACAATTGATAGAAATCAAGGAGTGAGTTGCTTTCTATGTTATATTGATTAAATTCAAGTGTGAGTTGTTTTCTATGGTACGATTTTGGTACAATTGATAGAAATCAAGGAGTGAGTTGCTTTCTATGTTATATTGATAGAATTCAAGTGTGAGTTGTTTTCTATGGTACGATTTTGGTACAATTGATAGAAATCAAGGAGTGAGTTGCTTTCTATGTTATATTGATAGAATTGAAGTGTGAGTTGTTTTCTATGGTACGATTTTGGTATGATTGATATATAGAAACCAAGGAGTGAGTTGTTTTCTATGTTTCGCTTTAAAAGGAACCAAGGTGTATGTTGCTTTCTTTTATTTCGATTTGACAAGAAATCAAAGCGTGAGTTGTTTTCCTTATTTCTGGTGTGAGTTGTGTTAACTGTTTGGAGTTACTCATAGGGCCTTGCAAAAGCTTACCGGGTTTGTTGTGTGGCAACCTGGTGCACCATTCAAACGGTGTAGGGGTTGATCCTGCAGGTCAGGAAAATCGTGGCTGAAGTTGGGGTTGCATACTTTCAGCTAAACCGTAGGAAGCCAATTTTGTGATTTTACCGTTATTTTGGACTTCCGTTGTAGTAAGCTCTGAGGAGCATTTACGTTTTATCTTATTGTTGACAATTTAATTCGTAAGCTTATGTAATATATGACTCTGTGGTGTGGGTCAATATTGACATAGTAGGTTCAGGGCATCAATATGTGTGTAGTTAAAGGGAAAAAGTTTCCAGGTATTTTGTATTGATGGCTGAATGATCGTGCATGTATAATTATGAGATTATATGTCTATTTTTATTTGTGTTAAAAATCAGGGGCGTGACAGATTGGTATCAGAGCGTAAGGTGCATATTTGGCGACAATCAATACTCCTCGAGTGATGGCCCGTCTGCAGCGGATCTCCATCTGATGCTCTTCGGTATTGATATAGTCGTTGGGTATGTAGTGAACGTTGGAAAGTAAGTCTTCAAGGTAGTGTTGGCTCAATGAACAAAGTGTAGGAGCTTAAGGTAGCTTCTAGGAGTTATAATCTTTTGAGGAATGAGGACCTTTAGATTTAACTCTTGTTTACGTAGGGGATAGAATTGTATCTTCTGACGTAGTATTGTGGTTGATTTAGTCATGATATTGACTTATATTTGTGGTTGGAAGTTGTCCAAATATTAATCACAGGTTGTTATGCTCCTTAGGTGATGGATTCTCAAGGAGGCAGAGCTAGGGGTCGAGGTTGACCCAGAGTCAGGGGTAGAGCCCGAGGTAGGGGCAGGATTCCTCCTCCTGTTGAGGAGATATTCGAGAATGATGTGGAGGCATCAAATGTTGAGCTGCCTGTTCCACCTATTGTGGAGGTTGCAAATGTTGTAGATCCCACTCGGTTGTCAAAGTTGGCAAAGGAGATTTCGAGATTGGGAGGAGTCCCTAGGATCACATGTTGGCAGATCAGTGGATTGAAAACATGAAGACCTACTTCGAGATGGTCGTCTGCGACGACATTGAAAAGAGGAAGATTGCCACATTTATGCTCCAAGGCGATGCAAGGGTGTGGTGGAATGGCACACAGAGAGTGATGGATGTGTCCACCATGACTTGGGACGGTTTTGTGGAACTGTTCAGGAAGAAGTACTTTCCGCCTTCTGTGAGGGAGCAATTGGAAAGGGAATTTGTCTCATTAATCCAAGGGACTAAGAGTGTGAGGGAGTATGAGGCTGAGTTCTCAAGGTTGTATCGCTTTTTGAGGTAGATGGATGTTGAGAGCTTAGCTATGAAGTTTCAGTGGGGACTGGATGCTTCGATCGGCGCGATGTTGCTATTCTGGAATTGAAGACTGTGGAGCTTATTTTCACTAAGGCTATGGCTATTGAGCAGGAAAACCTGACTTTCCAGGAACAGGAATCGGCCTAGAGGAATTTCCAAAGAAAGGGAAAGGCAACTGCGGGGAGCAGTAAGGCATCTAGGAATCTAGGTGGATTCTGGAAGCGGCAGAGGACAAATCAGTAGGCGCCGGCTAGGGCTGCACCTATTGGGCAGGGAGCACCCTTGAGCTACAACTGCAAGGAGTTTGGCCATACTGCTAAGGCTTGCACAAAACCGAAGAACTTGGCGTGCTTTACTTGTGGCCAGATGGGACATTTCTCCAGGGATTGTACCCAGCAGCAAGGTAGGGGACAAGGGAACCAGCAAAGGCAACTACCTCAAGGAAATGCGAGGGTGTTTGCTGTTGGTCAGCAGAATACCGGAGTGGAAGGTACATTATCCTTATTTGATTTCCTTGCTAGGGTGTTGTTTGATACGGGAGCGTCCCACTCCTTCATATCAAGTTCTGTGGTTGATATGTTAGGATTGACTCCTAGGCCTCTTGCTAGACCCTTGTGTGTTATTTCCCCACTTGGTGTTTCCCTTGAGTTGTGTATGTTTTGTGATGCATGCCCAATTGTGATTGGTGGTAGGGAGTTTACCGCGACTTTGATTGTGCTAGCAGATCATACGTATGATGTTATTTTGGGTGTTGATTGGCTGAGGCCAAATCACGCAATGATTGATTGCTTTGAAATGGTAGTGTCATTTCATACGCCTGGACAGCAGGTGTTTCATTATCGGTGTCTTAGGTCAGATACTGCTTTGAGGGCAGGATTCTTAGCTCATGTGGAATCTGTCAGTTGTGCTCCGATTATGGCAGAGATTGCTGTAGTTTCCGAGTACAGTGATGTGTTTCAGGAGATACCAGGGTTACCTCCAAGGAGGGTAGTGGATTTTGCTATCGATGTGATACTAGGTACTTCACCTGTATCCATGGCACCTTTTCGGATGGCACCAACAGAACTTAAAGAGTTGAAGGATCAAATTGATGGTTTACTTGAACAAGGGTTCATTAGACCTAGTACTTCTCCTTGGGGTGCACCTGTGGTGTTTGCGAAGAAGAAGGATGGTTCACTACGGTTGTGTGTGGATTATCGGCAGTTGAACAAGGTGACGATCAAGAATAGGTACCTTTTACCTAGGATTGATGACTTGTTTGACCAGCTTAAGGAAGCTACTGTATTCTCGAAGATTGATTTGAGATCTGGATATCACCAGTTGAGGGTGAAGGATGATGATGTTCCAAAAATTGCTTTTAGGACTAGGTATGGACACTTTGAGTTTGTTGTCATGCCTTTTGGTCTAACCAATGCACCTGCTGCCTTTATGGACTTGATGAACTGTATGTTCAGTCCATACTTGGATAAGTTCGTGGTAGTGTTCGTGGATGATATTTTGGTTTACTCCAAGTCGTTGGAAGATCATAATAAGCATCTGCGCATTGTGCTACAGATTTTAAGAGAAAAGAAATTGTTTGCAAAATTCGAGAAGTGTGAATTTTGGCAAAGGAAGGTCAAGTTCCTTGGTCATGTAGTTTCGAAGGATGGGGTCTCTGTGGATCCTTCCAAGGTTGAAGCAGTGATGAACTGGGGCCAACCCACTACGGTTACTGAGGTACGTAGTTTTCTGGGTTTGGCAGGTTATTATCGGAGATTCATTGAGGGATTGCTAGTATTGCTTCGGCTTTGACCAAGTTGACCAGGAAAGATGTCCAGTTTGTGTGGACTAAGGAATGTGAGTGAGCATTCAATGAGTTGAAGAGAAGATTGATCACAACCCCAGTGTTGACTATTCCCACAAGTGGTGGAGGTTTAGTCATCTATAGTGATGCGTCTCATCAGGGTTTAGGGTGTGTGTTGATGCAGCATGGCAGTGTTGTCGCTTATGGCTCTAGACAGTTGAAGGTGCATGAGCGTAATTATCCCACTCATGATTTGGAGTTGGCTGCAGTTGTTTTTGCCTTGAATATTTTGAGGCATTACTTGTATGGAGAAAAGTTCGAACTCTTTTCGGATCATAAGAGTTTGAAGTATCTATTCTCTCAGAAGGAGTTGAACATAAGACAGAGAAGGTGGATGAAGCTCATAAAGGACTATGATTTCACCTTGGAGTATCATCCAGGGAAGGCCAATGTAGTGGCGGATGCTTTGAGTAGAAAGCCCAGAGGTATTGTTGCTTCTGTTATGGTTCAAGAGTGGCTGATGTTGGAGACTGCATATGAGTTTGACCTTGTACAAGCAGGAGTTGGGAATGGGAGTTTCCTTGGAAGTGTCACGGTACAACCTACCCTGATTTCCAGGATCATTCATGGTCAAACAGAGGATGAGTTCTCACGTGCGAAGTTGGCAGAGTTAGCTGTGGATTCGTCCATTGGAGTTCCATCGGAGTGGTCGGTGGGAATGGATGGTGGTTTGCGGATGAACCATAGTTGTATGTTCAGTAATCCTGTTGACCTCAAGGGAGAGATTCTTCATGAGGGACATCGATCGCGGTATACTGTGCACCCTGGTAGCACTAAGATGTATCGGGATTTGCGAAGGCAATTCTGGTGGAATAGAATGAAAAGGGATGTGGCAGAGTATGTTTCCAAGTGTCTTACTTGCCAACGTGTGAAGGCTGAGAATCAGAGACCTGCAGGTATGTTGAAGCCATTACCTATTCCCGTGTGGAAATGGGAGCAGATCTCAATGGATTTTGTTACTGGACTGCCTAGGTCTAAACGGAATCACAATGCAGTGTGGGTGATCGTGGACCGTTTGACCAAGTCGGCGCACTTTCTTCCGGTGTCAATGACATATTCGGTTGACACGTTGTGTGAGCTTTACATCGGAGCGATCGTGAGACTTCACGGAGTGCCCGTATCGATTTTTTTTGGCAGTGATGCTTGGTTTACTTCAAAATTTTGGAGCGGTTTCCAAAAGGCCATGGGAACTGACTTAGATATGAGTACAGCATTTCACCCTCAAACTGATGGGCAGACTGAGCGAGTGAATCAGGTGTTGGAGGATATGTTGAGAGCCTGTGTGTTGGACTTCAAAGGAAGTTGGGAGGATCATCTGCCGTTGATTGTGTTCTCCTACAACAACAGTTATCACTCTAGTATTGGCATGGCACCATATGAGGCCCTGTATGGTAGGCCATGTAGATCTCTGATATGTTGGGCAGAAGTGGGAGATAAAGTGTTATTGGGTCCTAAGATTGTGCAAGAGACCACTGATAAGATTTCAGTTATCAGGGACAGGATCAGAACAGCACAGAGTAGACAGAAGAGTTATGCAGATTTGAAAAGGAGATAGGTTGAGTTTAAAGAGGGTGATCATGTGTTCTTGAAGGTCTCACCCATGAAGGGTGTGGTGAGATTTGGTAAGAAAGGGAAGTTGTCACCGAGGTTTTTCGGACCTTTCGAAATTCTGGAAAGGGTAGGAGACTTGGCTTATAGGCTTGCCTTACCTCCTAGTATGTCTGGTGTTCATAATGTGTTCCATGTGTCTATGTTGAGGAAGTATGTCCAGGATGAGTCACATGTGATCGATTATGGCACGATTGAGGTGCATGCGGATACGACCTTTGTTGTTGAACCTGTTCGTATTGTGGATAGGTCGACAAAGCAACTTCGAAGGAAGGAAGTTGACTTGGTTAAGGTATTGTGGAGTCACCATGACGAGGGTGATGCTTCTTGGGAGTTGGAGTCGGATATGAGAGCGAAGTACCCACAGTTGTTTGTTGATCAGCAAGCGTGAATTTCGGGACAAAATTCCTTTAAGGAGGGTAGACTGTGATGACCTGGATTTTCGTTATTTAATTTTGGTAGTTAATAATGGACCAATTGTACGAATATTTGGTATTGTGCTTTATTCGTAAGTTGTATGTGAGGTGGAATGGTTTTCGTACGTATAAATATTCGAATTTCACAGTTTAGAGGGTCGTGTGAAGTTTGACTTTTTATATGTTGGGATTCTTAAAAAACTTCCTTCACAAAAGTTGTAGAGCACGTCAATACAAGTTCGTAGACATATGGAACGCGAGAATCGGAGTTTGTATGAGAAAGTTATGGTCATTGGAAGGAATTTCCATTTTGGTATAAATAGAAGTTTCCCAAGTTGGAAACTTACTATTTTCATTAATTCCATTCCTGGAAAACTCACTTCCTCTCTCTTCTCTCTCGGCTGCACCTTCAGAAACAAAATAATCCGACTGACCCGACCCGGACCCGGCCGACCCGACCCGGATTTTCCGGCGAACTGCGGTGGTCTTCAGCGACAAAACTTTCCAGATAGGATCGTCTCCTCCGTCTGGTCGTCCCTCTGGTGTCCTCTAGCTCTGATTCTCCTCCACAGCGGCGCGGCAAGGCGGCACAGTTGAGTGTTTTCGGACCCGATCCGTTCTCCGATCTCCGACGTCGGCCGGGCTTCAAGTTGAGCTTGGGGAGCTCAGAGCAGCCTCCTTGATCGATCCTTGGTGGTTGTTAGGATCAATTCACGTAAAACTTGGTTCAACTCAGATTGGATTACTGTTCACGGCTTGTGAGGTAGTTTTCGACCCTTTATGCTTGTTTTCTGACTTCGAGCTAGTTATGAAAGTTCACAAGCATGCTTAGATGAAGCTTTTTGATGTTGGGAGTTTTGTGAAATATTGAGTTTTGGCCGGCGGCAGTGCGCCACCGCCTGTGGTGGCGTTCTGGCGGCATTCCGGCCACTTAAGGAACTGTTTTTGGTATTATATATGTTCTACTCATTGATACGAGCGTTTCAATATATAATATGAAAATTTTGGAGTTCGTATGGAATTGTTATGATTTTTGCAGTTTCATACCGATCGATTTATTCGATCCTTGAGGATTCGAGCGTCCAATCAACTTGTGGTTTGGTCACATCCATCGTGGACGTATTCCGGAGACTTTGGGAGGTCTCGGATGTGGTTTTTCCTCGATTGGTGCCACTTTGGGGATTTTAGTTCAAAACAGGGGTTTCGAACTTAAATCAAATGTGAATCGTTACTAAGTTGGAACCGTATGTGATTAGGTACTTGACGAAGTATTTGGACGGTTATTTCGTGGATTAGCTGCTTTGTTCTTTATCGAAAATGCAGCGGGAGTTTAGAGGTGAGTAATCTCACGAAGTTCATTCACGAACGGGAATACCCTTATTGTTTTGAGAGTTATTTATTAACTGCAAACTATAGTTGATATTAGTAGGCATTCCTGAGCGGATGACTACATATAGATATATATTTATGTGAAATATATATGTTTTGGTGGTTTGTAGATTATGAAAACAATAGGCATGAATGATGCGTTTTATTATTTTGGGTTGTGGCTTTTGGAAAACAAATAATTGTGGAAATGTTGATTTCGATTTGTTTTGAAAAGTGTTGAGATTTGGGAAAAGTGTTGAGATTTGTGTATGAAAAAATTATGCATGGAATGATGCTTTTTATTGTTTTGTGTTATGGCTTTTCGGAAAACAATGATTTTGGAAATGTTGATTTCGATTGTTTTGAAAAGCATTGAGATTCGTGTAACATTTTGGGTCAAGTGCGACTCCTTCAATGTTTTATTCCAAGGGACGGAAAAGTTCAAGGAATGAAGGTCTATGACCTTGGGCAGAATAGCAGGTAATCACGTCTTTGGCTGGACGAGTGGTTACGTTTCAGTTAGAGCTCTAGTGTGTCTGCCATATAGGTAATTCATGGGGTAACGGGAACTGGTTATTGATAACTCATGACATTACCGGTTTTTAAGGGGACAAGGTACAAGTTGTTTTCCTTATTAACGATTTGATAGAATTCAATTGTGAGTTGTTTTCTTTGGTACGATTTTAGTACAGTTGATAGAAATCAAGGAGTGAGTTGCTTTCTATGTTATATTGATAGAATTCAAGTGTGAGTTGTTTTCTATGGTACGATTTTGGTACAATTGATAGAAATCAAGGAGTGAGTTGCTTTCTATGTTATATTGATAGAATTCAAGTGTGAGTTGTTTTCTATGGTACGATTTTGGTAGGATTGATAGAAACCAAGGAGTGAGTTGTTTTCTATGTTTCGCTTTAAAAGGAACCAAGGTGTATGTTGCTTTCTTTTATTTCGATTTGACAAGAAATCAAAGCGTGAGTTGTTTTCCTTATTTCTGGTGTGAGTTGTGTTAACTGTTTTGAGTTACTCATACGGGCTTGCAAAAACTTACCAGATTTGTTGTGTGGCAACCCCGTGCACCATTCAAACGGTGTAGGGGTTAATCCTATAGGTCAAGAAAATCGTGGCTGAAGTTGGGGTTGCATACTTGCAGCTAAACGGTAGGAAGCCAATTTTGTGACTTTACCGTTATTTTGGACTTCCGGTGTAGTAAGCTCTGAGGAGCATTTACGTTTTATCTTGTTGTTGACAATTTAATTCGTAAGCTTATGTAATATATGACTCTGTGGTGTGGGTCAATATTGACATAGTAGGTTCAGGGCATCAATATGTGTGCAGTTAAAGGGAAAAAGTTTCCAGGTATTTTGTATTGATGGCTGAACGATCGCGCATGTATAATTATGGGATTATATATCTATTTTTATTTGTGTTAAAAATCAGGGGCGTGACAAGTCTCTTCCTATTGGAGAGCCCAAAAATTGAACCGTTGTTGGAGATGCCCTATTACTGATTTTATTCCAAGTATCTAAAAAATATTCTAGTACGTTAAAATTCCCAAATTTGCAGAAGATGTTAAATGCGCTATTTATTTGGTGTGTTAATGCATTTTTAAAGTCCCACTAATTTTCATCCGTCCACCATGAAATAAAGTCTCCTGCATTTCAACCCAAACCCATTTCAGTATCCGAGAAGTGAACCTCGATCACTAACAATATTGCTGGCCGGCGTGCTGAGGTGATCGACGAAGTCCGGAGGGTTGGAAAGAGATATGGGTTGTTCTAGGTGATGAACCACGGGATAACCGAGAGAGTACGTGACGAAGTGGTGTTAGCTTAGTGGTTCGAGCACCCACTACCTATGTACAAAGTCATGGGTTCGAGTCACCATGGAGGCATGAGTGAAACCCTTTGATCCTCTTTTTAAAAATTAGAATATATATATAGGAAAAAATACAGTTTTAGTCACTCAATTTTCGCTTGATCTACACTTTGGTCACTCATATTTATAAAATCTCACTTTAGTCACTCAATTTTAACTCTGACTATCACTTTAGTCCGCGGGTAAATTTTTCCAATAAAAAAAGTCACATGACGCCTCACATGCCATTTTTTAAAGGTTATTTTCGTTCCTCACCATTTGCACACCGTTTTCCTCAAACTCTTCACAATTGCCTCCGAAATCTATGGCTTCTCTCTAATTTTCCTCCCTTCCCCTTTTCCTTTCGACCTATCATTGTCTCTCTCTTATTAAATTCTTTAAACAGATCCAACGTTTTCTCTATTGCTAGGACCTTTTCATATTTATTTTCATGTCTGGGCTGTTGGTTAACAGTCCCATATCATTACCAGAACATCTTTAGATGAGTGACTAAAACTCAACAGTTGAAAAAAAATTTTAGTTCCGTAGATGCTAAGACTAAGAATCTGTTCTTACAATCTGTATTTTTTCCCTTAGATGGAACAGATTCTTACAATTGCCAAGTTCCCTGATAAAAGAAAAAAAAAGTCCCATATAATTGCCTCTGTTTTGCTGTTCTCCAATTGTAGGACGAGATTGAAAGCAAGCAGGAGATCAATACGTCAATTATAAGTTTCAAATTTAAGGAAAATGGGAAGGTCTTAGTTCAATTATATCCTAAAATGTTTATTGTCTTTTATTTGAATCACAAAGCAGAAAGAAAGGTACCACTTTTGTAAGAGCAAGATCCATGATCATTAAAAATAGTGAAAATACAAGGACAAAATGTGATTTTCTGGAGAATGGGGATTGTAGTGCACGGATCAATCCCTATTGGGCAGAAACCAAAAATAACGAACAAAACACCAGATTTTTGGTTACGCAGTGAAAACCTCAAATATGAGATTAAAAACACTGCGGGGTTCTTATTCTTGAGAACCCAAAATAATAATCATCTTATTCAAAAGGATATGTTCTTGTACAAACTTGTATAGCACTTGCTCGGCTATAAGATTTAGACAAAAGCTAACTCTAAGTTTGTCTTCCTTCTAGAACTCCTTCCCTTGAATGATCTTCAAATCTTGTTCTTCTTTCTTCACAGTCTCTCTACTGATCTCGAGAGAGTATTATCCATATGAAACTATGATCACAAACACTTATACATGGACCAAGTGTTTTGACTCTTCGTGAAGACACCAACTCAAACAAACATGCAAGACCCTATTACAAATTCTTGCATTTTTGAATGTATCACCCTTTGCCGTCTGTTTTTCCTTCTTATCAGGGTTAGCTAACGTATTCACCAAAACAACCAAGAACAGCTAATTACCCTAATCCACCTTCTACAAGGAAAACAAATCTTTTTGTGTTAATAACAAATATATATAATTAAGGACACCAAATCCTAAAATATTTGGGAATTAATAATCCAATATGGCACATAGAAAAATATCTTTAAATAACCAAAAGATATTAAACCCATTAACCTCAATGATACTTTCCCGTTTTGTATGGAATGCCAACACACAAAACTTGTACCTAGAAATAGCTTCATCTCCTTCATTGTTAAAAGCAAGATCCATGATCATTGAAAACAAGAAAAATTAGAATCCATTCCTACATTCATACAATTGCAATTGTGTAGTAATGATGGGAGAGGTAGTGCAAGTGTCCAACGAAATAACATTTCCAAAATGTTTATGGTAATTCTTTCCAATTGTAGCACAATGAGTTTCAAAATGAACAACCACAAAATACATGAATCCCGAAATATTGCTTTCCTCCTAAACTTATGTTCCAAATACAGCAAGCATACACATTAAATCTCTTAACTGCTTAATCAAGTCACAAAACAAAATATAGATTTAAACATAGAATCTCATTCAAAATAGAAGGATGTTGTTCATAAGTCAGAATCAGGTCTTCCAAATTGTCTTGACAGTTCCTGCTTTCGGTTCCTTTTGGATCCCCACTTTTGCACAATTGTCTCTTGGTGTTTTAAATGGTTTGTTATTCTTTGCAGCTGACTTCCACCTCATTGGGAATCTTGTTTTACCATCAATGTAAACAGATGAGAAATTTGTTGGGGATGAGACCTTATATTGAGTGAGGCTGGGGTAACGTTTGAGAGAGCTTGTGTAGATGAATTTGGCAGAGAAGATGCATAAGTTTGGCCTTCAACTTTATCACCAAGTATTTCCTGCACAATATAAAAATTTATCATCTTTTCTTTCAAAAATATTTCAAATGCAGGTTGAGTAAACTGATGTGAACCAACAGCCCATGCATGAGAACAAATACGAGAAAGTCCTAGCAATAGAGAAAACGCTGGATGTGTTTAAAGAATTTAATAAGAGAGAGACAATGGTAGGTCGAAGGAAAAGGAGAAGGGAGGAAAATTAAAGGGAAGCCATAGATTTTGGAGGCAATTATGAAGAGTTTGAGGAAAACGGCAGGTAAATGGTGAGGGACGAAAATAACCCTTAAAAAATGGCATGTGAGGCATCATGTGACTTTTTTTATCGGAAAAATTCACCGGCGGACTAAAGTGATAGTCAGAGTTAAAGTTGAGTAACTATAATGAGATTTTATAAACATGAGTGACCAAAGTGTCAATCAAGAGAAAGTTGAGTGATTAAAATATATATATATATATATATATATATATATATATATCCTATCCAGAGCGGAGCTCCGCTTTGAAATTAACGAGTGAAGTTTGAGTTTTTGGTCACTTTTCGGTCGCATATCCATATCTCGACCATTCAATTTTTAGGTACTAGAGTATAGATCATCTCTGCAAATTTTCAGCCAAATTGATGATCGTTAATGTATCTAACTCGCTTAAACCAATGGATGGTTGTCAACCTGAACTCGCTTAAACCAATGGATGGTTGTCAACCTGAACTCGCTTAAACCAATGGATGGTTGTCAACCTGAACCTAAAAACTGAACGGTCGAGATATGGATGTGCGACCGAAAAGTGACCAAAAACTCGAACTTCACAAGTTAATTTCAAAGCGGAGCTCTGCTCTGGATAGGATCTGTATATATATATATATATATATATATATATATATATATATATATATGTACTAGTGTATAGATCATTTTTGCAAATTTTCAGCCAAAATGATGATCGTTAAGACATTGATAACTGCTTTAAAACTAGTACGGTTCAAGTTGACAAATTCAGTCCGTCCATTGGTTTAAGCGAGTTACATACCTTAACGATTATTAATTTGGCTGAAAATTTACAGAGATGATCTATACACTAGTACCTAAAAAATGAACGGTCGAGATGTGGATATGCGACCGAAAAGTGACCCAAAACTCGAACGTCACATGTTAATTTCAAAGCGGAGCTCCGCTCTGGATAAAATCTGTATATATATATATATATATATATATGCTGCAGCTCAGCTAAGGGCACGACGGAGCGGCGGGGCTTGCAGGATGGAGGCCAGGGGTCGGACGGACCGGTCTGCAGTTGGTGGAGTCACCGGCGACGTGGTTGTAGCGCTGCCCAGAAACCTGCAATTGCAGGTGAGGTCGTTGCCCAGAAACCTGCAACCACGATCTCCTCCGACCTCGATCGCTGCCCAAAAGATGTCTGGGATGCCTCCGGCCTCCTTTAGGCAAGCCCCGCCGCCCCGTCACCGCCTGAAAGCTGCTGCAGCAGCGCCATCCGTACTTTAGTGAAAGTGCGGACGTCCTCTTTGGAACCCGCCTGTATATATATATATATATATATATATATATATATATATATATGTTTAACTAAACATTTAACTTGGTCGGCGGCGCTGCACCGAACCTGTGCACAGATTTTGGGTTGGCGATGGTGTTTGGGCTGGGCTTGGGGCACCCTTCTCTGCTGGGCCTTGAGCTGGACTTCCTCTCTCTTAGAGCTGCCCTCTAGGGCTTTTATTTTGGGCTGGGGTGTTTTCCCTACGCCCATTCCTATGTTTTTAGTTTTTCTAATTAAAATAATTTCTTTTTAGGAACCTAAGCACTTTTGTGCACCCTATGTACCTCTAGCGCCTCAGGAGTAGTACCGAAAGAGGACTCTCACTATGTCTACGTACTTAATTGTCTAATGAGTAGGTCTATAGCTATGTACCATTGTGGGTATTACCACTAGCTTATTGTCTACGGCGGAAGGGTATGTACCGGCCTATTCTGCCTTGTGATGCAATATATTGACACCCGATTTGGGTTTGATTCAAAAAAAAAAAAAAAACATTTAACTTGAATACCTCGGCCCTTAGAATATATAAAAATATTTTTCCAATTAAGTTCCATACTACTGTCATGTCTTTCATGTTTCAACTAATCTCATCAAATCATAAACATAGTTTAGGGGTCTTCAACTTTGTTGGTCCTTTTTTTTTCTTTCTTCTTCACAGATCATGTTGTTGCTAATCTGATAGTAAAATGCAGGGAAACTTGGCGGAAAAGAATGGAAACCAAAACGCCCTTCAATTTACCAGAAAAGTTTGTTCATGGGGAGAATACAACAATTGAAATGTAGTGTAGCAGTGTAGCTTGACACGCAAGCAAAAATATAAGTATAGTCCACAGCAGAAATGGGATTTCTAGATTTCAACCAAGTCATGAAATTAATCAAATATCATGAAAACCTCAAGAACAGTGGATAGGCACATTTACCATCAGTAAACTGATCATGACATATAAGTGATATAACCAAAACATGTGGCAATCCTAGTCAAAGCTTACCAGATTCCGAATCCAAAACACAAGCTGCAAACAACAAAATGGTCTCCGGCAATTCAGGCAACCAAGACCGTCTCCAACAGCTCAAGGCCTTTGACGAATCCAAAGCTGGTGTCAAAGGGATCGTTGATGCCGGCATCACCAAAATCCCACCAATTTTTGTCCGGCCTCCGGCAGATTACGCCGGCGGGGATCAAGTTCCAGGCGAGACAACCAAAACCCAGTTCAGTATCCCGGTGGTGGACCTCGCTGACACTGCCGGCAGGCGAGCGCAGGTTATCGACGGAGTGCGGCGGGCGGCGGAGAGCGTAGGGTTCTTCCAGGTGGTGAACCATGGAATACCCAAGAGAGTGTTGGAGGGGATGTTGGAGGCGGCGCGTGGGTTCCACGAGCTGCCGAGGGAAGCGAAGGCTGAGTACTATAGTAGGGAGCTGATGAGGAAGGTCAAGTTTGGGAGCAACTTTGATTTGTATCAGTCGAGATTTGCTAATTGGAGGGACAGCTTGTTTTGTGTCATGGGTCCTGAGCCTCTTGATCCTCAAGAGTTGCCTCTGGTTTGCAGGTATGATCCATCATAATCTTCTTAATTTTTTTTACTTATAGTGTTCAACTTTGGGTTAAAATTATTTTACATCCCTGTGTTTACAGTACTATAGTCACTTAAGAAGTTTGGTGATTCCCACATTATAGTTTGCACATTTGGTCATGGTCTTTCTAAGTTTTAGTCTAGTCGTCTGTAGTCTTGGTTACTTTTGTCAAGCTTCGTAAAATTGGGGTCTAATCTCGCATGTAAGCCTATGATGATGTTGGCATATCCTGCTAACCTGATGGTAAGTCATATGAACTCTCACATTGTGTTGTATTTGGTTTATTCATAAACACCGACCAAAAAAATCGATGTAAAAGGTAGACTCAATTTGCCTATAATGGTGTGAGGTGGTCTAGAATGTGTCTCCTCTTGCATTGCTGGACTTGTCACTAATCTGTAGAGCATGTTTATATAGACACAGGTAGACACGGTTTGGAAAGAGTCTCTAACTTGTAGAAACATTGTGTTGATTATATTGTAATAGATGGGGGTCGGTGATTTGTGAGAAGTTCAAATTTGGTTCTAGACTTCTAGTGAAATGGCGGAAAACATGACTCACCCCAGTTGGTATAATTGAAGTGTGATTTATCTAATTGGCAGAGACATTACCATGGAGTATTCAGATCAAGTTCACAAACTAGGTGTGACGTTGTTTGAGTTGCTATCTGAGGCACTTGGGCTCAAACCGGACCACCTTTTAGAATTGGATTGTGCAAAGGGGCATCTTATTCTTAGTCACTACTATCCACCATGCCCTGAGCCTGAACTGACTTTGGGCACAACCAAACACTCTGATCCGGATTTTCTCACCATTCTACTTCAAGACCATATTGGTGGCCTCCAAGTTCTGTGTCAAAACCAATGGATTGATGTTCCTCCTGTTCCTGGAGCTTTAGTGGTCAACATTGGAGATCTCTTGCAGGCAAGCCCTCTCTATATTAGTATTTGATGGCAGCTAAATTTTTTACCAAAAAAAAAGACAGCAAAATTTGGTAATATACAGACATTTTGCCATACATACATTTCTACATTTTGAACCACTACTGTTAAAGTTGCCATCTCCCATCGTTTATAATTCATTCGAGTGTCATTACTCATTGCATGTTTCTGATAAACCTCCAAACAGAAGTAGACCAGGATTTCTAGTGGTACCTTGGGACAATAATCACACGACAATCATCTGATCCTTTAATGAATGAGCCTGCCTTGTCCCATGTACAAGGAACTCAATTCCAGTGAATTGAACTGAACTGAGGTCTCTGTGATATATGCATTTTTGTGCATAGATTCGAAGGAGGATCACTCTAGGACATCATAACTTGGGTGTCGTTTTTACTTATATAAGAAGCTGATATAACAGAATGTGAAAGGCACAAATATCTGAAAACTGAAACTAGATAGTTCTGTACTTCTGTTGTTACTAGAACTCATTGAGAGACTGTTCTGTTGTATTTTCTTGCAGCTTATATCCAATGACAGATTCAAAAGCGTAGAGCATCAAGTGCTTGCCAACCTCGAAGGACCAAGAGTATCTATTGCTTGCTTTTTCACCTTGCATCTTTATCCATCAACAAGGTTGTACGGCCCCATAAACGAATTGCTGTCAGAAAATCATCCCCCTGTATACAGAGAAACCTCACTTCAAGACTTCATTGCTTACTATGATGGAAAAGGGCTTGATGGGAACTCTGCACTAACACATTTCAAGTGCCAAAGGTAACAATGAAGAATGGTACGTTGTGGCTCTTGGCATATGTTTGTATGGCTTGTACTGTAACAACTAAATATATAGGTTTTACATATAAAGATACCAGCTTACCCTTCCCATCTGTTCTGTTCTTGAAGTTTATACTTCAATTAAAATGCTGATACATCTCTCAAGAATTATTGTGATGTCATCATAACCATCACAATTTTTTTTGAAATTCGAGTTTTGATGCTGTCAAAAGCTATTACTCATTTTATCTTGAAGAAAAACATGGTGAAAAAGATAGATAGCTTCACTGTGTGTAAATTAAGAGGGGCAAAGTCCCAGTGATAGAAGTTTTGACAAATTCCCTGTAATTACAAGAACTCTTCTTTCTCAAGACAGAACTCTTCTTTCTCAAGTCTTGAGGACCCTGCTGATCTCAGCTTTTTATGTATTTTACGATTCAGCCAATCCCGTTCACATGTTTTGAATTTAGCTAATTGGGTGGTTATGTTTTACCCACAATCGTCATTTCCGTGAATTTAAGGAAAAAAAAAAAAACAAAAAAAAAAAAAAAAATTCTTACATACGGCAGCAGCACGGCCACATGGTGCGGCTGCCTAATTAGAACCCACCAAAAATTTCTTTCATTCCGAAACTGCCCCTTTTTTAAAGTGAAATACCCCCCTGCTAAGAGTATGATTGGTCAGCCCGTAGTACCACATGCTCCTTGCGTCTGCCGTACGCAAGACTTTCTCTGAAAACAATTGGTGGCTTGTGCGCTTGCGTGGCTTAATGTTAGCCACCTCATAACAAGTAACTACCAGCTGAATCTGCATACAATTATCCTTGCCTTTTAGTGCTTGAGCTATCAAACACCTTCAATCCTTGTACTGATTACTGAACATGTCATGGAAGTCTCAGGCGAAACTCAATCTGCTGAATACAACCGAGCTCAAGAGGTAAAGAGTTTCGATGATACAAAGGCTGGAGTCAAAGGCCTTGTAGATGCAGGCATAGGCAAAGTCCCAAAGATATTCATAGCACCATCTAATGATCATGCTGATTTTCCAACATGTCAGCAACCAAATTTGCAAATTCCTGTCATAAATCTCGGTGGCCTCTACGGTGATCGCCACAAGGAGATTGTTAATGAAGTTCGGATTGCATCCGAGACATGGGGTTTCTTCCAAGTGGTCAATCATGGAGTTCCATTGAATGTGCTTGAAGATATGATCCAAGGCGTAAGGAGGTTTAATGAGCAAGATCTTGAGGCGAAGAAAGAGTTCTATAGTCGTGATCTAAAGAGAACTGTGAGATTCAATAGCAATTACGATCTCTACCAGTCAAAAGCAGCTAATTGGAGGGACACTTTGGCTTTTACCAAGCCCGCAGTTGATCATGAACCCCAAGAACTCCCTCAAGTTTGTAGGTATTTTCTTAGTAACACTGTCAATTTTATTAGTTGTTGTATTGAGTGAAACTTTTTTGTTACTTATTGTGGATCTTTAAACTTTCATGACCTCATGCTGTATGCTCGTGATGTTAATTATCTGAACATTTAGGGACGTTTCATCGTAATCTATTTGAAGACCATATCGTTTTTGAAAATGACCGATCGATTTAGCTAAATTGCTATGAGACTCTTATGTCAGATAGATCCAAATAATACTCTTATCTGGTAATGCAGTCCAGCCCTTTTACGCAGGACAACATACACACGTCATAAAGAGTTTAATAAATGTTGTGCAAATCCTTTGAGTCACTTAACCGAAAAGTCTAGCTAGAACAACTTTTTACATATTTGTTCATTCAAAAAATGCAGAGAAGTAGCACTTGAGTACACAAACCATGTCATAGAGTTGGCAGATCAACTCTTTGGATTATTATCAGAGGCTCTGGAACTCAAACCGGATTACCTAACAAGGTAAATGGAGTGTGCTAAGTTTTATACCTGTGTCTGCCACTACTATCCAGCATGCCCTGAACCAGAGCTAACTTTGGGAACTAGCAAGCATTCAGATCCAGCGTTTCTCACAATCCTTCTTCAAGACAAAATCGGTGGCCTTCAAGTCCTTCATGACAATCAGTGGGTTAACGTTGAACCCATTTCAGGAGGCTTAGTAATAAACATAGGGGACTTTCTCCAGGCTATATCAAATGACAGGCTCAAGAGTGTTCAACATAGAGTGCTCACCAACTGTGTCGGTCCACGAGTTTCTGTAGCTTATTTTTTTAAAGGAGAGACTGCTGCCAAGTCTTATGGTCCGATCAAAGAGCTTATATCAGATGAAAACCCTCCTCTGTACAAGGATTTCTCCATAGATGAGTACCATGGCAAGTTCTTTTCTCAAGGGCTTGATGAGAGGTCTGGACTTGACCAGTTCAAGCTATGAAGCTAGCTACTTCCACTGGCTCAAATTTTCAATTTGAAATATGTGTCGCTGAATGAAGTTCCATTCTGGTAAAATAAAGTTCTAAAGCTAACAACTTAAAATAGAACTTGTGGCTCTTAGCATATGTTCTGTCAATCTCTCAGTTTGGCTTGTATTGTAAGAATGTGAGGGGTACCAACATGTCTTTTGAACTTTGTATTACTAGTTACAAGAGAAACTCACTTGTTATGATCTAAAGATGCAAAGCTTTCCGAGCTGGCTCGAAGTTCGTACTTGGAATGAAACAGCTCTCCCAGACTTAATATGATGCCCTAATAACCATCACAAATTCTGTGAAAATCAGACTTTTGGTACAGTAAGAATAGTTACTTTTCCATTTTCCAAGTAGAATACATGCATGGTTAAAGAAATAGGTAGTTGCAGCCTATGTGTATATTTGAAGAGTGACCACAATCGGTTTCCAATAACAGACATTTTTACCAAATATTTTGAATGTCTTGTCTTAGCTGTGTCTTAGCGAGAGAGGTTATTACATGCCAGATTAGATTTGGCAAAGTGAACTGATCCTTTAAATGACATGAAACCAAGTCTATGGCTTATGAGTCATAATCAATATTATGAGAAATCTTAACTATCTGTAATTTGGTCTCTATTAAGTTTTAGCCAATTGGAACATTGTGTTTTTCTCAAAGTAATCGAATTGCCTTTAGTTCCTTTTGATCTGAGGTCTTGACGCAGTCGGAAAGATCACCTAAGGTTTATAAGCAATAAGCCTAAAACAAAGGTTCTGGAGTCCACTAGAGATAAAAGAGAAAATTCTCAATTTGATTGATAATATGATAAAAGATAGGTTCTGCAGTCGTTTAAGGTTGCTTATATATGAGAAAAGAAACTCTAGGGCGACTAACAATGAAACCCTAAAGCCCACAGGTAAAAACAAAACAAATCCAAAACAAACTAGGAAACCTAAAATTCTGAAAAACAGTAAATTGCAATTTTGAGGCCTTAACGACCCCGAAAGCCCGAAAAAGCCCACACGTCATGGCGAAGTGGCAAGTTTTGTTCCTGGTATCGTTCCCTTTCCGGAAAGCTATAGCAATCTTGATTCGGACACCGAATGCCAAAGTTGCAGCATACCGGGTTTTCTTCTTTTTCCATGATCGAGCTGTTCTTCAATTTGAATTGCCATTCGTTCTACATCAGTCTCCTCCACCTCCGAAGAACTCGACCCCGAGTTCTCTTCAGGATAAAGAACCTCATCTTCACGAAACTCATGCAGATCAGCCACATTAAAGGTGTTAGAAATGCCCATGGAATCAGGAAGTGCAACAACATAAGCATTGTCGTTGATCTTCCTCAACACCTTAAAAGGACCATATTTTCTTGGCTTCAGCTTGTTGTAGGTACCAACAGAAAACCTCTCCTTCCTTAGAAACACCATCACGTCGCCACCCTCTTGGAACAGTTTAACTCTTCAATCTTTGTCAGCTGTAGCTTTATACTTAGCATTAGTTTCTTCTAACTTGGTCTTAACTTCTTCTCTAACAGTTTGCACATCCTTAGCGATGCCTTCAGCAAAAACACTAACACTAGGAACTTTAGGAAGCTTCACTAAATCAACCACATGTCGAGGACCAGCAGTATAAACTAATGAGAATGGTGACTCCCCTGTTGCACTATGCACAACACTGTTATAAGCAAACTCCACCTATGGCAAAGCATAATCCCACTATTTGGGCCTATCTCCACAAACACTCCAAACCATGTTACCCAAAGTTCTGTTAGTAACCTCTGTCTGCCCATCAGTTTGAGGATGAGCAGTGCTGCTACTATTCAAAACTGTTCCAAACATTCTCCACAATGTAATCTAGAAGTGACTAAGGAACTTCATGTCTCTATCAGAAGTAATGGACTTGGGCACTCCATGCAAATGAACCACCTCCCTGAAAAACAGTTTGGCTATATTGGAAGCATCAGCAGTCTTCTTACAAGATATAAAGTGCGCCATCTTGGAGAACCTGTCAACTACCACAAACACAGAATCCACATCCCTTTGGGTACAGGGTAATCCCAACACAAAGTCCATAGCAAGATCCTACCAAATATCTGCAGGAATAGGTAAAGGTAAATAAAGACCAGTATTTTGGGACTGGCCCCTAGAAACCTGGTAGGTGTAGCACTTCCTCACAATAGCTCCTACATCCTTCTTCAGCTGTGGCCAGAATTACCTCTCCTCAAGGCTAGTAATAGTTTTACCTTGGCCCAAGTGTCCACTCAAACCCCCTCCATGCAGATTTCTGATCAGTTTCTCCCTCAATGAGGAACTAGGAGTACAAAGCCGATTGCCCTTGAATAAATAACCATCACTCACATAGAAATCTGCAATTGCATGATTACTACTGCAGTTGGCCCAAATCTCCTTAAAATCAACTTCTTCCTCATATAAGTCCTTCAAGAGATCAAAACCCACAATCTCTTGAGCTAAAGTGACCAGCAAGGAAGCCCTCCTACTCAAAGCATCAGCCACCCTATTAAGAGTACCAGATTTATGCTAAATTACAAAAGGAAATTTCTGCAGAAAACTCACCCATCTTGTATGCATTTTGTTCACAGTTTTCTGACTATTAAGGTACTTCAAGGCCTAATGATCAATGAACAATACAAATTCTCTCCGGATTAGGTAGTGCTCCCATTGCTTCAATGCCCAGAACACTGCAAAAAATTCCTGATCATAAGTACTCCACTTCTGATGAGCTTCGCTCAATTTTTCACTAAAGAATGCTACTGGTCTCTTGTGACAACACAGCACCTACTCCCACGCCACTAGAATCAAATTCTACCTCAAACACCTTGTTGAAATTGGGAAGAGAAAAAACTGGTGCAGTACAAAGTTTCTTCTTGATTAAAGCGAAACTCTTTTCTTTTCTTCTCCCCACTGGAATTTGCCTTTCTTCAAACATTCAGTAATAGGAGCAGTAATGGTACTGAAATTTCTTACAAATCTCCTGTAGAAAGTAGCCAAACCATGGAAGCTTCTCACCTCAGAAACTGTTTTTGGGGCTGGCCATTCTCTTATAGCTCGTATCTTCTCTTCATCAACCTGAATGGCTTCTTCTCCAACCACAAAACCTAGAAACAACAGCTTGCTGGTGCAGAAAGTACACTTTTTCAGGTTAATGTACATTTTATTTTCCTGTAGAGCTCCCAAATCCTACCTCGAATATACCAGATGTTCCTATTTGGTCCTGCTATATATCAATATGTCATCAAAATACATCACGAAAAAAGAACCAATAAAAGGACGAAGAACCTAGTTCATAAGCCTCATAAAGGTGCTGGGTGCATTAGACAACCTGAATGGCATCACCATCCACTCATATAACCCATCCTTGCTCTTAAAGGATGTCTTCCACTCATCCCCTGGCTTTATTCGAATCTGGTGGTAATCATTTTGAAGATCTATCTTTGTAAACACCTTGGAACCCTCCAGATCATCAAGCATGTCCTCCAAACGAGGAATAGGAAACTTGTACTTCACAGTTATCTTATTTATAGCCCTACTATCAACACACATCCGCCATTGATTACCATTTTTAGGAACAAGGAGGACTGGAACTACACAAAGACTCATACTTTCATGAATGAACCCTTTCTTTAGAAAGTCTTCGATCGGCTCCCTCAAAATCTCATTCTCCTTAGGACTCATGCATTAATGGGGCAGATTTAGCAAACTAGCTCCAGGAACCAAATCAATCTGATGCTGAATGTCCCTTATATGTGGTAACTCATTGGGTAGCTCATCTGAGATCAACTCAAACTCTCTCAACATATTCTGCACTTCCTTAGGGATCACTATATCTTCCTTTTCTGCAGTCAACAACCCTTTAATCACCACTGGACAAATAACTTCAGATTCTTTAAAGGCTTCCTCCATCTCAAATTCACTGGTAGACAAGGTCAAAAAACTCTCCCCTTTCTCTACATCAGATCTCTCAAATTGAGAAACAGGAGCCATGGCAATTTTATGACTATTCCACATAAACATCATCACATTATCTCTACCTTTGTAAGTCACATCCACATCATATTGCCAGGGTCGCCCAAATAAAATATGACAAGCATCCATATTGATAATATCACACAGAACTTCATCTTTATAATGCTTACTAATGGATACCGGTATTTTGCATGACTCAGCAACTCGAACTTGTGGACCTTTCTTGACCCATCCCAGAGAATAAGGTGCTTTATGAGGTTGTGTAGGTAATCGCAAATACTCCACCAATTTTATGGCTACGAAATTTTTGCAGCTCCCATTATCCATAATTAGATTTCACACTTTGTTTTTAATGGAACAAAGTGATCTGAAAATATTGCGCCGCTGCCCATCTTCCTTAGGAGTTAATAAGATCCTCTCCAACACAATATTAATCTTCCACCGCAGACTCAGCACCTTCATATTCATCACCTCTTCCAACTTCTTCATCATCTTCATCATAATCATCTATAAGAGCAGATTGTCTCCTCTCAGGACACACATTAGACCTATGTCCAGGCTTGTTGCATGTACAGCAGAGTTCTGTTGTAGGCCTCTCATAAGGATTATTAGGCTTCTGATTTGGGACCCTATTTTGAGCACCACTGGAATTGCTAGAACCGCTAGCCCCTTTAAAAGGAGGATTAGAAGCCCTAGGAGCACCCTCTGTATTTTGTTGTATGGCTTTCCCTTGCCAGCTGAGGAGTTCACCAACTCTATGCTCCTTTGAGAGATATACCTTTGGAAAGAAGAAGCTTGTGAAGGCTTCTCTAATAGTTATGCTTTCAATGCTTGATACGCCCAAAATAGACGCTCAATTTAACCCTGCAAGAATGTAGTCGTCAGTAGTAAAGGATAAGCAAGGATCGTTCGATGCCAGAGATTGAGGGTAACAATATTATTCACACAAAAGAAAACAAAACAAAACAAAACTAACACTAAAGAAAACGTCACACACAAAAAGAGAAGAGAAAAAGATGGAGGGACAGAGAGGAGGATTGTAGAGGCGTTGCAATCCTGAAACACACTAAACTGGGGGTTTTTGGGTTTTTAATGAAAATAAACAGAAAATAAAGTAAAGAAAAACGATTTTGAGTTTAAGGTTTGAAAAGATATGGATGAAGATGTTAGGAACTCGGAAATCCACCACCAAAATATGCTTGAGACAAATTTATCATCCTAGTTTCAATTACTAAGTCGTGAAAAAGGTTTCAATCAAGAACAAACCATGAAGCATGCGTGAGTTCTTATTACTTCCCTAGATTACTTAAGCAAGATGAACGCACCATTACTAAGCCTTTAGAATAAACAATCAAGGTATAGAACGCTATCCTATCAACAATTTATTCTAAGCATTAATCACATATAGAAGTTTGATTGAACAAGTATGCAAAACTAGTGTGGAACGCCTACCTAGCATGCAATCCTTTTTTTTTGGTTTCACCTATTGTCCTATAGGTTTTACAACCATTGAAACAAGCATTATTAACCGTTTAGGAGATTAAAATACCTATTTCTAGCCCCACTTACAAGTTCATAATGTTCTATGCACGCGTTCATGAACATAAACAAGTAAGAGTTATCTGTAAACCAAAACCAAATAAACAATTTCACAACAAAGCAATCACAAAAATAGGAATCAAAATATTGTCAAAAACATATCTTAGGGGCTTCAAACCTCGCCCCTAACAAAAGTAGATTAGCCACACATTGTCTCAAAATTCACAACTAGAAACATATAAGTTTGAATTACAAGAAAATAAAAACCGTAAATGGCAGAAGATGAGAGCCACGAATTCACTTTTAGGCAGCCTTGAACGCAAGAACCCCCCTCAAGATGGTACACGGCAAGGCTTGATGAAGATGGATGATGGTGTGCACGGTTTTTGCTCTTAGAGGACTTCGGAATTTCAAGATTTTGTGTGCTAGGGTTTATGGCAGAAGATGGCGCTGTGGGGTTGTTATTTTTCAACGTTTGCAGAAGCCCTATGTGTATGTGGAGCACCCTCAAGATTCCTTTTCCAATTCTGCTTTGAAAACCTCCCCTAGTTGCTTGAGGATTACTCTGATTGGTGCACAATTAAATGATTTCCAAGCCATAATAATCTTCTAAAAATCTTGAGGAATCCTTATAGGACTCTCCTTCATATTTGCAGCAGCAATAACCTTCCAAAAATGCCCAAGAAATCCGTCCATAGAATTTTTCTGCCAAACTGTCTTGTTTTGACTAGGATTCAATTTCTGACTCTGAAGCTTCATTCTTGGACTAGGAACGACTTCGTCTTGACAATTTTCTGGATGGTTATTGACTCCCACGTTTTCTATGACATCATATCTTCTAGATTGATCAACAACCTTCTGGAAGAACTCCAAGAAAATCGCCGGAAAAGATCTCCCAAAAAGCTTCGTGAAAAGCTGACAGTTTCTGCCTTATTGGGAAGCCTACTTTGAATTTGATTTCCTGCTGCCTCGTTGATGCTTCTGACCAGTTCTTTAGCTCTAGTTAAAATATAACATCATCTATTCAAATATTGTGGGCCCTTTCTTCAAAGTAGCAATTGGAATGATGCAAGAATTGCTCCTCAAAACCGTTCCCAGAAAGCTGATTCTGAAACTGTAATTTTCTGCTTTGCAGCAACTGTTTTGCACAATGAATTCCGTGGACTTCCCTAGTAATTTCTGGCCAAAAGGTTGATCAAATTGGTCCTCTGCATCAGTACTTCATTATCCATGGCTCCATTGCTCCCTTTCAGCTCCTATTTCTCTTGAATCACTCCATGAACTACCTAAAAAGAAAACAAAGTTAAAATTGACTTTTTAAAGGAAATAACTAAGAAAAGTGTAAGGGATTTCACACTATATTCGTCGCATTTATGCTCCTATCAATGCTAGGCTTGTAGCTTCTGTCACAGTCCACACAGTTTGCAATCCAATTTTCTCTTGAATGGCTGGCTTCAGCCCATTGATATAGCGAGCCACCTTCTGACCTTCAGTTTCTCCTAGTTCATTAAGCTCTGAATAGTGTAAGAACTCAGCAGTGTACTCAGCCACGATCCTCGTACCTTGGACACATTCAATATACAACCTGTATAGAATCTGCTCATAATCATCCGGCAAGAATTTCTCCATCATAAGCTTTTCATTCTTCACTATGTTTTAACCCCTTGCTTCCTCTGCTTCTTCCAAGTATTCTGCAACTTATCCCACCAAACTGCAGCAGTACTCGTCAATCGCTAGGCAACATGCTTAACCTTCTTGTTTTCAGGCACCTCCATAATCTCAAAGAATTTGTCCACCTGAAGCTGCCAATCCAGATAATCTTCCGCACCCAAGTTGCCCGAAAAGAAAGGGATCTCAGCCTTGACATTGTAATCCTAGTTAGCTTGTCCTTGTTGTTCAGGTTGAACAATTTCTTCTTCAAATAATCAGATTATGAATTATTATCAACAACGTCACCATGTGGAGCCCTTACTCATTGGCCTGGCCTCCTTCTCCGCCTCTATTCCGATTGTTGTTGTTGTTAATTGTTGTTGTTCCTCTCTTCCAACAATCCATGAATTTCTCCAATTTGAGTATTCACGCTGTTAAAGGCAGCGGTAAACGCTGCGGTAAGAGCCTCAAAATCTGCTTTCGTAACTTCACCCATAGCTATTGAGGTAAATAGGAGAGACAGGGAAGACTTGCTCTGATACCACCTGACGTAGTCAGAAAGATCACCTAAGGTTTACAAGCAATAAACCTAAAACAAAGGTTCTGGAGTCCACCAGAGATAAAAGAGAAAATTTTCAATTTGATTGATAATATGATAAAAGATAGGCTCTGTAGCCATTTACTGTTGCTTATATATGAGAAAAGAAACTCTAGGGCGACTAACAATGAAACCCTAAAGCCCACTGGTAAAAATAAAACAAATCCAAAACAAACTAGGAAACCGAAAATTCTGAAAAACAGTAAATTGCAGTTTTGAGGCCCTAAACAACCCCGAAAGCCCAAAAAAGCCCACACGTCAAGGCAAAGCGACGTGTTTTGTTCCTGGCGTGGTTCCATTTCAGGAAAGCTATAGTAATCGCGATTTGGACATTGAATACCAAAGTTGCAGCAATCTGGGTTTTCCTCCTTTTCCGCGATCGAGTTGTTCTTCAATTCAGACTGTCATTCATTCTACATCAGGTCTGTGGCTACTAACCAAGAAGGCTTGTAGCCACCCGCAATGAAAGAGAAAGCTATCAAAGAAATCATTAACCCTACAAAGGGTCTATTGGAAGCATAATAAGCAGGAGGTGGATTTGAAGAGGAAGAGTGTTCTTCCTACCTTGCCAAACTATGATTCAGCTTGTTTAATTTTGTTCTTCTGTTTTATTTTGCTTTGTTGTGTAGTATATGAGTTGTCATCACTCATCAAGCATCGTTTCCCTATTGGTTTTGTTAGGACAATGTCGAGGCTCCGAATAGCGAAGGAGGCTAGACCTATTTTTTTCTCAAGTTGAAGATGCTAATTGAAATTATCCCAAGATAATTGAGATGGCTAACATAATTACTGTTGATACTCCACTTTTTCTTTTTCTTATTGGAAAAATAGGGTTTGTAACACAGTCAAGCTTAGAGCTTCAGCCCCAGCATGCTATTATTATTATTATTATTGCTAGATTGATTATATACTGAGAAGGCAGTGGACTTAAACACCAAACAAAAATATTACAATCATTAAAAAACATGTGTCACATGAATTTTCCTTATAAAATAAGATAAATGATGAACCACATAATTTGCTTCACGAAAAACATGCGTCACATGAATTTCACTTACAAAAGAAGATAAATAATGAGCTACCCAATTTGTTTCACGAAAAACACAAGTCACATGAACTTCACTTGTCTCGATTAGGAAACTATATATCTTTCAATACTCTCCTAATAAGAGAAGCATCATCTCCTCTTGCTTGAACATCATACACACTAGTCTATTTCAACCAACAGTCATTAAAAAACATACGTCACATGAATTCCACTTATAAAATGAGATAAATATTGAGCTACATAATTTGATTCACGTAAACACATGCGTCACATGAATTTCACCTATAAAATGAGATAAATGACTAGCTACACAATTTGCTTAAGGAAAAACATGCATCACATGGATTTCACCAGGGCCGGTCCTGAGATTGTAGAGGCCTGAGGCGAAGATATACAATTCTTTTTTCCTTATCAAGTTATTTTTTATTTAATTTAATAATTATAAAATGATAACAACGAAAAGAAACATATAGTATTTATGTTATATAACTACTTCAAAGACATACGACTTAAGAACATGTCTGTACTAAAAAAAAAAAAAAACTAATTCAAAAATATACAAAAAAACTTAAGAAAACATATGCAAAAATGTCATTAGTGGGATTCGAACTCATGATAAAAAGGACCCCTCAAAGGCAGCCTTGCCATTGTTCTAGATATTCATTGATATACTTAAATAACTGGTTGCAGCATGTTCTTACCCCTGGGGGGCACATATGGGGCATGTAGTTCAAACTTTTGTGGCATGATTTTAATGCCAAACTTCACACATTAAGACTTGTTTAAAGTGTCTGAGTATTACTTGGGCCAAGACTTGTGGCCTTAAATTTTTTCCAAGTTTTTTACTTATTAAGTGGCAGCTTGGTTCATGCCAAAAAATATGTGACGAAGGCTTACCAAATGTCTTAGGTTTTGTAAGAGCCAAAGCCAGTGGCCTAAGTGTTAAAAAATTATTTTGAGGTTTTATTGCCTTGCTGTTATTACCATAGAGTTTCAGATACATTTTTGTCATCAAGATGCTAGCATTGACAAAGTTCTGGATTCTTTTAAGGCATGAAAACTTCTGCCAACATGGAAGTCTCTCGTGAAGCCTGCTTTCCTTTGGCAAGTCAAATTGATTCTCAGGTTGGTGTACAACATGGAGAAGTCAGCAGCAAGGTTTGACAAAATCAACTTATAAAGAGAGGCCTTGACTTTTGGCCTAGACTTGAAAGACACAGTAAAGCATTGCAATAAACATACCCAGGCCAACATGTGACGCATAGTTCATTGCTCGTTAGGATTGCTCGTTAGGGGGTTAAGTCTATCAATGGCCTAATTATTAACACTTCACATGGAGCCAACATAGTGGCTTGGTGACTTTTAATTAAGCATAATTAAAAACCCCTACGGTTTTAATTGTTGTGAGCAAGTGTCGTGTCTGCATATGCTATGGTGGTGGGCTCACTTGGACACACATGTGATGGTTGTTTATAGCCATGATTCATGCATATTCACTTTACTTGAACAAGCATGCATTTTGCGAAGAGATGAAAAAGCATGGTTTGCGAATAGCTCGCTTCATAATCACCTCCATTCTCTTTAACAAATGGTTTGCGAAGGAAGATATATAGTTCGCCATGGGATTTCACAGCGGTTCTCAATGAAGGGCTGCCTCTTAGTCCTTTGCATGGGGGCACGCTGAAGTCTTGAGGTTCTACACTTTTTCCAGTCTCGCCAACCCCTAGTGCAACTCGCTTCATACCATATGTCAAAGCTGGGGGCAAATAGAGCATTTTTGTGGCGTTACTTTAACGCCAAACTTCTTATTAAGATTTACAGTGTCTTAGTACTTCTTGGGCCAACACCTGTGGCTTTTAAGTTTTTACCAAAGTTCTTACTTTGTCAAGTGGTGAATTTACTTTTCCAATATTCTTGCTCAAGACTTATGTAATGTTTTAAGCTCTTTAAGGCCAATTCCGGTGGCCTACAAATAAAGTTTTTTATCCAAGTTGATGATATACTTTCTGGAGCAATTCGAAGACATATGGCGAGTACATTATCCGCGAGTCTTTGTCTATCAAGATTGAGTTAGATTGTGACAATCAAGCTTCATGGCCTAATTATAGGCCTATCTGAGATCCGTCCAGTGGTATCAGTTAAGCCAATGCAAGTGGCTTTAAAGCAACATTATTGCAAGATTAGTGCTGACTCAAGACCTCTTCAGTCAAGATGGGGAACTTTGACTTCAAGGTCGGGGGGTGGCAATGTTTGAACCCAAAATTAACATTTTTTCCCGACAAGGGGGACTCGAAGAAATCCAGGCCAATATCCGAGGCCCAAGCCTATATTTTCGACAAGTTCGGAAAATATTATTTAGAGGCTAAGTAAAGCCTACTTGGAGATCAAGCAATCTTGAGACAAATCTAGATATTCATTGATATACTAGTAATTATCAAATATTTGATAATTAATAGTGACTTGTTTGCTTGATTACCAAGCATTGCGCGAGAGGAAACAATAACGTGAGCCACGTAAATAGTCAAGTTTCCCATGCAATTAATGTATAATGGCATGCACATACAGTATATAGAAGCATGCCCAGAAGTTGTTTTTCAGAAGGTGATTAACCTTGCCTAGAAGATTGCTATGACAGAGTTAATCTATTATTGTTTACGATAGTTATCAAGACTATTAAGAGTTTTGATTTGATTCAAAGCCAATAACTGTGGCTTAAAATATAGTATTACATTCCTATTAGGGAGGAGAATCTACAGCAAGCAGCCTATATATAGAGACTAAAGACGATATAGAAGACAACAACTCTCCAATCAACGATTATCAAAGCCTCTCCAGAGCAAACTTACCTTCAACCTAGTTGAAAACCAGCGAAGCAAGGGTAACGCCCTCGCAACCCAGCGAAACTAAATTCACGCTTTAGCAAAACCCGTGCTTTCTCCTACTTCCCAGTGATTGCTCTGCTTAACCTACAACGTTAAGTATCGACTTGGTGACTCAAGAGATCACATCACAAGTCCTTACAGGTAAGGCAAGAAGTCATTTTCTGAAAGGCATAGAAAATAACCTGGTGACAAGGTTGGTGCTCTCCTCGTCCACAATGTTTGAGAAGAAGTCAGGTCAAGGCTAGGGACGCCCCAACTATTGCACCACAAGGTGTTGTCACTCAAAAGAGACTGTTTGCACGCCAGACTGGTTTCCCAGGCAAACAGTCCCCTTTCGAGACAAATGGGTAGGCAGTCCTAGATGTTCTTATAGCAATGTTGTTTTTGAGTAAGAGAAAGAGATGAGTAAATATATCCAGAGATATATTAGCAAGAGAGAAGGAAGAATCTGGCGGTCAATTATAACGACGGAGCCAAATTAATAGACATGCAGAGGAAAGAAGGAGGAGATAAACAGTTTTGAAATAGAGAGTTCTCCGAAACCATAAAGAATCATCTTCCCTTTTCTAGGAGGTTCAATCGTGTATTTATAGATATAAATGGACGGGTTAGATTAAATAGTGTTAATATTAATAGTTCAGATAACATCATTTTTATTTAGGGAAAATGATCATTTACCCAATTTTAGCTTAAAATTTGCCCACTTGCTCCACTAACAGTTTTTTAACCCCATTTACCCAAAACACTCTAAGAGATTATTTCCCATTTACCCAATTAATTCTTTTTTTATTCTTTTTATTTATTTTTGGGACTTTTTTGCTCTCTCCTTCTTTCTCGCTTAACGACAAAAGTCATCCTCCACTTTGCTGTGCTCCGGTGACTAGTGGCTGGTGACCGGACTCCAGTGACCGGAATCAACCGACCGATGCCCAGAATCCGGAATCCGGCCACCGTACTGTTGACCAGATTCCGGCGTCTGAATTTATTACCCCCTAATAATACCTAGTAACCATATTATTACCCCCCAGTAATCATATTATTGCCCTCTCAGTGAATTGCATAATCTCCCAAAACCAAAATGAATACACTACAGGCACAATTGATCAATTAATATGCATATTATTGCCCCCCAAGAATCATATTATTGCTCCCCAAAAATCATATTATTGCATTGTTGATCAGATAGTAGATCATTGGCCTCCAATACAAAGTCCAATGTCTCTACTGCCCCCCAATAGACGACCAAAAATGCACCATTTTGTAGGATTCACAGATAATTTGACTTTAATACACAGAAAACAACAGGTCACTTATCAAAACACCACACTATAGTGATCCCTGTCCCTCATTTCAAAGTCTACTGGGGGCCAATAATGTGTCTACTGCCCCCCAGTAGACCATCAAACAAACCCCACAGTTACATTGCAATGTCAGATTACTCACATTGTTGAACAGATAGTAGATCATTGGCCTCCAATCCAATAGACATTCAAAAAAAAAAATGCTATTCCTTGCCAAAAAATGAACTAAACAGCAATACTTTGAGGCATCAACTATTTCAAAAAAAAAAAAGAGTTGACGTTCAAATATATATATATATATATATAATAATTAAAAAAAATTCTTCCCGGCGGCCTAACCACCAGATCGTCCTTCGTCTCCGCCAGCCCATAAGGAACTGCAACACTGCCTCCCCTTCACCGGAGTCATCTGCAGCACCAACCACCTGCAACACCGATCCCAACCGCCTGCATTCCGGCCTTCGATCCAGCCTCCTCATCGGAGCCTCCCAGCCTTTGATCTAGCCTCCACCCGCGCCTAGTCCCTCTCCTGCTCGCACAGCAGCATCCCATCGTCCTCCTACCCACTCGGCGAGCACACCCTTGCCGGCCAACCCGCGCAGCCCACAGCGCAGATCCCAACACAGATCACTGCAGAATCCGGCAGGCCTGCCCCGCCGCCTGCGCACCACAGCACACCCACGTCTTGCGCAGCCCAACGCCTGCCCATCCTAGGGCCACCCAGCCTGCGCAGGCCCAGCACGCTGCCACAGAAGAGGGAGAGGGAGAGGGAGAGAGAGAGAGAGAGAGAGAGAGAGAGAATGGGGGATGACAGAGAAAGAGCAGATCGGGGAATGGGGGATGAGAGAGACAAGGAGATGCATATGTAATTAAATAATTGAGTTAAGGGCAAAACTGTACTTAAATATTAAATTGGGTAAATGGGGTTAAAAAACTCTTAGTGGAGTAAGTGGGCAATTTTGAGTCTAAAATTGGGTAAGTGGTCACAACCCCTTTTATTTATAAACATTTATTTATTTCTTTTATTTCTTTCTTTACCTTCAAATTTTATCCATTTGTAATAAATAGACTGGTTGTTTAGAATCTATCTATAAATACATGATAGAACCTTTATATTTTCTGAACCAATAGGTCATTATATCATGTAAAATATAGTATATTTATATATGTTCTTCAGTGTATACAATTCCTTATGTTGTTGACTTCAAAAGTTGCTAAATGCAGACTATTCCTCAGGTACAATAAACAATATCGAATTCCTTTTACGCTATCACTGCTAATGAATTATTTCACAAACTTCTAAAAAGCTAGGTCAATTCTGTTGCATTTTGAATTTTCATAATGAATTTAATAGTCCAATGTCAATTTTTTATTCCCAGCAATAGAGGTGGCAAACGGGCCGGCCCGGCCCGGCTCGACCCATTTTAAGCGGGCCTAGTCGTGCTTCGTGCCGTGCTTGGGCCGACCCATTTATTATCGTGCCGGACTTGTGCCGGCCCATTTACTTAAATATTAAGCCCGGCCCGGCCCATGGCCCGAGCCCATATAGTGTCGGGCCGTGCTCGTGCCGGGTCAATAACGGGCCGTGCTCGTGCCTACCCACTATAAAGTACGATTTTAAAATCTTAATTTGAACAAATAAAAATTAATTTTATTTAACTATTTAGAAAATTAAAATAAATTAAGTTCTACAACGTTTTTCTTAATCTTAGCTTTTTAAGATTAGATTTCTAATAATTTTTTATATTCCACTATAAGAAAGAAAGAAAAAAAAAACTCAAAATATATTGTTTTTAGTATATTATTGTGAGATTAATCTTTATTAATATAATGAAGATTTAGTATCTATTATTCTTTCCTTCATTCTATAGTTGTATTATTATGAGATTAGTCTTTATTAATAAACATATATTTAATATTTAGAAAAAATACTTATGTCAAAACAAGGATATAATGTTTTGTTTCATTATTTTGACAATATAAAAGAAAGCATTGGTGAAATTGTCATAAGATTTTAAATAAAAATGTCTCATATTCAAATCTCATCATTGTAGTTTTTTTATATTTTTAAAAACAAAATGAATTTTTGTGTGTTGTAACGGGCCGGCCCACAATATGTCGTGCTCGGGCCGTGCCGGGCCTATTCCGGGCTCGGGCCAGGCCGGGCTAATGGGCCAATATTCTTAGGCCCAGCCCGACCCGTTATTCTAACGTGCTCGGGTCGTGCCGGGCCGCTAACGGGCTTGGGCCGTGCCGGACCGCTTTTAAGCGTGCCGGGCCCATGCCGTGCTCGTGCTTAGTGGCCCGTTTGCCACCTCTACCCAGCAATTATAAATCAGTTCATCAGAGTTTTTTTGTAGTTTCTAATTAATGGATACCCTCATGATGCAGCTAATGTCAAATAATAACTTCACAAGCGTGATTCACAGAGTATTGGCTAAAAAGGAAGGTCCAAGAATTTCCGTGGCCTGTTTTTTTTGGACAGTCGCTAGAAAATTCTTCGAGACTGGGGCCAATCAAAGAGTTGACATCTGAAGAAAAATCTCAAGTTTACCGCGAAGCAACTATGAAAGAATATGTTATGTGCCACTACAAGCAATGGGAAGCATATGAGGTCTCGGGGCTAGAAAGCTTGAAGCTGTGAACTAATAATGAAGTTTGACCCTCTCGACATGTACATGGGTCTAGTATTTATAGCCTATGCAATAATTGATCAGTCTCTTCCTGTTGGAGAGCCCAAAAATTGATCACCATTGTTGGAGATGCCCTATTACTCATTTTATTTCAAATATCTAAAAAATATTCTAGTACGCTAAAATTCCCAAATTTACAGAAGATGTTAAATGCGCTATTTATTTGGTGTGTCAATGCATTTTTAAAGTCCAGGAATTTTCATCCGTCCACCAGAAAATAAAGTCTCCTGCATTTCAACCGAAACCCATTTCAATATCTCGGTAGTCGACTAGTCGACCTCGCTAGCAATGAATATATATAAATATTTTTCCAATTAAGTTCCATACTACTGTCATGTCTTTCATGTTTCAACTAATCTCATCAAATCATAAAGATAGTTTAGGGGTCTTCAACTTAGTTGGTCTTTTTTTTTTTTTTTTTTTTTTTTTTTTTGGGAACACTTTGTTGGTCTTCTTCACAGATCATGTTGTTGGTAATCTGATAGTAAAATGCAGGGAAACTTGGCGGAAAAGAATGGAAACCAACACGCCCTTCAATTTACCAGAAAAGTTTGTTCATGGGGAGAATACAATAATTGAAATGTAGTGTAGCAGTTTAGCTTGACATGCAAGCAAAAAATATAAGTACAGTCCACAGCAGAAATGGGAATTCTAATTCTAGATTTCAACCTATTCATATCATGAAAACCTCAAGAACAGTGGATACACATTTACCATCAGTAAACTGAGCATGACATATAACCAAAACATGTGGCTAGCTAGCAATGAAAGACGTGGATGTAAAGCGTCTATCCTAGTCAAAGCTCACCAGCTTACGATTCCAAAACACAAGCTGCAAACAACAAAATGGTCTCCGACAATTCAAGCAACCAAGACCGTCTCCAACAGCTCAAGGCCTTTGACGAATCCAAAGCTGGTGTCAAAGGGATCGTTGATGCGGGCATCACCAAAATCCCACCAATTTTTGTCCGGCCTCCGGCAGATTACGCCTGCGAAGATCAAGTTTCCGGCAAGACAACCAAAACCCATTTCAGTATTCCGGTGGTAGACCTCGCTGACACTGCCGGCAGGCGACCGGAGGTGATCGACGGAGTGCGGCGGGCGGCGGAGAGCGTAGGGTTCTTCCAGGTGGTGAACCATGGGATACCCAAGAGAGTGTTGGAGGGGATGTTGGAGGCAGCGCGTGGGTTCCACGAGCTGCCGAGGGAAGCGAAGGCTGAGTACTATAGTAGGGAGCTGATGAGGAAAGTCAAGTTTGGGAGCAACTTTGATTTGTATCAGTCGAGATTTGTTAATTGGAGGGACACCTTGTTTTGTGTCATGGGTCCTGAGCCTCTTGATCCTCAAGAGTTGCCTCTGGTTTGCAGGTATGATCCATCATAATCTTCTTAATTGTTTTTACTTATAGTGTTCAACTTTGGGTTAAAATTATTTTACATCCCTGTATTTACACTATAGTCACATAAGAAGTTTGGTGGTTCCCACATTATAGTTTGCATATTTGGTCCTGGTCTTTCTAGGTTTTAGTCTAGTCGTCTGTAATCTTGGTTACTATTGTCAAGCTTCGTAAAATTGGGGTCTAATCTCGCATGTAAGCCTATGATGATGTTGGCATATCCTGCTAACCTGATGTTAAGTCATATGAACTCTCACATTGTGTTGTATTTGGTTTATTCATAAACACCGACCAAAAAAATCGATGTAAAAGTTAGACTCAATTTGCCTATAATGGTGTGAGGTGGTCTAGAATGTGTCTCCTCTTGCATTGCTGGACTTGTCACTAATCTGTAGATCATGTTTATATAGACACAGGTAGACACGGTTTGAAAAGAGTCTCTAACTTTTAGAAACATTGTGTTGATTATATTGTAATAGATGGGGGTCAGTGATTTGTGAGAAGTTCAAATTTGGTTCTAGACTTCTAGTGAACTGGAGGAAAACATGACTCACCCCAGTTGGTATAATTGAAGTGTGATTTATCTAATTGGCAGAGACATTACCATGGAGTATTCAGATCAAGTTCACAAACTAGGTGTGACGTTGTTTGAGTTGCTATCTGAGGCACTTGGGCTCAAACCGGACCACCTTTTAGAATTGGATTGTGCAAAGGGGCATCTTATTCTTAGTCACTACTATCCACCATGCCCTGAGCCTGAACTGACTTTGGGCACAACCAAACACTCTGATCCGGATTTTCTCACCATTCTACTTCAAGACCATATTGGTGGCCTCCAAGTTCTGTGTCAAAACCAATGGATTGATGTTCCTCCTGTTCCTGGAGCTTTAGTGGTCAACATTGGAGATCTCTTGCAGGCAAGCCCTCTCTATATTAGTATTTAATGGCAGCTAAATTTTTGACCAAAAAAAAGAAAAAAGACAGCAAAATTTGGTAATGTACAGACATTTTGCCATACATTTCTACATTTTGAACCATTACTGTTAAAGTTGCCATCTCCCATCGTTTATAATTCATTCGAGTGTCATTACTCATTGCATGTTTCTGATAAACCTCCAAACAGAAGTAGACCAGGATTTCTAGTGGTACCTTGGGACAATAATCACACGACAATCATCTGATCCTTTAATGAATGAGCCTTGTCCCATGTACAAGGAACTCAATTCCAGTGAATTGAACTGAACTGAGGTCTCTGTGATATAGGCATTTTTGTGCATAGATTCGAAGGAGGATCACTCTAGGATATCATAACTTGGGTGTCGTTTTTACTTATATAAGAAGCTGATATAACAGAATGTGAAAGGCACAAATATCTGAAAACTGAAAACAGATGGTTCTGTACTTCTGTTGTTACTAGAACTCATTGAGAGACTGTTCTGTTGTATTTTCTTGCAGCTTATATCCAATGACAGATTCAAAAGCGTAGAGCATCAAGTGCTTGCCAACCTCGAAGGACCAAGAGTATCTATTGCTTGCTTTTTCACCTTGCATGTTTATCCATCAACAAGGTTGTATGGCCCCATAAACGAATTGCTGTCAGAAAATCGCCCCCCTGTATACAAAGAAACCTCACTTCAAGACTTCATTGCTTACTCTTATGGAAAAGGGCTTGATGGGAACTCTGCACTAACACATTTCAAGTGCCAAAGGTAACAATGAAGAATAGTACATTGTGGCTCTTGGCATATGTTTGTATGGCTTGTACTGTAACAACTAAATAACCCAAACTAGATGAAGATGTTATTGGTTTTACATATAAAGATACTAGCTTACCCTTCCCATCTGTTCTGTTCTTGATGTTTATACTTGAATTAAAATGCTGATACATCTCTCAAGAATTATTGTGATGTCATCATAACCATCACAATTTTTTTTGAAATTCGAGTTTTGATGCTGTCAAAAGCAATTACTCATTCTATCTTGAAGAAAAACATGGTGAAAAAGATAGATAGCTGCACTGTGTGTAAATTAAGAGGGGCAAAGTCCCAGTGATAGAAGTTTTGACAAATTCCCTGTAAATACAAGAACTCTTCTTTCTCAAGTCTTGAGGACCCTGCTGATCTCAGCTTTTTATGTATTTTACGATTCAGCCAATCTCGTTCACATGTTTTGACTTTAGCTAATTGGGTGCTTATGTTTTTACCCACAACGTCATTTCCGTGAATATAAGGAAAAAAAAAACAAAAACAAAAATTCTTACATACGGCAGCCGCACCACGTGGCCATGCGGCTGCCCAATTAGAACTCACCAAAAATTTCTTTCATTCCGAAACTGTCCTTTTTTAAAGGTAAAATACTCAAAATACCCCCTTGCTAAGAGTTTGATTGGTCAGCCCGTACGTACCACATGCTCCTTGCGTCTGCCGTACGCAAGACTTTCTCTGAAAACACTTGGTGGCTTGTGCGCTTGTGTGGCTTAATGTTAGCCACCCCGAAGCAAGTAACTACCAGCTGAATCTGCATACAATTATCCTTGCCTTTTAGTGCTTGAGCTATCAAACACCTTCAATCCTTGTACTGATTACTGAACATGTCATGGAAGTCTCAGGTGAAACTCAATCTGCTGAATACAACCGAGCTCAAGAGGTAAAGAGTTTCGATGAGACAAAGGCTGGAGTCAAAGGCCTTGTAGATGCAGGCATAGGCAAAGTCCCAAAGATATTCATAGCACCATCTAATGATCATGCTGATTTTCCAACATGTCAGCAACCAAATTTGCAAATTCCTGTCATAAATCTCGGTGGCCTCTACGGTGATCGCCACAAGGAGATTGTTAATGAAGTACGGATTGCATCCGAGACATGGGGTTTCTTCCAAGTGGTCAATCATGGAGTTCCATTGAATGTGCTTGAAGATATGATCCAAGGCGTAAGGAGGTTTAATGAGCAAGATCTTGAGGCGAAGAAAGAGTTCTATAGTCGTGATCTAAAGAGAACTGTGAGATTCAATAGCAATTACGATCTCTACCAGTCAAAAGCAGCTAATTGGAGGGACACTTTGGCTTTTACCAAGCCCGCAGTTGATCATGAACCCCAAGAACTCCCTCAAGTTTGTAGGTACTTTCTTAGTAACACTGTCAATTTTATTAGTTGTTGTGTTGAGTGAAACTTTTTTCTTACTTATTGTGGATCTTTAAACTGTCATGACCTCATGCTGTATGCTCGTGATGTTAAGTATCTGAACATTTAGGGACGTTTCATCGTAATCTATTTGAAAACCATATCGTTTTTGAAAATGACCGATCGATTTAGCTAAATTGCTATGAGACTCTTATGTCAGATAGATCCAAATAATACTCTTATCTGGTCTTAGAAGCATGTGATTACAGGTAAATGTAGTCCAGCCCTTATACGCACACCGGATGATTTTCTAGATGGACTCTTGTGTGAATGTGCCATACCAGATTAACAGCCGGACAACATACACATGTCATAAAGAGTTTAATAAATGTTGTGCAAATCCTTTGAGTCACTTAACCGAAAAGTCTAGCTAGAACAACTTTTTACATATTTGTTCATTCAAAAAATGCAGAGAAGTAGCACTTGAGTACACAAACCATGTCATAGAGTTGGCAGATCAACTCTTTGGATTGTTATCAGAGGCTCTGGAACTCAAACCGGATTACCTAACAAGGGAAATGGAGTGTGCTAAGTTTTATGCCTGTGTCTGCCACTACTATCCAGCATGCCCTGAACCAGAGCTAACTTTGGGAGCTAGCAAGCATTCAGATCCAGCGTTCCTCACAATTCTTCTTCAAGACAAAATCGGTGGCCTTCAAGTCCTTCATGACAATCAGTGGGTTAACGTTGACCCCATTTCAGGAGGCTTAGTAATAAACATAGGGGACTTTCTCCAGGCTATATCAAATGACAGGCTCAAGAGTGTTCAACATAGAGTGCTCACCAACTGTGTCGGTCCACGAGTTTCCGTAGCTTATTTTTTTAAAGGAGAGACTGCTGCCAAGTCTTATGGTCCGATCAAAGAGCTTATATCAGATGAAAACCCTCCTCTGTACAAGGATTTCTCCATAGATGAGTACCATGGCAAGTTCTTTTCCCAAGGGCTTGATGAGAGGTCTGGACTTGACCAGTTCAAGCTATGAAGCTAGCTACTTCCACTGGCTCAAATCTTCAGTTTGAAATATGTGTCGCTGAATGAAGTTCCATTCTGGTAAAATAAAGTTCTAAAGCTAACAACTTAAAATAGAACTTGTGGCTCTTAGCTTATGTTCTGTCAATCTCTCAGTTTGGCTTGTATTGTAAGAATGTGAGGGGTAGCAACATGTCTTTTGAACTTTGTATTACGAGTTACAAGAGAAACTCACTTGTTATGATCTAAAGATGCAAAGCTTTCCGAGCTGGCTTGAAGTTCGTATTTGGAATGAAAAATCTATCCCAGACTTAATATGATGTCCTAATAACCATCACAAATTCTGTGAAAATTAGACTTTTGATACAGTAAGAATAGTTTTCCATTTTCCAAGTAGAATACATGCATGGTTAAAGAAATAGGTAGTTGCAGCCTATGTGTATATTTGAAGAGTGACCACAATCGGTTTCCAATAACAGACATTTTTACCAACTATTTTGTATGTCTTGTCTTAGCTGTGTCTTAGCGAGAGATTATTACATGCCACTGATGCCAGATTAGATTTGGCAAAGTGAATTGATCCTTTAAATGATATGAAACCAAGTCTATGGCTTATGAGTCATAACCAATATTATGAGAAATCTTAACTCTGTAATTTGGCTCTATATTAAGTTTTAGCCAATTTGAACGTTGTGTTTTTCTCAAGTGATCGAATTGCCTTTAGGTCCTTTTGATCCGACGTCTGTGGCTACTGACCAAGAAGGCTCGTAGCCACCCGCAATGAAAGAGAAAGCTATCAAGGACATCATTAACCCTACAGAGGGTCTATTGGAAGCATAATAACCAGGAGGCGGATTTGAAGAGGAAGAGTGTTCTTCCTACCTTGCCAAACTATGATTCAGCTTGTTTAATTCTGTTCTTCTATTTCTGCTTACTATCCTGTATTTTCAAAGATTCATCAGTTCAATTCTTGCACTTTTAATTTAATCAGAAAAGTCCTCGCACTCTCCAATTTCATCAAATCGATCAATTCAGTCAATTTTTTTTGTTAAGGTGCTGATGTGACACCTTTTCACAGGGGAAATTCCCAAAATACCCATACAAGTATAAACACAAACTCACACACAAACTCTCCTTCTCCTCATTCCTTCCCTCGTTCAATTCTCAACCAGCTTCCCAAGATAGATCCGATTCATTCAGCCAACGCACACAATAATGGATCCGAACCCGCCAGCTTCCCCATCCTTTCCTACGTCATTGACCGCCTTTCCACCGTAGGATCCAAGTCCACTATCGACGACATCTCCAGCCTCGAGTCCATTCAAATCGACAATGGCTAGGCCCAGTTGATCAAACCCTAGCAACCATCCTCATCCTCCTCAGGCCTCCTCAACCAGATGCCCCACCTCTCCAACCCCACAGTCATTGCCGCCATGACTCGCGCCGTCTCTGACGTCGCCCAGACCCACTCCGTCCTCAACGCCCTCGGCGACCGTCCAGACCACGAGGCCGTCGACACTGCCAAGGCCTCCTCCCCCAATCACACCCTCAACAACGATCTAAACTCTACTTCATCACCCCCTCCGAAATCGCCGCTGAATTCTCCCACCACGACCCCAACGTTGCCCGAATCAACAACGGAAGCTTCGGGTCCTGCCCCGACTCCATCATCCAGCCTCCTAAAGTCCAAGTGGGAGTAACTATGTTATGATCTTGAACACAGGTTCCCCAGTTTGGAGATCTGTAATTGAGGTTCTCAGTGGGCCTCAAGTAGACTTGGCAATGAGAGTTCGAGCAGTGTGTGAGGGAAGGAATTGGTGTGGGATTGTGAGCAAGCTATGACCAATTGCAGCCTATTTTGAATTTCTTCCATTTGATATGAATGGGGGTGAGGCTACTGCTAGAGAAGTAGTTGATGTTTCAAGTGTTGAAGTGGGGAAGGTGTCTGAAGTGCTCACGACTACTTTCAGAGGAATTTACAGATACCATTTGGGTGATGTAGTGAGGTTTGTTGGTTTCTATAATTTATCATCCACTAGTGGAATATGTGATGTGAGGGCCGAAAGGTCCTGGTGAGATTATAACTGAGAGGGACTTAATGTCTGCAATGTAAAATTTTCTCGGAGATGTGATGGCAGCATATATTACAGAGTTAGCTAGTGTCATTGACATGGATTTGAGTCCTAAAGTTGAAGGTGTTCGTAGAACTTAAAGAGGGAAGCATGCTTCTGCAAGAAGATTCAGTTGTAGCTCTGAGTAGGGGTATTTTGGGGATTTTTTTCTGTGAAAATGTGCCACGTTAGCACCTTAACAGAGAAAATTGACGGAATGGATCGATTTGATGAAATTGGAGAGTGTGAGGTCTTTTCTAATTAAATTAAAAGTGTAGGGACTAAGGACTGAACTGATGAACCCTTGAAAGTACAGGGTAGTAAGCAGAATTTAATCCTTATTATTATTCCTAGATTGATTATATACCGAGAAGGCATTGGACTTCAGCTCCGAACAAAAATATTACAGTCATAAAAAAACATGCGTCACATGAATTTTCCTTATAAAATAAGATAAATAATGAACTACACAATTTGCTTCACGAAAAACACGCGTCACATGAATTTCACTTACAAAAGAAGATAAATGATGAGTTACACAATTTGCTTCACGAAAAACATGTCACATGAACTTCACTTATTTCGATTAGGAAACTATATATCTTTCAATACTCTCCTAATAAGAGAAGCATCATCTATTCTTGCTTGAACATCATACACTAGAGTCCATTTTAACCTACAGTCATTAAAAAACATACATCACATGAATTCCACTTATAAAATGAGATAAATATTGAGGTACATAATTTGCTTCACGGAAAACATGCGTCACATGAATTTTACCTACAAAATGAGATAAACGATGAGCTACACAATTTACTTAACGAAAAAACATGCGTCACATGGATTTCACTTATCTCAATTAGGGAACCATGATCTCTTTCAATACTCTCCTAATAAGAGAAGCATCATATCCTCTTGCTTGAAGATGATACAGTAGAGCTCCATTTTAACATACTACTGACAGAGAATGGACCCAAGGGTCAAGTTTCCAAATATCTTTTTGGTCATTTCCAAAGTTTTGAGTACAGACATAAAGGGGTACAGTGTAACAATTATTGTGCCCTATGGCCAATACAATTACAAGTCACATTCTGTAGATCCGTTGACGGAAAAAGATTCGGCAGTTGGGTCGAACAGTCGATGTCTACCCGCCTGTGAATTCGTAATCACCTGGTGATTGGGAACTACGCTCCGACATGGCGCGTAGGGAGGCAGAATTCAATTTGATTATTCATGTTATGGGTAGGAGCATAACAGGTTGCCCACGCAATTTGACTGTACGCATGTTGGTTGAGAATCTTGAGGTATAATAATAATAATGACGACTTGTCAATTCTTCATTAGCCGCAATCCCACTTTTTTGTTAAGCTGTTACTTCTTCATCTTTTTAACTTCTCTATTGTAAATTCAACTCAAAGTTCTTAGCTTTTTTTTGTAGTTCTTACACAAATACCAAACTTCCCACTTGTGATTTACCAACAGAAGAGTATCAGATTTCTGGTCCTTGGTGCCATATTGTTGATGCTATTCTGAAAGCAATAGTGGGGTGTTGAGAGGTTTTGTGTTGTTGGTTTTCTTGGTGATGTGGGATGTGCTTTTGTGATATGGGAAGATGGGTTTTTTGTCTGAGCCATTAAGAATCTGATACTTTGTTTGGATTTGTGAGAGGAACAAAAATGAAGAATTTTCCTGGGACTCCTGGGACTTTGACTGGGCTTCTTCTCAGGATTTTACAATGCGTCTTTGCTGCTGCCTCTATTGCTTCCATGGCCACCACCTCCAGCTTCTTCAATTTCACAGCTTTCTGGTATTTGCCTTCTTTTTTTATAATCCAGTGATTTCTTATTCAAAGTTTCAAACGGATTTGAAAGATGGGTTCTTTCAAGAAGAGTTGAATCGATGCGATTAAAAGAGTTTTGATTTGCTGGAATTTGCATGAATGAAATGCTTAAGCATAAGGAATTTAAAACTTGTCTGCATTAAGTTGAAATTGGTTTGTAATCCTAGAAGTTGACTTGGCAAAATTTATTCAACATTAGAAATAGCAAATGTTGATTACTGCTGGTTATAGTAGATCACATTTCAGTTCTTGTGTTGCAGCTACCTGATTGCTTCAATGGGTCTGCAAGTGATTTGGAGTTTTGTTCTGGCATTGTTAGATGCATATTCCTTGATGAAAAAGAAGGCCCTCCACAACCCTGTATTGGTCAGCCTCTTTGTAGTTGGAGACTGGGTCAGACTATAAATCCTTGACTTTCTTAATTGCTATTTGAATTCTTCTGTGTTTCTAGAATTTGTGAAATTAACAGTTTGAAGATTCTTCTTTTTTCAAATAGGTTACAGCAACACTGTCTCTTGCAGCTGCTTCTGCTTCAGCTGGAATAACTGTCTTATACTTTAGTGACTTGAGCCACTGCAGTTTTGGAGAGGAATGCCAAAAATACCAGATGGCAGTTGCTTTTGCTTACCTGAGTTGGGTAACAATTGCAATTTCTTCTCTAATCATGCTCTGGCTATTGGCGGCAGGTTAGAGATTTTGCTTGTATAGGCCATTGGATTGGATGGATTCATCTCATTGTACCATTTCTCTGTCATATATATTTCTTTTCTTTTTCATTTTTTACAAGAGAAACACAATTTTGCAATGTCAATAGTCAATACTCAATAGAAAAGGAAACAAACAGGATAACAGTACAATACTCAAAAAATTACTCTCGTTACCTTGTCTTTTGTTTGGATGGAGTGGGATTAGAATTGGGAAATGGTTGTATCAACAACGGAAACATATGTGTACTTGCAGACTTGAATTATTAGGAAAAAGAATCAATTCTAGTTAGAATATGTCCAAATTTATGAAGATACCAATTGGTTAGTGGCTGAAGAAGCTCAAACTCCAAGCAAAGTGCTGTCTATAATTTGTGTGGCTGAGTTGGAGACAGCCTAGGCTTTACTGTATGCTTTTGTTATATTAAAAACTGGGGAGAACTGTGTATGGTCTACAATGATTTTGTATATGTACAACAACTAAAATTCTGTATTGTTGAGCTTTCTATTTAGTTTATGATATTTCCTTGATACTTCTACATCTATAATTTCTGGCATTTTTGTTCTGCACCATTTGTGTACATTAACTTGTTATGAAACATTATTCCAGTCTAAACTGGCAGTCCATCTAATCAGAGTGATGGGGTTCTTTCCTTACGAAGTAACAACTTGAAATGGTAAGCACATTGCCATCTAGGTTCAGTGGTCCTGATGTATCTACTTGTTGGAAATATGGTTTATTATACAAGAATCTGCAGGAACCAATGACTCACAGGAAAAAGTGTATCCCTTTATCACATTATTTAACTTTAAGAAGTCTGCTTTAACCTTGCTTAGGTTAAGCAAATTACTTTATGCAGCATTGTGGTAGGTGTATTTGTGGTCTGCAGCAAATTAAAGCTTGTGGGTTTAATAAAGAAATATGCCCTGAAATTGATAGACCATCATATTTTTGGGAAATGTCATTGTAATTATGTAAACAACAAATGGTTACCAACAAAAGTAAGTGGAAGCAGAGATGTTGGTCTAGTGTGTTAGTGATTGATGATTCGTTGGTTGGTTAGGACCCCACCAACTGGTGAAAGTCAGAGTCACAATGTTTCACCAGACTCACCACTTTGAAGACATTGTTTTCTATCACTTGTCAACGAACCATTTTCGAAGTTTTGTATCATCATGATCTATAGAGCTTGTCCTGGACAGAATGATTCACAAATGCCTGTAGTGTCTATTCTATTTCCTCGCTTCCTGAGTGGTCCTGGAAAGAGTGAACATGAATTGTGTCTCTCATACCAGATCCTGATTTTAAAGGGTTGGGTTGTGCTCAGCAGAAGCTATTCTTTCACGGTGGGATGGTGGGCTTGCTTGATGAAAAGAATACTCTTACAGATATTCCAATGATCGCTGTGTGACTGTTATAAGTACATCACACAATGTGCCCAACTTCCCTGTAACTAACCAAGTGTTGATTCCATATAGTCTCACCGACTAACAGGTAGGGATGGTGGATGGGGCAAATGCCCCCATTTTGCTAATTCCCCCCGCACCTACCTAAACTTCCCCCGTGTGCCCCTCTGTCGTCATCGCGGCTTTATTAAACGGGGAATACCTCGCTCCGCCGCTTCAACATCCAAGTCTGGAAGCTTTCCTGGCTGGACCAAGAACACTTGGGCATGAGAATTGCAAAAATCAAATGTTCTCTATTGTTTTCTTCACATTTTTAGTTTTTTTTGTTAAACTTAAAAAGTCACCCTCGAAAGAAAAAAGAAAAAAAAATATGTTATAGACTAGAGAACTCATCAAATGATGTGATAATGTCACCATGACATGTAATATAAAATATAATAATGCGAGATTTGATTTTCAGGACTCTCTCTTCCGAATATCAAAAACATGGCCATGCAATCACCTCGGTGACCTTTTCATTTGGATTGGCAGCATCGACGTACAAACTGGCTCTAAGTCTCAGTTTTCAAGATTTTGAAAACGGAAAATCCATTTTGGGGGATGGAGAGCCCCGCACCCAACTCCACAATAAATGGGAGCGTTCCTGCCCTCACAAGTCACAGCCCATTTGCTCATCATTCTTACAAGCAAATATATAGTGTTCCACTATTTAAGGCATTTCGTTTAAGTGCGAACTATTTGATAGGAAGATCCTAACAAATATATGAGCTGAGAACATGCAACTAACATGTTAAGCCTTGTGTTTGTTAGATCACGTGTCCTTTACCTCATCAAATATAAGTCGTGTACGGTTTGGCTCAAATGCCACATTACGTAAGAGAGTGATACTCCTCACACAAGATAGCCAGGTCACTTTTTGAGGATTATCTCTGCAACAAAATCAGTTGCAAGAAAAAATCGTTTGGTCAACAAAAATTATCCGTCATAAGTGATAATGACAGTAATTAAATGACTGATTAGTAATGTTTTCACTGCTATTCTATGAAGATTTTTTCTGTAATGAGATTAACATTCGTCATTGGTGTTTAGAAAATCAGAAATTAGGAGGGAATAAGTTGTACTTTACTTGGTAATCGGGGCCTCTTTATATAAAAGACTACAAGCAAAGAATCTCCGTCTTAGGTAATTGAATCTTCAATATATCTCTGTAGATATCCCTAAGACTAACATTATTACAACTCAAACAAATAATCAGAGTTTGAGTCAGACAAACAAACTAAGTGTTCTTAAACGATTGGTTAGTTTACTAAGTTTTTTTTTTAAAAAAAAGATGGAAGATGGAAATCAGATAATTTTTTTTAAATAATAATAAATATATAAAAAACAAAAAACGGAGAATATTTCACTCCGTGCTAAAAGCATATGACTCCATAGAAGATGACAATATTCAAACACATAAATTCTTAAAGATTAACAAAAAATAAATAAACAAAAAGGATGATTATCATGAAGATTCTCCCTAAAATCTATAATGCAAAAGTTATATTCCAAATTGCCTCAAGTGGGTAAAATTTGCCTTGTTCTTTTTGTTTTAGAAACAACAAATTGCTAGCTTCCACCAATTTCATGAAAAATCATATATATATATATATATATATATATATATATATATATATATATATATATATATAGTAAATCCATTAGAGCAGATGCAACAACGTCTTGTGAGTCATCAGTCATGGATGAGCATATATATTCTTCTATTCCCCTTGTCTCTTTTGCAGTGAAGTTGGGAAGTTTTCGGTGCGTCAGAGGAATAATTTAATCAAGAACCTGATACTACCAACATGAAACAAGAATCAATTAAGATCGACTCAACTATCCTATAATCCTCTATATGAATACTTGAATGAAGTGCTATACCAGCTTGTCAAGAATTGAAATAGAAGAAGGAAGAAGAGGGACTAGAGGAGGCTATGGCACAAAAGGCTAGTTCACATGTGGGAGTTTGCAGGAAGTTCAAGCCTCACTTCCTCATGGTTTTAGCTCAAATGGGCTACACATTTCTTTATTTCATCACAGAAGCTTCCTTCAATCATGGGATGAACCCTCATGTCTACATTACTTATCGGCATATTGTTTCCGGCGTAGTGATGCTCCCTTTTGCCTATATTCTTGAAAGGTATGGTTGTGTACAATTGCATTTTTGTTTGCTATTACATGTTTTTCAACCTGACAGTCTGACACCATTAAAACAAGCCTCTACATGCATGTTTACATCATCCAAATTGACCGTCTGACAACATAATATATGAAAGATTGTCTAACACAAATATCCGCGTTTGTCATAAACATTTCTACAGATCATGTGTTTAACTATTGATATTTGGTTCTCCTACTGCAGAAAAGAAAGACCGAAGCTCACATTTGCCCTTTTCTTGGAACTTTTTGTTCTTTCTCTTCTGGGGTGAGGAAATAGAGAACCCATTTATGCTTCCGAAAGTTGAAGGCAAAGTCTAATTAAGGGTCTTTTTTAAAACAGGGTGGGTTTGACTTTAAACATGTACTTTGCAAGCTTAAGATACACCTCTCCAACCTTCCTTGCATCAATGGTCAACACAATAGCTTCTGTCACTTTCGTAATTGCCGTTGCCCTCAGGTTAGTACATTTCTTGATACAAGCATTAGTCTTGTATCACCATACTATATTCATTTTTGTGTTAGGCTTATGAGCCTAATTAATTGACCAGGTTGGAGGCTCTTAATCTTCGAAATCCTCGCGGGTTAGCAAAAGTTTTGGGCACCCTAGTCTCTTTAGCAGGAGTAATGACCATGACTTTGTACAAGGGACCTACTGTGAGAAATCTATGGAGTCCACTAATCCATATTGAAGGAAAATCCTCCATCCATGAGAACTGGTTGAAGGGTTCAATTCTCACTGTTGCTAGCTGCATAACTTGGTCTGTCTGGTACATTATGCAGGTTTTAACTCTTACTTTGAACCATAAGCGATTCAGCTAGTCTCTAAACATAAGCACTGCTACACTTCAGAACTCATTTATTTCTAAAATCTGAGATATTGACATATATTTTTTTTTTTTGAATAAAGGGCTGGGGCGGCTGCTCTCAAGCCTTGATTAATGAAACTATCGCATACAAGAGGGGACATATTTAATGACACATAATTAGCTGAATAAATTTGGCAACTATAACATGAATAATTACTGAACATGTATATGAATCACATATGAGTAATTCAATGAGACAAGTAATAGGATTTTCTGATTAATCTATAGAGATGATGGTGGCAAATGATGTAAGCAAATTATTTATTTTTATTTTTTCAGTGTAAGCAAATTATTTATTCACTTGACATAAAAATGTAGGCAATCACGTTGAAAAGATATCCTGCACAACTGTCACTGACTACATGGATGAGCTTCATAGGGGCAGCACAGTCAGCTGTGTTCACCGTGTGTATTGAACATAGACGAGCTGCTTGGACCGTTGGATTCAACATTGACCTCTGGTCCATTCTGTACGCCGTAAGCTTCATGATTCTGAAATAATAATGTGAAATATTACATTACAAGAGTCAATTGTTGAATTGTAATTCTGTGGGTGGTGTATGACAGGGAGTGGTGTGCTCTGGTCTAGTAATCTTCATTCAACTATGGTGCACAGAAGAAAAAGGACCAGTCTTTGTGACCATGTTCAATCCTGTTTCAACAATCTTGGTGGCAATTCTAGCATACTTTGTGCTCGGTGAAAGACTTTACATCGGCAGGTAATTTGCCTTTTATATTTATAGACTCGTATATGCAGTTGCTGGCAATACCCTGATACTGCAACAAAAGTTCAAAACAGAATAGCAGATTCTGTGGTTCAATCACAGCTTTGCATGCTGTGTTGTGAGACGATGAAAACCACTGATTTGGTTAAACAACATTGAAATGCATAACACGATTAACCATCGGTTAACATATTATCATAAATATCTGATAAGATATTGTTAATATATGCTTTGTTCATCCACTAGCGGCAAAACAGTCTAACATGTTATGTTGTTAAAATGAAGATTATTCACTAAGTTGAACCACATATGAACCTAAAATCATGATTCTGAGTTTGACAAAAAAAAAAAATACATCAGATATCTGATAAAATATCATTACCATGTTCATGCACATCTAGTTTAGGAGAGAGGTTAATGGCTTGGAAATTTGGAATGTTCTAAATTTTCATCTGCTGTTTGTTCAGCATATTAGGGGCAGCTATTGTCATTGTTGGCCTATACTTGCTGTTGTGGGGGAAAGAAGGTGATGAAGTTTACATCATTAAGTCTGAAGACTCATCTGATCAGACATACGAAGAGAAAGATGACAGAATACGAACAATCACTTCAGTCAAGAAGGATCCATTACATGGTGAACCATGAAGATTTGATTCAATTTCGAAACCAATAAAATCCGAAACAAGAAGACGAAGTTGACAAGAAGTATTAAGGAACAAAGATGGGAGCATGAGAAAGAGAGAGTGCAGACTTAACACGCCCGACCCTCCTTAATTTTCATAAAGTTTCACCTCTCTCTTTATTTGATTTACTTCTAGTATTCTCCTCTTGTCGATTCAAGAAACCCTCAAATTTCATCAACTTTAATATAAGCATGCACAAGGCAGTTAAAAAACTGACAAAATTATAAATGAATATGAAAACTGCATAAGCTAGTGGGTATGAGAAAGAAATCTGTCCTGAATGATCATGAGAATTGAACTTGTGACCTGTTATCTTAGTTATTCCAATGAACCAACAGGCCACAGCTTACGGGCAAGGCCGTGATGAGGTTAACTACACTGCTTATTGGCCAAGAATTAATCATTATAGACCCAATTCATATAAAATCTAGTGAAAAAAAAAATCCACCTATTATTTTTTTCAATCTACACCTAATTATGCCATCTAGTTTTTTTTTTTTTTTTAATTACACATATTACCACTATTTAAATCTGATATATATAAGTTAACTAACAAGATTAACATCCTCTTTAAATACATTAATTGTAGATTTTGAATAGCTTAATGGTAGATTTTTTTTTATTGGTCCCTTTATTCCAGCAGTTTTCCTTCTACTCATCATTATGGCTAGAATTATAGATTTTTTTTCTTTACATCTTATATAATTAAGTCAATTCTTGAGGTAATAGTTAAATTTTTGAACTACCATATATGCCCTAACATAATATAGATATTAATAAATAAATTATTTATATATGAGGATAAGATAGTCAATTGACTATATCATATTCCAAAATATTGCAATACCTCCCATAAAAAATGGAGAAACTTCCTCAAAATCAGAAGAGAAAGATGTAACTTTTTGAGAAATTTTAAATACACACCCCAAACTACTTAATACACATCCCTATTATTTTATATTTCAAATCAGATTTTATAAGTAGATTAAATGACCAAAATAGACATCTATATATTAGAAGAAAAATAATAATAATAATCATATCTTCCTTATATGATTCTATAATTATAAACAAGAATAAAGTTAGAAACTATCTAATTTAAATTTTCCTTAAATAAATTGTAATTAAATGGGGTGAGAAACCATATCATTTACAAAATCAATGGCATTAAATGTTTTTAAAACAAATTTCTTTACTCCCACTTTTAGTTTTTTTTTCTTTTCTAAAAGTTATGATTAGTCAATTTATTATCTAATATAAAAAAATCACAGGTATAAAATTTTGTAATTGTTAATTTGTTTGACCATCCAATGACAATTTCGTAGTTCCACCATTGTGGAGAAACTACTGATACAGTCTTGGTTGAATGTTCGACTCAAAATTTTATACTTGATCAATATGGCGTTTGGTGGATGAGAACTTAAATAATACAAAACCTATTTCTAAGCATCTATTTGAAGGGAACAATAATAATTCCTTATGGATTTCTCAATAACTAACACAAGTAATTAATATGGTCAATTATAAAATACTAATATGTTAATATATACTAATCAAATTAAATAGTAGCCTTAATGTAGTTAAATAATAGTGTATTTCATGGTTTTTTAGGTTAAGGATATTTTAGGTAATTTGGGTTGTGTATTTAGTAAAATATTAGAATGAGTAATTAAATGGTTGGTGTATTGAGTAAGGAGTGTGTATTAAGTAATTAGGGGTGTGTATTTAAAACTTCTCTAACTTTTTTTAATTTAAAAAAAAAAAACAAAAACCAATTGACATGTGAAGGGGCTAGTATTTTTTAATTCAAATTTTTTATTGATTTAAATAAATGTAGAATTTACTTTTTGGTAATTTAAACTTTCTATTGTAAAGGTAGATTTTGTGTTCTGAAACTTAATTTTTTTTTTTAAGGCAAATAGAATTGGGCTTTGATTAAGTAGGAGGGATGTCCTTTTGTACAATGTCTCGAATACAATCTAGGGTTGAGTTCAACCAATTGTTACATTGATCAGAATCAAAAGCTAAACTCAATTAATTAGTATTAGTTGTTCTTATCTGGGTTTTGCAACACAACTCTAGATTTATGTTTTTCATTCATGCATTTACCTGCAACTTGACTTAAAACAGGTAGAGGTTTAAGTTTTTAACCTAGCTAATAGATTTTTTTTTTCTATTTACAACCTAAAGAATAGACGCATATGTTTAGCTAACCTCACTTTTAGGAATTTTCATATCAATCTATTTATTAGAATTTTTTTTCACATCAACATCTTTTTTAGGTATTCTATATATCATTGTGATTTGACCATATTTCTTTGGTTGAAAATCTCTAACTTATCCCTATACCTATCTATTAGGTAATAATTGAGAATGAACAACCATCAAATTAATATGACAATATGCAAAAGGAAAAGTACAAACTTAGAACAAGATACTTTACCAGAAGATTCAGGGCAGAATGATGAAAAAATAAAAGATTTGAAAAACCTATATAATATACCTTATTAGTAGATACCACACTTTTGAAAGCCAAAAATTAGAAAAAGAATGTGGTCACGAATGCATAGGTGATACATTAAGTTCACAACAATAATTTGAAGTTCTTTCTTACTTATTTCTTCTAGTCTACAGGAACATGAACTAGTATCTCTACAGTTTGAAATCATGGTGCTATATATAAAGAAAAGTGCTAGGGATCCCAAAACTTTGTACCAAAATTACTTACCAAATGACATGGCACATGCCATATCATCAGTTTCTTTGGAATTTCTGTTGATATGGTTTTCCTTGTTGGATATAAAATAAATTTAATGTTTTTTTAAGAATTAAGAAAACTTATATTAAATAAAAATCACAATTAAACAAAATACCGAATTAATTTAGAAAGGGAATAGATGCAGTTGTTCTAGCAATCTGGCTCTCTGCAACCTTGATACCCAGATCAAAATATATATTAGAAAAAAAAAATTCCCACATGAAAGATTATTACTGGGTCTTTGATGTTTGAGTTTTGAATCGATCTCTGCGAGCTTTCTTACTGTCTTTCTTTATTTCTTTCTTACCTAAAGATTTTTCAAGGTTGCTGAGGCCTTGAAACCATGGCTTATTCCGGTCGTCATTGGATAAATAGAACTGAGCAGGGATGAGGTCAACTAGCTTGTCCGTAAATTGAAAATGCTGATGGATAAAAGACTTTAAATAAAAAATTGGATAAGAATCAATGGTCTCCCTGTCCATTTTATTCTTCATCATTTTCCCCAATTTGAGCAAGATGAAGCCAATGAATAATATTGGTTGCTCTTTACGTGAAGCAGTGTAATTATATTTGTAATTGCTTTGATTTTTGTAAAACGTACATTAGGGTTTTGATAATATACAAAATATTTTCTCAAAAAAAATCTATTTTTAAATTGAAAGTAAATAAATCCATGTCATTGAAATTTATGGAATGATATTGATGAAGTGGTGTATACCACATCATTTGGTACTCAATTTTAGTATAAATATTTGGTGTCTCAAGTATTTTCCATATATAAAAGTTTTGAAAAAAAAAATTTGAATTCAAAGCATGCACAAACTAAACCATATAAATTAATTATTTCCATATGACTTTCTACAAACTACTAAAGGGTACAATGGGAACATAAAAGTTGATGAATATTGTATTAATTGAATAATCTACTCAGTAAGGAATGTTTCAATCCACGTGTAGATTGAAAAGAAAAAGTGATTGGGTTTAACCTAATAAGAGCATTTTTAGCAGAATCTCTACTTTGGCTCCTTAGCTATTTTAGAGAGCATGTTTAGCTTTTTATCTATTTTAGCAGCTGCTCTAGACTCCTAAGAGCATCTTTAGCAATGCTAGCTATTTTTTAGTCAAATTTTAGCTAAAGTAGCTAAAAAGTTATTTTAGCTAGCCACTTTAGAATTACGTCTGTATCAATGCTCTCTATTTTAACTAGTTTTGAATTTATATTATTTTTTAAATGAAGATTAAATAGTTTAAATGTATTTATAAATTACATAAAATAATTAAAAAGAATGTTTTAAATTATAGAAAGCCTCATCCCGCTCTCTATATTTAGGAGCAAGATAGCTAAAAATTATAATACAAAGCCACTTAGGAGTCTGGTGCAGCTGCTAAAATAGATAAAAAGCTAAACATGCTTTCCAAAATAGCTAAGGAACCAAAATAGAGAGTCTGCTAAAGATGCTCTAAGTGGCTATCCATTATAACTTTTACCTATCTCGCTCCTAAATATAGAGAGCGAGATGAGGCTCTCTATAATTTAAAACACATTCCTTTTGAGTTATTTTATGTAATTTATAAATACATTTAAACTATTTAATCTTCATTTAAAAAATAATATAAATTCAAAACTAGCTAAAATAGAGAGCACTGATGCAGACGTATTTCTAAAATGACTAGCCAAAATGACTTTTAGCTACTTTGGCTAAAATTTGACTCAAAAATAGCTAGCATTGCTAAAAATGCTCTAAATCATTGTAAAATTGGGATTAAAGCTAATTTTCTCTTAATTTTTAGAAAACTACATCAGCTAAAATGTCTTTAGTACTGCTAAGAAAGTAAGAAGCTAGATTTTCCCTAATACTCTTAATGCAAAAGCTATATTCCAAATTGATGGAATGACATGCATGATTCCCATATTGAGCAGACTAATTGTCTCCACCTAATAGAATAGAGAGGGTCCTGAAAAAGACATTGAGAGTATATTCATTATAATATACGTAATAACTAGCAGCATGAAATAAGAATCAAGACTGAACTATATATTCTCTAATCCTCTGTATGAATACTTGCTGAAGTGCTCTAGCTACCAGCTTGTCAAGAACTGTGACGTAGAGCAAATGGCAATAAGAATTGAAGAACAGCTCGATCGTGGAAATTGAGGAAAACCCGGTTTGCTGCAACTTTGGCATTCGATGTCCGAATCACGATTGCTATAGCTTTCCGAAAAGGGAACGACGCCAGGAACAAAACTGGTCTCTATGCCATGACGTGTGGGCTTTTTCGGGTTTTCGGGGTCGTTTAGGGGCTCAAAACTGTAATATACTATTTTTCAGAATTTTTGGTTTTCTAGTTTGTTTTGGATTTGTTTTGTTTTTACCTGTGGACTTTAGGATTTCATTGTTAGTCGCGCTAGGGTTTCTTTTCCCATATATGCAACCTTAAACGGCTGCAGAACCTATCTTTTATCATATTATCAATCAAATTGAGAATTTTCTCTTTTATGTCTGGTGGACTCCAAAACCTTTGTTTTAGGTTTATTGCTTGAAAACCTTATGTGATCTTTCCGACTGCGTCAAACTGAAACAGGATAAGGAAGAAGAGGGACGAGAGGAGCTTAATTATGGCACAAGAGCCAAGTTCCCTTGTGGGAACTTCCAAGAGGTTCAAGCCACACCTCCTCATGATTTTAGCTCAAATGGCCTTCGCATTTCTCTATTTCATCACATAAGCTTCCTTCACTACTAGAAAAACCCCCCATCACACACGGATGAGAATCTGTGTGAAATCGTAGTATTCCATACGGATATCCGTGTGAAAATGTTAATACACACGGTACAACGACAGATTAATAATCTGTACGTATTGCTGGCGTCGCTAATACTACTTTCACACAGAATTGTCTAATCTGTGTGAATGCATTTGGTGGGTCCCACTTACACCACAACTCTTGCTATTACGTCCAATCACCCAAGAATCCGTGTGTTTCAATAATCAATATATAATACTTTTTGCTATTAATATTCTTATTTTACTTTTATTAATACTTATCTCACACAGATGAGAAACTGTGTGTTTTGTCAACATAAAAATAAAATAAAAAATATTCAATTTAATATATGGTCATCTATATATTTTTTTAAATAATTAAATAAATCATATATTTAATGCAACTAAGACCAAAAAATAAAAGCTCAAATATTCACAATATCCATCAAAGCATAAACAAAACTTTACATTAATATATAAAAACATACACCATGCTTCACATTAATATACACTAAGAGTTTATGCTGCTGCTTTTCTCCTGATACAAAATAAGGCCTATTTCAATTCCCTAAGATTATATAACAGTTGGTCAAGATGAACAAAATTTAACAAAATGACCAACATTAAACAGCATTCATGTGCATTTATATAGCAACAATAAAGTACTATTTAATAGGTAACTGAAATATGCTCACCAACGCATACCTATTGCATTTCTCTTGATGCATCTTGCATTCTCATGTCTAGAGCTTCATCTGGAAGAGCTGATTGCATTTGAGGCATTGAAGTTTCCCCTTGAGATGATGACACTTGAGAAATCTGCTGAAAAAAATTCAAAAAATGTGTGTTATCACCAGCAACCCCTTTCATCATGTCAGCCATTAATTTTTGTAGCAAAAGATATTTGCATATTCTCTTCCATTTTCTTCATCTTCTCCATCATTTGTTTTTGTTCATCTTTTATTTTCTCCAACTCTGCCTCACGTTGTTTTTTTTCTTTCAGCAACTTCATTCCTCTCTCTTGCAGCTTCACTTCTCAATCTTTCAACCTCCATGGATGCTCTTTCAGACACTTTTTTTTGTTCCTCCACAGCAGCTCTTAATGCCTCCACCTCCTTTGAAACCCCTCGTTTCTCTGTATGGATAAACGGAACATCCGACCATGTATACCCGGTCCCCATTCCCCTAACGCGGTTTCTCTTCTCAACACCAAACACCTCTGCATATATGTCTTCTACAACTTCAAGGGTTATGTCGATATTTTGGTTCCTTTTTTCTGCTTCTTTTTGTTCCAAGCTAAGCTACAACCGACACAAATAATCATCAAATTATATCTATTTCAAGGACTATATGGCCTTTCAAATAAAACACATAACTATAATATCATTAATACTAACCACAGCTTGTGTGGATGCTTCATCAATGTATTGTGTCTTGGAACCCTTTTTTAGGTGTGTTATCTTGAATCTTTCCTTACGGTTCGGCGGTGCATCTTTGTTGTTTTCAACTTGCTGTCAAATAAGAACCTATTAGCTTTTTGGTAACATGCAGTGGTTATAATATTGTAGAAGTATAGATAAATAATACTACATAAAGATTTTGAACTTTGTACATCATATATATGGTTAACAAGTTTAGTAAGTTTACAGATCTTTTGCATTTGATATATATTTCCCAACACCAAATCACAGATGATATTAACAATATACAGCTAATTAAAGCATGGTTTGATCTGAAATACACTATATATGATGTAAGCTGAATACTTCAATGTGTAAAAGCACAAATATACTTCCTAACACCAAACTAATCATAGATGATACTAATAATATTATGGTGCAGACCTAGATGACGTTCATTCAATGGGACATGTCAAACCATTAAAAGAATTACATAGTAGAAGTGAAATTGGGATTCTCATTAAATAAACATCAAATAAAACACTCAATATTGTATACGATCAGATATAAGATCATAGCTTAAACTCACCCATTGATAGATTTTAGCTGCATAAGTCAAAGTTCCAGTTGTGTGGCTAATCTTCTTTTGTTTCCTGTTATTGACATTTATTGTAGCCTTTTCCTATTCACAACCATCTCTAAGTTAACACGAGTAATATTTGAAACCCCAATTTTGGTTACTAACAAGTTTTGGATATATTGTTTTCTTACCTTCATCTCGACTCTGTCTAAGTTGTCCACAAACTTAACCCATTGACCGTCGTCCACACCATGCTCACTGCACAAGAACCGTACAGGAGAATCTTGATGCGGTTCCCAAAACTTTTTTTTTTTAGTTGATGCTTATGTTGCCTCCAACGATCATTGATTATGTCCACAACATACTTCCTAATCTTGTGTTGTTTAGATAAAGTCTCTGGAACAGACCAATCTATAGTTCCCTGCAATATGATGCATAAATCAGTAGACAAAATTAATCTGAACAAACTCATTTATTCAAGTATGAAAAGCTAAAAATTGGTATTTGATACCTTAACTCTTTCCCCACATCCTATCGTGGTTGTCCCACTTTTTGAATTCAGCAAAGGATTTGACATCAATAGGGTAGAGTCCAGCATCAGCGGCTAAATACCCAAGATAACGAGAAAATTCTCCACACTCTATTGGCCATATTGGCGCACCACTGTCACCCCACAAAACATTTTCCCTCTTTCCACGTCTACCCCATTTTATTATATTTTTTCCTCTCCCATTGTTGTTCTGATCTTTGTTGTTAACATCATCATTACCATTTGAAGCATTCTCACTGTATACATTACTTTGTTTTTCTTGGATTAGGAGAACATTCTGCACATCTGTTGTTTCACTAATGCCTCCTCTGGTGGCTTCCCCCATGTTGTCCAAGCCTAATTGTTCAAAGTCATAATTAACATCACCTGGAAAGCTCTCCATATCTGAAAACAAATGCACTATAACCTATAAACTTTATTACTGATACAACTATTACTTTTCCAGCACCACATCCAAAATTATTGAGCACATCAAACATAAAACAACAGGATACTATAATCAGCTAACTAAATACTAAGGTATGAAATAAATAGTTGATGTTGCACATAAATTAAAAGTGTAGAGTTAAAGTCACAATCCATTACCAATTTAGGCCTCTATCAAAATAAAGGCTATTGCGGAAAAAGCTTGAATTGATAATTTATGTTCTTGGCACACCTTCCTGGTATGAAAATTGGGATGGCTATATATGATTTTGATAGCTTTTAATAAGCAAACTATAAAAGCTATGTTCTTGCTCATATATGATAATATAGTATAGATACATATATGAAACCTGAACAAGGAACGATCAAAAACACAAGTAAGGCTTATCTTTAGAAGAAAAGTATTATGCTAGGGTAGACTGATTAAGAACGACAGTACCTAAGCAAATTTGCAGCTTCTTTCCAGTAAAGACCACCTAGTAGCTTCAATTTTTGGACAATACGGGTCTCACAATTTGCATAAAACACTGAGAAATAGCTGACAAGTACAGGACACGCCTTCGATATATACTGACCTTCGATTGAAATTGAGATAATTACATGAGCCTAATCGATCGAGCGGCCTACTACAAAGAGATTGAGGTTTTGGGGAGAAAGAAAGACATTGTTGAGAGATAGGCTTCTGTGTTTGGGGTGTTTGGGAGTAAAATAAATTGATAAATCAGGTACATGCACACAGACAGGTGTATTATCCCTAAATTTCCACGTTATTCCGTGTATCACATTATGAAAGTTAGCATAAAAGGCTTAATTTTGGCCACAAGAGTCCGTATGGGTTCCATTAGTGCGGGACATCCATTTCGTCTCCCGCCCTTGTTCAATTTGGGGGGTTTTAAAATTCTTTTGGTTTTCATCATGTTTATACTAATAACATACATTTACAAATAGAAAAAGAACTATGACTACATCAAAACTCATTAACAAGAATACAAAAATGCACTTCCAGGGAATATAATAAACTAAGGCCATGTTTGTTTCCCAGAATCTGGGCATTGGGAAAGGAAAGTGTTTCATTTCCTGCGTTTGGGACAACCAAGGAAGGGAAATTGGTTCCCAAAGGAAAGGAAAAAGCGGAGGAAATTGGTTCCCCCCCCCCCCTAAGGATTCACTTTCCCAATGGAAAGGAAAATGATTCCTTTCCTTTCCACCAACCAAACATGGCCTAAAGGTTATTTGCTTCATTTTCTTATGGTATCTATTAGATTGTCAGACTCTCTTTGAGCATAAAAATATAAGTGCATCCATGCTGAATTTTATAATCCTTCTTAAGATACATGACCATTTTGTCTTCCATAAGTTACATATATTGATCATTAGTTAATCCTTCTTCAAAAACATGGTCTAGCTACCAGCTTGTCCCATTATTCATGTCTGATGTTCAGAAGCATTGAACAAAAAAACATGAGTACTAGAATACCAAATAATTCAAGTCAGCTGGTTAATAAATTTGAGATGTTTCTAAGATGAGGGTTAGGAGAGCAAGGAATGGCAACAAAGAAAGGGATCAACTGATAATAAAGCTAAAATCATAATAAAACTAAACCAGATGACCATTGAAAAGAACTCAAAATTAATGATCCAAGTCATTGAATGAACAAACAAAGATAAAAAGAAATCTTTAGGGAAGTCAGTAGGACGTTACATGAGCAAAAACTCTATCTTCCCTTGTTGCAATTCCATCATGTTCCAAAACCACATTATTTACAATAATACAACTATATACATGCAGGTTTCACCTAATCCAACGCAATGTCTGGCATATCCGTTCTCGGAATAGTCATGTCCTCGCCATCATCATCTCCATTATGTAGTTCCTGAGGTGCATATGGCTCAGGTGATAAGTCTGCTCCCATGTCAAAATAATCTCTCGGTCTTGTCCTCACAATCACATCCCAATCCAACTCAACAGGACACTTTACATAAAATACCTGTAATGTTTGTGAGGCAAATACTAAAGTGTCTGGCTTAGGAAGCAAGTGATTAAAGTTTGCTAATAAGAATCCATACTCATCCTTCTTTATCCCTCAATTAGCTGTCTGGTTATCAATCCAATCACCATCAAATAATAACACTTTTCTACCACTGTGATAGTCAAGCTCTATGATATCTGTTAATATCCCATAGTAGTCAAGCATTCCATCTCTTGGTCGATGGTCATCAGCAGTAGCGTAACAGTTAGATCTGGCATTAACAAATATTCCACTATTTTGAGCATTGGATCCGGTGTCCAGAGACTTCACATGAAAGCGAAATCCGTTGATGACATATTTCTTGTATCTCCCGACAGTTTCATTAGGGCCTGCAGCTAATGCTCTAACATCAGGGTCGATACCTCTATCACCATTCCGAACCTTTGTCTCTATCTACATCATAATTTACCAAAAGTTAGTTTGAGAGCTAAGTTTGATAATGCAGTAGACAAAAACGGTCACCATTAAAATGTAAAAGCAATAACAGTTTACAAGGTTCTTGAAGTATGCAGCAAATGATAAGTTTGCCAATCTCTCAGAATCTTGACATGACCGACGACCTCTTTTATTTTTTTCTCTTTCCACATGTTCTCTGTTAGTAAGTATCCATTACAAGAATTACTAATGATATAGTGAAACAGAACAATAGAATTTTTTAATAATAAAGTTTTCAACATGTAGTGAGTTAATAACTTACTTTAGATAAGATTTGATCTCTGGACAGTTGATGAGAACATGTGTATGAGCGAGTATGAGCTCGCAGCAAATCCTCTTTAGTTAACTTGAACTCATGTGGTTTCTCTAGAGCACGCCCTTTTTTATCAAAGACTGGCAATCCCAACCTTGGGACATTGTTCGGGTCATCGGCGTTACGACCTATTCTTGTTCTTTTAGAATCTATTCCATCTTATAGATACATGACACAAAATGAAAAACACTCTTCTATTATGTATCCCTCAGCGATACATCCTTCTAGAAGATTTTTGTTTCTCACATATTTTTTTAATGTGAACAGATACCTGCCAACACCAAACAGAATATGCTAATAAATTTAGGATTTTTCTATTATCTTGATGCATTTAAACTATAAATGAACATATATAGATAGTTGATAAGAACTATTATACCTCTCAATGGGATACCTCCAGCGGTATTGAACCGGACCAGCTATAGCGGATTCATCAACCAAGTGAATTGGTAGGTGTTCCATGATGTCGAAAAATGCCATTGGCATGATAGCCTCTAGTGTGCAAAGAGCTAAAGCAATTTGACGAGACAAATTTGCATAATAATCAGCTGATCCCACCTTGGTGCATAATTGTCTGAAGAATGAGCTTAATTCCAACAAGCCCGTGGTTAAGACCTTACAACTAATGGCACGGCGAATGGCAACCGGAAGAAGATGTTGCATAAGAATGTGATTGTCATGACTTTTAAGTCCCACCAAAGTCCTTTCTTCAACACGAACACAATTACTAATATTTGAGCAAAATCCATCTGGTGGATGTATTGAATGTAATGCCTTGCAGATAGTGGTCTTCTCCATATTTTTTAAGTTGAAAATGGCTGGAGGATATCTTCCACCTGGTGATATAGGGTGAAGACCCTTTTTCACATTCAAAAGTACCATGTCTTCACGAGCTTTTGCACTATCCTTGTTCTTCCATTTCATCCCAAGCAATGTACCAACCACATTATCTGTGACCTTTTTTTTGATGTGCATAACATCGAGATTGTGGCGCAAGAGCAAATGCTCCCAATATGGCAGATCAAAAAATATACTTTTTTTCCTCCAATTTCCTTTGACTGGCTCTTGCTGCAATGTTGATGACCGTGATCGTTTTCGAACCCTTGTAGGTATTTTTCCCTTCCCAAATTGAAACCTCAACCCACTCAAAGCTCTAAGGCAATCAGTTCCTGACATTACTGTTGGTCTACCACGATGCTCTGGGAGACCATTAAAGCTATTTCGCCACCTCCGATATTTGTGCTCAATAGGTAACCATCGTCGATGCCCCATAAAACATTCTTTATTTCCATGATGCAGTCTAATAGAATCAGTTTCTTCCATGCAAACAGGACATGCCTTATAGCCTTTAGTACTATAACCAGACAACATGGCATAAGCCGGGAAATCTGATATAGTCCATAATACGGCTGCACGCATTGTAAATGTACTCTTAGTAAAGGCATCATATGTATGAATCCCTTCATTCCATAAATTCTTTAGCTCTTCCACTAAAGGTTGCAAGTAAACATCGATATCATTACCGGGCCCTTTGGGTCCGGGAATGAGTAAAGATAACATCATGTACAGTTGCTTCATGCACATCCAAGGTGGAAGATTATACACAGACATCACAACCGGCCAAGTGCTATGTGATGTACTCATATTGCCAAACGGGTTGAACCCATCACTAGCCAAACCCAAACATACATTACGACTCTCATTTCCAAAATTAGGATATAGCTCATCTACCTTTGACCAAGCAGGAGAATCGGCTGGGTGACGAAGAAAACCATCTCTTGGTCTTTTTGTAGGATGCCATATCATTGACTCGGCTGTGTGCCGAGACATATACAACCGTTGTAATCTTGGTCCTAGTGGAAAATAACGAAGTACTTTTGCTACTATCTTTTTAGCAGATGTTCCATCTTCAGCTGCCCCTTTAATGTACCGACTTGTGCCACAAATACAACAAGAAGTAGCTTTAGAGTGCTCTTTCCAATATAACATGCAATCCTTTGGACATGCATCTATCTTTTCGTATGACAACCCAAGATCTTTCACCAACTGTTTGGTTTTGTAAAAACTATCAGGGAGGTTCTCTCCCTCGGGAAATGACTCCTTCAATAGCTTCAATGACTCTGTGAATGAAACATCACTCCAACCATGCAAAACTTTGAGTTGATAATATCTAATCAAGAAGTCAATGTTCTTTTTCCTAGCGCCAGGGAACAACTCCATGTTGGCTTCACCCATTAGCTTGTAAAATTTAGCTGCATCAGGTGTTGGAATGGAATCATGATTGGCCAAATCCTCAACCTCTATGTCTGGGACATGTTCATTATCATGAAGGCCAAAAGCATCCTGCAACATATCTGGTATATCACCTACTGATATTGGTTGATGTGGCTCAAAGGGTCTTGCTACATTAAGTGCTGGTAACTCAGGCAACTGCTCACCATGTTCTACCCACTGCAAGTTTACATAGTCGGGGTCAAACCCGTCAACATAAATGTGATCTTCAACCTCTTGCACTAACATGAGCCATCTGTTGCGGCATTTACTACAAGGGCATGAGATTTTATTTGAAAATGAAGAAAATTGTAATGAACGGTTGATGAATGCTTGGTGTCCTTCTTTATACTCGTCACTGTCATGATCAAGGAAAACCCATTCTTTGTCCATATTGCTTACATAAGTGTGGATACAAGATCAACAACACCTAAATAGTCATCACTGTAAACCTATCCTACAGAAACATGAAGAAATAAAATTTCCAACACCAGTTGACATTTGACAACTATCAATGACCAATATAATCGAATTACGAAATACCCAAACCCATTCACCTATGATCAGTAATTAAGAAACCCAACTACAAGCATATAACGAATTCACTTACCTGTAGAAGAAAAATTTGCCTCTGAATTTTCATATGAAAAGCCTTATGAAGGAATTGATAGGCAATTTTTTGGAAGAAAATAAACTGTTTGATCGGCTTAACTGATGAAGAAGGCTGAATTCATAGAGATGTATAAAGCACCAAGCAATTGTATATTCTGTCAATGCGGCAAGAGAAAGAGGTGGAAGTTTAATGGGATACGAATTCATCAATGAATTGGAAATAGAATTGAAAGAGGAAAGTTAATTATACTTTCACACAGATTTCTTCTCCATGTGTTTATTAAATGAAAATACTTATTTAAATATAAATGATAAAAATAATTAAAGAAAAAGTGATAATTATCATTATTATGTAGCTTTCATATTGTTTCTATTGTAAGCTTTTGCTAATAAACTTAATGTCCTTTATTATCCGCAACTGAGTGTCAAAAAGAAAATACGATATAATATTTTACAAAAACTCCAACAATAATGCATTATAGATAGTACATACTAAAATGACAACATATATATTAAAAATTAAAAATTAAAAACACACATCTGTGCATCACTAGTATGCAAACAATGTAGTACATACACAAACAAATTAAACATTTGTTTAGTAGCCACATATAGATAAAGAAATATAAATGTTATCTTATTATAACAACGTAAAAGCACAAATATTCTCATTATTCATCAGATGAATCATAAAGTACAATATCAGAATTTGGACGACTTGAGCTTACTTCCAGTTGTTCTATCTTAACCCGAGCGTCCAAGGCACGAGTCTCTTCTTTGGAATCATCACAAGTGAGGTTAATAGGGTAACGAGGGTCTTTCCTAGGATAAAACCAGGCTGGTAAAACACGGCCTCCCGGACAAACAACACCAGAATGTATAGGGTGTACTACCTTCAACGCAGGTGGAGCATGTTGAACGCCTTCAATATAACCCACTGGAGATGATTGGTTAACAGGGCGCACTTGTACATTGATTTGTTCGGTGGAGTTTTGAAGACAATCACTATATGGAGGAGATTGAGAGCGAATACGAACTGGTCCATGATTACGACTCTTGCTCAGATGCCTACCTGACATTTGAAAAATTATAAGCAAAAATGAAGAGTTGAAACTAGAAGTTGAAAGACCACTTCAGTTTCTAACTATGATGATACAAACTCACAGAAGATCGATTTACAAATATATAAGCTTAGTACAATTATTGAAGAATCTTACATTCACACAGACAACTGTGTGTGCAATTAAATGACAAATTTTGATTAGACGGAAAGCTGATTTGGGAAAATCAAAGAAGATGTAGAAAATAAATTTTCACACAGATGGCTGTGTATAATCGTAATTCATACAAAAATCCGTTTGAATTTTCGACAATCTTTGGAGCCGAAATAAGTTTTCACACGGATGTCTGTGTGTCCCTATAATTCATACGATACTTTGTGGCAGTGCCTGACACATATGCAGGATTCCCTTAAGTTTTAGATAAATTTTCACACGGATTTCTGTGTGTCACTATATTTTATACAGATCATTCGTGTGAGTTTCTTCATGGTCCCACTTTCAGAATATATTTCACACGGATTTCTATGTGTCACTATATTTTATACAGATCATTCGTGTGAGTTTCTTCATGGTCCCACTTTCAGAATATATTTCACAAGGATTTCTGTGTGAATGTTATTTTCATACAAAAATCTGTGTGCATTGCCCGTTTCCTCATATAGAATTGCATCTGTGAATATCCGTGTGATTGTAATATGTGTGCATTGGGGGGTTTTTCTAGTAGTGCTTCAATCATGGGACGAACCCTCATGTCTACATAACTTATGGACATATTGGGTCTGGCGTAGTCATGCTCCCTTTTGCCTATTTTCTTGAAAGGTTATATATGTGTACAGTTGCCTTTCCATTTTGTACTGGTTAAAGGTAATGCTTTCTTGTTAGATATCTGATCAATGTCATCCAGATTGGCAATCAGATTACATAACAAAAAATATTGGTTCAGCAAAATCGTCCATGTCTGTTATGGTACATTGACATTTCTACATATTTTCATTACATCATGTGTTTAACTATTGATCTTTGATTCTCCTTCTGCAGAAAAGACGGACCAAAGCACACATTTGCTGTTTTCTTGGAATTTTTCCTTATTTCTTTTCTGGGGTGAGAACAAGTAGAACCCATATATGCTTCGGAGTTCTGACATTTGAAGGCAAAAATAAAAAGTCTGATTCGGGGTCTTTCACAAAACAGGATAGTTTGACTTTAAACATGTACTATTGCAAGCTTAAGATACAGCTCTCCAACCTTCATTGTATCAATATGAAGAACACCATAGCTTCCCTCACTTCTGTGATTGCAGTTTTACTCAAGTTAGTACACCTCTTCATCCAGAAATCCAAAGAGCGCATTAATCTTTTATTATCAAGTATATCAATTTATGCTATGCTTAAGAAATTAATCAATCAGGTTGGAGGTTCTCGATCTTCGAAATCCTCGTGGATAAGCAAAAGTTTTGGGCACCCTAGTCTCCTTAGCCAGTTTAATGACCATGACTTTGTACAAAGGACCTGTTATGAGAAACTTATGGAGTCCACTAATCCATATTCCAGGAAAATCTTCCATCCATGAGAACTGGTTGAAGGGTTCAATTCTAACTGTTGCTAGCTGCATAGCATGGTCTTTATGGTACATTATGCAGGTTTTTTACTCTTACTCTGAACTATATGCCATCCAACTAGTCTGTAAAACATTTATACACTACTACAGAAAACCCATTTAGAGACAAAAATTTTTGGGACGGACCAATTTTTCGTCCCCCAAACACATAATTAGGGACAAATTTTTTGATTTTGTCCCTAAAAGTTTTGAACGCTATTAGAGACAAATAAATATCAATTGGGGACAAATATTTTTTGTCCCAAAATTTAATTGGGGATGAGATTTAATTTGGTCTCCTATGTTTTTCTAATTTGTAAATAATTGGTAAAAAAAAAAAATTTTGAGAATAATAATTGGTAAAAATTTGAGCGGGGAATTATGCTGAATTTCAAATTTTGGACGAAAAGAAATAGGGACGAAATTTTTTGCCTCTAAATATGTTGGCGATATTTTTGTTTTATTGAAGTTTATTTTTGGTAGGGTTTAGCCAAGTTAATAAATATTTTGCTTTATTTACTTTTGTTTTTGGCGGGATTTTGCAAAGCTAATAAAACTTGGAGGGAATAAAGAGCGGTAATTATCATTTAGGTCTCTATAAGTAGGAAATCTTTTATTCTGTTTCCCTATTCACGCCTAATATTGATCACGGCATCAATACCGCTCTGCGTCTTCTCCATACGCCTCCGAAACACCAATACCTCCAAGCAACAAGGTCTCCGTCATGTAATCCCTCTTCTCTCTTAGTTTCCTTTTGCCTAGCCTCTTGAATTAGAATTTTTCATGTTTGTAATGGAATATCAATCAATATTTTTTTTTTTAACTTTTGGTATTGCTGATTTTTGTTTTCAATACAATATTGCAGCTAGGTTCTGCTGATTCGGTCATATATCTGATAATACACTGGCTTGATGGCTCTTGAGTTGTTTGTAAATTGTTTACTGGCATATGATTCGCCTTGATTGAAAGAACTATTATCCTAGATTGACTTGGTGACATAGTTGGGCCTTCGTGTCCCAAGAGAAAACATGGTGACCATCATCTCTTTGCTAATCTTCGTCTCAAAACTTCCCTTACCCTTGTTCTCCAACCTGATAACTTTTAGAATCTTAGAATCCTTGCTTCCTCTTTTGACAAACTATTCTAAACCTAGGTAGTAGAGTTGGTGCTGGTATGGTAATTTGATATGTATCTCGCAAGGATTTATTGAGCCCTGCTATCAACTCCGGGAGCCCTTTCAACAAATCCACCATCTTCTCCACCAAACTTGCCAAGTCGATTTCTTTGTTCTTGAGTAGTCTTCTTACTTTTGACAAATATTTAATTTGGGTTTCCTGCTTGCAAGTTTTAGGGTTTGCAAGTACTCAAGATTCTCATATGCATACGTGCTGACTCTTTCCCTGACCCTATAAATACGACTATATATGCCTCTTCAACTTCAAACTTAACCTGCTATTTACAACTCATTCATATGTCTCTTTGCTTGCTTGGTTAATTGCTGGTGTTGTAAAATATGTTTAACAATTTCGCAAATATTCCCTCTATCCCCAAGTTCAGTGGAAATATATATGAAATAGAGGATAGGCATGTGTTATAGACTTATAGGGCATGAACAATTGAGATTTAATATGTTTTTTTTCATTGAAGGTAGCAATTTGTGATTTCTTTGCAGTACAATGGAAAGGTAGAGTTTTATTTACAGGTTCTAATAGTGTTTCTTTCTTTCTTCCTTTTTTTCTTATATTTTATTTTATTTCATTTATTTGTTTTTTCATGTGTCCTACTAATGCTTTATGATGATTGAAACTTATATTGCTCTTGTTATTAGAAGATAACAGCCTATATTACAGAGTTTGTTATAGAAGAGATTACAAGCTGAGAGACATGCAGAGTTGTGCAAAGCATGTTGAAGAATGAGTGAATATCTAGATAGAAGATGTGCATGTATTTCAGTTTATGTAATATCGACATATAGAATTCTGTATGGTAACATATAAACGATGACATATATCTAAAGAACCTACTAATCCGTCTAAACCAAATTTAGGTAAATAAAGGTCTGATATTTTGTTAATTATATAAACTCAATATAGATAGGACGCTGGAGGTGAACAATGGGGTCTTTGGTCGTGAGCTGTCTGTAGAGATGAAAACAACAATTCTGAAAATAAGATGAAAACAGCAATTTTGAAAATAAAAACATTATTATAATGTTAATAGTTAGTCTGTTAGCCACAAAACGATTCCGTCTCAAATTTTTTTAGGGGACGAATTCTCAGCTATTAGAGACAATATCAATTTGTCTCTGAATGGGTTTTCTCTAGTAGTGATAGTACTGCTTTCCTCACCAAGCCTGTTCATCAAACTTCAAAACTCATCTGTTTCTAAAAAGTTACTGACATATGTACTGATATATAGTACATTATTCGGAGAATAAATTTGGCGACTATTGCATGTTGATAAATATGTAGATGAATCATATGTAAGTAATTTAATGAGACAAGAGATGCAACTTTGTCATTAATTTATCCAGATGATATTGGTTTATGATGTATGCATATGATTTATATTCTAGGCAATCACATTAAAAAGATATCCTGCAAAACTATCACTGACAACATGGATGAGCTTCCTAGGGGCAGCACAGTCAGCTATCTTCGCAGTTTTTATAGAACATAAACAACCTGCTTGGACAATTGGATTCAACATTGACCTCTGGTCCATTTTGTACTCTATCAAGTTTCAGGATTCTGAAAATGTTAATTTTTTTTGTTTGTGCGTGCATTATTCTTTGTTAATAGCCAATGGTTAGATTGTGTATTTATCTGCAGGGAGGGGTGCGCTCTGGCCTAATTCTCTTTATTAAACTATGGTGCACATTAGAGAAAGGACCTGTCTTTGTGACCATGTTTGATCCCGTTTCGACAATATTGGTGGCAATTCGAAAGACAGACATTGGCAGGTAATTTTGGATTATCTATTCAGATATGCATTTTTCGGCAATACTTTCTTAAGAAAGCAGATTCGTGGTTCATAGCCTGAAAGAAAAATGTGGATCAAGTAGGATTTTCAGATAGAATTAATTACAATTTACCTCCCGAACTATAGGGTCGTTTTCATTTTCATACCCAAGTTTCAATTCTGTCATTTACATACCTAAAATTAACTCCGTTAGACGTTTTCATGCTTGGAGTTAAATACTCGGTCAAATAAATGTCTAACAGACTATCAAACTCTGGGTTTAGGTGTCTAACGGATTTAATTATATGTATGTATGTAAATGATAAAATTTGAAACTTGGGTATAAAAATGAAAACGCTTCTATAGTGCGGGACATAAATTAGTGGTGATTCACATTTGTTTTTTTAGAAGAAACGTCAATTTTATTGATGCAAAGAGATTAAGTACATTCTCTAGAAATAATCTCCTCTAGAAAGGGAGGTGTAGAAGTGTAAACAACATTGCAAGGCCTATTACATAATGCCAACGAGCAAGAGAATTAGCAAGACCCAAATGGAATTTCACTCTGAAAACCAAAACAGGCCCTGCGGGGCCCACTTTAGAAAAAATTACATCGAAAATTTGGTAGAACTTCCCTTAAAAGCGGACTACCTAAAATCTGTAAAAACATTACAATACTCCTTAATAATCAAATCCATCCTCAACTTCTGGTGCCTCCCTGCTCCCCACAATTATAAACAACTCTCCAACAAGAACATAAGTCCAAACTGAAATTCAAAACTCACAAAGCAAATTATCTTTCATACTAACACAACTGAAACAAAAATGCTTGAGATCCCAAATAATTATACCAAATATCAATACCAAATGATGTGGCAGGTGCCATATCATCAAACTATTTTTAGCATGTATTCTTATATTTTATTTTTATTCTTTAAAATGGAAAGATCAATAATTAAAAGTTATTGTTGTTTAATTAGAAAAAAAATGTATATGATAAACAACAACAAAAGGAATGAAGAACAATTCATTAGTTCATTGGCAATTGAATAATGATCTATTATATACTACTAGTGGTGGTGGGTTTCATCCTGCTGGAAATAGAGATGTAGCGATGAAGTAAATGAGAAATTGTGATTTTCAATTGATGGCCAGATCCATCTCTAATGGGTTTCAAATGAGTTTCAAATGAATTTAACCACTGCAAGTGGCCTAGTGGTTCTTGCCTAGTTGAGTGTGCTCCCCAACCTAGGTTCGAACCCCGAAGCTGTCAATGTGGCCAGGCATTGTGCTGCAATACACAGTTGAAGCATTTCACATGCGCCGAAGGGGTTTATCTTGGGCCTAGGAAGCCTTTGGGTTCCCCTTGACAAAGTCAGGAAAAAAAAAAAAAAAGAATTCTCATACTGTTAAATGGAGAAAGAAATAGTACTATTTATTTGCGCTATTCTCTAGATTTCTTTGCTCTTTTAATTATGTAGATGTGGTTGTTTTGTTTGAGGAAGGGCGGTAGCAGATTTGGTTCTTTAGTGAATCATGTTCTTCTTTTTTGCTGATTAATTAGTTTTCTAGATAAAATCAATGAAATTTGCTGAAAATTATTAAATTGAATATCGTGACATGTAAGACGCCAACTCAGACGCCATGTCATTTGTTATTGCTTTTTGGTATAATTTTTTGGTATCTGTAGCACTGCTCCAATTGAAATATGGTCATCAGAGCAATTTAGACAACTGAACTGAAATAGAGTACAAGTAGGTTAACATGTAACCTACACAGAAGGTAGAAGCAGTGGTCACTATGCCTCGACTCCTACGCAAGCTCGACCCCAACTACTCTGTAGATTGGGCACGAGAAACAAAAAGGTCAGGGAAAAGCATTTAAAAACCATTAGAGTGAGTGGACAAAAAATAAATAATTTCGAAAGAAATAAACAAAACTTAATGTTTTCCCAATTTATTTTCTTAAAAACCAAGCATGCAGTAAAGTCTCTTCAAAATCATCTTAATCATTCTCTGAAACTAAATCTCAACTCCTGCTATAAATCATCTCGAAAATCATCTCAAAATCTCGTTAAAATATTCATATAATTAAGTATCTCTAAATCCTTTCATAAATCTCATATATCACAAAGATATAATGATATCTCAAATCATAATGCAAATCTCATCTCAAACTCTTAAAATCTTATAAAATGCTTGTATCGTAAAATAGGTGATGATTAGAGGGGACTGCCGACTAGTCATCTCATGCCACCTAGAGAGGATTGTCAACCACGGACATACCAAAGGTTACTGCCAACCAGAATACGAGGAGGTAATGGTTAGAGAGTACTGCCAATTAACCATAGATAGTTAGAGGGTACGTACTGCCAACTAACTACCTCATGCCAACTGTCGACCAGATGACGCATCGGAGGGTACTGTCGACCAAACTATTACCTAGAGGGTACTGCCGACCAGGTAATGCAAGCATGCTCTATCATATTAACCTCCTCGAATAAATTGAACTCAAACTCAATCTCTTTAAATCAAAATATATAAATCTCACTTTACCAAAAGAAGTCCTTGAAAACTCAATAATTCTAATAGTGAAATCCACTCCATAACTCAAAGTATTTAAATCTCCACGTTCCTCCCAATAACTCATTATTTGCATCACTCGAAAATAACAAATGCTTTCGGAAGGAAAACTCAATATTAATTTCATAAATCCTTAATAAATCACTGAAAGCATAAATCAAGAATTCTAGATAAATCAAAGCTCATAAAATCATAAAATAGTAAATAAATCTCATAATATAAAAACGCTTGAAAGTAATACTGCATGCATAATTTAATTTAAAATCAAATGTCCACTCATAGATTTGCGCTATGATAGCTGTCAAATGATTTCCTCCTCGAACACAATCTACACGTCGTCCTGACAAATTGATATTATAAATTAACTATTTCTCGATAATCGAAAAATAATAACAATTGAATCTCTAAAATCGATAATTGATTGGAAGCTTGAAATCATGTCAAAATGAGCTCAAACTTTATACGTTACATTGACTCAATAATTATAACAACATATCGAAAGCTAGGGTTGATCCAACGGTCAGATCTTTCCTAATCAAAACCCGAATTTCCAAAACTTCAAAAATTCCCAACAATCCCAAGGTTTGTCGTATAGCTACCAAACTACACCCACATGCTCGTAATGATGAGCTCAACCCAACAAACCAAAATAGGACACCGAGAACGGCCGGACGCTCCCCCATGTGCCGCCAGTTCCAACCCCGAATTGGGTCACCAAATTTCATCAACAAGATCATCTCATCATTCTTAACAACTTTCTCAACTATGAAAATGCTCAATTTCAAGTCTAGGAGTCAGAATTTACCTAGAAAACCTTAAATTTCTTCTCGCCCTTCTCCTGCAAAATTGGAGTACCCACTGGTTGGGTTTGAACTAGAGACGAGAGAGCTTCAAGATGTTGGTGGTGGCGTGGCCTGAGGTGGCTAGAAAACGACGATCGGACTGGATTTCTCTTTTGTAGCACAACTGGTTTCTAGCTCGATTCTCCTTTTAAATCTCAAATCGTCCCTAGTAACTACCAAAGAAAGGAAGAGGAGGACAAGGCGCTTCTAAAGAGACCGGTTTCACAGCTAGAGGTGGCCGGAATCAACGCCGGTGAGGCTGAGAAGGTTCGCCCATTTCCGGATTCTCTTTCTCTCTCTCTCGACTTCTCTCCTTTTCGATTTCCCAAAATGGCAATCTCCCCCCCCCCCCCCCCCCCCAAAATAGTAACCTCTATTTCCGGAAGCATCTAAATACACTTCAAAAAGTTTTCCAAAAATTATAAGACTGCCACTGACTTTAATCCTTTATAACTTATTCGTTACAAATCCGATTTTAACGTGCTGCCTATCCACGAACTCGGTTTAACATACTCTACAACTTTCTAGAATGAAGTTTTCTAAAAAAGTGTACAAAATAAAAAGTCAATCTTTTGACCCACTAAAAGATAGAAATGAAGGTAAAAAGTAAAGATAACTGTCGTTTACCATCCAAATGACTAGCAAACGGGTGAGTTTAGGTACAGGGCATAACAAGAATGAGCAACAGTATTGTTAGAACAAAATTTGTGGGTATGGAATATGAGAGGATTTATGCTTCTAAGGCACGCTGTAGCAACTCTTTCCTTAAGACTTTATTTGCCCCACAACAAGTGTGCAAAGGGGTTTGATCAAATAAGCCTTTAGGACACAATGAAGCCTAGCAGTCCTGCTATTGTTGATAGGCGTCTTGCACTTATGAAGATCAACCCAACAATTGATCAAAGGTTTTCAAGAGACTCAAGGTTACTAGAAACTATATCTGCAGTTTTATAGTTGCTAGACTTTATCTGTGTATGAGAGAGGAAGATTGATTGAATGATTTGAAAGAAAGAAGTAGAGAAGAGAGAAATCAAGGTTGCTTGATATGCAAATATGCAGATAACTATCCCCTATATGTAGAATGAGTCATGCTTTTTGAAACGATACCATACTTCTTCACCAAGAATTATGTATAATTGCCAACATATATATTTTGAATTGAGTTCAAAATCAGCATATACTATAATTAATCTGAAACACCTTTTCAATATATACACACCTATTGGTTGTATATATATCATACAACTTCTCTTTTCTTTTATAATTTGAAAATCTTTCTAACAAGTATTTCCTTCCCGATACAAGTGTGAGAAAGTATTTCCAGGCAACTGAGAAAAAAAAAGCCAAAACATCCTCATAAATAACCCGGAGCTGAATAAATGATTCCTGGATAGAATGCATAGCTTATACCAACAATAAGGAGTCCGATTCTAGACAAATTGGATCCAATCCCTGGTCAAGAACCAGCCTGCAAGCTACTTTACCAGCTAGTGCCTCCACTTGAGCAGGAGAAAAAACCTAATCAAAGCTAATAGCCATCCCACAGATAAATAAACCATTCGCATCATGTACCATAATTCATGCACCACCTGAATGAGAGTTCACATCAAAAGCTCCATCCATGCAAACACTGAACCAACCAACAAGGGGCTTCTTCCAGCCATGCTTATTGTGGCACCTTGGGGGGTGGGACATTTGCTTGAAGATAATTGGCATGCCAAACTTGAGCACTAAGTAGAAGAGATTGAGGCTCACAAATCACAATGTTTATTCTCCCACACTTTTTCATTCCTTGCTTTCCACAAAAACCACAGCTAGCTTCACCGACATCAATGTGGTGATTCACATTCTGGTTACACTACACAAATATCTATAAGACATCATTAGATTGTGCTTGGTTCAACTTTTGGTTGCTAGGCACAGCTGAATGAAGACCATTGATAAGAACCAATCAAAGAGCAACAATCATGATTTAGTCTAATAACACCATCATGTGATGTCAGATAAGACACCAATATTACTTTTTAATAAATCCGCAAAATAATTTGACATGTTATGTTGTTAGAGACTATAAATGAAATTACTGGTTCGGTTGAACCATGATTATTACAATCATGAAGCACGATTTGACAACAAAATAAGTTGGATATATCACATACCATCATTACCGTGTTCATGCATTTCTAATTTAAAAGATTTGTTAATAGCTGGGAAAATTAATGTTCTAAATTTTAGTCTGCTGTTTGTTCAGCATATTAGGGGCAGCGATTGTCATTGCTGGCCTATACTGCTGTTGTGGGGGAAAGAAGGTGATGAAGTTTACATCATTAAGTGTGAAGACTCATCTTATCAGACATACGAAAAGGAGAAAGCTAGATGACAGAATACGAACAATCAATTCAGTCAAGAAGGATCATTACATGGTGAACCCTGAAGATTAATTGGATCATCAGTCAAATTTCGAAACCAATAAAACCCGAAACTAGAAGACGAAGTTGACAAGAAATATTAAGGAGCAAAGATGGGAGCATGAGAGAGAGAGAGGGCAGACTGTATTACTGTTAACTCCCAACTCTCCTTAATTTTCATAAAGTTTCATCTATCTCTTTATTTGATTTATCTATAGTATTCGCCTCTTGTTTATTCAAGAAACCCTCAAATTTCATCTACTTCAATATAAGCATGCACAAGGCAGTTAAAATACTAACATGAAAAATGCATAAGCTTGTGGATATGAGAAAGAAATCTATCCTGAATGACCGTGAGAATTGAACATGTGACTTTTGATGTTACTTATTCTAACAAACCAACAGACCACAGCTCATCGGCAATGCTGTGATGAGGTCAACTGCACAACTCTTCTAGCCATGAATTGGTTTATAGGAAACCACGTCATCTAAAATATCAATAGTGCTAAGCAGATTTTCCCAAAAAACTCTGAATGCAAAAGCTATATTCCAAATTGATGGAATGACACGCATGATTCCAATATTGAACACACTAATTTTCTCCACCTAATTGAATACAGTGGGTCCTGAAAAAGTCATCTACAGTAAATTCATTATACTACCAACCTGAAATAAGAATCAAGACTGAACTATTCTCTAGTCCCTCTATATGAATACTTGCTGAAGTGCTCTAGCTACCAGCTTGTCAAGAACTGAAACAGGATAAGGAAGAAGAGGGACTAGAGGAAATTATGGCACAAGAGCCAAGTTCCCATGTGGGAACTTACAAGAGGTTCAAGCCACACCTCCTCATGGTTTTATCTCAAGTGGCCTACGCATTTCTCTATTTCATTACAGAAGCTTCCTTCAATCATGGGATGAACCCTCATGTCTACATAACTTATCGACATATCGTGTCTGGCATAATCATGCTCCCTTTTGCCTATTTTCTTGAAAGGTTATATATGTGTACAGTTGCCTTTCCATTTTGTACTACTTAAAGGTAATGCTTTCTTGTTACATATCTGATCAATGTCATCCAGATTGGCAATTAATCGGATAACATAACAGGATATATTAGTTCAGCAAAAATTGTCCATGTCTGTTATGGTACATTGACATTTCTACATATTTTCATTACATCATGTGTTTAACTATTGATCTTTGATTCTCCTGCAGAAAAGACAGACCAAAGCTCACATTTGCTCTTTTCTTGGAACTTTTTGTTATTTCTTTTCTGGGGTGAGAACAAGTAGAACCCATACATGCTTCTGAGTTCTGACATTTGAAGGCAAAAATAAAAAGTCTGATTTGGTGTCTTTTACAAAACAGGATAGGTTTGACTTTAAACATGTACTTTGCAAGCTTAAGATACACCTCTCCAACATTCCTTGCATCAATGATCAACACCATAGCTTCCCTCACCTTTGTGATTGCAGTTTCACTCAAGTTAGTACACCGCCCCATCCAGAAATCCATAGAATTGATCTTTTATTATCAAGTATATCAATTTATGCTATGCTTAAGAAATTAATCAATCAGGTTGGAGGTTCTTGATCTTCTAAATCCTCGTGGATTAGCAAAAGTTTTGGGCACCATAGTCTCCTTAGCCGGTGTAATGACCATGACTTTGTACAAAGGACCTATTATGAGAAACTTGTGGAGTCCACTAATCCATATTCAAGGAAAAACTTCCATCCATGAGAACTGGTTGAAGGGTTCAATTCTAACTGTTGCTAGCTGCATAACATGGTCTTTATGGTACATTATGCAGGTTTTTAACTCTTACTCTGAACTATAAGCTATTCAACTAGTCTGTAAGACATAAAAAGTACAGCTTTGCTCACCAAATTTGTTCATCAAACTTCAAAACTCATCTATTTCTAATTAGATACCGGCATATGTAATTACAGTACATTACTTGTTAATAAATTTGATGAGTATTGCATGAATAATTGGGACAAGATATAGAATCTTCTGATTGATTTGTACAAATGATTTACTTTCTAGGCAGTCACATTGAAAAGATATCCTGCACAACTATCAATGATAACATGGATGAGCTTCCTAGGGGCAGCACAGTCAGCTGTCTTTGCAGTTTGTATAGAACATAAACGAGCTGCTTGGACAGTTGGATTCAACATTGACCTCTGGTGCATTTTGTATTCTGTAAGTTTCAGGATTCTGAAAATGTAAAATTTGATTTGTTAATAGCCAATGGTTAGATTGTGTATTTATATGCAGGGAGGGGTGTGCTCTGGCCTAGTACTCTTTATTCAACTATGGTGCACAGTAGAGAAAGGACCTGTCTTTGTGACCATGTTTGATCCCGTCTCAACAATATTGGTGGCAATTCTAGCATACTTTGTGCTTGGTGAAAGACTCTATATTGGCAGGTAATTTTGGATTATCTACTTACAAAAGCAGATTCATGGTTCAATAAGCAGTTTCCTGACAGTGTCATGTTATTTTACATTGTCAGACTGAATGAAAAATGTGGATCAAGTAGAACTATCTAGTGGTGATTCACATTCTGGTTACACTACACAAATATCAATAAGGCAACATTAGACTGTACGCTTGGTTCAACTTTTGGTTGCTAGACACAATTGAATGAAAACCATTGATTAGAACAATATCAAAGTGCATAATCATGATTCAGTCTAATAATACCGACATGTGATATCAGATAAGACACCACTATCACCTTTTGCTAAAGCGGCAAAACAATTTGGCATATAATGTTATTAGAGACTGTAAATGAAATTGCTGGTTAGATTGAACCATGAATATTACAATCATGAAGCACATTTTGACAGCAGAATATGTAAGTCGGATATCTGATAAATTCATGCATTTCTAATTTAAGAGATTTGTTAACAGCTTGGAAAATTAATGTTCTAAATTTTCATCTTTCATTTGTTCAGCATAGTAGGCGCAGCTATCGTCATTGTTGGCCTATACTTGCTGTTGTGGGGAAAAGAAGGTGATGAAGTTTACACCGCTAAGTCTGAAGAGTCTGATCAGACAAATGAAGAGGAGAAAGATAACAATATGCCGACGATTTCTTCAGTCAAGAAGGATGCATTACATGATCAACCATGAAGAATTAGATCATTCCCTTGGAAACCACTGAGAAGCACATCATGAATCAAAATTCAACACCAATAAAACCTAAAACACGGAAATGATTCACTGAAGTTGGCAAGAAGAGCCAAGGAGCAGGAGAAACAGAGAATGCCGACTGTTAGTTACTATTAACTCCCAACTGTAATTTTCACAGAACTCTTTGTTTGATTTGTTTATGGTATTTGGACTTCATTTATTCAAGAAAATCCTAGGCCATGTATTCAAATTGATTTGCCGGTACCGTGGTATAAATTATGGTCACAAAGTCACTGGTAACAGACCTAAAGCATAACATTGTACAATAAAAAAAATCCAGGCACCACAAGAGAGAGAGAAAGTCACTGTAATACTACATGCTTTCATTTCACATCAAAGATCTTATCTCGTCTTTGAATATCTGAAATTAACCTGCCTCATCATGTTGGGAATTAAAAGCCTCTTGCAAAAGGTAGGGCAAAGATGTACACTGTCAAGACTGGACATTTATAATTTATTCTCAAAAACCACCTTCTAGCTACATCAACAATTCTATCACACATTTGCCATCAACCGAATTAAATCAGGCAAATTGAAAAATCAGTGACATGTACATTTGTCAACAAGTAATAAAAATTTCAGCAAATGCAAAACAAAGCATCTATTGTTGTCCAAATAGTTCTGTATATCTAAGCAGCAGGGGGCCTAAGCTCATGATCACGAGATGTATCACGGGTCGATGGAGGTAAATAGTGCCACATTGGGATCATGCCATAGCTAGGATAGACTGCCATCTTGCTTGCCCCAGGGTGATATGCGGCAGGCCCTGCTGGGTGGGCTGGCATAAACCCAGAAGGTGGAATGGTCATAGCTTTCAACTGCTGTTCCAGCTTTTCTTTGTCTGCTTTCAGTACAACTTTCTCTTCACGAAGTTCATTCTTTTCTGCCTGTTATATACAAACAGTAAAAAGTGGTCAGTTTCAAGATTTCTCTTTTACTATTTGAAAAATGTGAGGATTGTTTGCACCATCCAACCTATCACCTTGACTATAATGTCCTATTCATGTACCCAAAAAGTTCAAAATAACCTTATAGCTCATTTGAAATATGAGATTCAAATATAAGAATTATAGTTGTAATCAAAAAGTTTTGATCAGAACCTACCAACGTATATATGATTTGTATAGGAAAAAAATAATGAACGAACAAACATATTTATACATATATTTGAGGTTGAAAAAGTTACATTATATTTAGTCATTTGATATGCATTATTATTATATTAAGCAATTTTATGATTCGTCCGACCAATGTAGACTTAAACTCAAAATTCAAATCTCTTCATGTATAGCCTTTCATCCAAATGCACCATAAGTAATGCATCCTTTTCATCAAATACAATGAATTGAAAACCAGTCCATCATAGTAACCAAACCAAAGTGAAAGAAAGTATCTCACATATTCTTACAATGACTGAACCAAAGATTCAGTAAAATAGGGTAGGGGTTCTACAAACTTAAATTCTACTAGCTTAAAGTTTAAACTGGTACAATTATCATTATGCAGTAACAAAACAATAATAACCTGGAATAGTAACAGTGAAGCATTACCAATATTGTTCCTGTAGAGAACGGTCGATTCTCTTATGGGTGCCAACAATACTCCAGACCCCGTAGAGCATCATTTGGTGTTTTGAGACTAGACCTTATCCTAAATAGTAATAACCGTAATTTCTGCTTCTTCTTTTTTGAGAAGAATAACCATAAATTACCATAATTGTGCATTTCTTTGGCAGAATCAGCTTACACAGCACATCAGATCATTGTTGAAATTGATCAATCACATAAATGGAGAGGAGCTATCCCGGGTTTCAAGGGAAACAAAATGGATGGTTTTACTATTACTCGACAGTTACCGCAACCCACATGGAAACCTTACAACTAACTAAATCAACAGACTTTAATCACCACTATGAAGTTACAGATGACTCAAACTACCAACGGCCAATTTAACTTTTAAAACCAATATTCTGTTTACTTGGGCAAATCCCCCGGAATTTCCATCTCCCGAATCTCCTACTCAAAATTAGATGAACTTAAGAGTGTTATTGGTTGATCAAAGATCAGCTAACGTCTACCATGTCTACTTTAGAACTATCACGGAGACACAACACACCCTCATCATCTAATCAATCTAAACAAACATGACCATAACACTTAATCGCTAACAGCCAAGGACCCAAGATCTTGAACACCAATATACGTTTTCGTCAATAAAAAACACAGTCTCAGCTACCAACTCTCATAATAAAACTTCTATGCAAGCAAACAAGATCAATCTCAAAAGTAAATGAGCCATAAAGAACCTTTAAACTCTTTATCTCTTCAAGCAACTTTTCATTTGTCTGTGTGAGCTCCTGAGCTTCAGCTCTCAGTTGGGTCAAGACCCTAATGGCATCATCAAGTATAGCAGGCTTGTCAGTCTTGGCTGGCCTCCCAGGTTCCAAAACAGCACTCAAATCCACAAACCTGAAATCACCAAACACCCAAAAAAAAAAAATCTCCATTCATTTTCTATCATCATCACAAAAACAAAAAAGAAACAGATTCGATTAGATGCATACTTGTCATTCAATCTCTCCCTCCTCAATTTCTCACGGCAAGCTTTGGCCCCTGAGCCACTCCAAGACTCGGTTCGTCCCCTAATCATACAAAAAGCAACGATCTTTATCAAAACCCAGAACGCATTGGCACTCAGATTATCAAAAGCAACGATCATTTTCAAAACCCAGAACGCATTGGCACTCTGATTATCAAAAGCAACGATCTTTCTCATCGAATTCACAAGAACATACCTCTTGCGAGGGCACTGTTTTTCCTGGGTCTGTGAGGGAGCAGCAACACCACTATTAGCAGAGAATTCGATCTCAGGAAATGAAGGGCTGGGATTGGACCACAGAAAATTGGGGAATTGGGGTTCGTCGATCAAGCTGGGGTACCCAAAAAAGTCTTCTATGCCTTCCATTCCATCCATCGGAGAAGAAAATACAGAGAGAGACGAAGTCCTAAGTTCTATCACTTCTATGCTTGAGAGGGATTTTTGTATTGAGAAATTGAATATTATTGCTGCTTTTGTTTTTAGGGTGACGAATGTGAATGTGGTTCAAAGAAGAAGTAAGAAAGGGTCCTTGTTGCCCTCCATTGAAACCATAATTATGTTTCTTTATAAAGTGAATTTGTTGTAAACAAACTGGATATGGAGAAAGTCTTGTATTTTGCGAAACATTTCACTAGTCTGACTGTGTAATTAGAAATCAATGTAAAGTGAGCTGTGATATGTTAGTTATTCGAAATAATTAATACCGTGATTTGTTAGAATTGAACTATGTAGCATACGCTTATAACTATTTAAGACATCGAAATGAATGATAATATGAATAAAACTTTGTCAATGAAGTTTGTGGTTATCTTAGTTTACTCAAAATTGAATCCAAACTAAAAGCGCTTCTGAACTCTCAAATTAGATAGAGCTTCCTATTTTAGGATGGGTAGGAAACAGCAAAAATTGGCTTGAAAACCCAAAGAAAAGACACACTGGACTCCCCAAATTTTCCTCCGTCTTTTACAGGAGACCTTTTCTCTCCCATCTTATAATATGAACAACTGTTGATGAGTATATTTAGTATGATAAATATGCCATAGTGGAGTGTAGAGTCAGTTTATTTATCATGATCTATATGATGTCGCTTCAACTAAAGAACAATCATTAATAGGTTGATTCCCGCAGCCAAAAACAAGAAACCATAGCCAACCCCACCAACCAAATAACAAGAACCAACACAAAATCAAATACGTAAACAAAAAATGTGTGCGCATTCTTCTATTTACTTCCAAGAACAGCACCACTTCAGAGTAATTGGTACTTACAAGTCAATTTTGGATGACTGGAGCCATGTATGCTACACGGAATGACGAAAAGTCAGTTTCAGTAAGCTATACAATCACTAAAGCAGAGCTTTCAATTTGATGGGGAAAAGATACTTGTATTATTAGACTGGAGACTGTTGCAATTGAAATTTTAAATCCTTGATCAGCTTGATCGGGGCAAAGCCTTTGAGCAAAATAACTGAAGTAAAATCAAATGACACGGGCTTCGTTTTTCAGCTTGTCAATCAGCTCATCCACAGAAGAAACGATAACCCCTGCTTTTCTCTTGGGAGGTTCTGTGACTTGAACCTCTTCTATGTCGGATTTGATTTCCACATTCAGATCCTGTGGAGTGAACTTCTTTATGACCTTTGATTTTGCTTTCATTATGTTGGGGAGTGTTGCATACCTTGGTTGATTTAGCCTCAAATCAGTGCTGCAAAGGGGCCAAAGTAAACAACTGTTAATTCATAAATTTCACCAGATATCAAGTCTAGGTAACCTCCCTGGTTCCTCAAGTTTGGCCTCAAATCAGCACTGATCTTTTGGCTGGTTTTCAGACCGTTTATAATATTTTCAATTTTTCTAACATAATTATATGAAGCTGAAATATTTAAGCTATAGTTACATCACAGAGTTACAGGTGTTCTTAAAATATCATCAAGCTTAGTACTTCTATCACGTATGTCATTTTTTATGTATAGGACCCCCAACTAATTGATAAAATGATTAAATCACCACCTTATATTTTTTGGCTAATTAATCAAGTGATTAGATCACCTCCTTATATAACAAATAAGAACCTTATCTCTTGTAAGTGTTTTTTTTTATCATAAACCTCTTGAACATATTATTTTACTAGTGCTATCTATATGAAGAGTTCAATATATAAAAGAAAATAAAAACTAGTTTGACACCAATACACATATAAAGTAGTGCTGAACATGTTAATTTGCAACTAATCTGTACTATAACTAAAAGATAAGAGGGATTTTCCCGACTTTGCCAATTCTTCCTCTAGTGCCCTTTTAATTTATATAGACAAGGAGTCTTAAGTTTTTTGTTCTTTTAAATTATATAATTAGAAAAAAGCAAAAAAAAAAAAAAGATTCCCACTCTTATTTTCTCCACTGTCACCACTTCCAATGTACTTCACACACGCTTCTATCTAGTAGAAGTTCATAGCACTTCTAGAACTAGGTCACTTACCTCAATCACTTTATATAGGCAACCTATTTTATTAATGTCAGCAAAACATTTCTGTTACAGTTCAAAGATTCATTCAATTTTCACAAGACCAAATAATCTATCTTCAAATGTTTATATCATCAAAGCCCTTTAAAGACAAGGATGGAGGTGATCCCACCACCGAGCCAGAACAAGAGGGGGTAGGAAATGGATTTGTGAAAGGGCTTGAGCAGAGAAAGGTTGAGGAGAAAGAGAGAGATGGCATCATTGCCACAAAATAAAGGCTCCGTTTTCTTCGGTTTTGATAGAGAGGAGAGTAAATGACAAAAACTAGAAGTTCTAGCATATTCTCATAATAAGCATTCATCAGATATATATATATTTTAATCCTAATATAACACTTATTCAACCCCATGTTAACCAATCCTAATATACTGTGAGAAACGAGGTTATGAAATGATGGTGTGACTGTCTGGCCGATGATCATGATTCTTTTCACACTTAGAAACACTCTAGCTTCCTTTTCTTCTTGGAATTGCCTGGAGGGCTGGTTCCTTGTTGACTTCTAATGAATGATAAAAAATAAAATAAAATAAAAACAAGCTGCTTTAGAATACTTGTCCATTAGCCTTCTTGAAATTTATAATTCCAAGGAAGTCCTGCTATGCTTTTCTTTCTAATATATACTACTACTCAAATGCAGAAAATAATTTTGGAACTTTATCAAATAGAACTTTGAACCATTGAAGTTTGAGAGCACCTATTTTCCTAATACCTATCCAGACAATATTTTCAATGCCCTAATCATATCATTACGATTCAATTGAAAGTCAAAAGATGCATTCAATTAGTTTCCAAGTGTCCAAACACAGAAGCACAAGACGAGATACTTACGTAATCACTGCTGGTAAATCTAGACAGAGAGTCTCAAGACCCCCATCTACCTCTCTGTCCACTGTCACTACCTGCTTCTCCTTATCCAGCACAACCTACTGGAAACGTTTAGTCATAAGAAGTAATTCATAAATTGTGTTGTATGAAAATAGGACAGCAAAAGTGTATATATCTCATTCAATGAAACCTCTTATTCAACTCCAAGAGAAATTTGAATACAGAAAAGGAAGCAACACTAAGACATAAATATTGAGTCTACCTTCATGTAGATTTGTATGTGTTTAGCTTTACATACAGATTCAAAGTAGACAAACATTATTGTTCTTTTTTCTTTCATAAGGAAAAAAAAAGTGCAATTTTGGAGGATAGGGGAATGATAGATGATTAGATGGAAACAGAAAATTAGTTCTAGTACTAACTAAACCACACCACTCTATTTATTCCAGGTGCTTGAAATACCTATGTTCTCTGATCCTTATTATTGGATCTGACCGATTCAAACTAAGACTATCAATGAAAAGAAAATTAAATAAGCACATTTGCTTAAGAGAACTAACTAGTAACGTGGGAATTCACACCTTACATATTTTCCCCAAATTACCCACCTCCATTGAGGTTCTTTACAACCTCGTTCCACTTTCAGTGCCTTTCCTTTGACATTCCACATTGTGACACACCTAACTAATGTTAGCAACATTCACTTTGAACAACTTAAACCAGGTTGTATGAAATAAATACAACTTCCGATTAGTGATGGCATAACTATAAGGTTAACCAAGACACATAAAAGTCATTGATATCAGACACTAGTCTACCAAATAGCGTCACGGCTAAAAGGAGATGTTTGACCGGATAAAAGTGGCTTTTCTGGGAGTGAAAGTCAACTTAGAGATCACAACTTATGCTGTTTATAGATGGGAGAAAACGGATTGTCCAGGTGGTAGCTAGTGAGGCTCTAAGTAGAATACCTTCTAGATTTACATCTAACTTAACTCTACAGAACAAATCCTTTTAACCATCATAGGAGAGGAATGTCTTAGTAACCTTAACTTCCTGAACTCAACATTATTTGTAAGCCTCTGTGCTGCATGAATACAATGCTCTTCAGCAAAACAGTGAAATGGGGTAGTACAGTAGTTGTTCGAGACAATCGCACAGACCCCATATACATTGACTGTAGTACTAAAGCACAGTCAGTCGCCTTTCCCCACATCAATATAAAGAATTTTGAACACAGCCCTTCAATTAAAAACCTACAATTAGCAGCATGAGCAAGCGAATACCAACACTCAAGATGGATTGATGTCTCAATTTACTGATCTAAAGTCCCAGAAGTCACACCTTTAGTGCACAACATCATCTCAAATTCAACTACACTTCAAACCTCAAAAACAACAATGCACGAACAGAATGATAACATTTTCCATATCGACAAAACACAAGAAATCCAATGAAGCATTGACAGTTGCAAATATCGTATTTCGAACTAACCTTTGAAGCAAAAGTGCCTTGAGGCCAGTTCAACAGCCCTGCCACCATTTGCCCAGTTTGATTGCAATCATCATCAATAGCCTAAACACACAGACACACATTCACAAAATGCATGAAAACACAAACCACATTTGCAAAGCCCAAATCTTTAACAAAACTAATCAACAAACTACCTGTTTGCCCAGAATGAGAAGACCAGGCTTCTCAAGCTCCACTAAAGCTCTCAAAAGCTTAGCAACCGATAAAGGGTATAACTGCCCACTAGTCTCCACGTGTATAGCCCTATCAGCCCCCATAGCCAGACCCGTCCTTAACGTATCGACGCTCTGTTTCATGCCCATGGTGACCGCCACGACCTCGGAGGCCAAGCCCGACTCTTTGATCCGAAGGGCCTCTTCCAAAGCGATCTCGCAAAATGGGTTCATCGACATCTTCACGTTCTGGGTCTCCACGCCGCTCTGTGAAAGACAAAAACCAAAAAAAGTGGTGGTGGGTTAGAGTTCGTGTGAGTTTGAACGAGATACGACGATGTGGGTTTTGGGTTGGGGATGGCTTTGCCTTGTCGGACTTGACTCGGATTTTGACGGCGTAGTCGACCACGCGTTTGATTGCTACCATTATCTTCATGCTTGAGCGGTGGTGGGTGTGAGAGTGAAATGGTAATGGGTTAAAGAGATTGAAGTTGGATGATCTGTTATGGTGAGACAGACTTGAGAGAATGAGAGTGAGAAGAAGAGATATGTTTCGTAACGGCATTGATGAGCTAGCTAATAAACTTTTTAAAACGAAATTGCCAATAAGTGTAATTTTAAAGAAGGGATAATGCTCATACACCCCGATTCTACCAAAATACTTCCCCAAAACCCCAGCTAATTATTTCCTTTCCCTTTCACACAAGTATCTGTCTCTTTCTTTCTCACTTGCACAAACTCTCACTTTTTCTTCCAGCTGTACCCTTGTGATGTTTATATATATTTAATATTTCTGTTACGATTATGAAACGTGGTGGGCCCATTCTCAAAATTATTTAAACAGAAGTCTGTTAGTTTTCATCTTCCATTCAAAGATAAACAGTACGATTTACTATTCATAATTTCGATCGTTGACAGACTCGAATTAGTAGCTATCTGCAAACATACTGAAAAAGAACTGCAAACAGAAAAAGAAAAATTGAGAAAATTGAAGGCTTATAGAGATAATCTTAATAGAGAATCCCCCAACTATTGGGATATCATTTATAGACTTCAAAATAGAATTTATAAAATAGAAGAAGAGATAGAAAATCTCTTATATGTTCGGAAAGAGGAACAAAAACCTCTTGATTACTTGAGCATTGGTTAGATCCGCACCCAACCAACTGGTATCAGAGCTTGTAAAAGGCTCAAAGGAGAACCCCTCCTTAATGGGGACAATGTCAGAATTGTTATTAGAGAAAATAAATTCTCTACTAAAAGCTTCTGATGAGAAATATCAGAAGATGTTACTAGAAATATCTAGATGTCAGTCGACACTAGAAACAATACCTGCTATAATCCACCAATTAGAAAGATTGGAAAACAAACTGGATTATATCAAAGATCTTCCAAAAACGGAAGAAGAAAGACTGACAAGTGTCAGTAGAAAAATCAAAGAACAGCAAAAAACGCTGGATTCTATACTGAAGGACAAGAAATTGCCTACAGTAAAAAAGAAGACTAATGGATTCAAACCATTAGAAAAACCAGACTCAAATCATGTTCCTAATATGATTTTTCTGGAACCATCTACTAGTCAGTCTAGTATCCGGTATGAAAACCCGGAAAAAAGAGAAATGAAGATGTTAAGCATCTTTGGAAAAAAGAAAGGAGTTCAACTCCTAAATTCTGAATACAATGAAATCGAGCATGAGGTAAAAAACTCCTCAATTCCAAAGCTAGATTTCAAACAAATCTACAGACGGGGAACATTTGACCTAATGGACAGCCATCATTTCAAAATACTTGAATTCACAACCCCCTCAACAACAGGAGAAACAGATCTCTTGATGATTACCCCTGCTGAAGTTGCCAGAGCACAAGCAAAGAAGTATCAATTTATGCACATTGGAGCAGTCCAAGTCGGCATAAAACTATTGGCAAGAGAAGGCATCAACTGTTCAGTCCTATGTGTCCTGCAAGACAACAGACTGACAGACTTCCAAGCTAGTCTGTTTGGAACTCTAGAAGCATCACTATGCAACCAGGTAGCATATTTCAACTGCTTCCCTGACTTTTCAACCAGCTTGAAGGATGCAGCCCACTGCCTCAGACTGAGAGTCAAGACAGACGGGATCTCAATGAAAGAAGAAATGCAAGAATTGGCAATAGTATACAGAGTGTACTATAAACTGATGAGCACCACAGTGGAACCAAAGACAAGGATCTCCAACATCCCTGGTCTCACTACTGGATTCCTCACCAACCAGAAGAACCATTCACAGCAGATTCACAAGGTTGCTTGGAATGAAGTAACTTTTCCTCTTGAATGGAAACTGTCCGGTCCAAAAAAGCTGCCGGAAAGAGCAAAAGCAAAGATCTACGAGAGTAGACGCACTGGAGAAATCAGCCTCAACTTTGAAGATCACAGGAAAAGTGATGTCTGTCCTGAAAACATCAGGATAAACAACAGTCTTCTGAGAAGAAGCTACAGCACCAGAGAAGCCGGTGTCAGTGGTACAAAACCCACTATTGAAGAACCAATATCAGAAGAAGATTTGGAAGCTGATCTATGCAGACCAGTCCATATGCTCAGAGCTAAAAAGCTCTCTGATCTTTACAAAGAAGCTGAGAATTGTGAAAGCCCTGAACGATTAGAAAAACTAATCGAGGAAATGAAAGAATTCAAATGCAGAAAGACAAGAAAAGTCTTTCCTTATCAAGATGCCGAAATGGAAGAAGGAGGAAGCTCCAGAACTTTCATAAAAAAAGAAACAAGGGAAATGAAACTCCCAGTTCAGAAAGCCCCCACGGGTAAAAAAGGAGAAAGAAATTCTCAAAGATTCGTCCCCGAGGACAATCTGCCAAGAGTTCCGATCACGAACTATGGCATCTGGCTGAATCTAGACAAGAGTCTAGACAAAAGAAAAACCATTGACCAATGGGTAGACAGCCTGATGATGGCTTCTGCACTGACCCTTGGAAAATTTGAAGCACCAGATTTGCAGGTGTACTATGAAACTACTCTCACCGGAGTAGCAAAAAAGTACTACCTATCTTTCAAGGAAACTACCAGAGGAAAAGACTGGCTTGAAGAAATCAAAAATTCAAAGTCTCCGTATGATTTTGCAGTACCCCTGTACGATCAATTCTGTGGAGATCTCTCAAATCTGAGTGAAAAAGCCAAAGAAACGGCAAAATCAAATATCTATGCACTCAAAATCTGTGACATGAGATATTTTGAGGAATACCTGAATGAATTTCAGGAATATTACTGTACAATTGGTGAACTAGAGAATACTGATCTAGTTAATCTGTTGCACAGAAAACTCCCTGAACCATGGAGAACAGCTGTAAGAGAAAGTATAGCTGAAAAACCAATCGAAAGATTTTCAGTTGGAGGAATTGCCGACAGAATCCGGCAACTACTGAAGGAGCAATGCAAAGCCAATCTTAGAGCTAAGATGGCCAAGAAGCAACTCAAAGGAGTTGAAAATTTCTGCTATGGAATACTAGATATGCCCACAAACTGGGGATGTCATGAATCCAAATTCCACAGAAAAAAGAAAAAAGAAAAATATTACTCTAAAAAATTCAAAAAGAGTAATCAAAAGAAGAATTGGAAGTTCAAGAGAAGTTCCAATTACAAGAAGCAACAAAAAGAAGATCCAGAAAAGAAATTCTTCAAGAAAAAGAAGAATACTCATCAGCATAAACAACCCAGCAAGAAAGCTTGCAGATGTTGGTTGTGTAAAGCTGAAGGACACTATGCCAATGAATGCCCAGAAAAGGGTAAAAGATCTACTAAAGCTCTAGCTCTCTTTGAAGAATATGAGCAGATAGTAGAGGTAGCAAACATAAAAGGCTACGAAATAGCTTATACTGATGATGAAGATGACGGCAGGTCAGTATACGCTGCCTGGTCTGAAGAAGAAACTTCATCAGAAGAGTCTGAGATAGATTCTGAAGTAGAGTACTTCGAATCCAGACAAATGAACGTTTTGAAAGTCAAAAACTGGGAAGAAAGCAAGACAGAATCCTTCATGTCTTCTTATCAGGTTAACCCTGGTTCGTTCGTCTGTGACTACTGTTTATGTCACGAGAAGAATGGTCTCCCTATGTTCTGCGAAGAATCTAAGAAGACTTATCACAAAGAATGCTTCATAGCTGAAGCAAGAAGAAAAACCAAGAATGGTCTTGTCAGCCAATGGGTTGAGCAAGAATATGCAGAGTATTTTGCTGAGAAAAAAGCGAAAGAAGTTGAAACTCTGTTCCAGGAAACCATGGAACAAGCAAAGAATGTTGCAGCAACTGTAGTCCAAGAAACGACTATGGAACAACCATCTTCCTCAGAAATAAAGGAAGAAATCATCGGTGAAGAAACAATCGATGAAGATATTGAACTGGTTGAAATACCAGAAAATATCCATCTCTTAGAAAGACAAGAGATAGCTGCGGATACTAATACATGGGATCTACTTGGCCAACCTTCCGGCAAGTTTGATTACAAAGTCAGATATGATCCTCCCCCCTGGTTCAGTAATCCAGACAGCAAGAAGATAACTCCTACAGATTGGGATGATGATGACAAATCACCCATTCAGGAAAATGTTCCAGAAGAGTGTAAACCATTCATTCCAACGGAACAAGCTCAAGAAAAGGAGCCTCACCAATCGAAAGCCGTCTCTACAAGTAGATACAGCAACTACATAGAGATCGGACTCAAGTTCCTTGATCACCGGAAATATCATCTACATGCTTTTGTAGATAATGGATCAGGCTTTACTGTTGCAAAGAGATTTGCAATTCCAGAAGAACTCTGGAACGAAGACAAGAAAAAGTCAGCTACTGGTGTTACATTCGATGGAAGCCATCTCACCATGAAGAAAGTAGCAAAAAATGTTCATATCACCATTGGTGGAGGAACATTTATCATCCAGAATGTTTGGCAATCTGAAGGCCAAGGATCTGATTTCTTGTTGGGCAATGATTTTATTCTCCAACAAAGATTCATTCAGGATGAAGAAGCGATAGGCTTCAGAAAAGGAGAACGGGTGTTCTGGGCTGACCGCCTCACACATGCATTCAGTGTAGTCGGTCCCGGTTTTACTACTCAGTATCAGAGATCGCAACAGAATAGTGGTGATCTTACCCCCTACAAACCCAAAATTCAACCCATACTCCAAATCAAACAACAAGAAGAACTGCTTGTTGAAGAATCTTCAGAAGAAGAAGAAGAAGCTAGTGAAGATGAAGAAGCTAGTTTCATCCATGAGCACAACCTCAAGCACTTTCAGAACAAGCTTGAGTCTCAACAAACTCCCACTCTTGACAAAATCAAGAAACTACTCGAGCAGAATGTGGATACAAATCCTCAGAAGTTTTGGGAAAAAGACCCAGTGGTCTGTGAATTGAGATTGCATGACATGAATGCTATCTGCCATGTCAAAGCCATTCCTCAGTACAAAGAGGAAGATCAGAAAGAATTCAGAAGTGACATTGAAGATCTCCTGAAGAAGAGATTAATTCAACCTTCCACTAGCCCTCATCATGCTCCAGCATTCTACGTGAGAAATCATGCAGAGAATCTAAGGGGAAAAGCTAGAATGGTTATTGACTATAGAGATGTCAATAAGAAGACTGTCAAAGACGGATATCAGATCGCTCAAGTCAGAGTCCTGATCAACCAGCTCAGAGGAGCTAAAGTCTTTTCGAAATTCGATGCAAAGTCGGGTTTCTGGCAGGTCAAGATGCATCCTGAGAGTGTACCTCTCACTGCATTTGGAACACCACAAGGTCATTACGAGTGGCTAGTAATGCCTTTTGGTCTCAAGCAAGCTCCCTCAATCTTTCAAAGAAAGATGGACAACATCTTCAAGCATGTAGCGGAGTTCTGCGTCGTCTACATAGATGACATCCTGGTCTTCTCCAAAAACAGAGAAGAACACATGAAGCACCTCCACGAGGTAACAAAGCTGATAGTCCAGCATGGAATTATCCTAGGTGAGAAGAAAATCTTCTTTATCCTCGATGAAGTTGATTTCCTAGGAATAAACATCAAGAATGGAGTCATAAAGCTCCAACCTCACATTCTTGAAAAAATCTGGAAGTTCCCAGATAAGATTCCTGATGCTAAGAGTCTAGAGAGATTCCTTGGTGTCGTAAATTATGGGAGAGATTTCATCCCTAGAATCTCAGGGTTAACAGCAATGTTATCCCCCAAGACAAGTTCCAAGAAAAAATGGAACTTCACAGAAGATGATGAAAAGATCGTAAAGCAGATAAAAAATCTCTGCAAGAACCTCCCTCCTCTCCAACAACCAGAAGAGAATGATGAAATCATCCTCCAGACAGATGCGAGCGATAATTACTGGTCCGGTGTTGTTTTGGCGAAAGCGCCTGGAACCAACATTGAAAAAATCTGCAAATTTTGTAGTGGCAAGTTCAGCCCTGCAGAACTAAATTATCCCACAGGGGAAAAAGAAATTTTAGCTGTCAAAAAAACAATTTTAAATTCTCCAGCCTTTCTCGGAAAACCCTTTACTGTCCGCACCGATTGTGCTAGAGTAAAGAATTTTAAAAATTTTAAACTTGACAAAGCTGCTGATAGAGGAAGATTAGCAAACTGGCAATTGTTTCTTAATCAATATGATTATACTGTTGAATTAATTGCAGGAAACAAGAACTATCTTCCAGACGCATTGACCAGAGAAATGGCAATGTTCAGCCAAAGAGAAGACGACGAAGGTCGTAATCCCAGAAGCAGAAGGACTGGGAAAGAACATGAACCTGAAGAGGATCCTAAAGAAACCAAAGAAAAAATTCTTAAAAGGTTTCTAATAAGTCCAAAAGGCTTAGCTACAACTGATCAATCCCAGGGTAAAGGATTGGCTAGCCCGTCTCAAACGGCAGACGGTAAAGGCTCATCAAGACCGTTGATGGCTGCTGCTTTGCCAAAAAGCAGACCAACTCCTACTGGAGTTCTAAATGTTTTTAATTATGAATTAAGAACTTTTGATACTCCTGTGTTCAGAACAGGCAGGAGACTGGCTTATCACCAGAAGGCAATCCTGGACAATCTTTTATTTGCCTTTCAAGAAAGAAGCAGTGGTCTTATGTTCCCAGCTCTCTTTGCTTTAGCTGAAGAACTTTATGAAAATGCAAGACCACAAACTGATGAAATCCATATGCAGCAGAGTGCTGTAAGAAAAGAAAAAATTTCCTTCCTTGAAAGTCCAGAAAGTGCTAAAGTCCCTATCATGGCACTCAATGAATCAGATTGGCATGAATTCCACAATCTGATAGGAAGGCACAATCCAGAAGACCTGGTTCCTCCAACACTCTTCGTTGTCGCTGGACCATATGTGGGAAGATATCTGGTAAATGTTCAGAGTGAACATCCCCAAGAACACAAGCTTTGGCTTGTTGAGAATGGTTTTGTCCATAACCTATGGACTAAAACTAATGATGATCTCAAAGGTTTGCCACCCATTATTGTCAACACAGTTAAAAATATCAGGAGAAATGACTGTACACTCCGTCTGAAGTTTAGATCTACTCCCCCAGAATGGAGTCAGAAGGCAAGCGGAGACGTTGAATATATTCCTCCGTACCACTATGTTAGAATCATTCAAAGGAAATATCTCCAACCAGCCTGTGTAGCATACAATGGTCAACCAAATTCAAGCATTCCTTGGATGAAGGCTATGGCTCTGGAATACATGAAGAAGATCATCTCTGAGGACATCAGCAACACCTTCCTGGCAGCAGGAGAAAAAATAATTATCACTGCATACGATCATCCTGACGTAGTCAGCAGTGACCTATTCCTATCTCTCACTAGAAAGGAGATAGATTCAACTATGGCATGCATGCGATGGGTGGAAAAGCTTGAAACTGACAACCACTATAAGATGTATGTCGATACTGATGTCGAAGATAATGCTACTACTGTTAGAATGGCCCAAGCAGATAACAGCTCCTTTGTCTTTGGCCACCATTCAGAAACAGACGAGAATATGTAGCATCACGGGTGAAGATATAGGTGAACTTTCCAATCAAAGAACTGTAGTAACTATAGTACTTTTGACTTTCAAGAGCTAAAGGTTGCTTTTTTCAAAAAAGAAGAAAAGATGGAAACATCTCACCTACCAGAAGAAACACTTCACCTATCTACTTTTGTTTTTCTCCATCCGACCTCCATCAGCAGGAGCACTCAGAAAAGCAAAAGTTCACAAAACTATCCTGTATATTTTTTGTTTTGAATTCCAGTTTGAGGTCCGCTCTCTATAAAAAGAGCTTTAGGTTCCATTTGTAAGGCATCAGAAAATGGAGTAGAAGAGTCTTCTCTCAAGAAGTAAGAAAGCCATAGTAAGCAGTGTGCTTTTCCTACCTATTCAGTGTGCAGTAGTGTGCTTTCATTACAAGTAAGTACCTGTTTTTCATTCCTATGGATAACTAAACAGCCTTGTGCTGTTTATCCTAGAATGAAGCTCTGAATTTCTAGCATGTATTTCTGTTGAATAATAAAAGGGAATACCCACCCATGTTTGTCAAATGTAGCAGAACTAATTAACTTTATCTATCACTATCTAGTTTGCATTATATCTGTTATTATCTCTTAACCGTGTTTTCCGTCCATCACCATCTACTTCCTATGTGCATCTAAAGTTTGAAAGGTCTTTTTCACCAGAAAAACTCAGTTTTAAAACCAAGATTAAGACAAGCAGCAGTGATTCCACCTGTTAAAGTATCCGTTAGGCAGGAGGCCGTTAGGAGAAAAACTTGGGTATGTTGAAGGCTAGTCTTGTTTTCAAACTTGCTTTAAAATAAAAGTTTCAAAGTTGAACAAAATCTCTAAAACTCAGGATAACACATAGGAACAACCCCTTTTGGTCTTTTTCCAAGCAAATAGTAAAATACGAAAAGGTTGGTGCATTTGGGAACAATACATAGGATTTTTGGGCAAAAGGGAATTACCCCTTTAAAGAAATGATGGATTCTATTCATACCTCTAAAGTTTTTTTTATTTTTTTTTATTTATCAATCACACGGTGTCCTCAAATGCTTTCTAGGTCCAGAGACTAATCCGTGCTCAGGAGATCTTGTCAGAACACTTCCTCCCCCCTGGCCACCAAGAATATATTGGGATTTAACTCCAACAAGTGTCGGCGGGATTCGAACCCGGGTGTGGGGGTTCCACACCTGGAGGCTCTTATCAACTCGATCACCTGTGGTGGTTTACCTCTAAAGTTTCTATTTTAACCTCTAAATTTTATTTAATGATAGTTGATTTTATCAACTCTATTACAATTACCGATAAAGACACAAATCATAAGAACAAATAAAAAAAATAAAAAATATAAATCATATTCCTGATCATCAAACCCATTCAATTAAGCTCTTTCATTTTTATCTTCAGTGCTACGTTCTGGAGTTCGATAATTCGTCACACTTCAAGTTCGGACTGTGCGGTATGGGGATCGAGATGAGACATAGTTGGGACAGACCACGATAATTCCTATCGTTCTTATTGAACATTTGTGTTCTTATCTCCCCCTAACGATGGGAAAACTGTCTCATCAAAGTGATAATCTGTAAATCTAGCGGTAAAGAGATCGCCTGTCAAGGGTTCAAGATAGCAGACGATGGTTGGAGATTAATATCCAACATAGACGCCTATTCGTCGTTGTGGACCCATCTTAGTATGCTGTGGCGGCGTAATAGGGACATAAGTAGCACACCCAAAAATGCGTGCGTACACAGTCACTAGCTGTAACGCAGAATAAGATTGGGTTGTAGTGGGTCGTAAACGAATTAGCGTCACTGCATGCAATATTGCATATCCCCAAGCAGAAACAGGGAGATTGGTGCGCATCACCAATGTCCGTACTATCATCTGTAGTCGTTTAATAGCGGCTTCCACGAGACCATTTTGGGTATGAACATGAGGAATTGAATGCTCTACATCAATCCCTAGTGACATGCAATAGTCATCGAATGTTTTCGATGTAAACTCCCCAACATTATCAAGTCGAATTGACTTAATTGGATGGTCAGGGTAGTGAGCCGTAGACGGATAATCTGGGCGAGGAGTTTAGCATAAGCAGCATTTCGAGTGGATAACAGCGCGACATGTGACCAGCGTGTTAACGTATCAACCAATACCATAAAGTATTTAAAAGGTCCGCATGATGGTTGAATTGGTCCACAGATATCCCCTTGGATTCTCTGTAAGCACGGAATGAGTATTTTGGGATCCTTTACGTAAGATGGTCTCGGTCCTAATTTCCTTAAGGAACAGGCTTTGCAAAATGAGCGAGGGGCCTTAGAAGCAACCAATGAGGATTTTGGTTGGGCCTGAGCTTTTGTAGCTCTATTAGAAGAAAAATGTGTGACTACATCACCCATCATGGCGTTGGGGCCGTGGAAAGTGGCATCAATGGTGACATGGCCATAGGGAGGAACATCCATGGTGTCATGGCCATGGTTGGCGCCATTTATGGCGGTGCCACAAGGGACGTTTGCAGCCCTACAGCAGCATAGGAAGGCGGTAACGCAGATGTGGCTGCAGCAGCGGTCACACTAAGTCCGGGAATTAATTTTTGATTCTTGCTTCGTCCCACTCTAAAGAATGGATGTCAGTGTGAAGTTTTTAGTATATGGATCATTATATCATGACCAGGATGTCCTAGTCGGTCAGGCCAAAGCCAGTATGTGTCTGAATCCAAGAGATCTTCTCTTATTAGATTATTGGGTTCAATTGGTCGAATTGTAGTGACGTAAAGTCCACTAGATTGACACATAAGCTTCTCGAAGATGCACTTCCGTCCACAATCATTAGAGGTAATGCAAAGGAACTCTTTTTCGTTCTCTGTATGCGTTTCCGCAAGGAATCCGTTGGCTCTTATATCTTTAAAGCTCAATAAGGTTCGATTTGCCTTAGGAGCGTAGAGAGCTTCTGCGACTTTAATCAAGGTGCCATTTGGCAATAAGAATTGGGCCATTCCATGTCCTTGAACTAAAACTGGCGGCCCAGCCATCGTAGTCACAGAGGAGTATGTAGGCAACATTTCTAAGAATAATTGCCTATGACATAGAATGGTGTGCGTAGTCGCATTATCCGCAAGACATTATAGTTCTCCAGAATTCATTCCTAAAAGAAAAGCTCGTAATTAAAAAGGAGTCATAGAGAAAAGAACTCAACTTTTATTAATAAGCCAAATGGAATTACATCATTGTTTCTTTAGCCAAAGAAAATCTAATCCAATAAACTAGCTAATGCAAAACACTGGCATTCGTCTAACTTCTTTCTGTAATTCCAACGCAAATGTGACCAGGTGAGTAGAGAGATGTCGGTGGAGTGATGCTCACTTAAGTACCACTAATCTCAAAACCTTCCTAGGCATCACATTTATATTGAGTACACCTACTTTGAAGAAAGACTAAACCATTGGCATCTACTACAAAAATAATATGGCAATTGCTTACACCTCTTGGAAAATAAAAGGACTTAATCAAAATCGCCAGTTTCTTGGCCCTTGAAGTCGTCCACCCTAAGAGCGAGATCGTCCTCTTGATCTTTTTGCTCCATGTAGTGCGCCTCCCTTACTTCACAATATGCCTTTTATGTGTCTGTAACATTCTGGGATACTCTATATGCTTTGGCCCAATGTCCGGTTGATCCACATCGAAGATAAACATCATGATGGTCATGCTCCCTTGATCGAGGCGCCTTTGGGGCGCAATTTGGACGACCATTACTCTTAGTGGCATCACCACCATGGCCGGAAGCTCCACCTCTCTCTCTTCACACGTTGACCACCACGGTTCCGTGCACGCCTTTCTTGGCGGTTTCCTTCCTCTTTAGGGTGAGTATATGGACCAGAACGTACATAATTGTCCCTATTCCTAGGGTTTCGCTCGTTGCTTCATCCCTTGGGGGAGCGACAATAGTTAAACTCCGAAATAGACTTGGTTATCACAGGTCTAGAGTTATAGTTTTTCACAAGGATATTGTCGTGCTTCTCAACTATGTTCATGGAACCAATAAGCTCATGAAACCTTATGATACATCCTACATTCACATCAATCCGATAATTCTTAGAAATCATTAGTGCAGAGACGGGGAAGGTAGAGAGAGTCTTCTCGATCAACATCATATTAGTGATGTTCTTTCCACATAACTCCATCAAAGACTTGATATGAAGGGCTTCCGAGTTATAGTCAAGTACAGACTTAAAATCACAGAAGCGGAGGCTATGTCATCTCACTTCTAAATCAGGAAGCAGGGAGTCACGAACGTTGCCAAATCGCTGCTCAAGTTCCACCCATAGTTTTCTGGGTCCTCTTCATTGAGGTATTCACTCTGGAGCGCTGCATTCATGTGTCTTGTCATGGGAATTATGGCTTTAGCTTGATTCGATTCAAAAGCGGTAGCTTGCTCAGCAGTGAGTACGTTCTGACTTGGCTCTTGTATTGTTTCCAAAAGTCCATCAGCCTTAAGGTGTTGGTGCACATCGCAGACCCACCTATGGTATCATGTGCCTGTTGTCTCCAGTGGAACAAAGTTCAACTTGTTCAAGTTACTCATGCTGAGAAACAACAAAAGATTAGGGTTAGTTTAAAAGCGGAAAAGGCTACCACGAAAACAATAAAATTTCTGAGCATAGTTGCTTCCAAGAAATTAGGGATTTCTGAGCGTAGTCGCGCCTAAGAAATCTGAATCCAAGAGGGGTTTGGATTAGATCGAAACAACGATGTATGTGGTCGATCGTTTTCTTCTCAACAAACTCTAAATTTGGAGGACTCTACAAGCTCCAAGCTTGGAGTGAGCACGAACCCCCACAGTTCTGCTATTAGTCTCCCCTATGAAAAAGAAAGGGGGGTAGAAGAAGGGAGGTTGCAAGTCCCCGAGAAAAAGAAGAGAAAAGAATTAAAAAAAACTTCAAAAAGGGAACTTTTAGAAAAAATTACCTTGAAAAGTTGCCGGAAATCTTGACAGGAAAAATGGTTGCTGAAGAAGGCCGGAAAACGGTTGCCGGAGGAGTGGCCGGAATCTTGTGGCAGGAGCTAAGCTGGGTTGTGTGGGGCTGTTGCAGGGGCTGTGCGGGGCTGGCAGGCAATCTGTCGGTAAGGCTGCACAGGGGTCTCGGCAAGTGCTCGACAGGTGTCAGCAGGGGCTTCGCAGGTTTCTCGGCGGATGTTGACAGGGGCAGGAACAGGGGTGCATAGGTCTCGGCAGATGCGTGCAGGGCTCTCGGCAGCTACTGGGCAGATGTCTGCAGGTGTTGTGCAGGGATCTCGGCAGCGTCTCAACAGGGCTCAGCAGCTTCTCAGCGTATATGCAAGGGGCAGGCACAAGGCAGGCTCAGGGGAGGCACAAGGCAGGGGCCAATCTGAATTTTCCGACAGCTGGTTCAAGTGAATTCCGGCCGGTTCTGGTGGTTCCGCTGCCGGTTCTGGGCTACTTGAGGCTAAGGCTTTGATATGTGAGGCGGTGGATGCTGGGATTTGAGGGCTACGAAATTAGGGTTTTAGGGTTAGGGCTTCGTGCTGATAACGTGTTTTAGAGAAGCGGGAATTGAGAGAAAATTGCTATGTATTCTCATTGATAATAGAGACCTCTTTATATAGAGGATTACAAGGCATAGAATCTGAATTGTACAAGGAAATGTAATCATACATTGAATAGGAATCTCTAAGATTCTCCGAGATTATCTAATTAAACTCTATTATCACTAGGTCAAGTAGAGAGTTTGGGCCAGACACAAAATAGAGATTTACTTGAACACAAACCACATTATTGGATAAAACCATTTCTAATCTCTCATTTTACTATAAGTTACGGTTAAGGTGTAACGTCCCGAACCTGAATCCACCGGTTTACTAGTCATTTGGACGGTAAACGACAACTACTTTCACTTTTACTTTCGTTTCCGTACTTTTAGTGGCCCTAAAAGTTGACTTTTCGTTCGGATCAAAATTTGAGGAAACTTCCTTCACGAAAATTGTAGAGGACGTTAAACCGAGCGCGTGCATATGTGGTGTGTAAAAATTGGAGTTCGTATGTGAAAGTTATAAGCGAAAGATTAAAGTTACTGTTCATGGTAAGAAAATTATATATATAAGGAAAATTACTGTGGTAGGTTTCCAAAACCGGAAACCCACCTTTCTCTCTCCTCTCCCCCGATTTTCCCCTCTTTCTTCTTCGGGAAATCCTTCTTCCCTTCGATTGGCCGCCGTCCGGCCATCACCCGGCAGAAAGCCGGCCACCACAGGGTCGCCTCCTCCCCCTGGTCACGCTGGTGCCCTTAGTTTTCGACGATTTGGCCGGAAAAGCTCTGATCGAAGCAAGGTTTGCTCCGGTTGCAGTTTTGGGGTTTCGCCGATTTCCGGCCATTCCGGCCACCTCCGGCCACCAGGTTAGCATCGAAGGTTCGGTTTTTGATGGTGATCATTTTCCCTAAGGTAGTTTAATCCAATTTGCAGTGTAGATATCGAATTGACAATTTTCCATTTTTAGGGTTCTTGAAGTTTCGAGCTTTTCTTCACCAGCTTGATTCGACCACTTCGAGGTAAAATTGGATGATGTTGTAGTTGGGAAGTTGGTTGGGCTTGTTGTGTAGATGCTAGTGCCGGAGTTTGGTGGCCATCGGAGGTGGTGGCCGCCGGCGCGTGGGGCCCACGCGCTGCCACTGTTGGTGGCGCGTGGAGGCTTATATGGCAGTGTTTTAATTTCAGTTTTTAGCCCATTAAATTGTATATTTTTGTAGAGCTTGTATGTGAAGTTTGGTGAATTTTGGAGGAGTTTGGAATTGTTTGTGAATTTCCGAAGTTTGGAGTTTTGTGATGGAATTGTGGGAAATCAGGCCGTCGGATTTCCCTCGTTTTCATTGTGGAATATGTAAATTGAGGAAGTAGTGTTGTGGAAGAGATTTGGGTGGAATTTGAGAAGTAATGGAGATAGGGATTTTCGAGTTTCGTTTAGGTTCGTATTTATTTTATCGGATTGCCGTTTACGGAAACATAATTGTGTACAGGACGACGTACCGAGCTATTGCTCGATGAAGGAACTCGTTTGCGTGGTCGCCCAATAGTACTGTGAGTGGACTTTTGTTTTTTTTAATAAGTGATGCATGCATTTATTTACTAAAGTACGTTCTATTTAATTAACCTATCACTTTCCGAGCATATGAATTGATTTTGGAATTTAATTATGATTTATTTCGGTATGACTTTCGGAATTGGTTTTGGAATATATGATTATTATTTGGAAATATGATTTAAGAGATTTTTCGACGACTTATTTTACCGAGATGATTTTTGGATTACATATTATATTTAGTAGTCAAGTTTGAGATATTCTGGAATATTATTGGAAATGAGATTTTTCCGAAGGAATTTGGGCTCGTACTAATTTCCGGGTTTGGTTCTGAATTTGAGAGTATTTGGCGTGCGGGGTCACGTCATTGGAATATATTTATTTGTTTTCTCGTGAGATATTGGGAAAGCCTTTCGGATTTTATGGATTATGAATGATTTCCTCACCATACTCGGGTCATTCGATTAGGTCTCCTCCTCACTTACTTTGCGTTTGTGAGTGGCAGTTGAGGTAGCTTATTCTCCTCCTCACTTACTTTGTGTTTGTGAGTGGCAGTCGAGGTGATTTATTCTCCTCCTCACGTGGGTGGCAGTCGAGGTTATTAGTTCTCCTCCTCACACAATCTATGTGTGAGTGGTAGTCGAGGGTAGGTTGAGCCTAAGGGGCTCCTTTACCCGTATGGTGACGTCCCTTCCCCATATTCTACTATTTGTTACTTGACTAGCGGGGCTAGTCCGATTCCTTTAGCCAGCGGGGACTGGTATGTTTTCACGAGACTCCGAGTTTTAAAGACATACGTTTTATAAATGTTGCATGCATCGGGAATTTTTTTTAAGAAATAAATGTGGGAAAGTATGAAATCTTTTTCTTTTTAATTTGTTTATTTTTGTCCACTCACGCTAACGTTTTTCATTTACTTTCCCCTGGGCCTTTCGGTTTCTAATGCCCAGTTTGCAGGCGTTATTAGTTGAGGTCGTGCGTACGTGGTTCGAGGCATAGTTGACGAATAGCTTCCGCACTTCTTTGTTTGGCTCTGATCTATTGTGGGTTACTGTTTTGGGTAGTCCACTTTAGGGGTGACTCGACCAGTTCTCGGTAGAGTTATCACTAAGGTGGGCCCCGCAGGGCCACTCCGGATTTCGGGGTGAAATCCGGGACTGGTCCTGTCATAAGGAGAGGGGGACGTACAACCCTTTCTAAACTAAAGAAATTGGAATGTTGTCATAAAAAAATAAAAAATAAAACAAAATAAAATAAAATTAGAGGTCTTAGACTCTTAGCAAGTAAATTGAATTTTATACAAAAATAGCCTTAAAATGTAAATACCAATTCTAAGGAGTTCCAATTACAAAAAATAAAAATAAATGGGGTCGTTAAGAAGATATGTCACTCTTGATGCCACTCTGTTTACACAATTTCACTAAATGCGTTTCTAATCCCACTATAAAAATAATTTACTAAACGCTCATTAAAAGTAACAATTAGGGGGGGGAGGACATAGAGCCTTCGAAACTAAAGAAATTGAAATATTGTTATAAACAAAAAACAACAAACGAACAAGCAACAACAAAAAAAGACTGTGCTCCAGTTCAGTTGGCAAGTTGACTGTGCTCCTTAAGCAAGTTGAGGGACTTGAGGCAGAGGTCTCAAGTTCGAGCCTTGTGTATGGAAAAGACTATGCGGGGAGGGCAAGCCCACCTATTTGGTGTACTCGATGCCCGGAGGGGGGTGTCGCTGCGTCTTTGGCGCGGCACTGTGCTGGACTTCGGGTAAAAAAGGCCATTGCGTGCCTCCTTGTGGTCCTTCTCAGTATCTCCTTTAAAAAAAAAAAAAAAAAAAAACAACAAAAAAAGGTCCAAGTAAATTGAATTTTATACAAAATTGGCCTTAAAAATGTAAATACCAATTGTAAGTAGTTCCCATTGCAAATAACAAAAAGAAATGGGGTCGGTAGGAAAATAGGTCACTCTGTTTACGCGTTTCCTAGTCCCATTATGATAGGGATACACTCGCCTCGCTTATATAAAACTCTCCTCTTTCCTTTTCTTCTCACTCTTCTCTGCATTTCTAATTTCTCTTCTACCAGAAAACCCCCAAGTTTTTTCCGGCGGCGGAGCCCTAATCCCATCGTCCTTGGTTCGCTGTGCTCTTTCAATTCCTCGTATTCTCATCATCTATTCTCATCATCGGAATACAATTGACGACGATCTCAAGCCGCGCAGAAACGAACGAAGAAGATCAGAGACTACGACGACGACGGCACAAGGCTTCTTCTTTCCTTGTTTTCTTTCACATTCACGGTGTATGTATTTGGTTCAATTTTCTCTGCTCTCTTGTGTAATAGTGAAACCCTAATTTCCATTTGTTACTGTTCTCTATCGATTGTTCTTGATTCAATTCTGAAGAATTTGCCATAAATAAATTCAATTTTTCTTGAATATCATGATGAGTGTGGCTACTGTCTCTCCCATTTTGCATAACATTGATAACCTTGTTGGGTATCTTAAGAGGGGACGAGGGTTAGATTCTGATTACAGTGACCTAGGATTGATAGATCAGAGGGCAAAGAGGCTTAAGGTAGAGACTGATGTGGGAATTTCAGGAGAGGCAAGTTTTGCTTTTGATGAAAAACCCAGGTTCTCTGAAGTGAGATTTGGGTATATACCCAAGGGGTTAGTGCTTAGGGATGTTGAGATTGATCGATTACGCAATGAAAACACTAGGAATCTATTGTTGAACCATAAGAAACTTCATCTGGTTCTTGATCTAGACCACACCCTGCTGAATACCACTTTCCTTGATGAGATGTCACCCGAAGAAGAATATCTGAAGACCCAAACCCAGTCTGATCATTCTCTGCAGTATGTTCACGTTGTTGACACTCCCAGTAGGCAATTGATGACCAAGTTGAGGCCTTATATTAGGACGTTTTTAGTGCAAGCCAGTCAAATGTTTGAGCTGTCCATATACACAATGGGTAATCGAGATTATGCGCTAGAAATGGCTAAGCTGCTTGATCCCGGAAATCATATCTTTGGTGGTAGAGTCATATCGCGTGATGATAGCACAGAAACAGAGAGAAAGAGTCTAGATGTCCTGCTTGCGCAAGATTCTGCTGTTGTGATCCTTGATGATACAAAAAATGTATGGACAAATGACAACAGGGACAATGTAATAGTGATGCCTAGATACCATTTCTTTAGAACTAGTTGTCAAAAGTTTGGCCTCAGTAAGGGCAAGCCGTATTCTGAGTTGAAGACTGATGAATGTGACCGGTATGGAGGAGCTTACCTTGCAAATGTACTTCAACTTCTTGGGAATATCCACACCATATTCTTTAATGAAGTTGAGTTACAGGGGTGGGATCTTATCGACAGAGATGTTAGGCTCGTCTTGAAAATCCTTAGGAAGGAAGTCTTGAAGGGCTGTAAAATTGTTTTCAGCCATGTATTCCCCTCAAATGTCGAAGCTAATACTCATCCTTTGTGGAAGATGGCGGAGCAGCTGGGCGCTACTTGTTCAACACAAGTCGATCCATCAGTCACACATGTAGTTGCAGCAAATGCTCGTACACAGAAATCGTTCTGGGCAGTTAAAGAAGGAAAGTTTTTGGTGAATCCCCAATGGATTCATACTGCAAATTTTATGTGGCAAAAGCAACCTGAAGATAATTTTCCCTGTCATTAGTTCATTACTAACACTGAGCAACTCTTAACTAGACTCATAATAGTTGCAACTAAAGTCTCCAGTTTACCACACTCGGCAAGTAAAAGCCAGTCCCACAAATGTACACAAAAGAGAGAATGAATTGCAAGATCAACGCGTTTGGAAGTCCGAGATAATTTTTTAATGTAAAAAATTGTAAAATTTCAATCTTATAAAAAACCTTCTCTGTATGTAAATTTTGTCTGCTTTGTTCTTTTCTCAATTTTAATTTATCGCTTTACGAACTTGTTGTACCTATTAATTTCTTTCCAATTTATGAAATCATTGCAAGAACCATGAAAGTTGACGTGATAGAAATTATGAGACGACCAGAAATTTTTATTTACTATCTTAAGCCAATTAGAAATTCAATGAAAGGAAAGATATGGAAAAAATGAAAAAAAAAAAAAAAAAACAACAACAACAACAATAAGGATATGTCATATGTGACAAAATTTGTCGGGACAAGTGCATGCTGCACTCATTTATTTCTTTTTTTGGGATCTTTTGTTAAGTTTATCAAATGAATTCCATTTCCTATACAAATCAATTAGTATGTCGAAAATTGAGTGGGAGCAGGTTAAGATATAATTTTTGTGACTTAAAAAAAGATTCATTTGTTGTATACCGTATAGCATTATCAAAAGAGGAAACTTAGAAATTATCGAGAATTTGAACAAACAAATCACGTCAATTGTAAACTTACTTGAGTGAATAAAGATAGTAAATGAAAAATAAAATATATTATAATGGAGGAATGAGCTATTGTGACAACCTGGTCAACCAGAGAGGTACATGCTCCCTTCAATTTCTTATTAAATATATGAAAATAAATTTTATTTCTATATATTTTTTTAGGGAAACGGAATCAGGTTCCGAATATATTAATCAAACAACGACTCTCCGTCAAGGTAGAGGGATTCAAAAAAACCCCTCCTAATACAATCAAAGCACAATGCGAACTGCGAAAACGCAGATAGTCCTAGAGAAAGCAGACAGAAACCAAACTAGCTAAAACACGAAACAAAATAAAGCGTCTACACCTGTCCAACCCTAATAGGAGGGCAGACAAAGGTGAGAAATTTTTCAAAGTAGAAAAACAAAAGAAAACGTAGTCCTACACAATCCCAAGCAAGCAGCTAGAATGGAGCATTGACGCCTAAGACCTCAAATGGTGTACATCTCTGCATCCATCCCAGCAACAGCTTCACCTAGGACAATGTTGGACTACAACCCTAACCCTCGTGGGGTGGGGTGGTCTTCTCCAGTACCTCCTCAACCGAGCCCACTACAACCGAAGCAGGAGCAAGCTTAGGTTTGTTCCGATGACCACGGTGCCTACCCTTCTTCTTCGGAATCTTCCCATCAGTAACAGGAACTTCAACTAAGCCATCAGCAAGCTTCATGCGTTTTCCGTCCTCGACCCAATCCTCCTCACAAAGTTGTCGCACACCCAACACTTTAGATGGGTGTCCAAATGAAAACAGACCACAACCCTCATACCCAAATAGCCCAATAGACGACCCACTGGCCCTTTCCTTGGTCAAACCAGACTCAGCAGTCAACCCTAATTCATAATCAGGATTTCCCGCCGAAAACCTCGGACCCAGTTCCGCCTTCGCCTGCACAGCGATGCCTGCAACCAGTCCACCTCCAACCTCCAGCACCATAGACCCAGAAACCACGACCTCCTTCAACGCAGGTGCCGTCGATGGAGTAGTAGCAACATCCGGCGACAACTCTGCATCGATCTCGGCCTCCCCCAGCAGCAAGCCTTTGTCGCAGTCTTTTCCGGCATGAGTAAAGAAACCGCATCCTTTACAGATGCCATGGCACTTTTCATACTGGAACTCAAGCACCACCGTAAAATCCGGCGAGAAACAAAACTCAAGCTTAGCCCAGACCTGCCGGTGAATGTCATGGATCAGCTGGATTCGTTGGACAGCCTCCTTCCTCCGCAACGCAAGTTGGTCAACCCTAACAAAAGTTCCCAAAACATTGCCAATCCGGGTTAAAGCCCGATCATTGCGCATGGCAACTCTCAGACCCTTCACCGCCACCCAAACCTCCAAACAGTGCAGAGGAATCTCCGGTAGAGCGCTAGCCCCGTCGTAGTTCGCCAACAACAGCATCGAGTTACGATAGTACCAAGGGCCGCCGTGTAGAACCCGGTCTTTCACCTCCTGTTCATTGAATTGGAACACGAAGATCCCCCCTCCTCCTCACAGATCAGAACCTTCTCCTTCAACCGCCATATCCCGGAGATCGCCGTCGAAAACGACTGAATGATCACCGGTTTCTTGTTAAGCAAACGACCACAGAGGTAAAAGAAAGGGTCGTGGATTAAGTCTCCGCCCCCAACCAGGCTCACTACGACCGCATTCGACAAGGAAAGAGTCCCTGTCCCATCTTCCGCTGCCATCGCTGCCCAACGCTCGATCAGTTTTTCGGCTAGGGAGAAAACCCTAGCAGAGAAAAAGTCGACTTTGTGGTACTTGTTAGGTTAACTATAACTTAACAAATGACAACTCAAATTATTTCTATATATTGGTAAATCCTTTGGATACTAAATGAATGAGTTGTAGGTTTCAAATTGATTTTGATAATCGAGTGGGAGCCAATTATGGCTTGATTTTGATTACGCAATGGAAAATTCTTTATCATAGCACATATTACAAATTAAAAGTTATACCTAATCAAGAATTTCTAAACCACCCGCTACCTATGTACGAAGTCATGGGTTCGAGTCACCATGAGGGTAGGAGTGAAACCCTTTGATCCTCTTTTTAAAATAAGAGAAAGAAAAAAAAAAAAAAAAAAAAAAAGAATTTCTAAACCACCATTATTGCAATAAACAAATTATCAAGAATATGTTTGAAATTTACAAATTGACTGAATTTGAAATGTACAAAATTATGGCATGGTTTAGGTGTTCATATTCTTGATAAATATCCATCAATAGCACATATTACAAATTACAAGTTATGCATGAAATTTATCAAAAATATGAACACCTAAAGCACCAATGGTGTCTATAAATAGAACCTGATTTCGTTTTCCTCACTAGAAAAAAAAAAAAAAACCATAGGGTATGTTAGAGGCAGTGCAATGCTCCATTCAATTTCATTTATTGATTTCTTGTACTGAGAAGAGGTTCAGAATCAGTACACATTAGTACTGAGAAGTCTAGCTTGAACAAATGTTAGCAATACATAAAAGCAGGAAAATTTGTTCCATGGAAAATAAATCTCCAGTTTACCACACTAGAAAGTAAAAGCCAGTCCCCACAAATGAACACAAAAGAGAGAATGAATTGCAAGATCAACACGTTTGGAAGCTTAGAGAATTTTTGAATGTAATAATTTGTAAAATTTCAAACTTATAAAACACCTCTGTTTGTAAATTTTGTCTGCTTTGTTCTTGTCTCAACTTTATATTATCGCCTTAAGAACTTGGTGTACTTATTCATTTATTTCCAATTCATAAAATCATTTACAAGAACCATGAAAATTGACGTGATCAAAATTATCAAATGACCAGAAATTTTTATTTACTATCTTACCGCTTAAGCCATTTAGAAATTCAATGAAAGACAATATATGAAAAAAATAAAAATAAAATAAAAACAACAATAGGGGCATGTCCTATCGCGACAAAATTTGTCAGGACAAGTGCATGCTCCACTTATTCTTTATTTTTTGAGATCTTTTGTTAAGCTTATCAAACGAATTCCATTTCCTATGCAAATTGTATGTCGAAAATTGAGGGAGAGCAGGTTATGGCATAATTTGTGTAATTCATAAAAAGATTCAATTGTTGTGTATAGCATTTTTTTTTAATAGGATTTGATATTATTGTTGGTATTTTAAAAGATTTTAACATCTTTAATTTAATTTAATTTAATTTAGTTTGATTTTCAATTTTCAATTTGTAACTTATGCTTTTAATCCTATAATTTATTGGGGTTTATAGGAGTTTCAATTTGGATTTAATTTTCTGATTTTATAGTGTGTTTTATGATGGGGTCGTATCTTGGAGTCTTGTAGACCGTCAACACCTGCACGTAGTGAGGCTACATGAGATAATTGGAGCCTATAAAAGGCAACAAGGTTTCCAAAGTGGTTAACAACAAAAGGGTTATCTCTACTCCTCATTTCACCATACCAGCTTGTTTTCTCACTTTGGTTTTACACTTTTACTATATATATATATATATATATATATATATATATATATTATCTATTAGCCTATCTATTTTTATCTTAACTTTTCTTTCTTTTATTTTACCAAATTTATTTTCTATTTTAATCAATTTTACAAAGGAAAAAACCAAAAATATTTACAACAATCTAAAGCCTTTGTATGTTAAGTTTCTTTTAACCAATTTTAATTAACTATCTATTTCACTTTAGACCTTTTAAAATTGCTGTTATAAGTTTATACTTAATTGGTTGTTTTGCTTTCTACAATCAAATTGACAATTCGTTAAGAAAATAGTAATTATTGTGTTTGTCGCTTTCTATTATATATATTCAATCATTTACTATCAGCTTTTATTGATATCATTATTATTGTTAGCTTGAATACATATATTTTCTATTAAATGTTTAGTCCTTGATTCAAGTTAGGAAATCTCAAATAGACTTGTATTTCAATTTTCAGAAATATTTGCATATCTTTGATTGTTGGAATTAGAATGGATACCATAGTTTGATGGCCAAAACTTTAGGAGATGGCAAAAACAAATGAGGTATTGGCAAACCATCTTAGGGCTAGTTTCCACCTTAGAAGATACAACTAGTGAGACTCCTTCAAAGAAAACCACACTTACAATTTCCACTCCCATTAGTGAAACACAAAGCTCAAAATCCACCACTCCTACGATGACAAAAGATGAAATAGAATATCATTGTCATAATAGGATTCTTAGCGCCATTTCTAATGAACTACAATGTCTATCGTGATGCCACTAGTGCAAAGAGCCTTTGGGAAGAGTTAGAAGCTAAGTATGGGTTAGATGATACAGGCATAGATCGTTTTACTGTGTCAACATTTAACTGCTACAAAATGGTTGTGGAGAAAACCGTGAGTGTGCAAATCCATGAGTTTAAAGACCTCTTAAGAAAAGTAGAGTCAAAGGGAACCAAGTTTACCGAAGAATTCAAAGTGTCTTGCCTCATAGATAAACTACCCCCTAGTTAGTCAAACTTTTCCAAGAGTCTTAGGCACAAACAAGGAGAGTTGACCTTCACCAAAGTGTTAAACAACTTTAGGGTAGAAGAGAAGCATAGGTTAGAGGATCAGATTGAAGAAGGAAAATCTAAGGTGAATCTAGTGGAGAATTCAAACAATAGGAATAGGTTCCAACGTAGAAACAATTCCTTCCACCAAAACCAAAATTCCTTTCGTCGAGACTTCAACCATAGGTTCCATTCCCACCCAAATAAGCCTCATAACAATTCCAATAATAAGAGAGATCAAGCATGCTTTGTCTGTGGGAGGACCAATCACTTAGCAAGGGACTGCCATTTTAAGAAGACAGAAGTCTACAAGCCTAAACCCAAATGGAACAAAGGGCAAAAGGGTCCAAAAGCTCAAGTAAATATGCTTGTAGATCAAGATGATCAAAATGATCATATTTTGAGGTATAGTTCTAAGCCCTTAATTAATTTTATACACTCTAATAGTGATTGGTGGGTAGATTCTGGAGCAAATGTACATGTGTGTTTTGACAAAAGGTTTTTTAAAAATTATCAGGACTCAAGTGGAGGAAGTGTAACCCTAGGAAATGACACTGTCGCACCAGTACATGGAGTAGGAGACATAGAGTTGAAAATGACATTTGGGAAGACCTTAATTCTCAAGGGGGTGCGACATGTTCTAGAAGTGAGGAGAAATGTTATTAGTGCTTCATGTTTAATGAAACAAGGTTTCAAAATTATAATGGAGTCTGATAGGATTGTTATTACAGAGAATAATGTTTTTTTTGGGAAAAGGATATGTTAGTGAAGGTTTAATTAATTTGAATGTAGCACATGAAATGAATAAAATTTCTTCTCAAATTTTTAGTGTTGAATCTTGTGATGTGTGGCATGGAAGGTTAGGACATGTGAGTTTGAACAAAGTTAAAAGATTGATGGACTTAGAGTTAATACCAAAGTCTACTTTAGATTTTAAGCAAAAATGTGAAGTGTGTGTTCAAGCCAAACGACCTAAGTTATCCTATAACAAACTTGTAGAAAGACACACACAAGTTTTAGAACTCATACATAGTGATGTATGTGACTCAAATAGAACCCCTACTAGAGGTGGAAATAAATACTTTGTGACATTTATTGATGACTACTCTAAGTATTGTTGTATCTTTCTTATCAAAACAAAAGATGAGGTATTTGATAAGTTCAAGGTATATAAGAGTGAAGTTGAAAACCAATTAGAGAAAAAGATCAAAAGACTTAGGTCTAATAGAGGTGGAGAGTATACCTCTAATGATCTTAATACCTTTTGTGAAGAACACGGAATCATTCACGAAGTCACTGCACCTTACTCACCTCAATCCAATGGTGTAGTGGAGAGGAAAAATAGGACTTTGTTAGACATGGTCAACTCTATGATCCTTAGTAGTGGAGTACCTAAGAATTTTTGGGGGGAAGCATTAATGCTGACAGCTTGTTTCATACTTAATAGGATAACTGTGAGACATAATGACAAAACTCCTTACCAGTTATGGAAAGGAATGTCACTCAATCTCAAAATCCTTAGAGTGTGGGAGTGTTTAGCAAAAGTACTTATACCAGATCCTAAGAGAAAGAAAATAGGTCCCAAGACCGTAGACACCATCTTTCTAGGTTATGCCAAAAATAGCAACACCAATAGGTTCTTAGTGTTCAACTATGATGTTAAGGAAGTTGCAAACACTACTATCATAGAATCTAGAGATGCTACTTTCTTTGAAGATATCTTTCCTTTCAAAACCCGAATTCCAAAGGAAGTACAAATTAGAGACAAACCTTCTAGCTCAAATACAATTGAAAATGCATAACCTTTAGATCCTAGAAGGAGTAAAAGGGCTAGAGTAGAAAAGAAATTTGGAGATGATTTCTACACCTTTTCAATAGAAGGAGAACCCACAACTTATCAGGAAGCCACTTCATCTATAGATGCACCTTTTTGGAAAGAGGCAATAAGTGATGAGTTTCAATCTATTATCCAAAACAACACTTGGGTGTTAACAAACTTGCCTCCTGGAAGCAAAGCAATAGGTTGCAAATGGGTGTTTAGAAAGAAATTGAAACCTGACGGAAGTATAGACAAATACAAGGCTAGGCTAGTAGCTAAGGGGTTTACACAAAAAAAGGACTTAGATTATTTTGACACTTATTCACCCGTCACAAGGATTACCACCAGTAGGACTTTAATAGCCTTAGCATCCGTACATAATCTAGTCATTCACCAAATGGCCGTGAAGACCGCATTTTTAAATGGAGATTTAGATGAAGAGATTTACATGGAGCAACCTGAAGGATTTATAGTTAAAGGCCAAGAGCACAAGGTGTGTAGGTTAGTTAAGTCTTTATATGGCCTTAAGCAAGCTCCTAAACAATGGCATGAAAAGTTTGACAAAGTGATCATAGATTATGATTTTAAGATCAATAGTCATGACAAATGTTTATACTCCAAAGTAGAAAATGGGGAACACGTGATTTTATGTTTATATGTTGATGATATATTGATCTTTGGGACAAATTTGGAGATTGTTAATAATGTAAAATCATATCTATCTAGGAACTTTGACATGAAAGACATGTGAGAAGCTCATGTGATTTTAGGAATGAAAATTGAGAGAACCTCTAAAGGTATATTTTTGAGTCAATCTAGGAACATTGAAAAGATATTGAAGAAGTTCAATTATTTTGAGGTCAAACCCGTGTCGACACCTTATGACTCAAACATCCACTTGAAGAAAAATCAAGGAGAACCTTGTTCACAATTGAAATATTCTCAAATGATAGATTCTTTACTTTACATTGCCAATAAGATTAGGCCAGATATTGCTTATGCAGATGGGAGACTAAGTAGATATACACATAACCCTAGTAAGGAGCATTGGAATGCTTTGGAGAGAGTCTTTAAATACCTTAGAGGTACACTTAATTACTCATTGTGCTATAAGGGATTCCCTAATGTGGTAGAGGGTTATAGTGATGAAAATTGGATAACAGATAATGAGGATGTGAAGTCTACTAGTGGTTACATATTCTTATTAGGGGGAGGAGCAATTTCTTGGGGATCAAAGAAGCAAACTATACAATTTTCAGAAGTATAACAACTCATAATTTTTTTTTTTCCTACTCTTCCAACCTTAAACTCTAATTTGTGCAGGAAATGAAAGAAACTAATGGTTTAGTAATTGGGAACCAAATCTTCTTTCCAAGCCTTCATATACATATGAATTTGCAAGATTCTATTTTTCTAGACTTTTTCAATCTGGGCTCAAAGGACATTAGGTTTTTTTTTTTTTTTTTTTTTTCTCACTGAAGCTCAAAGAACTTTAGTAGTATTAGAAGTTTTCATCTTCAACCTCTTTTTTTTGTATATTTTTATTTTATTTTTATTTGCTTCAATAAGTTGATGACATTATCAATGATCAAGAATGTCATCTTTGATAACTTCCAAGCTCATATTGTTGGAAAAGAACAAGTTGTTACAAGGAAATTCTAAAATTCTTGGCTTATATAGTGATTATCCTTCTAAAATTCAAAAAAAGAAAATATTGATTATCATTCTTGATCGTTTGCTCCATGTTTTAGTTTAGCTCTTTCAGATTTGTTCGTTTGCCTTGCCCTTTCAGTGATGTTCTAGCCCAATTCTTTGGCTAAGGAAAAATTGGTAGGGAAATAATTATAATTTTGGTTTAAGGCTTTAAGCTAAGGGTATTTTAGGGAGTTTAGAGAGGTGTAGTTAGCATTTTGTGTACTTGAAAAAGTAATTTAGAGGTCTAATAAGTAGAGAGGTCTAAATACTGATTTTGGAGGTATTAATAGAAACACCCTAAAGAAATAGTTCTCTATAAAATTTATTTATTTAATTTTTTTCATCAAAGAAGTACTTCCATTAGTAATTGATTAATTGCAATTAAGGGGCGAAATTTCCTATTCATTAATGATGAATCTAAGAGGCCAAGGCTTCCTCAAGGTTTTGGCTCAACCATACCTTTCTTTCAAGGCAAATTTCGACTGCGTCAGTGATGTGCTCATATTGATTTTGATTCTAACTTGATTACCAATCTGATTTTATATTTTGTTTCTACAATTTTTAGTTGTAAGTTCCCTAAATATTTATCTTTTTGTGCTTAAGGTTCTGTACCTGCCTTTTGACGTAGATTCTGGACATCACCGGAAAGCTACGCGAGTCTAGTTTCCAACGCACCAAGCAGATCATCATTCGGAGCTGTGAGCTAAGAGATATTTGAGAAATAACAAACAGTGCTCAATCTACGCAGAAATTTTTCCTGATGACTTCTGCGATCTTTTTCGACTTCAACATCGACTTTGTGCTATTCTTCACTAAATAGCAGGGAGCTCTAAACTCTTCTCTTTACTTTCTTATAAAGATTTTTCACTTATCTATTTTCCATGCTTTTATGTGCATTGCATACTTTAATTCTTTCAACATTGAGGACAATGTTAGATTTAAGTGTGGGGGAAGGGATTTTGATTCTTCTTTCTATTAGATTGTTAGTTTTGTGGGTTTATAAATAAAAATAAAATAAAAAATCGTAAAAATTAGAAAAATTGAAGAAGAAAAAAATGATGACATTTGGCCCTAAACCCCTAAAATGAAACATGAGCCCAACAATGATGACATTTGGCCCTTTATAAAGACTTTGGAGGAGTCTACGACGTTTCTATTTGGTAGAATTTCAAGATTGTCTCTCTATATCAACAAGAGCTCTACTAGGTTTTTAGGATACTTTGTGATTTTTCCTTCCCTTCGTTTCTATAAACCCTAAGCCTTGGCCTCATTACAACCTTAATTATAAGACCTCTGTGATCCTTGAAAAGAGCAGCATTTGATCTGTGGAGATGAGTCATAAGAGTTGAACCTATGCTTTGGGTCTATTTGTGCAAGTAGTTGGTATCCTTCATGAGATCATACTTGAAAAAAATATTTTCAGAAAACGCTTTTTCTTTCTATTATGTGCAAGCTATTTGTTTGTCTTATATATTATCCTTCTCACATACAACTTGAGTGAATATATGATTATGCATGAGCCAATAATCTGAGAGAAGAAAGAGGGTAAACCGGTGAGGATTTGAGTCATAACTTGTTTGAAGCATGCTGAGATTAATATCACCAATGTAGCCCCCATGTCCTACATGTTTATATGTTAAGTTATATATTTTTGTTAACTCTCGAATAAATGTTGGATTGATTCTTGATTGTTGTGCTAATCTTGATGTCATGAAAGTATGAGATTTTTGATACTAACGTTGAAAGGCTTAGTGTGTTTTTGTTTATTTTGTGTCTTTGTGTTTTTAGTTTTTGTTGTTTTGCTCGAGGACTAGCAAAGTCTAAGTGTGGGGGTATTTGATGTGCTCATATTATCCTATATTTCTATGCCTCTTAATCTTGGTTTTTATGTTTAGTTCTCCTTATTTATGATTCATTTACAGCTTTTAGTGTTTTTGTAGGTTTGTTCCATAGAAAGAAGAAAAGAAGCCAAAATGAGCTAAGTAGGATTGAAAGGCAATGTGCAATCTGAGACTGGGAATCTGTCTGTGCAGAACACCCAACTTCGTCGAATTACTGGGAAATTATCAGATTGAATCAGACAATGACCCATATATTCATGGAAAGCTATGGATGTCTACTTTCTGTAGAATTTTACGGATCTCAATTTCGATACTTTTGGAGAAAGTTATGATTATTTGAGTGAAGATAGGTCGGACAGGAAATATGCTCGGGAATTTACAACCATTCATGGAGAACTCATGTTCCGTGGCACAAGATCATTAATCCTAATGTTTCAAGGAAGTTAATTTAGATGAGGATTAAATGATGAACTTATTCCTACTTCTACAAGAGATATTTCAAGGTTTTCCCATTCCAAATGAAGAAAGGAATCTAAACCCAAGTTTTACAAGGAAACATGAAGTCAAAGATGAGCATAAATCTTCCCTATATAACGAAGCACGAATTTACATGAGAAGAAGAAGTCTCGGGAGCACAAGGTAGATGCCTAAGGAGCAGAGACGACTCATCTATTTTCCCTTCTTTTCCCTTCCATTCTTTTTATGTTTTATTTAGTTATCTTTTGCGAAACCTTTTTCTTGGGTTAGGATGATGCCCTAGCATGATTGTTTATGTACTTTGATAATTTGTTGATGGATTTATAGTTTCTTTATGATGAATTCTTAGTCACTATTTGAGTTGATGCTTTATGTTTAAGTTCTTTGATTGATCATCTTAGGGCTTTGTATCTAGTAATTAGAAGACGAATTTGAGGCATACCTGCAATATAGTTCAAATTAGCTTCTTGTGATTAAGAGTTGTGAATTTCATTACTGTCATACTTGAAGCAATGATTTGCATGATTATCTTGTTTTCTAGAACGTAATGAGTCCTATGTGTTAAATTTATGCCATACCTGGATATACTGCATGTTAGGATAAACTCTATGTTAGGATATATGACCTCCGCCGTACCTGGAGAGAATCATACACTTAAGGAAAACTATGGTCTAAGTGCCGTACCTGGACTTAGATACTAGAATTGTCATCAAAATAAACAAAAGAATCTGTTAATTGCATCGAAACATAAATAGGATTGTTAGTGGTTGATTCCGAAACCCTAGGTTTTATCATCTTTGCTTTTCAACTTACAAACTTTATTTTGTTTGTTTGTTTGTTTCACATTATTATTTCTTTATTCGAAAAATCTAAGAACAATACTTTCTTTATCTTAATTATTCATTGTGTTTTTGTGATTTTGTGTTTGGATTAATTGAGTGAGGGTTTAAATTAATTATCAATCCTCAGTTGGAACGACCTAGCTCGTACTTGCACACTATACTAACGACGATTCGTGCGCTTGCGAGTTTCAATTAAAATTTCACAACAGTCAGTCTTACATGTAAATCTCATCGTTTTTATTTCGGAACGGTCTCAGACGGACATTTTGGCAAAAAATTACTCCAATCTGATTCATCATCCAAAACTTGACTCTTCGCACGAGCAATCTAAAAACTTCAAAACCACATCTTTCTAAATATTCCAGCAACTAGTAATCTCATTACACGAGAGTTACCTATTTTCCAATCATTTTTTTAAAAATTCTACAATGCTTCCTTATTTTAATAGTTTAATCATTTTCCGGTCAAACTGAACGCATTCTCATCCTTACTCTAAGAGGTGTTTCAACATGAAATCTTCTCAACTATTGGCCAGACCTCTCTAGAGATCGAGCAACGAATGGAAGATTCAATTGCTATCCATTTTGGAAGCATGAATGGGAATCTCACGACGCACATATATGTGCAAGGCTTGGCTGCAGAAGAATAGAAGTCTATTTCAGTCTGTCTCTTCAACTTGCAAGCCTATGCATCAATGACCTTGAAGCTCTTTTTGTCGAGTATGAGATTATTCAAGATGGGAAGACCATTTATGATCTAATTTACATAGGCAGCTTGATCGTTCGAGAGTTAGAGGTGTATGTTTTGTTGATCTGCAAGCCTCTGCGTGACATTTATATTCTTTAGAAAAATTCATTTTTAACCGAGAATGCGATCAGTTTAGTCGGAAAATAATTAAAATAAGAAAGCGATATAGAATAAAAAATAATGATTAGAAAATAGGTAACTCTTGCGTTATGAGGTCATTTAACCGCTAGAATATTCAGGAAGATGTGATTCTGGACTTTTCGGGTTGCTCGTGCAAATTGTCAGGTTTTGGATGGTGAATCGGATTGAAACAATTTTTGGCCAAAGTGTCGTTTGAAATGTATAATACCTTTCCGGAATGAGAACGACGAGATCTATAAGACTAACGCAGCCGGAATCATCTTATACCATCTAACACAGTCAGAAGTGACAGTATTAACAAGCAATAAACCATAAAAAAAAAAAAAAAAAATAAAAAAAAAAATCTGGAGTGCACAAGAGAATTTGAGAAAAACTCATTTTATCAAATTTGATATCATAAAACTGATCCTAATACAAAATATGATATATGGTGCTTATGTAGGCATCCAAGCCTTAATCATAATCATAATCATAATCTAACAAGGAATCCCAAAGAATCTAAATTAAAAAGAAAACTAAGACCCTAAAAATAAAACGAATGTAAAACTGGCCTAAAAATATTAAATCTCGAATCGGATAATTAAGACGATATATTTTTGCCTAAATCTGATAGGGCTCACTAAAGTGAGACTTGTAGATCTTGTCGTTCCTACTCCTGAAAGGTCTCAAACAGACATTCTGGCCAAAAATTTCTCCAATCCAATTCATCACCCAAAATTTTCGAACGAGCAACCCGAAAAGTCCATATCACACCCTGTCCCGAGAAAAAGAATATTCCCAAGTTAGTGCGTGAAATAAAAGAGTGAAAAGAAAAGGAAAAGAAAATAAATTGTAAAACAATTAAGCAGACTTCCATCCTTCATAAATTCAATAATTGATAATTGTTCAAACGACCTTCCTAAAATTTTCTCAAAGAAAACTAAAACTTTTGATAGAAGTTCAAGAAAATTTAAAGTTTACAAGCTACTTTTGAGTTTCAAGAATGATACTTGCAAGGTTCCATACAAAGTAGAGCTCGTTATTACAATGAAAAATAAAATAGAAGAGAGTTTAACATGTCTCCAAAATTACAATATGAAAAGAACAAAAATAGAAATAACAATCTTTAGCTCACACCCATCGCACTCGAAATCTCAATGAGAAGTGATCCAACCTGCAAAAAGTAATAGTAGCATAGGAGTGAGATACTACCGCTCAGTAGGGGAAAATCTTCCTCACATACTCATGTCTCAATAACTTCTTTGGTGAAGCAAGAAACGCACACAAGCACCAAGCAACACTCGCACCTCAAAGTCCAATCCTTCATAACTAACATTTACACATTAACTCTTGTTCAACCCAACCGTAACCCACTTTGCTAGTCATCTTGTCCTCCCCTCGATCTATAGGTTCAAATCATCCAATTCAAAATCACTTACTATACCCCCATCAATATCTCATTGCGGAATCACTGATTGCCGACATCCCATCTCGGAATCATCGACTACTGACATCTCATCTCAAAATCTTTAGTAGAGATATAATAAATATCTCATCCTCTTGGACACACGGACTCACCTGAACCCTGGTCCCTATAAGGTTTGGTCTCAACTACTAAGCAAAATATTCACCCCCCTCCCTTCCTCATGACATCCCCCAGGTCTCCGAACAGCCACAAAATCATTGGCATTGCTTTCTACTCTAGAGGTACCACAAGCAATCATTTACGTTTGCAATAAATACAAGTCATCAATTTCATCACATTCAACAAAGTCAGAAATCAAGTTTCAAGCTTAACCAACAAGATGCACAACGAATTTATCAATACAATAATCAACAAACCACAATTCACACAAAAATTAGAGAGACATTAAATATATATCTATCATTGGAATGAAAACCCCTACTCAGAAAAAGAAAATGAGTCTAGCCTTGTTCTTGCTCCACACCAGTAGTCCCTCCTTCGTAGTTCATGTCGTTCACTAAGGTACTCAAAACACTACTCTCGTTGAACACCTACGACGTTTTTCTTTTGTTTATTCTAAGTGATGTGTTCCGCGATCGTAGATGAAAGAGAGAAAAGATTTTCTCGATCTTGTAGGATTTTATTTAAACCAACTTCTCCATTAAAACACTCCAACAGAAATAAATTGAATATCAAAGTGAATTTCAATATTTCCTTCCTCAACCTTTAATAACAAAATAAATTCTAAATTTAATTCCAACTTTTCCTACCTTAACTTATAAGAATATAAATTCTAAATTGAAAATCAACTTTCATTTTATAATCTTCTATAACAACATAAATAAAACATAAATTCTAAAATCCCAAATAAATTCCAAATCTCTAATAAATTCTAGAGTCACAAAAATTATTTCTCTAATAAATTCCAGACTCACAAAAATCATTTCATGCAATAACTTCTAACTAGACCTCTACTTAGTCAGAATAGATTTCAAATCAGAAAATTTCATGCAATAACTCATAATTAAAGCCCCACTAAATAGATTTCAAACAAGAAAATTCTCTTTCTAAAATAAAACTACCCGCAAAAGAAAATAGAAAATAAAATAAAAACAAAAATTTAGGGATGAGTTATTACAGTCTAAAACCACATATTCTTGAATATTCCCATGGCTAATGACTTCATGTCCTCATTATGTAGGAGTCACTTATTTTTCGATCATTCTTTTTGACTTTACGCCACTTTCTTACTTTGATTGTTTTCCGGGTAAACTGATCACATTCTCTTCCTACATCAGAGGAGCACTTAAGATGTTCCAAACATAGACTGTAGTCAGTTAAATTGTGAGAGATGCACTACGATTCGAAGAATATATAGATGGTGTTCTATTTGCTATAACTAAATTTCTTCACCTCCTTAATTAGGTGGTATTTCTGCAGCGTGTTTGCAACAAATAAATTTTGTACTGATACTTGTAATCTTTGTTATTGTTTGGATATAAAATCATCAAATTCTTTTTTTATCAAAGGAATTGTGATAAACCTCTCTCTTCACTCTTCAGATTTAATTATTGATCACACGAGAAGAAAATATACTGATCCCGAAATATAAATTTATTTGTCACAACATTTTGCTGATCATGATGATTCTCTCTCGAGATTATGACCAGTACTGATTCCAGGGCTGGTACGTACAAATGACTGAATTTGAGACTATTGAATCTTTAGGTGACTGGCTATTCTAACATTTGCACGGAAATCAAGGGTAAGAAACTAAGAATCAATGCAATATAACCCGGAATAAAGAATAATGAACACAAGTGTTCGCAACTCTTTGGTTATATATTTGAACCAACTAAAACAAGATTTGTGCAGTAGGGCAAAGAAAAATTATAGAAGAATGAGAGCATAAACTGTATGAAATTAAATTGGTGAAACAAAATCATGTTTGGTTAATATTGTAGATATATTTTTGCTTCTAGAATCATATTCCATGCTCTTCAACCAGTTCTCAAAGGCTCCAGTTTCCTCTTCATACAATAAAAAGCCATAAAAGGGTAAAAATATAAGCGCTGGCCCGTATTAAGAACAAGGGAAGCAAAGGATAAAAAGCTATAAGTCTGAGAAGAACTTTTGGTACAGCTATTGGCCAAAAGGAAAAACTTTAAGCTATTTTAAGAGCAATAGCACTAGGCATGTTTGGACGTGATCACCAGTAGTTAACATTTTTCAAAGGATAATTGCCAAATTGCTACTCTAGATTTCACCTTAGTGTCAATTTGTTACCTTAAGTTTTATTTTATTTGCTACCTTCCATCAAATTTTCTACTCTTTAGTTCTTAAGATTAACCAATTTAGTTCCCTAAATTTTTAAAATTAACCATTTGCTAACTTAGATTTTCAAAATTAATCCATGTTTGGACGAAAAAATGGACAAATTAATCTAAGATTTTCTAGTGGATTTAGATTGTTAACTTTCTCATCAAATTTCATTTTCATTTTATTTTTTTCAGAATTTTGCATATATTACTAGAAGTGATGCCTTGACCAAAGTAAGTTCATAGCTGTCTTGGTTTCAGTTGGCTTGAGTAAATCAAATAAGACTAAAGCAGTTTGATCTGAGTTGCAGCGAATGACTAATGCTCAATGTGAATCTAATAAGTTGATTTGTGTTTTTGGGTATAGAGGAAGTCCATAGTCATTACAACTGGAAGCCAAGCCCTTGATGAACTATTGGGAGGTAATTACTAATTTGCGGTCATAACTGTTCATTCGCTCTCTAGAGTATCCTTTTTGTGCTGATTATTTGGTTTGAATTAATTTGTGTGTTCATAAATTTTTTTTTGGGGGGGGGGATTGAAACTATATATGGCTATCAATGAAGCTTTTGGGGAATGCCAGTAAGCACATAGCTGAGTTTGTTTGATGAATTATTTCTGCGATTGCTTGTATATATTGGACTAATAAGCTTTTATTTCCAAATATTTCAAATTTGTACCTCTTTAGTGACCATTTAAACACCAATTTCAGGTCTGGGAAAACACATCTGACACATTCTCTCTGCGTGTCTACACAGGTTTCATCTCTCTCTTTTAAGTTCTCTTTTAGCTTACAAGGAACTCATTTGCTCCTTCACATCCCGAAACAAGTGTGGCTTTTGAGATTTAAGAAGAGGGCAATCTTAGTTTATAACTTTAGATTGACTGCAATTGCCAGCTTGCCTTGCATCGATCTGATGGAGTTTAGTTTTAAAATAGTTTGAGCTTATTGCGATGTTCTTATAACAGAATTTGGAAACTGCTACTTGGTGTGCTGTGTGATCAATTGATAACTGTTGGTGCTTTGGCCGCTGCAATGGCCTACCAACTTCTGTTGAAGGCTAATACTACTAGCTAGCTAATATTAATATATTGGAATATGCAGTTTGTTCATATTGGATTATCCATTATATGTACACATGTCAAACCCTTGCTTACTGGTTTGACTGTTACTGTTCAGCTACCCACTAACATGCATGGAGGGAATGAAAAGGTTGCTTACAACAAGGAGTTCGATTCTCACAAGTGTAAGGCTGAGAAGGAACGCCACTATGCAAGCAAGAAGAATGACTTCAATGCTCACAACCGTAAGGGTAAGGAGGGAAGCAATAAAGACTTCAATGCTCATGGAGCCTGGTTAATGTTCTCCATGATGTGAGAACAAAATTTACTATAATTTAGTCAAATTTCTCAGTTTGCCTTCGTGTTTTCATGACTGATTTTATGTTTTGGATCCCATTTGGTGACTTTTGAAGATTGCTGCTCTTCACTCTTCCCTCAGTATATTCTCAGAATGTGGAGCACTTGAGATTGGCTCTAACCAATCCAAATGCTTATTGCTCATTAAGGGCTTGTGTTGCACCTATCCCACCGTCTTTTACTCTTCACAGACTATGACATCAGAATTTTGTCAAGATTGGTGGAATAACCCCCTTGCGGTCAATTCATCTAAGAGGTGTTTCAACACGAGATCTTCTCAACTATTGGCCAGACCTCTCTAGAGACCGAGCAATTTGGAAGCATGAATGGGAATCCCACGGTGCACAAATATGTGCAAGGCTTGGCTGCAGAAGAATAGAAGTCTATTTCAGTGTGTCTTTTCAACTTGCAAGCCTATGCATCAATGACCTTGAAGCTCTTTTTGCCGAGTATGGGATTACTAGAGATGGGAAGACCGTTTATGATCCAAGTTACATAGGCAGCTTGATCTTTTGAGAGCTAGAGGTGTATGTTTTGTTGATCTGCAAGCCTCTACGTGACACTTATATTCTTTGAGAAATTCACTTTTGCTTCGATATGAATGTGGACTTTGCAGATTGTACCAACTGGTACAGGGAGGATGCAAGTTATGTGGGGTGATATGGAAAAGGCTATTCAGCCAATAGTTTTCCCTTCTGATTGGCTTCACGTGAAGAACTGTCTGAGCAGCTTCGTGAAGAACTGTAACCGATGGCTTCTGCTTACTTTGTTGTCTGTTATTGTTTCTAATTGACTCTCTGTCTCTCCCTCTTTTATACATTTGTGGAAACAGTGCCACTCTGAGAGTGGTGCAGTGTATTAGGAGGAAAACGCCCAATTGTGTCGGGCTTGTTGGATTTATGTTGGATAAGCTTTGCTTTATGTGATTTTTGTTTGGGATAAAATTGTACTCTATGTTACTGGTTGGATAGAAAGTCATCAATTTTTTTTTTATCAAAAGTATTGTGATAAACCTCTCGTCTATCTTCAGTCTTCAGATTTAATTAGTGATCACATGAGAAGAAAATATACTGATCCAGAAATATAAGTTTATCTGTCACCACATTTTGCAAATCATGATGATTCTCTCTCGAGATTATCTGTCATCAAAAGCCTTTAGTTCACTTGTTCTGTCATAGAATGTCGGAACATCGTTTCTGTTGGTAGCTACCATCTTGTCTAGGCAAAGTAAGTTATGATTCAAACCTGATAGTGTTTGAAGTGAGCTGAGAAGATCATTTTATAATGGACTGAAGTTGCAAAAGAAAAATGCAAGTTGACACCAGAGTATTAATTTTTGTGGTGGCCAAACGTATTTTTGCCAAAATCAGTCTTTGATGTCCTTAATTAGTCGATCATCAACTGGTAGTTGGCAATTGATTCTGAACATCTGGTATTCATAAAAAAATAAAAACATAAGAGTTTATAGAGGTATCATTAGAAGCCATATATACAAACAGAAATACTAGGGATGTTTGGACCTTGTCACCAGTAGTTAACATTTCTCAAAAGCTAATTATTAGTTAACCAGTAAAATGACTCACCTTAATGCATGGCAGTATTTATAGAATGGATGATTGACAGCCACTGATCAGTCTTTGATGGCGAAGGAAATGGTGGCAGCCAATGCTCAGATTTTAAGCTCAATTCGCTTCTCGTTTATTAACAACTCTTCACTCCACCATTCACTGCTTTCACAAGAGCTGTGCAGATTTGTTAACAGTACTGTTTGAGCTGAGCCTAAGAAGGATATTTAACCAAATAACCACCCTTTTCTGTGATCGTCGAACTCAATGAAATGATGCATTGATTGGCTACGTCACACCTACAAAAAGTGTACAATCTTTAGAACTCTGTTTAAAGTTGCAAACTAATGACTAGAGATCACTCCAAGATAGCATGCTTCCCTCTAAAATCCTGCATTCCTAATAAAAAAGGTTCAAACAGGTAGAGACTCGACTAGTTCCAAGAGATCAACATTTAATTGGTAAGTGAAAAACTTTCTTTCGTACACTTTGTTCATCAATCTTATAGTCAACTAGGCTAAAGTTGTGGCTTATAATCCAACAAATGAATACGAGTAATAAAGGACAAATAAATTCATATTATTGATCGTCCCATCCAAATTGGCAAGTCCACTGACAATAACCAAACCATAAAGACTTGAAGATAGTCAGCAATTTGTTAGCACTTAGCAGTAAGTGGAGATAATTACTTTCATTGGCGAAGGAAAAGCGCACAATTATTAACCACCATACCAGTATTTAGGGTTTAGGGAGAGACTCCAACGTAGGGAAGGCAAAAATCCCCAGTGAGGCGGAGCTCCATTGGATACCCGCCCCAAATGGGGGGAGAATTCGGGGACAAATGGGGAATGGGGATGAGGATCTCCAATCCCCGTTATCTAAGATCGGGGATGGAGATCATACCATCCTCAAACCCGCCCCAATGATATATACATATATTTAATTTATATATATTTTAGTTTATATATATATATATATATATATATTTTATAATATAAATCACAAATATATACATTTACTACTTTACTTTAATGGTGTTTGACTTTTGCACTCACCAAATTATGATTTATGAATTTAATCATGTTTTAATTTTACTTGTTGTAGATTTTGATTTTTAAAAAGGCAATATGAGAAAAAAAATTATTCTATTTTTTAAATTCTTATTGGGGATTTGGGGCAGGTTTGGAGACTTCGTCCCCAGTGGGGATGGGGATGGGGACGGGGAATCCTCAATATATTTTTATTGGGGATTGGGGCGGGCATGGGGATGGACCATCCCCAACCTGGCCCATTGCCATCCCTACTCCAACGCCTATATATGAAAGAGATGGGAGAGGACTGCAACGCCTATATACGAAAGAGATGGGAGAAAACTTGGCACTTAAGAGAAGTCCGAGACTCCAACGCCTATATATGATTATGAAAGAGATGGGAGAGGACTGCAATCAACCACCGTACCAGTACCTAGTCTTAACATGGAGGTAATCGACGGCAGCCTTCCCTCGGAAATTCTCGTCGAGATACTGTCTAGGCTTCCGCTCCAATCTCTACGACAATTTTGTGGCGTATGCAAGTCATGGCGTACTTTAATATCCAGTTCATATTTTCTTATCAAACACACCAGGGTCACTGTTGGAGATGGAAGCAGGTTAAAGTTCCTATATGGATTAGATCATATAGCAATTATATAAAAAAAATATATAAAAAAATAAAATAAAATAAAAAAATAAAAAAAAAGTGAAAGTGAACTTCGTTGCTGATGCTGTTACAAATATGGGTCATAGATCATCTACTCCTATCACTTGGTCCAAAAAGTTGCCGTTCTCTGCTTTGTCTGTTTTTAATTTTGTTCAGTTTAATTCTAATTGTAGTAGGGGCTTTAATTATAATTTTCTTTCCCTTCTCAAAAAAAAAAATTAAAATAAAAAAATCCTATGTGCCTCCGCCTCTAACTAATAAGTAGATAGATTGTGTACACCTTCTTGTTATCGTCGAGATCTTCTCCATGTGCTTTTGGTATGATCAACATTTAATAATCTCTTGATAAAATATATATTTTACTCCTTTTTCGGCAGGGAATACTGCTTGGTTAACCGGCTTTTCTGGCCCCTTGTTCACCAAAAAAGGAAAACTACAACCGCGCACAATTATTAGACTTGGCGCTTAAGAAAAGTCCGAGACTCCCACGCCTATATACGAAAGAGATGAGAGAGGACTGCAATCAACCACCATAATACCAGTACCCAATCTTAACATGGAGGTGATCCTCGACGGCAGCCTTCCCTCGGAAATTCTTGTCGAGATACTGTCTGGGCTTCCTTTCCAATCACTACGACAATTTCGTTTTGTATGCAAGTCATGGCGTACTTTAATATCCAGTTCATATTTTCTCATCAAACACACCAGGGTCACTCTTGGAGATAGAAGCAGGTTAAAGTTCCTATATGGATTACATCCACCCCGATTCATACACTATGAAGCATTATTGAACAAGGATGGTCCTGTTGGACCTAGGAAACTTGTTGCCCCTATGTGCGTTAAAGAAGATGATAATCGATTTAGTTACCGCCTTATAGGTTCCTGCAATGGCTTGATATGTCTATATTGTGAAGATACTCACGAAGAGACCACCGAGGAAGAAGATACCACCGACGAAGTTATACAACTTCATCTGTGCTCCGTTGACTTGGTCGTATGGAATCCTTGCACTAGATATGCATGCAGGCTATCAGGACCGAGTCTTTTAGGAGGCGTATTTGTAGGAGTTTTTTTTGGGATTTGGTTATGATTCCACCACCCAAGATTACAAGGTCATAGTAGAGTTCACAGATTCTGATCCTGATATAAGTGCAAGTGCAAGTGCAAGTCCAACTCGAATTGCCATCTTCTCTCTGAAAACGAGTTCATGGAGACTCATTGAATGCCAAAAGCATTACGAATTGTTTGGGAACGGGTGCTTAGTAAACGGAACTCTACATTGGTTAGAGACTAAAAATCGTGAGAAACGTTGTCCTTTAACATCGCAAAACATCTGTTCAAGAATCATCTCTTTTGATCTAGCCAAAGAGACATTTCAGGAAGTCGCTACATTAACCAATATTTTCGACAAAGAATGTGATCATGAGCTCTCTGTGGGAATTGGAACGACAATGGGAAATTGTCTCTTTGTGTATGTTCACGATCGGCACAATCATAATTACAATGTGGGTTTTGCCTATACAATATGGGTGATGAAGGAATATGGGATCGAGAAATCTTGGACTAGACTTGTACAAATTCCTTCAGAGATATGTTTCGTGGGGGGTTTTACATGTTATCCGAAGCCTAAATGGATGTTAGAGAATGATGAAGTTTTGATAATCTTGGAAGAGGATAGTATGTATGATGAGGTGGCATTATATAATCCCAAGGAAAATACATTGAGGACTGTTCATAAGGATTATTGCTTTTGGTGGGGTTCGACATTTTACACTGACACTTTAGTTTCACCTAAAAATATCTGGTAGTATATGGTTTTGCTCTCCGTGATCCTGTCCTTCAATTGAAGCCAATTTGAAGTCATATGTAGTCTTGATTGTTATGTTCAATATAAATTGATATTTATCTTTGTTCAAATATGCTCACGATCTTCGAATGATTTTTGTCTCTTGTTTATTGTGGAGCTGACCTGAAATTTAGAATCAACAACATCGATCATAATAATAGTGCAGTATTTTCTTGGTTTAGCTTGCAGCACGCAGGACTAGCATGCGGATATTTGTATACAATCCTGTTAATAAGCTCAACGATACCATTTTCATTTTCCCCTCAACATCAAACTAGCCCAAGCATCACGTACAAGAAGAGCAATTCCGACTCACACGTATCACAACAATATTTCTACAATTGAACTCCTCTACTGGCACCAACACTGCCAACAATCCAATCCCCGAAGCCACAATCCAAGAAGAAGGGACATGTCCTGAACTGCTTTGGTGTGGGTGGATAAGTAACAAATGTGGCATCCCTCTTGTGGTTGTAGGCACTTATGGCCATATCATTTATGAGTCACTGAAAAACTTGATTGTGTCAATTAGCATTACTGTTAACATAATATTTCCACCCTTTAGTTTGAGAGTTTGAGAGTTGAGTTTCACCTGGTTTATGTTAGATTTGTGCTCTCCAACTCTTAATTATGTCCTTCATTTTATGGCTTATGGTTGGCTAATGATGCAGAACGGATGGCAGCCCAATTTGAAGAGCAGTTTGATCGTGCAAAAGGAGGAAAACGAAAGTTACTAGTAGCCACGCCATAGCTTGGTGTCCGATTGGAGCACGCCATAGATTTCCGGAAAGGGAATCACTCCAGGAACAAAACTCGTTGCCATACCATGACGTGTGGGATTTTTCGGGCTTTCGGGGTCGTTTAGGGCCTCAAAACTGCAATTTACTGTTTTTTCGGTTTCCTAGTTTTTATTTTTGTTTTTTTTATTTTTACCCGTGGGCTTTAGGGTTTCATTGTTAGTCACCCTACGGTTTCTTTTATCATATATAAGCAAGCTTAAACAGCTGCAGAACTATCTTTTATCATATTATCAATCAAATTGAGATTTTTCTCTATTATCTCTGGTGAACTCCAGAACCTTTGTTTTAGGTTTATTGCTTGTAAACCTTAGGTGATCTTTCCGACTGCGTTAGGTGGTATCAGAGCAGGTCTTCCCTGTCTCTCTTATTTACCTTGGTAGATATGGGTGAAGTTACAAAAGCAGATATTGAAGCTCTTACAGCAGCGTTTACCGCTGCCTTCAACTTCGTGAATACTCAGATTGGAGAAATTCGTGGACTGTTGGGAGATAGGAATATCAACAACAACAACAATAATCGGAATAGAGGCGGGGAAGGAGGCTAGTGAGTTAGGGCTCCGCGTGGTGAAGTTGTTGATAATAATTCAGAATCTAGTTCTGAAGAAGAAATTGTGCAACCTGAACAACAAGGACAAGCTGATCAGGATTACAAAGTCAAGGCTGAGATCCCTTTCTTTTCGGGAAACTTGGGTGTGGAAGATTATTTGGATTGGCAGCTTCAGGTGGACAGATTCTTTGAGATTATGGAGGTGCCTGAAAACAAGCAGGTTAAGCATGTTGCCTGGTGATTAAAGAGTACTGCTGCAGTTTGGTGGGATAAGTTGTAGAATATCCGGAAGAAGCAAAGAAAGCAGGGAGTTAAAACATGGTGAAGAATGAAGCAACTTATGATGGAGAGATTCTTGCCGGATGATTATGAGCAGATTCTGTACAGATTGTATATTGAATGCGTCTAAGGTACTAGGACCGTTACTGAGTACACTGCTGAGTTCTTACGCTATTCTGAGCGCAATGAACTAGGAGAAACTAAAGGTTAGAAGGTGGCTCGCTATATTAGTGGGTTGAACAAAAGCATTCAGGAGAAAATTGGGTTGCAAACTGTGTGGACTGTGGCAGAAGCTTCAAATCTAGCATTGAAGGTAGAATTGTTAGAGAAGCCTCCACAAGCTTCTTCTTTCCAGAGACATAACTACCAAAGGAGCACAGATTTGGTAAATGCTTCAACTAACAAAGGTAAAGCCTTACAGCAGAATACAAGAAGTGCTTGTAGGGCTTCCAATCCCCCTTCTAAATGGATTGGCAATTCTAGCAGTTCTAGTAGTGCTCCAAATAGGGCCCCAAACCAGAGACTTACCAATCCTTATGCTAGGCCTACAACAGATGTCTGCTATAGGTGCAACAAGCATGGGCATAGGTCTAATGTCTGTCCTGAGAGGAGACAATCTGCCCTTATAGATGATTATGATGAAGATGAAGAAGAAGTTGGAAGAGGTGATGAATATGAAGGGGTTGAGTTTGTGGTGGAGGAGTCTCCTGAGAAAGTTAATATTGTGTTGTAGAGGATCTTATTATCTCCTAAGGAGGAAGATGGGCAGCGGTGCAATATTTTCAGGTCACTTTGTTCCATTAATAACAAAGTGTGCAATCTAATTGTGGATAATAGGAGTTGTGAAAATTTCGTAGCCAGGAAGTTGGTGGAGTATTTGCAATTGCCTACGCAACCTCATGATACACCTTATTCTCTGGGGTGGGTTAAGAAAGGTCCATAAGTTCGAGTTGCTGAGTCCTGCAAAGTACCGGTATCCATTGGTAAGCATTATAAAGATGAAGTTCTATGTGATATTATTGATATGGATGCTTGTCATATTTTATTTGGGTGACCTTGGCAATATGATGTGGATGTGACGTACAAAGGCAGAGATAATGTGATGATGTTTATGTGGAATAGTCATAAAATTGCCATGGCTCCTATTTATCAATTTGAGAGATCTGGTGTAAAGAAAGGGGAGAGTTTTCTAACCTTGTTTAGCAGTGAACTCGAGATGGAGGAAGCCTTAAAGAATCTGAAGTTATTTGTCCAGTGGTGATTAAAGGGTTGTTGACTACAGAAAAGGAAGATATGATGATTCCTAAGGAAGTGCAGAATATGTTGGGAGAGTTTGAAGAGCTGATTTCAGATGGGCTGCCCAATGAGTTACCACCTATGAGGGACATTCAGCATCAGACTGATTTGGTTCCTGGAGCTAGTTTGCCAAATCTGCACCATTACCGCATGAGTCCTAAAAAGAACGAGATTTTGAGGGAGCAGATTGAAGACTTGCTGAAGAAAGGGTTCATTCGTGAAAGTATGAGTCCTTGTGCAGTTTCAGTCCTCCTTGTTCCTAAGAAGGGTAATCAATGGCGGATGTGTGTTGATAGCAGGGCTATAAATGAGATCACTGTGAAGTACGGGTTTCCTATCCCTCGTTTGGAGGACATGCTTGATGAGCTGGAGGGTTCCAAGGTGTTTACCAAGATAGATCTTCGAAGTGGTTACCATCAGATTCGAATCAAGCCAGGGGATGAATGGAAGACAGCCTTTAAGAGCAAGGATGGCTTATATGAGTGGATGGTGATTCCATTCGGGATGTCTAATACACCTAGCACCTTTATGAGGCTCATGAACCAGGTTCTTCATCCTTTTATTGGTTCATTTGTCGTGGAATATTTTGATGATATATTAATATATAGCAGGACCAAAGAAGAACATCTGGTACATTTGAGACAGGTTTTGGGAGCTTTACAGGAAAATAAACTGTATGTTAACCTGAAGAAGTGCACTTTCTGTACAAACAAGCTGTTGTTTTTGGGATTTGTGGTTGGAGAAGAAGGCATTCAGGTTGATGAAGAGAAGATACGAGCTATAAGAGAATGGCCAGCTCCAAAAATAGTTTCTGAGGTGCGGAGTTTCCATGGTTTGGCTACTTTCTACAGGAGATTTGTAAGAAATTTCAGTACCATTACTGCTCCTATAACTGAAAGTTTGAAGAAAGGCAAGTTCCAGTGGGGAGAAGAACAAGAAAAGAGCTTTGCTTTAATCAAGGAGAAACTTTGTACTGCGCCAGTTCTTGCTCTTCCCAATTTTGACAAGATGTTCGAGGTTGAATGTGATGCTAGTGGCGTTGGAGTAGGTGATGTGTTGTCACAAGAGAAGAGGCCAGTAGCATTCTTTAGTGAAAAGCTAAGTGAAGCTCGACAAAACTGGAGTACTTATGATCAGGAATTTTATGCAGTGTTCAGGGCATTGAAGCAATGGGAGACTACCTTATTCAGAGAGAGTTTTTATTGTTCACTGATCATCAGGCCTTAAAGTATCATAGCAGCCAGAGAACTGTAAACAAGATGCATGCACGATGGGTGAGTTTTCTGCAGAAATTTCCTTTTGTGATTCAACATAAATCTGGTACTCTTAATAGGGTGGCAGATGCTTTGAGTAGGAGAGCTTCCTTGCTGGTCACTCTAGCTCAGGAAGTCGTGGGTTTTGATCTCTTGAAGGACTTATACGAGGAAGATGTTGATTTTAAGGAGATTTGGGCCAAGTGCAATAGCAATCATGCAGTTGCAGATTTCCATGTGCGTGATGGATATTTATTCGAAGGCAATCGGCTTTGTATTCCTAGTTCATCATTAAGGGAGAAACTGATTAGAGATTTGCATGGAGGGGGTTTGAGTGGACACTTGGGCTGTGACAAAACCATTGCTAGCCTTGAGGAGAGGTATTTCTGGCCACAACTGAAGAAGGATGTAGGAGCTATTGTGAGGAAGTGCTACACCTGCCAGGTTTTTAAGGGTCAGTCCCAAAATACAGGTCTTTATCTACCTTTACCTGTTCCTAAAGATATTTGGTAGGATCTTGCTATGGACTTTGTGTTGGGATTGCCCCATACCCAAATGGGTGTGGATTATGTGTTTGTGATAGTTAACAAGTTCTCCAAGATGACGCACTTTATAACTTGTAAGAAGACTGCTTATGTGTCCAATATAGCCAAACTATTTTTCAGGGAGGTGGTTCGTTTGCATTGAGTGCCCAAGTCCATTACTTCTGATAGAGGCACGAAGTTCCTTAGTCACTTCTGGATTGCATTGTGGAGAATGTTTGGAACAACTTTGAATCGTAGAAACACAGCTCATCCTCAAACTGATGGGCAGACGGAGGTTACTAACAAAACTTTAGGTAACATGGTTCGGAGTGTTTGTGGAGATAGGCCTAAACAGTGGGATTATGCTTTGCCACAGGTAGAGTTTGCTTATAACAGTGTTGTGCATAGTGCAACAGGAAATCACCATTCTCATTAGTTTATACTGCTGTTCCTCGACATGTGGTTGATTTAGTGAAGCTTCCTAAAGTTCCTAGTGTTAGTGTTGCTGCTGAGGGCATGGGTTAGGATGTGCAGTCTGTTAGAGAAGAAGTTAAGGCCAAGTTGGACGAAACTAATGCAAGGTATAAAGATGCAGCTGACAAGCATCGAAGAGTTAAAGTGTTCCAAGAGGGTGATGATGTGATCGTGTTTCTGAGGAAGGAGGGATTTCCTGTTAGTACCTACAACAAGCTGAAACCCAGAAAATATGGTCCTTTTAAGGTGCTGAGGAAGATCAACGACAATGCTTATGTTGTTGCCCTTCCTGATTCCATGGGCATTTCTAACACTTTTAATGTGGCTGATCTGCAAGAGTTTCGTGAAGATGAGGTTCTTTATCCTGAAGTGAACTCAGGGTCGAGCTCTTCGGAGGTGGAGGAGACTGATGCAGAATGGATGGCAGCCCAATTCAAAGAGCAGTTTGATCGTGCAAAAGGAGGAAAACGAAAGTTACTAGTAGCCACGCCATAGCTTGGTGTCCGATTGGAGCGCACTATAGTTTTTCTGAAAGGGAATCGCGCCAGGAACAAAACTCGTCACTATACCACGATGTGTGGGCTTTTTTGGGCTTTCGGGGTCGTTTAGGGCCTAAAAATTGCAATTTACTCTTTTTTAGAATTTTCGGTTTCCTAGTTTTTTTTGTTTTTTTTTTTTTTACCCATGGGGTTTAGGGTTTCATTGTTAGTCGCCCTACGGTTTCTTTTCTCATATATAAGCAAGCTTAAACGGCTGCAGAACTATCTTTTATCATATTATCAATCAAATTGAGATTTTTCTCTATTATCTCTGGTGGACTCTAGAACCTTTGTTTTAGGTTTATTGCTTGTAAACCTTAGGTGATCTTTCTAACTGTGTCAGCTAAATTTCAGTTCCAAGTGTGATTAGTGGTGGTGGTGAGATATATGCATGCTATCATTTACATGGTTGGCTGGCAATCAGTCCTATCATGAATGGTGTGCAGATCATCTGTCCTTCTGATACGAAGTTATTCATACTTCAATACTAACAGTAAATATCGGGAATGAGAACCAGCCAGTTAGACATCGAAACTGTTTGGACGCCAAGTGTTAAAACCCAAGTGACTTCAACAGTCCTCACTTGAACTACCCGCGCCGTGTTGTGCCCCATGGCTGTGAAGATTGTGATCAAACTTGGTGTACCAACTAAAGGAGGTCGTGACAAAGTAATTTAAGAAATTACATGTAAACCTGTCATTAGTCTATTATCTATTTGTTTTATACATGTTAATTATGAAATACACTGCCCATTTGCACACAAATAAAAGTGAAAAATAAACGCGATGTATTTTTGATTTTTTTAGAGAAATGAGAACACTTTTATTATTTGGACTCAAGTACAATTAGCAGCAAACATTACAAGAAACCAACCACGGTGTAGAAAAACAAGCTCCTAAGTCCTAACTAGTAACAAATACTTCAACTTATAGAGTATACATACACAAAAGAATAAGCAAAGCCGAACACGGCCATTACTCAAAAAACGAATCCCCCTACTATTGATCCGTATAAATTATTATAATAAATCTAAAACTAATGGGTTCGGACTCCCACTCTCATTCCCAAATCCAAAAACAAGATGAAGAAAATACAAAAATTAATGGACTCGGCATCCACTCCCAAACCCAAATAAACCCTAAAATGAAGCTAGGGCCCATTACACCCTAGCCACCATGGAGAATGTCCTGACTGCCGAACTAGAAACTGCCACATGCAACACTACCACTAGTAGCTAAATCATCAGGCCAACCTCCATAAGGATGATGCTGTCAGTGACACCACCGCCACTGCCCGAATCTAGAAGCCAACACGGAGAGTTTCCTCATTTCAAATTTGGACAAATCCTGAGGGTAGCCTTTGAAGGAGGGGATCCACTGCCGAGCCATGCTGAAGTTCATCACTGCTACATGTATGGGTCTCCCAAGAAGACGATGCAAACAATCTCTTTTATGTGTTGAGCGGCCTGCAAGCACAGTGGGGTGCGACTTGTAGGGATAGTCCCTGACCTGACTTCTCGATCAGGCCTGTGGACGAGCACTAACCCTGTCACAAGGTTCTTCTACTACCTTATAAAGAATAAAGACTTTCAGTTGTGGTCTCTGGCGTCACGAAAAAGTAAGAGAAACATGGGGTTGTAAGGCGGTCCTTAACTTCTCATGGTTAACCATAGTTGAGATAGTTGCTCTGGAGAGGTTTTGATATTTGAATAGATGATAAGTTATATCTTTGTTCCGCCCTAGAGCCTCCTATTTATACACACTCGCTGGTTGTTTGTTGCTGAGGGATAATTAAACACATTCCTTTAGAACTAGTATACGTATTTGCAGTTGTACAATGATTATCTTTTCTTCTTAACTTAGGCTTATGCGAAGCCCAACTTAAGGATGTAAAGAAAACTAGTTTGAGTTGCAAGAATCGGCCCAACAAACTTAATACTCTAAAGTCTCCAACCAAAATTACTTTTGGGCTCAAACACCACCGCCGATGGCCAATGTCACGGCCATCATCTATGTGATAGCCTCCACACTCTTGACATTTGTATTTTTGGGAGGAAAAGGAATTGAAGAAGATAGGACCTGAAAATGAGGAGGGGCAGTAGAGAGAGATCAGAGATTGATAGGAAGAAGGAATTGAGAGAGCAGAGCAATTGATCAGAGACCGATCCGATTGAACACGAAATGAGGCCTGGCGGCGACTGAAACTAAGCGAGAAGAAAATTCTCATCATATTAGGTTGTTCTCGACCGAATTTTACATATTTTAGATTTAATTACTCGTCAAATGTTGCTAATGTAATGATATATTGTGGAAGTAGGTTGTACACGCCTTAATTGTTATCATCAAGACTTTCTCCATTCAAAATTTGTACTTTGATATAGAAAGAACCTAATTTAATAATCTCAATATCCGTTTGCTGTATGATTGAGATATAATCATTTCATTGTAGGTAAGGAGGTTCATCATCCAGTCTGGAGAATAGAGTGCATCACTAAATAAGAACCTCAACAACCATATGTAAGAACAAACTATACCTCCCCTCTACCAGCATTAGCATTATTGATAATCACACACCAACAAGTACTTGCTTATATGATTTTTTCAATTGAAGAGGACCCATATCTGCCCAAATCAATCAATAGAAAGGGACCTTCCCCATTTTACACGCTTTTCTAATCTTTGGATTCTCCGAAGCTAGGTCAGCTAGTTGGTTCACATAAGGGCCCTATCATTCTAAAATTAATCCCTTTCCTTCTACCCTTTTGAAAATTTGATTCTTGAGGTTACTCTGTCTTTCTCTGTCAACCAACAAGATTTCCAATTTTTCAATTCAAAATAGGTGGGAACAGTTTCTTGCTTCTTTTAAAAAACAAACAGAAAATGAAAAAGTTGTGGTTTTGGGCCTTCTGGCAATGATGCTCACAGCCTCATAATAATGGCTTGCAGCTATTTCAAGAACCAGACCCCAAATCCCAAATATATGGACCCAAAAAGATTGTACCTTTTTTTTTTTTGGGACAACAAAGATTGTAGCTTTTAAATTTCAATAGAATATATGGCTTATGTAACAAATTCTGTAATCTCTTAATAATAAATCTAGAATTGCCTATTTGACAAAAGTACTAAAACTTGGAAAATTCCAAGGAAAAAAAAAATTATGGCTCCAGATAAACAGGCAGAATTGCATTGTTACTTCTAGATCCCCTACCATGCCCAAAAGAAAAGAAAGACCTTCTGACTCTAGAACTAGTACTGCTACTGCAACCTTCAATTGGACTGACCTCACTGACTTGGCTTTGCTGCTGCACAGCTTCTTGAACTGCCAAATAGAGCTGTCTATCATTAGATGAGTCCATAGAGAAAGACCTCCTTATGGGTTGGATGGAGAATTGCTCATCTTTGCCCCTAATGTCAATGCACTCATCACCCATACTAGTAACCTTGTTGTGAAACTTTCTTGCCTTTTTGGGCACAAATGTTCTAATTTGTTCCAATTTCCTTGGGGAAGGACTAATGGACCTCACAGACAACTCCCCTGAGTTCAATTTTTCTTGCACTCCAAGCATCAACGCTTGATCCGCCGGATTGTTTTCGTTGCTCAATTCGATCACCACGAAGTCGTCGTCGCCTCCATCGAGACTCCCAGGGGTTGGATTTTGAGGTGAAGAGCTCGGAGCCACGATTTGATCGAATTGGAACCGGGTTGTGTTGGATGAAATGCTTGTTCTACAAAGCGGGCAATTCGCGTTGTTTTGAAGCCAAACGTCAATGCAGTCAATGTGGAAAACATGGCTGCAGTTGGGTATGATCCTCAGCTTCTCATCTTCTTGAAACTCATTCAAGCAAACAGCACACTCACAAAACAAGCTTCCTTGTTCAAACCCACCTCTGTTCTTCCCTTCTTTCTTGAACTGCAACAATGGGATTGATCTAATCACAGCTTCATCGAGCCCTCGGGTCTCCAAACCCGGCGAGTACACCATTAGCTGGTCTTCGTCGCGCCGGTTTCGTGACAGTGAAAATCGCCTGAGGAGATCCACACGGTGCCAGTTGAGGCAGCACTTGATGACAAAGATGTAGTAGCTCACTAGCAAGAAAGCCGTGGCTATAATTCCTATTATGGCAATTGCTATAATGGGGAAGCTAGTGTCTGAATGATGAATAGGAGTCCCAAAGATTGAGCTTCCTGGACTTGTAATTGGAACAAGTGCTTGTGCTTCTGATGAAGAGACATGAATCAAGTAGCCTTTTCTTACAAGATCCATGGAATTAAAAACCAAATGGGGTTTTGTTAGATCTTAAAACTTATACAAGAAAGACCCAGAAACGCATGAAACTCAAAGGCATTGGCAAAGATCTGTAGTTCTGTACTACAGCCAGAGAGAAAACCCAGTTTGGACTATGAGTTGAAATCCAATCTGGGAATTAATGTATGAGAAAGAGAGAGAGAGAAAGAAGACCCAAGTGGGAAATGGGAAAGGAATCGATAATGAATGAAAGTGACACGAAATTAATTGAATGAAAATGTAATGCTTCCCTCTTCAGGTCTTTCTATAGGATTTGGGGAAGGACTAGGGGAGGAGAGTCTCTGACTCTGAGAGGAGGAGTCTTAATGTGGCTCAGAGAATTACGTGCAGTTGGTAGATTTCTTTCTCTTGTAGGCTTTGGCTTCCTTGCTACGAGAGAGATTTTTTGGCTAGAAAATTGCTCAAGTGGATCTCGATAGTTGTAAGGTCTGTTATTAAAATGTTACAGACACGTATGGCGGTATGGGATTACTATAAAAGTGATAAAGGTTGGTATAGAATGGGCGGCTCTCCACCATAACTCAATAGGTGTGATAATGTTTAACAAGAAATTAAATTATCTCAACTATGATTCACTAATTATGGTTTGTTACATTGCTAGTTCATTATTAGATTTCTAGAAGTATAATATGCTATTTGGGCATGAAAGTTGTAATAATCCTATCTCGATTTTAGCTTCATTTTTTTTATTAATTTATTGCATGCAAGGGTAACGAATATAAAGACTGCATCTTTAGAATGTAACTGAGCATGACATTAAAGTGATTGGTTGTATATATAAAACGTGAAGCACCCGATGACAACAACTCTAAAATGTTATGAAAGACAGACTATTTATATCACCTCAAACTCTTAAACTTTATCAATAATTTAAGATAAGCACATTAGTTCAAAAATGCGTTTATGTATCAAACAATTTAATAAATGAGAAGATCATGCTCCTACAGTCCTACTAGTTGTATGGTTTTGAACGAGAAAAGAAAAATAAAGGAAAAAAGCCTTGACTTTCAACATTTTCCACATTCTTCTAAAACTCGTACTCATTCAGTCAATGATGATCAAACATAAAAGCAAAAAGTCCAACACCCACATGCAACCCACCATTGATATTCTTGACTCCACAGGCCCTAGCCGTTTGCATCGACAGAGGATAACATGCTCCACCCGCTATACTAGTTTGAAAAGATTGAACCAAAACTAGCATAGTATTAGTCTACACGTTTAGGGATAAAATCCACTCCAATCCAATCCAATCCAGTCGGGTCCCAAATAGAAAAAGCCATTTTTCCCATATAGAGGAGTCAAATCTATGAACAGTTTAGTATAATATTCCAAGAAGAAAAACACAATAAAACCAGAACCGACACTCTCCCCCATACTTGCAGTGTTGACGAAGCTTACACTGGGGTCGCTTGAGGGAAGAAAAAACTAAAACAAACAGTCACTGGCTTTAGCTCCTTTTTTTTCTCAAAAAAAAGTGATTCTTCTTAGTCAAAGGTTGGGCAACTTTTTTTTACAGATTTTCCACACGATACCATCTTTTTGTTCACATCAGGATCACCGATCGATCACCTAATACGTCTTTTATAAATCTAAAAGCCAAAAGCCAATGGCTAAAAGCTGAAATCTGTAAAGCCTCTCTTTGTTTAATCAAGGATATGATCGATCGAGCTAATTAGCTCACTTATTGTTGAGTATGGACCTAGTGTTTCATTGGTTATCAATTTGCAGAAGGTTTTGCACTAACTTGCAGAATACGTTGATGTGATTGGAAATTAATGTAGGACGAGGAGGCACTGACAGTAGTGTTTTTATTATTACCCTTTACTAGACGCAAAGAATACAGGAGGGCACTGACCTCGACATCATGGGAGGGTGTATATCTTATTATTTTGTTGGGAAATTAAATGCTGAGATTAACCTAGAGTTTTAGCCAAGCTAGGGAAGAAGTCGGTTTGAATTTAAGGTCGCTTTGTCAGCAATACGTCAAAATGGAAAAAATAAAATAAAAAGGAGGTTTGTGCTAGAAAAGAATGATGATATAAGCTAAATTATTGATTGGTACATGCTTATTTGTCTCAAATGTAGAGAAATGTTTTCAAACATTATACCAAACGATCTCATGCATGTGTTAATGTATATTCATAATTCACATATAGTATTTCATGATTTTCATCAACTATTTAATCTATGACATATGTTTTTTTTCTTTTTTCTTTTTTCTTTTTTGTAAAGTGAGAAGTCTTGATCAAATTCGATATGGAAGACCAATTATTCACATGTTTGAATAAACAAAAAATGTATACAGATAATAGATGATTTGGCGATATCAACGACCTATAGATGACTACATTTTTTTAGGCACCTATTTCTTTTTCAAAGATGAAGGGACTGCTTCAACCAGTAGTGGACTGTTGTTGCGCGAGAAATCAACACCAACATATTTTCCACGACCACAATGAAGATAAAGTTGGTATTTGAGTAATTTCGCATACTAGCTCACTAGCTAGAGAGCTAGTGTCATGTCATATTCTAGTGGCTGACATGCGCCATTCTAATTAACGTTATTGTTTCTTCACTTATCTAAATCTACTTCAAACTAACAACATGGTCTTCTTGGTCTCCAAGTAATTCGGTTTAGACCATGTACACATGCGTGTTCGATTCCTTGGGTTAATCAGCAATGGATATGACTATACAAATTAATTTGGTTGCTGCAAATCTGAACAGTAGAACAACGATAGCGTACCTAAAATGTATAAACAGCAAAAACAGATAAATACTATTGATTCTACATCTGCCTACATTGTAATTCACCAAAATATTAAATGTTTGGGACAATACGAATTAAAAATGGAACTGAAATAATTGATGTGAAGAAGCACATGGAACTGGGAAGATGGAAACAGCTGTTGCCTGTTGAACAAAGCAGATATATCTTGATACAGACGTTAGTCAGGAGAGATGTGAAAAATCCTTAATGTTTTCAGCGATAAGTGTACCTCCTTGTCTGTTGACTCGTATCGTTTCCACCAAAAAAAAAAGCTTCATATAATTACTTATTTATAATATAGATGTTAATATGTCGTTTAACTGGCATACAGTTCATAACTTCATATATTACCCTTAACCAGTTAGCCATACCCACTCTTCATTAACAATGCCTCAAGCGTCAAGCCTCGAGCTTCAAGCACTCAACTGACTCAAGCCCCAATAAACTGGGAAATTTATCCGAAGATTGTATAATGTACGTATGGACTTTTCAGCATTTTCCACTTTCTCATTGTATTAAACTTCGCTTCAATTATTCTCAAAAAAAAAAAAAAAAAACTTTGCTTCTATTTAAAAAACAACGCTTTTTGTTGGCGTTTGGTATTAGAATTTCTATATACTAGATATATGAATGGATTCCAATGCAAAAATTATTTCTATACCACGCCAATCTCTTATGAAATTGACTTGATTACTAGTTGAAATATGAATTGATTTAACCAGACCTCATGTCCTCATGCATAGTTCAATTAAATAGCTGCATGCTGAGCTTTTTATTATGGTTAACTTTGAGTTCCTAACCGGCATATCTCATCTTCATTTTTGATCTCTTATCAGAGTTAATTTTGAGTTCTTAACCCGACATATCTCATATTTATTTATTTATTTTTTTTAAAGGAGTTTGGAACCCAGCCTAACTGGAGGGCTCAGCTATTTTAAATATCTTACAGATTTATATTTATTTTTGTTTCATTTGATATTTACCTACACCAAATAAGAAGACGAAGACTACCAAGAGATAGTTGGCCGGTGTCACAAGTAACCCTTTAAGTCATGTGGGTGCTTACGTTTTGGGGTTGCAATCACGCGACTGCACGAGGCTCTGCACTCCCTAGCTAATTTTTCACTTTTTCTTGCATTCAATTTCATACCGAAAACATGCAAAGGCAAAATTAGGTAAAAAATTATAGGGTGCACGCGTCGACACGTGTTTTGAACCATCCATGCAAAATTGACAAAAAAAAAAAAGGAGCGTCTTTGTTCTGGACCTTTCTGCGCTCTGGAAAACTTTGAGTAGCTACATATATTTTGGATGAACTCCAAAGGAAAAGAGCTATCTGGGTTTAATTTATTGGAAACAGGTTGACTCAGTTTGTTAATTGCATTTAAATAGATGTGAACACAGTCATATATAGTCGAATGTTGACAAATTTCAGCATGTTCGTTCTGAGTAGTCGAAATTTAAGTTGTATATATAAGTTATAGGGATTTAATGGTCGGTAAAGATTGACCAAGTTCGTCATTTGTTAATTACAATATGCAGGAGATCCTTCTTGGTTTATTGGTTCATTATGACTAACAAGAGGACCGCACAATAATTTGGTAAGAGGGAATTTGACTCATTATATAGCTGCTTGTTCATACGTACGTGTTTTTTTGGCTGAGATCAGAGGCTGACCACGCAAAGAACCTACTAAACTTTATTGGTTTCGAAAGAAAATTATAGGGAAACAAAAGAACCAAAATCTCTTATATAAAAATTAAATAGACGAAAAACAAAAAATTAATTATCGAAAAAGAAACTTCGATATATGTAATTAGTCGGTTTGATAAGATAAATGAACAGAGAAAAAAGTGAAGTCCCACTGTAATTACAGAATGGATATTGTTTCCCAACAACGGAACTTATTAGTATATCAACAACTTTAGGAATTAGTCTTAGGAGTGCAAGTTTGTTCGCATCCTAATATAGGATTGCATTATAACTTGAATCCTAATCGAAACTGCAGATCAATCTCAATAAGTCTGACGATGTTATGCATTACTCAATTAGCCAAACCATTCAAAATAAACTCATCACACATAACACAAGATCTGTTGACGTAGTAAAACCCTCCAAAGAAGTAAACAACTGCGGGCACTATGCCGGTAAACAATCCACTATATGAATAGGAAAGTACATAAAGATCTTACACAACTCATCTACTAGAACCAATCTAGTGGACAGCGGTGTCTTCTCGTCTTTGCTAGCTACTTTCAGATCAGCAAACTTGTTTTCCTTTGTCAATCTTGAGATGGCACAACTCTGACCTCGGTTGTCAATCACCTCAAGGCACAAATCATGCATGAACCACCAACACACATGAAACATAAAACCAGAAAACTTTTTGACAGAAAAAGTTTTGGGATTTGATAGTCCTTCAAGAGCTAAACAAGGAACATCTCATGAAGAATTCTCAACACCAATTTTGGCTTAATACTTTCTGAAGATGAAAGATCAGAAAGCTCTTTATAAACGTAGTAGTGATATATTTTCTATTCTGGTGTTGCACCCTAACAACATGAAAAAACACGTATATATAAGATATGAATGAATTAGGGTCTCCTAGGGTTTCTGATACGGAAAGGCTTTTCAAAAGAGGTTTTTATCCATGGATTGAAATCAGACGTTTGAATGGAAAAGCCCATAAATCAATTTAAGAAAGTTTGAATGCTTTGGATAAAACCTACTAAAAATTCACATATCAGTACATTAGGATTGAAAATATTTTCTCATCCTACAATAGGATTTAAAGACAAGTTCAGTCCTAACCCCTTGACAAGCATGCACATGTATGCAAGACATACCTGATTGATGAGAGTTGTGCCTGAAGCTTGAAGCATTCCATTCTTCTAAGGATCCAAGAGTAGAAAGTTATTACATGAAAACATGACTCTTGGTTGTTGTGCTTAGGAAATGCCAATCAATTAAACATTAATCTAACACCCACTAAACCAAACCACTAGAAGTTAGTGTTTGACTTCAAATAAAAGTAGGTAAAATCATTTTCCAAGTTTGACTTGAAATAAAAGCAGGTAGTTTTATTGTATTTTGTCCTCTTTTCTGCTGTAGTTTCTAGACTTTAAAAGAACATATATTGTCAACTAAAACCGAAAGTTTTGACAAAACATGAACTTGAAAAATTAAAAGACTCTGAAAATAACTGTATTATCAAAGATAATTATGATAGTTATTAAACAATTTAATTAAACAAGTTACCGAAAACAGCTCACTGGCACACTTTTATTTCAGTTTTTAGTTTGATGGTGCATTGCATATGAGGGATTGTAATTTTCTTAATAAAAAGTTTTGCCCGACAATGTAGAACATGTGTGGTGAAAACTGGTATTATATATTGAACGACTTTATGTTTTTTTATTAATTCGAGATCTGTTGAAGATTAAAACTTTCTAAACTACCAAGAGAGTTTATGCTTTTTTATCAATTTGAGTTCTGTTGATATTTGAAGATTAAAATAATATCTGAGAAAGACGGCACAAATAATTTTTCTTATTAAAAAGAAGGGTCCGACTCACCAAATCTAGAGACCGAAGAAAATTTCCGGGGGGGTTGTGGTTTAGTGTTTTTCGGGTTAAAAGCTTAATATATATGACTTCATTCACTTGTTAATAGAAAACAAGGGAGACTGCATGTGCTATCAAAATATTTCCCCTGGCCAAGGCAAAGATATATTTAGAGGACGTTAGCACGCCATCCCATTATCTCAATGGTGTTGCCAGTTCCAATGAGCAGGGAGACAATGCACAAGTCTAGGGTTTGGATGTTGACTCTGCTGCACATTTAAGTCAAGCAAGCACCCAAGCAAAGGCCCGGAACACACCGAGGTATATGGGAAAGGTAGAACTGTACCTTGGAAGGGAAAGTCATATGCGCGGTGGCTTGCATGAGCTAGCGGTTTGAGACTTGAGAGAATAAGAATTTGAAGATATCTATCTAGAGAACTATTTGAAGGACGCCATCTTCTATTCAAGAGTACGATAGTGATGTCAAACACGGCGGGGATTACAGATGAAGCCTGAATATGAGAAACAGTGAAGAACAGAGTTCAAGTAGTGGTTATCGATTTTGGAGCTAGAACAGCTTTGGGTTCCAATTTTAGGCCCGAATTGTTGCTACTTTGTGTGTTCCTTTTGTGGGCCGTTAGTCCGTTAGTTAAACTTTGTATTCTCTCACTTTTGATAAGCTCTTTAATGAGAGTTTCTATTGAGACCTCTAAATTTGCTCACTTGACCTCACTCTATTATGAATTATTAAATGACATATATAACCTACTATAAAATGACTATTAAGGACAATAATTATACCCAAAAAAATATTATATTTATTTTATGTAGACTTTCCAATTTAATAATATTAGATTGTATTCTTTATTATTTTCCTTATCTATTTTCATTTTCCAATTTCACTACATACTCATTAAAGCATTCATATATATTTAATAAGAATTAAAAATATGATTAAGATCATGTGACATAAAAATGTATGATATATATGTTGAACGCATATTGATGAGGGAAAACAAAATAAACCCTCTTATGATTTATGACCTGAATCTAAGTCAATCCATTATATTTGCAAAATAAAAATAAAATATTTAAATAATTAATCATGTGGTACAAAAAATACAGAAAAAAAAAACACTAAAAAACGAATGATTTTTTTTTTTGAGAATAAAAACAAATGATTTATTCATTTTTTTTTCTGCACAGCTAAAATAGAGAAAAAAATTTAAAAAAAAACATAATAGTTCATGGCATTTTCTTATTGATTAGACATTAATTTTTGCAACTCAAGTTTGATTAAGAAATGTATATTTAGTTAAGATTTATAAAGTGATAAAATCATTGAAATGACTAAATTTTTTATTTTAAAGATAATAATTTATTTGCAAATTACATGAGTGAGGTTATTGGGGGAATTTTAGTGAGGTTTAGTGAGTAAATTTAGTATTTGAAAATTTGATAAGAGGTGTAAAAAGCACAGAGGTCAAGTGAGTAACTTTGGAGATTCCAATATAAAAACTCCCCTTTAATACATTATATTGTAATTCTGAGTTATTGCTCATTATGCTATGATTTGTTATAATTTAAACCACATTTAAAAAAAAAGGGTTTGTTTGGTTATTTTTTTACGGTTCCTATATTATTATTTTTTGATTTTGTCAAGGGGAACCTAAAGGCTTCATATATGTCCAAGATAAACCCTTTCGGCGCATGTGAAATGTTCCAACTATGCATTGCAGCACAATGCCTGACCACTTTGTCAGCTTCGGGGTTCAAACCTAGGTTAGGAAGCACACCCAATTAGGCAAGAACCACTAGACCACTTGCAGTGGTTTACGGTTCCTATATTAAAAAACCTTTAGAACTAACTTGTTCAAGAAGGACACAAAAGACAGTTTAAAAAAACTACCATATTTTTCAGTTTTTATTTTATTTTCTCCCACACACACCAACTCACTGAGTAGGGATGACAAAAATCCCCATCGGGTAGGGTACCCATCAGGTATTTGACCGTAACAGGGAGAAATTTGGGGAAAATCGGGTAACAGGGATGGGGATCCCCAATATTCAAATTATGAAATCAGGTACAGGGCAGGGATGGTATTTTGATCCTCATCCCCATACCCACCCAATAAGAATTATCTGAAATATATATATATATATATATTATTTATTATATATATTTTTGATATTATTTATAAATAAATATTTATGTAAACTTCATCTTTTTGTCAATATTTAAATTCTGTTAATAAATATGTTAAAAAAAAAAAGAAAATTCTTTTAATAAAAAATCTTTATCAACATATCAATTTTCCTTGATTGAAATAAGAAATTTATTTTATTTTGATGTTTGATTTTAACTTCATATTTTACAATCCATAATTATTTGTATGAATTTTTATATAATAAATTAATAATATTATTAACGGGGATTGGGGCGGGTACAGGGACCTAATCCCCAATAGGGACGGGGACGGGGAATCCCCTGTATCTTATTACGGGGATTGGGGCGGGTAAGGGGATGGGGAATAAAGTCGGATATGGGGATGGAAATTCAATCCCCTTACCCTACCCTCCCCATTGCCATCCCTAGTGAGTGTGAGCTCCCTGCTAGTTTATTAATTAAAGAAGGAATAAGAAAATTCTTCGTGATACAACTTTGAAGTCTGAAACCAGTGAAGCATTGACTCCCTAATGTGAAATCAGTTTGTATTTTTTTTGCATCATCCTATACTAGCAAACTCTCCTAAGTTATGCATTTTGGAAAAACTTATTTTATTTTTTTCTTTATCTTAGACACTGAGAGCTTGCATAAATTATGTATAGCGGTTAATTTTGCAGATAGAGATATTAGGCGCCTTGCACAAACTACAACTATAGTTTAATATCTCATGTCTCTAGACCATCTAACTCTTCATAGTAGGGGTGGGCTAGCAAAACCGAAAACCAAAAAAAAATAGCACCGAAACCCAAACAAAACCACACAAAAAAAAAACCAAACCTGTGCTCAACTAAAGAAAATGCGGTATTAGCATTTCTAACCATAACCCTCGGAGAACTAATTATGTATATGTCCATGAGGTTAGCAAAGCACAATATAGGATTTATGAATTTATGAGGCAATTAAGATGCACATGTGAGAAATGCTCAAGTATATGCATGTGTTGATCATGTGTCAAATCAATCCACCATAATCAAATAGGCATATAGAAGACCTGATATAACCTACCAAACTCACATAGGTTCACTACATATTACTGCTTAAGGCTATATGTGTATCACTCAAAAGCAATTTCACAACATGCGCTGCCATATGCTTGCTCTTCGGTCTCATTTCTGCTAGGTAACTTACAACATTCAAGATCAAGAGGTTTTTTATTTGGCTGTAATGGGGATAAGGGCAAGTGACTAATAGAAATGAAGGATAAGGAAATACAAAGTTCATAGAAATCGGTGAAGCGACTCTCTCTTATTGATAGGAGCATTTTAATGCGACGTTTTAACGGTTATTTTCTTATATTTACTTAGTTATTTCCTTAAATGAATCCCTTTAGTTTAGGAAAATTTCTTTTTCCTGTTTTTAGCAAGTTTCCATTTCTTACTTTTAGAAAGTTTCTATTTTTCATTTTTGGAAAGTTTCTATTTTCGTTTTAGGAAAGTTTCTATTTTTAGTAAGAGTTTCTATTTTTACACTACAAAAAAGAATTCAATTTACTACACATGGTTAATGTCGGCACTCAATTGCTGTCGCCAAAGCTCATATATTTGCTTTGGCAAAACGTGTAGTCGCAAAAGCATAATAAGTTTGCGTCAGCAATAAGATGTCGTTGCTAAATTCACTTGGGTTTGCGACTGCAACCATCTTCCGTCGCATGATTCTTTCTTCTTTTATTGCTAAGCGACGTCATCTCTTCCTCTTGTGCATCCAAACATTGACTTCTCTCCATTAGCTTCACTTCTGCATCTCTCTCTCTCTCTAGTAAGTCGTTCTCTCCTCCGTTTTTGCCTTAAATTTTCATCTTGGGGCAAATCGACTGAAACCACAGCAATTCATCTCCCTCGACGTGACTTCACACTCAGATTTTGGCAGATTTTGATTTTTGATGCCTCTTCTCTGGAACTCTCTTCTTCGATGAGGTTAGACATTCTTCTATCGATGCTCAAATTATACAAATTGCCAGATTCTGATGCAATTTTTTTGGTAATTTATTCTCAGATGACAAATTAGGGTTCTTGTAATCAATGGTGATTGAATCGGGATGTTGGACTGCGTAGATTCATTTTTTTGTTCCTTTCTCTAATATATTCAAGGTTCGAAAAAATGCTAGGCGCTAGTCGGGCGGTGGGTTAGGGAGGAGCGCCCAGGCGCCTAGGCGTTGTATTTTTAAAATTTTTTATTTATTTTTATATCATATATATATATATATATAAGAGTATATATCAAGTATATATAGCCTAATATGAATACTTATTATAATTTATAACTTATAAATAATAACATATTCTATAGAATTGTATTTTATTCCAAGTGCCCCACAAGCATGACCATTCTCCATTCTCCATTGAATATTTATATAATTAGTATAGGAAACATGAAGCCTTCCACACCACCTAACATGTTCAAAGTTCAAACATAATCAATTAGTTATGCTGCTGCAGCCACTTGCCCATCTATCCTCTCTCTCTCTCTCGACAAACCGTAGCCACCCTTCTATCTCTCTCTCTCTCTCTTGACAAACAGCCATGTTCATTATGTTCTTTTCTTCCTCTGTTGCGCAAAACCAATTGCCACCACTCTCCAGTCTCTCATATTTCTCTTCATTGTTCAATCACCTCATGAATAACTTCACAAAAACAAGGTTTCAATTCTCAGATTTCAAGATCTTGATTTAAGTGGAAGTTGGGGGTGGCTTGGGGGGAAGCTACGGTGGCTCGAGGGGAGCAAAGGGAGTCTGAGGCTGAGATAAAGTGGTGGAGCAGAGGCGCGTGGAGCTGCGGTGGAAGGGTGGTGCAGAGATGCGGTGGCTTGGTGAGGAGAACGAATAAGAGTTGTGGGGATCGAATTGGCTTTTACTTGGCATGGATCTGATCTGAATATATAGCTAGCCGAACCTAGCTAGCCCTTCACATGTTTCTACTTGTCTGATCGATTTGGGGTTTCGGTGTGGTGAAAAAAGAAAGAAAAACAAATTGAAACCCGCCCAGCCGCCCAGACGAACGCCCAGACCGCCCAGACCGCCCAACCGCCCAGACGGACGTCCAGGCCACCTAAATCCATTCTGCCTAAGAGCTCCGTTTAGCTAATACTCGCCTCGGTCTCCCGCCGCCCAGCGCCTAGGCGGCCGTTTTTTTAGAACACTGGACATATTGAATCGATGCTCAAAATCATATCTAGGGAAAGATCTGCGGTCGATAGTGTTTTGAGGCAAAGGTATGGCCGAAGTTGCTGGACCTAATTCTTTACGCCTGCTGCTGTGAAGGTTGGTGGCAGAACGATGAAGGTTGGCCTAGTGAAAAGAAAGACGCCTTCAGAACTGCGAGTAAGTTTTCCAATTCATGGATGTTTTGTATAGAAATGGGCACTGGGTCATGGATAACTGGAGGAGGAGGAGTTAGACTGATTTTTTAAGGTACTCTCGTTGTTGCTTTGAAGCTTTGAATTTGATAATGTAATTGAAATTGTTTTGAATTTTTCTGGTTGTTTTCTTGTTAAATTGATTGGATGGTTATGTTGCTTCATTGTTTCAATTCTGTTGCCAATTTTGTTGTGAAGCAATGCTAGAGGTTTTGATTTGGTTACGCTTAGAATGGTGTGGTTACATTCAAGTTTAGTTCTTTCCGAGCAATGATAATCTGTAAACTATGAACATGGATAAGTAATCACGTACAGAACACTCTTATAAAATACACTGATAAAGAAACAGAAAGGACCAATGATTCCACCAATGTCTGAAAGTGATATCTGTTTTCTTTTCTCAATTCAATGCTAATTAATTGTGTAGGTATGATCATTAGCGCTTGGATAATCCAGACAGGCTTCCTACTGGACTGAATACTAGATCAGTTTAACTTAAGAGGATAATTGATTGAATGGTGAAACCAATTGAGATAACTTTTTGCTACTTATATTTACTTCCGGTCAGAAAATTACACGATTATACTGAAGCTTAATGATAAGGGATCACTAGAATTTTGGAGGTTTACTACTTCTTTGCCATTATTGTGGGACTGTTCTATACTGTTATATTAGTTGAAATACATATCATGAATAAATCTGCGTACCTAAAGTTAGTATATGGTGCTACCATCTGCCTATTGCAAAGAAAACTTAATACATAGCTTAGTGATCATACTTAAGATTTAAGTTGAAGTGTATATTTGAGAAGTCTTGGGAAATATGATGGGCCATTATACGTAATAAGTTTCTCATTTGTAATGTCTGCATGACAGTAAGAGCAGTTGACGTGGATGAATGTTGTGGAGATTACGGATGAATCTCCAGCCCATTTGCTTGGTTCTACAAAGTAAAATTGGTCAAAGTGTACAAACATGAGTTTTTAAGTATTTGACTTCTTTGTAGTTTTGGTTTCTAAAATTACTAACTTTTTTTTTTGGCTCAATCCACAAAGGGGTATGGCTATCAGTAACTCTTGTATACTTTATAAAAGGTAGGCACATCTGTGTGTAATATAGATCTCTCTCTCTCTCTCTCCCTCTCCCTCTCCCTCTCCTTCTCTTCTCTGAACAGGCCAGAGATCTCTCTCTCTCTTCTCTGAAACAGGCTAGAGATTGCAGCCAAAAGCATGGAAAAAGGTGTAGCTAAAGCTAGTCAAGCAAATGAAAACTATAGTGAAAATACTTTCAGTAGTGTTACTGGGATTTCATCGACTGGTGATAGGTCATTTGGCTTTGGATTTGTTGTTGTGGTATATTTCATACCTTTCCTATTATCTAGATAATCAAAGAATATGGTTTTGGATAGTGCAGCTATGCTATTTACTTAATTATTCTTTCTACATATTATGTTTAGTATTGATTTTTAATTTAATCATGGGCAGTAGTGGTATCTACACTTTGGCTTGAATTAGGTGTATATGATTTGTATAATGCAGTTATTTGCTACATGTTTGTTTGGAAGCAATTCATGTAAAAATATATTATTCATAAAGTAAAATCATAACATTAGTTGGAGTGAGCAGTAACTGCTTTTCTCTTCCCTCTTGAATGCATAAGATATGGGAATGCTTCTGATTCAGATTTTGATTGATATGCTATTGATGCATTTATATGTATTTGCTATATGATTTTTCAGTAGTGGTATCATGGGAGCAATATGATTTTAAGGACTACTCCTAGTCTCCTCGACATATTGCTTGCTTTTACCTTTACCCCCTTTCTTTCTAATGGTATCATGTTTTAGGTTGAACTATATGGAGAGGTCTTGGGAAACAGGATGAGGCTAGGATGCAGGTAATTTATCTCTTCTTCTCTTTCTTTATCTCTTCTATGGGTGTTAAATACTAATCCAAATGATGACACTTCTCAGGTTTTATAAATCCCATATAATTCTCATCAAGAAACTGAAAGATTGTAGTTGTCACAAAGCAACTTCAAAGTCATTTATTGCCAACACTATAATTATAAATAAGGGGGTGCACCTTACAAGGACATGCCTAGATCAAAGATTTTTGCCTTAATGTTTGCACGCATAGTTTCCTCTTCTATACATGAGAGAACATTCAATCATCTAGCTTGAATTTTGATTATTGCTTAGTGGTACAATGTTCTATAGCTTAACATAATTTACATAAAATTGCAAGCTATTCACACAAGTCAGTTCATTTCTAGCTCTGGCAGTAACTGTTGCTGCGGAAGTTGTCAAAACAATGGTTGCCAAGGGATAGTTCTGGGACAAGATGCATTAATCAAGGGGATTTGTTAAAACAATGAGTCCTATCAAGTATCGGTTGCTACAACGTCTAAGGTTTATCAATTAGCAATTGAATATGGCTCATCAAGGCAAAGAAGCTTTTCAATCACCTCAATAGCTCAGAGTATGTAGGTCATGATACTTAGCCAACTGGGCGTCAGCAACTCAGCAATATGTATTTCAATTTTTGAATGTTTTTGTATTTTTCAAGATTGGTGAGAAATAATGTGAAAAAAACATGAAATTTATAATTTATATGGCTTCTTTTGCTCAAAAAAGAAAATCTGGTATACAAAATTGCATTCTAGGTTTTTTTTTTTTAATCAATAAATGCACTTTTGCCACGGCAATGTTGTTGTCGCCAATGACTTTTGGCAACGGCAAAATTGCTGATAGCGTCACCATTATGCCGTTGCCAAAAATCATGCGACGGCTTAAATACCGTGGCCAAAATTCATGCGATGGTGTAATTACCGTCGCAAATAGCAATGGCGACGCCACCAACGACTTCGGCAATTTTGCCGTCGCCTAGCCCTCGTCGTTGGTCTTTTGAGACGGCAATTTGGCTTTTGGCGACGGCCTTGCGCCGTGGCCAATCGAATTCTTTTTTGTAGTGTTAGGTCCTTGGAGCAAACAAGTGGAAATGAACTCACGAAAGGAAAGAGGAGCTAGCCAATGTTGAGAGGTGTAAAGATGAGACACAAAGGGCTACACAAATGAGCAGAAATGAAGAAATAGCTTTCTTGTTCCAACCAGGAAACCCGGTTCAAAGAGGAAAGTGTACCAAGCAAGATTTCGGAGATAACCAAGATATTTGATCAAAATAATGAAGGAAATGACGTTGGAGGCATCAAGGCTTAAAGATGACGCAACATGGCCCAAAAACTCTATGGATTAAATTGGATTTTCGGCAAAATGGATAAAAGCCCATGAAAATTAGGGTTTTGTGATGTCAAGAGATATTTTTGGGAGAGAGTAGATGTTTTGCCGTGAAAAAGAGAGAGAGTTGGCGTGAAAATCAAGAAGAGAATAAAGAGATTTCGATGGAGATATTCAAGGGAGGGTTTTAAGGAAAGAAGAAGTGTGTGCAACAAGAAAAGGTTCAAAACAAGTCTAGATTCATCCCCTATTTTCTCTAAAGATATTGTTGCCGAAATTGGTGAAGAAAATAAATCTCTAAATATTTCGGCAATAATATATATTTAAGGGATTTAGACATATTTTGGAGAGTTTTGATTAGTTGGACAACACAATAGGGCTTACATGGCACTTTTTGATTGGTTGGAGTTACGTGGCATTTTCTTATAATTCTTTGGAAAATAATAGAAGAATCAAGAAGCTTGGAGAGCACTTTTTCTGTTCCCTATATATACTCCCTCACCCTAGACGTTTTACACACCTTACAATTCAGAAAATTACTTCATACGCGAAAGCTCTCTCCATTCTCTAGTTCATCTTCTGCGATTTCATTCAAGGGAGGAAGAAGGAAGAAGAAGTCGTGAGCACATCCCCCTAATCCACCTTGAAGCTGTGAGTTTTGAAGCTTTCTTTCAAGATTCAATAGTTTATCGTTCAAGTTCTTCATCACCATCTCCATTCACGGTGTAATTCAACCTTCTTTCTTGTAATCGTAATTGATTTCCCTTGTTTGATTCTTATGAATTTGTCCTAGTTAACAACAATGTTTGAGCAAAGTTTGAAATCGAATTCTTATGATTGAATGATATTTTCGATTCCTATGATTGTGATTCTAAGTTGCTTTTGTGAGATTGTTCAATTAAATTTGCTTGATTGATATCTTTTATAAGTTGTGCACTTGAGTTGATAACCTTTTTCTTGTTTATTGCGTTAAACATGTCTTGATTTGCTAGCTTTCTAGACTTTGATTGCATGTTTGATAGGATTGATCTATGTGTTTTCACTTAGATTAATTAGTACAGAAAAGTAAAATATGGGAAATCGTTTGCTTCAAATGTTTCACATGATCAACTTCTTTATCATGACTTGGAAGAACAATTGTAGGGTTGATTCGAATTTGATTATGGAATTGGTTTTGATCTTTGTTTCTTATGTTTCATTCTTGTATTTGTGTTTTTGTTTTTACTTAATTTTATTTCTTTCTTTTAATGTTCGAAAACCTAAAATCCTAAATCCCGTTTTATTTCGTAAATGTGTATATACTTTATTGTATATTCTTGTAAATATTATACTTTGTTTTTATTTTAATTATTTAATTGTTTTATAATGACAGGTGTACCCTCAATCCCCGGAATAGAACGATCCATATTTACTATATACGAACGATGACATTTTCAGGGTTAAATTATATGCTTGCTTTGAGCGTATCAAATTTTGGCGCCGTTGCTGGGGATTGAAAAATCACTTGTTGAAGTGTGAATAATTGTTGGATATATATTGTTTTCGTAAATATTTGTTATTTGTTCATAAACTTTTCGGAAAATTAGTTAATTAATTACTTAGGTTGTTATTTTTATTGTTGAACACGAATTTTAATTGTAAGTTGTAATTTGAGAGGAATAGGTGAAGTCATGTTTATTAATATTGGCCTAAACCCCTTATTGGTACCTAGTTCAGGTCCCTTAAGGTTGAGGGCGACATTTATTAACGTTCATTGAACTGTCTTCACACTTAGGACCTCTTTCATCTAAGTAAGTATAGCCTATGTGGGATGGTGTCTAGGAAGGGGACAACGTTCATAACGAGTTTTGAATCCATAAGTGCTTACAAATGGGCCTAAACCACAATGTGAGAGTAGCTCATGCCAAAACGGATTCAGCCTCTTGTGGTCGTCCTCCCTACCTGGCCATTTCAGTAAGGTTGCCCAAAGGATGTGAAAGGGACTTTGTGTCTAGACGACTATACTTGGGCCGCACGTCTACTTGATTTACCGCTTGGAATTTAATTTGATATCAATGATATTTATAACAAAAGAAAATGTTGTGATACACTAAGGTATATTGGATTAAACATAGTCTTGAAAAGGGTAGTTGTTTCAGTCCCATTGCACATCGAAACTCCCTGTTCCAGTACCTAAGTGTTGAAAATAATTGTAAATAAAAGAAAAGAAAAGAGATACTTGTACATAATTTTCGTCAAAAGTGTTATTAATGGTTTATGAGAGTAAGAGTTTTATTATGAGTTTTTTACCATAACGGAATAGGTGAAGGACTTTGTCTTTAACATTAGTCATCCACCTTTCTCTTTCGTGTGGCGCACCTTAGTAGCACAGGGTGTCTAGGTTGATTGGATACAAGAAGTGCTTTACAAGTGAGCCTAAACCACAATGTGGAAGTAGCTCTGCCAAAATCGTTCCTCTACTACCTGGCTTTGTGTGAAAAGAGTTACCAAAAGATTGAGGAGGGCGACTAGTATTAAGGATCGAGCCCTTGGGCCGCACGTCTAAACTTTGGTTAAGAGCTTATATTAGGATTCAAGCTTTTATTAATTATTTATTTCACACCCTAAAATGTTTATAATTGTGACGTTTTGTACTTGTGATTGGTGTGAGAATTTTGTATTATATACTTCTAATTATACTTGTAAAGATTGTGAAAGTGTACAAAAGTATTAATTTGTATTTCTTTTATTGTATAGTTTACTAATATATTTACCTCTTAATGTTGTTCAGGATTTGCATGAATGACCGAGCCTTCTAAAATCCCTAGTGCACAAGAGATTGCAGAAAGACTTGCTCGTTTGCAGAATCCTCCACAACTTGAATATCGAAGATCTTCCCCTTTGAAGTTCAAAGAATACACATTTAACGATCAAGGGAAGAGGATCTTCCCTTCTGAGAAATCTACATCACCTACACCAACTCCATCTCCTCCCTCACGAACTCCATCTCCTTTTGTTTCGTCCAACTCAGTTTCAATTCAGATCACACCACCTCTTTCACCACTCCCTGAAGAAGAAGAGGACGAGAAAATGGCATTTATTAGGGAACTTTCCTCATCTGTGGTTCAAGGAGAACTCCCTACGAGTATTATGTTTCCTGATGCTACTGAGGGAAGGTCTGTAGACTTTGAGCTGAAGAGTGGATTATTGCATAGACTTCCTGTGTTTCATGGCCTATCTATGGAGGACGCCAACAAGCATGTCCAAAAGTTTCTTTTTTGTCTGTTCAAGCATGATTCTACAAGGAGCTGATGAAGATATCCTTAAGTTGAAGGCCTTTCCATTCTCACTAGCTGATAGAGCCAAGGACTGGCTATTTGAACTTCCTGCTGGGCGTATTACATCATGGGATGCAATGATGAAAGCCTTCTTGGAGAAATACTTCCCAACGTCCAAGGTCATCATGCTCAAGAAGAAGATAAGTGGGATACAACAAGCACAAGATGAATCTTATGCCACTTATTATGAGAGGTTTCAGTCCCTGATCGGTCAGTGTCCTCAACATCAAATGAAGGATGAAACCCTACTCACTTGCTTCTACGAAGGTCTCCTACCGCTGGAATGTGACATGCTTGATGCTGCAGCTGGAGGAGCCTTTGTTGACAAATCACCCGTGGCTGGGAAAGAGCTCATTGTCAATCGTGCCCTAAACGCCCACCAATATGAGGGTGTAGGACATACCACTCGCAGGGTACATGAGATCAGTACAAATTCTGCTATTGAGGATAAGCTGAACAAACTTACTCTGATGATGAACCAAGTCGTAAGTACCAAAGGACCCATGCAAGCTTGAGGGGTGTGCTCTATGCAAGGGCACGTGACTGATCAATGCCCCCAACTGATTGCTAATGGAGGATGGGAGTCCCTAAATGCCGTAGGTGGATACCAAGGGGGTCCCCAATGTCCAAGGCATGATCCTTATTCGAATACCTACAACCCTAGATGGAGGGACCACCCCAACTTCAAGTGGACCAACAATGAGAATGTTCAGAATCCCCTTGGTGGTAATTTTCAACATCCTCAAGGGCCACCCTTTCAAAGGCCCTATATGCATACTCAACAGGCCTCAGGTAGTTCGAATTCTAACTATGATAAGATGTTTGAGGTACTAACCAATTCTACTCAGGCTTTGGTCCAAGGACAACAGACCCATACAAAGGATATTGCAGATCTTAAGAAGCAAATGGGCAAAGTTGTGGACTTCATGAGCAAGATTCATGAGACTGGGAAGCTCCCTAGTAACACAATACCCAATCCAAAAGGTAATGTAGAAAACGCATTTGTTGTGACTACTAGGGGTGGAAGAGTGTTTGTGGATCCACCAAAGAGATCAAAGGACACCCAAGTGGTTATTGAAGTTGAGGAAGAGCAAGATCCCACCAAGTTGGGACTTGAAAAGGACCCTGCAACGTCCAGGGTAGAAGTGAGAACGTCTCCACTTCCTAAAGCAAATCTGGAGAACAAAGGTAACAATCCTAACTTGTCAAATTCGGTTATTGCAAACCCTTCTTCCTCTTGCATGCCCTTCCCACGCAGATTTGCCAAATCTAAGAAGGATGAGAGTGACCAAGCTATCTTTGAAACTTTCAAAAAGGTGCAAGTGAACCCACCCCTCCTTGAGGCCATCAAACAGGTGCCTAAATATGCTAAGTTCCTGAAAGAGCTTTGTACCACAAGGATGATAAACCGTGAGAAGGAGGTGGTAAAGGTAAGTGAGAATGTCTCTGCCCTCATTCAGAGGAAGCTACCTCCCAAATTTAAGGATCCTGGAACCTTCACCATTCCCCGCACTATTGGTAACTCTAGATTTAAGAATGCCATGTTGGACCTAGGAGCATCTGTTAACGTTATGCCCTATTCTATTTATGAAACCCTAGGTCTAGGAGAGCTTAAATTTGACAATGTTATCATTCAGTTAGCTGATAGGTCCAATGCATACCCTAGAGGTTTGTTGGAAGATGTGCTTGTGCAGGTTAACCATCTTATCTTTCCAGCTGACTTCTATGTGTTGGAGATGGAGGACTCTCATGTGAGTTCAACGCCACTACTATTGGGTCGCCCTTTCTTAAGGACGGCTAGGACAAAGATAGACGTGAATGCTGGATCTCTCACCATGGAATTTGATGGTGATGTTATTGGCTTCAACATATTTGAAGCCATGAGGTATCCTCTTGATGTTTATGATTGTTTTTTTATTGATATTCTGGACAATCTTGCGCAGAAAATGTTTGATATCATGAATGAGGATACTTTGGTCACAACACTCGAGCAAGGAGTGGGCTACACCAAAGATGGCGTCACAATCCAAGAGGATATGCTTAGGGAAACTTGTGAGGACAAAATCATTGCAAATGTATCCTTCCTTGAGGCGTCACCCTTCGTAGGTAAGTCTACTCCACCTTTGTCCATTCAATTATCTGCTAATAAGACTTTACCTTCAGTGGTCTAGGCACCAGAACTTGAGCTTAAACCTTTTCCAGACCATTTGAAGTATGTCTATTTAGGGGACAAGGAGACCTTACTAATGATTGTATCCTCTGCACTTACGTCTTCACAAGAGGAGAGATTGGTGGAGATGCTTAAGCAACACAAAACCGCCATAGGATGGACATTGGCAGATATCAAGGGAATCAGCCCTACAACTTGCGTCCATAGGATACTTCTTGAGGAGGGGACCAAACCTACTAGAGAGGCTCAACGTTGTCTCAACCCTCCTATGATGGAAGTTGTGAAGAAGAAAGTCATCAAACTCCTAGATTGTGGCGAATCGACCCCATTTCAGATTCCAAATGGGTGTCCCCAGTTCAAGTTGTGCCCAAGAAGTCTGGGGTGACTGTAGTAAAGAATGCTGAGAACGAATTGGTGCCCCAAAGGACAGTTACAGGCCACAGAGTTTGTATTGACTATAGGAAGCTCAATGCCACCACAAGGAAAGATCACTTTCCTCTTCCATACATTGATCAGATGCTTGAGCGACTAGCTGGACATGATTACTACTGCTTCCTAGATGGCTACTCAGGCTACAATCAGATTGCCATAGCCAATGAAGATTAAGAGAAGACAACATTTACTTGCCCCTTTGGAACATTTGCCTATCGTCGCATGTCCTTTGGACTATGCAACGCACCAGGTACCTTTCAGAGGTGTATGATAAGTATCTTTTTGGATTATATTGAGAAAATCATAGAGGTATTCATGGATGATTTTTCTGTTTTTGGAAAAAGTTTTGATGATTGTCTTAATAATCTGGAAATAATCTTACAACGTTGCATGGACACTAACCTTGTATTAAACTGGGAGAAATGCCATTTTATGGTTAGGCAAGGGATAGTCCTAGGACATATTGTCTCTTCTAGGGGTATAGAGGTTGACAAAACTAAGGTAGACCTTGTGCGTTACTTGCCCTCTCCCACTTCTGTGAGAGAGAGATTCGATCCTTTCTTGGCCATGCAGGGTTCTACAGAAGGTTTATCAAGGATTTTTCAAAGATATCAAGACCTCTGTGCCAACTACTCCAGAAGGATGTGACGTTTATCTTTGACAAGGAGTGTCAAGAAGCTTTTGACAAGCTTAAAGAGCTTTTGACGTCTGCCCCCATCATGTTACCTCCAGATTGGTCCTTGCCCTTTGAGTTGATGTGTGATGCCTCTGACTATGTAGTTGGAGCTGTTTTAGGGCAAAGAAAAGACAAACGACCCTATGCCATCTACTACGCCTCAAGAACTCTTAATGATGCACAAATGAATTATTGAACTACTGAAAAAAAAAGCTTCTTGCAGTTGTCTTTGCCCTTGAAAAATTTCGTTCTTACTTACTTGGTACTAAAGTTGTTATCTATACAGATCATGCAGCTCTCAAGTATTTAATGACCAAGAAGGAGCGACGAAACCAAGGCTTATTAGATGAGTCCTACTTCTCCAAGAATTTGATGTGGAGATCAAGGACAAGAAGGGTAGTGAGAACGTGGTAGCTGACCACTTGAGTCGTTTGGTACATGCAGAAGACCCTCTCCTTCTGGTGGAGACGTTTCCAGATGAGCGACTCTTTGGAATCCAGGTAAGTGAACCATGGTATGCAGCTATTGTGAATTACATCGAAGCTAAAAAGAATCCTGATACCATGTCACGTGCTCATAGAGATAGGCTTAAGAAAACTGTTAAACAATATGTTTGGGATGAACCTTATCTATGGAAATACTACTCTGATCAATTGATTAGGAGATGCATACCTGAACATGAACATAATGTCATACTTTCTTTTTGCCATTCTAAAGCATGTGGGGGTCACTTTGGGTCTAAGAAAACTGCCTTTAAAGTGTTAGAATCTGGGTTTTATTGGCCAACGTTATTTAGGGATGCATATGCCTATTGTTTAACTTGTGATAGATGCCAAAGAACCGAAAATCTAAGTTCTAGAGATCAAATGCCATTATCTAATATCATAACTGTTGAAATATTTGATGTTTGGGGTATAGATTTCATGGGCCCTTTCCCTTCATCTTTTGGATTTCTCTATATCTTGCTTGCTGTGGATTATGTTTCGAAATGGGTGGAAGCAAAGGCCACTCGAACTAATGACTCTAAGGTTGTTGCAGATTTTATCAAATCTAACATCTTTAGCAGGTTTGGAATGCCTAGAGTTCTTATTAGTGATGGTGGATCCCACTTCTGCAATCGGACGATTGAGGCTTTACTCAAGAAATATGATGTTACACATAAGGTTTCTACACCTTATCATCCCCAAACAAGTGGGCAAGCTGAAGTCTCAAATCGTGAGATCAAGAGGATATTGGAGAAGACTGTGAACCCTAACAGGAAGGACTGGTCCCTACGCTTGGCGGATGCTTTGTGGGCTTATAGGACTGGATACAAGTCTCCCATTGGAATGTCACCATATCGGATAGTGTATGGCAAACCTTGCCATCTGCCTGTGGAGTTAGAGCACAAAGCTTGGTGGGCAGTGAAGCAGTTTAACATGGACCTTGATGAGGCTGGGCTTCATAGGAAGCTACAATTGCAAGAGTTGGAGGAGATAAGGAATGATGCATTCGAAAGTGCAAGGATCTATAAAGAAAAGACAAAGGCCTTCCATGATAAGATGATTCATGGAAAGACTTTTGTTGTGGGCCAAAAAGTTCTTTTATTCCACTCTTGTCTCAAACTCTTCCCAGGTAAGCTTCGTTCTCGTTGGATTGGGCCTTTCACTATTACTAATGTATTTCCCCATGGAGCTGTGCAGATAAAGAGTGAACAGACTAACAGCGAGTTCAAAGTCAATGGCCACCGCCTCAAGCCTTATTATGAAGCATATGTGGAGCATGAAGTGAGGCTGTACCCCTCTAGGGTGCCCCACAACCTGAGAATTAAAAGGAGGTACAAGTCTAGGCTGAAAGACCATAAACATTAAGCGTTGCTTGGGAGGCAACCCAATTCAGAAGTAGCTGTGAAGGAGTCTACACACACAAATTTGATTTCTCTTTCCCTATTTCTTTTCACATTTTCTTCTTCACTTTAGTAGTCTTTTCGTAAATTTCATCCCTATATGCTTATTTGCTTCATTGCATGATTATGATTGATTACATTGAGGACAATGCAATATTTAAGTGTAGGGGAAGGGATTTATACTTTTATTTTGAGTCATATATATTGAAAAATACAAAAAAATTTGAAAAATGTCAAAAATAACAAAAAAAATTTGTTGCTTTTATTGAGTCATTTTTGGGTGAAATACTTTCTTCAAACTAGGCGCATCTATTAAGGTGTGATGTCAAGGTCTGGTTTGGATCCGAGAAGTGCTAGCAAAGGGTCTCGTCCCCTGCTAAACAAGTGAGCTGAGCTCTGCCAAAATCGGTCCCTTCCTTACCTGGTCACATCCCAAAGGAGTTACCGAAAGAAGAAAGGAAATAACCCTAGTCCAAAAACACTTGTAGCGTCTACTTAGTCTTCGTTTTTGTTTCTTTGAGTCATAGGATGCCTTTCAACTGTCTAGGATGATACAATATCTTTGAAATTATGGCTAAAAGAGGATCACAATATTGAGATGATTTCCAAATGGTATTCTTTGGTTAATTGAGATATATGAAAAATGTATGCATGTATAGTGGATATGGATTTCGTGACCTTGGTACAGAATATGAGCATGTTAGAATGAGTTTTGATTCATAAAAACTCATGTGAGATATTTGAACCTATGTCCCTTTTTCTTGGAGTGAAATGAAAATATATTCTTATTTTCTTGGCGATGTTTTGATGATCTCATTATTCTTTCATTTGATTGATTGCTTGCCATAGATTAAGTTTGATGGACTAGAGAATGCTAGAATTCACTCTTGTGCTTGTTGAGACTTTTATCAATACATGTCCCTGATTCTGGAAAGGATAGAGGCACCATAGGAATTACCACCATTGCCATATAAGCTTGTGTCCCCATTTGTACCCATCGTGGGACTCCCCTAGATAAACCCCTTTGAGCCTACATTAAGCCTTTTCTTTCATCACCCTTAAAATCTTTAACTTGAACCTTAGTATAGTTACAACCTTACCCTTTGTTCTAAGAACTTAGTGGAGCTAATTTTGAGACTTTACTTGAGGATTTGGCGTCAATGATGAAGGATGAGAAGAGGTGAAAGTTCAAGTGTGGGGTTAGACTTCTCCATGAAAGAAAAGAATATGTGAAAGCCGTGAAAAAGAAAAACAAATGTGTATGGCTAGAAAAGAAAAAAAATATATGTTTATGGATTTTAATCCCCCATACTTGGTGGATTTGGAGTTTGCTTTGAATTGAAAGCCCATTATTGGAAAATTTGGCCTTTGTCCAATCCACTAGAGTTCAAGGGAAGTTTAGAATGAGGTTTGGTCCCAACATGAAGACATTTGGCCCTTTTATAAAGCCCAAGTGAGGACATGACGTTTTGCTATGCCTTGGTGGATTTCTAGAAGTCTCTCTACATCAGCATGAGCTTTGCTAGGTTTTTAGGACACTTAGTTAAATCCTTACCTTTCATTTCTTTAAACCTTGAGACTTGGCCCCATTACAACCTTTAAGAAGACCTTCTTGATCCTTAAGATGGGAGAGCCTTTGATCTGTGGAGATGAGTTATAAGAGTTGAACCTATGGCTTGGGTCCATCCGTGCAAGTGGTTGATATCTTTTATGAGATCTTTGAAAAAAAAAATGATATATATGTGATATCGTTTCTTATAATATGTGATATACTTGCTATCTTTCACATATACTTGAGTGTATAAGCTTGCATGGCCTTGATTTGAGAGAAGAAATAGTGGATATACCTTGTGAGGATATGAATCATACTTGTTTGAAGCATGCTTAACAGAACCCCTCACCATTGTTCCAACCAAGTCCTACTTGTGTATGTGTAAATTATGAGTTTTAATTAACTCTCGAATGCCTAAACATTGATTCTTGGTTGAGTGCTAATTTTGATGTTGTGAAAGTAAGAGATTTCTGAGAAAAAATGTTGAAGGGCAATAGAGTTTTCATTTGTTGAGTCTTAGTTGTGATTTTGATAAGGGACTAGCAAAAGCTAAGTGTGGGGGAATTTGATAGGAGCATTTTAATGCAACGTTTTAACGGTTATTTCCTCATATTTACTTAGTTATTTCCTTAAATGAATCCCTTTAGTTTAGGAAAGTTTCTTTTTCCTGTTTTTAGCAAATTTCCATTTTAGTTTAGGAAAGTTTCCATTTCTTACTTTTAGAAAGTTTCTATTTTTCATTTTTGGAAAGTTTCTATTTTCGTTTTAGGAAAGTTTCTATTTTTAGTAAGAGTTTCTATTTTTAGGTCCTTGTAGCAAACAAGTGGAAATGAACTCACGAAATGAAAGAGGAGCTAGCCAACGTTGAGAGGTGTAAAGATGAGACACAAAAGGCTACACAAATGAGCAGAAATGAAGAAATGAAGCTTTCCTGTTCCAACCAGGAACCCCGATTCAAAAGAGGAAAGTGTACCAAGCAAGATTTCGGAGATAACCAAAATATTTGATCGAAATAATGAAGGAAATGATGTTGGAGGCATCAAGGCTTAAAGATGACACAACATGCCCAAAAACTCTATGGATTAAATTGGATTTTCGGCAAAATGGATAAAAACCCATGGCAATTAGGGTTTTGTGACGTCAAGAGATATTTTTAGGAGAGAGTAGATGTTTTGCCATGAAAAAGAGAGAGAGTTGGCGTGAAAATCAAGAAGAGAATAAAGAGATTTCGATGGAGATATTCAAGGGAGGGTTTTAAGGAAAGAAGAAGTGTGTGCAACAAGAAAAGGTTCAAAACAAGTCTAGATTCGTCCCTATTTTCTCTAAAGATATTGTTGCCGAAATTGGTGAAGAAAATCAGAATAAATCTCTAAATATTTTGGCAATAATATATATTTAAGGGATTTAGACTTATTTTGGAGAGTTTTGATTGGTTGGAGTTACGTGGCATTTTCTAATACTTCTTTGGAAAATAATAGAAGAATCAAGAAGCTTGGAGAGCACTTTTGCCATTCCCTATATATACTCCCTCTCCCTAGACGTTTTACACACCTTACAATTTAGAAAATTACTTCATACGCGAAAGCTCTCTCCATTCTCTAGTTCATTTTCTGCGATTTCATTCAAGGGAGGAAGAAGGAAGAAGAAGTCGTGAGCACTTCCCCCTAATCCACCTTGAAGCTGTGAGTTTTGAAGCTTGCTTTCAAGATTCAATAGTTCATCGTTCAAGTTCTTCATCACCATCTCCATTCACGGTGTAATTCAACCTTCTTTCTTGTAATCGTAATTGATTTCCCTTGTTTGATTCGTATGAATTTGTCCTAGTTAACAACAATGTTTGAGCAAAGTTTGAAATCGAATTCTTATGATTGAATGATATTTTCGATTCCTGTAATTGTGATTCTAAGTTGCTTTTGTGAATTGTTCAATTAAATTTGCTTGATTGATATCTTTTATATGTTTATTCTAAATGGTTCGAAACATTTTAGGGTTTATGTATAATTGGTGCTAGGTTTAAGTTTATGATTCACCTAATAGTTTTGTGAACTTAATCAAAAGTAGTAAAGGTTTTGGACAAGAATCGAATTTAATTGAAAAGGATTGCAGTTAGATGAACTTATTCATACTAAGTTGTGCACTTGAGTTGATAACCTTTCTTTTGTTTATTGCGTTAAACATGTCTTGATTTGCTAGCTTTCTAGACTTTGATTGCATGTTTGATAGGGTTGATCTATGTGCTTTCACTTAGATTAATTAGTAAAGAAAAGTAAAATATGGGAAATCGTTTGCTTCAAATGTTTCACATGATCAACTTCTTTCTCGTGACTTGGAAGAACAATTGTAGGGTTGATTCGAATTTGATTATAGAATTGGTTTTGATTTTTGTTTCTTATGTTTCATTCTTGTATTTGTGTTTTTGTTTTTACTTAATTTTATTTCTTTCTTTTAATGTTCGAAAACCTAAAACCCTAAATCCCGTTTTATTTCGTAAATGTGTATATACTTTATTGTATATTCTTGTAAATATTATACTTTGTTTTTATTTTAATTATTTAATTATTTTATAATGACAGGTGTACCCTCAATCCCCGGAATAGAACGATCCCTATTTACTATATACTAACGATGACATTTTCAGGGTTAAATTATATGCTTGCTTTGAGCGTATCACTTATAGAGATTTAAGACTTTTGCTTTCGAATGCTAACTCACTAACTCTAATCCCAATATACAACCCATGCTAAACTTTGTACAATCTTTTACTTTCTTTTTATTTTTGGATTTTCTTCTATTTGACTTTCTCTTCTTTTTTTTTCCTCAAAATCACTCACCCCCATACTTATTTTTTTTGTAACCTCGCACTTTTGACATTTTCTTTCTTTTGAAGCACTTAAACATAAAGTCATTCTCTCGAATCGCTTCACCAACTACCATGGAATGGGAGGACAAAAATGTTTAGGCTAGGTAGGGATTTGTGGTGCTAATGAACAAAAAGGCTAACTACATAAATAGGCTCAAAGTGGCAATATAGTGATAAATATCTTTAGGCACATGTTTTTTTGGCCATGGTGGTATTAAGCCTAATGGCTCAATTCTTTCCATCCCATCGTAAGCTAACATATAGCCTCGAGAGATCTCAAGCAAGTTCTAGATACGCAATGTCATGAAATTGTACACACATGAAAGAATAAGTGAATGAACGATGCATATACTATAAATATAGGCACAAAAGCTCGCAAATAAGGGCATGCAAGTTAATCAAATCATATTTATGCTTCTCTAATTATGATGAGCCAACCTAACCATAGGCTATGTGCACACATATAGTCAAGCATAGATCACATATACACTTAATCACAAAACAAATTCAAAGTCTTAGATCATGCTTAATCTATTCACAATCACAACAAGCTAAGTCTATGTCTCGTCATTGGGGTTGGAAAAAGACATTAACCAGTAAAATATAATTACAAAAAACTAAACTAAAAAAGTTAATTTTTATTAATTTTTTTTATATAGTTTTTTTGGTGAAGAAAATAGGGCACCCAAGCCCTCATCCCCACACTTAAAATCAATATTGTCCTCAATGTTGTAAAGTGAGCTCGAAAGCTAAATCCATGTCAGATTTAGATATGAGAGTGAAGTCCGGGCGAAGGCACAAAAATTAACTATGAAAATGAAAATCTAAATGCGGAGAAAGAATGCGAAAACTCCCTTTGGCGACCTCCATTGCTCACGACCTTTGGAGAAGAACAATAAGAGACACCAACCTTAAGGCACAAGGCTTTGACTTCCTTAATGTATGCTCCAAGCTAGCTCTAGGTGCTCATTAAAGATCGAATCCATTTAGAACATAGAAATGTCCTAGAGCAATGCATCACACAATAAACCCACCAAAGAATAAAGACAAAGGTCTTCTATTAAGCTTATAGGCTTTCCCACCTCCAACACACCCCATAACTGCCCTATAATGGCCTCCATTGAAGAATTGAAGTGCAAAAAGTCCAGCCAACCCGAGTGAACAAAAACTAGTGAGTACAGCGAAATTTCAGCAATGACCTTCTTGTCTTCAAATATCCATATCTCAAACTTAAGAAGAGATAAGTAGGTGAAGCTCCTTGTATTAAAAATTAGACTCAGAGAGCTTTCTATCTATGTAAAGTAGGCCACCTATCTCCAAATGAGATGAAAACTAATGCTGGTCAAAGTTGCCGGTTTGTCATAAAGTCTGTTGCTGACCCTCAGTCACCAGAACTGTAATATATGAATCTCCAGAAGTGCAAAGAGGGTGAGACTAACTGAAAATGAAACTAGATTCAACAGGATACTTGATGGTAAAATTTCACTGGAAAAATTGATTTTGAGTCAAAAATAGTTGGCCTCCAAACTCAATGATATGTTATGCAGTTTCTGCTGTGCCCTGTTTCTGACCTCTGTCATTTGGAACACTATATCTGAAGCTAGGAAGATTCAAATGAAAAATTGTTAAATCAGCATATAGAAGACATATGAAGATACAATTCATGAAAATTTCAGCTCCAAATACCTTAATATATAGAGGGTGTAGCTTCCCAAACTCACTCTATAATAGCTGTCTCTGTTCTGACCTCCATGTATTGACCACTAAATAACTAGAGTTCTAGTTGTTCAAAAGGGCTGAAATTGTGGCACAAAATAGTAGAGATATATAAAAATAGCCCAAAATAATTTCAGCTGAAAATATCGTGCATACTGGAAGTTATAATCACCCAAATTCAATTGAATTTTCTGGACAGAAACTGCTCGATCACTACCAAATTAATTCTCCTTCACATTTTCAACTCCATACACCTCTCACCCTCCCAAAAATGACTCAAAAGCTTTATTCACAACAAAAATAAACTAAGAAAAAAATAAATACTACCGATGATATATTATGGTTGCCTCCCTAGCGAGCGCTTTGTTTAAGGACTTCATTGCCGGTCCAGAGAACGTGAACTTTGTCAAGGTGGATACTTCTCAAGTGCGACCACCCTATTGTTTGGGGCTAAGTAACTCATCGATATGTCATAGAGGCAAAACCAAGAACTATATAAGAATACTTCAATTGGTGGCCAAAAGTATAGCTTCTTAATCTTCATCTTCTTCTCAATTTTTCTTCTAAGAGCTATCCTTGCCTTCTCCTTCTCAAGTGGTGTAGAAATAATGCTCATAGGAACAATAGGTGGTAGAAGCTCTTGAGAGTGACGAGAAGGGTTGAGTGTAAGTTTTCCTTTCCAATCCATCACCTCATCGTAGAAACATTGACCACTTAATGGTGGATTGAGAGGTAAAAATGCCTTAATCTCAATCTTCTGATTAAGAACATAAGTGCTCAATGTCCTACTCTCCACCTTGGGAAGCTCGTGATGGATCTCCTTGGATGTAGGAGGCAAGAAAGTCCTTGGCTTTTCAACTTCTTCATCACAAGGTAGTGAAGGACTCTATTCATCCATGGGAATATCGACCTCAATGAATAAGGGATTATGGTGTATGACTTCAAGCTCCACATCCTCCTCAATGAACAAGGGATTATGGTGTATGACTTCAAACTCTGCATCCTCCTCACTAGATAAGTCCTCATCTTCTTCGAAAACATCTTCAAGCATCTCCCCTCCATTAGGAAGCTTAGATTTCCAATATTGCATCCATTCCTCCGAAGTGTAGTCTCCCACCTCACTTGCATTGAAACTTTCATAACCAAACTCACTTTCTTGTACATCAACATCACTATAATTATCTTCAACTTGCATAAACGACTCTTGCTCAAGATACTTGATATGTACCTCTTCTCTTGAAATAGGCTCCACTTGGTCAAAGAAAGACTCATGCTTATAAATGGCGAAGGGTGGGTCTTGTGCAAGACTTGCCTCAAGTTGCTCATTGGAATGTGCAAGCATTTCTTGAGAAGCTTGCAATTGAGCTAGCCATTCTTCAAGAGAAGGCTTCCTAGATTTGATCACATGCTTGCTCATGAGGATATGCTTTGGGAACCATGGTCTCTTGTGAAATTCTAGCTTGAGAGGTTTGTAATAGAGCTTGAGAAGCTTGCAATTGAGCTAGTAGTCATTCAACAAATTCCTTCCTAGGCTCATAAGCGTCATCTTGTAGATATGCATCGGGTACAAATGACTCTTGATACATGCCCATCTTGTACTCACACTCTTACATAAAATCCGGGCACTCAAATCTCAAAGAGCACTCAAAAGGTGAATGCCACGGAGAATTACACAAAGCACAAGTTTTATTGCAAGAGGACATAGAACCCACTACATGAGAATTCCACTCTTGATGACCTCCACCATAGAGACTTTCTTGCTCATATCCCCTTGGATCTTCCCATCCATAGCTCCATTAATCCATAGCTCAATATGATAAGAAATAAGCACCTATGAGTTCCCAAAAGTAAGATTAGTAACAAAAAAAAATAGAAAATATAAAATTAGAGAGTAAGCAAACAAAATAAACAACTAATTTATTTTTTTTAAAATAAAGAAACAAAAATATGCAAATGTGACCTAAAGAACCGATTCACCAAGTGATTAAGGCTATTAAACCCTAATCCCCACAATGGTGCCATTGGCTTAATGCATAAACTCTCATGTACGTATCATTGCCAAAATAGGGAAGTATTAAGCCCAAGATTATCATACCATATGGATTACTGATTAACCCACAATCCTTGGGTAGTCGGAATTAGAGTGACTAAGCAAACAAAAGAAAAAGAAAAAGAAAATAAATAAAAATGCCACTTTAAAGCACCAAGCCTTAGCAATGCTTGGCTTTGGTAAAAACTAAAACCTAATCAAAACTAAGAGCCTAATGATGATTATCTATAATGAGTCGGAGTTCAATATTTTGAGAGATGATTTTGGATTAACAAAATATAATGAAATGTAAAGCAATTAAACACAAAAATGAAATGTAAACAATAAAAATGAGAATGTCGGGTGCTAGGGAGGTTCCTTCACCTAAATCTTATGTTCCGAAAGCTAATCTAATGTAGGTGCAAATCTCCTACTTTGGCGGTAGTCATATCCAAGGCGGTTCAAGGGTCAAGGACCGAAATTCCGTTGCATGTTACTGACTTGATACACATTTACGCAAGCGTACGTATCACTGTCAAGATAGGAAGTATTAAGCCCAAGATTATCGTACCACGGGGATTAGTGGTTAACCCATAATCCTTGGGTAGTTGGAATTAGAGTCACTAAGCAAACAAAAGAAAAAGAAAAAGAAAATAAATAAAAATACCACTCTAAAGCACTAAGCCTTAGCAATGCTTGGCTTTGGTGAAAACCAAAACCTAATCAAAACTAAGAGTCTAGTGATGATTATCTACAATGAGTCGGAGTTCAATATTTTGAGAGATGATTTTAGATTAACAAAATGTAATGAAATGTAAACAATAAAAATGAGAATGTCGGGTGCTAGTGAGGTTCCTTCACCTAAATCTTATGTGTTGGAAGCTAATCTAATGTAGATGCAAATCTCCTAGTTTGGCGGTAGTTGTATCCAAGGTGGTTCAAGGCTCAAGGACAGAAATTCCCTTTCATGGTAGTCCTACCCCCGTTTCAAGAGCAGTAGGAACTCAGTTGACATAAATTAGAGTTGGTTCAAGGGTCACTAAGTCACATCAAGAAGCCTAGAGATCGAGGAATTAGACTACTAAGCGACCCGCCCGCTTAATCACGTAACAGGTGTAAATCACCATGTTTATAACCCCTCGAATACGAAATTGAAGGTTTATAGCTTAGGAATTAGAGGAGGTCAAGCATCTAACTCCGTCCTAGACATGCTCAAAATACACACCCTAGAGTTGACTAGGCTCCTAGACATGCATTTCAACCTAACAATAATTGATATAAGCATCCATCATATGAAAATTGCATCATTACGTTAAATTACACATCTTTTACATAAAATTTGGGGTAGGGCACACAACCCTAACTCCTAACAGGGAAATTACTCACAACCCATTATCATAGACATCAAAACTACAAAATTCAAATACAAAAGAGAAGAGAAGCGTAGGAGAAAACAAGAATAGTCACACATAGCTAAAAAGCTAGCATGACTAGTCTTGAATTACAACTCCCACAATTAGCCAAGTCTTGAATCTTGTAGAGATTGAAGCCTTTGATGAATCCTTAAAGCTTTTGGGTGAGTAATCTTTCAAATTCCCAAAACAAAAAATAACTAAAATATGGTAAATGGAGGAAGAGAGAGGAGAGTGAGAGCAGTCCAAAGGCTGCCCCCAAATTGTGTGCGGCGCTGTGATTGGTGTCTCCTTAAGAGTGAGGTGTGTGTGTGTGTGTGTGTGTGTGTGTGTATTAGGTTTTGGGTGGCTGTTATGTAGGAGAGAGAAGGATGATAATGGGTGAGTGGCTGTTGGTCAGTGTAGAACCAAAGAGAGAGAAAAGAAAGTCTGTGTGTGTGGTCTCACGTGCGACAAGAGAAAAGAAAAGCAAGATATGTTGCTAAGTGTAATAAAGGATATGGTTCAGCAACTAGTTTGTTTAATTAAACAAATCATTGTTTAATTAAATAAACTCTTGGTTAATTAAAGGTTGCTGATGTGCTCATATTTTCTTATATTTCTTTACCTCTTAATCTTAGGATTTAGGCTTAGTCCTCCTTATTTCAAGTCATTTATGTTGTTATAGTGTTTTTGTAGGTTTGTCTCATAAACAGAAGAAAAGAAGCTAAAATGAGCTAACTAGGATTGAAAGACACCCAAGTCCCAGAATTTGTCTGTGCAAAACATCTAATTTCGCTGAATTACTGGGAGTTACCTAGACTGAATCAGATAATGAGGCTTATATCATTGGAAATTTACGGATGTCTACTTTCTGAAGAATTTTACGGATCTCGATTTTGATACTTCTAGAGAAAGTTATGATTATTTGAGTGAAGATAGGTCAGAACATGAAATCTGCTCGGAAATTTATAACCATTAGTAGAGAACTCAAGTTCCGTGGCACAAGATCATCAATCCTAATGTTTCAACGATTTTAATTCATATGAGGATTCAAAGAGCACATGTATTCCTACTTCTACAAGAAATATTTCAAGGTTTTCCCATTCTAAATGAAGAAAGGAATCTAACCCAAGTTTTACAAGGAAACATGAAGCCAAAGATGAGCAGAACTCTTCCCTATATAAGGGAGCACGAATTTACATGAGAAGAGGGAGTCTCGGAGCACAATGTAGATGCCTAAGGAGTGGAGACGATTCATCCATCTTTCCCTTCTTTTCCCCTTCCATTCTTTTTATGTTTTTCCTATGTTTTACCTAGTTATCTTTTGTTAGACCTTTTCTAGGGTTAGGATGATGCCCTATCATGATTGTTTATGTACTTTGATGATTTATTGATTGATTTATAGTTTCTTTATGATGAATGCTTGATCACTATTTCAATTGATGCTTTATGTTTAAGTTCTTTGATTGATCACCTTAGGGCTTTGCATATAGTAATTGGAAGACAAATTTGAAGCAGAGATGCAATATATATTTGATAAGCTTCTTGTGATTAAGTGTGGTAAATTACATTATTACTTGAGAAAGACTAATGGTTTGCTTCTTGTGATTAAGTGTAGTAAATTACATTATTACTTGAGAAAGACTAATGGTTTGCTTGATTCCCTTGTTTTCTAAACCGTAATGAGTCTTACATGTTAAATTTATACCTGAGAAGGATAAACTGCATAGTTAGGATATAAGATCTTTACCTGAGAGGGAGAGCATCATACACTTAAGGAAAACTATGGTCTAGAGTACATGAGAAGGACTTAGATACAAGAATTATCATATAGAGAAACAAAAGAATCTGTTAATTGCATTGAAACATAAATAGGATTGTTAGTGGTTGATTCTAAAACCCTAGGTTTCATCATTATTTGTTTGTTTGTTTCTTTCTTTAATTTTCACATTATTTGTTTATTTAAAAATCTAAAAACAATATCTTCTTTCTCTTCATTGTTCATTGTGTTTTTGTGTTCATAGTTTGGATTAATTAGGTTAGAATTTAAATTGATTATCAATCCTCAATTGGAACGACCTCGTACTTGCACATTATACTAACGACGATTCATGCACTTGCGAGTTTTAATTAAAATTTAACAACAGTTGCATACTTTTATTCCTTAAATTATTATATATATTTTTCCTCTTCTTTCCCACATGAGTAATCGGGCTTTGCTTTCTTGCAAGTTGCAATGGCTCTGAGGGATCTACTACCTTTGACCACTTCATCATTTTGTCGGGACTCCAAAGTACTCCAACTTTGCTCCATTTATCATGATTTTCGTAACTCCGCTTATTTTCTACAAAATAAATAAAAGTAGATAAATTACATAATAATTGACGTAAAGATTAGCTTAATTCTCGTATTTTAGATACAATTATATGCATCGAAATGAGTGTAATCAGTTACCTCTAAAGTCGAAGACTTCATCTTTTCGAGCTTGAGATCATGCCCTCATTCATATGTTGATGTTTGTTCGTTCTCTTTGTGATGTTTATCTTGTAGTGAACTTAAACATTTTTAATTTATGAGGTTAGTGTTGATGACTTGATGGACTTTGTAAACTTTGGACTCTATATTTTTTGACCATTTCATATGTTGATGGACTTTATAAATTTTGGACTAAATTATTTATTTTGAAGCTTTGAAGTTTGAATTATGAACTATGGATATGGACTATGGAGTATAGATTATTGTCTATTGAAGTATAAAGTATGCATTAGTGAACTTGTAAACTCGTTGTGGATTATTATTATAGGTTTGAAGAAACACAAAACTTACCAAGTTAAAATACCAAAGAGATAGAAGTAGAAGTGGTAAAAATCTGTTTTACCAAAAAAAAAAAACCGAACTGGATCGAACCGAACCTAACCGGTCCTGTCGGTTCGATTTTTGGTTTCAACTTCTCAAAAATGCAAAACAGAACCAAACTAAAGTCCAAATTTGGTTCGGTTCTCGGTTTCTGCCAAAACTAAACCCACCCTTACTTCACAGTGCATGCACTGTTCTTTTTTAAGAATAGTTTGGAAATAGGAAGAGGTCATTTAATCCATAATCAAATTTGATTCTACAATAGATGGAGATATCGTTTTCTATTGGTTAATTATTTTTAAATTTCCTTATAAAATTACGTTTAATTTTTGTAGTGTACCTTGGCCAAAAACAAAATTCTATATGCACGTACTCAACTTCAAAATCGGAGTGGGATGATCTACAAAACTAGCACTAGTTTGAGACTAGCTAGTCGAGCAAGTTGTTGCCTTGATGGTTGTGTATAGGCTAGAGCTGGCTAAAGCTACCTATTTTGCTGAACAAGACCCATTTCCGACCTATCATTTATCAAATTTATTTATTTTGAAAGAGCAAAAAAAAAAAACAGTTCCCCACCCCACTATGCCAAAAAAGCTATCAAACGACAGAGGAGGTCTGTCGTCTGATAAAAAAAAATTCTGTTGTCTAGTACGGTGCCATCTCTTGGTGGTATCAGACGATAGATCTCCTCCGTCGTCTGATTTTTTAAACGACAGAATGTTTTCTGGTCGTCTGTTGTTTGATGAAACTCAGACATCTGTTAGATGAATTCAGATGATAATTATTTGTTGTTTGTAATGACTTACAATAATAGTTTTCTGTTATTTGTTTTGTATTCTAATAACAGTTAATTGTTAGTTAAAGTACCATTACAAGAAAATTATTTGTTATTGTACATTCATGTAAGACACAATTATATGTCGTTGTTTTTGTTTTGAGTCAACGAAAGTTTATATATTTTTTGTCTTTGTTTTTATTGTAAGGCCACAATTTTCTGTTGTTTGAGTGGGAAAATAACTAATAGTTAACTGTTAGTTAAACTACCAACACTAGGCAATTATTTGTTGTTGTACGTTCATTTAAGATACAATTATATGTCATCGTTTTTGTTTTTGAGTCGATGAAATTTTATATATTTTTGTCTCTGTTTTTATTGTAATGCCACAATTTTCTGTTGTTTGAGTGAGAAAATAACAATAGATTTTTCCTGAATTCTGTTGTTCTTAAGTAGCTCCAACGACATATTTTGGCTTTGATTTAGTGGTTGCATAGTATTTCAGATGTCACATTCGTATTTCTATTAGGATGTAATCTAGAAACTGCACAAATGACAATATTGTTGAATATGTCATTACAGCCAACGAATACATCCATAATTGTTTCATACATGAACCTAATGTGCATCACCTCAATAAACAAATAAGGCAAAGAACTACTATCTAGACCTAGCTAGCAACTAAGTTAGCCAATTATGTAATAGTTCTGATTCTTCAAGCGGATAATCCTCCAGAAATATCAGCTAACTGAGGCATCAAAGTTTTGAAGAGAGGGCAGCCATTGTTCCATATAATTTTTGCAATCTGCAGACAACATAAACACATAAATTTAGCAAAGATGACATATTTCAAGAGCGAAACTTAGTACAAAACCATAGATCACATTGCAGTTGCCTCATGCTCAGAACATGGATTTATATTTGTTGACATTATAACCACAGACATTAAATTAACAAAGCTAACTGTGTGCACAAAAAGTAAAGCTAGAAAAGATAATTTGCTAAGGATATCATACTCAAGAAAAGAAACAAAAAATACCACAAAGTGCAAAACCACAACCCACCTACCAAAAGCAATGCAACAAGATTGCAAGCTAGAAATAATTTCTAATAGTTGTCTATACAAAAATATTTCATAGCAATTCTCAATCAGACCACTTCTCTGCTGGAAATAATATACAATCCTCTCAATAAAAGTGCAAGTGTACTGGAGCAAATTAAAAGATGGAGCTGCTATGAACTCCTTAATCTGATACTACATCCCATTTGGAGAAAACTATGCTTTGTAAATCATAGACATATATAGGAGGTGCCAAAAGCAGCTCTAGAGATTAACACAGTACCTCAAATGCTATTGCATTTTTCAGTTTCTGTAGGATGACTTCTTTTAATTTCTTCAACACTCTTAGACATCATAAAAAGAATTACACAAGGATTGTATATACATGTCGAATTGTTACACTTCATCAAAATAAGTCTAACAGGGCACCCACTATGCCAATATCTTTATCAGACGACAGAAGAAAACTGTTGTCTGATTTGCAGTGCCACCGTTGTAGACCGAGCCGCTGTCTGTTGAAAATTCAGACAATGGTGGAACATAGTTGTCTGAGAAACATACAGACAACGTGTATGTGTTAAACGTGTTGTGTGATACTCGGCAGATGGCTCAATAGGTGGCTCGGCAGATGCCAGGCGCAGCTGCGAGGCAGTTGCGGCGCTGCCTTCAGACAACAGTGCTAGTTTTGAAGCTGTTGTATGTTGAGCTTCTCAGACAACAGACTTTTATCTTGTGTGTTGTCTGACTGATATTCAAACTTCAGTTCTTGACTATATCTGCTGTCTGATTAACTTTGGAACAACATAATTGAATTTATTCTGTAGTCTGATTAACTTTGCGACAACAAAGTTTAATTACTTCTGTTGTGTGAGTGTAGATTAGAAGACAGTGATTTGTTAAAAACCGATGTGTGATATGAATGATTGTAGTGTAATTTGTCCTCATTTTTGGCCATCAGACAACAGGCAGTTATCATTGTATCTATTATGTTGTCTGATTATTTGAACATATCCCATTCCTGAATTAAATTGTGCATTTGATCAATTTACATACCAAATATAAACATTGCAAACCACTAATCATTCCAACATTTTAAACAAGAAAAGCATTCTAGTGCATGCCCATCCACCTAACACATCAAAAAGCTGATACATATATATCTATCGTTCCAAAACATGCAACACATGGTGCATGACAATGTACCAAGAGAGAAGCACAAAAAAGGATGCTTTCCTTAGAAAAACAAGGACCAGCAACAAGCCTATCTTTTGACAGTTCCATTCCCACAGCCCACAGCACCAATAAGTGAAGGGTCAACAAATGCAAGCATGTCCACCATTTTATATGCCTTCAACTGATCCTAGAGGTACCTAATAACAAAATTTACAGCAAGTCATTGGGTTTCAGCAACTATACTTCTTATCGAAGCATTGGGGGGAGAGCACATATATATAAAGAACTGAATATATATTTTCTACCTCTGGTACATGGCAATGCAAGTTCCAGTGGTCAAAGACTCGCCCATATAATACCTGCAAACAAGAAAGAAAAAAACTATCAGATTGACAGGGCTTATACTCTTAAGGCATGGTAATAATCCTAATTAAAGAGACATAACCAAAACCGTCTGTGTTATATCTTTTAAAACACACACAACCTAGCTTTGTTATATCATATTTAAAGTGTTATAAGAAGACATTCAACCCCGGACTTAAAATTACAACCTAGCTCATACGTGTAAGAAAACTGAAGAAACAATCATCATAGAAGCTTACTTGAGAAGCACCATATGTGTACCAGTACGTGGTCAAACATGTTGGTGACCTGACCAAACAAAGGTGAGAAAGTTAAACAATGTCTAAATATCTATCATGACTTAAGAACATAGGAACACAAAAATGACAAACAAAAGAGAGCAATGAACAAATACTAGAAACAACTTATAAATATATTAGTCTATAATGAAAATTATTACATTCATAGATTACCGTATATAGAACATGATCTCTTGCATCATATAACGGACTTGTGGTGCAGCTGTACATTCATACAAAAATAAATATATGTGCTTTAAGCTTTTTGAGAAGTGGTGTTACAATTGGAGAATTCAAAAACAGAGGTATGAAAAATGTACCATTAGGCCGGAAGATATATGCCACAACATTCTACCAAAACCATAAACAAAAACAAACAGCGAATCATAAATAAAAACAAACAGCGAAAACAGTAAACATTGAATGTAAGAGGCAGATAAGAGCACAAGTATGCTAGTACTTTCATGAACAGAATGATACACACATCAGAACCTTAACAAGATATGTGTCAAGCCAAAAAAAAGTTAATTAGCAGGACATTCAAGATGCCCTACAACCCAAATATAGGCAGCCAAACAAATATCGTGCTAATAAAAGAGAATTGAGTGGCAGGTTGGCTAATTAATCAACACAAGTCTCCTACCATGAAACACTTAGTGACTGACCAATAGCTTGAAATACTTTATTGCCAAACAATCGAAATTAGCAAACTTGTACACAAATCATTGAAAGCATAACAAGACTAGCACGTTTAGGTCAGTAACAAGATTCTATGCAAGGTACACACACACACACACGTACTAATGGATGCAATTCCTATATGATAGTAAAAGGCCAACAAATATGCAGCACAAACTCTGCATATTTATCATCCACCGAAATTATACAAATCATTGAAAGCATAACAAGACTAGCATGTTTAGGTAAGTAAAAAGATTCTATGCAAGGTACACACACACGTATTAAAATGGATGCAATTCCTATATGATAGAAAATAAGGCAAAAAACAAAGTCAAAACCAACCTTCAACTTATTTATCATCCCATTGTTTTGGTCTAGCTTCCATTCCTCCACTGGTACCTCCAGTCATTGTGCCAGATTTTCACAGCATAATTCCATCAATAATTACAACTAATTTAAGAGGGGTAGACAAAAAAAGTTAGATATCGAGCTAAATATAAACATGTCCGACACAGAATACTTATCAATAACAAAGTAGAACTCATTACCTTTGAACCTCTCACCACTCCAGCTTAGGCGCTTAGCCTCATCAAGTTTGTCACAAACAAGAGTATTGCCAACCGCAAAAAGAATACCCTTCTCCTAGGCATGATAAAATGTTTGGTTGTTAAGTAGACAAACTAATAGCATCTAATTGGCCCTAATATGTACTAAGTTTTTCTTAGGGCTAAATACTGTTTAGTACCCTGTGGTTTTAGTCCAACATCGATTCAGTCCCTCGACTTTCAATTTCATCAAAAACACCCCTGCAGTCTCAAATCTCATCTAATAGGTCCTTCCGTCAATAATCCGTTAATTAGAACTGTTAAGTCGCTGACAAGGCATGCCATGTCAGATCGTGTGGGCCCCACCTATCAGGTAAAATTCCAAAATTGCCTCTACCTCTCTCTATAACCCCCACCCCCTCTCTCCCAGCTTCTCTCTCTAAATACCCAAAATAATAGCCTTCTTCTCAAATCAAAACCAAATCTCCAGACCAAATTTGGGTTGGGTTTTTCTAATTTGATCCAATTGAATTGGAATGGTGGCGAAGATGATGAAGTGGCGGCGTGGCCACCGTGAATACGAGGAAGTATGAGGTGAGCTGGTGGTGCGGTGGCCGGAGGGGTGGGATCTGGTGCGGTAGGAGGAGGAGGACGAGGGTGGCGTCGGGGACCGTAAGTTGACCGTTGAGATTAGATGCGCTTCATATCTACCCGTCCAACGATGTTTGTAGCAACCAAATGCAAAAATCATATTTCAGAGTCAGAAACTCAGACTCCTTGCACTATGCATGAACATGACTCAATACAAAATATGACTTCCTCCTTTCAGACTAATGCATTCATCTTTCACCCTTGAATTAAACTAATCAATCACACTCAAAAAATTTAGTCAAACAAGGGATTGAAAGGCCCAAGACCCAGTTCTTCACTAAACCCCATCCATTTCTCATATTATTTTACCAAGAACAGAAAAAACCCAAATGAACCATGAACATTAAAACAGGTAGAAAACCCAGAAAATTTAATTACCTAGTAACTTCTCTGTAAATTGAAGTCCTCTGCCCAAAAGTATCAGAGATTTTCTTAGTGCTATCAATGCCCACCGTAACAATGGCCTTTTTCACGATTCGAGGTCTGAGTATTAGCATTAGTAACCCCAAGAGACAAAGTATTGCTTTTGTTTGTAGCACCACAGCTTGAGAAACCCAACTCGTTCCCATCCGACTCAACCGAGTGACCTGTAAACTCGGCGCAAGCGAGCTGATCCCTGGCCATGGATGCCGAGTCCTCCACCTCGGAGCCCGAGTTAGCCGAAAAGGCTTGGAAACCAGTATTCGCCTTGAGATCCTGGTTTTTGTGGTGGTCACCAAAGTAGGCCGACGAGTCCTGGTCGTAGATTTGGATCAGCAACGAGTCCTGCGTCTCTGTTTGGCTGTTGTCGTAGCGCACCATGGAGTCGCCGAGAAAGTCCTCGAGCTTGGGAATAGGCTGGTTCAGAGTTTGTGGGTCGATGAAGCTTGCAAGCTAATCGGAGTGGGTCTGTTTGGTTTGGTGGTCTTCCTCACCTTATGTGTAGAACACTTCGGAGATAGTAATGAGGAGAGGGAGCAGTAACAGCGGAGGTATCGTAAGCATGAGCGAAGGGAGACTCAGACTCGGGGGAGGGGCAATTTTGGAATTTTTCCTGATAGGTGGGGCCCACACGATCTGACGTGGCATGCCTCGTCAGCGACTTAACGGTTCTAATTAACGGATTATTGACGAAAGGACCTATTAGATGAGATTTGATACTGCAGGGGTGTTTTTGATGAAATTGAAAGTCGAGGGACTGAATCGATGTTGGACTAAAACCACAGGGTACTAAACAGTATTTAGCCCTTTTTCTTATAACTTACAATACCTGCAGTGAGCAAGCGGTATTGTAGTGCTGACGCAATCATCATTACAACTCAGATCTCAAAAGCAACTATGTTCTTCTGAAATGGCCCTCTTCACAGAAGCAATTATATGGAAGTGCAAATTTGATTACTCAATCAATTATCATATGGAATTTACAAATTAAAAACCAACATAAATTCCAGGATAGAATGAAGCAGGGCATTTAGCCAAAGGTGACTTGAGATTGGATGATGCACTTTCATAACTAACAGAATCACCAAGATAAGCAAGTAGAGCATGCAAGAACTGAAGAGGCACAGCCTGCACAATACACCTCCAAGAATCAGGAAGGAATCATCAGTAATAAGAGAACGTATGCCTCACTCGGAAAGTAGCATGAGAAGAAAACAAATTTAAGTAAAATAAGGGCAATAGATGGCCTTGGAACTTATATAGAGAGAGTACAGGAAGAAAATTGGGCAACGCCACATAAATGGAAACCGAGTACAATATATACTTAATTTCATATCCATATATCCAGTTTTGGCAAATGAAATCAAGTGCAAATGAACACTAATTTAATATCTTTTGTAGTGATCCAAAAATAGGCCTGCACACTCGAAGTTCGTGCAAATATATTCATATTCATATATTTGCTCGATCCAAACCTTCAAAATAATTAAAAATAATAATAACAGCAATAATGGTGGAATTAAATCATGCTTCTGCTAACCATGCCACTAATTCGTCAGCTTTCTTTTGCTCTAAAATAACCCTCTCCTTCTGAAACAGAAGATCAATACATCAGCTACCACTACATTACTTTTTGGGACAGAAAGCTCCAATTAACATAGATTAATTTCCATGATTATATCAAACCAAGTCATTAACGGTCCAAGACAACACACACACACACACATGAAATGTACCATCATTTTCCTCCAATGAAATATAACACCAGTTATAACCACTTAATTAAACAAGAAGAAAACCTAAGAATGTTCATTTTTCTCGGCTTCACTCTTGCCAAGTGCCTTCTTAAGATCTTCTAGTTGAGCTACACTTTGTGTAAGCTTTTCCTTAAGATCTTTCCTTACAGCTCTAGATAAGAAAAATTGTAGACAACAATATTCACCAATTCCTCATATTTAATTCTACAGCAAGGACTGCTTCTATTGATTAAAAGCAATACATGATTTTATGCACGAAATAATATAGCCGAACATGAAATACACCAACATAGAGAGGAGGGACTTCACTCACAGTGGAAAGAAGACGCAAATCTTGGGTTTTCCCTTTCTTCTTGACTTTGAATGGACAGAGAGTTAGGGTTTTGGCGACAAAATCATTGGCCAATTACATAGAAGCAGTAATCGAGATTGACAGGAACAGCTGCAATGAAGGCAATCCAGGGGCTCTACAACGACCCCGATACACCTCTCTACTACATCACTCAACCCAATTGCAATTAAGATCAGCCCAATCTCAAAATTGCAAACAAATTCATAAAATCAAGGACAAATTGAGGAAGGGAGAGTCGTAGATTGTAATTACTGTGGCAGATGTGACCTTTGGGATTTAGGCCAAACCTTTTAAGGGTTCGATGACGAACTGCTTCTTGCCGGGCTGAGGGCGCTGGGCCTTTTTGCTGGACAAATTGTTGAGCTAGGCACTGCGGCCGTCATTGTAATTGTTGGAGTGGTGGTGGCGGCTTTGGGAGATCTAAGGGCAATCCATATCGGTGCAGAGAAGAGAGATTAGTTCTGAGAGAGGTTTACGGTGATGGGCTCCCTTTCTTGTGCGGCGCCCTCCCGAACACCTGACTCTCAGATCTAATCTTGTTTAGGATAACAGAACGAGGGAGATGAGAGGTAGTAATTTGGGCTGATTTGAAAGAGAGAGATGGCTACTGCCTCAAGATCGAAGAACCCTAATCTAATCCAGTAGCCCAGAAGAACCCCATTTTCATTCTCCTAATCTTCAACTTGAATCGATGTTTTGAGAAGATGGTGATGGCTAAGATGGGTTTTGTAAAGATGATGGTGCTTTTTTGTGAAGACAGATTTTGAGAAGAAGATGGCTAAGATGGTGATGGTGTTTTGCGAAGATGAGTTTTGATCGAGAAGAAGATGTTTTGATCGAGAAGAAGATGGTACCGGTGTTTTCCTCCAAGAAGTCGACCAAGTGTTTTGCTCTGTATTAGAAAACGGCTGAGTGTAATATGTTTTCCCTCATGTGGGAGGACAAGGAGCATTAAGTTGTTTTCAATTTTTTATAATAAACTCAGACAACGCATAAATGATGTTGTGTAGTCTGATTGTCTACTTCAGCTGAGGGACCAAAAATTGAAAACTCCCGCCTACTATGTGCAAGCACAAACTCATTTTTGGCGCTAGGATGGCTTTCAAATTCACACAACACAAATAGGTCGTTCTGTTGTAGGAGCTTACAAATCATTTGCCAAAATTTGGTCGTTTCGGGGGGAATGAAACTCATTTTGGGGCACATTAAATGTTTCCAATATAATCCCTTCAATTAGACAACACAATTAAACTGCATGTTGTGCGGCAATTTCCAAGTTCCAATCCTACAACACATATAAGTATTCTGTTGTACAAAGTAGTACTTTGGCAATGCATCTGAGTCAGAAATTGGAGCCAAATATGAGTAAAGGTAGAGGGAAAATAGCCCGCTATTTTTTTTTTTCATTCAGACAACGTACATTCTTTATAACTGTTGTGCAATATTCTTCTATCTAAAAAATTCTGAATTGTAACATCTTGCACAATGAAAGTTTCTTAAACGTGTTGTATGAAGCAATTTCCATCAACACACGTCGGTAATTTTTTTTTCGTTGTGTGAAAAGTGTAGTCTGTTGAGGTTTTTGGCATAGTGACCGTTACCTTCTGCGTCATAGAAGCACACATGCTTCACACCAATAGCTTCTACCCATAGAAGAAACTCCATAACTTTAGGGATTTCCTATGCGTCTTCACTTTCTACTACAATCGCCGGAGTAAACATTACAAAAAGATGTAGAATATGCCAGAGTAGCAGAAGCCTAGGTTTGCAAGTCTGAATCAACACTAAATTTAGATTTAAGGTAAATAGCATATGAAATGAATGAATATAAGAGGGTTGTCTAAGAGGCTTAAGTACTTACTTGAGTAACAAAAAAGGTTGCCCTCTGCATTTCATACCTCAAATCCATCAGCTGAAAGATATTAAGGCAAAAGGAAACAATCAATATAAACCCAACAAATTCAACAACCCAAGTTGGTTGAAAAACACTAAACCCAATCAGCAACTAAGAAACAACCTCAAATGGATAGAGAGAATACCAAAAAGAAAATTCAGTGAATCAGTGAGCAAGAGTAGCAAAGCCATTATATAAAGGGCTCAAGTGAAATAGTTTAAGCATGTATGAGAAATAGGCACCAATTTATGGTGGGTGGGCTTGTGATGTAGTTGTGAACTTCTCCTATTAAAATTTTGGCTAACATCTATCTAACTACAAAGTTCATTGAGAACTACTTAATTATATATATATATATATATATATATATATAATAATTGATATGTGCACAAACTAGAGAAAGCTGTACTTAATTATATATGTATTTGATAATTGATATGTACACAAACTGGAGAAAGGTGTAAAGTCAAGAAAAATGCATGCATTCTATTAAGTCTGGGGAAGAAGTCAGCCTAAGTTATACTTGAGAAGTGAATGGAGTGGTACACATTTTTTTTGCTGAAACAAGTAAAAGAAAGTTAATATCTAACTCTAAACCTATGCCAACTAGTCCGAGAGAAAAGCTTACACACAAACCTTGTTCTTCTCCCAGCCACAATCAAGAAGCAAGACACCTCCCATAATTGACTATATCAGCCAACACCTTTGCGTTATCATTCTTAATAACAACAATGTTAGCTAGAAACAAAGAGCACTCTTGGTTCTTTGAGTCATAAGGGCATCCCGATAATGAATGTCAACCACACCAGAAAATGACTAAGGGAATCTTGATAATGAATATCTAGCTACCTAGCTAATAAATTGGAATATAGAAATTTAAAAAGAAAAATATTGATCGTTATTACGAATTTATCCTTGCTTTGCTTCTGAGGTCCAAAACCAGATCCACCAATCCTGTTAAAAACATAAAAAAGAATACATAAGGATCATGAGCTTCTGAATTGACAACTTAGATAATACATCTCTTTAATTAAAGTTCCATATATAACTGTTAGGCTCCAAAACCAGTATGGGTGCAAACTGTCTCTTTTGAGCGTGTGCGCAGGCGTGCTAGCACCATGGGGTGCAGTCGTCGGAGAATCCCTTGACCTGACTTCTTGATCAAACGTTGTGGACGAGGAGAGCACCAACCTCGTCACCAAGTTCTTTTCTCTACCTTCCAGAAAAGGACTTCTTGCCTTACGGGTAAGGACTTTGGTTGTGATCTCTTCGCGACACCGAATCGATACCCAATGTTATAGGTTGAGCAGAGCAATCACTAAGAAGTTTGAAGAATGCACGGGTTTTGCTAAAGCGTGACTTTAGCTTAGCTAGGTTGCGAGGGCGTTACCCTTGCTTCGCTGGTAGTATCGGTAGCAGTAGCACTAACAGTCGGCTCCTGGGGAGACTAGGACTAGAATTACGGTTTGCTCTGGGGAGGCTTTGATAATCTAAGAGATTAGTTGATTGAAGAGTTGTGTATAATTCGTCCTTGAAACCTAGTATTTATACCTAGGGTTTCGACTGTTCCTTGCCATAGAAGGATTATTGATTGAAGTTTTCTATTCAATCTCCGCTACTTGATTCCAATAAGGGATTGTTTTTCTTATGGATCTCAGAATGGGTGAAGCTGTAACCCAAACCCAAGTAGGCTTATTTTTGGGCCGCAGGTATCGGCCCGCTATGCTAAATCCACTAACGGATCTTGCCAAAATTACTTTTGGGCTCAAACATTGCCCCCCCCAGGCCCCGAAATTAGGCCCGCGAAAATGTAACTGATTGAAGGGGGCTAAAACGACACGTCTTACTGACCGAAACGAGGTCATTAATGAGGGTTGCGTCCATTCGCTTTGCAAAACGTCTTTTCGTCACATCGTTTCCCTCACAAAATCTCTTATTTAAATCCCGCAGCCATTTCAAACTTGTCACATCAGAAACTCTTTTAGTCTCTGTCACATCAGAAACTCTTTTAGTCTCCTAAACCCAGAAACCCTCTTATTCCGAATATCTTCCTCAAAAACCCAGAAATGGCTCCCCCAAAGAAAATAGTCATCAATCAAGAGGAGGAACTCAATGACAAAATCGCCCACACTTGGGGAACCAGCATCGGTGCCTGCTGTCACATCCACACTACTATCCAGAGACCTCTGCTTCTCAAGCTCCCAAATCATCACATCGGACTGGGTCCGGTGTCGCGAGATTCCATCCCTACCGACTTTATTGCCCTCTACGGCCTACCCATTCGTCGACCCATTCCGGTCCTCCTAAGGACCCCTGGAGATTTCAGCAGTTGGGGTGCACAAAAACATCGAGCGAAAATAGGGCACAGGCTATCCTTTATCAGCGCGGCGGAGCTCTCCTGGTATGGTGAAGCGCGAGCGCGAGATCTAGCTCACTGGAACGCGGCAGGTATTACCCATACTATTGATTTATGCTTTTGCCTCCCGCAGCGTGGCAATCGCTCGCCGCTCGCCGCCTTTCTATGCCTTTGGAATATCGCCACCAACACCTTCGATTTTCGATTTGGCCAAATGAGCATCACCTTGCTAGATATCCTCACCATTACTGGATTGCCCATCGATGGCAAGCCCTATCTGCATGGCCAATTCGACTCGGTCACCTTTACTTCAACCATGGCCCAAACCAGTCGCAGCGCTTACAGCAGTTCCTATCCGCGTTGGCTGACCTATTACCGCAAAGAGCACAATGCGACAGGTGGAATTGCCTTTCTGGAATACTGGCTATGCAAGTTCATCTTCTGCACCTCTGTTAACAAACCCACTGGTCCTTGGACTTTTCTGGCAACGGCCCTCTATAATGGCCGCCGCGTCGGACTCAGACAACCAGTGTTGGGCGCCCTCTACCGCACTCTATACCAGGCCACCATGCATCCTTTTAAGACTAGCATTTCTGGCCCTTTTTAGATCCTCGACTTCTGGATTCAAACTTATTTTCCCTATTTTCGCTGTGACGATATTTCACTACTTCCACCGGCTGATAAACTCTTAGGTCAATGGCTTAGCCGCGAGGAAAGGTACACATCCCCTCCTTATTCTAAGTGCTTCACATATCTGTACCTTCTGCACGAAATGCCTTACTGCGACCTAGTGCTTGGTAGAAGATTCCCACCTCCACTTGAAAATGGGTTCCTTCCCGGGGCTCCTGACAACAGTGATCGTGCGTGCTTGGCTTTTCGCCGCGCGATCTCCTGTTAAGATATTAGGCTTGCTGCTGATGAACTTAGTTACAAGATTTACGCGCCCAACCACTTTGCTCACCAATTTGGCCTCGTCCAATTAGTGCCATTCCTCCTCTATGATGCTTGGAACTACAACACTTCTTGGCACATAATTGGCCCCACTACTGGGCCCCCACCAGCACAAAGCATTGATACGCTCAAAGCAAACATATAATTTAACCCTATAAGATATCATTGTTAGTAAGCAGTAAATAGGGATCGTTCAAATCCGGGGATTGAGGGTACACCTGTCATTGTAAGACAAATAAAGAATTAAAATAAAACAAAGTATAATATTCACAAGAATATACAAATTATATATACATAAGCAACGAAAAAGGGGGGTTTTTAAGATTTTGGTTTCCGAAAATTAAAATAAAAAGAAAGAAACTATACAAACACTTACACAAGAATGAAACATAAGAAACAAAGATCAAAACCAATTTTATAATCAAATTCGATTCAACCCTACAATTGTTCTTCCAAGTCATGAGAAAGAAGTTGATCATGTGAAACATTCAAAGCAAACGATTTCCCATATTTTACTTTCCTTGCTAATTAACCTAAGTGAAAGCACCTAGATCAATCCAATCAAACATGCAATCAAAGTCTAGAAAGCTAGCTAATCATAACATGTTCAATGCAATACACATGGAGAAAGGCTATCAACTTAAGTGAACAACTTAATATGAAAAAGTTCATCTAATTGCAATCCTTTTCAATTAAATTCGATTCTTGTCCAAAACCTTTACTATTTTTAATTCAAGTTTACAAAACTATTAGGTGAATCACAAACTTAAACCTAGCACCAATTTTATATGCAAACCCTAAAAGTTTCGAACCATTTAAGATGAACACATAAAAGATATCAATTAAACATATTTAATTGAACAATCTCACAAAAGCAACTATCGAATCACAAATATAGGAGTCGAAATTATCATTCAATCATAAAAATTTCAGAATTAAACTTTGTTCAAATATCATTGTCAACTAGAACAATTCCAACGAAATCAAACAAGGTTACAAAGAAAGAGGGCGAATTACACCGTGAGATGGAGATGGGGATGGAGTTGTTGACGTTGGGTTCTTGAATCTTGGAAGCAAGTCTTCAAGGTGGAGGATGTGATAGGAGCATTTTAATGCGATGTTTTAATAATTATTTCCTCATATTTTGCTTCGTTATTTCCTTTACTTAATCATTTTTAATTTAGTTTCTATTTTCTAGGTACATCGAATAAATGGAGAAAAAATAAGCTGAAATGAAGAAATGAAGTTTTCCTGGTCCGACTAGGAATCCCAGTCAACGCAGGAATCCTGATGAGGCTAGGAAACCTGATGGCACTAGGAGACCACATGGCTTGAAGATGACGTGGGAGATATTATGGGAGATTAAATCTGATTTTTGCATGGGAAATGATGGAGATAATGTGAAAATCAAGGAGATTACGTTGAGAAAATCTTGGGAGAGTTTCATGGGATTGTGCAACAAGAAAAGGCTCAAAACAAGTCTAGATTTGTTCCTGAATTCCCTCAAGATATGTTGGCTGAAATTAGAGAATAAAATCTGCAGTATTAATGTGAAAATCAAGGGGAGGACATTAAGGATAAAGACACGGAGAGATTTAAGGGAGAAAAGGTCCAAAATGAGTCCGGATACATTGTCTAGGTTCATGCCTAGATATTTGGCCGAAAATTGTGAATAAAATCAGATTAAATCATGGGAAAATCAGCAACAAAATATTAGGGATTAATTTTGGAGCTTTTTGATTGGTTGGATGACACAACAGAGCTGACGTGGCGCTACGTGATTGGTCGAAGCTGTGTGGTGCAACCAGAGAATTCTTTGGAAATTAAATTCATGAAGCCTTACCTTCCCCCATATATACTCCCCTCTCTAGACGTTTTGAAAACACCATCACACCACCAGAACACACAACACCTCTCTCCATTAGAAAATAAACATTAGAAAAATTCTCTCCATTCTCTAGTCTTCAGAAGCTCTGCGTCTCAACCAAGGAGGAGAAGAAGTCATGCAATACATGAAGATCCTATCCGCCATCCACCCTTGTGTCATCCCTAGAAGATTGCTTGCTTTCAAGGATCTTTAAGTTCTTCGTCTCAAGGCTTGTCATTCATCTTTCACGGTGTATTTCATACTTTCTTTTGTTTTCCTTTGTTTGATTTGTAGAGTTATGGATTCTAGTTAACATGACGTTAAGGGCAAAGTTTAAAGCCTGTTTTATGTTTCGAAATAAAGTTGTGATTTTTATATGTTGATTTATATGTTGCTTATGTGAGATTGCTTGATTGATTTTGGATTACAGAAAACTTTTGCATGTTTATGTTTTTTGGTGGCCAACTTAGGATATATGCATGTAATTGGAGCTAGATTTAAGTAGTAAAGGCTTTGGAGAAAAGTCGAAATCAATTAAGGAGGATTGCAAATAGGTGAACTTATTCATAACTAGGTTGTGCACTTTGGTTGACATCATTTTTTTGTTCTTAATGCGTTGAATGTGTTCTTAATTAGCTAGCTTTCTAGACTATGAATGCATGTTTAATAGGATTGATTTAGATGCTTTCACTTAGATTAATTATTCAAGGAAAGTAAAAAATGGGAAATCGTTTGCTTTCTAACGTTTCACATGGTCAACTTCTTTCTCATGACATATATAGATAATCAACTATAGGAATTGTGATTGGATTTCTTGCATATGATTGTGGTTTTGATCTTTATTCCTTGCGTTCCACCATTGTATATATGTTTTTACATTTTCTTTATTTTATTTATTTAATTTTTGATTTAATAATCCTAAAACTCCCTTTTGTTTGTTTTATTTTTGTAAATAATATTTTATACTTATTTTAATTCTTTATTTGTTTTACAATGACAGGTGTACCCTCAATCCCCGGTTAGAACGATCCCTATTTACCATATACTAACGATGACATTTTCAGGGTTAAATTGCGCGCTTACTTTTAGTGTATCAGGATGGATGATGATGCTCACGGCTCCTCCTTCTTCTTCTTCTTCTTCCTTGCTTGAAACGTTGAATGCACTAGAGGATGGAGAGAGAGAGAGAGAGAACTTGACGTTATGAGAGAGTGATTTTTCTGAATTGTGGGGTGTGGAACTCTAAAACGTTAAGAATGAGGGAGTATATATAGGGGACGGCAAAGGCTTCATGATTCTTCTATTATTTTCCCAATGAATTTTCTGAAAATGCCACATAGCTCATCCAATCACAATATGCCAAGTAAGCTTTAGTGTGTTGTCCAACCAATCCCGTAGTGCCATGTAAGCTTTAGTGTGTCATCCAACTCTCCAAAATAAATCTAAATCCCTTTTAATATATTATTGCCAAAATATATAAGATTTATTCTGATTTTCTTTCACCAATTTCGGCCATAATATCCTTAGAGAAAATAGGGAACGAACCTAGACTTGTTTTCGACTTCTTTCTTGTTGCACACACTTCTTCTTTCCTTAAACTTCTCCCTTGAAAGTCTCCAACGTCAATCTTCTTGATATTTTCTGATTTTCACATTGCCTTCACACTCCCTTGTCACGGCAATCAACACAATTAACTGCTCCAAGAATATCTCTTTCCTTAAAACTCTCCTTAGAATATCTCTTTGTGTAATCTTCCTTGTGTGGCGTCAATCCCCTTGCTTTCTCTCTCCCTTTTCACGGCAACAACAACTTAAGTCATCCAAGAATATCTCTTTGCCCTTAAAATTCTCCCTTGATTTCCTCCAATCAAAATCTTCAAGTATATTTCTGATTTTTTACGTTGCTTCCTTCTTTTCCTCTTGGTATTTCACGGCAAAACACTTATATTCTCCAAAATTATCTCTTTGACATCACAAAATCCTAATTCCCATGGGCCTTCATTGTTTTGCCGAAATCCACAATAATCTAGAAGGGTCTTGGGCCTCCTTGTGTCATCTTCCAGCCTTATAGTCTCCTAGTGCTTCCAGGAATCTTCCTCCAATGTCAACTTCCTTTATTTTTCTGCTCATGCTTCCTTGTTTGCTCAGGAGTCTTGCTGTGACAAAGTTTCCTTTTCTGGACAGGGTCTCCTGGTTGAAACAGGATTTCCTGGTTGGACCTGGAAAATTTCATTTCTTTGTTTCAGCTCATTTATGCAGTTCTTGAGCTCATTTCCACTTGTTTGCTCCAAGGACCTGAAAATAGAAACTATTACTAAAAACAGAAACTTTCCTAAAATGAAAATAGAAACTTTCCAAAAATGAAAAATAGAAACTTCCTAAAAGTGAGAAATGGAAACTTTCCTAAACTAAAAGGATTCATTTAAGGAAATGACTAAATAAATACGAGGAAATAACAGTCAAAACGTAGCATTAAAATGCTCCTATCAAGCATGCTTGCACTGGTTGATCTCCCTGACTGGGCCAATGACATCGTTCCTGTGGATCGGAACGCTGAAGGATACGAGCGATGATGGTCAGAAGTCTCTGTCAACTGCTGGGGACAAAGGGATGACAAACTCTTCACGACCATCTTTGAAGAACTGAGATATCCCTACGATGCTGATACTGAGTTGCTTGCTCGCTTTCCTGAAGATGAGGCACGACCTCCGCCACATGAACCCGTTTCGCTACTCGCGAGAACCCCACTCCCTGTCCAGGCTGGGATTGTAATCCGCGAGCCCCCTCAAGAGGTAATTGCCTTAGATTATTCTTCGTTCTCTCTCACCGCGTTCTCTTTTAATTCAAACTTTGTTGCATCAGGGAAGTGTGCCACCTTCTGGCAGTCACGCAGTTAATGCTTCTTCGGCCACTAGACTGGCCGTGAAGCAGAAAGCAATAGTGATAGAACCTGAAGTCAAAGACTCCTCTTCTGATGATGATGATCCACAAACAGTAATGATCTCCCCCTTATAAGGTCTCAACGTTTTCTTTCCAAGTCTAATTTTTAAATCTTGACAGATTGCCATTGCTTTGGCCCGAAAGCCCAGTCGCTCTGATCCTCGAACTGATCCGTAGGCAGAAGATGAACCAATCGTTGATCGACTGGTACTACACATTTAAAGCGAGCACTGGAATCTTTGTTTCATTATGTACGACCGTATAACGCTCCTCATTTACAGGTTCGTCGTAGGTCTTCCAGACAAGCTGGGGAAGGATCCTCCGCTATTGGTGAAGACCCATCTGCTTCACACGCCTAGGCACCGACTGGTTCTAACAATCCTCCACCTCCCATCAGTGCTGCAAACAATATGCAGTTGGCTCTAGTACCAGTTCAAGTCATAGACGACAGCTCGCCTGAGGTTGAGGAAAGAATACCACTCCCAGACACACCTCGCGAGCAACCAACTGCAGTACTTATGACGGAACAAGTAATACCTGATTTGATTCTAGTTTCTGGCAAGGTCGATCAAGAACCAATGCCAATAGTAATCCTTCTCGAACCACCTGTTCCAGAGGTACACCTTCTTGCTTGCCCTATATTATGATTCCTGCCTTAATCTTTTGACATTTTAACCATTCACTGAAAAGCAAAACCCTGCCCCTATCGAGGAAGTAGCTGCTGTTGCAGTAGAGGTGCTTGGCGAAAATCCTGCTGAACTAGATGGCGCAAACGCTAATAACCAAGAACCCATCCCTGATGCCCCCAAGTACCTGAAGTAGGAGTTGAAGTGAACCCTGAGCCGGTACTGGAAGAGGTTCCTGTCGCGGAGCCTCTCGAGGCTCCTGTTGTTACTGCCCCAAATCCGCTGCCTGCGTCTCCTTCCATACTGCAAAGGCTGGCTCGCGTACTTGAAGTGACTCCTCCTGGAGTTATAGATGATGCTAGAGAAGGTCTACGTCGTCTTCTGGGACCCGATATTCTGATGCCCGTCGCGCCCGCGAGAGCTTTGGAGTATCTAAGGGTACTTCTCCGCGAAGGAGCCATCACTGAAGTCCAGTTCCTCGATATCGATCAGCTGCTGCAGGATCTCCCCCAATGGCTCAATGAGAAAACTGCTGCGACTGCGCAGGCTAGGCAGACCCAAGCACACTACCAGACCCTTACTCAACAGACGGACACTTCGCACGATTTCTTAGGTGACCAGGGTATTCTCATCAGGGATTTGACGCTTACGAGGAACCATATCAGGTCCCAAATTCAAGATCTTCAGGCCCAATTAAATGCTGTAACGGCCAGGCTCGCCCATGAGGACTGGAGCAACCCTTAGTCGCTTTTGAGACGCTGTCTTAAGAACTGGCCCAGGCTCGCCTGGCGGCCTAACAAGCTTTTCAAGCTGCCACTGACGCTAGCTTTCGTCTGGATGAACATTTCATCCGCCTAACTTATGCAAGCCAAGGGCTTTAGGCCTCTAATATTAGGCCCATTATTATATTAATATTAATATTATTTTTATGGTTTAGTGAAATATTCAGCCCACATTACCTGGCCCAAATATTTTTAGAATTACAGGCAGTTAAGAGCTCAACTTTGCCTTTATTGCATATTAAAACTGTTTGAAAAGATAACCTCGAAATGGAACGGTTACCTCCTCGAAGACTGCTCCGCTTCCCACGCGTCTTCAAATTTCTTTCCTTTCCGAGATCATAGCATTCAATTCTATTGATATTCCCATTGATGGTGTTGAAATTGCTTCAACTACCTATCGAAAGGTTGAAGCCACTGAGGTTGGCCTTATAAATATCTATACTTTGGAGAAGTGAACACATACGCAAACATAGCTAACCCAAAAATAACTTTGCAAGCCTTGCTCCTTTTCCTTCTATTTCTGAAATCTTCTCCTTACGATCTTACCCTTAGCCTCTAAATCTTAGGCTTTATGGCTTAATCTCAATGCTTGGGTAGGCCTTATGGCCTAATCTCAGGTCCAACCTCATGTCTTTGGTCTCTGGAACTCCGGATGGGATTCACTGGTTCCAATTAGACTGAAGAACACGAGGGGCTCCTAGTGCGGGATACCATATTCTGGGAATTCCCGCTCCTCAGATTTCCCTGCGCGGAGCAAAATGAAGAAGGGCGGAAGACCACTCGAGGCTGACTGTTCTTCTTCCGCAATTTACCTCCGGGGTCTGACTCACCGACTTCTGTTTTTCCCTTGGAGGTAGATGAGGCAATTGGGCTGCGCTAACGCGCTGATTCCATCTCCATCCCAGAGGATAACCAACTGGAAGGGTTGTGATAGATTATTTCCTTCCCTCTTCTTCCAGTACAGACGATAGTAGCTGCAGCCCGGACTCAAGAGATGTGGGTGAAAAGAAGAAGAGTAAGAATGATCATCTCACTGCCTCTTCCTACCGCAATATCCAGAAGCTCTTAGAAGATCTGAAATCCTTATGGTTTTTAGACACTTTTGGCTTTGTAAACCGCAAATGTAGTTTTTTGGAACACATTGTACTGCTTTTGGCCGCAAAGCCACTTTATGTATGAAATTTTCTATGTTTTGCCATTTTCTGAGTTTTGCCATTTTCTGAAAAATTGTGATATAATATGGCCTCTGATATAGGCCCTTACATATATTCCTAACACATATTGTCAAGAACATTGAAAGAAAAGTCTCAAAAGAAAAGAACTGAAAATTTACTGCACAATGTAATGGCCGTAATCAAACGGCCTAGATGCATAGAGTGTTGCCCCTCTAGTGTTCTTAGGCGGAGCGATTACATGAGGACGAGGCCACAGACTGGCCTAAATGGAAAGGATGGAGCAAGCCAAAGCACGCTAGGTTTACCTCCCTGTCCCAGGAACAGCTGGATCCAGTGGGTCTTCAAACTCCCAAACATTGGGGTAATACTTCTTCAGGAACTTGCCATTAATGGGGTTGCAGTGGAGGTCGCCGTCTAAATCTTTGAGGTGAAAAGTCCCGCGCTCCAGAATTCGGTGAATAACAAAAGGTCCTTCCCAGCGAAGAGTCCATTTACAGCGGCCAGTCAACTTTTTGCCAAATAGGAGGACTGCTTTCCAAACGAGCTCACTTTCCTTGTAACTACGACCACGCGTCCTCTTATCGTAGGCGCGGGCGATCCGCTGCTTTTCCATTACCAAGGTGTCCAAAGACTCTAAGCACTTCGCGCTAAGGTCTTCATGCTCTTGCCACATAGCCTGGACATAATCTTCACCAATCAAGTGATGTTGATCTTGGACGCGCAAAGATTCAACATTCACCTCCAAAGGGAGAACCGCATCGTGACCAAACATTAATGCATAAGGGGTTGTGGCAGTAGGGTTCCGCTTAGAAGTATGATAAGCCCATAATGTCTCATACAATGTGTCGTGCCACTGGCAAAGTTCTCCACAAGCAGCATTTTCAATAGAGTAATGATGATCTTGTTACTAACCTCCACTTGACCATTGGATTGAGCATAATAAGGCGTGCTATGGATAAATTGGATGTCATAATCATTGACAAGCTTCTCGACATCACCACCCATGAACGCTGCCCCCTGTCAAACACCAAAACCTCTGGAATGCCAAACCGGCAAATAATACTGCGAAAGATGAATTGGCGAATGGTGGCACCGGAGGGCTCCTTCAAAGGCTTAGCTTCCACCCACTTAGTGAAGAAATCGGTAGCGACAATGATGAACTTAAGCTGGAGTGAAGAATGTGGGTGAATCATGCCGATCAAGTCCAAAGCCCAACCTCGCGCAGGCCAAGGTTTAATGATGGGCTGCATGGGAATATTAGGAATGTGCTGGACTGGTCCATGTGCCTGGAAATCTTGGCATCCTTTCGTAATGCAATAAAATCCTTCAAAATGCTAGGCCAAAAATATCTCTCCTGATAAGCCAGCGCATCTTTGGACCCGCTTGATGGGCTCCACACACGCCTTCATGCACTTCTCGCATTAATCGTTTCGCTTCGCGGCCATAGACACACCTGAAATCGATGCCATCTTCACCACGTCGTCACAGCTCATCACCTCTAAGGAAGTAATTTAAAGCAAGAAAATGGATCTTTCTGTCTACAGTGGAGTCTGGTTGCTTGAGGTAATCTACCAAAGGGATGCGCCAATCTACGTCAATAGGCTCTAGGATCACGATGACAGGATCGTCAGGCGGGTCAGGTCGCACAAGCCACGAAGGCAGTGTGCGTCGCTCAACCTTTAGAATGCGCTCGTGAACCCGATATTTCAATGTAATGCCTATAGCCAGTTGGGGAAGTTCATTGGCCGCAAAGTTGCGCTCGCGAGGAATGTACTCTAAACCCACGTCATCAAATTGGTCTAGGAGTTCAACGGCACGATTCAAATATGGTACGAGCAAGCAGCTTACACACCTATACTTCTCATGAAGCTGATTAATCACGAGCAAAGAGTCACCGCGTACCTGGACGTCTCTCACTCCTAGTTCCAGTAATACCTCTAGGCCAATAATGAGGGCCTCATACTCTGCTTGGTTATTGGTGTATTTAAACTCCAACTGCAAAGAATATGAAAAATGATCGCCTGCTGGGTTTTCCAGAACCACCCCTGCCCCTGCTAGTGTTTCTGTTCTTGAGCCATCAAAAAACAATACCCAGGGTTGAAGGGACACTGTGGCTTGATACCATACAACATATTCTAGAATGCGCTCCAAATCTGGTTGAGTTGTGGTGGCGGTCGCTATCTCTAACTCTTTCACTGTGGGGACATCCAACATAGGGTGATGTGCTAGGAAGTCTGCGATGGCCTATCCCTTTACTTCTTTCTGTGGAACGTATTGTAGCGAGAATTCGGATAAGGCCAGCACCCACTTGCCAATGAGAGGAATAGGTCGCGACAGCATATACTTAACCAGGTCAGTTTGAGCAATGATGCAAGTAGTAAAGGATAACATATAGTGCCATAACTTGCATGCTAAGAAGTATAGTGTAAGACACAGCTTCTCCATTAGAGTGTACCTTGTTTCGCAATCTGTAAATGTCCTACTGAGGTAAAAGATGGCATGTTCATTGCCTTCCTCATCATCTTGAGCGAGTAGGCTGCCAATGGAAGCCTCAGCTGCTGAAATATACAGTTTCAATGGAAATCCAGCTCTAGATGGAACAAGTACTGGCGGGCTCGCCAAATAGGCCTTAATTTTGTCAAAAGCCTCTTGATGTTTAGGTTCCCATACAAACTCGTTTTGTCCTTGCAACTTCAACAGCGGGGAAAAGGGCTGGATTTTACCTGCAGAGTTAGAGATGAAACGTCTCAGAAAATTGATCTTACCCGGCAATCGCTGTAGCTCCTTCTTTGTTCGTGGGGGAGATGCATTGATGACTGCACTTGCCTTATCCTCAGGGACCTCAATTCCTCTCTGGTGGACTATAAATCCTAGAAAGTCACCTGCTTGAACTCTGAAAACGCATTTGGCGGGATTCATCTTGAGCATGTGTTGCCGCATGTGCTCAAAGACCTTTCTAAGATCTACGATATGCTCTCCTCTCTTCTTAGACTTCACGACCACGTCATCAATGTAAACCTCTAAAATCTTCCCAATGATGTCATGGAAGATCAGGTTCATGGCTCTCTGGTACATTGCCCCAACATTCTTTAGTCCAAAAGGCATGACCACATATTCAAAAACACCCACGAACCCTGGGTAACGGAACGCGGTCTTGTGTCTGTCTTCCTCCGCGACCGGAATCTGGTGATACCCTGCAGTTCCGTCCATGGAGGACAACAATTCATGTCCCGCTACTGCGTCTATCAGCATATCCGCGATCGGCATGGGGTAGACGTCTTTAGGCGTAGCGACATTAAGGTCTCTATAGTCCATGCATACCCTCATCTTGCCATTCTTCTTGCGGACTGGCACTATGTTAGATAGCCACTGATTGTATTTGGCTACCTTGATGATGCCTAACTTTTGCATCTTTTCAACTTCCTCGTTGACCAGGACTTGGGTCTCAAAGTTCATTCTTCGTGGCTCTTGCTTCACAGGCCTCTTGTCAGGGAGTGTGGGCAGCTGATGGCATACCAAATCTGATGACAGGCCTGGCATGTCTTAATATTTCTCCGCGAAGTAGTCTTTGAATTCTAGTAATAAGTCAATGAGCCTCTGTTTTTCACTAGGCTCTAAATAAGCGCTAATAGCCACTTCCATAGGCTCATCTACTGTTCCAAGATTGACCTTCACGGTAGGGTCCCTGACCTTAGGAGGGGTGTCATCCAGCGCTGCAGGAGGCAGCTGAATCTCTTCTTTGTTTTCTTGTTCTTGGTCAGAGAACTCCTCGTTGACAATTTACAAGGTCGCGATTTGATCATAGGCCTCTTTTTTCACCAGGTACGAGGATAGTCTTTCGCACAGCGAGTGGAAGGCCTCCATTCCTTCCTCTGGAATGTCGTAATCCATTAATCGTTTAAGGGTTTGGGCACAGCGTGGCCAGGCCTTTCCAGGCCTTCCTTTGCGAGCGTGAGCTCCCACTGTGCCAATTCAGAGACCGTCACCCCTGTGGGGCGGCCTTTGTCATTGATGCCACTGACCTGCAATGGAGTAATATGCTTCAAGAAATACTTGACCTCTACATAATTCGAGGAAACAGAGAACGGGCGAGGATCCGCTTTAATCACCTCAGCTTTATCTGTTACCCTGTTCCACATAATCAGTTCCTGATGAAGAGTTGACGGAACACAGTAACTCTGGTGGATCCAGTCCCTGCCTAGAATGGCTCTGTAAGCCGCATAGTAGTTTGTTACGAAGAAAGCATAAATGCCCTCTGCGGGGCCTACCTTGATATGCAGGAACAATAAGCCCAATGTTTTCATTACAGTCCCTGCAAAGTTCTTGAGCGTGAAGGACGTAGACTGGATCTTCTCTTTCTTGATCCCAAGCAAATGCATGGTTCTTGTTGTGATGACATTTACCGCGGCTCCAGTATCAACTATGATTTTGCTAACCTTGGTACCAACAATCTCCGCCGTGATATACAGAGGCCTAATGTGTTGGACCATAGCTGGGGTTGGCCTTGTAAATCTTATGAAGAACTACTTGCTGTTGGCATCCTCTGTTTCCAGAAACACAGCATCCTCGACAGGTGTCGTTGCCGCTGAAGTAATCTGCGGAGGTTGTTCACTGTTCTCCTCAGTTTCAACATATTCTTGCGCGGCGACTGGCAGTGCGTACTTCGCCGGAAGCACGTAAACCGTGTTACAGAAGGTATCTAGCACTTCTGTCTTGTCCATCTCCTCGTCCAGGTTGAGTTTGGGTTCCACCGCTGGTATGTCTCTGTTGAATTGTTTGACCACCGAAGCAACTAACGACTCTTCTACGAGGCCTTTTACCTGGCACTGCTTGTGCTCCTGAGTCGTGGCAATCTGCTTTGGTGAGTCCGACCTGTGTCCCTCCGTTGGGTTCTCCTTTGGGGGCACAACTACCAGACTTTGAACCTTTTTAGGTCTCCACTGTAATGCATCAGCAGAGTTGTCATTGCTCCCCAGTCTCCAAAAAACTGAGGGTTTGGCTCCTGGCTCCTCGCAAAACAACCTGCGCCTGACATAGGGTCGCCTAGTGCGCGAGCTTTCCTTTCTAACGGGCGGAGGTGTTCTTTCTTTCGTGATCCTGCGAAAAACATTAGGCTTAAAACATCCTGACTCTGAGTGTGCTTGCTTCTGAAAGTAGTGAGTGGCTCCTCGCAAAACAACCTGCGCCTGACATAGGACCGCCTAGTGGGTGAGCTTTCCTTCCTAAAGGGTGGAGGTGTTCTTTCTTTCGTGATCCTGCAGAAAACATTAGGCTTAGAAGCTCCTGACTCTAAGCGTGCTTGCTTCTGAAAGTAGCGAGAGCCACTAATGGCTTAGCGGCTAGCGCCTCCATCTCCTTCTTGAATTGCTCAGGTGATTTGACCAGTTGTGAAGGTTTAATCAGGCCTTGATCGAGAGCTTCTAGTGTCCGCTTGGCCTCTCCGAACCTTCGTTGCAACTTCCTTTTCTTGGAAGGGCTAATCTCCACCGCTTTCCCTTCGCTCTGGTATACCATTTGCCTTCCTTGATGGAAGACGTTGAAGAAGGTGGAATATACGGTTTGGTCAAGATATCTTTATGTTCATTCCTAGCCCTGTCATCTTGCTTCTGTTCTGCTGCAGCTGCCTTCAGCTTTTTAAACAAGTTGGAGTCCCTTGGGGATGACAGTGACTTGATCTTGTCTCTTGCTCTTGGACTCGACGGTTGATAGTTTCAAGACGGTTAGGCCCACTTGATTGGCGGGAACGAACCGAAACAAAATGTCTGCTCGACTTCTTCATCTGATACTTGGATGCCACATTCTTCCTTGCATTGCCAACAAAGGACCATTGGTGAGGCTTCGCTAACCGATTTAGTTTTCCCCTTCGCAGGGGTCTTGTCCCCTTCTATCCTCTCTTCCCGGCCCTTTGTGGTCATATCTAAGGTTGGCTTTCTTTGGTTCTTCTTGGTCCAGTTTACTTCAACCATGTTGATCTCAGTGTCCGGGAAAGGGTTCAGGTCTACTAGCGCTGCCGCGGTCATCAGAGCTTCCACCTGCAAACTACCATTATTGAGCCATACCTGAATTTGGTCCTTTAGCTTCACACAGTCAGCAGTGTTATGGTTCCACAAATTGTGGAATTTACAGTACTTCTTTTCTTTCAGCTCATCTGAACGAGGAAAAGGTCCAAAGTCTGTCTTCACCATCTTCGCAGCGATCATCTCATCTAAAATCTCATGTGCCTTATTGGCACCATATATATACGTTGCGAACTCAAGTTTGGTGAAGGCCACAGATTTGAGTGTGACAGGCTCCTTAGATATCTTCAATTGCTTGAGAGCTGAGCTATTCCTTCCTGTCAGTTCAAATGCGGAGACATCATTCTCCTCTTTATCATCTCCTTCCTGGAAAACTTCTTCCCCCTGAAGATGGTAGTATGGATCATAGGAAGTTGGCTGGAAGTACAAAGCAGCCACTGTACGATGCTTTCCTGGGACATGTGTCCCTTTGGACCCATTTTTCCTAGCATCAGTCTCTCTGACGAGATGCTCAAAGCTACCGACCTCTGTGATAAGCTCTCCCATTGACTGGATCATACTGCCATGTTGCTTCTTTCGTTGGCGAGGCCTCAAACCTTTGATTGCCAATTTAACCAACTCTCTTTCAGGCAATATCATGCTCAATTTGGCCTTCTGGATCTGGAAAAGTTGGAGATAAGAGACAGCAGACTCGGTGGGCTGTTGGGCCATCTGGGTGAGAAAGGCCGGCTAAGTCAACCTCAGGCTCAATAGCTCCAAAAGTCTCTCGAAAGAGCTTCTCCATGGCTGGCCAATCAACCACTGACCCTAGTCGTAGTTTAGAAAACTATCTAAAAGCCGCGCCAGATAGAGAAGTACAAAAGATCCTGCACTTGAGGATGTCATCATTTTGGTACTGGCCGCACTGCACCTTAAACCTGGCCAGATGGGTTACCGCGTCCTCAATATCCTTTCCTGAAAAAGTAGAGAATTTGATATTTTTATAGCCTCTGGGAAAAGGGGCGAGCATTGTATACGGCGGGAACGGTCCCTCATAAACCCCATCTAGGTGGGCCCTAGGATTAGCCAGCCTGATCATCTCCTCAACCTCTTCACGTCTCACATAGCTGGGAAGAAGGGGAGGTATCGCCACGTTCTGGCGAGCATTCTGCAGGGATATAGCCTGGTTAGTGGCTACTGTGCCTTCCCCTAGGCGAATTGTCCGGGGAGTAGTGGATGGATGCAATGTCATAGCTGGTACGGCCACATCCTTTACCAAGGCCTTTATTTTGATCGGAGTGCTAGTCTGGTCAATACCATAATAATTCCCTAGAAACTCTTCATAAACATTCTCCGCCCCGTCACTATCGTATTGCGTAAATGTAGTAGGATCAGGGAGAGTGCTTTCCCCTGTCTTCTGAGTCTTACTCTTTTGCGTAGGAGTTGGAGTGGCCTTACTACCACCAATTACCAGGGCTTTGTCCTTGTTTTTTGTTGCTGAGGCAGCGGCGGCTGCAACAGGTGTGACGGTATTGCCGCTAATTTTCTCCCGAGCATTCAGAGGTATGTATTTGCCTGTACCTGAAGGTTGTCCAAGTGAGCCAAGAATGACGTTAGGATCCCCTAAAGCCTTATTCAGCACTTCCTTAGCCTGACCCAACTCAGCTCTCTGCATGGCAACTTGGGTCGTAAGATTGGACCTCGTTGCGAAGTACTGCCAACTCTGCAGCAGTATGCTTGGCCTGGTTAGCGATGTCAGGGGAAATACGCTTGCTCTAAGCGGCCTGGCCAGTCATCATATCCACAAGCTCCTTATGATTCTCCTGGCTTTTCTTGTACGTATCTTGCCACTGCCCCTGTGTTTGTCGTGAACTCACTTCAAGATTTCGCAGTGAGATCGAAACTTCATCCAGCCTTCGGCGTTCTTCCGCGAGGGCTTTTTCCATCCTTTCATTATATGCAGCATTATTTTGTTGAAAGATGGCAAGCCGCTTAGTACACGCATTCGCCGGGTCAATAATGGGCACAAAGAGTTCGATTGTCCCTTCACTCGTGGCCACTTGGGCAGTGTTGGCCGCGCCGCCAGCCTCATTAGGCTGGACAAGAGGATCTTTGTTGCCCTCAGTAGCAGGCTGTGGAGTTCCACTCTGTTTTGTTGACATGTTTGGTGACGTTGGGTTGAGTGAGAACTTTTGTATTACCTGTTCGTCTGTAAGACTACGATAGTCGGCACGAGAGTGCGGCCTGTAACTGGAGATCTTGTGGTTTGGGCAGTTAACGTAAACCTTTTGGTAAGGGTTTGCGCTTGATTTCCCAATGGTTGCAATCACAAAGAAATGCTAACGCGTCCCACTGGGCGTGCCAAAATGTTTGACTCCAAAACCAGTATGGGTGCAAACTGTCTCTTTTGAGCATGTGCGCAGGCGTGCCAGCACCGTGGGGTGCAGCCATCGGAGAATCCCTTGACCTGACTTCTTGATCAAACACTGTGGACGAGGAGAGCATCAACCTCGTCACCAGGTTCTTTTCTCTGCCTTCCGGAAAAGGACTTCTTGCCTTATGGGTAAGGACTTCAGTTGTGATCTCTTCGCGACACCGAATCGGTACCCAACGTTGTAGGTTGAGCAGAGCAATCACTGGGAAGTTTGGAGAAAGCACGAATTTTGCTAAAACATGACTTTAGCTTCGCTGGGTTGCGAGGGCGTTACCCTTGCTTCCCTGGCAGTATCGGTAGCAGTAGCACTAACAGTCGGCTCCTGAGGAGACTAGGACTAGAAGTACGGTCGCCGGGTTTCAACTAGGTTGAAGGTTTGCTCCAGAGAGACTTTGATAATCTGAGAGATTAGTTGATTGAAGAGTTGTGTTTAATTAGTCCTTGAAACCTAATATTTATACATAGGGTTTCGACTGTTCCTTGCCATAGAAGGATTATTGATTGAAGTTTCCTATTCAATCTCTGCTACTTGATTCCAATAAGGGCTCGTTTTTCTTATGGATCTCGGAATGGATGAAGCTGTAACCTAAACCCAAGTAGGCTTATTTTGGGCCGCAGGTATCGGCCCGCTACGCTAAATCCACTAACGGATCTTGCCAAAATTACTTTTGGGCTCAAACAATAACAAACAAGAAAAAACACAACTTTTATTTGATCACAATGAAAATAAGCATACAGATTTATCAAAGATTAGAACTTCCAACTAAGTAGAAAAACAAAAGGCAGTAAAAGTAAGTACCAAAGCAAAAATCATCAAAGAAGTCTTATCTTTCTCCAATCTGTTAAAACATAATCATAGAAGGTAGAGTACAGAGGAAAAATGCACTTCCCAGGTAACCCACAAAAAATGTAAGAACAATATCTATAGCAAAGAAAGCCATTGACAATATTGTCAGTATTGTCAACAATTGAAATGCAATTATTATTGTACTCATTATTATCCGAATCATACAAAGTCAAGTGCAAGCAAAAATATGAAGCAAAAAGATAACTAGCTATTTGTTAACTAATATGTATGAACAACAAACATTATCAAACAATATTCACCACAGATTATGATAGTCACATCAATCTAATCGGTTGTTCACCATAACTTGGCTAGCTATAGTGACCTTCTAAAGCCTTTCCTAGCACCAAGCTTCCATATCAAGGGAAGGAAAACATAAGTAACGTGTTATAAAACAAGTGAGAGTTTAGGGAGCACATCAATTACTATATAATCACTGTACTTAAACAAACACCTTGAAAGTGTGATCTATTTGCAATTTAAAACTCAATTTAGGTTCAATTCTAGGCCCACGTACATATTGGTATATAAAATTCAACATATTAGGTGAATTTAGGTGAAAGCATTCCATAGGTTTTACCTACCTTATAGGCAATTGGTCAACTCAATAATCACTGTAAGAGCTTTCATTAATTAAATTGTTCATTCTAATTTCCTAATCTACCAATTCCATGAGTCACAATTACACCAGCTCACTGTTACTATAAAATAAAATTGATGACAGTACAAACGTCATTCAAGGATTCATGCCTATATTACATCTGATGTCATTTGTATTAAATTAATGTAGACGGGTACCTTCAACCCCCTACTCGAAATGCCCCATCTCCCTCTCACTCTCTTGCACATATACTTGCAGCATATATTTCAGATATGTCGCAATGCAAAACAACTAACACATTAATAGGTGTTGGCATTCTGAAAGATATAAGATTTAAAGAAGCAAAAAAATAAGTCGGTAAACAGGCAAAAAAGGGCAGCTCATTGCCCTTAATCGAAATTTTATTGATGGAACAAGAAGTACAAAAAGGAGGGGGGGACTAGGCTGAAACCACTCCAACAAAGAATAATGCAACCAAGAGTGAACAAACAAAAACAAGAGCAAGAAGGAGGACCAAACCGAAAAGAACTCTAGTTGAAAAGGAAGCAATGCCAACCCAATGAAGCAATCCAACCATAACCCATTATCTGAACCTGTAGGACACCAGAGATGCCAAGTCTCGACCATACTTCTCAGAAAAAAAAAAAAAAAATTCAGTAAACAGGCAAGTTCTCCAAATTGAATGATAATAGCAAAGTGACTAGAAGAATATAACAGAATACCAATTTAGTTATTCGAAACAATATTACAATTGAAATTCCAAATGAGAAAAGATAAAAATACCAGAATGCTAATTTCATTAGCAAATGGTGCCTTTCTCCTTTTGCGGTAATACAGGATATAAAAATATATAAAGTCCTACTAACCTTCTCAGAAACCCGGTTACTGCTACCGTTCAACAATTCTGGTGTTATCCATCGAAACTTTCCTCACACACCACCAGATACCAAACCATTATGTTTGATTATGATAATCCAAAATCTCCAACCTAAACAGTGAATAACCAAATCAGATATACCAGTATTAAAGAAAATCCTCGCAATGATATTACCAAATCAGATATAAACCAGACAACTTTTTTTATTAGATTGAAATCAAATCAAACATAACGAGTTGTTTATAACTTCAAAATGTATACATGCATATATACATAGATCCTCCAACCCCAAATTGAAGAAAGACCTAACAACTAAATCGAATTTACAATGAAAATTTTAGGAAAACCCAAATCAATTTCCAGAAAAACCCTAAAATGGAAGATTGAACCCAATCGAAACCGTAAACTAAATGAAGCAAAATCGAAACCCAATCGAAGAAAGACCTAACAACTTAATCAAATGTACAATGAAAAACCCCAAATCAATTTCCAGAAAAAAAAAAAAAAAAAAAAAAAAAAAAAAACCTAAAATGGAAGATTGAACCTAATCGAAACCCTTCAACTAAATGAAGCAAAATGCTTACCAATAACCCAGTCAAAAATAGAATAGTCAAGCTTCCTCTAATCTCTTGAGTCACTGGTGGAGAGCTCCATTAAGCCGGACGCAAATGTAAACAGCAAGGATGTCGGGTTGAAGGAGAGATTAGTTTTGGGTAAGGATTCTCATATTTGAGAGATGGTCGAGTTTTGAGAGATATTGATGGCTGAGTTTTCTTTGGGACACTGTGAGCTTTCAGTTTTTGGTCGCTGAGAGAGTTTTAGACAGAGTTAATGTTTGTGGGAATGAAAACACGAAGGTTTTGTGTTATGCCAAAAGAGACTTAAAATAACTAAAAAATTCAAACTCACCTTATTCAGACATCAGAATTTCTTAGCTGTGTTGTTTGAATATTACCCCATTGACTAGCCAACTATAGGGTTTGGGCAATTGAGAGGGAAAAGACTTAAACTTGTTGGAGGGAAATCTAAAATTTCTGCTAGGGTGAAGTACAGAAAACTTCCATCATTTTAGACAACATTTAAGTGTTGTCTGAATTTGACCATATCTTCAAAATGAAACAAGTATGGTTTCTCGTTGTATTCAGACAACACATTTAATTTATGTGTCGTCTGAAAAACTTAGACGATAGAAAATGACCATTCTGTCGTCTGGTAACTTTTTTGGCATAGTGCCCCATTCTCTCTTGCTCAAATCTTGATCCCTCCTGATCTAGATCGACAACTTATGAGTTAGGGGTGGCTTCTCTTGTTCTGCTTTTTTTTCTCTTAGTTGATCCTTTGCTCTCAATATTTTTCCCTTGATTCTCTCACACCCTCTGTGGTGGTTTTACACCCATTTTGTGGTGATTTTGTTGGCTTATGTCAAGTTCTAGAGGACCTGTTTCTTCCTTTCTTTGCCGCCTACCCCAAAAATTTTTGATTGGATCTACGTTTTAGGATTTTACTGGCAGTGGTTATTCGGTTCTCATACCTTCAATTTAGCACTTCTGGCAACCTCTTGGCTCCTGAAGGAGGCAGCGGCAGCTGTGCATGATAGCTTGGGCGACAGCGGCTATGTTAGGATTGTAGGAGATGTTCTATTTAATTTTTAGGCTTACACTCTTTTGCCCTTTCCATGTTGATTAGAGTTTAGTTGTAATTTTTTTTTTAAGTTTATTTATAATTGGGCCTTGTTTTGGGCTCCAACCTTTAGTAACTATTACTGAAGTTTCATTAATTTTCAGGAAAAAAAAGTGTAGGAAAGATTTGACTGAATAACAATTACTCGGGTGGAGAAAACCAAAGTGGAAAAGACTGCCTATCCATACCTAACACCATCATCCAAGAAGTAAAATGCTAAACGGCTAAACCAAATAGCCTTCTGCATCATCAATAAGACCAAGAAGGAGGTTCTTGGTACCATATTGACCAATTTAAAAAAGTCAAATACATATATGATTTGGACACAACCAGAACTAGGAAAACCATTTTTCTCCACTCACATTCAAACTGTTTTCCATTTGATAACTGAAAAAGTATCAAGGATTTAAAAACAGAAAACGTAGCTTTATTCGCTTAGCGAGGAATCCTTTTAACTTTCAAGACTTCGAGTTACTCACATGCAAGTTTAAATCAACAAATTATGGTAGATTAGAACACATTCTATTCTCACTAATAGTCCAATTATTCTGAGGAAACTTCTCATATTTTTTGCTAATCAATTAATTATGTATGTTAATTATAGTGGGAGTCTATCTTCAATGATATAACATTTGTTTTAAGTGGCCAGTGATCGATCCTATCGATGAGATGCTCTTTCTTTCTATGTTTAGCCCTCATCTGGTTTCCGGTCCCTTCTTCTCACTACCCTTTATGGTAAACTTGCCAGAATCTGATGCTACACTGATAGAGAATCAAATCCCAGCACTGTACGAAGATTAAGTTCAGAGAACTTTATATTGAGTTCAATGTTTGGGTGCAACAGGACCACTATTCTAATATGAATTCTGGAACACATCTAGTCCCATCTAATTAAACTTGTCTTTCATATCATACTATGAGCGCAAAAATAATTAGGCACAGGTCGATATCAAACAACTTGACATATTATGTCACTAATAAAGTAGACACAAACTAACAATCCGAAACCAATGGCGGCTCGAGTAAGAGCACAAAATAGAATCTATAAATTGCTAGATTAACATATATTTCTCTACCAAATTTATACTAATTTTACATTTTTTTTTAGTACCCTTTAGTTATTTCATCTAATAGATTCAAACTTTTAAGAGAGTTTTTATTCATAACTGGAAAAAATGTGTTTGAGAAAATGCATGAAGTCAGTTTATCAGTTAGTTTGTTTTATATTTCGATACATAGATGTAAATAAACTCAATATAAACTGTTTCTTTAATATTTCGATACATGGATGTAAATAAACTCAACGTAAACTCTTTCTTTAGTTGGATGACTTGGATCCCATCATCCACCATGATATCATGATATCAGTGACTGAGAGGTGGCTAAGAAAGCTGGCGTCAGCTGTACAATCCACATAAGTAGAGTTATGCCATTTCTGACATCCAGGCTGAAGCAATAAATAGTCCCCTTCTGCATAACTGGATTGACTTTCTCCTGTCACAATCGCATTATTATTATGCTGCTGCATGAACAAAACAGCCACAAAACAAAGGGCCAAGGCCTAAAAAGTAAAGGTAAAACTAGATCAGAGAACCAAAAAAAAGGTAGGCTTCTTCTTCTTCATTTGTCAAGACTCAAGAAAAACAAAAGCCATCGCCTTGACCATCCGGATACATTGGATTCGTGTCAATTCTAACTTATGGTCATTATGGAACCTTCTCTACAACACGTGCCAACAGTTTCTCCGCCATATTTTTCGACACACGTGTACAATATGTGGGATCCCCCGTAAATTTGAAACACTGAGACTACTGGACTAGGCTTTGCCCTTTTGAACCCGTATAAATGCTATTGACCCCCAACACCAGTTAACGCCATGCAAGTGTAGCTGAAAACAAATACAATGGACGAGGACCACAGAGGAGGAAAGGTCCAGACGGGAGAGACCAAGGACGCCGGAGAGGTTCGATACCGGGGCGTGAGGAGGCGGCCATGGGGGAAGTTCGCGGCGGAGATTCGCGACTCCAATAGGCATGGAGCGCGTGTTTGGCTCGGGACTTTCAACACTGCGGAAGAAGCAGCTAGAGCTTATGACAGAGCTGCTTATGCCATGAGGGGTGGTTTGGCCATTTTGAATTTTCCTAACGAGTATCCTTCGGGGACTGCTGTTGGTGGTTCTTCGTCTTCGTCGTCGTCGGCCGTTTCGTCGTCTTCGTCGTCTTCGTCTTCAATGCAAGCTGGGAATCAAGTTCTGGAGCTGGAGTACTTGGATGATAGGCTGCTGGAGGAACTGCTTGATTGTGAAGATACGAAGAGCAAAAAGAAGTGAGTGTAAGTTTGAACCGTTTGTTATGCAAGAAATGTCAATGATGCCTTTTTTGACTTTTCTGTTTTGGTGTTGGTACAATCTAGATTCTGATAATCACCTTTTGCATGCATGCATTCGCTCATTTTGCTTTTGTCAATGAAGAATCTGGCAATAGTGGGCCAAGGCTTTCATGAGATATGTCGATTTCATTCTGCAAATATATGATCCCCAGAAAATACACTATTCTCGAAAAAAAATTACAATTTCTAAATTTAGTGGAAATTAACACTATGAAGTGAGATATATAAGCTTACTATACTGAACTAAACTCCAACAAACCACAAATTTGCATCGATCCTAAGGTAATAAATCCTGTTTAAATTGCAAGAACAAAAACTAATCAACAACAATAAAACACCAAAGAAGGTGAATCCACCTCATGACTTTTCACAATCCACTCGAGCAAATTGTGATTTGTGCTCTCGTAAACGAATGTCTACATTACTTCTTTGAATTAGATAAATCTCAAATCAATTGTTTCACAAATTAAGTGTGGCAGGGATTTTACAAAACATTAATCGAATGGAAGGATCAACAATAGATGTTACATTAGATGTCCTCGATCTCTTTAGTCTCTTAGGATGAATGAGGTTGTGGCCTACTTATTTCTAATACTTGTTGTCGTCCTGGTCAAATTAATCTTAATCGTGGAACCACGGCATGCCTTCTCTGCCCAATATAATGCCAAAGTCAGATTTTGAAGTGAATGAAAACGATCAGTACGTAATAACTAGCTACTTCGACATGAAACTATATACAAATTAGATCACCTAAATTTGTATTTGATATTGTCAGCTACAAATTACTATGCTTTACAAAAGTATTTTGGTTCATATGGCAAGCTAGAAACAAAGTTAAACATGAAGGCTATGGCCGGGTTTCATGTTTCAGTCATTTGCCCATTGGTTTCCTGTCAGATTCAAGCCACTGGTCGCACTGCCACTGGCTGTATGCATATATAACAATGTAAATTATATTACAGATTTGGAGTACAATGTAAACCACGCTGTTATTTGGCATTCGTCCAATGGGGTGGATTCAATATAAAACTCGGATGGTGCTTGCAAGGTAGGGTTATGGCATTGTTGTCTACTGCCTAGACTACTAATCTTCACATTCCTTGCTCGATCAATTGTAGTGGATGTTAATATGGCTTATATTAAGGATTGAATTTGTTTAGATCAGACCAAAAAAAGAATTTGTTTAGTTTAAAGAGCGGAAATAATATAGTTAGAAGTAGACTCCACTATTGTTCTTGATTTTCTTCGTTCTCCTCATTTGGTCCATTGAAAGCTACAAATTGAGTGGGGCAATTGTTTACATTGTATTTCTCACATACAATTAACAATTTTGTTCCTCACATACTTGGAAAATAATCAAGTAGTCAATGTTTTTTTCTTTAGTAGAAACGTCAATAAACAATTGATAATGTTACAAATGAAAATATACAACAAGTGGTGATCTCATGAGTCAAACTCAAAACCTTCCACTTACATAATAAACATTGATACCACTAGACCAAATGGCATTGGGCAGTAATCAATGCTTTGACGAGTTATGGTTTGATGCAATTTTGCTCATTCCTTTTTTCATCCTCATTGCGATATTAGTGACCAATTAGGTCTGTCAAAATTTCATTTGCGATAGTTGGTGTTTGTATGGTTTTGTTTTGGATCAGGAGCAGGGGCAGATTTACTCACAGGACTGGTTGGACTCAAGCCCTACCCAAATTTCCAAATTTGTATATATAATATGTAATGTATAATTATGGCTGTTTAATGTTCTTGCTTTGTTGGCTAAGGCTCTTACCTTCCATCCATCAAACCCAAGTTCGAATCTCGGCAGTTTACTCTTTCGTTTTTCTTCTACTTCTTGCTTTTCTTTCTCGTTGTCTCTCAATTGGCTAGTCGAACACCAAGCCACAAGGCTGTATCTAGTTCCTTCCTTCCTTTTTTTTTTTTTACTTTTTCCTAATTTCTTCCAATAACCCTACTTAGACTATAATAATATTTTCAACCTCATTTATTGCTTTAGTCGATAAAAAGAAAATTTATTTCTTTTTTGGTAATCTGTTGAGCATTAGTTTTGATTTAGTTATTCTCTCAATCACTCGATTCTTTTTATTCAATAAAAATGAATATTCCACATGTTTTAGGAAAACTGAAATTGGGAGAGAATTGAGTTGTGTTTTCATTGATAATAAGGGTCTCTTTATATAGAAGATTACAAGCATAGAGATAGAGTTGTACATGAAAACATAATAGTACATTGATTGGATATCTACTAAGATTATCCGAGATTATCTCTATACAAACCCTATTACAACTAGAGCAAGTAATCTAGAGTTTGGACCAGATACATATTCTGATTTTACTTGAACACTCCCCCTTGGGTCGCTCAAACGTGATGCTCCTCCAGTTGCCTCATTAAAAACCTTACCAAGTAATAAAAACTGAGTGGGACAAAAATAACATCAGTCCAAGGAGAAAAAGAGCACAACACACCCTTCACGTTTCGAGACCATACATGTAGACATCTCCGCCTAATGTCTGCATCTCCCCCTGATGACTACGATCATGGGAGTTCGGATAACTTCTGTAAACAATGCTACCAACATGTTTCTCGAAAGTGGAATTGGGCAATGACTTAGTGAAAAAGTCTGCCACACTATCCTCATATCGAACCTAGTTCACTTTGACCTTGAGGAGAGTTTGTTGTTGCTGATTATGCTTGGTATTGTCGCTTTTGATGTAGCCTTACTTCATTTGTTCCAAATGATACGTCCAAAATAGACGCTCAACTTAACCCTGCAAAATGTAGTTGTTAGTATAGAATAAATAGGGATCGTTCAAGCCGGAGATTGAGAGTACACAAGTAATTACATAAAGAATCAAAGTATGAATATAAGTATGTACGAAAATAATGAAAGAATGAGCGAACATGAAATCATAACAAGGGGGGTTTTAGGTTTTGTAACGCAGAAAATTAAAGTAAAACATATAAACAATGGGGGATATACAATGATATGAATGAAGATGTTAGAGACTCAGAAATCCACTACCAAAACATGCTCAAGCCAAATTTGTTATCCTAGTTTCAATTACCAAGTCATGAAAAGGTTTCAATCAAGAACAAACCGTGAACGCACTGCATAAGTTCTTATTACTTCCCTATATTACTTAAGCAAGATGAACGCACCATTACTAAGCCTTTAGAATAAACAATCAAGGTATAGAACGCTATCCTATCAACAATTTATTCTAAGCATTAATCACATGTGGAAGTTTGATCTAAACAAGTATGCAAAACTAGTGTGGAACGCCTACCTAGCATGCAATCCTTTTTATTTGATTTCACCTATTGTCCTATAGGTTTTACTACCATTGAAATAAGCATTATTAACAGTTTAGGAAATTAAAATATCTATTTCACTCACATGATCATAATATTTTATGTGCGCATTCATAAAACATAACATGCAAGAGTTATCTGTAAGCCAAAACCAAATAAACAAATTCACAACAAAGTAGTTTCAAAACTAAGAATCAAAACAATGTCAAAACCATGTCTTAGGGCTTCAAACCTCACCCCTAACAAAAGTAAGTTAGTTATACATTGTAGCAAAATAACATAGTAAAATAAAATAGGGAAAAATAAAAAAAATGGTGGCGGAGGAACAAGAAAGAGAGGTAGAAGAGAAGGTGGAGGGTGCGGTCCTTTTTCAAGGTGCTGCAGTGGCTCTTTATAGAGGGGATACAACCCTAGTTTCCTTCTCCAATTCTGCTTTGCAAACCTTCCTTAGTTGCTTGAGGTTTCCTTCGATTGGTGTACAATTTAATTACTTTCAAGCCAATAAAATAATTCCTTGTCATCAAGATTGAGTTATCATCTCCAATTTGTATCCAAGTATGATTGGGGAAGCTTTTGGACATCATAGACTCTAGAATCTTCATGTAAATATAAATTTCCATCAAAAACCAGATTCACGCGCAACTTGGCCTTCCTGTACTAAATCGGCCATAACTTCTTCTAGAAAAATGATATCGATGAACCGTAAAAAGCTATGGAAACTAGACATCTGAAGCTTTCCAAGAATATAAAGATCATTATCTGGTTCGTTCTTAGATGCTCTCAATGCTCTATCGAAGTTGACTTATCTGCACAGGTAGATTTCCTGATTTCTCCTTTCATGCGTCTTTTCTCCTTTATTTTCTCCTATACTCCACAAGAATCCTAAAACAATTAAACAAACATTAATACTTTCTATTAAGAGAAATAGCGTGACAAAATGTGAGGAAATATTGATATAAATATCGTACATTATGCTCCTATCACCAAACAAGCAGCATTATCCTCATAAATGCTCATATGCTCATATGTAGTAGACTTCAAACCACAATTGCTTCGAACATGCGTAATTATGGATCCAATCCATGTACATTCACGAACCACTTCGTGAAGAGCAATAATCTCTGAATAGTTTGAGGATATAGCGACAAGGGTCTATTCTGTAAACCTCCAAGATATCGCGGTCTTACCCATGGTGAATATATAACTAGTTTGTGAATGACCTTTGTGTGGGTCAGAGAGATACCCAGTATCAGCAAAACCTTCCAAAACACTAATATTGTTTTGGGATGGGGTTGAAGGATGCAGGCTAGTGTTGGCGGCATTCCTAGTGTGTGATGGGTCTGAATCCATCATCTCTGTGTAGGGATAGAAAAAGCCCATATCAATTGTACATCTCAAGTATCAAAAGATATCTTTTACACCAATCTAATGGAGTCTCGTTGGTGCAGAGTTATACCTAGCTAACAAGTTCACGGCAGATGAGATGTTCGGTCTTATGCATTGACCTAAGTACAATAATGCGCCTATTGTACTGAAGTATGGCAGTTTTGCCTCTAACACGTCTTCGTTATCATCCTTTAGACGAAGAGGATCCTTTTCAAGATCAAAACTACGAACAATCATGGGGTTGCTTGAAGGCTTGACCTTGTGAAAATGCCTAAGCAACTATCAACACGATGCTCAAGTTCCAAACTGAGACATGACTTGTTCTCCCAAGATCCTTCATCTCAAAATTAGATTTCAAGTGTTCAGCAATTTTCCTTAACTCTTTAAGGGCTTTTGATGAAGATCATATCTCCAACATGAACCGCGGTAGAATCCAAAACTTGTTATGAAAATGTGCGGGCATATCATTTCCCAATCAAGTAGTCATTCTAGTAAGCGTTTAGACCTCATTGCAAACGTGTTCCCTGGTCTAGAGCCACTTAACTTGGAAAAATGAAGTTCACCATGAATTTTCATGTATATTCCATATCTAGATCCCTATAAAGATATGTAAGGACCATATTTGTAAGCTGCGTGTTTAGTTATTTAGAAACTACCAAACTAACAAGGTAGTGGAGTGCAAAGACATCCATTACGAGAGAATATGTCTCATCGTAGTTGATTGTAGGGCGTTTTGTGAGAAGCCTTGCCCCATAAGGTGAGATTACCATCTCTTTTTCTCATCATGCTTTTTAACGAAGACCCATTAGTCAACATGTTTTATGTTAGGAGGTGTTGGCTTCATTGGCTCGAAAATCTTCCTCTTTGTTAGAGAATCCAACTTAACCTAGATCACATCTTTCCATTTAGGCCAAATTTCTCTACGTTGGCATTCATTCATCAACGGAGCGTGGTTCGATTTCATCAGACTCAACAAACTCATGCGCAATGAAAAGAGTGAATACATCATCGATAATGATGGAGTTTCTATCCTATGTCTCATGTATACTAGTGTAATTTTCATAGAGCTCTATATTCTCAGGAATAGGTTCTGACATTGAGGTGTCCCCGAACGATAACCTTAATCCAGAAGATTTTCATGAGACGAATTCTGAGTGTTGATGATCAAAGGATTGAATTCGCTAAAGTATCTTTCGAACCTACGGGCCTCCCATGCATCCTAGCTAGGGCTATGGCTTGTAACGCCAGAATGCCACTCTCTACAACGTCAGCGCTATGCCTACCTCCATGTAGGGTGGTGCTACGTCCTTTGGTAGGGACGCCAATCGTTGTAGGTATATTTGTAGCAGATATGTGTGATCTCGTCACTTTAGAGGGGATCGAAATGAGACATAGTAGGGATAGACCACGACAACTTCTATCGTTCTTGCTGAACATCGTGTTCTTATCTCTCCCCTAACGACTAGAAGATTGTCTTATCAATGTGACAATCTGCAAATCTAGTGGTAAGGAGATCGTCTAGCAAGGGCATTAAGTGTTGGACGATTGTTGGAGTCTCAAATCCAACGTAGTTGCCCATTCCTCAGTGAGGACCCATCTTAGGGCGCTGTGGCGGCGCAAGAGGCACAAAAACGGCTCACCCAAATATGCGTAAGTATGAAACACTGGTACCCAGTCACTAGCTGTAACGCAAAGATAGAATGAGTGGTTGTGGGTCGTAGACAAATTAGCATAGTTGCATTCGATATTGCATCACCCCAAGTGGATATAGGGAGATTAGTGCACATTACCAATGTCCGAGCTACCATCGTAGTCGGTTCTACGAGACCATTTGGGTGTGTACATGGGAATATGATGTCCAACATCAGTCCTAATGCAATAACCATCAAAAATCTTCGATGTAAATTCTCTAGCATTGTCAAATCTAATTGACTGAACATGATGATCTGAGGAGTGAGCCCATTGTCATATGATATGTGCTAGGAGTGTAGCATAAGCAGCATTACAGGTGGGCAATGACACAACACGTGACCAGTGTGTTTGTGTATCAACCAACATCATGAGATATTTAAACGTCCTCAAGTTGGTTGAACCAGTCCACAGAATCCTCACGGACTCTATGTAAGAACATAATGAGTATTTTCATATCTTTTGCATGAGACAGTCTCAATCCTAATTTTCCTAAGGAACAGGCTTTGTAAAACGAGCGAGAAGACTTAGAAGTAATCAATGAGAATTTTGGTTGGGCCTGAGCGTCTGAAGCGCTATTCGAAGCAAAATTAGTGACTACATCACCTATCATGGGATTAAAACCATGGGAAGTGGCATCCATAGTGTCGTGGCCATGGAAATTGACATTCATGGCATCATGGATAGGGACTATGACAGCCCTAGGCTGGTGGTGGACAGTGGCGGCACCAGAGGCAGCAGCGGTGGTCACACTTAGTCCATGAATCAACTTTTGATTCATGCTTCGTTTCGCTCGAAAGAATGGATGTCTGTGTGAAGTCTTTAGTAGACAGATCATCATGACTAGGATGACCTATCATGTCGTGACAAAGCCAATATATGTCTAAATCCAAGAGATCTTCTATGATAACTTTTTTGGGTTTAATAGCTTGAATAGTGACATAGAGTCCACTAGAGAAACACATAAACTTCTCTAAGATGCGCATTTGTTCACAATCATTAGAGATATTGCAAAGAAACTCATTTTTCATTCTCTACATGCATTTCAGCATAGAATCTGTTGGCTCGAATGACTCCATAGGGTTTGATTCGCCCTATGAGCGTAGAGAGTTTCTGTGACAATAATTAAGGTGCCATTTGGCAAGCGAAATTTGGGTTATTCCATGTCCTTGAACTAATCCTGATGGCCCAGCCATCGTAGTCACAAGTGATATGCTCAGAGTAGAGTCATAATGAAGAACTCGAAATTTTATTCATAAACCAATAGTGTACATCATTGTCTCTTAATTATTAAGAAAATCTAATCCAAATGCTAGCTAATGCAGAACAAAGGTAGTCGTTTGACTTCTTTTGGTAACTCCAAAATAAATATGATCAGGTGAGTAGAGAGATGTCGGTGGAGCAAAGCTTGCTTAAGTACCACTTATCTCAAAACCTTCCTGGACATCACACTGATTTTGGATGAGCCTATGTGAAGAAACACCAAACCAATGACATTTACTACAAAATATATGGCAATTGCCTATTACATGTCTTGGAAAAATATAGACTCAAACATAATTGGCGATCTATTGATCCCAGCCAAATTTGAAGTCTTCAACCCTTCACTCTAGATCATCTTCTTGATCTTCTTGTTCCACATAGTGAGCTTCTCTTGCTTCACAATATGATTTGTAGGCGGTAACAATTTCTTCACGAGCTCTACAAATGTGTGCCCAATGACCAGATACTCTACATTGGGAACATACATCTCTATTCTCAGACTCCATTGATAGAGGCGCTTTGAAAACTTCATTTGGATGGCTCTTAGTGTTGGTGGTGCCACCAACATGGCCAGAGGCGTTGCCTCCCTCTCTCTTTCCACGTTGACCTCTTCGGTTCTGTGTTCGCCTATTTTGGCCGTTACCTTCCTCATTAGAGCGAGAATATGGACCACAATGTCCAGAATTGTCCCTACATTTAGGGTTTCGCTCTTGGCGCCCTCCCTTAGGGGCGTGACTATAATTGGACTCTAGAATATACTCTGTTCCCACAGGTTTGGAATTACAGTTCTTCACAAGGATGTTGTCATACTTTTCAGAGACATTCATAGCTCCAATGAGCTCATGAAACCTTGTGATCCATCCTGCAGTAACATTGATTCGATAGTTCTTTGCAACCATCAAAGTAGAGACAGGAAAGGTAGAGAGAGTTCTCTCAATCAACATCGCATCTGTGATATCTTTTTCACATAATTTCATTAAGGATTTAATGCGAAGTGCTTCAGAGTTGTAGTCAATAACTGACTTGAAATCACAAAAGCGGAGGCTATGCCATCTCACTTCTAGTTCAGGAAGTAGGGAGTCATGGATGTTGCCAAATCTTTCTTTGAGTGAGACCCACAGCCTTCTGAGATCTTCTTCATTCATATACTCGTACTGGAGCAAATTATCCATATGACGAGTCATTACAATAATGGCTTTCGCCTTATTTGCCTCTAAGGCTGCTCTATTTGTTTCTAAAGCTTGAGCTTGCTCAATAGTTAGCATGTCCTAGCTAGGCTCGAGAATTGTATCCAGAATTCCATCGGCCTTGAGATGCTAGCGGACATCACGAACCCACTTGTGATATCTAAAACCAGTTGTTCCTAATGGTGCGAAGACCAGTTTATTCAGGTTACTCATCCTGAAAGAGAACAAGAAAAATGGTTAGTTTCAGAGCGAAAAAAAAAAAAAAGGTACCATGAAAACATGTAGAATTTCTGAGCGTAATCGCTCCCAAGAAATTAGAAATTTCTGAGTGTAGTCGCTTCCAAGAAATCCGATTCCAAGAATTATTGAATTAGATCGAAATAATGATGTGTTTGTGGTCGATTATAGCATCTCAACAAACTTTAAGTTTGGAGGACTCTACAAGCTCCAAGCTTGGAGTGAGCATGAACTCCCATAGTTTGGCTTTTGGTCTCCCCTATGATGAAGAAAGAGGGGTAGAAGAATGGGGTTGCAAGTCCCCGAGAAAAAGAAGAGAAAAACAATAAAAAAATTCAAAAAATTGGAACTAATAAAACCTTTAAAACATACCTTGAAAAGTGTAGAAAATTGCCGGAAAAGTGGTCGGAATTTGGTCGCCAGAGGTGGCCGGAAATTGTCGTTGGAGGTGTTCGTCGGAATTGTTTGGCGGTGGGCTGCTTCCCCTTTTTGTTCTTTCTCTTTTGCAATGTGGGCCTGCTCCTCTTTCTTTCTCTCTGGGCTTGCCCTTTTTTCTTTTTTCTTTTCTTGTTCTTTTCTTCTAGGCCGCGTCCAACCTTTTTTTTGTTCTTCTCTTCTGGGCCCACGTCCACCTTCTTCTCCTTTTTCTTTTCCTTTTCTTTTCTTATGGACCGCATCCAACCTTTTTTTCTTTTTTTCTTTATTCTCTTCTGGGCCTGCATCCACCTGCTTCTTCTCTTTTTTCTTTTCTTTCTGGGTCTTTCCCCTTTTCTTTTCTTTCTAGGCTGCGCGCCTCTTTTTTTTTCCTTTCTTCTTTGTGTCTTCTTCTTCCTTCCGGTTTTCTGTTTTTGGCTTGAAATTGTTGCTACATCGGTGTCAGAGGTGTGTAGGTGAACAGAGGTGGACAGAGGAGCTCTCAAGGGCTAGGTGAGGCTGCTACTCACACTGGGTTGGGCTAAAAGTGTGAAGGACAGTGACTTAAGCCGGTGCAGCAAATCTAAGATGGCTGGTTCGACGTATAGGTACTGAGCTGGGCGGTGCAGTGATGTTATGGCCGATTCCGAGAGTTATGATTCTGGTTCCTAGATCCTGGAGTCAAAACACTGATGCTGACCGAATTTGACTACAGGAGGCAGTCTGGAAGGTGGCGAACTGGGAAAGAATCATTTTTCTCTTATGGGGGCAGGTTCGGTACTTTTTCAACCGGTTCCAATAATTCTGCCGCCGGTTCTGGGCTCCTGGGTTCGGGGGCTTCAAGTTGTGCGATGGTGGTTGCTCGGATTTGAGGGATATGAAATTAGTGTTTCAGAGTTAGGGCTTTGTGCTGATAACGTGTTTTAGGAAAACTGAATTTGGGAGAGAATTGAGTTGTATTTTCATTGATAATAGGGGTTTCTTTATATAGAGGATTACAAGCATACAAATAGAGATGTACATGGAAACATAATCGTACATTGATTGGATATCTACTAAGATTCTCTGAAATTATCTCTAATACAAACCCTATTACAACTAGAGCAAGTAACCTAGAGTTTGGGCCAGACACATATTCTGGATTTACTTGAACATCACATAATAGGGGCCTCTTTTCGGTAATATATTTGATATTGGTTTAGGTTGGGTTTTTATCTTTGCTATCTTAATAAATATATGTTTAATGTGGTTGTCTATGGTACTGTGATGTTTATCATATATTCATCTTACATCTAGTTGAATCAAAATTACAATTTAATTGAACCAAATTTATGACATTGACAACAAATTTACCACATTCTTTTTACACTATTTACATATAACTGAACCAAGTTACAAAAAGAAAAATCACATCAACATAAATGGCGTTGTTCTAAATTCACTCATTACTTCAGATAAAAAAAATTCTAGCGCACCCCGGTTTTGAATCCTGAATCCGCTACTAATTGGGAGGTTTGGTTTTGTCCCCCTCTTCTTATAGATTTTTTTTTAATTTAATTTTATTATTTATTTATAAATAAATCCTAGGGTTCAAGGAAGCTCTTTGCCTCACTTAGTTTATTTATTTCTTTTTTTGAAATAGAAGTTGAATTAATTAGATCAACAACCAAAAGGATATAGTCTACAAAGCTTACGTAAGAAAGCCATCGTCAGAATACCATATCTAAGCTAAAGCAAACCACTAAATCTCTGGGACACTCACCATTAAGGAAGCCTACACAAGAATGATCAAACCTCGCTTTCTACGGAAAATAAATCATTCAACTGGCCCTCACTTGCTAATCACGCAATTGTGGTACAAACAAGAGACAAGAAACGTCATAGAAGACTCATAGAAGTTAAGTCAAAATCACACAGGCTTATAAAACCCTTTAAATTTTTTTATTAAATAACCAACTCCTTCCCTTTCTAGTTGGAGCTTGAAGTAGTATTTGCTTTGTCTAACTTTGGCAGTAGATTCTTCTTGGTTGCCTTTTTCTTCTCAGTAGCACCATTGGCCTTTACAACCTTCTTTTTTTCACCATACGGCAGCTTGTTCATGCTACCAACATGCCTACCTTGTTTCCTCTTCAACTGACCATTCTCGTCCTTAGTTTGCACCACCGGCACCGGCACCAAATTCTTTGGTTCCAAATTTAGGTTTCTCTTTCCCACTACTAGGCTTAGTTTCAGTTTCTTAGGAGAAATAGACACACCTTCCTCCTCCCTATTTTGACGTTTTCTTGTTAGCCTCTCAGAAAGCATCTCCATCTCCGACAACTCACAAATAATTTCCTATCGGCATGGTTTCTGCAGCAAGAGTGATGGGTTATGCAACAAGCATTTCGGCATTTGGTTTGGAACAAAGGTTCAAAAGACGAGGTTTGGTGGTTGACCAAAACCTTAGCCGTAGTATGCCGCCCTACTGCTAGTTGCAGTACCAGATGAAGACACTGCCGAGATGCCTGCTAGTTGCAGCGCCGTCATAGATGGTGCCTCCACCGTTTGAACACCCAAAACAATATGCTCTGCCTCTGTATCATCTTCTTCTAACGCCATACCCGAGCAGGAGAGTCCAACATGGGTGACAAAACCACAAACATCACATCGACCAAATAATTTATCATACTTGAACTTGCAGAGAAACTCAACCTCATCTTCCAGACAATACTAGTGTTTAAATGACAAAGGATGATTGAACTGATCTTAACCCTAATCTAGAGTTTTCCGACTCGTTTTCCATGTTTGTCAATCTCTTAGAAGTCCCCAAGAGTGTATCTGATCATCGTCATAACCCTTTCAGATAGGAAGGCCGGGGGAATCCAGTGTAAAGTAATCCAATACGAGGACAAGATGAAAGGCACCGTCTCAATAGCATCGACGCTGTCTTAGAATGCCAAGGCCACTGAAGCATGATTATACCCCACAGGGCTCCTTTCCAGATTTGATCTTGATATGTAGGGTCTGACAGAGTGAAAAGAATCCTTTGTCCTTCTGCCTCCTCCAATTGTAATGATCCATAAATTCTCCAAGCATTGCGAAACATCCCAAGGAAGGATCTTACCTTGTATTCTAGAGCGGTGAGAAGTTTTCCCACCAAGAAAACATCTGCTTGTTGCAAACCTTTTTCCTATGTGGGCCACAGGTTGACTTGCTTCTTCCCTTCAGCGATGGCAAGAGAAGAAGTGAGACGGGCAACCATGGCATCAATAGAACTTATCACTGAAAATTGCACAAAAAACCCTAACCCTAATGTAGAGATAGAGATAGCCGGCTTTCTAACATATATATATATATATATATTTATATTTATAATGTTTATCTAGAGCGAAACCTCGCTCTGAAATTATAGTGCGAGGTTAGAGTTTAGGGTCACTTTTCAGTCTCATATCCACATCTCGACCGTTCAGTTTTTAGGTACTAATGTATAGATCATCTCTGCAAAATTTCAGCCAAATTGATGATCTTTAAGGTATCTAACTCACTTTAAACTAATGGACGAACTAAATCTGTCTAACTTGAACCATACTAACTTTAAGGAAATTATCAATGCTTCAACGACCATCAATTTGACTGAAATTTTGCAGAGATGATCTACACATTAGTACCTAAAAACTGAACGGTCGAGATGTGGATATACAACCAAAAAGTGACCCTAAACTCTAAAAGTGCACTTTAATTTCAAAGCGAGGCCTAGCTCTAGATAATATATACATATATATATATATATATATATATATATATATATGTTCACTTAGCTTTTGGTTTCAAGCCAACTAAAAAATAAATAATTAAATAGTGATATGGACGTCCTGATGGACTTTTTATTCGGTGTTTACAATAATCTATGGGGACTTCAATTATTAAGGAGAAAACAAAATATTTATAAAGATTAAGTATACACCGATAGTCTTGTTTGTTTATGTTGGTTTTCTTTCATCTTAAATAACATCATCATCCTTTTGGATCTTAACCAATAATTGTGGTCGTTGTTTAATTTCTTCGAATTTGTTCTCATGGGGGCATAAACTTGGGGTCATGAATTGTCTACTTACTCCAAGACAAGTTCTTTCAAAGTTTCAGATGTTATAAGTAGTTACGGTATTCTTAGCCTTTTGTGTAATTTTGGATTCCAAATTACTTCTTTGTTGGGAACAATTAAGATTCTCTGTTTCCTGTTGCGTGATTCTAAGTTTGTGAGTGGTGCAACTAGCCAAGTTGTGCAATATTTCTTCATGCCACTCAACGAGGAGACCAGAATACAATCTCGATAGCCCGAGAACATAGTACTGCTACTTTTGTACTTGGAATACTATTGTACGTTTTCTGGAAAGATTTATTCTCTATTCTTTTCCCGGAAAGTAATCTTGATATTATTGTTGAGAATGTGAATCTCAAATGAAAAGTGGGAACTTTTTAAATGTGTGTATAGATATTTGGGTCTCTCTAACTATTGGCTAAATTAATTGTGAAACTCATATTACTTTATCATGTTATCATAGTAAATTAAGTTATCCTTGTGACCACACAGGCTCCACGTGATCCAATATAAATTGACTATGGAGATCTGCTGAAAATGTGAATACCACTATTAGAGACCTTGCAAATGTGGTTATAAGAATTTGGGCCTATCTAATAATTGTGGTTTTGGTTGTGAAAACAAAATTTCTTTACAAATTTTAGCACTTGAACCAGAAATTGCACCTGAACATAAAGCTACAAATCTGCAACGTTACCGATAGCCAAAGTCGAGAGCTTCTCTCTCTAAAACTTAGACAGAGAGAATAAATCTGAAACCCAGTTTCCCTTTCCTCTTCTCTCTTACGCAGCCAGATCAAGATCGACAACTTGGAAACTGTTTTTGCTCCACTCCTCTCCTTCAATTTGAATTTTCGAACCACGAGGCCAAAATTCTTGTTGTTCTCCCTCCATAACCATTTCTATAACCTTTTTCTTTTTTTTCCTTCCCCTCTTTAATTGGTTTCTTGGCTGGATCGTCACTCTTGGAAAATGGCTACAAATCTCATCCTTTTTCTTCTCAGTCAGCAATTCTCTCTCGCTTAGGATACGGAAGAACACTTGGTTGTTATCTCTTTCCGAATCTCCTTTAACGAGTCCTCAGACGTGAACCTAGACGATAAGGAGTCGAGGACTCACTTTGAGTCTCTCGGTTTGACATCGCTCGGTTGTAAGCCTTTTGTTATTTCCTATTTCCCAATATTGGAATTGATTTTGTAGCTCCTTTTGGAGCACGTCCATTGTGGACCATGTACCTTTTATGAGTTGTTGCCTCTTAATTTAAATGCAACTTATCTAATTTAATAAAATAAAATATAAATTAGCGGACTGTCTAGCGCTAGTAGATCAATGTGACTCATCTTTTGCTACTATCTAACATCTACATATAACCACCATAGGTGGTCGAGTTGGTAAGAGCCTCCAGGTGTGGAACCCCTACACCCGGGTTCGAATCCCGCCGACGCTTATTGGAGTTAAATCCCAATATATTCTTGGTGGCCAGGGGGGAGGAAGCGTTCTGACAAAATCCCCCGAGCACGGATTAGTCTATGGGCCTAGGAAGCTTTTGAGGACACCGTGAGATTGACAAATCAAAAAAAAAAAACATCTACATATATCTTCAATACATCAAGAAGGTTTTATGCGCCATATCATGACATGTTTGAAGTGCTGACACATGCTTTGAAGGTCGCAAGCCGTGCTATGTACCATACTTAAAGCTAGGGTTTGCCATTATAGATTTGGGTACTGCGAGCAAAACCCTAAGACTAGGGTTTGTTGCCATGTAATGAAACCAAATTAAATTCTGAAGTCACATCTTCCTGAGGTATAGAAAATTATTAAACCCTTCTTGTATATATGCATGCCTTGCATATGATATTTTTCGGCCAATTGCATGCCAAGTGTGCTAAAAAACTTGTGGTAGACAGATCGATATTAATATATAGAAGGAAAGCTTGTTCGATTCATAAGCAGTAGCATAAAACAAACATCAAGAAAGGGAAAAGAAAAGAAAGATGAAAAAAAAAAATGAGTTATGCCATGATTTCTTCGACTAAAAAAAGCAATGCAATTGCTCTCATTTACGTTTCTCCTCTTCCCAATCAAGAAGATCCTCCAACACCTTGTCATCCAAATACTCGAACTCAAACACTTGCCTTCCTTGTCCAGCAGAGGAGCTGCTTCCACTCTCAAAGCTCCCACCAGCTCCTCTACTAGCAGTAGCTGCAGCCGAAGCAGAAGAAGACGATGAAGAAGAAACGGATGCTTGGAATCTCGGAGGATAAGGAGGAGATCCCAGGACTCGAGAATAGTACTCATTGGGGAAGTTGAGTATGGCAAGATGGCCCCTTAGGTTAAAAGCAGCCTTATCGTAAGCCCTTGCAGCTTCCTCTGCTGTGTCAAATGTACCAAGCCACTGACGAGCACCCTGCCTCGAAGGGTCTCTTATCTCCGACGCAAACTTCCCCCATGGCCTCCTCCGAACGCCCCGATAACGCACTTCTTCCATGCCTGCCTTCTCTTCCTTCCCTTTGCGAGGGTCTTCCATTGGACAAGCTCAAGTTGTACCTGAATGTACCCTTTTCGCCTTCGATTTCAAATTTGGTGGCAATGGCATATAATATACTCATTGAGGCATCTATATATATAGGTGTTGAATTTGGAGACATTCGAATCCAACTGAACGTGGATTGACCCAAGTGCAATCGAGCTTTCTCGGAAGCTGCTTGATCTTCACAGAAATATGTATTATTATCACTATAATAGACGGTGCAAAATTCGATTCTTCTTCGACTCCTATGATGATGAAGTTAAAAAAGGTTTGTAAATCTCTTTTCTCTGATAGGCATTTTTTTTGTTAAATCGATCTGGATCCAATTCTTCGCTTTTCCTGTTCATACTATGAGAATAATAGATTGTGTTTGCCGTCAATAGTTCTTTCACTGTCCAATAATGGACTACTGTTATTGTCATGAGAATATGAACTACAAATTGGAGGAATATTACGACCCACAAGATGGGATAAGGAATATTACAGACCATTATAGAACACATAAAATGACCAAAAATAGGAAACCATGGAAAACCAAGATAAGGTCTGACGGTTGTTTCCTTTGCCGGACTGTTCTGCTGGTAATATATGTTTTCATGCATGACTGAAGGATATGGATGTGGTAAATCATATCAAATATTCAAATTATAGCACATTTGTGCAACCTTTAATATGATGGACAGTCTAGGACTCTAAGAGGGAATATATTTTTAACCAAGTAACCATATTAATGAGGATTATGCTAGGCTAGCTGCTTGGTTTTCTAATAGAGGGTGCCACCCTCATCTCACTTAGCGATTTAGGGCTTCGGATAGGTGGGTTTCTGAAACGTGTTTTTCTCATCTTTTCTTGCTCATGTTTTCTTCCCCCACATTTTGATTGTTGAACTAAACATCGAATATTATTTATTTTATTTTTTTATTTTAGAAAAATAACTTGAAAGCTGAGTTTTTTATGGTGTGCTACCATGTAAAAAATTGGAGTACATCTAAAAATAATTATGTCGAACAATTCTGTGAAGAGACAGTAATTTAGAGTAACCAAAGATCTCAGGTATATTTTGTTCCTTTATCCAAACTACCAAAGACATTTCCTAAATCATTGAAGCGTAGAATAAGCTTAAAGTGAAATTCAATTCTACTTTAATTCTTTGAACTTGTTCTCCTTTTGCTATCATGATTTTATGCCAACTGATTTGTTTTGAAGTCTAAAATAAATAAATAAAAAATTATCTACTTTATGTTAAAGTTGAAAAGCGGAAATTTTCTTAATTTGGTTGGAATATTTGGCAAAACCACAACAATTTTGTTCATGGAGAAATATGACAAGCAACTCTAACTTATGTAGAGTTTGCGAGTCTTAAAACAAGTTGGTTGACTTTCAACTACATGAGCAAAAAAGATTTTGTTATTTGTTAGGGTTATATGGCTCGATGCAATTCAAATATGTGAGAAAAAAAAAAAAAAAAAAACTCATATCCAAAACTATATATACAGAACAACATATAAAATTATAAGATCTTTCACTCCTAATCTTTTTGGGATAAAGGGTTTAGTGTTACCAATTAAAGAAACCAAATTCCAATGACATGTATGTAGACTGGTAGTCTGTCCTTGGATCCTTGCAGAGAAAGCAAAAAATAACAAATTATTAAATTTCTTTCAAGTCAACCTAGCATCACACTGATGAAAATTCCTACCGATTTATAAAATAAAAAAATGATGAAGATTCCTGAATCTGCTCCCTCCTCCAATGCTGATTCACTGATTACGTCTTTGAAAGTTGTGGGATTAATTGAATCTATGGGCTTCCAATCCACATTTTAAGTCTCTCTTGTTTTTGTTTTTGATATGGTCAAGTTCTAAATTCTGGTCTCCCGCAATGCATGATTTTGTTGTAGTCTTGTAGACCAGCCAGAGTCTGAGTCAAATTAAGGTCGAAGAGGAAAATTTGATGAGCTCCTTTGGAGTCTAGACTTAATTTATTTGGTTTCTACAGTTGGTTTTCATCATTCAAATTTGGGGTATTGCCTCCTTTCTTCTGGCAAGGTCCATCCAGGGACTCACTTTATGGGAGAAGAAGCTGTTGAAAACTTGAAAATCATCTCGTTGTTTCAAAAGCTCTATAGGGCTCCTCTCCTTCCCCACTTACCAACTCCGTTTTAATAATAACTTAAAAATTCAGAAAGAAAAGAAACGTGTAGAAATGAAGTAGGAGAAACAAAAGAACGGATAAAATGACTAAGTTTGTTTCTCCTACTTCATTCTTATTCACGTTTTTCACTTTTGAATGTTCGAGCTATCATTAAATAATTTAATTGAATGGAAAAAATTCAATAAAACTTTGTCCCATGACTCAGATTTTATTGATTTAATTCTCCTTTCGCCTTATTTTTTTTCCTCCATGTCCCACAACTTGAAGTATGATGGTTTGATTACAACTCCTTATTGTCCAAAAATTGATCTTATTATATGTACGTTTTTGACCCCCCTCCAAGGCGTGGACTGCTCATTTGAGCCCCGAATTGAATGACTCTTTTACCCTTCCATTTTGTTTTAATTACAGGCTGCCATCCTTCTATAAACTATACTTTTTCTTCTATAATCTATTTCCTCAATTACGGGCTGCTTACTTTGATCGAATTGTTTAACATTTTGGATGCGATTGAGATTGGGTTTTCAATTTCGGTGCATGCAGCTTCGGGTTTGGGTGGTAGAAAATTGAAATGGAGAGGAAATAGCTTTGGTTTGGATAGATAGTTTAAAATTAGGTGAGAGTTTGAGAACCGAGATTGATTGATTGGGTTGGGAATTTCCGTTTCACATTCAAAGTTTCAATCTTTGAAGGTAAAAGCTAACTTCATTATATATAAATTTTGTGGTCAATTTTGTTGGGATTATTCGATTAAGGGTTTTATAATAAAATCTCATCACCTCAGGTTCTTATTACGATCCAGATGTTGATGTCATTGGCACAGAGTTTACAGGTCTCGAAATGGGTTTACAGGTCTTTTCATTATGTTTCAGTTTTTATCTCTATGTATGATCATGAACTAAAACTAGATCTGCTAATTATATTTGTGCACTATATCTGAGATGAATTAACTGTCATGCAAGTGCTTTCTGACCTTGCAAATTTAAAGTAAACAGATAAAAAACAGCTCCGACTATCTCTCTTTGGAATCTTGATTTTTGTTGTTTGAATTTGGGGGATATGTATTGGATTTGAATTTGCAGGTTTTGATTTGGGGGTTTATATGCATATTACTCAGATTTGGATTTGGTCTATTTACTTTGTTGTCTTTCCCTTGATATTTAGAAAAATCACAATTATGAATTTAGCAATGGATTTAGAGAGGAGTGAAGTATAAAAGTCATTTTTGTTAGTATAAATAGAAGTCAGAAACTGTGCTAAATTATCAGCATGTACTCATATATCAGCATCTCCGGCCAAAGTTGCTACAGTACTCATATCAGCATCTTTGTTCTATGTTGTAAATTTCACCATGTATGCTAACTGTTGACATTTCAGGCCAAAGTTGCTACGGTATTCATATATCAGCATCTTTGTTCTATGTCGGAAATTTCAGCATGTATGCTGATATATGAGTATTGTAGTATGATAAACCATTATTAGCATGTACTCATATAAATAGTGTCTATTCAGGATGAATTTCATTGCGACAGTAAGCATCCACATTAAGTTAGAGCAAAAACCTTTTGTTCTATGTTGCATCAGCATCTCACAGAAGCATTCAGAATTTTGGTACCACTTATATTAGGTTTGCATTAGTAATTACTATATTGATTAAATAGGATTGTAAACTAATCTTGAATTCTGAGCTGAATTTTGTAATGATTCACTTAAGTTGCTTATATGTGTTTAAACTACCCATAAATCTTTATCTGGTGATACCTGTAAATTACTTTAACATGGTGGTTATGTTTTGATAAACTATCTCTTTTTTTTTTTTTTAATCTTTTAATGATACTTATTCTAACAGTAAAGGCGTTGTTCAGCACCTTTATTTCGGAAGGAACCCACCCATGTTCACAGAGATGAGACTTCTCCGCCAGTCTACTGGTGATGACCATTTGGTATGCCTTACTTTCTTCAGTGTGCTGGTGAATTGTTTTCATGTGCGCTCTTTGCTATATACTAAACGTGAGTTTCACTGTAGGGCTGTTCACTCGGGATTGGAAAAGACTCTTTTGCCCTTTGTTTTCGGTTTAGTTACGGTTTTGTTGTAGGTGATGAGAGGAGAGAGAAACAGCTGTTGCCGTGCAAATCAGAAGGAAGTGGTTGTGATAGAAAGGGATAGAAACTGATTGTGATAGCGAAGGAGTGATATAGATTGGGCTGTTGGAGTAGAGAGGAGAGGAGAGGAGGAGGGAATTAAGATTTTGATAGAGTTTGGGAGGAGAGATCTAAAATTTTGATCGGCTTTGGGAGCTGGGTTTGTATTTATTTTGGAAGAGTGTGTGCCAAGATTTTGATGGAGTTTGGGAGACAGGTTTCAGCAACAGAAGAGGTATGTCTTTGATTGGTTTTTTCAGTTCTATAAAATCAAGATTGGGTTTTTTCCTTTGATATGATTTGGGCTTCTGTTAGTTGCGTAAAATTGTGGTTTTGATTGGCTCTTTTGTTTCTGAATTTTATGTATTTTTGTGTCAAGATTTGAATAACAATACTTTCAATTTACATTTGGGTTTCAATGAACATGACAGTGATCGTAATTTTGTTATGAAAATTGATTAAAGCAAAAAAGGGCCAGTTATCTGAGTTTCCAAATTGTAATTATAGTGGCCACTTTGGGTGTTCTCCAAATGCCTTGATCGAGCCAAAGAAGACCTTAGCATCAGGGAAATTGTTAAATCTCTCCATGGACTATGTTGCCTATTCGAACATTATAATCATGCTTCAGTAAGCAGTTCATTCCTCCTTCATTTTTTTTCTTCAACATTAATTATGTATTCAATTTAACACAGATTCTGTGTTTGATTATGTTCTAGCAAAACATATATATATATATATATATATATATATATCATGGGAAGAAATGGTCTACTGCAGCGCTTCAATCCGTAGATTCGCAACACACAATGGTTGGTGGTATAGAGCAAGCCCAAGCTGTTACAAACAGCTAAAAGAAAAGGAAAACAGCAATGAATTCCTTTGTGTGCAGCATGACATACAAACAGCTCTTCCATGGTAAAAACTGTTAAATATGAATTCTTTCTTATGTTTTGTATATAGAAATTCAAAGTGTAGTTGGGCTATATTAGTTTACTAGAATTTCTTGCTACATTTTGTGATCCTTCTTAGATGATGAATTAAACTTTCCAAGAAATGATAGTTGATATCTATTCACTATATCTGTGCAAACTGGCCTACTGGCAAATAGCTACCTGATCCCCAGAGTTAATTTCAATGATTATCCTTGATTTGATTTATAACCTGTTTCTGAAAATGTTAAAGTGAGATGTAGTATCATCTGCAAATATATTCTTGGAACGTACCTCTTCTAATAAAATATTGATTAGGTAGACTTTACAAATATCTGATAATTCTCTTTGTAACTTACTTTTTGTAAAGTTTTGCTGACTGAAAACTGCTTATGCTATTCTTGCTTCAGCATCCTTTGAGCCATTTTATAATATAACTTCTTATAATATATTCAAAAATTGAAATCGTTGGGTTTTTTGTTTTTAAATATGATATATTTTTGAATTCTGGAAACATTAGAATTACAGCTTTTTGGTCCAATTTCACAATGCCAACAATGAAAAAAAAATGCCTCAAAAACACCATTAATTGATTGCTGAGTTGAATATTACTTGGTATAATTTGAATAACTCAGCTACAATTTAGAAATGCCTCAACTTCTTTTTCTTTAATGGTAGATATACACAGAATGGTTTTGGCTTTGTTTATGCATGTCAATATATTAACTTTAGCATGAAGTATGATATCTATTAGCAAATCAGTTAGAATGAACCATAAAATTTGTAAACCACAGCTTGAGTTAGAAATTGTACATACATACACAAATATAGATACATAATGTATTAAAAAATTATTATATCTATTACTACTTACTCTTATATTACTACTTACTGTTATAACATACATTATAATTAGTTTTTCTTTTGCACTCTTAACTCTTTCTCAAAAAAGAAGACAAAGATCCCATGCCCAAACAAAGAAAGTTCATAAAAATCCGATGAGATATATCTTCCTGTGAACTGCCACTTTCTGGCTTTTTACTTAGTTTTTGTATAAACTTTGATCCATTCAAAATTGTCAATATGATCTATTTGATTTCATTTCACGTATTTCCAGAATCGTTTCCTTATTTGAGTTATTTCTCAATTTTTTCTATGTTCTTTCCTTTCTACTTTCACGTGGATACATGTATGTAACTATTGAACATATAGACCTATATCCTTTCCTTTATTACAGTAGAAAATATATAACATGGAATCGAGTCACTTAATTATAGCATTCATTTTTTTTTTCCTGCATAAGTATCTACTTATAACTTTAATGGCTGAGGAACTAAATTTATGTGTATGCAGAGTTGCTGATCTGTTGTGAATAGTGAATAGTTTTAAACTTGGCTTTCAATTTCAGTCATCTACACTTGATGAACAACCTGAGCTAGAAATATCCTTTATAACTTCCAACATGATAAGTAGATGGTAAAAATTCTGATCCATTTTCTCTGTCATCTCTTTATATACAGTTACAGAGTCTATATGACCATTGAGGATGCTGATAATCAAGCAACAGTTATGCTGATGGGAAGACAAGCAGAACAATTCTTTGGCAGCAGCTGTCAAGACTAGTGAACAAGAGATCATATCCAACAGAAAAAACACTGCCAGAAGAGATAGCAAAGACAATAGGCCAGAACCAGCCTTTTTCAAATCAAAGTGAATCTCGATGGTGAACTCATAGTGAAAGCTATCTTCCCAAATGGACAACCTTCTGGACCACCAACACAAGAAGAGAACTGCAACTCCTTCTGAGAGAAAAAGAGCCATCGAAACACGCGGAAGAGAATTATTCATCTCTGAACCAGACAAAAAAGCCAAGAGGTAAATATCACACAAATTTAATTTCTATAATTACCACTAAATATTATCCCATTTTATTTTTCTGACATTTCTAACTACATTTTCTGCCATGTATCGCACCTATGAAAAAAAAAATAGTATAATTGACTTATACCAATTATCCCAAGCTATATTTTTAATTTATGTTTTATACTTTTCTGCACTATAAGTTAAGTACTTTCTCAAATCTCAATATAAGTTGCTTACTGCTACATGTTCAACCATGTACTTTCTCATTGGTATGAGATTCTGCATTCTTTGGACTCTTAACAGTTAATCTCTTAACTATTGTCATCTTCTATACTTAATCTTAATCTTCATTTAAGATGACTGCAACTTTGCATTTAAGTCAACTTCAGTAGTTATACAATCAATTTCAAGATTTCATTGTTGTTTTGTTTGGCTTTTACACATTCTATACAAAACTGTCTAAACATTGCTACCATTTTAGCAGATCAATTAGTTTCTACTTTTTCTAAAAGAGCAAAAAAAATTTGAAGTTCTTCATAGCAAGTGGCCTTTATAGTTTGCTGGTTACAAGAGGCATATATTGTTTAATGCACTTTTTTACTTTGTAATCATGGTAGTACTGCATATGCTTATTTATTTAATTTGCGTCATGAACATATAAATTTACAGTTTGATAAGAATGCATGATACAGTTTGATAAGAATGCATGATCATAAATAAAAAAATTGAGACTCTTTCTTCTATTAGTACTGTCATGGTTGAGTAATATATGCTCACCACAAATACCATAGCAGAACACATTATTTTTTTCCCTCTTTTGCAATTGTAATTCCCTCTTTTCTACCTGTAATTCTCTTGTTATGTACCTCTTATTATGTCTGTCTGTCTGATATCCCTGTTCTATATATCAATTTCTTCTTTCTCTAATGAACTGCAACATTTCATTCACTTCTTCTTTCAAAAATATGCATCAAGATCAAATCTGTTATACTTGAAAAAGATCAAGTCTTCAACCTATTATAATCTTCAATCATTGTCACTCTATTTCACCCGTGTACCTTTATTTCATCCTGAGTATCATTGTTCTGTTCAGTCTTTGTTTTATTCTAGGACTCCTTCCTCTTATCACCTCTCTGCATCTGCATTTTTTTGAAGTCTTTTCCTACAATACTAAGTCCATTCTCTTTGTTTTAAAGTGAGAGGCAAACCAGACATGGAACAACATCATCATCATCAGCACCATCTTTAGCAAGCGAAGTACAAGGTCGGAAACAGAAAAAACTACTAAACGTAAATAGCCAGTTTATGTAACTATAACTTTTGCTACACTGACCTATTTTGTGTAGCTGCAACAACAGCAACAACTGCTCTTTTTGTGTAGATAGAATGAAGCAAAGTATTTTGAATGAACTCCATCAGCAAAGTATTTTGTGTAGCTGCAACAACAGCAACAACATCTTTAGCAACGTATCACTACAACAGGAGCAACCGAGCAACCACTGTTTTTTGATTGAACTCCAGCAGCAACTTTTCCTAACCAACTCCAGCATCCAACCCAGCTGCAACTGGAAGTAATCAGCTAGAGGATTTTGGGAGCGATGACCTTTCTGAACAAGCTCCAGCAACAACCTTTGCTAGATTAGCTTATAACCCTTCTATAAAACTAGCATTTTTGTACCAGCTCCAGTTGAACAAAGCTTCAACTAGAATGTAATATGTATAAACATTGTTTGACTACAAATTTTTACATATTAGTTCCTTTTCTATTTCGTTGTTCTAATTCATTTACAAAAACAAACTCTGTAGCAAAGCGCGGGGAAAATTTCTAGTTAACATATAATTTTGCGTTCAACATTCTTAAACAAGAATGGGTTTTATTGGCCTATGTCCATTTCCTTTCGATCATGTATTGGCTTATGTCTTGTTCATGTTCTGTGAAGAAAAAAATGGGATTAAATTCAGTTTACTTCCCTAAATTTTAAGCCTAAAATCAGATTAAGTCCATCTTTCTGAAAATCGATTTCGATGGTCCCTATACTCTGAAATGACATCACTCGAGTCCGCCCGGCTCCGACCCGACCCAATGGTAACTGAAACAAAGGTAAAAGAGGACAAACAATCCATTAGAAGGAATACAAACACAATTCCACTCCTATCAAGAATGCAGATAGTTTCTAAAATAAGAGTGAGCTTCACTGGATAACTGAACACTTATACTCAATCCTTTTCACTTCGTATTTTCCAAGACAACCAATATAGTTTACCAGGCACTCCCCTCGGCGAAAGAACAAATTTAAAAAACTAAAATTAACAACTCCTTCATACACATTTTCTCTCTAACCTTCCTCTCAGTTGAATCCATTAATAAGTTCACTTAAAATCCCAGTAATTAACTCTCGAAAACTCAAAAAAGCCATACGCTTGCTCAAATTTCAAAATCCTATGCCTGTCAAGGTCACTACTTGACTTCAATCCAATTCCACTTTCTACTCATTTCCTCTACTTTTGCACCAACCAATCACAGCTTAGCTTAACCGGAAAAAAAATATATATATATATGAACAACGCAAACACGAAAACCCTACTAAACCAAAATAGAGATGAAAAACTGACCCAAAGGCGAAGAGAATACATCTGGTACAGACCCTAGAGATCCACATAATCCTACACCTCCACTTGGGCATAGGGTTCTGCCTATCCTTCCATCCCAACAGAGCCAATTTCGTGGCCACAAATCCAATCAGCAACGAAACCCCAAAGATCACAAGCCTCACAATCGCGATGGGGAAGCAAACCCCGATCTTTAACCACTAGTAAACCTCTCCGATTTTCAAAGTATGGTTCTTGAACGGATCCGCCGTCGTCGTTACGGGCACCTTAAACCCGCCCGACCCGAGAAACGCAAACGGGTTGCGGAAGCTGCCATTGCCGTTACCGTTGTCGTCGTCGTCCCGACAGTGACGATCGAGTGGGGTTGATCGGACGGCGGAGGAGGGAGAGGAGCGGCGCGGTGAGGGTGAGGCCGGCCTGGCCCATTGTGGTGGTGGTGGTTACTGTTTGGGTGTACGGCATTGGATTGATATATAACGAGAAGAAAGATTGAAGCTTTTAGAGTCTTGACAGACAAGTAGAACGGTATATTTGTAATTGAGGGGGGGGGGGGGGGGGGGAATGAAAAAAGGTAGGTCACTTTTGGTGTTTCTCTTCTGGAGTGTGTGGTGGATTTATTCCTTTGGCTGCGTTTTTCATGGTTCACCTGTGAGCAGATCGGAGCATCTGAGAGAGAGAGAGAATATAGAGAAAAAAATTATAAAAAAAAGAGAGAGAAAATTATAAATATTTGAAATGTCCATTGCCCCCATGTCGGCTCCAACTCAGCAGCTGACGTCATGTTTCGAGCCAAATTCAAATTTAGGACTCGGGTGATGTCATTTGAGAGTATAGGGACCATCGTAATCGATTTTCAGAAAGAGGGGCCAATCTGATTTTAGGCCTAAAGTTCAGGGGAGTAAACTGAATTTAATCCAAAGAAATGTCAAGTTCTGTGAAGAAAGAAATGTCAAGTCCTGTGAAGAAAGAAATGTCAATTACCTATATAGGTCGGTTGTTGCCCATTAGGGGTGGGCCTTTGAGCCTTGTAATCTGACTTTCACTGGGCATTGTAATGTGTTTGGGCTTGCTGACCTTCTATTAATGAATTGCACTTTAATCAACAACAACAAAAAAAGAACATTGGGCCTAGCATTAAATTAATTAGTCGCCATCTCATCATTGCTTTCATGGGCATCTAGTCCTTTTAGAAGGTTTAAGAATCTAATCTCTAGCTCAACTAAGAATTATGCAATGAATAGGTGGCTGTTTACAGGCATTTATGGCCAGTCGAAGGTTGAACTTCACCATCTAACTTGGGCCCTTATTGACAGATTAGGGCAGAACAATGCTTGGCCTTGGTTGATCGGAGGGGATTTCAATGAGATACTTAGGGCATGCGAGAAAGAAGGAGGGCCTCCTAGGTGTCCTCGGCAGATGGAAGCATTCAGGAGGTGTATGGAGGGTTGCAATTTTCTTGACTTGAACTTTGTAGGTCCTTGCTTCACTTGGAGAGGTAAGCATGGAGGGGAGGAGATTAAGGTTCTCTTGGACAGGTTCATGGCTACGAGAGATTGGTCTGCCATTTTTTCGGCCTCTCGTGTTACTCATCTTAAACCCTCAAAGTCTGATCACTTACCTATAATTCTTGAGGTGCGTTCCAGGAAACCTACAAGGAGAAGAAGGAAGAATCGTTTTCGTTTTGAAGCACATTGGCTTCATGATGAGGAATGCGCTAGTGTGGTGAAGAGAGGTTGGGAGAGCATTAATGGTAGTAATCCCTTCCAAAATGTGTGCATGAAGATTGAGCTGAGACATAAGGCCTTGTGTGATTGGAGTGGCCAGAAGTTTGGTAGTCTCAAGACTGAGATTGAGAGGATAAGATCGAAGTTGGCTATTTTCCATGATAATTTTCTTGAAACTTTGTATATAAGAATTATTAGTGGCCCTTACTTGATGTACTGTATGCGAAATTTTCCCTATACAAAACTTCAACACATGTAACTCTTGTAAGTTATTTTTATAAATGAAAAGGATTTACCACTTCTTAAATTTTTCTGACTTTTAATTGTATAACCTTTTAATTATAAAAGTTTAAGTTTCAAAATTAATCTTAAAATTGCCTTTTTTATTAAATAAATTAAAATAATTTTTTTTTCAATTTATTATTATTATTTTTTTCAATTGAAAAATTTGAGAAACAGAATTTTTTTTTTTTCAAAAATTTGTTAGTTTGCAAATTAACAATATGTTTACAAAAAGCCTTCATCTCAATGGAATAAACACTCTCCCAAGGCTTTAGCTTTGTTACTGAGCGACAAACAATCAAACATTAAGTAGGAAACCCTTTCAACAAAAAAAAAAAAAAACATTAAGTAGGAAACTAGGAATTAATGTATTTTTGTTTCTTTAGTCTTTGGGTTTTATCTGTTTTTTTTTTTTTTTTTGAAAGTAATGTGGATTTCATTAAAATGCATGCCAAGATGACCATTACATATCCTTCTGCTGCCATCAACTTGACAGATCAAGAAGTTGTAGTAAGTGAACTACTATGATACATAGAAACAGACCATCTATATTCGAACTAATCGCTCACTTATTTAAAGTGAGCCTATAAACTATGGAGAAATGTAAGACATAGTATATAAGCCCGTACCACACCTATCTATATTTTTCCTTTGCCCTTCAAGCTAGGACTAGGGGGTTTTGCCACACACATTAGCCTCAATATAATCAAAGAATCCTCAGAATCGCAAATCCAGCTTCCTGGTGAGCCCAACAGATGGGTTCTGATTTAGGCGCAAAGATAGCCCAAAGACTTGGCCAGATTTGATTTGGACACCCAACTCTTATTGAGCACTCGAAACCAGCAACTCCTTACGACTGCCGGCTCTGATTGCATCTGCAACATCGTCGTTAACAACAACAAAATTGTTCTACTATTGTCGACCAAGCAAAGCCAACTATCAAGTAGCCAACAAACTGGCAGCCTACTACCATCATGCAATTTCGGAAGCAGAAGCAACCCTGCCCTACATCTGCTACCAAAGAGCCGCCAACTGATGGGAGCAATGAGAGCCACCTATCCAGGATCGAAACCTCCACCCCAGAAAGAAAGAATACCCTCTAAGTTGCCCACGTCAGTGTTGGGGTTGAAGCACAAATCGGAGTAGCCAAAAGAGTGTGACGAAGCATCTCGACATCCCCCGATCCTCGCAACGCGGAAGAATATTGTTGGATTTCGATTCAATGGGCACCCAAGCTTTTGGAAACCAGCCATCCGCGGTCAATCCTGCAGCACCGCGCCACACTGGCTCCAGTATCAACCTAGCTGCATCCAAGGTGTCGTCGCCGCGCACTAGCAGCGTGCATCTATTAAACCCAAAAGATCCAGATCCAATTAGCTTATGCGCTGAAGCACTAAGCCCCAGGCCTCCACCGCTGACTAGGCGGTTACCAGCCCAAACAATTTGAGCCCCATCACCGCCACCTAGACCACTGCTGCCACGGCCATCATTAATACTATTAACTGACAAAGGAGAATAAAATTGACTGAGAGGATTAATGGGAGGGCAGAAAAGCCCTGAGATTGGACTCTGATCGAAGCCGTTGTGCTCGTCGCCACAAAGAGACGACGCTAGTGTCAGCGTGAGAAAACATGCTGTTAGAGAGAATAGGGTTTTCATCTTTCTAGAAACTAGTCTCTTAAAATTTTCCTTTGGGTTTTATCTGTTATTATATTTTGTTGGAGGGTTTTAGTTTTAACTTGAAAGGAATATATATATATATATATATATATATATATATATATATATTATACTTTGTCTGTGCAGCTATCTTCATGCCTTGATTGATAAAATTGCTGAATATAATGGGGGGACATAATGTCTAAACCCTAGATTACAAACTTTAGATTATCTCGAATAATAACATAAGCCTCCACAAATCCTAAGTATTCAACAATGCACCAAGTAATAAGGGTTGTCATACTAGCAATTTGGGGAACTCCATTTGCTTTACAATGGTGACATACCTGAAAGATAATGTCACTACAGAGCCATAAGACATTTAAACCAGCTTTCCCACTATGTTGTCGACTAGAGTTGAATCTGGCAACACAACATATCATCCTGCCGCTAGGAGGGGTGCATCCATTTGATCATACATACCTTATGTCGCCTCATTAGGCTAGACAAGGCACACTAAATGTGCAAATCAGGACAAAGCTCACCTCTCCCCACCAAATGTTGGTGCAGGCTTATTGAAAGCAATAAACAACTAAAACTTAAGAAGGTAACAAAATTTAAAATTTAAAAATTAAAAAAAAAAAAACTGCAGTGTATTCTAGGCTTAAAGTCTTAAAACAGGCCCAAGATCCTTCCAGGATAGACTAGCCCAACTTAAGCTCTTCCTTGTAGTAACACTGCCATCGCACCACCTCTCCCATCGAACTGCGTTTGAATTGTGAGGGACTATGAATCTAACAGCTGAAAAAAAAAAAGCACTGTTTTAAGTTATAATTTTAGCTTTTAAATTTAATACATGTAGTTGAGATGAATTTGTGTCTCACATTCCCTTAAAACAGTCCCTTAGGTGAGTAAGACTGTTACAAATAAATACCTGTTGAGTCACAATTTACTCATATAATTGTGCCCCAAAACTATGAAAATTGACTTGTCTTCCATACTATTTTGTCATATTTAATCCATTTCCTTTTGTTTGTAGGAAACAATGAAAAGAGAGGAAAATGCCCAATTTATGGGTTGAAAGTGGAAGAATCAAAGTTAGGAGGAGAAGACATGAAATTTAAGCGAGAAAAAAACTAAGCAGATTCCAGCAAACTTTTCCGGCTAGCAGCCACTCATGGAGAAGTCATAGTCCAACCAAGGAGGACCATGGTTGTGGGAATTGTCTTTGAAATTCAAATATTTTTCCCACATCTTGTCCTTTTGGAACTTTGCATGCATTTAGGACTATTTTAGGGACAATGGTGTAAAAGCATCTCTACCATGTTGGTCCCCAACATAGCTGATTTTTAAGACCAAAAATGCCTTATCTTCATCACTTCTTCAACCATTCAGCCATTCTCACTTCACTTTAACTCCATCTTCTCTCTACAACTCCATCTCCACTACTTCCACCACCTATCAATTCCACAACCATCACAAGCTACTCAAAGATTTATCATCTCTACACCATGAAGGAGCCTGAGGAGTAAGGAGAAGGAGACAACCACCACAACACCACACCATGACATCCGAGACCCATCTCCACCACTACTTCCATCACCATCAATAGTCAATTCTCACTCTCTATCTCTCTTTAATTACTTGATGTATTGTAATATGCTAAAGCTTGTTAACCTATTTATGAGTAAGTAGTGAACTCATAGGGGCTAGTGTTGAAAGTTTTAGCCAACCTTGCTTGTAATTGATGCTTTGTATATGATTTGATGAAATTTTGTCACCTTCACATGCTAAATCAAAAGTTGAGTGCATTTACTTAAACCTAATCAATTTGAGTCAATGTGTATGGCATGCCATGAAGTTTTTGCTAAGAGATTGATTACCTTTAGGCAAAAGAAAGAATGAAAGCACACCATGTGTGCATGTGAGAGTAGTGAGTTAAATTCATCTAGAACTAGGACTAGTTTGCTTGCTTGGTTATCTAAACTCTAATATTTATGCAACCAGGAACAATAAATTGAGACTTACCCGGAAATAAGATCGACTTGTTCTTAGGTAGTTAATTCTAGACTTACCCAGTTGGAATTGATAAAATCAAAACTGTTTAGGCCTTAGTAGTCTTACCCGGATGCTAAGAGAGTAATTGAACAATATGTTTAGCACATTCATATTCAATTGCATTGTTGCATCAAGAGAGATTAGTAGTAGACAATCTAAACCCTAACTCCAGTCCATTTTATAACTACTTTAAATTTAGTCTAGTCTTGTTTATTTTCATTGCTATTAGTGTAATCTTTCAACCAAAAATATCAACAAATAATTCACTATCCATTTGTGAATATCATCATTCATATGTCACATCTTGCAATGAGTTTTGGTTTGATGAATTTGTAAATTGTGTGCATTCTTTCTAGTTTTCGTTAGGTTTTTCCTAGCTAGGAAAAGATTTACTAATCCTTATGGGTTTGACATCCGTACTTAATTCATATTCTATAACTTGTACATTTTGCACTTGAGAGTGGCTTTGATGCTAATAATATCCAAAAGCGGGTCAACATTGTTTTTGCAAATAGAAAAGAAATAAGTCAAACAAACAAACAAGCCCAACAAGCATCCAATCCAATCCAATTACAAACCTTTTTAAAGACATTTAGACCGCTGTGGTTATGGAGCCGTTTTTCGTGACTATAGAGGGGAATTCCTCGGTGCCTTTGCTTCTAATCTTAACATTCCTAGCTCAATAGCAGCAGAGGTAATGGCTGTCATTAAGACCATTGAACTAGCTTAGGTAAGGGACTGGAAACATATATGGCTAGAAGTTGACTCTTTGCTAGTTCTAAATTTTCTACAGTCCCCTGATTTAGTGCCTTGGCAGCTTCGTGTTGAGTGGGGCAATTGCTTATGTCGTATTTCTTAAATGCAATTTCGATCTTCACATATCTTTCGGGAAGGGAATCAAGTTGCAGATGTATTGGCGAATTATGGTGCGGCCTTTAGTGATCTGATTTTGTGGGACCTAACTTCTCCTTTCATTGACAGACATTTTCAGAGAGACCATTCAGGAATGCTGAATTTTCATTTTCGTTAGTTTGTCTTTCCTTTAGCATGTTCCTGTTTTATATGGGAGGTTTTGGATTCTGGTCCCCCTCCCCCTTGTATGTTTTCTCCTTCTTCTTCTTCTTCAATAAAATCTCAAAAGTTAGGGTGTCTCTTTGCCTCTCTTAACCTTTGACTTCACCCAAAAAAAGGAAAAAAAAAAAAGGACATCATGGAATCTGCCACCAAAAACTTGGAAGCCAGCCAAAGCATTCCATTCCAGCACAAGAACACCATATCAGATCCCATTCAAAAAAAGTTAAAAAACACAAGAGATCCACGATCCAAGTCCCGTAGCCATACAAAACATCAACCATCACCAAAATCAAATAGCAAGGCAAGTAATTTTTTTTTGGTTACAAATAGCAAGGCAAGTAATTGCCAGACATAAAAGTAACTAAAGAAAAAAGAAAAAAAGAAAAAAGAAAGAGAGATGGCGAAAGAAAGTAACGGATTTTGTAAGCGAAAAAAAGAAGAAGAAAGTAACGGATTTGACATCACATCATGTCACTATGTCAGTGTGAGACGAACAATATACGACACCGATTTCAGAACTCTGAAAGGCCAGCCGACCTTGATGAATGATTCTTAAATAAGAAATGCAATATGTATGCTGGTAGCACTTCGGGTTCTTATGTACTTCTGACGGAAATGCTATCGGGTAAAATTCTTTTACGTGTCAAATTGCCTATGCAATGATTTTGAATTCGACCTACAGGATTTCGCAAAACCATGCATTGCATCTTAGCAAAAGTATAAATAATGCACTTGGAGGCGGCGATAAGTTCTTTTTTGTCACAATCTACTCATTTTATTAACTAATTTAATTTGATTGTTTGGCAATCGATTAACTGTAACAACTTTTCATTTATTTTATTGCAGATTCAAATCGTGCTTGATTACTTGGTATCTGTCCTTCTCTAATTACAAGGATGATAATAAGACCACTTTGGATGAGAATCAACACAAATTAAAGAGAAGTCAATTACCAAAATATAGATGCATTGAGCCTAGCCAGAAAAGCTATTCTTAAGGCTAATGAATAAGCACCTATCTTAATCATATATGCATGTTTATAATGAGTAGTAGATAACTGAAAAGGGCCAAGGTTAATATAATATCAAGTGAGTGAGAGCTAGTGAACTCGATCAAAGGGACTCTGGCACATTTGACTTCAACAAGGTACGTTTGTCACTAGCTAATTACCTCGCATCAATCAAATATATTGTCACCTTTTTTTAACAGAATCAATACCGATATTATGCCCTTGGTTTGACAGAATATATACAAATTCATGTACTTTCTGGACAGAGCAACGAACCCTTGGCACTTTGATGACGATATTAAACTTATCTCTTAGTTCATTTACACGGAGTGTGTTTTAAGCACCCATACTTAAGTTGTTCGAATGTGAATCGAGATTAGTATATCTAAAATAATCTAGAATCACGTCAATCATCTATAACATAGACAAAGAGGTAGATTACGCAAATAGTACAACCCAATGTTGGATAATGAGATTTAAGGTCCAACATTTATCAAATTTATGTTTTTAATTATTGCATTCTAAATAAAATAATAAATCAATACACATTCTAAACTTTTTTAAACTACACAAACAACTTGGTCTTTTATTATTATTATTATTATTATTATTATTATTATTATTATTATTATTATTATTATTAGGGTAATTATCACAAATGGTACATAAACTTATCATCTATCTTATCGATGGTACCTGAACTTCAATTTTGATCACAACCAGTACCTGCACTTTTCGATTTTATTTCAAATGGTACCTATCACTAACTTCCGTTAATGGTCTGTTAAAAACTTACATGTGTCAAACATGTGACTCATTTTTCAAGGATAAATTTGTAAAATTACATTATTCTTTTTTGTAATATCACTTATTTTCACTTATATTGTGGCTATAAAAAATGAGACTATCAAAGGAAAAACTTTCAACTTCAATTAAAAATATGAATGGCAGGAAAAAAAAAAGAATTACGAAAGTTTTGAGAAGCTTTTGGTTTTAAATGTTTTATAGTTTGTCCAAATTTTTTTTTTTTATAGTTTTATTTGAAATGTTTTGTCTGTATCTATAAAACAAATTAATTTTTGTTGAGATCTTGCTTTTAAATTTTATTTTCATAAGAGGGTAGAGATACAGTTTTAATTCTATTTTTAATTGAACTTCTATTTTTATTAACATATTAATTGATCAAAATATCTAGTAAACAAAATTATTTAAATGGGTATTTTCGTCAAACTACTCTTGAATATAGGTCATGTGTTTTGCACATGTTAGTTTTTAACGGAACATTAACGGAAGTTAGTGATATGTACCATTTGAAATGAAATCGAAAAGTTCAGGTACTAGTTGTGATCAAAATTGAAGTTCAGGTACCATCGATAAGATAGAGGATAAATTCAGGTACCATTTGTGATAATAACCCTTATTATTATTGTTATTATTATTACCCTTAATGGGGCTAGTTCCTGGGACACTTTATTTTACACTTCTCTTTAACCATTAGATTGATATGGTTTGAATGGTCTTGATTACTTTCAAGTATAATGTGGAAAATGACGTGGAAAAAATTATATTTTCTTAAAAGCGAAAACAAAAAACTTAAATTAAAATGATTTTATATAGAAAATCAAATGAAATTAGATGATGAATGCCATATTCTTCTTCACGCAAAAAGAAAAAGAGGCATGGCCTCTCTCTCCCTCCAAGTCTCTGACTATATATTCTCCAAGTTAATTGCAGTAACAATAATTATGTAATTGTTAAATATATTTCGATCACAGAACCCAGTAAAATTGTGTAGATTGAGAAATAGAAAAACCACTCAATCTTCTTCATCTAGATCTAGATCGAATGATAGGTTGTGATTTTGGCCTAAAAGAAAGAAGAGGGGTATGCAAACAATTGAGGACTTGAGAAGAAGAGAGATCTAAAAACTTGTAGCTAGTACAATTACTAATACTAACTTGATGGATTATGGGAGGATGGATTTTTACAACACAAACTGCAGTAAGACGTACAAAATGATTTGGGTGAGAAGATTTTTTGTAGCAAATCGTGTGAAACCCAAATGAAATGAAATCAATAAGGTATCATTCAAAAATTAAAAAAGTTGATTGTTCAACTCAAGGAAAAGGTGAGATGGTGCTGAATTATGAGCAGCAAGGTCTCTCAATCTCTCATATTTTCCAAAAGAAGAAGAAAGATGTTCATCCTCTATTTTTTTTGTTTTTAATTTTCCTTATAAAATTAGTTTAATTGAAGTTTATCTATTTTTTATGTGAAAAAATATTTATATAATTATTTCTATGTCATTTACCACATCATGTTTATAATGAATCAAGACCATTGAAAGTACTTAAATCTAATGGCTAAAAAGAAGTGTAAAACAAAGTGTCCCAAGATCCGGACCCTTAATTATTATTATTTCATTCTTCGCTTTTGCAAAACTCTTAGTCTGTAGTCTGTACATATTATAATGATATTCTAAAGGGTTGAAATTGACACCCCCTCTTTTACTGTTTTACATAACCACACCGCCCCGCTCCATGGGCTCTATCCTAATTACTATCTAGAATTTATGGAAGAGGGTGTTTACTTTGGTAGGTCATTTGCGGAAAGATACAAGATGCTAGTCAGAATGAGTATGTCCCAACTCCTAAGAACTAGAGCAATGTTTAAAATAAAAAATAAAAAACCTTGTAAGTTTTGATACGGTACAAATAATACAAATAATGATATGGATTGTTAATTATTTAAATTTATTACATTATTCAAAGATGAGTACATATCGAGAAACGATGAGGACCTAGGGGCACAAAAATACTAATATTGCCCTTGCTGGACTCTCTTGTTCATGGTTGCATGCGATCGGGACTGAATGCATAACAATATTTTTCCCTATTTAGGGATTGTTATTTTAGTAACTATGAGTCTGGACTTTGAAGATGTTTACAATACTAGGTTGGTTCAAAGGGCACGGGAAAGTGGGGCATATGATTGCACCAAGTTAAAACGTGAAGCATCTAAGAATCGACCATATACTATGAATCTGTAGGCATCATTGCTGGCCTAACTGGTTAGTCAAGATAATGGTGATGAATTTGGCTCTTTTTGAGAATCACTCTATTTGGTTTAATTTCATACACCCTCCTGTTCAAACAAAGAGCATCTGAGGACCCCCAGTACACTTAGCAAGCTAACTCTATCTTCCATTTCATTACGTCACAAAACAAATCTGGCTAATTGGTTTTCTAATTACCTATTTCTTTTTATGTGTTCCATTCAAATTTTCCTCATCATATTTTTTACAGGAAAGAAGAAGAAAAGTTGATATTGGAAATAACTTAGCAGGTTCCTTGTGGTCCATGTTCTTGGTCTTTTACTTCTATTATATATCCATGTCCTTTTTAGATGTTGTTTATTGATATGGTTATGTTACATTTCTCTTCTAATTTTCTAATCTTGTTAATATTAGTTTTCTATATAGGTTGTGGGGATGGAGACAGAGAGATGGATTATAGGTGCACAAATTTACACCAAGGGTTGGTGCTTCTATTAGAAAACCAGAGCAGGTGAATATATAGAAAATGTAGATTTATGGCTTAGTAGTATGCATGGCTAATTGGAAATGTACAAAGCACTAAATAAGATATAATCAAGTAGTAGTCTTGCTTAACTGGTTACTTTGCACTAATTGTAATCAGCACCCTTGTCTCCCTTGTAAGAGAACATGGATGAACATGAACAGGAGAAATGGCAGCAAAAAATGTCCTTGTAGTTCAAGATATATAGACTTTAGATTTGCATAATCTAATTCTTATAGTTTCTACATTTTTGGTCATACACTATTACATTATCATATTGTTACATTTGATAGTTACATGCACCACTACACCAGTAAAATTTTCATCGGTTGATTTGCGAGTTCGTTTTGCTCTATATGACAGTGAAATGAAAAACTAGAACCACGAGAACATTGCTTCATCGTAGACGAACCATAGACCAATGTCATGTCTTATTAATGTTAGAGGACCGGAAATGGAATGGTAGTACTATTTAAGGGACCTAAAGGAATGCAAAAATAAAAATCCTAGGGAGATATTAGATTTTTTTACCCCTAGAATATAGGAGCAATTTTTTCATCTTGTTTCTTTAAAGTTGTGATACTGCTAATTTTAGTGGAGAAGTACAGTCTACCCTGTTTCCAAATAGACCAGTCGAAAATAATTATACCCATATAAGGCTTTTTCCTAGAAGCTCCACATATACCCTGTGAAACATTTCAAAGATGCCTACTATTGGCTTCTCTATCTCTCACTCCTATTGGACTAGTCTCTGTCAAGCACATGTATCCATTTTTTCTGGAAGACTTTCAAACTTGAACAAACTATCCTAGTTCTGAAGACTTTGAAACCACAATAGAGCTTCAAGGGGGTCTGAATCTGGACCTTTCAAACATCAATTTCTAACGGTGATTGATAGTTTTGTGCATTTGGGATAACATTAATTTTGATTATACAAAAACATCGAAATCATGAAACAGTTGATCACGAAGAAAGTTTAACTCTAAGTTTAGAGGTTCAAACAAAGTGTCATTCTCATTAGGGTGCTGAGGGTGAAGGGGTTGATATTCAAAGAGCAGCAAATTAGGATTTCTACTAATCATTTCACATGAATCCCGATGATGTTTATACATTTGGAGAGACGTAAAGGAAATGCAATGAGCAAAATCAAAAGACTAGTCATATATTGTCATCGAGTAGTTTACTATTTTTTATGTGCTTTACTTTTTGTAAAAACTCTTACTCTTCACGTTCCTTAGAATTTCAAAAGATACTAGCAAACCACGAGCACCATGAGTATATCTTTATAGATAATTAGTGATTACAAGATAATTAGTGATTACAAAACTTCCCGATTTCGTCAAACCAAACGAAAATCTAACTTGCATGAGGAGCTAGCCAGCGTCTTTTTACTCGTGCTATTTGTAGCATATGTAATAAAATAAGCTCAACCATACATATAGATGAAGAGGTCGATTAGAAGGTTACAGATGTCGTATTTATAAATTTTCTAATCGACCAATTCATATTAAACCATAAACAAAAGCCAATCATTTGAAAAATCAATATATCATGATGCTGTAAGTCTATTAGGGTTTCGGGTAAGCCTATTTTGCACTCAGAACTCGTCATCCTTTAGATAAAATTGAATGTTGGGTTTAAACTAATATGTTTCAAATTCTGATAGTGAATACATTTTTTCTGATTTGATCTTATAATATCAAAGTATTGTAAAACTGACACAAATTTAGACTAACATTGTTATAAATATCTGACAAACCTCAAACGGTTAAATATATAGGTTGAGTAGTTCATATAAACTCATCGGAACTCGAGAATACAGTAAGATCGACATAAATTTAGACCAACATTATTATAGCTATCTAACAAAGCCTGAAACAATCAAGCTACATGGATCGAGTAGTTCGTATAAACTCATCTTGACTTGATAAAAGATCTAGTTGTTAGATTTCTCCTTTTTATAAAACTCGATCTTATTTTTCACAAACCTGAGAAAATGGGAAGAACTACAACATACATAAAGTATCCGTCAAGCCATTAGACACGGAGACCCTTGACTTGTCCAAGAATTTCTAGAAGAATCCACATAAAAAAATAAAAAAACAACGGTGTTCAAGGTTGTAAAAATAGAAACCAAGGGAAAAAGAGAGCCAAAAAAATCCATAATGAAAAATGAAATACTTCACAGCATTTCACAACGGCCATTCAACTACCGACCTAATTGGTGAGTGGTTCTACGAATCTGACACGTGGACAAGGACAAGGACAAAAAACTATATTTGATTACTGACGTCACTACAATTTGATCTCTGACCTGGCCGCCGGGCTACAATTGACCCACGTGCTTAATTCATCCACTTGTGTGGGATCCATAACCGATACAATAATGTACATACAAATATAATATAGCCTCCACATACAAACTATATTATCCGTCTTCTCTTCCCATTTTCACCCTCATAATTTTTTAAGTTTTTTCTATTTTGTTTGGATATTAATTGAACAAGAATTACTTGGTAAATAAAGTAAACTATGTTTTCACTCCAAAACCCTAAAATAGAGTCCCAATTTAGAGAAGCATAGAGAATATTACAGAAAAAAAGATAGAATGAAGCGAATTTCTCATTATTTATCTCAGTGTGTGTAATGTATTACACCCTAATATGAATTCTAAATAAATATAAGGAGAGTTTTGAACACATTTAAATAACCCTAAATTCTTTTCTTGAAAAAAACATGAGTCATAATGGTACATATATATAGTTTTGGACATGAAAAAAGTAGCCAAATTTGAGAAGTCATTGTGATTAACTATTTGCTTGGTCATTTTTAGCCTGTAACAGTTGGATCTATTTGTCCCACTAGGTCCCGTGGATCTGTTGGTATTGTGTAGTATATATAGGGGAAGAGGCTCCAAATCTTTGATTAAACTAAAATGGGCTACTGGGACAACAACCACATCATGAGTAGCCAGTCGATCACAAACACATTCCAAACAGAAAACTCAAACATCTCCGATTTCCAAATGAATTACTCCATCTTCCACTCCCCAAATTCTGATACATCCTCTGAGTTTTCTTGGGATGCTCTAGAATTTGGCAATACTTCTCTTCCTTTCAATGAAAACGACTCCGAGGAAATGCTTCTCTTTGGGATGCTATCCAAGGCCACCCAAGAAACTACCTCATTTGAAACAGAAACACACAACTCAGCTGCCTCATCCAACCCCATAAAGGAAGAAGAAGTGAGTTCCGATTCCACATCCGAAGAAGAAAACCCGAAAACCCCGAAGAAGGAGAAGTCCTACAGAGGCGTCAGAAGGCGGCCGTGGGGCAAATTCGCCGCCGAGATAAGAGACTCGACCAGACATGGCGTAAGAGTTTGGCTAGGAACATTTGACAGTGCTGAAGCCGCCGCTTTGGCCTATGATCAAGCCGCCTTTGCCATGCGGGGCTCAGCCGCCGTTCTCAACTTTCCGGTGGAGAGAGTCCGGGAGTCTCTTCGTGATATGAACTGTGCTACTTCGGATTTGGACGGGGGGTGTTCGCCGGTGGTGGCGCTGAAACGAAAGCACTCGATGAGAAGGAAATTGGGGAACAAGAAGAGTAGAATGGAGAGAGATGTGAGGTTAGAGAATGTGGTGGTGTTCGAAGATTTAGGAGCAGATTACTTGGAACAACTTTTGAGTTCATCTGAAAGCACTAGTACTACTACTGCTGCTGCCGCTGCTGCTAATTGGTGATTCGAACACTTCCAACTTTTCATTCTTTCTTTTTTTCCGATCCATCCCCTTGTAATTCCATCACTGAATATCTTGAATTTGTTTTTTTGTTTTTAATTTCCTCTTGATGTAAAGTTCCAAAAGGATAAAGGAGTAACGTATTGTACGCAAGTGTTTTTGGTGGGGGATCGATTAAGGGAGGATTTGAGATGACCCTATGTTGTTTCATTCTATTAACTTCATTGATTAAGAATTTATAAATAGTCAACTATGTGTGCCGGGTCATACACAAAATGACTTTGGCTCCATGCAAGGGTGCAGAGCAAGACATGCACGATTCTCGACTATACTATTTGAAGTAAAATCAGTACAACTTTTCATTTGAACATCTAGTAAACTCGGTACTAGCTAAGCCAATAGCACTTCACTATGCTTATTCATCTCAAATCTATTTCCGTTTTCTTATTAGTAGAATTTCAACATACGAATAAGAAATCTGTCGAAAAAAACATACGAGAAAGAAAAATTAGTACAAAGAAAGAAAATGAATAACACAACTAGTCAAAGGCGTGTCGCAACCAATATGCATATCTAGTCTCTTTTTTATAGGTGAGAAATCTTAAATTATGTGCGTTCGATGTATTGTGTTAGAGTGTCATGTGTACGTATGACTTGAAATAGATTCCATACACTGTTGTAAAAGCTTGACGTAGTACGCTGGACATGCGCAACATTTTCCCTCTTCAACAAATACCAAATGATAATTTTGTTGTTGTTGTTGCTCCTTTGTAAGTGTCCAACGTAATTTTAACCTAGTGAACTTCCAGAATTATTTGGCAAATGAGCAGGTACTAATGTTATCCTCAGATAGGGGCCAGGATGAAAAAAGGAAGAATATATAAGAATATACCTGTAACGCTGTAACCAATTAGGAGATGCAACTTGCCTGTTAAATTGGACGTTGCTCCTCCTCAATCAATCCCAATCTCGATCCTAAAGCGAGCAAATTTGTCTTTGAGCATTAATAAGAACAGTTTCAGACTAATTTTGCTCAGAAGAAACAAAAATTTCATTAATAACGTGGTAAACAGAGATCGGTCACGAAGTGATTATGACAAAATAAACGTTCTTTAGCACAATATTATGCTAAAACATTAACGTCGATAAACACAGTTAAAAATATACGAATTTATACCAGAGAACTAAAAAACATTAATGCTACCCCATATTCAATTTTCATCAAGGAATCAATCCTCCAGTAGCCAATTGAGCTCGAGAAGTATGCACTATGCATTTGACAATCAACCAAACTAGCCATGGCATATATGAATACAACTCAAGTTGAGTTTTAAAATAGAATCGAGTGGTTGTGTGGAGAAGGGGAAAAATGAGGTAAGCAAAGGACCCAGAGCTTGAACCACTTTGAATTAGAAGTGCTTTGGTCCAATTTCAAAGCCAAGAACAAGAAGCTTCGCATTGGCAATTCGGTCTTGGTAATTTGGTTGGACCAATATCTGCTACTTACGACTTATCCAATTCATTCTGATTTATACACATAATATCTAAATATATTATGTTTACGTGGGGCTTTAGATGATATAAATATAATAACTTGAGAAAATTTGTTTTTCTTCTTCCTCTTGTTGTTAATTTTTTTTCCTTGGACCAGCTGATCTTCTTTGTGCTTAATATCATATAACTTTATACGTTCTCCTTCGACAGCCACTCATATGCTATGGTCCAGAATGATGGTACGACTGATGATATTTATATTTCCTAAATAAAATAAAATTATTAATTACCTATAGCAAAAGCAATTTACTGAAACTCATTAGTGATGAGATTCTAGTAATCATATTATGAAGTACAATGATGGTAATCAAAGTAAAAATAATATTACAGGAAAGTGGGATAATTGTCTATCAAATAACGACAAGCGTGGCTTGTAGTGGCCCACAATTGTATCAATATTGTCTTAGCTTAACCACCTATTAGGTGTTGCGTTTTAACTCGATCAAAATGTCTTGGTATAATTGGGTGTGAGTCACCTCCTTATAAGTTATTTTATTTTGTATTTTACACAGATATTTCTTCACTTTATTGGGGATGTACAAATATTTCTTCACTTTATTAGGGATATATCCTAAAATTCTTCAATTTATTGGAGATATATCACAAATATGTAGACCAAAAATGATTTTACACTGATATTTCTTCATTTTATTGGGGATATACAAATATTTATTTACAGATAAAGTGTAAAATTATTTTTTACAGATATTTCTTCATTTTATTGGGGATATATCCTAAAATTCTTCACTTTATCGGAGATATATCACAAATATCGTAGACTAGCGAGCGGCTTTCAACCACCTAGAGTATTTTTTTTGTTTTTATAAACCTATTATAATTTGTGGTGTATAGGTTGAAGACCAAGAAAAAAAAAAGAAAAAAAAATACTCTTTAAAAAAAAAAACGAAGAAACAGAAAAAAAAATTAATTTTTTTATATTTTATTTTTATGTTTTAATTATTTTTTATGTTGAAATGATCATTTTAGCCCTCGAGGGTCAGACTTAACGTCCAATTTGGACGGAATAGAAGAAATTAGACACGGCTGATTGAAATTGAAAAGTTTAGGGGGTAAAAAGTCAAAATTAAAAGTAGAGAGGGTGAAATGATGACACCCCAAACCTCAAGGGGGTAAACTATAATTAACCCTATAAAAAACATAGGGAGTAATACACATGATAACCCACTTCTAAAGATGCATAAGAAAAAGTTGAATGACAATTAATTGCTTTTTGAATAATTAGTTCCTTCGTTTTTTGAGAGATAGATAAGCGTTTGAACTAACCAAATTTTAATTTTGTTAGAGAGAAAAAGAAAACTAGATTGAATTGAAAAAACTTTCCTATAGGCTATAGCTACTTCCCAATTTTTTTATCATAAAAGTAGCTCCACACTTGAATATGTACTTTAGCTCCACACATTTAGATCGTATCTTGTCTAGATTAGATTTACTTGCAAATTGTCAGAAATTTAGCAAAAGAGCAAGTAAAGTTGAGAAAAGCAAAAGACTACGTAGCTAGACTCAGTAGAGAAACCCCAGATACTGGGATAGAATTTTCCTAGTACAAAAAATAATTTATAAAATCAAGAAAAATATTGAAGAGCTAAAGTTTATTCTTAAAGAGGAACAGAAACCTCTTGATTATTTGAGCATCAGTTAGATCCGCAAATCATTGGTATCAGAGCTTGCTGAAAAAGCTCAAAAGGGAATCCCCAATGGGGACAATGTCTGAATTAATATTAGGGAAGTTGAATTCTCTATTAAAATCTTCTTATGAGAAACATCAGAACATGATACAAAAAGTATCTAGATGTCAAGATCATCTAGAAAAAGTACCAGATATAATGTCCCAATTAGAAAAATTGGAGTACAAAATCGATTATATCAAAGAACTTCCTAATTGGGAAGAAGAATAGCTAACAAGTGTTAGTAGAAAAATCAGTAAACAGCAAGAAATGTTGGAGTCTATGAAAAATTTACTAAACGATAAAAAAAGGCCTGCAGTAAAATCAAAGAAAGCTAATGGATTCAAACCATTAGAAAAACTTGAGAAGAATCCTGTTCCAAACATGATTTTTTCTAGAACCCTCTACTAGCCTGACTAGTATCAAATATGAAAAGCCAAAACACTTGGTAGCAAGAGATGTCAAAATGATGAGCATCTTTAGGAAAAAAAAAAAGTACAACTCCTAAATGCAGAAGAATTTGAATACAATGAAATAGAACAGGAAGTAAAAAACTCCGCAATTCCAAAATTAGATTTCAAACAAATCTATAAGAGAGGAAAGTTTGAATTGATGGATAGCCATCATTTCAAATTATTAGAATTTACAACTCCCTCTACAACAGGAGAAACAGATCTCTTAATGATCACTCCTCAAGAAGTTGCTAGAGCAAAGGTAAAGAATTACCAATTTATGCACATTGGAGCAGTCTAAGTAGGCATAAAATTGCTTGCCCGAGAAGGCATAAACTATTCAGTTCTATGTGTCTTACAAAACAATAGACTAACAGACACTACTACAAAAAGTTAATCACACAACACTAATCACACAACGGAACACAAATCATCTGTTGTGTGTTGAAGTCAGTTTTATTATACAACGGTGCTGATTATATTCTGTTGTGTGAATGCCAACAAAGTGATAACTTTTTTATCGGAACTACATTGCACAACGGAATTAAGCATGGTCCGTCGTCTGAGCCTTAAAAATTGAGCGGCAGATTTCCCTCCACTCTCGAGTCTTGGTTGCCTCTTCAAATCTGAAATTTGGGCTACTTGATACAACGGTGCTTGAGGTTTCCGTTGTGTGATTGAAAACTGGATGCCAAATTTTGAGGAAGCTTGCTTGAATGTCTTCCACAAGGTAAACCTAGTGCAATCTGTAGAAATTAGACAACAGAAGTTATACTTTTCTGTTGTGTGAAGTTGGAATATAGGCGGCAACATTTTAAGCCAAAATGATATGGGCGCGGTATATTTCCCTCCATGTGTTTGGCATTTTGATTTTTGTAGTGCACTCTTACAATAGTTTGTTAGGTTTGTGTTGTGTGATTCACTTTAGAATTTATTTGAAGTTTAATTATGCCTCCCACACTCTTGAAACTCTCTCGACAAAACGAAATGAAACTCCCAGTCAGTCCTCTCAGACACACCCTAAATCTCAGTCCGCTCTCAATCCTTTCTCACAAACCCTAAAGCGGCCTATTTGGATCTCTCTCACCATCCTCTCTCTCTATCTCTGCGCGAAACCCCTATCTCTCGTGAAAGGTCTCTCAATCTCGATCTGCAAGTCTGCAACCATGGCCTTCATTTCAATCCATCACATAATACCATGGCCTTCATCGTTTCAGCCGTCAAGCAAGAAATCCCCAAAATCTCCTACAGTTGAAACCATCTCCATGGCCATCGTTCCGTCTGAGTCGAGATCAATGATGACCAAGCTCTCAATGACCTCTTCTCTCGTCTCCGATGTCTTCATCGTCCTCCTCCGCTCTCTCGTCATCCTCGGCCTTCTCTTCCGCCAAATGAACATCTCGTCAGTTTCCCATTTTGTCCTCCACTGAGTTGCTTTTCTTTTTGATGATTTTGGTTTCGTTGGTGACTTGGGTTTTTGAGAAATTAGGGTAATTGGTATGAATTGGGGTTTTGGGTTGGTTGCTTTTTATTCTAGTTTGAAATGCTTATGAGAAATTTGGGTTTGGGTTTAGTACCATGATTTTGATGAAATGAGTTTGGGTGCTGTTTTGATGTTTTCCCTTAATTTCTTCCATTTTGTTATGTTTCTGTGTGATTTGAATTGAAGCAATTGTCTTAGAGGTTCCTCTCGTACAATGAACTATGCTTATGTTTTGTTATCTGCTGTATGCTTACTTTTGTGACCTTAGTTAGTAGCCAGGGTTCTGTTATTTCTAATGGTAGAAAAAGGCTCAGCTGACAGAAATTTCAATAATGAAAAGGTAAGTTTGCACTTCATTCTATGGATACATATTCTATGGATACATATAATCTACAACATGTTTCCTAATTAACAAATCAATGAAAAAAGTAGGGGTTGAAGGCCTAGAGTGAGTTGGATATATGCACCAAGGGGTTAGAGGTGAATGGCCTGAGTAGGCTGATGGGTTCGGAGGTTGTGAATTACATTTGTGTGGAGTGGAGGAGTTGTATGAGAAGATGCTTGTGAAGATTGAGAGCTTGGCCAATGGCCAGCCAAGTTGAGAACAGCTCTGCGAAGATTCGAGAGGAGGTAAAGCTTATACTTGAATGATCATGATTGTGAATTTAGCAACTTTTTTTGGAGGATAGGATAGTGTGTAAAATGAATATGGGGTTTAGTTGAGCCAGTCAAATAGTTACTGAATTTGTTCAATGTTGGGTTTGTATGCCACGATTCGTTAAGTTATTGGATTTGCGCATATAAGCATTACTAAAAGAAGATGATGATCATGAGAGTGTAGTTATTTTTTGGAAGGTAGTATGTAAAATTGGATGGGGTTTAGTTAAGGCAATGAAATAGTTACTGAATTTATGCAGTGCTGGGTTTGAATGTGTCAATTCTATTTTTTGTTTTGAATGCTGCTAGGACTGCTGGATTGTAAAAATTGCTAAACTCTTGGGCATTTTATGCTTATGTAAGGCAACTTTCTTTCCTTCTTCTTCTCCCTTTACTATATATAGTTTCAATCCATGAACTTTATTTATGGTAGTTTCACAGTAAAAACAGGATATCAGATGGCCCCATCTTGAATATCAATGCTGCTAGTAATATTGAATAACTTGTATCCATAGAACTCCAAGTAAGTTAATGCCCAGTTGTGTACATCTTTGAACAATGAACCAACTCCAATCGTTTCTGAAGTCGTGGAACACCGATTGATGGCTAGTGGAGCTCAATTCATTGAATTGACTAAAGTGGTGAGCTCGGATACTGAACTGAATAAGAGGAATTGGATGGGCTCTGCTCGACGATCACAGTGCATAGTTGCTGCAAGTTATGCTTGTTCAAGATCTCTGTTAGCTCAAATTGAGTTAATTTGATGTCGAAGAAGCTGTAGACTCAGTTGGGTTTTTGACAAGCATCAAAGATAAAATTAGAGGTTCTGGGTGGAATTGTTCTTTGATTTAATTATGTCCTAGAGTTTGATTGACTTAGAGTTGAATGGCATATTGTTAGTACACGAGTTGAATATGAAATTGGTTGTGTTACGGAACTGGGTTTGCCCTTTTGAATTAATTGATATTTTATTTGTGTATTAATTTTGTTTCTGATGGGGTTGTGGGGGTTTGCGTTAGTCTATGAGTGAGGCTCTGGAAACCCAAGTGAAGAGCAAGGTCTCCATCAAGGTAATGTTCTTTATTTCGTGTTTGTATTTCTGGGTTTTCGTACCGAGATTTGAATTACTGAGATGCTTTGTTGGGTCTGAACATGCGTCTCCCATGTGGTTTGCTTGTGTATTTGAGTTGACTTTGTCTTAGAACAGTTGTATGGTGTTTGGTGAAGTGATTGTTCCAGTGATTGATTATTATTATCTGGGTGTGTTCCACTTGGCTGTGTTATTGTAGCGTGGTTCCTGACTTCCTGTGATGTGTTGATGTTATCGAAGGAGCTTGGTAATTACAGACATGCTCTTACTGATGCTGAGGAAGCAATTAGGCTCAGAAACACTAATGTCAAGGTAGTACTAATTCTTGAACATGTTCTTGTTCTTAGCTGGGATTTGTTTGCAAAGTTTGAATAATTGGTTGTTTGAGGTGTTAAGCATATTTGGGTGTTGGCTTAGGCATTTTACCAAGCTGCGAAATGAGCTCCAATGAACTTGACTTTTGATTTGGTGGCTGGGCAGCTCTTGAAAATAGTCCAAGTCCAAGATTAATTGGAAATGACCTTTGTTTTGATGTTGTTTTTATTAGATGTCCGAGTGAATAATTTGTTTCCAGCATTATATGATTGATTGCTTGCGAATAAATGAAGTTAGATGTTTGTGTTCTTGACTGTAGTACTATATGAGCAAGATTCTGAACTTTTGCGTTTGAATTTGTTAGAAGTGTTGAATGAAGTGTCATCATAGCCTTGTGATTTCTGGTTTCTACTAGCAAGATAAATATGGTTCATTTGAGATAATTTAGAAAGAGGCAGATAGCCGAAACTCCGTGATATTGCTTTTTGTTATTCCCCGTATCTCAGTAATTGTGCACATGTTCCAAACTTCTTAAATTCATAGATTTGCGACTAGTCAAACACATCCAATTTACAGTTTTATGATAGAAAGTTAGTTAAGTAAACAATTATCTGCATCAAACAATCTATTTTCTTTTTTATTTATTTATTTACTATATGCTTTGTTTGTCTTGTCAAATATCTCAATCTTTAGTTTCTTATGATTCTATTAACACTTGTACAGTTCTATTCTCCAATTTCTGCTTGGTTGAACCGTTTGCTACACTTGCAGTTTCAGAGGCTCTTTCCGAGGATTTGCAGGTTAGACAATTAATTGCTATCTTATGCTTGTTATTGTTTAAAATAAACAAACTGAGAATTTCTTCTATCAACCTATACCTTCTCTGTGCTCTGTATGTGGTACATTTGATCTGTGGTGAGTTTGATCTCAATGATTGGAAATGAAACTTCATATAGGTGGGTCTATGAAGGAGTCATTGATGATCGTTATGGTGAATGTTTCATTGCTGAGAACAAATCTCTTCAAAAGGTATTGTCTGCTCTAAATGTGAAATAGATCAGCTTTCCATTGTACTCGTCAATCTACTCGGAATATGTGTTTGTGTATTATCAAATACAGCGAACATTTCTTTTGAGCATATTTAGTTGCTCTCTTTTCCAGTACCTATGTTTTCCAACGTATTTCAGTTGTTAATTTCTTTGGTAACCTGCTAGGTACTCACTCAGAACTTGTGTTCAATAGCAGCAAGCAATTAATGGCATTTTAAATGCATGGCCACAAGAAACTAATGTAAAAAATTATTATAACCTACATGGTTGCAGACGTGCAGATATATGGGTAGAGTAGTACTGTGGGCAAAGCATTTAGGACTTGTTGAAGAATGTTTCAATCAGCTAGAGAGTCTTCAATGTGTTCAAAGGGTAAGGTCTTTGGGTGAGCAGAACTGGAGTCAATACTAGAGCTTCTACAAGGTCCTTGTCCATCATGTGTAGGATCGATGACGTAAAAGATCGAGAGGGTACTTATCATCTTTGCCTACAAGAGAGCTTCAGCAAGAACAAATGAAGGTGCATTAAAGGAAAGCGCCAGTAATCTATGTATTTTAGGTCTTCCTAGCTAGAACATTTTACAAATACAGACTCAATTTTCTATGTTTTCTGAATGGTTTATAATGCTCACACAATGGTTAATAAAAATAATATGTTGTCTGAGTTCTTCTCACACAATTTGTTAAGGCAATCCAAGTTGTCCAAGGTTAAGTCATACAACACAATACAAAACCATGTGTTGTATGATGATAAAAGAGTTCAAAATTGAGGCTTCTCCTACAACAGTTACTGGTTGGTACCCAATTTGATTACAATATTCACACAACGGATAACCAAATATAGTTGTTGTGTGAACTAACAACCAACAACAAAAAAAAACAAAATTCTGTTGTGTGAGATTCATAACACACAACAGAAATAAAATGATCACTGTTGTCTGAGTAATCAACATACAAGGGAGATAATTTTACTTCAGTTGTGTGTTACTTACCTCAGACAACAAATATTAAGTTATTCCCATTGTTTGTTATTAGTCTCAGACAACAAAGAATGAGTTATATCCGTTGTCTGTTATTAGTCTCAGACAACAAAGAATGAGTTATATCCATTGTGTGTTATGAATCTCAGACAACAAAGAATGAGTTATATCTGTTGTGTGTTATGAATCTCAGACAACGGCAAATTTTCTTTTCTGTTGTCTGACTGTGCCGTGGCATCCCTGCGCATGCCATGCCAGGCACATGCCTGCGCAGAATTCACACAACGGAAACTAGTATTTTGTTGAGCAAAGTACTATCACACAACGGTGAAATCACCATTGTCTGATATTTCAATCACACAACACTCACTTAGACCACGGTGAGCTTGGTCATCACACAACACAAATCCACCGTCGTCTGATGACCTTTTTGTAGTAGTGAGATTTTCAAGCTAGTCTGTTAGGAACACTTGAAACATCTTTATGCAATCAAGTGGCGTATTTCAACTATTTCCAAAACTTCTCAACAAGCTTGAAAGATGTTGCTCGCTGTCTGAGACTGAGAGTCAAGACAGATAACATAACAATGAAAGAAAATATGCAAGGCAATAGTAGACATAATATATTATAAACTAATGAGTACCACAGTAGAACCTAAGACAATGATATCTAATATTCCAGGTCTTACTACTGGATTTCTCACCAGTCAAAAGAACCATTCACAACAAATTCACAAGGTTACTTGGAATGAAGTAACTTTCCCCATTGAATGGAAATTATCTGGTCCAAAGAAACCACCAGAAAGTGCTAAAGTAGCAATCTATGAAAGTAGAAAGACTGGAGATATCAGTCTAAAATTTGAAGATCACAGGAAAAGTGATGTCGGTCATGACAATATCAGGATAAATAGAAATTTCAGAAGATACAATAGTACTAGAGAAGCAAGTACTAGCGGCACTAAATTTGTTATAGAAGAACCAACAGATCATATCAATGAAGAAGAACTAGAGGCTGATCTAAATAGACCAGTAAATATGTTTAGAGCAAAAAGGCTCTATGAACTCTATGATGAAGCAGAATCTTGCAAAAATACTGAACGATTAGAACAACTAATCGAAAAAATGAAAAATTTCAAAAAAGGAAAGGTAAGAAAAGTCATTCCTTATCAAGATATAGAAATGGAAGACGGAGAGAGCTCCAATTCCAAAACTTTCATCATCAGAGAGAAAGGAAAACTGAAACTCCCTAAACAAAAAGCTCATATAGGAAAAAAAGAAGAAAGAAATTCTCAAAAATTTGTCCGCCTAGGGTGCCAATCACAAATTATGGTATATGGTTAAATCTAGACAAAGCTCTAGATAAAAAAAAAGCTATTGACCAATGGGTAGATAGCCTCATGATGGCTTCTGCTCTTACCCTTGGAAAGTTTGAAGCACCAAATTTTCAGGTATACTATGAAACTACTCTCACTGGAGTAGCCAAAAAATACTATATATCTTTCAAAGAGACTACCAGAGGAAAAGACTAGCTGGAAGAAATAAAAAATTCAAAATCTCCATATGATTTTGCAGTACCCCTGTACGATCAGTTCTGTGGAGATCTCTCAAATTTGAGTGAAAAGGCTAAAGAAGCGGTAAAATCAAATATCTATGCTCTCAAAATTTGTGACATGAGATATTTTGAAGAATATCTAAATGAGTTTCAAGAATATTACTGTACAATAGGTGAACTAGAAAACACTGATCTAGTAAACTTGTTACACAGGAAACTTCCTGAACCTTGGAGAACAGCTGTGAGAGAAAGCATAGCTAAAAAACCAATTGAAAGATTTTCAGTTGGAGGAATTGCTAACAGAATCAGGCAATTACTAAAAGAGCAATGCAAAAAAAATGTTAGAGCCAAAATGGCCAAGAAACAACTCAGAGGAGTAGAAAACTTTGTTATGGATATTGGATATGCCTACCAACTGGGGATGTCATGAATCCAAGTTCCATAAGAAAAGAAAAGAAAAATATCACTCAAAACGGTTCAGAAAGAATGAAAACAAAAAGGATTCGAAGTTTAAGAAAAGCTCCAACTACAAGAATCAGGATGAAAATCGAAAGAAGAAATTCTTCAAGAAAAAGAAGAATCACCAAACCAACCATCAGAATAAACAACCAGGCAAGAAAGCTTGCAGATGCTAGTTATGCAAAGCTGAAGGGCATTATGCTAATGAATGTCTAGAAAAAAAATAAAAGATCTACGAAAGCTCTATTTGAAGAATATGAGCCTATAGTAGAAACAACAAATATGAAAGGCTATGAAATAGCTTATTCTGATGAAGAAGATGATGACAGGTCAGTTTACTCTGCCTGATCAGAAGAATTCTCATCTGATTTTGAATTAGATTCTGAAATAGAATATTTAGAATCTAGACAGATGAATGTTCTTAAAGTCAAAAACTAGGAAGAAAGCAAGACTGAAGCAATAATGTCTTCATATCAGGTTAACCCTGGTACATTCATTTGTGACTACTGCCTATGTCATGAAAAGAATGGACTTCCTATGTTATATGAAGAGTCAAAAAAGACTTATCACAAAGAGTGCTTTATAGCTGAAGCAAGAAGAAAAACTAAGAATGGCCTTATCAGCCAATTAGTAGAACAAGAATATGAAAAATATTTCTGTGAACAAAAGGAGAAAAATGTAGAAGTTTTGTTCCAAGAAATTACTGAATCTTCCTCAAAAATAAAGGAAGAAGAGATTGATGAAAATATAGAACTGGTTGAACTAGAAAACATTCCAGAAGAATGTAAACCATTTGTACCACAAGAACAAGCTCAAGAAAATGAGCTTCAACAATTGAAAATCATCTCTACTAGTAGATGCAGCAACTACATAGAGATTGGATTAAAATTCTCTGATCATAGAAAATATCATCTACATGCAATTGTAGATAATGGATTAGGATTCATAGTTGCAAAAAGATTTGCAATTCCAGAAGTACTTTGGAAAGAAGACAATAAAAGAATAGCTACTAGCGTGCAATTTGATGGAAGCCACCTAACCATGAAAAAGGTAGTTAGAGATGTTCACATCACCATTGGTGGAGGAACATTTGTCATCAACACTCTTTGGCAATTAGAAGGCTAAGGATCAGATTTCTTGTTGGGAAATGATTTCCTTCTCCAATAGAGATTTGTTCAAGATGAAGAAGCTATGGACTTCAGAAAAGGAGACAGAATGTTTTGGGTCGATAGACTGACCCAAGCAAAAAGCGTAGTAGGTCCAAATTTTACTACTCAATATTAGAGATCGCAACGAAATAGTAGTGATCTTAAGCCCTATAAGCCCAGATTTGAACCTGTGCTTCAAATTAAGCAACAAAAAGAATTGCTTATCGAAGATTCTTCTTCTTTTGAAGAAGAAGAATAAGGAACTAGCGAAGATGAAGAAGCTAGTTTCATCCATGAGCATAATCTCAAGCATTTCCAAAACATGCTTGAATCTCAGAAAATTCCTACTCTTAATAAAATTAAGAAAATGCTTGAACAAAATATAGATATCGACCCTCAGAAATTTTGGGAAAAAGACCCAGTGGTCTGTGAATTAAGATTACATGATATGAATGTCATATGTCATGTCAAAGCTATTCCTCAGTATAAAGAAGAAGATAAAAAAGAATTTAGAAAAGATATAGAAGATCTCTTGAACAAGAGATTAATTCGACCATCTACTAGCCTTCATCATGCTCCATCTTTCTATGTGAGAAACCATGCAGAAAATGTTAGAGGAAAAACTAGAATGGTGATTGACTACAGAGATGTCAATAAGAAGACTGTTAAAGACGGTTATCAAATAGCTCAAGCGAGAGTCTTGATCAATCAGCTCAAAGGAGCTAAGGTCTTTTCAAACTTCGATGCAAAGTCGGATTTTTGACAAGTTAAGATGTATCCAGATAGCGTTCCTCTCATTGCATTTGGAACACCACAAGGTCATTACGAATGGTTAGTAATGTCCTTTGGGCTAAAACAAGCCCCTTCAATCTTCCAAAGAAAGATGGATGACACCTTCAAAGATGTTGTTGAATTCTGTATCGTCTATATCGATGACATCCTGGTCTTCTCCAAAAACAGAGAAGAACATATGAAACACCTTTACGAAGTTGTTAAATTGATAATTCAACATGGAATTATCCTAGGATAAAAGAAAGTCTTTTTTAATCCTAGATGAAGTTGATTTTCTTGGTATAAATATCAAGAATGCATATGGAGTGATAAAGCTCCAGCCACACATCCTTGAGAAAATTTGGAAATTTCCAGATAAAATTCCTGATGCTAAAAGTCTAGAAAGATTCTTAGGAGTCATCAACTATGGAAGGGATTTCATTCCCAAAATCTCAGGATTAACAGCAATGTTATCTCCTAAAACAAGTTTCAAAAGAAAATGGAACTTCATAGAAGATGATGAAAAAATTGTGAAGCAGATAAAATCTCTCTGCAAGAATCTCCCTCCGCTACAACAACCTGAAGAGAATGATAAAATCATACTTCAAACTGATGCTAGTGATAATTACTGGTCTGGTGTTGTTTTGGCAAAAACTCCCGGAATAAACATTGAAAAAATCTGTAAATTTTGTAGCGGTAAGTTCAGCCCTCCAGAACAAAATTATCCTTCAAGAGAAAAAGAAATTTTGGCTGTCAAGAAAACAATTTAAAACTCTCCAGCTTTTCTTGGAAAACCTTTTACTATATGCACCAATTGTGCTAGAGTAAAACAATTTAAAAATTTAAAACTTGATAAAGCTGCTGATAGAGGAAGATTAGCAAATTGGCAATTATTTCTTAATCAATATGATTATAATGTTGAATTAATTGCAGGAAATAAGAATTATCTTCCAGACGCCCTAACCAGAGAAATGGCGATGTTTAGTCGAAGAGAAGGCGATGAAGGTCGCATTCCCATAAACAGAAGAACAGGAAAAGAGCCTGAAAATTTTGAGGAACCCAAAGAAAAAATCCTCAAAAGATATTTGCTAAATCCAAAAGGATTAGCCACAACTGATCAATCGCAAGGTAAAGGATTGGCTAGCCCGTCTCAAACGGCAGACGGTAAAGGCTCATCAAGACAGTTTAAGGCTGTTGTTTTGCCAAAAAGAAAAATAATTCCGTCTGGAGTTGTAAATGTTTTCAATTATGAATTAAAAACTTTCGATGAATCTATGTTCAAAACTGGTAGAAGATTAGCATATCACTAGAAAGCTATTTTAGATAACCTTTATATGCTTTTCAGGAAAGAAACAGTGGTCTCATGTTCCCAGCTTTGTTTGCCCTAGCTGCAGAACTCCATGAAAATGCCATACCGCAGTTTGAAGAAGTTTATGAAAATACACAGCAAAGTGCCTTGAAAGTGCTGAAGTTTCTGTTCTAGCACTAAAAGAATCATATTGGTTCGAGTTCCATAACCTTATTGGATGCCATAATTCTGACTCATATCTTCCTCCAACTCTCTTCATTGTCCCTGGACCATATGTCGGAAGATACGTAGTCAATGTTCAAAGTGAACATCCTCAAGAACACAAGTTTTGGCTTGTTGAAAATGGTTGTCCATAACCACTTGTCTTGCCCCGATTTTTAACACAAATAAAAATCGATATATAATCTCATAATTATAGATGCGTGATACAAAATACGTGGAATTTTTTTTCCTTTTAAACCAAGTACATACTGATGCCATGAACCCACAATGTCAATATATACCCGCTCCGCAGAGTCATATATTATATGAGTTACGAATTAGATTGCCACAACAACATAATAAGTAAATGCTCCTTAGAGTTTACTACAAACGGAAGTCTTAATAACGGTAAAGTCACAAAATTGACTTCCTACAGTAAAACTGCTAGCACGCTACCTCAGTTTCAGCCACGATTATCCTGATTTGCAGGATTAATCCCTACACCATAGAATAGTGCACCGGGTTTCCACATAACAAACCTGGTAAGCTTATGAAAGCTCGTATGAGTAACTCAAAACAACTCACACAAAATTACGAGACAAACCCACACGTTTCAATCAAGAAACAACTCACGCAAATCACTGGATAAACCCACATGTTTCAATCAAGAAACAACTCATGCAAATCACGGGATAAACCCACACGTTCCAATTAAGGAAACAACTCACGCCCATCATAGACAGTAAAAGAAAGAATATACTCAAGACTCTCTTTTAAAAACTCGTACTCATGAGTCACAAGTAACCTTGTTGCTACCCCCATGAGATACCACGGCGGACAGACTAGGGCTCTAACTAATCGTATCCACTCACCCGGCCAAAGGTGTGAAGTCCCCAATTCTCACCCTCGATCACATTTCATGATCCATGGTATAAATACTAAAATATTTAAAGGAGTCGCACTAGACCCAAAATGTTACACAATCCCGATCACACTCTGTGACCTCTCGGTACAAAGACCAAAACATTAAGCATGTCACAATGGACCCAAAATGTTACACGAATCTAAATTAAAAGATTCTCTATAATTGATCCCTATCAATTACTCCCAGTACAATACCCACATTTAAATAAGCCACTCACGAACTAAAAATGTTCCATATTACACAACACTTTTTAAAACAATAGAAAACAACCATTTCACAAAATATTGTTTCACGAAAATCCCCAACACAAAACAATAAAATGAACGCACCCACAAATATTGTTTTATCATAGCAAAATCACCAACTCATATATATGTCACGTAAATATATATATATATATACACACACACACACATGTAGACATTCACTTAGGAATGCTACTAATACCAACTATAGTTTGCATTTCACTAAATAACTCTCAACACGATAAGGTAAACCTGTTCGTAAATGAACATTGTGAGATTACTCACCTCAGAATCTTGCTACGTCTTCTATACAGAACCAAACTAATACTCACACCAACAACTCGTCCAAATCACCTTGAGAAGCACCTAATCACCAATGGTCTCAAATCAGTATACAAATCACCCAGTGATTTAAGTTCGAATCCCCTAATCGAACAACAACCCTGAAAGTAACGCCAGTAGAGACGAAACCTCATCCAAGACCACCTTAAGTCTCCGGAATGCTTTTACGATCGATGTGACAAAACCACAAGTCGATCGGATAGTCGGATCCTCACGGATCGATAACCAAAACTATCGAAATCACAAAAACCCTAACATGCTCATACTATCTCCAAAAATTACGTATTATATATCAAAATGCTCGTATCGATGAGTAGATCAAAATCATGAACAAAAACTATTCCTAAGGTGGTCGGAATCTGCCGGAAAACACCACCACAGTGGCGACGCTGCTTGCGGCTCAAAGTCAGAATTTGGTCAAACTTCCTAAACAAAATATCTTCATCTCAACTCGAATTACAACTTTCTCAACTACATCAAAGTCAAATTATAAGCCAAATTGTCAAATTTTATCTCGATAGCTTTGAAACCCGAAGAACCCTAGTCTCCTAATCTTCAAAAATCGAGCTCCAAAGGTTGAATCGTTACAAGCAACCTTGGGAGAATCCTTCCCCAGCCTATGGGCAACAAAACCCCTCAAAAAACACCGGCTATGGTGGTTGAAGGAGGGAGAACTAAAGGTGGCAATTTCGTCCCCGTCGCGGTGGTTTCTCAGCCTTGCTGCTCCTCCTACGGCTCTAATCGTGAAGAATTACTTCCACAGATTTGTAGAGGAGGTTGAGGTGAAGAAAGCCCAATTGGTTTCAGGTTCTATAGTGGCCGGGCGAGGGAGAAATCAGCCGGTGAAGTGGAGAGGGTGACTCGGGCTCGGGGAGAGAGAAAGAGAGCTACGTTTCCGAAAATGGAAATCTGGCCTTTTTTGCAAATTTTAGAAATTTTCGTCCTTTATACAAAAATGGAAAGTTTTCCCAAATGCGATAACTTTTTTTTACGAACTCCGATTTTCACATTCTACATATACACGAACTCGTATCGACACGCTTTATAACTTTCGTGAAGGAAGTTTTCTGAGAAACCCAACGAATAAAAAGTCAACCTTTGCGACGCCCCCTAAATTGACACTTCTTGAATAATTATTCGCCTGAAACACTTCTGCTCCGTCCACGAACCACGAAACCGTCCAATAACCACAAATTAGATTCCAGAAAATCCTCGAAAAATAATAACGAATTTCCGGGGTACTACACCTCTGGACTAAAACCAATGATGATCTCAAGGGACTACCGCCCATCATAGTCAACACAGTCAAGTATGTTAGAAAAAATGATTACATCCTTAGATTAAAGTTTAGATCTACTCCACCAGAGTGAATTCAGAAAAAAAAAAATGACGAGGCTGATTATATTTCTCCATACCATTATGTGAGAATCATTCAAGGAAAATATCTTCATCTTGCATGTGTTGGATATAATGGCCAACCAAATTCTAGTATTCCCTGGATGAAGGCTATGTCTCTAGAATATATCAAAAAGATCATTGAAGAAGATACAGAAAATACATTCCTGGCAGCAGGAGAAAAAATTATTATTACTGCATATGATCATCCTGAGGTTATTAGCAGTGACCTTTTCTTATCTCTTAAAAGAAAAGAGATCGACTCCACGTTAGCCTGTTTTCAGTGGATCGAAAAGATTGAAAATGACAACCACTACAAAATGTATGTAGATACAGACGTGGAAGAAAACGGAACTAAAGCCAGGATGGAAGACAACTCTTTTGTGCTAGGCCACAATTCTAAAACAAATGAAAACATGTGAAGCAGCAGGTGTAAAAAGCACTGAAAGCAACTTTGGCATTTTCCCTAAAGATGCTTTTGCTTTTCAAAAAGAAGAAGGTGAAAAACATTTCACCTAAAAGATTCTGCTTTTCGTTATCCGACCTCAATCATCTGGAGCACTCACGAGAGCAGAAAATAATGGAGTTGTTCTGTACATTTTAGTGTTTTGAATTCCAGTTTGAGTTCCGCTCCCTATATAAAGAGCTTTAGGTCAAGTTTGTAAGGCATCAGAAAATTGAGCAGAATCATTTTCTCTCAAGAAGTAAGAAAGCCATAAGTAGTAGTGTGATAGTACGTAGCAGTGTTTCCTGTAAGTTGTTTGATGCAGTGTGCGTTTTATTCCAAGTATGTACTTGTAATCAGTTATGAGTAGCTAAACAAATTTTCCCAAGAGTGAGGCTCTGGGTTCTATATTTGTGTTTATGTTTGAATAAATAAATTCAGCTTATGCCCAGTACACTGCCACAAAAATATTTTAGTTGTTTCTAAAGTTGTTAACTTATTAGCAGTAGCAGTCGTTATGTTCTTTGCTTTAGAAACTAAATCCATATCATACTAAGGCAGTAGTGATTCCACCCTGTTAGTAGCTGTTGATACAGGAGGTCGTTAGGCGAAATTGTGGCATGTTGAAGGCTAGTCCTTAAGTTGATACTACGTTGAGGCTTTTAAGCAAAAAATATTGGCTGATACTGTGTAAAATTGTAAAAGGGTAAAAGGGAGTGGAGTGTGTCCTTGATTGTATAAGGGAAAAGGACATGGACTTTTTTGTTAAATGAAGTGTTGTCCGGTAGTTCTTTTTCATTGTCTAATCTTATGATTCAACACTTGTAAAAGAATATCAATCATAGTTAGCAAAATACGGAATGTTTATAGTACAATAAAAAATACATAAGTGTATTATTCGAACATTTCATGTAATAGTTTGTTGAAAAATTTGCCAAAACAGTTTTAGTCAATTAATAGATTATTTTTTAAATTTAAAAAATTTATTAATTTATAGTCATTTTTGACTTTTGTTCTATAATATGTGTATAAAATAATAAATTTTTTAAATTTACAGGAAAGTAAAAATCATGTATAATACGTGTATAGTATTTTTGGGTGGGTTCAAAAGTACAGAAAATTTAATGAGTCATCTTCAAAATTACGAAGTACATAATTTTTTTTTAAAAATACGTCATTACGTATATTATTCTCGTTTTATACTAAAAACTATTACCAAAAATATCATTATAGTTATTTTTAATAGACAGGTTGTACAAACGTGAATCCTAATTCCTAACCATAAAACACGGAAATCTCAAGTGCATCGGTAAAGGTCAAGGGTCGAACTCCTGGCTGGGAGTCGAAAACCAACAAACTAGTCATTCAATCCTTAATATTTGTTTCGAAGTCATTTACCAGGAAATTAATCCTAATTAATTACGTACGTTTCATCAACTTCAATGGAAAGTCACAGTTAAAGGGATAAATGAAGGTTTTGGTATCATATCCTAATTAATTGAACTTGGCCACTTTTCAAGAATCTGGCAATGAGAGATCTTATAAATAGATAAGATTCTCATTATTAACTGGTGGACTAATTTTGTCAAAAGGTCTTCAGTTCTTTCCATCTAGTTAGATTACCAATGAATTTTTACTAGCTCCTGCAAGTATTGCACTGATCAAGCAAAGATAATATGATCACATCAAAGAAGTTCCATGCGCGCGTATTACGGAGTTATGATATGTAAAGTATATTGCATTTTATTTACAAGCCGTTTAATATCTCTTTCAGGGAGGGTGGGTAATTGCTTTTCCAATTCTGTTATGAAATTAAGAGTTGGAAGAAAAAGCAATATCGTAATCAAGTACACCCTCTATTTATTTAAAGATTCAAGTATGTATCATTGCAATTAATAATACAATAAGAGAATTAAAAAAAAGAAGATTAAATTCAGTTTGCCTCTTCTAACTTTAGGGCAAACATCAATTTGGTCTATAATTTTTTTTAATCACGATGACTTTTGCACTTCTAATTTCCATCACCTGATTCCATTCAAATTTTGCTACAAACTTGATGTCACAAGCTGAGTTGGGAATGACATGAGGGCCCACTTTTTAGACTTTGATCCTCAGTTTGGACGAAATGTCCAAACCACCATTTATTATGATTTTGCTCCAATCCACCCTCATTCTTCTTCTACCTCTGGTATTGGGGTTAAGCTCAATTTCCTCTGATGTCCAAAAGCCAAAAGCTTCACAACCTAATCACATTGCAAGAGGCGAACTGTCACGCCCCTGATTTTACACACATGAAAATCGATATATATAATCCCATAATTATACATACGTGAACGTTCAGTCATCAATACAAAATACCTGAAATCTTTTTCCCCCTTAACTTACACACATATTGATGCCCTGAACCCTCAAAGTTAATATACACTCGCTCCATAGAGTTATATATTACACAAGCTTACGAATTAAATTGTCAACAACAAGATAAAACGTAAATGCTCCTCAGAGCTCACTACAACGGAAGTCCAAATAACGGTAAAGTCACAAAATTTGCTTCCTACCGTTTAGCTGCAAGTATGCAACCCCAACTTCACCCACGATTTTCCTGACCTGCAGGATTAACCCCTACACCGTTTGAATGGTGCACCGGGTTACCACACAACAAACCCGGTAAGCTTTTGCAAGCCCGTATGAGTAACTCAAACCACACACAACTCACACGAATCACGAGAATAACTCACACGAATCACGTTTAAATCAATAAACAAAGCACGAGATAAACTCACTCAAATCACGTTTAAATCAATAAACAAAGCACGAGATAAACTCACTCAAATCACGAGATAAACTCACACGTTTAAATGAATAAACAAACGCGTTTCAATCAAGAAACAAAGCACGAGATAAACTCACTCAAATCACGAGATAAACTCACACGTTTAAATGAATAAACAAACGCGTTTCAATCAAGAAACAAAGCACGAGATAAACTCACTCAAATCACGTTTAAATCAATAAACAAAGCACGAGATAAACTCACTCAAATCACATTTAAATCAATAAACAAGTACGGCGGACAGACTAGAGCTCTAACTGATCGTATTCACTAACCCGGCCAAAGGCGTGAAGTCCCGATTTTCCCACCCACGATCCTCAACTCGTAAGTCTTTGGACCCGCGGTATAAATACCAAAACATTAAAGGAGTCACAGTGTACCCAAAATGTTACACAAATCTAAAATGAAAGATTCCCCGTAATTGACCCCTATCAATTACTCCCGATAAAAACCCATATTTAAATAAACCACCCGCGAACTAAAATGTTCCTCAAATACACAAATCTCAATGCTTTTCAAAACAAATCGAAATTAACATTTCCACAATCATTTGTTTTCCAAAAGCCACAACCCAAAACAATAAAAAGCATCATTTCATGCATATTGTTTCAAAATCCACAAACCACCAAAACACATATATTTCACGTAAATATATATATACGTAGTCATCCGCTCAGGAATGCCTACTAATACCAACTATAGTTTGCAGTTAACTAAATAACTCTCAAAACGATAAAGGTAAGCCCGTTCGTGAATGAACTTCGTGAGATTACTCACCTCAGATTCCCGCTGCGTCTTCACACCACTAGACTACTTACTGAATGCACTCTGTCAAGCACTTAAGAAAAGTACAGCCTTGATTCAGTCAATGAAACACAAGGAATAACGTTCGAAACCCTAAATCGAACCAAAATTCTCAAAGTGACGCCAATCGAGGCGAAACCACATCCGAGACCACCCAATGTCCCCAGAGTACGTCTACGATCGATGTGACCAAACCACAAGTTGATCGGACGCTTGAATCCTCATGAAACGAATAATTTCACCGACATGAAACGGCAAAAATCATAACAATTCCATACGAACTCCAAAATTTGCATATTATATATCGAAACGCTCGTATCAACGAGTAGAACATATATAACACCAAAACCAGTTCCTTAAGTGGCCGGAACACCGCCGGAACGCCACCACAGACGGTGGTGCACCGCCGCCGGCCAAAAACTCATTATTTCACAAAACTCCCAACATCAAAGTTCTTCATCTAAGCATGCTTGTGAACTCTCATAACTGGCTCGAAGTCAGAAAACAAGCTTAAGGGATCGAAAACTACCTCACAAGCCGTGAACAGTAATCCTAACTGAGTTGATCGAAGTTTCACGTGAATCGATCCAAACAAACACCAAGGATCGATCAACGAGGCTGCTCTGAGCTCAACCAAGAAGACTTGAAGCCTCGCCGACGTCGGAACAAGGATTTCCGACCGGGTCCGAAAACGCCAACCTGCACTGCCTTCTACCACCGCCACCACCGAGAATCGGTGCTAGAGGACACCACAGGGACGACCAGACGGAGGAGACGAACTAATCTAGAAAGTTTCGTCGCCGGAGACCGCCGCAGTTCGCCGGAAAAGTCGGGTCGGGTCAGCCGGATAATTTCGATTCTGAAGGTGCGAACGAGAGAGAAGAGAGAGAAAGGAAATACTTTTCCGGAAAAGGAAACTTATGAAAATAGTAAGTTTCTCCTTCGGGAAACTTCTATTTATACCAAAATGGAAATTTCTTCCAATGGCCATAACTTTCTCATACGAACTCCGATTCTCGCGTTCCACATATCCACGAACTCGTATCGACGCGCTCTACAACTTTCGTGAAGGAAGTTTTCGGAGAATCCCAACGAATAAAAAGTCAACCTTGAGCCCCCCCCTAAAGTCATACCTTTCAAATAGAAATTCGTCCGAAATACTTCCGCTCCATCCACGAGCCACGAAACCGTCCAACAACCATAAATTAGATTCCGAAAATTCCTCGGAAAATAATTACGAATTTCCGGGGCATCACACGAACCCATCATAACCATAACAAGAATTAGAAGACGAGCCAAACGAAATTGAAGAAGTACAGAGTTAAATAGTCATCTCTACCATACAATAGATCTCTACCTCAAATCCCCAATGTGTTTCTTTGTGTTCTTCTCCAACTTCGAGTTTGGGTCTCTGCAATCTAATTCCACAATCAAGTTTTTGGCCTTGATTGGATGTACTGGGATCTGGTTTCTCTCTCTTCCATCTCGCTGTCACCTTATTTGAATCAATCCATGTACAAAACTAAAATCCCTTCACACAAATTCAATCAGCAAGCCCATCACAACCAAACCCAAAACTCGACCCATCGCCTCTCGGGCATGACCCCAAGCCCAGACGCCCTCCCACGACCCCAGCATGCTCTTGGTCTCGTCATTAACCTCAAACCCGTTCTGCAAAACTGTGTCGTTGAGCCGGTGCTTCGGATCCAACGACCGCGCGATGATGTTATCGTGAGTCTCGAAGAGGTGGAGGTGGTGGGACTTGAAGACAAGATTGAGGGTTAAGGAGAACTAAGCTGTGTCTGTTGGTATGGGTATGGGTCAAAAAGAAGAAGAAGAGAGAGAATTGGAACGGGATGCTGGAGAGATAGAAGAGGGAGATGTAGAAGCTTGGAGCTGAATGGGATCCCGTTTTCTTTTTGTTTTTTGGATTAATTTGGGCTATGTTCTTATGGATTTTCTTCGTGACATAGGATTGATTGTTATTGTTTGAGATATGAGATTTAGGCAGGCTTCCCAGGATGTGTGTATTTCAACCTAAAAAAGATTCGGTTTTTTATGGTCTAGTTAGGTATTGGGGGATTCAAGGAATTTGTAGGATGTTGGTAATTGAAGAGATATGTTGGGGAGCTGAGGCGGACATATGACGAGGTTGATCATCCCCGTTGAAGTAAAAGATGAACTGAAGATTAAATTGGAGTAGTCCATTTTTCCCTTGGTGTGCTAAAACCATATTAAAGTGAGCTCTCGTATCAGTGTTAGCTCAACTTGTGACATCATGTTTGGAGCCAAATTTAAAACTTGTACTCGGATCATGGAAATTAGAAGTGCAGGGACCATTGTGATTAAAAATATATATTAGGAACCAAACTGATGTTTGTCCCAAAATTAAAGGAGACAAATTGAATTTAGTCCAAAATAAATAGTATGTATCATTACAAAATCATTCAAAGAACGACTACTAAGTCTAATACATGTTAGAATGAATGATACCACAGAGACAATTTGAATTTTGGCATGAGAAATGTTTGGCATATGAGTTGAGAGAGATATGATATTAACCGATTATTCTGACTAACCTATTTACGATATCCGCGCTTTAAGTAAAGATGAATCAAATACAAGAACGTAGTATTCCTTGACAACTTGGGACTCCTAGAGATCATATGGTTTACATTGTCACACACCCCTGAAAGTGAAGGTCATTTGCTCAATTGAGTTATCTGGAAAAACTAGAATGATATTTACAAATGGCATGGAACCTAAATACCCTACTAATAAAATGTCTATTTATTGCTTTTAGAACATTATTTTGTGTCCTAGGTTTCGGACAAGGTTTGACTTGAAGAACTCTTGGCTCTGGCACTTTTCAAATTATTGCATATCAAAAAAGTGATAAAAGAAAATATAATTTATAAGTAGGTAGCTCACAGCCAATTGTTGACAGCATTCGCCCCGAATTTCACCCTGAAACTCAAGGTGGCTCTGCGATGCCTACCTTTTGAGAAATTTTACTGAAAATTAGGCAAAACTTTCCCTAAAACTGGACAACCCAAATCTGTAGAAATCATAAACAACAGTTCTAATTAAGAAACATTCACCCTAATCTCCTCGAGCCTACATGCTCCTCGTATAAAAATAACTCCACAACCACAATAAAGATATCTCAATATCCAAACTCTAATTAACATAAAAGGTCCAACATAACAATTCTACAAATTCCACTCATACAAATCTTTGCAGTGTCTCATAGTTGGGTCATATACTTTAAATAGGCAACTTCTTATTTAAACAACATCTCAAGGTATTCAAAGCAATCTGAAGAAATAGTACGAAAATACAACATAGGAGGTTAAACTGGTAACCTACAAGCAAAGGATGGTAGTGGTGGATAGTGGATACTATGCCTCAACTCCTATTCTTGCAGAACAACAGATCTGCGAACTAGGCATTGTGAGTCCAGTCAATTGTACCGAGGTATTTTGAGTTAAAACCCACCACTTAATGGGTGGTTAAATTTGAACAATATTGATTCAATGGTGAGCCACGGGCCATATTTTTCGTTGTTTAACAAGGTATCAGAGCATGTTTAATCAATTAATAAATCAATTCCCACATTAAAAATTAGGACACATGCAAGTCTTATAATGGAGACTTGGTCAATCAAATAACAAAAAGAAATATAACATATAAGTGAGTTGCTCATACCCAATTGTATTCAGGTATTTTGAATTAAAACCTAAAAGTTAATAGGTGGTTAAGTTGGAAAAATATTGATACAATGGTAAGTTACGAGACACTCTTTGATTTCATTTAATAAAAAAATGCGTGCAATAGTCGCCCATATATAATGCTATAGATCTCTTTATGGTCAGTTGAGTTAAATATGCATGTAACCTTGAAAGAACGATAATTTACATTAGCAGCAAGAATACATAGATAGCCTCTATTTGAATAATTGATTTTGTATGAAAACCCTAGCAGCGTGTCAGCGACCACGTTGTCACAGAGAACAAGCGTGTTAACGCTGCTAACCGAACTTTTTTGGCAGGCCTTCCTCGATGGACGACATCTGTCCTCCTCTCTGGTGCACTGCTACATCTAATGCTCTCATACACGACTATTTTGGGTCGTTTATGTGAGCAAACTTTCTAGTTTTGCTGGGTGGAGATGGTTCCCATCTTCTACCTAGATCTAGGCTATGTTGATGGTTTGAGTAGAAGTTTCAATTTGCATATGAACAGAGCATGCCTTAAGACGTCGTACTCTATTGGAGGTTTGTGTGCCTCCTTGGATTGTCATGGTTTAGTCTAGAAGTTGGATATCCACTAAGTTGGCTCGGACTCTGATCTTGGAAGTGTCGATCTGTCTTGGATCAGGTTTGGCAAACCATGCTGGCGGTAGCTATGGCAATTGGTCTCACCAGATCTAGATGTGAGGAGGAGCTAGCGATGGCAGTGGTGGTAGCCGTATTCTTTTTGGTCACCCGCATTAGAGCATGGGTGTCTCAATAAGATTTTTCATTTGTTTTGGGTCATGGGTTTCGTTGAAGGCCCTTATTCTAGATAGTTTGATAATAAATGATATAGAGTTTGTTTAGAGGCCCAATACATTGTGGTTTGACGTCTAGGATGGGTCAAGTTTTCTATTAGAATTAAGTTTCATTCCTTACAGATTGATGGAGATCATTCTCCATTATTTCAATAAGTCTTGGATGGAATGCTGTATTGTGAGCACCACAATTAAGTACATTAGTAAGCAAAGCATCCAATTTTTTTGGGACAAGGATAGACTACATAAGTTTGTAGTTGCATTTTCTTTCTATTCCCATGAAGTGAGCCTCAACTTTGTAATTGATCAACAACCATTTTGACAATTTTTGGTTTGTTATGTTTTAGATTTTCATATTAACAATTTGTGGTTAATTTTAGCACCTGCTATTGTTTAGGAAACCCCTAGTAAGTAGTAACAATTGTAAATTGGTTTAATATATCTAATGTTCTTCTAACAGAAAATAAAAAGATAGCATTTGTTTTTGGCAGTTAAAGGATTTTTATTAAATTGAGAATACAAACTTACAAAAAAAAAACTCAAATATGGGCCAAAATTATATAAGCAAAGGAAGTAAATAACAAAACTCAGCAACAAGTCATTGGGCTTGTAACCAGCCCACTTGCAAAACCCAACAGAATGGGAGATTGATCATGTCGTCGCCGCCAACAATAGAGCCACCGCGTGACACAGAAACGTCACGAGAGTCAACTAAAGATTGAGAAGCCAATCAGATCTTTCCAGCACATGAATACTAAACCAGATCCCAACACAAAAACTTTACAATCCAAATCCCAAAACCATATAATTAAAACATCAACAAAACTCATTAGCAGATTGAATTTTGAATTTCGATAATTTCCTTTATTATCATAATAAGTAGCAGGAAATCTCCATGGTGGAAACCTTTTATTAAAGAAACTTAAGAAAGAATACAAAGTTCAATTAATCCAAGGTTTAATTTCCATACTTAATTACTTCCACATGCATGGACCCAATATTTTATTAGTATAGCACATACACACAGAGGAGTGCTTATTTATTTTATTTATTTTTGTTTAAATAAAAAGAGAAGAATTTTGCGCTTATAGATGTTATTGGCTGCTAGGGTGAGCATCAAAATCTTTGACGAGATCCAGTATGAACTGGAGCATGGTATGTGGCTCCGGAACTTTGTCATGCAGCTTCTCAAATTCCAGAGTCCAGTGAACACGGGTTCCCTCTTCTTCTCCTTTTCCTTTTGGGGTGGCTTCACAACTTCTCTTGAAGCTCTTGTAATACTGCAGCAAGTATCCATCGATAACTCTATAAGTTACCGAATTTCTTTCGATGTCGACGGCTTCAAGCAACTCCTTGCCAGCTATAGCATTCCCATCTTCAAATTTCGATCAAAAGGTTAATAATTACTTATAAACAATGCTAGGGTTCTATTTATTTAATTTATGCAATTGATTTATGACAAAATTGAACAATATTAACTTGTATATATCAAATCAAAACCTTATTTACCTAGAACATAATTCCAGGAGATGACAGACCCTTCTTTTCCCCAGTCACCTTCAAGTAATTCACAACTCACAACTTTATCAGGACTGGTATTTGATGACATGTATGTTTTCCGCGTATGGAATTCAAAGAATCTTTCAGCAGGAGCCTTGATTTCAATATCCACCTCCAGCTTACCGAACCTAGCTGACGACATTGGTTCCCCTAAAACTTGTTAGCTGGAATAATATTTGGCCAGACTGGAGGAGCAGCAAGCCAGCAACTGCACTATACTAGTGTTTTTGAAGAAAACTTGCTAGCTTTGTCCTTGCATTTAAAGAAAAAGTTATAGATAATCTCCAAGAGAGAGGTGTAGTGCAACTTGGGGGTTGTGCTGCCTTCGGCTTTAATAGTACGGGCTGGGTTGGCGAATGTCTGCTTCAGTGGAGGTAAGCTCAAGGTTAGTGACCGGCCTGCCATAATTAGGTGGCAAGTGGAGAGCTAGAGACGTAGAGTACACAGTTTGAAGTTGAGTTCCTAGTTAATGAGACACGTACATGACCTGTCTCGCATCATCACGATAGACCTATATGATATAAAGGGGATCGATGCAATTTTTTTCTCATTTACATGCGTTTCAATATAATTTAATTATGTGTCTCTTTTTATATTTCATCTCTGTAGAAAATTAAATCAAATCAAAAATTATTTACTCATGCAACATATCAAGCAAATAGATAATTTTGACAAAAAAATTGACATGCTCAATCAGGTTAAGCTTAGGTGGACCTTAAAAATTGAGGTCACAGAGTTTTGTATGGTTTAGAAATTAAGGGTTAAGAAAAGCTTGCCGCACGATATTAATAGGAGTGAGAAAATTGGTGCTCTCTCTCTCTCTCTCTCTCTCTCTCATCCAAGGTTTTAAATTTCAGTTTCGATACTTCAAATTTAAGGAAATTTGGGAGAAAGTTTCAATTTCGGTTAAAAATAATGAAATCATATTAAATGCATTTATTAGAAATTTCGGTTAAAGATAAAGAAATCATATTAATTGCATTGATAAAATCATATTTTTGAATGAAACTTTTACATAAACTAAACTAACCTATAATAAACCTATTTCCAATGTAGCATCTCTAAAATTATATAATTATAATATAATTATGATATTTGATATACGCGAATAATTAAGTAGTATTGTAGTAGGTAGCTAAACTAGTGTTTTTATTTACATGTAATCATAATTGTGCTGTATATTGATAATGTGAACGTGATTTTTTTTTTGATAGCTGGAACCCAGTGGGAGGTTTGGCCATCACGTCTTTTTCACTAATAATTAGAAAAATACAACCGCCAGGAGGGGGGAGAGGGAGTGGGGGTGTAATACCAAAACCTCATGAATGAAAATAAACAAGTACAATAAAAGCAATATAAAGTATTAAGAATAAGTGTTACTATGATGCGGTTCGATCCATCTGATCGAACTACTTCCATCTAGTATCATACTATATATACTGCTCCCAAGTACATGAATTTTAGAAATGATTTTGGTAGCAGATATAAGCAAAAACATTTTTTGTTGCATTCAACTTGATTGGAAAAAAAATCAAAATTTCATATTTTCTCTATGAAAATATGAGTAAAAAACTTCGTTGTTGAAGGCATATAAATTTCACAGAAATTTTGGAGAAATTTCGGACAAAATTTTGGTGTGAATTTTTAAATATATTTTGTGTGTGTAGATATTTCAGAAATTAAGAATTTCGCGGAAATGTATGGAAAATTTTGAAAAATTTCGAGAAACTCCTTATGGAAATGATATTGCATATGAATTTCATTTTGGTACTTCCAAATTATGGAAATTTCAGTAGTTTCGGAGAAATTTGAAACCTTGCTCTCGTCCAACACTTCCAAGAACGCCACAAAGACTAGCTTCACTTGCAGTAATCTCTATCTTCCTCTCGTCTGGTGGTTTAATAGATGAACATTAGGCGCGCAATACAATCGATTGAATCCATACTTTCATATGATCATCATACACACCATTGCAAGCACCCTACTAAAGTAAGTCATGGCGGTCATACATCAAATTGAAATAATCCCTTCCATGTACTATATCATTAGTAAACTACAAATAGTAGCCAATAAGTCAGAGGTCTCTTAATGGTCCAACCATCATATCTCTAACATATAGAGATGTTCCTGTTGTCATTCATCCAGACTCATACATGTACATTCAATGGAAAACAGGAAAAATTACTAATCAGAAACATATTCATTATAGAGCTCAGAGTGTAGCAAAAATAGAACAATCATTCTACAGACCAAAATTTTGAAATAGTCATGGGTTATGACAAAGACCTATTCTTCCAGCATGCTCAATGAATGCCTTTGGTCCTAACCCTTTTTTGTAAGTGGGTCTGCGATCATGAGTTTTGTTCCTATGTTAACAATAGACACTCTTTGTTTCTGAACATCCTCCTTCATGGCAAGGTATTCTAGATCAATTCGTTTAGCACCTTGAGAATACCTATCATTTTTGGAGAAGAAAACAGCTGCGGTGTTGTACAATGAATTTTCAGCGGCCTAGCAATACTGTCGACAACACTAAGCCCTGAGATAAAATTCCGCAACCACAATGCATGAGTAGTGGCCACAAAGACTGCCACAAACTCAGCTTGCATGGTAGATGTAGTGATACAAGTTTGCTTTGCACTTCTCCATGAAGCCGCCCCTCCAACTAGTAGGAACAAGTAACCAGAAGTTGATTTTCCAGTATCAAGACAACCACCAAGATCAGAGTCTGAATAACCAACTACCTCAAGGTTATTAGATCTCCTATATGTGAGCATATAATCCTTTGTTCCATGTAGATACCTCAACACCTTCTTTGCAGCTTTCCAATGATCCATTCCTGGATTGCTTTGGTATCTTCCTAACATTCCAACCGCAAAACTGATATCTGGTCTTGTACAAGTTTATGCATAAACCAAACTTCCTATAGCAGATGCATAAAGAATTCTTTCCATGCCCTTCCACTCCAATTCATTTTATGGGCATTGCTTAGGGCTAAACTTGTCCCTTTTCTGAATTGGAGCAATGCTTGGTGACCATTTTTCCGTTCCAAATCTCTCTAGATTTCTCTCAATATATGCTCTCTGAGACAACCCCAATAGCCCACGTGATCTATCTCGAAATATTTCAATTCCAATCATGTGAGGCCTCGGAAATTTGTATTTATTTTCCGAGGATTTTCTGGAATTTAAATTGTGGTTATTAGACGGTTTCGTGGCTCGTGGCTGGAGCGGAAGTGTTTCAGACAAATTTTTATTCGGAAAATATGACTTTAGGGGTGGCGCTAAGGTTGACTTTTGATACGCTGAGATTCTCCAAAAACTTCCTTCACGAAAGTGGTAGAGCGCGTTGATACGAGTTCGTGGACATGTGTTGTCAATCGGAGTTTGTATGGGGAAGTTATGGGTTTCGGAAGAAGTTTCCATTTTAGTATAAATAGGAATTTTCCGAAATTATTTTCATAATTTCCAAGTTTCCTTTTTCGGAAACTCTCCTTTTTCTCCGTTCTCTCTCCTCAACCTCCGCGCGACCCTACCCAAACCAGGCGACCTGACCCGACTGGTTCTCTCACCTCCGGCCAGCTCCGGCGACGGGACAAGCCGAAAACTACTCAGACTAGCGTCGTGCTTTGCTCTGTGGTGTTGGTTTGCACGGTGGTTCACCGAAAAGTGGAGATCGGAGTAGCTACAGTAGACGCGATCGGGACTCGGTCGGAAGTTCACTTTTCCGGCGACGTCTCGGCCTATCCTTCTCGGTTTCGGAATCTCCTCCTCATCCTGATCATCATCATACCCACCTTGAAGGACGATTTTGTGTGTGGAGTGGAAGATCAAGGGTTGAAGATCAGTGGTGCACAGTGAATCTGGAGCTTGATTTGACGGCAGCGATTGGTCGATCTTGTAAGCTTGATGTGATGCCCCAGAAATTCGTAATTATTTTCTGAGGATTTTCTGGAATTAATTTTATGGTTATTGGACGATTTCGTGGCTCGTGGATGGAGCGGAAGTGTTTCAGGCGAATAATTATTCAGGAGGCGCCATTTTAGGGGGGGCGCAAGGGTTGACTTTTTATTCGTTGGGATTCTCCAAAAATTTCCTTCATAAAAGTAGTAGAGCGCGTCGATATGAGTTCGTGGACATATGGAACGCGAAAATCGGAGTTCGTATGAGGAAGTTATGGCTATTGGAAGAAGTTTCCATTTTAGTATAAATAGGGAATTTCCGAAAATATCTTCATAATTCCTCATTTCTGTTTTTGGAAACTTTCTCTCTCTCTCTTCTCTCTCAGCTGCACCTTCAGTATCTGAGTTTTTCGACTGACCCGACCCAGACCAGGCCGACCTGACCAGGCTTTTCCGGCGAACTGCGGCGGTCTCCGGCGACAAAACTTTCCAGATAGGATCGTCTCCTCTGTCTGGTCGTCCCTGTGGTATCCTCTAGCACCGATTCTTGGTGGTGGCGGCGGTAGAAGGCGGTGCAGTTGGGTGTTTTCGGACCCGATCGGTCCTCCGATCTCCGACGTCGGCAGGGCTTCAAGCTAGGCTTGGAGAGCTCAGAGCAGCCTCCTTGATCGATCCTTGGTGGTTGTTAGGATCGATTCAAGTGAAACTTGGTTCAACTCGAATTGAACAGTAATCCACGGCTGGTGAGGTAGTTTTCGACCCTTTATGCTTGTTTTCTGACTTGGAGCTAGTTATGAAAATTCACAAGCATGCTTAGATGAAGAACTTTGATGTTGGGAGTTTTGGTTGGTGGCGGTGCGCCACCACCTGTGGCGGCGTTCTGGCTGTGTTCCGGCCATGTATGGGACTATTTTTGGTATTATATATGTTTTAATCGTTGATACGAGCGTTTCGATATATAATATGCAAATTTTGGAGTTCGAATGGATTTGTTATGATTTTTACGGTTTCATACCAGTTGATTTATTTGATCTGTGAGGATTCGAGCTTCCGATCGACTTGTGGTTTGGGCACATCGATCGTGGAAGTACTCTGGAGACTTAGGGAGGTCTCGGATGTGATTTCGCCTCAATTGGCGTCACCTTGGGGATTTTGGTTCGATTTGGAGTTTCGAACATTATTCCTTGTGATTCGTTGACTGAATCAGAACTGTACTTCCTTAGGTACTTGGTGAAGTATTTTTGGACGACTATTTTGTGGATTGGCTGCTTTGTTCTATATTGAAGACACAGCGGGAGTTTTAAGGTGAGTAAATCTCACGATATTCGTTATGAGCCTAGTTACCATATTGTCTTGGAGTTATGGATTAACTGTGACTATAGTGGTATTAGTGGCATTCCTGAGTGGTTGATCATGTATATATATATTTGCATGATATATATATGTATTGGTGGAATCTGTATGATGAGTTGGATGATTGTTATTTGGGTGATGACTGATGAAATTGTGTATTGAGTTGTGATTGTAGGATATCATGTGTTGAGATACCATGGGTCTAATATGACCGTCTTAAGTGAGATTTAAGATATGGTAGCTTATGTAGGAATATATGTGTGATGAATCGATGACATCAGTATGATGAATCTTTGTGATGATTGTCATGTAAAGCTTGTGTAGAAATATCTGTGTAGCTTGTGTAGGAATATTTGTGTGATGATTGCTCTGTGTGATGACTAGCAATGAATCTATGTGATGATCGCTATCTATGTGATGACCAGCGATATCTGTGTGATGATCAGTAGGATGATCGCTATCTCTGTGATGATCAGTAGGATGAACGCTATCTGTGTGATGATCAGTAGGATGATCGCTATCTCTGTGATGATCAGTAGGATGATCGCTATCTCTGTGATGATCAGTAGGATGATCGCTATCTCTATGATGATCAGTAGGATGATGAATATCTGTGTGATGATTGGTGAAATCTGTGCGATGACTGCTCGGTAACGGAGCTGAATTGTTATTAAGTTAACAAAGATCGAGAGGATTGCTGTGATGGTTGGGGCTACCTACAAACGTCAGGGTGTGGGACTTCGATGACTACCTTGACTTGAATTGCTTGCTTAATGTGACCTCCTGAACTAAATTATATGCAGGGGTTACTATGATTTGTCTTGTTTGTTTTGATATGTGATTTCCTTGTTTCTGCTTGATTGTATTGATTGATGGTTTGATTTATATTAAGAGCCATAGTGGTGATGAATTGTACTCTGTGGTGAGGATAGGAAGGTGATTCATTGTTTTTCACCTTGATGTCATGTTGATGACAAAAAGCTCCTGGGGGGGGGGGAGGGAATGAGTGTGATTTGGAATTTGCCGTAGTGCGTTAGGATGGTGTCAAACATTGCTTGAGGATGTCTTGTTTGACCGAAATTTGTGTAATTGGATGCTAGGATTGAGGTTCTGAGCATGAGGCTTTAGTTACCAGTTGACTTATGTAAGCACAATATGGAATGGATGGTTGTAGGTGTGAGATGTGTGCTTATCGTTGTTTAGGTTGTGGTGACTTAAGAAATGTGTTTTGCTTTGTGGTTTTGAGTTTACTCATACGAGCTTCATAAGCTTACCGGGTTTGTTGTGTGGCAACCCGGTGCACTATTCAATGGAATGGTGTAGGGGTTAATCCTGCAGGTCAGGGAAATCGTGGCTGAAGCTGAGGTAGCTTGTTGGCAGCAGAACGGGTAGGAAGCAAATTTTGTTGGCTTTGCCATTGTTATGACTTCCGCTATGTAGCAAAACTCTGTGGAACATTTACGTTTTATTTTGTTGTTGACAATTTAATTCATAAGCATTGTAATATATGACTCTGTGGAGCGGGTCAATATTGACATAGTGGGTTCAGGGCATCAATATGTATGTTGTATAAGGGAAAAAGTTTCTAGGTATTTTGTATTGATGACTGAACGATCACGCATGTATAATTATGAGGTTATATATCGATTTTTATCTGTGTAAAATCAGGGGCATGACACTTGATCTAGGACGATCTATGGCGAACCAGACTTAGCTCCAGGTATGAAAGTTGCTCTACTCTTCATGATGAACACTTTTGGATGGCTTGATTGTTGTGGTTTTGAGTTTTGGCCGGTGGTGGTTGTGGTGGTTGCACCACAGACTGTGGCAGCATTTTGGCAGCCTTCCGGCCATGTAAGGGATAGTTTATGGTATTATATATCTTCTATTCGTCGATACGAGCGTTTTGATATATAATACATAATTTTTGGAGATCGAATGAATATGTTATGATTTTTATGGTTTCGGACAGTTCGTTGTTTCGATCCGTGAGGATTTGAGCGTCCGATCGACTTGTGGTTTGGACAGATCGATCGTGGAAGTATTCCGGAGACATTGGGTGGTCTCGGATGTGGTTTTGCCTCATTTGGCGTCACCTTGGGAATTTTGGTTCGATTTAGGGTTTCGAACGTTATTTCTTGTGATTCGTTGACTGAATCAGAACTGTAATTCCTTAGGTAAGTGACGTAGTACTCCTTGGACTGCTATTTTGTGGATTAGCTACCTTGTTCTGTATTGAAGAGGCAGCGGGAGTTTTGAGGTGAGTAATCTCACAAGGTTCATTAATGAACGGAATTACCTTTATCGTTTTGAGAGTTATTGATTTAACTGCAAACTGTAGTTGGTATTAGTAGGCATTCCTGAGTGGATGATTACGTATATATATATTTACGTGAAATATATATGTTTTGGTGGTTTGTGGATTTATGAAAACAATATGCATGAATGATGCTTTTTATTGTTTTGGATTGTGGATTTTGGAAAACAAATGATTGTGGAAATGATTGATTTCGATTTGTTTTGAAAAGCGTTGAGATTTGTGTATGAAAACAATATGCATGAATTGATGCTCTTTATTGTTTTGTGTTATGACTTTTCAGAAAACAATGATTATGGAAATGTTGATTTCGATTGTTTTCAAAAGCGTTGCGATTTGTGTAACATTTTGGGTCTAGTGTGACTCCTTTAATGTTTTGCTCCAAGGGACTGTGCGGCCCGAGGAACGAAGGTCTAGGACCTTGGGCAGAATATCAAGTAATCACGTCTTTGGCCGGACGAGTGGTTATGTTTCAATTAGAGCTCTAATCTGTCTGCCATATAGGTAATTCATGGGGTAACGGGAATTGGTTATTGATAACTCATGACATTACGTGTTTTTAGGGAACAAGGTGTGAGTTGCTTCCTTATTAACGGTTTTTAGGGAGACAAGGTGCAAGTTGTTTTCCTTATTAACAATTTGATAGAAATCAAGGTGTGAGTTGCTTTCTATGGTACGATTATGGTACATTTGATAGAATTCAAGGTGTGAGTTGTTTTCTATGTTTTACTGATAGAAATCAAGGTGTGAGTTGCTTTCTATGGTACGATTATGGTACATTTGATAGAATTCAAGGTGTGAGTTGTTTTCTATGTTTTACTGATAGAAATCAAGGTGTGACTTGCTTTCTATGGTACGATTATGGTACATTTGATAGAATTCAAGGTGTGAGTTGTTTTAATGTTTTACTGATAGAAATCAAGGAGTGAGTTGCTTTCTATGTTATATTGATAGAATTCAAGTGTGGCTTGTTTTCTATGGTATGATTTTGGCACAATTGATAGGAACCAAGGAGTGAGTTGTTTTCTATGTTTCGATTTGAAAGGAAATTAAAGTGTGAGTTATTCTCCTTTATTTCGTGTTTTAAGGAATCAAAGCGTGATTTGGTTTTCTCGAATGAAAGGTGCGGGTTTTATCCCGTGATTTTGTGTGAGTTGTTTTGAGTTACTCATACGGGCTTGCAAAAGCTTACCGGGTTTGTTGTGTGGCAACCTGGTGCACCATTCCAACAGTGTAGGGGTTTATCCTGCAGGGTAGGATAATCGGGGTAGAAGCTGAGATAGCGCACTTGCAGCTTAAAGGTAGGAAACCATTTTTGTGACTTAACTTTACCGTTGATAAGGACTTCCGTTGTAATAAATTATGAGGAGCATTTACGTTTTATTTTGTTGTTACAAATTAATTTGTAAGCTTATGTAATATATGACTCTGTGGAGCGGGTCAATATTGATATAGTAGGTTTAGGGCAACAATATGTGTGTAATTTAAAGGGAAAAAGTTTCCAGGTATTTGTTATTGATGACTGAACGTTTACGCATGTATAATTATGAGATTATATATCGATTTTTATTTGTTTAAAAATCAGGGGCGTGACAAATCATGTAGGATGCCTCACCCATATCTTTAATTTCAAATTTCTTAGAGAGAAAATTCTTGGTTTCATGTAACAAACCAAGATCACTACTAGCAAGCAAAATATCATCAACATACAAAATCAGAAATATAAACATACTCCCACTGACCTTCAGGTATATACATCGATCAACAATGTTTTCCTTAAAACCGAAGGAGACAACAGTATCATTAAACTTGAGATACCATTGTCGGGAAGCTTGTTTAAGTCCATATATCGATTTCTTTAATTTACAGACCATGTGTTCCTTTCCTTCTGATGAGAAGTCTTCAGGTTGATTCATATAGACTTCCTCCTCTAAGTTCTCATTTAGAAAACCCGTTTTCACATCCATTTGATGTAACTCTAATCAAAATGAGCTACAAGTACCATAATAATTCTGAGAGAGTCCTTAGAAACAGGAGAGAAGGTTTCTTTGTAATCAATGCCTTTTTTCTAAGTGAAACCTTTGGCTACAAGTCTGGCTTTATATCGTTCTATGTTGCCATTAGAGTCGCGTTTGGTTTTGAAAACCCATTTACACCCAACTCTTTTACATCCTTCAGGCAACTCAACGAGTTCCTAAACTTTGTTTTGGTCCATTGATTTCAGTTCACCATTCATAACATCGATCCGTTTCTCAGAATTCTCACATTGAATGGCTTGTGAATAAGAAACTGGATCCTTACTTGATCCAATGTCAAATTCAGATTCTTGCAAGTATACCACATAATCATTCGAAATGGCATGTCTTCTATTTCTTTGAGACCGTCTTACTCCTATTTCTTGTGGTTCTTGTGCTACAAGTTCATTGTAAATGATTACATTATGTGGGTTTTGGTCATTCATTTCTTGATCATTCACTACTTCCTGATCGTTCATTTCTTGATCAATTATTCTGTGCTCATTCACTTCTTGACCATTAATTTCTTAATTATTCAGTTGTTGTTCATTGTCGTTAGGCTGTACAACAACTAGAGGAACAACACTTCTTTGAGAAGATATAGGTGCAAAAAACGGCTTCCTAACTTCTTGAATAATCACTTCCCTCTTTTCACTCCCACTAATTTCACCATTTTCAATGAATCTAGCATTTCCAGCTTCAACAATTCTTGTACTATGGTCAGGACAATAAAACCTATATCCTTTAGACTTTTCTGGGTAACCAATGAAGTAACCACTTTTCATTTTAAAGTCTAATTTCTTTTCTTGTGGATTATAGAGTATAGCCTCTGCATGGCATCCCCAAACATGTAGGTTCCTTAAACTAGGTTTCCTTCCCATCCACAGTTCAAAATGAGTCTTTGGAACTGCCTTACTAGGAACTCTATTCAGTAAGTATACAGCGGTTCTTAAAGCATGCATCCACAATGATATAGATAATGTTGAATTACTCAACATACTTCTAACCATATCCATAAAAGTACGATTACGCCTTTCAGCAACGCCCTGCTGTGGCGTTCCTGGCATAGTGTATTGAGCACAAATGCCATGCTTTTTAAGGAACTTAGCAAAAGGACTAGGATGTTGTCCTGACTCATCATACCTTCCATAGAATTCACCACCTCTATCTGATCTCACAATTTTCACTTTTCTATCTAACTGTCTCTCAACTTCAGTGATGAATACCTCAAGGGCATTTACAGATTGAGACTTTTCATTCAATAGATAGATATAACCATAACGTGAAAAATCATCTATAAAGGTGATAAAATATTTTTCTCCACTAAAAGATGGAACATCAAAAGGTCCACAAATGTCTATGAGAATAATTTCAAGAAGCTTAGAACTTCTTGTGGCACTTTCTTTGTGTGTTTGGTTTGCTTTCCCTTTATGCAATCCACACAAACACCCAAATCAGTAAAATCTAGGTTCGGAAGAACCTCATTCTTTACCAATCTCTCCATTCTTTCTCTGGATATATGACCCAGCCTTTTGTGCCACAAGAGAGAAGAAGATTCATCTATCAAGCTACGTTTAGTTCCAACCTTAGGATGCAGGGTTAAAAGTGTTTCAGCAAAAAGACCATCAAGCTTAATTTTATACAACCCATCAATCAAAATACCAGAACCAACAAAAGATTTATTCTTAAACAAACTCAAACTTTTATTACCAATATTGAAAGTAAAACCATCAAGATCAAGTTTGGAAACAGAAATTAAATTCCGAGAACAAGTCGGAACATAAAGAGTTTGAAACAAATCCAAATAATGGCCAGTATCTAAAATCAAACGAAAAGTTCCAATGGCTTCAACTGGTGCTTTCACCCGATTCCCCATATAGATAAAATTTTCATTTGGATTTAGGCTTTGGGTTGTAAGGAATCCCTGCATCGAATTAGAAACATGAACAGTAGCACCTGAGTCAGCCCACCAAGTATTATAAGGAACTTCAGCTAAATTTGATTCGAATAATACATAAGCCAAAGGGTTACCTTTCTTTTCGAACCATGCCTTACGTTTTGGGCAATCACACTGATAATGTCGATCCTTTCTATAAAAATGACATTTGTCCTTCAGTCCCTTATTAGGAGCCTGAGCTACATCAACAGGTTCATTGTTCTTTGGTGGTCCTTTCTTAGCACCCTTTCCAGGTTTTCTTCCAAATTTTCTTTCAGCTCCATGACCTACAAGAGGAATGGAGTTTTGTTTTTATTGCTTAAGCCTTCCTTCCTCTTGAAAAAGCATACTAGATAATTCATTAACATTCCACTTATCCTTAATAGTGTTATAGTTAATCTGAAATGCTTCATACTAAGGAGTTAAGGAATTTAAAATAAATTGAACAAGAAAGAACTCATCCACATTCATTCCCAAGGCCTTCAACTTTGCTGCCAGATTAGTCATTTCAAGAACATGCTCATGCATAGTTCTCCTACGATCAAATTTCTTGGTGGTAAGTTCAGCCATTAATGTCCCTGCAAGAGACTTGTCAGCACTCTTCAATGTTCTTCAAAAATTCCTTAGCAATTTCAGCTTTCGGAAGTGTAGTCTATATGTTGTTTGCTATAGTCATTCGCATCAGCATAATGCTCAGTCTATTCGACTTTTCCCAAGCCTTATGAAAAGCATTTTCTTCATTTGTTCTTTCATTAGTTAGAGCAGCAGGTTTCTCGGTTTGGAGTGCCGAATCCAGATCCAGAACACCTAAGTGAAACTGAACTTGTTCACACCATTCCGAGAAATTCAATCCATTGAGCACTGGAATAGACGAAGCATGCGAATGAAGCGAAACATGAGTTGCAACACGATAATACAAGGGCTCACAACATTAATTCTTTGAGTCATTAAACACGTATAAACAGTAAGTATATCAACATAATACTCCTTTGGGTAGTTATCATGCAGATATTTAACTAAAATGATGCATTTATCGTCATTTGAGCAATGAGTATATTCTTAATCATTCAAGCTTGTAATCTTTGGATCTCCAAAACTAATCTAACAGGATATATATCAAAAACTCTATTCTATTCATTAATCATATGAATGGTTAATCTACCTTTGGGTGATTCTTAAATTCTTATGAATAATGAAAATCAATATGCTTATGAGTAAGCCTTAAAACTTTACAAGGCAATTTTTCGTTTCATATGCATCTATATCATAAGCAATTGGTAATCATCTAATTTGATATTCATGAGACCTTGTTGGTTTGACCACTTTGGTGACTAACAAACCGCCATACTATGAATTCAAAAGTTAGATGAAATAAACAATCAAAATTGACATTCATAAAACTAGCAAAACCAAACTACTAGCGTTATGCCATTATTTCATTTGTGCTTACAGTACCATATTCATAATCATATATCATAATATATAAGATGCAAGTCTGATAAAAACAAACAGCTACAGATGAACAACATATGATCAAACCAGATTAATCATATAACTAGCGAAACGTTCATATAAATATATTTTGTTGTAAATAAAATTCATATGCATATATAAATGCGCAGGAAATATATGAACAACAAAACACTATATATTCCATTAACGGAGAATCATGAAAGCTCTATTACTGAGCTCTGATACCACATGAAAGAAATTTAAATACATAAAGTCAAGATCTAGAACTTACATGATCTCACAACATTAACCGTAAGGCGGAAAACATAAACTACATACCTTGTTCCATTGGAGTAATATGTAGTATACCAAGATGCAGCGGTTCAGCGAAGTCGTCAATCCAAAGGAAATGGTTTCTCTCTCAGCCCTTGCACCTCAAACTCTCATACATGTTTTGAGTACTTTATGTGTGTACATAAGATGGTATTGTGCACTTGTTATATCGGGTGAGAGAGGACCAATTTCCGTCAATGACTTAAGTGATTTCCGTCCATCATGGAAATAGATATAGGAAATTCTCTCTGATTGATCAATTAGGATCCATCAATTAGTCTAACAAATCATATATGGAATATACACCATAATCATCAATTATTTCATATGATCCACAGTTAAAGGAGTAAATTCTTACATCGTCATCCTTTCTCTGAAAGCAATGATGCCCATATCAATACAGCAACTCACTATAATGAAAGCTGTGATTTTAGTAATTATGTTTCGTTGTAATCGAGTTATCTTTCCGATATGTTACCGTTATGTCAAAGCAAATGGAGTAGCCAGTAGTGCACTCTTTGCTAATTGGTGCTTGTTAGAATACATGTATTTTGTAGAGACTCCTGATATTATTTTGGGACGTTCTTTAGATGCTTAATCTAATAAGGGGTTTAGGCTCAAAGTCCCACCCTTGTATTCAGCTTCATTAATCAAGGCTTGAGGGCAGCCGCACAAGCCCTTTATTCTAAAAATAAATAAAATAATGGAGATTAATTGTGTAATTAATATATCTGCATATATAGCCAATCAAGACGAAATATTAATGACTTTTATTGATGATGAACAACGGCTAGCTTGACTTTATTTGAAATCCACAATGTCTTGTTCTATTCAAATTAGGTTGCTTTGGCTTTCGATGTTTAAATCTTTTTCTTGTCTTGAATTTGTTAATTATTGAATGAATAAAGAAATTGGAAATTCAATGCACGAATGTTCAGTGATTTGCATAGTATTTAGATCTCCTCAATTTTTTGTACAGTTTTAGTCTTCATTTTACTCTTATACGACCTAAAATAAATAACCAAAAAAAAAAAAATTTCTCTTGCCATCGGTATAGAGCCAACCCTCCCATGAGTCTCCTCTACTCTTTTCGTCACCACCATGGAATATTACTGAGCATTTGTGGATTAAATTCTCAATTTCGTTTCGGTACTTCCAAATTACGGAAATTTCTGTAGTTTTGGAGAAATTTGAAACCTTGCTCTCGTCCACCACCTCCAAGAATGCCACACGACTAGCTTCACCTGCAATAATCTCTATCTTCCTCTCGTCATCCTTTCTCTGAAAGCAATGATGCCCATATCAATACAGGAACTCACTATAATGAAAGCTGTGATTTTAGTAATCATGCTTTGTTGTAATCGAGTTATTTTTTTCTGGTATGTCACTACTATGTCAAAGCAAATGGAGTAGCCAGTAGTGCACTCATTGCTAATTGGTGTTTGTTAGAATACATGTATTTTGTAGAGACTCCTGATATTATTTCAGGCGTTCTCTAGATGGTTATTGTAATAAGGAGTTTAGACTCAAAGTCCCCCCTGTATTCAGCATCATTAATCAAGGCTTGAGAGCAGCCGCACAGGCCCTTTATTCTTAAAAAAAATAAAATAATGGAGATTAATTGTGTAATTAATATATTTGCATATATGGCAAGTTAGGACAAAATATTGATGACTTTTATTGATGATGACAATGGCTAGCTTGACTTTATTTGAAAACCACAATGTCTTGTTCTATTGAAATTAGGTAGCTTTGGCTTTGGATGTTTAAATCTTTTTCTTGTCTTGAATTTGTTAATTATTGAATGAATAAAGACTAACTTCAATTGAAAATTCAATCCACGAATGCTCAGTGATATTGCATAGTATTTAGATTTCCACAATTTTTTGTACAGTTTTAATCTTCATTTTACTCTTATATGACCTAAAATAAATAACAAAAAAAAAAAAAAACTCTTGCCATCAGGATAGAGCCAACCCTCTAGGGGTGGGTTCGGTTCCTTTCGGTTCGGTTTTAAGCCAAAACCGAGCACCGAACCGAACTAAAATTCGGTTCGGTTTTATGTTTTTGAGAGTTCTAAACCGACAACCGAACCGACCGGTTCGGTTCGGTCCATTTTGGTTTTTTTTTTTTTAATAAAAATTATTTAATAAAGAATTTTTTTCCTAAGCCTGTTTGATACTTCATTATTTTTCTTTTTTGTTGACCTTTTAGTTCCCTTGTTCACCTTAAAAATAAGTGTGCACATCTACTTAAAAAAATTACTCTCGAAACTAAAGAAAATTGAGTATTAAGGCCGTTGGAACCTTTACGATATAAAAAATATAAAAAAATAACAAACCATTAACCATTAACATAATTGAAAGACCCAAAAAATAAAAACAAAAACAAGAGTTGATCCCTCTGTCCCAGACTGGTGCTTGTAATCTCTCCCATTTAATCTCAGCCACAACTCCTGCATATCAGTAAATTAAAGTCCCAAACATAACATATGCAAATAGTTTCAACTGGAAATATATTTCCACCATGAACTTCAGTTTATCAACCCGCACAGCCAAATTTTATTACCAAAGCAGTTAACAGAAACTTTTATGTACAACATCTATTTATTGATATATATTCTTTTGATATGAGTTTATCAATGTATAACTCATATTCAGTCTTATTGAGCCTGGCTTCAAGGATATTGAAAGGTGAAAAACAAATAGAAAAATTACATATATATACATGATATTTCTTGAAAATATGGCATACTTGAGAAATGCTAAAAAGAAGTATGAAAGCAAGTTGGGGAAAAATAGAAAAGTACCCAAGCATTAACAGAGAAGTTGGAGGACTTGTTGCTGCTGTTCCTAATGTATGCTGATTATGTTCTTGTTGTTCTTGTGATTGATCCTACACAGTACACACCCATCAAGTTCAACTGTTAGCAGCAAATGGTTTACAATTAAAAAAATAGATGATTTACAATGATGAATCTAAGTAAAGAAGGACCCACCCCTACTTTATATGGTGAATCTGATTTACAAAAATTAAACTCTCACCTACAGACAACAAAAGCCTTAACAAAAGCATCCTTTGAGCAAAGGATTCAATGCTGCTACTCTGCGATGTGATGTCAAAGTGTCCTAGAACAAGAAAATCAAAACCACAATTAAATAGCAATTAATAAAAACAACATTAGAATAGCAAATGGCATTACAAATACCCATACCCATACCCAGAAGATCAAGTAAGAGTCTGCATGCAAGATCATACCCAAAATCTGAACCCAAAAACAAAAGACCCACATCATAAACATCTTAAAAATCACAATCCCACAACATAATTAACTACGCAGGGATTTAAACTAGTAGATAAAAGGAAAGAAACTTACAACTGGCATCTCAGTGACATCATGAAGAACAGGAGTGATAGTCCATTCACCCTTGCCCTGGAGATTAACAAAACACAGAATGTCAATTTCAAACAACAAAGTCAGAGAAACAAATCGTCAAACAAGTAATCTGGGTTATGAAATGGTACTGAATCATGGTCAAGGATAACAGCAAAATCTAAGCACGACAAGCATGATATTAACACTCATCTGATCTAAAACATCAAAATAATAAAGCAATTCCAAAATATTACAGATCTGAAACAGAATATCAATGCAAAGCCAGATCTAAGAAGCATACCTTGCTCGAGGTCCGCGGCCACCAGAACAAAGAGCTTCAGTGCGACAGACATGGACACCACGCTGGTAGAGATCAGCACAATCTTCACAGAGAATGGGATTTTTCGCGAGAGCTTTGTTTTGAGAGGTTGGGGATTTGGGAGCCAAAGATAGAGCGTGGGATTTGAGCGAAATTGGAGCCAATGGATCAAGAGGTAGGCTCTGGAGTTTGGGTCTGCGAAGTATGATGAAGAAGCTGAACAAAATGTTGTGAGAAACTATTTATATTGCGATATTAGGGTTTGGTATCTGACCTAAAGCAAAAACGACGTCGTTTTTACAAGAACTGTTCGGTTCGGTTCAACTCCGTTTTTTACACCCTAAAATTGAAAACCGAACCAAACCGGTTCGGTTTAATTCTTTTTTTTGTTTCGGTTCGGTTTTTTTTTTAGTTCGGTTTTTTTGGCTTCGGTTCGACTTTCGGCTCGGTTTTTTTCGGTTTCACGAACCCACCCCTACAACCCTCCCCTTAGTCCTCTCTACTGTTTCCCTCACCACCATAGAATATTACTGAGCATTCGTGGATTAAATTCTCAATTTCGTTTCGATACTTCCAAATTACGGAAATTTAGATGGAAATTTCTGTAGTTTCGGAGAAATTTGAAACCTTGCTCTCTTCCAATACCACAAAAAATGCCACACGACTAGCTTCACCTGCAATAATCTCTATCTTCCTCTCGTTGTTCTTCCTCTGAAAGCAATGATGCCCATAGCAATACAACAACTCAGTATAATGAATGCTGTGATTTTAGTAATTGTGCTTCGTTGTAATCAAGTTATCTTTCCGATATGTCACCGCTATGTCAAAGCAAATGGAGTAGCCAGTAGTGCCCTCTTTGCTAATTGGTACTTGTTAGAATACATGTATTTTGTAGAGACTCTTGATATTATTTCGGGACGTTCTCTAGATGCTTATTGTAATCAGGGGTTTAAGCTCAAAGTCTCCCCTTGTATTCAGCTTCATTAATCAAGGTTTAAGGGGCAGCCGCACAAGCTCTTTATTCTAAAAAATAATAATGGAGATTAATTGTGATATTAATATATTTGCATATATGGCAAGTCAGGACGAAATATTAATGACTTTTATTGATGATGAACAACGGCTAGCTCGACTTTATTTGAAAACCACAATATCTTGTTCTATTCAAATTAGGTAGCTTTGGCTTTGGATGTTTAAATCTTTTTCTTGTCTTGAATTTGTTAATTATTGAATGAATAAAGACTAACTTCAATTGGAAATTCAATCCACGAATGCTCAGTGATATTGCATAGTGTTGACATTGCATAATATTTAGATCTCCTCAATTTTTGTACAGTTTTAATCTTCATTTTACTTTTATATGACCTAAAATAAATAACAAAAAAAAAAAAGGATGGTTCTAGTTGGACTTCCAAATTTGCTATTTAGATCTCCCATATTTAGTACACCTCTAATTTACTTTTTAGAATACTTGAAAAGCTAAGTAGACCTCCTTATTTTTACCAAATCACCCTTGAACATGAGATACAACACTCTGTTACCCTACTTTTTATCTCTATCTTCAATCATGAAAAGAAAAATGAATTAAAATCACATGATGTGATGCCCCGGAAATCATGAAAGTCGTAGAGCGCGTCGATACGAGTTTATGGACATGCAGTACGCGGAAATCGGAGTTATGAGAAAGTTATGAGCGTTTGAAAATTTGGAAAGTTCTATATATATGGGTTTCCGTTTTTGGAAATTTCCATTTTTATTTTCGGAAGTTTCCAAAACGAAAACTCAGAAACTCTCCGTTCTCTCTCCTCACCCACGATTGACCCGACCTGGACCCTGTTTTCCAACCAAGCTGGAACTTTCAACTCTGACGACCTTTACCGGTGAAACTTTCTAGACCGAATCGCCTCCTTGTTCCGCTCCTTCCTGTGGTGGCCTCTACCGGCGATTCTCCTCCACGGCGGAGCTGCAAGGCGGCAAAGTTTGAGGTATTCGGACCTGATCGTAAATCCTTACTCCGGCGACGTCACGGCATCAAGTTTTCTTAGTTGAGTTCGTGGGAGTTTCCTTGATCGATCTGTGGTGTTTGTTTGGATCGCTTCTCGTCAAAATCGGATCAACTCAAGGTGAACAATTCACAGCGGCTTGTGGCGGCGATTTAGGCCAAGTTGGCTTGAACCTCAGGTACTAAAGTTGATCTATTTGATGTTCTTGACATTTTAGAAGGTTGGATTAAGCTAGATTTGTGTTTTGGCGGCCTTTCGGCCATGTAAGGGATAGTTTCTAGATTATATATCTTCTACTCGTCGATACGAGCATTTTGATATATAATATGAAATTTTTGGAGATCGTATGAATATATTGTGATTTTTACTATTTCGGACCGTTTGATGATTCAATTCGTGAGGATTTGAGTGTCTGATCGACTTGTGAATTTGACATATCAATCGTACAAGTATTCCAGAGACATTGGGTGGTCTCGGATGTGGTTTCGCCTCAATTGGCGTCACTTTGGGAATTTTGGTTTGATTTAGGGTTTCGAACGTTATTCCTTGTGTTCATTGACTGAATCAAGGTTGTACTTTCCTTAGGTACTTGATGAAGTATTCTTGGACGGTTAGTTGGTGGTTAGGCTGTTTTGTTATGTATTGAAGACGCAGTAGAAATTTCGAGGTGAGTAATCTCACAACGTTCATTTACGAACGGAGTTACCATTATTGTTTTGGCGTTATTGTTTAACTGCAAACTATAGTTGGTATTAGTAGGCATTCCTGAGCGAATGACTACATATATATATATATATATTTACATGAAATATATATATATATATATATATTCTTGTGAGTAATGTGTGATGAATAATATACATGATTGTGTTCATATTATTATTGAAGGCAACTTTTCAGGAAACAATATTGTGGAAAAATATGTTTTCTGTTGTTTGAAAAGTATTGAGTTTGATGTTTGATTTGATTTTAAGACCAGACGGGGTCTGAAATCATATGTCACAAATGGTGGCAGGTCGCAGATGGTGACCTTGATGTTTGATTTGATTTTAAGACCAGACGAGGTCTGAAATCTTATGTCACAGATGGTGACCTTAATGTTTGTTTCTAGGACCAGACGGGGTCTGAAAATCACATGTCACAGATGGTGACCAAGGCAGGAAATCGGAAATCACGACTTAGGCCGGATGTGTGGTTATGACTTCAGCTAGAACTCTAGTCTGCCTGCCATTATAGCTGATAGGGGTAACGGTCGAGGTTGCCGGAGACTCATAAGTATGTAGTTAAAAGAGAGTTCCGACGGTATTCTTTCTTTTATTGTCTAGATGAGACTTGAATTGCTTCTTGATGGTTAAGTTAGCAAATAGAACATTGTCACAGCGGTGACTTAAGTTTCCCCTTCGGTGGAAAGGATATGGAATGTTAGAAGGAATCATAGTTGCATTGTTTCCTTAAGTTGATTTGTGTGAGTTGTTGATTGATGTTCATGAGTTACTCATACGGGCTTGCAAAAGCTTACCAGGTTTGTTGTGTGACAACCCGGTGCACCATTCAAACGGTGTAGGGGTTAATCCTGCAGGTCAGGGAAATCGTGGCTGAAGCTGAGGTACCTTGTTGGCAGCAGAATGGGTTGGAAACAAATTTTGTTGGCTTTGCCATTATATGACTTCCGCTATGTAGTAAGCTCTGAGGAGCATTTAAGTTTTATTTTGTGATGACAATTTAATTCGTAAGCTCATGTAATATATGACTCTATGGTGCAGGTCAATATTGACATTATGGGTTCAGGGCATCAATATGTATGTAGTTTGAAGGGAAAAAGTTTCCAGATATTTTGTATTGATGGCTGAACGATCACGCATATATAATTATGGGATTGTATATCAATTTTTATTTGTGTTAAAAATCAGGGGCGTGACACATGATATTGCTCTCTTATGAGTAGGTCTCTTCTCCACTAAAATTAATCAGAGGGTTCGTTCTCGATCTTGATATGAACATATGTTGTTTGAATCCCTTTGAATTTGCTAAAAGAAGGATTTCAAGAGTTTTGGGTTAGAAGATCGAGTAATAACTATATCATAATATTCAATTAATTTAGTTTAAGAAAATTTCAAATCAGATTGTTTTGAGTTAATTTTTGTATTAAATGATAGGTCATGTATAGAAATTATTATTTTTACTCAGTTATTTTAGGTAAATTATAAAACTATATAGGCAACATAAGGAAATTTCAGAAATTTTTTTTTTAATTGAATGTTATATTTGGTTGGAGGAGGTAAGAAGAGTATTTATTTATTTATTTATTTTTCCATTCTCTCTGTTTGTCCTTATTTGTCTTTAACCTGACAAAGTCTATTAATAATTGAAATAATTTGGAGGTCCAACTAGAACCACAAAAAAAAAAAATCTCTTGCCATCGGGATAGAGCCAACCCTCTCCTAAGTTCCCTCTACTGTTTCCCTTTCCACCATGCAATGTTACTGAGCATTCGTGGACTAAATTCTCAATTGAATTTAGTCTTTATTCATTCAATAATTAACAAATACAAGACAAGAAAAAGAATTAAACACCCAAAGCCAAAGCTACCTAATTTGAATAGAATACAAGTCTTTCACTAGCAAGACATTGTGGTTTTCAAAAAAAGTCAAGCTAACTGTTATTCATTGTCAATAAAAGCCATCAATATTTCGTCCCGACCTACCATACATGCAAATATATTAATTACACAATTAATCTCCATCATAGTGAGTTGCCGTATTGATATGGGCATCATTGCTTTCGGAGAAAGAAAGATTAAGATTATTGCAGGTGGAGCTAGTACGTCATGTGGGATTCTTAGAGGTGCATAACGAGGAGGGTATGGTGTGTGTGTGTCTCTATGTGTGTATTCATACAGGGCCGCCCTTCTAGTGAGGATTTTTTTTTTTGTTGCTATTTTTGTGATGACCAGGATTTCTGTTATGTAATTTTGGTAATTAATAATGGACCAGTTGTACAAATAATTGTTATTGTGCTTTATTCGTAGGTTGTTTGTGAAGTGGAATGGTTTTCGTACGTATAATTATTCGAATTTCACAGTTTAAGGGATTGTGTGATGTTTGACTTTTTATACGTTGGGATTCTCGGAAAACTTCCTTGTTGAAAGTTATAGAGCGGGTCGATACGAGTTCGTGGACATATGGTTTGTGTCAATCAGAGTTCGTATGAGAAAGTAATGGCCATCGAAAGAAGTTTCCGTTTTAGTATAAATAGAGAAAAATCAGAAATTCTTTCATAATTTCAAGTTTCCATTTCCGGAAACCTTTTTTTTCTCTCTCTCGGTCGATACCTTCAGTGTCTGAGTTTTCCGTCTGACCTAACCCGAACCCGGCGACCCGACCGGGCTTTTCCGGCGAACTGCGGCGGTCTCTGGTCGTGAAACTTGGTCAGCTGGTTCGTCTCCTCCGTTTGGTTGTCCCTGTGGTGTTCTCTAGAGGCGATATCCACCGTGTGCGGTGCAGCAAGGCGGTGCAGTTGGGTGATTTCGGACAATACCGGAAAACACAACTTCGACGACTTCGTGGCTTCATGCTTCCTTGGTTGAGTTCAGAGAAGGCTCCTTGATCGATCTATGGTGTTTGTTTTGATCGATTTACGTGGAAATCGGGTCAACTCAGTTTGAGCAATAATCCAAACCTTGTGAGGTAGTTTTTGACCCTTTATGCTTGTTTTCTGACTTCGAGCTAGGTATGAAAATTCACAAGCATGCTTAGATGAACAGCTTTGATGTTGGGAGTTTTGTGAAATATTGAGTTTCGGCCGGCGGCGGTGCACCACTGTGTGTGGCGGTTTTCTGGTGGCTTTTCGGCCATGTAGGGAAATGTTTTTGGTATTATATATGTTCTAGTCATTGATACGAGCGTTTCGATATATAATATGCAAATTTTGGAGTTCATATGGAATTGTTATGATTTTTGCAGTTTCATACCGATCGATTTATTCGATCCTTGAGGATTCGAGCATCCGATCGACTTGTGGTTTGGTCACATTGATCGTGGACGTATTCTGGAGACTTTGGGAGGTCTCGGTTGTGGTTTTTCCTCGATTGGCGCCACTTTGGGGATTTTAGTTCAAAACAAGGGTTTCGAACTTAAATCAAATGTGAATCGTTACTAAATTGGAACTGTATGTGATTAGGTACTTGACGAAGTACATTGGAAGGTTATTTTGTGGATTGGTGGCTTTGTGCTTTATTGAAGATGTAGCGGGTGTTCGAGGTGAGTAATCTCACAAGGTTCTTCATGAATGGAATTACCATTATTGTTTTGACGTTAATCATTCAACTGCAAACTATAGTTGGTATTAGTAGGCATTCCTGAGCGAATGACTACGTATATATATATTTACGTGAAATATGTATATCCTTGTGGATGATTGTGATGAATAATAATATGCATGATGGTGTCCATATTATAGTTGAATGTGACTTTTCAGGAAACAATATTGTGGAAAAAGATGTTTTCTATTGTTTGAAAAGTATTGAGCTTGATGTTACATTTTTGAGTCAAGCGTGACTCATTTTAGATGTATTGGCCTTTGTACCAAGGGTCACAGATGGTGAGCAGGGATTAGGAAAGCCGAAACTAGATGTAACGTTTTTAGGTAGGGTGCGACTTACTTAACGTTTGGCTTTAAGACCAGACATGGTCTAAAAAGATTATATGTCACAGATGGTGACAGGTTGCAGACGGTGACCTTGATGTTTGATTTCATGACCAGACGGGGTCTGAAGATCTTGTGTCACAGATGGTGACTGGGCACAGATGGTGACAGGTCACAGATGGTGACAGGACACAAATGGTGATCTTAATGTTGATTATGAGACCAGACGGGGTCTGAAAACCACATGTCACAGATGGTGACAGGTCGCAGATGGTGACCAAGGCAGGAAATAGGTAATCACGTCCGTGGCCGGACGAGTGGTTACGATTTCAATAGAGCTATAGTTTGTCTGCCATTATAGATTATGGGGGTAACGGTCGAGGTTGCTGGAGACTCATAAGTATGTAGTTAAAGGAGAATTCCTTGAGTATTCTTCTTTTATTATCTAGATGAGACTTGAATTGCTCCTTGATGGTTAAGTTAGCAAATAGAACATTGTCACAGCGGTGATTTATGTTGTCATTTCGATGGAAAGGTTATGGAGTGTTAGAAGGAATCATGGTTGCATGGTTTCCTTTAGCTAATGTGTGTGAGTTGTTGATTGATGTTCATAAGTTACTCATACGAGCTTTCATAAGCTTACCGGGTTTTGTTGTGTGGAAACCTGGTGTACCACAATATTGGTGTAGGGGTTAATCCTGCAGGTCAGGGTAATCGTGGCTGAAGCTGAGGTAGCTTGTTGGCAGCTGAACATGTAGGAAACAAATTTTGTTGTCTTTGCCATTGTTATGACTTCTGCTATGTAATAAGCTCTAAGGAGCATTTACGTTTTATTTTGTGATGACAATTTAATTCGTGAGTTTTGTAATATATGACTCTGTGGAGCGGGTCAATATTTGAAATTGTGGGTTCAGGGCATCAATATGTGCTTGCTGTAAAGGGAAGATGTCTCCATGTATTTTGTATTGATGGCTGAATGATCACGCATGTATAATTATGGGATTATATATCGATTTTTATTTGTGATAAAATCAGGGGAGTGACAATTTTAGAGGAGTGCTTATTAGACAAACTTTTAGATCACATATTGGCATCTTGATCATTCAATTTTTAAGTCTATATGAGTAGATCACTTCTGCAAAATCTCAGCCAAATTGATAATCGTTAAGGCATTCATAACTGTGATTTACAATTTATAAACATGAATAGTCAGGTTGCAGATTTGGTTAGTCAATTGATTTAATCTACTTCAATACTTTAAGGGCCATCAATTTAACTGAAAGTTTGTATAAGTTATCTATTCATTGAGTTCTAAGAACTAGATAGAAGAAATGTAAATCCCACAAAAAATTCCTTAAAATAACCATTAAAAGAAAGAAAAACTTGGATGATAAATTATTTTCTTTTTTCTTTTTATTTTATTTTATGCTTAAATGGATATCGAAGACGAAAATAAAAGAGTACACCAAATCTGGGGTGATAGAAGTCGAAACCCACAAAGGTATGGCAAACAAACAATACATGATCAATAAATTAAAGAAAACGAAAATCAGGCAAACCCAAATAATCCTATTGCACTGAGAAAGAAGGAAGTCAGGAGGTACATCCTACCAAACCAAACAATTTGAAGAGAGGTCGAAATTAGTAAAAGCATCCACTAGTTGGTATCCCTCACGATAAATGTGAAAAAAGGTGAATTGCATTTGAGAGATTTATCTATTAACATGAAGTCGCCAAGGCACTAGAGAATACTATTTGAGGGTTATAGCACTGTAGCTTAGGAACAATGCCAGCTTAGTAACAGTAGCAGCTCAAGCCAAGGCGATGACAGAAATTATCGTTTTGTCCTTTAAAAAATAATAATTTACAGCCTTGCCATTTGACTAAGTGTCCGCAACCTGTCATGCCGAGTGGTGTCTGCGTGTTTGCTCTAGAGAAGGACAAGTACTCCTTTGATCTGCACGAAGAGAGAGTGAGAAAGAGGTGGACAGAGGGAGAGGACGAAAGGGATATGCTAATCCTTTTGTTTCTTTTCTCTGTGCAAGTCGAGGCAGATAGAGAGAGCGTGCTGAACTTCGTAGACTCCAAGTGGAAATTGTTTGGTGATGAGTGATGACGCAAATTATTCATTGGCTTGAAGAATTTTTCTGGGTTTTTGTTTCTTGCTGGGAAATCAGTGTTTGGTCTAATCATTTTGGGTTTGATTGGCAGATTGTTTCTCTGTTATTAGACAAAATTAGATATAAACCCAAAAATATAAGATTCTATTGGGAAAAACCCATAGATATTTTTATTTCAATTTACACCCACTCTACATAAGCAGACCTTCCATATAATATATAGTCTATAATTAATAGTTATATATATATATATATATAATTTGCCCTTTCGATTGTGGAGAGTTAAATTAAGTATTTTCCTTAATCTTATCATCCATTTGAATTTAAAATATTAAGCTAAAAAATCAATTTGTTTTGACTTTATCATAATCAATTACATCCTTAATTTCATCCTTGCTTTATACTCAACTATATATGCTCATTACAATAGTATTTCATTTCCAACACAAATTTTAGTTCTTGTTTTCCTTATATGTAGGCATTTTCTTTCCCAATAGAATTTCAATTTTTTTTTCTTGATTGGAACAATTATTGTTTCAACGGATGGAAAGAGATTTTGATTCAAACACGGAGAGAAATATTTTTTGTGCTTGAAAGAAATGGTGGAGGACAAGTAGGCATGATATTCTCGCTTGTGTCTCTGAGGGACAACTAAAAAAATGTTCTAAAAGAAAAGAAAAGGGTTGGAGATGGGGTCAGGAAATAGGCAAAAGCTTTTATTATTGTGTTTACACTCCTAAGCTCACATTTAGTGCCTCTCTACATACTCGAAAAATATCTAATTGTAAGGTATGTATCTTGTTCTTGGATTACTTTCTTCTTCTTTTTAGGTATATTATCATATTAATCCCATGATAACTTTTCACTCTCAACTACTACATTTCTAATTTACCTACTAAATAGTTATATGTACGTAAGTGAGGCTTGAATACCATAAATCTTCAAGCTACAAAAAAAGGCGTGTCTTCTTCAATCATAGGTACAATATAGTAGAAAACCTAACAAAGAGGATGATACAAAAAACAATTTTGATTCTAATACAAAGGTGTCATACACAAAGAAGCAAAAAATAAACCTCCCATATATCAGATACATACTTGAAATCAAATTAACTAGAAAAAGTGTTCTAATGATCAGGTACCTTATTATATAGGTATAATATAGAGACTTTCAACCTACTAAATATGATCAACTCGCGATGACAAAATACCTAAGAAAGAGTTTGATGTGAAAAATGATTCCAATAAATAGGTTGATATGAAAATTTAAAGTCAAGTTAACTAAACATACGTGTCTAATCTTTAGGTTGTGCATTAAAAAAAAATCTATTAGTTGGGTTAAAATTTTTAAACCTCTACCTTTAAGTTAGGTTGCAAGTAAAACAAAAAGTTACCTTTAAAATAAGTAAATATCACATTCACTTAAATCTATATAGCTTTTGAATTCAGAAAATTATACAAAGAAAAACTCCACAATTCTAGCAATCATGATGAATTTAATGAAAACTACGATAATAGTGGGACAAATAAAAAAGATCTACAATTAAGGTATTTAAAGATGACGTTAATCTTGCTAGTTGACTTATGTTTGTCAGATTTAAATTATGATAATTTGTGTAATTATTTGAAAAACAAAATCTAATATTTTATCCTAGTTGGTAATAATTAGGTGTAGATTAAGGTCAGCTTTGTTGATTGAAATTGTTGCTGGTTTTTGAGGTCTTTTTTTTTTTTTTCTCTTTGCATTGTTGCCTTCTCTGTGGATGCATGTGATCTTCTTCAAAACCAAGCATCAATTCGATCTGAATTGGATCCTTCTATTGTAAATTTAGGATCTTTAAATACCTATTTTGGCTTTGGATAATGGGAAATTGAGTATTTGTGCTTCTTTGCTTGAAATTATGTTCTAGCCAACCATTTAATAGGTTGAGGAATTCCAAAATTTCAACATTTTCTCTGTTCGTATTGTTTGAGCCCGAAAGTAATTTTGGCAAGATCCTTTAGTGGATTTAGCATAGCAGGCCGATACCTGCGGCACAAAAATAAGTCTACTTGGAATTGGGTTACAGCTTCGCCCATTCCGAAACTTCAACCGATAATCATTCTATGGCAAGGAACAGTCGAAACCCTAGGTATAAATACCAGGTTTCAAGGACAAATCAAACACATCTCTCAAATCAAGCAATCCCTCGGATTATCAAGCCTTCCCAGAGCAAATCTTCAACCTAGTTGAAACCCGGCGACCGTTCTTCCAGTCCTAGTCCCTCCAAGAGTCGGCTATTAGTGCTACTGCCACCGATACTACCAGCGAAGCAAGGGTAACGCCCTCGCAACCCCCGCGAAGCTAAAGTCACGCTTTAGCAAACCCTGTGCTTTCTCCAAACTTCCTAGTGATTGCTCTGCTCAACCGACAATGTTGAGTATCGATTCGGCGACGCGAAGAGATCACAACCAAAGCCCTTACCAGTAAGGCAAGAAGTCCTTTTCCGGAAGGCAGAGTAAAGAACCTTGTGACAAGGTTGGTGCTCTCCTCGTCCACATCGTTTGAGAAGAAGTCAGGTCAAGGGACGCCCCGATGACTGCACCCCACGGTGCTGGCACTCTCGCGCATTCAAAAGAGACAGTTTGTACCATACTGGAGTTTCGTATCAAACGTTTTGGTACGCCCAGCGGAACTTTTAGATTTTCACGAACGTAACCATTGGGAAGTCAAGCGAAAACCCTTCTCAAATGGTTTACGCTAACTGCTCAAAGTATAAGACCTCCAGTTACAGACCGCACTTTCGCGCGGACTGTCGTGGTCTTTTTTAAGAACAAGTGACTCAAAGGTTTTCTCGTTACCCCAATCAAGCAACATGTCAACTGGACAGGGAGATAATTACCTTACCGCTACCGAGGGTCAAAGTGTCACTACTAACCAAGCAAGTGAGTCTGTCAACACTATCGTTGTTTCTGATGCCGCGGAAAGTGAAGAAAGAGAGGCTTTCGTTCCGAAGCCTATTCCAGAGGAAGTGACCTTCGAGGAAAAACTCGCAATCATCATGGAAAATATCGAGAACCATCGTGCAAAGGTAGCTGCTGACTTTGACAGGGAAACCATGAAAACAGACTAGCTTATACGCGAACTAGACCAGCGCATTGCCCAATGTGTTGAGGATACTAAGCAACAAATCGCACGATTGGAGAATGCAGTAAGAGCCCATGCTAGAGGTATCGCTGATGAGCAGTGTCAACATCAAAAAGAAATTATGAAAGCTATCGCGAGCCAAACCAAGCAGACTGCATTAGATTTGGTAGGTCTTCGCAAGGATGGTTCTAATCTTGCAACAGAGGTCGCCATGCAGAGAGCCGAATTGAACCAGGCTAAAGAGGTATTGAACAAAGCTCTAGGCGATCCTAACGCCATCCTCGGCTCACTCGGTCAGTCCTCTGGTTCTGGTAAATATATACCACCAAATGCTGGTGAGAAGGCTAGCAGCAGTACGGCCACACCTCCTGCAACGGCTACTACCGCATCAACCAAAAATAAGGAAAGAGCTTTGGTGATTGGTGATAACAAGGCTGCTCCATCAGCCTCACAAAAGGATAAGATCCAGAAGACCAGTGATGGTACTCCAGCTGATCCTGTAGTGTTTACTCAGTACGACAGCGACGGGGCGGAGAATGTCTACCATGAACTCCCAGACAATTACTACGGCATTGACCAGACAGGCAACCCCGTCAAGATAACAGCGTTGGTCAAGGATGCGCCCGTACCAGCTGTAACTCTTCAGCAGTCTGATCCCCAGACTATTCGCCTAAGGGAATGAATAGCGACTGCTAGCCAAACCGTACCCTTGCAGGTTGCTCGCCAGACTGTGGGGAATCCTCCTCCTCCTGGTCCAGAGTATGTGAGACGTGAAGAGGTAGAGGAGATGATCAGGCTGGCTAACCCTAGGGCTCAAATGGATGGGGTCTATGAGGGACCTTTCCCGTCACATATAATGCTCGCGCCTTTTCCAAGAGGTTATAAGAATATCATATTTTCTACTTTTTCAGGGGAGGACACTGAGAATGCGGCAACTCACCTGGCCAGGTTCAGGGTGTAATGCGGCCAATACCAGAATGATGACATCCTCAAGTGTAGGATGTTTGGCACTTCTCTTTCTGGAGCTGCCTTTAGATGGTTTTCCAAACTCCAACCAGGAACAGTGGCAGATTGAGCCGCAATGGAAAAGCTCTTCCGAGAAACTTTTGGAGCCATTGAGCCCGAGGTCGATTTGGCCTCTCTTACTCAGATGTCCTAACAACCCACCGAGTCTGCCGTTGCCTATCTTCAACGCTTTCAGATCCAGAAAGCTAAACTGAGTGTGATCCTCCCTGAAAAAGAATTGGTCAAGCTAGCGATCAAGGGTTTGGAACCGCGCCAACGAAAGAAGCAACATGATCCAGTCAATGGGAGAACTGATCACAGAGGTGGGTAGCTTTGAGCATCTCCTCAGAGAAACTGATGCTAGGAAAAATGCGTCCAAAGGAACATATGTGCCAGGGAAACACCGCACAGTGGCAGCTCTTGGATACCTACAGCCAACCTATGATCCTTACTATCACCATAAAGGGGAAGAGGTTTTCCACGGTGAAGATGAAGCTAAAGAAGAGGAGAACGACGTCTCCACGCTAGAGTTGACAGGTAGGAAAAATTCAACCCTCCAGCAGTTAAAGATATCTAAGGAGCCTGTCAAGCTCAACTCAATGGCTTTCACCAAACCTGAGTTCGCGACGTATACATACAATGCCAATAAGGCACATGAGATTCTGGATGAGATGATTGCCGCGAAGATGGTGAAAACAGACTTTGGCCCTTTTCCTCGACTGGATCAGCTGAAAGGAAAGAAGTACTGGAAATTCCACAACTTGTGGAACCATAACATAGCTAATTGTGTGAAGCTAAAGGACCAAATTCAGGTATGGCTCAATAACGGCATTTTGCAGGTAGAAGCTTCGATGGCCGCGGTAACACTAGTAGACTTGAACCCTTTTCCGGATACCAGAGTCAGTATGGTTGATGTGAACTGGCCCAAGAAGAACTGGAGGAAACCAACCCTGGATTTGACTACAAAGGGGAAAGAAGAGAGGAATGAAAGGGAAGAAACCCCTGTAAAGAAGAAAGCTAAGCCCATCAACAAAGCCTCACCAGTGGTCTTTTGCTCGCGATGCAAAGAAGAATGCAGCATCCAAGTGTCGCACGCAGAAGTCGAGCAGACATTTCGTTTTGGTTCCCTCCCGCCAATCAAATGGGTTTCACAATCACGAAACTACCAACCTTCTAGCCCAAGGGCGAGAGATGAGGTAAAGTCACCACCATCCTCAAAGGATTCCAACTTGTTCAAGAAATTGAAAGCGGCTGCGGCCGATCAGAAACAAGAAGGAAGGGCTTGGAATGAGCACAAAGATGTCGTGACCAACCCTTACATTCCTCCTGCCTCAACGTCCACCATCAAGGAAGGCAAATGGTATACCAGGGAGAAGGGGAAAGCAGTGGAGATCAGCCCTTCCAAGAAAAGGAAATTGCAGCGCCGGTTCGGAGAAGCCAAGCGCGCCTTAGAAGCTCTGGATCAGGGCCTGAACAAGCCGTTGTAACTGGTTAAATCTCCTGAGCAATATCAGAAGGAGATGGAGGCATTAGCTGCTAAGCCACTGGTGGCTCCTCATAGCTTTCAAAAATAGGCGCGCTCAGAATCAGGAGCCTCTAAGCCTAGTGTTTTCTGCAGGATCACGACAGAAAGGACAGCTCCGCTAGCTAGGAAAGACAACTCGCCAACTAGGCGGCCACGTGTTAGGCGGAGGTTGTTTCTAGAGGAACCAAAAGCCAAACCCTCAATTTTTGAGAGATTGGGGGGCAAGGGCAGCACTGCAGAAGCTTTACAGTGGAGACCTAAAAAAGTCAAAAGTCTGGTGGTCGCGCCCCCAAAGGAGATACTTGCAGGGGAACAAAGATCAAACCCGCCATTGTTGATGGCCGAGCTGCAGGAGCAAAAACAGTGTGAGGTAAAGGGCCTTACAGAAGAGTCATTGGTAGACGGGCTGGCGAAGCAGTTAAACACTGACATCCCGGTTGGAGAGCCGAAGCTCAACCTGGAGGACGACATAGACGAAACTGAGGCGGTTGATACTTCTTGTAATATGGTCTATGTACTTCCCGCGAGATATGCTTTGCTAATTGCCGCGCAGGAGAGTGTGGAGAATGAAGAAGGTACCGATCAGCCTCTGCAAATCACATCGGCTGCAATAACACCGTTAGCAGAGGCAGTGGTTCTTGAGACTGAAGACGCTGAGGGTAAAGGTTTCTTTATGAGCTTCACAAGACCAACGCCCGCGATGGTTCAGCACATGCGACCTTTATATATAACAGTGGAGATTGCTGGCATGGTCATGGTCGACACAGACCGTCAGCAAGGTCATGGTCGACACAGGGGTCGCTGTCAACGTTATCACCACAAGAACCATGCATTTACTTAGGATCAAGAAAGAGAAGATCCAGTCTACATCCCTCACGCTGAAGAACTTCGCGGGGACAATCACAAAGACTTTAGGCTTATTGTTTCTACGTATCAAGGTAGGACCAGCAGAGGGAGTCTATGCTCTCTTCATAACAGACCGTTACGCGGCCTATAACGCCATCCTAGGGCGCGACTGGATTCACCGGAGCTATTTTGTTCCTTCAACTCTCTACCAGGAACTGGTGATGTGGAATATGGTAACAGATCAAGCTGAGGTGATTAAAGCCGATCCTCGCCCATTCCCAGTTTTCGCGAACTATGTAGATGCCAGGTACTACTTGGAGCCAATTACTCCATTGCAAGTCAGTGGCATCGATGACAAAGGCTTCCCCACAGGGGTGACGGCCTCTGAATTGGCACAGTGGGGGTTTATGCTCGCAAAAGAAGGCTTGGAAAGGCCTGGCCACGCTGTGCCCAAACCCTTAAATGATTAATGGATTACAACCTTCTAGAGGAAGGGATAGAGGCCCTCCACTCGCTGTACGAAAGACTATCCTCGTACCTGGTGGAAAAAGAGGCCTATGATCGTGTCGTGACCATGGAAATTGTCAACGAGGAGTTCTCTAACCAAGATAAAGAAGACGAAGAAGAAATTCAGCTGGCTCCAGCAGCGCTGGATGACACCCTTCCAAAGGTCAGGGATCTTACAGAGAAAGTCAATCTTGGAACAGCAGCTGAACCTATGGAAGTGGCTATCAGCGCTTACTTAGAGCCTAGCGAGAAACAGAGGCTCATTGATTTATTACTAGAGTTCAAAGACTGCTTTGCGGAGAAATATGAAGACATGCCCGGCCTATCACCGGACTTGGTTTGCCATCAACTACCAACACTCCCTGACAAGAGGCCTGTGAAGCAAGGGCCACGAAGAATGAACTCCGAGACCCAAGTTCTAGTCAAAGAAGAAGTTGAAAAGATGCACAGGTCAGGCATCATTGGGGTGGCCAAATATAATCAGTGACTGTCCAATATCGTGCCAATCCGTAAGAAGAATTGTAAGATGAGGGTCTGCGTGGACTACAGAGACCTTAATGTCGCTACGCCTAAAGACGTCTACCCCATGCTTGTCGCAAATATGTTGGTAGATGCAGTGGCAGGACATTAATTGTTATCCTTCATCGACGGAACTGCTGGGTATCACCAGATTCCAGTTGCGGAGGAAGACAGACACAAAACCGCGTTCCGTTGTCCGGGGTTCACGGGCGTTTTTGAATACATGGTTATGCCTTTTGGACTAAAAAATGCTAGGGCAACGTATCAGAGAGCCATGAACCTGATTTTCCACGACATCTTGGGGAAGATTTTAGAGGTTTACATTGATGACGTGGTCGTCAAGTCCAAGCAGCGCGGGGATCACATCACGGATCTCAGGAAAGTCTTCGAGCGGATACGGCTGCACAAGCTCAAGATGAATCCCACCAAGTGAGTTTTCAAATTTCAAGCAGGAGATTTTCTGGGCTTCATCGTCCATTAAAAGGGTATTGAGGTCCTTGAGGATAAGGCAAGCGCAATCATCAACGCCTCTTCCCCGTGCACAAAGAAAGAGTTACAACGATTACTAGGTAAGATCAACTTCCTGAGACGTTTCATATCTAACTCTGCAAGTAAAATCCAGCCTTTTTCCCCACTACTGAGACTACAAGGACAGAATGAGTTTGTATGGGAACCTCAACACCAAGAGGCTTTTGACAAAATTAAGGCCTATCTGGCGAGCCCGCCCGTACTCTTTCCACCTAGAGCTGGATTTCCATTAAAACTGTATATTTCAGCAGTTGAGGCTTCCATTGGCAGCCTACTCGCCCAGGATGATGAGGAAGGTATCGAGCATGCCATTTTTTACCTCAGTAGGACACTGAAGGATTGCGAAACCAGGTATACTCCCATGGAAAAATTGTGTCTTACATTGTACTTCTCAGCATGCAAGTTGAGACACTACATGTTATCCTTTACCACTTGCATTATCACTCAAACCGACCTGGTTAAGTACATGCTGTCGCGACCTATTCTGCAAGGTCGTATTGGCAAGTGGGTACTGGCCTTATCCGAATTCTTGCTACAATACGTTCCACAGAAATCAATGAAGGGACAAGCCTTCGCAGACTTTCTAGCACATCACCCTATGTTGGATGTCCCCACAGTGAAAGAGTTAGAGATAGCGACCGCAACCATAACTCGACCAGATTTGGCGCGCATTCCAGAATATGCTATTTGGTATCAAGCTACAATCTCCCTTCCACCCTGGATATTATTTTTTGATGGCTCAAGAACAGAAACACTAGCAGGGGCAGGGATTGTTCTGGAAAACCCAACGGGCGATCGTTTTTCTTATTCTTTCCAATTGGAGTTTAAGTGCACCAATAATCAAGCAGAGTACGAGGCCCTCATTATTGGCCTAGAGGTGTTATTGGAGCTAGGAGTAAGAGATGTCCAAGTACGCGTTGATTCTTTGCTTGTCATAAATCAACTTCAAGAGAAGTACAGGTGTGTGAGCTGCTTGCTTGTACCATATTTGAATCGCGCCATTGAACTTCTGGATCAATTCAATGACGTGGATTTGGAATATATTCCTCGCGAGCGCAACTTTGCAGCCAACGATCTTGCTCAACTAGCTATTGGCATTACTTTGAAATATGGGGTTCGCGAGCGAATCCTGAAAGTTGAACGACACACGCTGCCTTCTTGGTTCGCGCGACCTGACCCGCCAGACGATCCAGTCATCGCGGTCCTCGAACCTATTGATATAGACTGGCGCATCCCTTTGATTGCTTATCTAAAGCAACCAGATGCCGCTTCAGACAGGAAGACTCGTTTTCTTGCCTTATATTACTTCCTCAGAGGTGATGAGCTGCGCCGACGCGGCGAAGATGGCATAGATTTTCAGTGTGTGTTTGGCCGGGATGCGAAGCGTTTGATGCGAGAAGCACATGCTGGCATATGTGGAGCCCATCAAGATGGTCCGAAGATGCGTTGGCTAATTAGGCGACATGGGTATTATTGGCCCAGCATTTTGAAAGACTGTATCACGTTCGCGAAAGGCTGTCAGGATTGCCAGGCTCATGGAGCAGTTCTGCATATTCCCAATATTCCCCTGCAACCTATTATTAAACCTTGGCCTGCGCGAGGCTGGGCATTGGACTTGATTGGTATGATTCATCCCCATTCGTCACTCCAACACAAGTTCATCATCGTCGCTACGGATTTCTTCACTAAATGGGTGGAAGCTGAACCTTTGAAGGAGGCCTCTGGAGCAACCATTCACCAATTCATCTTTCAAAATATTATATGCAGGTTCGGCGTCCCCGAGGTGCTAGTATCGGACAGGGGGCAGCATTTATGGGTGGTGATGTGGAGCAGCTCGTTAACGACTTCGACATCCAGTTTCTCCACAGCACACCTTATTATGCTCAGTCTAATGGTCAAGCAGAGGCCAGTAACAAGATTATCATTACCCTACTGAAGAAGATGCTTGTTGAAAACCTCGCCAATGGCACCAGACATTGTATGAAACGTTGTGGGCCTATCGCACTTCAAAGCGAACTCCTATTGCCACAACGCCCTATGCACTCATGTTTGGTCGCGGTTTTACCTTTGGAGATCAATGTTCACTCCCTACACGTCCAAGATCAACATCATTTGATTGGTGATGACTACGTCTAGGCCATGTGGCAGGAGCACGAAGACCTTAGCGGACAACGCTTAGAGGCTTTGGACAACTTAGTGATGGAAAAGCAACTCATCGCTCGCGCCTACGATAAGAGAACTCGGGGCCGGAGTTACAAAGAGGGCTAGCTCGTTTGTAAGGCAGTCCGTCCATTTGGTGAAAAGTTGATCGGTCGTGGTAATTGGACCCCGCATTGGGAAGGGCCCTTTGTGATTCATAGAATTCTGGAACGTGGGGCTTTTCACCTCAAAGATTTGGATGGCGACCTCCACCGCAACCCTATCAATGGCAGGTTCTTAAAGAAATACTACCCCCGCGTTTGGGAATTTGAAGATCCCCTTGATTCTTCCGTTGCAAGGATAGGGGGGGGCAAACATAGTGTCCCTTGGCTCGCCTCATCTTAGGCCTTTTTCATTGTGGCCTCGTTCACCTATCTTCGCTCCACCTACGAACACTAGGGGGGCAACACTCTATGCCTAAAGGCCTTTATAGTAGCCATTATTTTTGCAGTAATTCATCTGGCAAATTTTTTGTACATTTTCATTCAATATCCTTGACAATATGTGTTAGGAATATGTGTAAGGGCCTATACCAGAGGCCTTATTATATCTTGTTTTTTAGCAAATAAGAAAATTTCGAATCTTTCATTCACAAAGTGGCTTTGCGGCCAAAAGCAAGACAATGTGTTCAAGAAAATTACATTAACGATATACAAAGCCAGAAAGTGGCTAAAACAACTAATAAGGATTCATGTCTTCTATGAGCATCCGGATCTTGCGGCAAGAAGGGTTGATGAGATATTCACTCTTACTCTTCCTCTCTTCACCCTCCTCTGATCTGAGTCACAGTTACTATCATTTGTACTGGAAGAAGAGGGAAGGAAATAATCCATCGCAACCCTTCTAGTTGGTTATCCTTCGGGATGGAGATAGAATCAGCACTGGAGTGCGACCCAGTCGACCCAGTTGCCTCACCTACCTCCAGGGGGAAAACAGAAGTCGGCTCATCAGACCCCGGAGCTAGGCCGCGGAAGAAGAACGATCGGCCTCGAGTGGCCTTTCGCCCTTCTTCGCTTTGCTCCGCGCGGAGAAATCTGATGAGAGGGACTCCCCAACATGTGGTGCCCCCCGTTAGGAGCTCCTCGTGTTCTTCAACCTACCAAAAACCTAGGATGTTCCATCCAGGCTTTCATAGACCAAACACACGAGGTTGCCTGAGATTACGCCATAAGGCCTACCCAGGCAGTGAGATTAAGCCATAAAGCCTAAGATCTAGAGGCTAAGGGCGAGATCGTATGGAGAAGATTTGAGAAATAGAAGGAAGAGGAGAAAGGCTTGCAAGGTCATTGCTGGGTAAGCCATGTTTGCGTAAGTTTTCATCTTCCAAACTATTGATATTTATAGTGGCCTCAACCCTTGGATATGGGCAGTTGAAAATGTTTCAACGCCATCAATGGGAATATCAATAGAATTCAATGCTGAGATCTCGGAAATAAACGGAATTGAATAAGCATGGACGAGAGAGCGGTCTCCAAGGAGGGAACTGCTCCTTTTCGAGATTGTCTTTTTGAAACTGTTTTTGTGCAGTTAAAGCAAAAATTGAACAGAGCTATTGCCTACGAGATAGAAGAAACTTGGGCCAAGAAAGTGGGCTAAATAATTAATTTATTGGTAGTAATATTGTTCATACAAACTAATGGGCCTAATATCAGAGGCCTAAAAGTCCCTGGCTTGCATGAGTTAAGAGGAGGAAAAGTTCATCCAGGCGAAAGCTAGCATCAGCGACAGCTTGTGCGGCCTATTGGGCTGCTACACGAGCTTGGGCCAGGTCATGGGTCAGCGTCTCGAAAGCAGCAAGGGGCTGCTCCAATTGAGATTCTGCATGAGCAAGCCTAGCTGTCACATCAGTTAATTGGGCCTGAAGATCCTGGATCTGGGTCCGCAGGTGGTTTCTCTCTAGAGTCAAATCCCTGATGAGATTAGCCTGGTCACCCAAGAATTCACGCGTAGTATCTGTCTGTTGAGCAAGAGTCTGGTAGTGTGTTTCGGTCTGCCTGGCTTGCGCGGTCACGACCGCCCTCTCATTGAGCCATTGGGGAAGATCCTGCAGTAGCTGGTCAACCTCTTGAAATTGGTCTTCAGTGATAGCCCCCTCGCGGAGAAGTACCCTCAGATACTCCAAAACTCACGCGGGCGCGCCAGGAATTAGAATATCAGGGCCCAGAAGGCGACGAAGGCCTTCTCTGGCATCATCTACAACCCCAGGAGGGGTCACTTCGAGCACACGAGCTAGCCGTTCTAAAGTGGACGGAGGCGGTTGCTCAGCGACAGGAGGGGCCTCAAGAGGCTCCGCAACAAGTACTGCCTCTGGCAATGGCTCAGGGTTTTCTCCTACTCCCCTGACTTTAATGGCTTGGGGGGCATAGGGGGTAGGCTCCTGACCAACTACGTCAAGGACAGGTACAACAGGATTCTCGGCCACTATCTCCCTGGCTATGACAGCCGCTTCCTCGTTTGGAATAGTATTTGGTCCCTAGAAGGAGGCATTGTCAGAACAACTAAGCCAGGGGTTAATGATAAAACATTTTGTTAAGAGAGGTACCTCTTCAATAGGTGGCTCGCGAAGAATTGCTGCTGGCACAGGTTCCTGGGTAATCTCACCGGACGCTGGAACTGAATCAGGCGCTGCCTGTCCCAGAACGAGGGATGCAGTTGGTTGCTCGTGGAAGGTGTCTGGGAGAGATATTCTTTCAACAAACTCAGGCGAGCTGTCATCTATAATCTGTATTGGGACCAGAACCAACTGCATATTGTTTGCAGTTGGAGAGGGAGAATTATTAGAACCATTTGGCTCTTGGACTTGCGAACCAGATACACCTTCGCCAGCAACGGAGGATCCTTCCCCAACCTGCCTTGATGACCTACGACGAACCTACAGAGGAGGAGCGTTATAGAGTCATACATAACAAAACAAAACGTCATGGCTCATTTTAGATGAGTATTACCAGTCGATCAGTGACTGGTTCATCTTCCGCCTGTGGATCAGTCCGGGGATCAGCGCGACTGCGTTTGCGGGCTAAAGCGGTAGCAATCTGTCAGGATTAAAGTAAAGTCAAAATAAGTTTCGAAGGAGATATCCGAATTATGAGATTTTAAGACAAGAGCCTTACTGTTTGTGGGTCATCATCGTCAAAGGAAGAGTCTTCGACTTCAGGCTCCGTCGCTATCGCTTTCTTCTTCGCGGCCTAACCAGTGGCCGGAGAAGCATTAACTGCACGACGGCCAGAGGGTGGCGCACTTCCCTGATGCAACAAAGTGTGAGTTAAAAGGGGAAAAGCAGATAGAAAGTGAAAAATATAAGACAATTACCTCTTGGGGAGGCTCACGAATGACAATCCCAGCCTGGACCGGGCGCGGGCCTCGCACGGGTCGCAGAGCCAGTTCAGGTAGCGGAGGTCGCGCCTCATCTTCAGGAAAGCGAGCAAGTAACTCGGTATCAACATCATAAGGATATCTCAGCTCTTCAAAAATGGTCGCGAAGAGCTCGTCATCCCTTTGTCTCCACCAGTTGATGGAAACTTCTGACCACCATTGATCATAATCTTCAGCAGTCCCATCCACGGGGATGATGTTATTAGCCCAGTCAGGGAGATCAACCAGTATAAGCATGCTTTGTGCTGGCGGAGACCCAGTCAAGAGGCCAATTCTGCGCCAAGAAGTGTTGTAGTTCCAAGCATCATAGAGGGGGAATGGCACTAGTTGGATAAGACCAAACTGGCGAGCGAAGTGGTTGGGAGCGTAAAGCTCATAACTGAGTTCATCAGCAGCAAGCCTAATGTCTGAACAAGAAATCGCGCGTTAAAAATCCAAGCGCACGCGATCACTATAATTAGCAGCCCCAGGAAGGAACCCATTTTCAAGAGGAGTGGGGAATCTCCTATTGAGTACTAAGTCACAGTAAGTCATTTCGTGCAGGAGGTACAAATATGAGAAACACTCATAATAGGGTGGGGATGTGTACCTCGCCTCGCAACAAAGCCATTGACCAAGAACGGAGTCAGCCGGTGGTAGCAATGAAATATCGTTGCGGTGGAAGAATGGAAAGTAAGTTTGAATCCAGAAATCAAGGATCCAAAAGTGGCCAGAAATGCTAGTCTTGAAAGGATGCATGGTGGCCTGGTATAGAGTACGGTAAAGGGCACCCAACATTGGTTGTCCTAACCCTACGGGGCGGCCGTTGTAGAGGGTTGTGGCCAGGAAAGTCCAAGGACCAGTGGGCTTATTGGCGGAGATACAGAAGATGAACTTGCAGAGCCAGTACTCCAGAAAAGCAATGCCACCAGTCGCATTGTGTTCTTTGTGGTAATAGGCCAGCCACCGCGGATAGGAGCTGCTATGAACACCGCGACCAGTTTGGGCCATGGTTGATGAGAAGTTGTCAGAATCGAATTGGCCATGTAGATATGGCTCACCATCGATGGGCAACCCAGTAATGGTAAGAATATCAATAATGTAATACTCATTTGGCCAAATCAGAAATCAAAGGTGTTGGTGGCAGTATTCCAAAAGCAAAGGAAGGCAGTGAGTGGCGAGTGATTGTCACCGCGAGGAAGGCGAAAGTATAAATCAATGGTTTGGGTAATACCTGATGCGTTCCAGGGAACCAGATCTCGCGCTCGCGCTTCGCGATACCAAGAGAGCTCCGCTGCGCTGATCGAGGATGGCCAGTGCCCTATTTTCACTCGATGTTTTTGCGCACCCCAACTGTTGAAATCTCCAGGGGTCCTTCAGAGGACTGGAATGGGTCGACGGATGGGCAGGCCGTAGAGGGCGATAGCGTTGGCTGGAAAGGAATCTCACAGTGCCGGGGCCAGTCCGACATGTTGATTTGGGAGCCTGAGAAGCAGTGGTCTCTGGATATTGGTGTGGATATGACAGCGGGCACCAATTCCGGTTCCCCAAGTGCGAGTAGCTTTCTCGTTGAGTTCTTCCTCCTGATCGATAACTATTTTCTTTGGAGGAGCCATTTCTGGGTTTCTGTAAGGAGGATTGTTTGGGACAAAAGAGTTTCTGGGTTTTAGGAGACTGAAAGAGTTTCTGATGTGACAGGTTTGGAGTGGCTGCGGGATTTAAATAAAAGATTTTGTGAGGGAAATGATGAGATGAAAAGACGTTTCGCCAAGCGAATAGACCCAACCCTCATTAATGATATCGATTCGGTCATCAGACATATCGTTTTAGTCCCCTTCAATCAGTTACATTCTCGCGGGCTCGATTTCGGGGTCTGGGGGGCAATGTTTGAGCCCAAAAGTAATTTTGGCAAGATCGTTTAGTGGATTTAGCATAGCAGGCCGATACCTGCGGCCCAAAAATAAGTCTACTTGGAATTAGGTTACAATTTCGCCCATTCCGAAACCCATAAGGAAAACGAGCCCTTATTGGAGTCAGGTAGTGGAGATTGAATAGGAAACTTCAACCAAGAATCCTTCTATGGCAAGGAACAGTCGAAACCCTAGGTATATATACCAGATTTCAAGGACAAATCAAACACAACTCTCAAATCAATCAATCCCTCGGATTATCAAGCCTCCCCGGAGCAAATCTTCAACCTAGTTGAAACCCGGCGACCGTGCTTCCAGTCCTAGTCTCTCCAAGAGCCGACTGTTAGTGCTACTGCCACCGATACTATCAGCGAAGCAAAGGTAACGCCTTCGCAACCCCCGCGAAGCTAAAGTCACGCTTTAGCAAACCCTGTGCTTTCTCCAAACTTCCCAGTGATTGCTCTGCTCAACCTACAACGTTGAGTATCGATTCGGCGACGCGAAGAGATCACAACCAAAGCCCTTACCACTAAGGCAAGAAGTCCTTTTCCGGAAGGCAAAGAAAAGAACCTTGTGACGAGGTTGGTGCTCTTCTCGTCCACATCGTTTGAGAAGAAGTCATGTCAAGGGACGCCCTGACGACTACACCCCACGGTGCTGGCACGCTCGCGCATTCAAAAGAGACAGTTTGTACCATACTGGATTTTCGTGTCAAACACGTATAATTAAGAAATCTTTACTGTGCATTGTAGTTGGTGGGAATGGGTTGTTTAGCTTGGTTTGCATGGGGTGAGATTGTGCCATGGGTATGTTTTACAGAGAGCTGCAAGAATTGTATTGGTTAGGTGTTGAGCCTCATTTTTGTTAATAATCTAAATCCCAATTACATCAAACTCTTAATCCTTTATACTTCAATCAAATACTGGAATCACTAGGTCATTCATCTGTATGAACTGCTTAATAATACTTCACTTTTGAAACTAAAAATTTGTAATATGAAAATCCCCTGAGAGTTTAATAATGAACTGACATGCATTAGTAGAAACTAGGAAACATGACTCTCCAAAGAAGCTAACCTGTAAGTGCATCTCTTTTCCTGCTTTCTGCATTCATAATCCGAGTAATATCAGTATGATCTTCCTACTGCAGGGTCTGTTAGTAGAATACCAGAAGAGATCAAAAACAGGAACTTCTCCCTCTTACCGCCTGTCCTGTCTTTCAAGATCTTTCAAGATCAAGTAATACAATTATATTCCTCACTTTTTCATATTTATGTCAATTGTTGTGGTGCAATACCTTAGATGAAAATAGACGAAGGTGTATCTGACTGATGATGGATCAGAGTAATGAAAAATTTACATTGAGGTACCAAGGGTGAAAGTGGAGATGGTAAGCATTAATATTATTCCACCTGACTAACTGGGCATTTATATATTTTCATTGTCCACTTTGTATGCATTTATATGCATAGATGCAGAGGTAACAATGCTTCTCTTTCTTAATTTGTGATCAATATTTTACATCTGGGTCTGTCCTTGATGATCCTATATTTGGGAAAAGAAAGCCAGACTCCCAACTAAGGTCTATTGAAGAGCATGAAAATGGTCAAGGTGTTGATCCTTCATCATTTTCAGAAAAGCTGAAAATAGAGAACGGTGAGCATAAATCTTCTGCCTACTGATAGATTGTGGATCTGGGTTTGATGCATATTCATTTTGTTTGTTTCTATAGTGGGTGATATTTGCCATTTTGGGTCTTGGGTTGCCTTTTTCAATCCCATTGTTAGTGAGTTAATTAACATGTATCTAAGATCACTGAGATGTTTTTATTATTGAATTTTGCATTCTGTATAAGATTCTACTTTTTGTGGCGGTTCGATTTTACATTGGATAAATTATATTTGCCTTCTGTTTATTTCATAAATGGTCGAACAAACTGACTTCAAGTTTTCATGATCTGGTCTTTTTATTAATGCTTTCTTATGTTCAATCTGACGTTGGCTTTTTCCTACTTTAATTTGCTTATATTTGTTTTGTTTTGCTCTGACATATGCATGACTTTTTATTTCTTTGTTCATATCTCAAATAAACTGAATAGTTAACAATAATCAAGTTACTAGGAGAGATAAGTCTATAACCAACTAAACACATAATGAAAATACCTAGCGCTCTGCTAGGGTTGGGACAGCGCCGTTTTTGGCCTCTTTGTACCTTACTCCATTATCAATGGAGTACACTTCCGGCACTGTGTTCGGCGTCGATACCTTTACGCACGGCTTCTACCGTGCTTCCTTCTCAATCGCAGCAAGCCTACTTCCTGGCGACTACTCTTTGGCCCCAGTCTTGATCTGATCGTGGTTGGTGGGGAGAAGAGAGGGTTGCGCTGCAGTGTGGAATTGAAACGGTGCAGGCGGTCACCAACTCCGACTGAGCCGGGCATATCTGAAATTGGAGCTAGTGGTTAGATTTGGCCTGATGGCGGGGTTAATGGGTTGTTGCTTGACCGTGTTCTCAAGTGAAGGGACGAGGCTAGATTGGCGGCCGGCGAGGATTGGCTTTGGCGTTCGGTTCCCCACTGTTTTGACCAGAGGAGGTTTGGACTGGAGTAGAATCTATTCGATTCTACTTCGGAACCGCCCCAACACTGGTGGGGAAGGAGCGACGCCTTGATTCAAGCGGACATGTTCGAGATGGGTTTTCTCCTGCAGGGATTGGCAAAGCAGCGGCTTGGATCGAAGACAAGGCAGGACTAGGTGCCCAGAGTATTTTTGGGTGTCCAATGGGCCTGGGCTTGTTAGGGTTACTCAAGAAGGGCCTTTGCTTGGGCCTTGTCTTCTGTTTGGATTCGTATCTGGGATCCTAGAGATTTTTTATGGATTCCTCTTTCTGCTACATTTTGGATTTGGAGTTTCGGTTACTTAGAAAGAAGATTGCTCTCTATTCAGTGCATTATTTTGCATGGAGTAGGCAAGGTTGGTCACACTACCGGCGATTACCTTGATAGAAGGTTACCCTCTATTCGACGTATATCTTTGTGTGGAAGTATGGTCGACCATACTATTGGTACCGTTTTACATAGCCTGGACTCTGTCTGGTGCCTCATCAAATGCTTAATTGCATCCCTTCGTACTCTTGCTAGTTTTTATTTCTGTTGCTTTGTTGCATCTAGTATTTCTCTTGCTATTTTATATTTTGATGTAGCCTATACATCTATAAGTTGTAATTTTTCTTATGTTCGTTATTAATGAAATGGTTGACTGTTACTCTAAAAAAAAAAAACAAAGTTACTAGGAGATATTAGTGGTTGTGAGCATTTTCTTAATAAATTTTTCATTTGCTGCAAGTATGGTTCTGTTTTTATTTATTCTAAAATCTACTGTAACCTTCTCTTTCCAGATCGCTTTAAATAGCAACTTGACCATTGTGATTGATCACCAGCTTCCAATAGGAAAAGGTGGCTTAATAATTAAAAATATATGAGAAAATTAGAAGAAAAAAAACCCCCAAAAATGAAGCTCCTATTAGGAAAAACTCATTTCTATATTTTCTTTTAATCTATACCCATTCACATAATTAAACCTTCCTTCACTACTAGAAATTTTCCCATTCCACAATGACTTCAATTAGTTCCTATTGGGACAAAGCACACTAAAAACAGTTGCTAAATTAGCCACTATTGAGGAATCAGTCCCCTCTATAGCAGGTATCATTGGGACAATAGGTATTGATAAAACAACAGTGGAATAACGGAATCCAAGGTAAAGTCAGCATCTAAATTCACACTGATATTAGTGGTTTTGGAATGTCACTGATATCAGTGGCAAATTTATGAGGTTATATTAAAAAAATAAGGTGCCAGTTGGCACCTTTACATTCTTGTACTATACTTTATATTGTATTTTAAATTGTATAATACAATAAATGTACTAGCTATAAATTTACAGCTGCACCCCTCAATATATAAACATCAAGACTTCATCCCACAGCTGCAACTCTTCTTTTGACACAAACATGTGATGCCCTGGAAATTCGTATTTATTTTTCGAGAATTTTCCAAAATCTCATTTGTGGTTATTGGACTGTTTCGTGGCTCATGGATGGAGCGGAAATGTTTCGGACAAATTTTTATTCGGAAAATATGAATTTAGGGGTGGCGCAAAGGTTGACTTTTGATACATTGGGATTCTCTGAAAACGTCATTCACGAAAGTTGTAGAGCGCGTCGATACGAGTTTGCGGACATGTGGAACGCGTCAATCGGATTTCGTATGGGGAAGTTACGGCTTTCAGAAGAAGTTTCCATTTTGGTATAAATAGGAATTTTCCGAAATTATTTTCATAATTTCCAAGTTTCCATTTCCGGAAACTCTCATTCTCTCTCTTTTCTCTCTCGGTCGACACCTTCACTATCTGAGTTTTTCGTCTGACCCAACTCAAACCCGGCCAACCCGACCTAACTTTTTCTGCGCTTTCCAGCGGTGAAATCTTCCAGATCAGCTCGTCTCGGCCGTTTGCTCCTCCCTTTGGTGTCCTCTAGCAGCGATTCTCCTTTACGGCTGTGCTGCAAGGAGGTAAAGTTTGAGGATTTCGAACCCGACCGGAAATTCTTGTTCTGGTGACGGCACGGCTACAAGTTTCCTTCTTTGGGTTCGTGAAAGCTTTCTAGATCGATTTGTGGTGTTTTTTTTGATCGATTTACGTGGAAATCGGTTCAACTCGGATTGAGCAAAAATTCAAAGCTTGTGAGGTAGTTTTCGACAATTTATGCTTGTTTTCTGACTTCGAGCTAGTTATGAAAATTCACAAGCATGCTTAGATGAACATTTTTTATGTTGGGAGTTTTGGGAAATAATGAGTTTTGGCCGGTGGCGGCGTTCCGGCGGTGTTCTGGCCATCTATGGGATTTTTTCTGGTATTATATATGTTCTACTAATTGATACGAGCGTTTCGATATATAATATGCAAATTTTGGAGTTCGAATGGATTTGTTATGATTTTTACCGTTTCATATCGGTGAATTTATTCGATCAGTGAGGATCCGAGCGTTCGATCGACTTGTGGTTTGGACATATCAATCGTAGAAGTATTTCGGAGACATTGGGTGGTCTCGGATGTGGTTTCGCCTCAATTGGCGTCAGTTTGGGAATTTTGGTTCGATTTAGGGTTTTGAATGTTATTCCTTGTGTTTCATTAACTGAATCAAGGCTGTACTTTCCTTAGGTGCTTGACAGAGTGCATTCTGTAGGTAGTCTAGTGGTGTGAAGACGCAACAGGAGTTTTGAAGTGAGTAATCTCACAAGGTTCATTAATGAACGGAATTACCTTTATCGTTTTGAGAGTTATTGATTTAACTGCAAACTATAGTTGGTATTAGTAGGCATTCCTGAGCGGATGACAACGTGTATATATATATATATATATATTTACATGAAATATATATGTTTTGGTGGGTTTGTGGATTTATGAAAACAATATGCATGAAATGATGCTTTTTATTGTTTTGGGTTGTGGCTTTTGGAAAACAAATGATTGTGGAAATGTTGATTTCGATTCGTTTTGAAAAGTGTTGAGATTTGTGTACGAAAACAATGTGCATGGATTGATGCTCTTTTATTGTTTTGTGTTATGGCTTTTCAAAAAACAATGATTATGGAAATGTTGATTTCGATTGTTTTGAAAAGCATTGAGATTTGCATAACATTTTGGGTCCAGTGCGACTCCTTTAATGTTTTGCTCCAAGGGACTGTGCGGCCCGAGGAACGAAGGTCTATGACCTTGGGCAAAATATCAGGTAATCACGTCTTTGGCCGAACGAGTGGTTACATTTCAGTTGGAGCTCTAATCTATCTGCCATATAGGTAATTCATGGGGTAACGGCAATTACGTGTTTTTAGGGAACAAGGTGTGAGTTGCTTCCTTATTAACGGTTTTTAAGGGGACAAAGTGCAAGTTGTTTTCCTTATTAACGATTTGATAGAAATCAAGGTGTGAGTTGCTTTCTATGGTACGATTGATAGAATTCAAGGTGTGAGTTGTTTTCTATGTTATATTTGATAGAAATCAAGGTATGAGTTGCTTTCTATGGTACGATTGATGGAATTCAGGGTGTGAGTTGTTTTCTATGTTATATTTGATGGAAATCAAGTGTGAGTTGCTTTCTATGGTACGATTATGATACAATTAATAGAATTCAAGTTGTGAGTTGCTTTCTATGTTATATTGATAGAATTCAAGTGTAGGTTGTTTTCTATGGTACGATTTTGGTACGATTTTGGTACAATTGATAGAAACCAAGGAGTGAGTTGTTTTCTATGTTTCGTTTTAAAAGGAACCAAGGTGTAAGTTTCTTTTATTTCGATTTGACAGGAAATTAAAGTGTGAGTTATTCTCTTTTATTTCGTGTTTTAAGGAATCAAAGCGTGAGTTGTTTTCCTTATTTTTGGTGTGAGTTGTGTTAACTGTTTTGAGTTACTCATATGGGCTTGCAAAAGCTTACCGGGTTTTTTGTGTGACAACCCGGTACACTATTCAAACGGTGTAGGGGTTAATCCTGCAAGTTGGGATAATCGGGGCTGAAGCTGAGGTAGCGCCTTTGCAGCTTTACGACAGGAAGCCATTTTTGTAACTTTACCGTTGATAAGGACTTCCGTTGTAGTAAACTCTGAGGAGCATTTACGTTTTATTTTGTTGTTGACAATTTAATTCGTAAGTTTATGTAATATATGACTCTGTGGAGCGGGTTAATATTGACATAGTGGGTTCATAGTATCAATATGTACTTGGGTAAAAAGGGAAAAAGTTTCTAGGTATTTTTGTATTGATAGCTGAACGTTCACGCATGATAATTATGAGATTATATATCGATTTTTATTTGTGTAAAAAATTAGGGGCGTGACAGGACAACCTGCACATTATATCACGTTAATTAGTTATTATTCTAACAATTACACAGACCAACTTAACATATAAAAAACATTAGAGTGAAGCTAGAGGTGTCTCTTTGGTTCTGAACATGTAGTATACAAGGATATAATATATAAGCTATTATAGAAATTTAGCATTCGAATAAACATAACTACAGAACAATAGATCTAAAAAACTGACGGACATGACAATGAAAAGGCATAGCAGTGCACATCTACATATACACTCTCAATTTTAAACCCTTTTGGTCATGAAAACAATTTGTAGAAAACATAGGAAAATACCTCAGAGCCACACGATATTTCCGACCCAACTTTTCAAGCTTTGCCATTACATAATCTGTGATACCAGGAGTGCCTGTATATTTAAAAGACAGCTAAACAATTAGAGAAAAATATACAAGAGAAAAGGAACATTACCGTGCATGTTAACTATCAAAACTTTTGGTCAATATCATAAGTTAACCAATTTCTCTGAATCATTCTTGTTTTATATAAAACTGAACATTCAAACCCAATTCCTAAGAAACACTAAACATTAATAGAAGTGAATAACTCTAAGACTCACACTTTGCAAATGGGCAGTCCATCATTCTCTTCTCCAAATCCAACTGCCAAAAGTGAACAAAAACAATTATATTATCCAGTACAGAAAACTTGAACAAGCTGTAGCTTTTACATGAAGCAATTAGCATTAACCACTCACCTTATTCTGGATAGAGAAATTGATAAAGTGGGTATCTACCAAAACTGGGTAAGGCGGCCCCCAAAGCAGTGTTGTATTGAAAGAACAACGCCATAGAAACATTTGGCCTAAATACAATTTTTGCCTTCACATTTTCCTAAACATCGGAAACATGGTCGTTAGCTATATATATGCTCCAGAAAAACTATCATTTACAAGGAAATACAATTTCAAGCATTTTTTTATAATCAACTCAATTCATTAAACAAAACAGAGCAGTGATATAAATGGTAACTAAACCAATCCAACACATCACAGACAAAAGTTCATAGAACACATAGAAACAGAAAGCCAGTTTAATATGACATACGATTCTTTCTTTGAGTTTTTTGTTATTTTTAGTCTCAGTGTACATTTGAATCTCAACTGCATAAACTTCCAAATGTTGACTTCCTTTTTTTTTTTTTATTATATGTTCCATTTTCTTTTTGACAAGACTATGGAGTTTCTTCATAATCTAATAGTGCAACACAGGTTTCTCTCAGCCTTTCAAGATCACAAATTCACAACCATCATAGGTAATAAGATAAACAGATATTACCTAACTCCTTCTCCCATATTCACCCATCTCAAACCAAATTTTGCAAACCTTAAGATTTGTCTTGAACCAATGCCTCTGCACAACAAGACGGAAAGAAACAAGGAAATTAGATGATTTGGCCCTCTTTCTCCAGTGGTATTGATTCTTCTTTATAACCTAAAATTCATAGCCTCAAGGCGATTGTGATGCATACAAACTAGAACTGGAAGAGTACATGAAAAATCAAGCTTATACCACCAAGTCAATTGTCAAAACCAGAAATTCCATTGATCTAAGAACTATTTGTTCCCCAAACCTATTGTTTAATGGCATTAGTAATAAACCGAAAGCTGAAGCATGTGTACCAAGCATACCATAAACTCATAAGCCTTTTCGGAGCACAGATTATATACAATTTTCAGATACAAATTGGCATCAAACACAACAGAGTAAGCATCAAAACAAAAGTCAACATGAGGAGCTCAATTGCAACAGCAACACTCACCAGCTGAATCGCAACCTCTTTCGCTTGTCTGAATATTCGTACCTACAACAACAATAAGACCAATAATTTAAGCACCTCCATGAAATCCTCAAATCCGATTTTGACCACAAAACATTAGAATCACAAAAGACGAACCAAGATAGCTCTCCCCAAAGAAGCTGCTACCGATCTTCCATCCCAGCCTGAACTTATTCTCAAAGAGAGACTCCATTTGCGCAACCCGAATAGCATAGAAACCTTGACCCCAAAACTACAGACCCTCTTAAAATCAAACCTTTGGAGAGAGAATCTAAGCGCCAAGCAGCATACCAGAGCTCTGCCGACTGCACTGCAACAACATCGCCAAGATTGTCGTCAACTGAAGCAAAAAAAAAAAAGCAGAGAGCAAAAGAAAGTAAAAAAATTTGTACAAACATCACTGTCGGTGTCTGGGTTCTCCGTGTTGGGGAGAGAGAGAGAGAGAGAGAGAGATCTAGGGTTAGTGTGAAGTGTGAGAGATGGATCTAGATGAACCAGAGAGAGAGAGAGATCTAGGGTTAAACTGAAAAGTGTGAGAGACTGACAGGGAGAGAGGGGGCTTTTTGTATTTGCCGTTAGTTAAGATCTCACACTACTAGAATAATGTCATCAGACATCGCCACTATTAAATCGGTCAGGATTGCAGCTGATGTTAAAAATCGTGCTAACATCAGTTTGTGAAAAAACCGATTTCTATTGTTATTATAGACATCAGTCACCAACTGAAACGATGAGAAAAGTTTCGTTGGAAAAATTTTAAAAAATGCGGAGGGACTGAGTTGAAATTTTCAGATACGCGGGGGGACCAAAATATTCATTTCCCCAACCCTTAGAATTTGTTCACTCTGTCTAAAACTTACAAACCCTAATTACTAACTCTCACTTTGACTCCAGAGTGCACCTCCTTCTTCGCGTCGACCTCGTTCTCCAACCTGACCCGCCCCGAGCTCGTTCTCAGACCTGAGCGGCCTCGAGCTCGTTCTCCGACCACCACCAGCGTAGGTCCTGTCTCTCTTCTCCCCACCACCAATACTGATTTTCTATCCAACGTTTCATCGTCTTTTTCTTGTGAAGAGAGAGTGAGATGGGAGCGGAGAAAGCAGAGGCGTCGTTGGATTGGTTGATCGCCGGGTTCAACAGTCAGATCTTAGAGCTCCAAGAGCTCGTTATTGCTCAAAATAGTAAGACCCAACCTGATTACCCAATCTTAAATTTATGAACTTTTGATACGGCTCTTATCATCTCACATATTCTTCCAATTAGTGCTCAAGCTCAGATATCTGGTGGCTGGAGAAAACTGAAAAAGAAATTAGGGATCATGTCTCGATTTATTTCAAGCTTTTCAGAATGAGTCTACGGATTATATATGGTGGCAGGTAAATGGGTCTAGACTTTGTTTATAGCATGATTTTGATGTTTTGGCAGGGATTTGGGTATTTGTTTCTGGTGGCTGCAGAATATTTGGTTTAGGGCGATGGGCTACGGTAATACCACTCTAGATCTGGTTTTTCTTTTGGTATGGGTGTGGAGTGTTAACTTGTTTAAACTTTATTTTGCTGAAATTAGGATTATTGGGATAATTGACTTGAATGGAAATTCTCATTGACTTATTGAATATCTCCTATGGGTTGTTTCTGGGTTTTCAATTTTGTTTGCTTGAAAAAAATCTCTCTTGAATGTCTGGGATAGTTTCTGATCAACAAATCTATCTTGTTTGGCCTTTTTCTTGCAGGACATCTTTTTGTAGAAGTACTTCTTTTTGCAGTCATTGTTTTTCTATTCTCCCAGAAAAGTTACAAGCCCCCTAAGAAGCCTTTAACAGAGAAGGTTTGTGTGAAAGTTTTATGCCAGTACTTTTTTCTTGTGGAACAATACACTCTGCTTGCGCACCACCTTTAATCCATTGAACTACTTTTTATATTCGTAACTTAACAAAACAAGAAGTCAGAAGTGTTGAGGCATTGTTGTAAATTGTAATTTGATTATACTTCCTCGTGGGATTTGAAAGAAAAGATCTGTGTGACCAATTTAGTTGTCAACTTTTGTCTCAATGAATAAAGTTTTTAGTTATGCTACTATTTGCATATCACCACATATGAACTTGCTAAATGTCTAGTTTGATTATATGCTTCTGATTCTTCTGCTTTCTGATATGACATGTATCCTGGATTCTTAACTGAACTTGCTAAATGTCTAGTTTGATTATATGCTTCTGATTCTTCTGCTTTCTGATATGACATTGTATCTCTGACTTTGTGTTGAATGCATTCTTTTATAGGTGCTTGCGTAAAGTGTGTGATTCATGGAGCTTATTTGTGGAATTTCCACCGAGTGGACAAGCTATAAATCGATCATCTTGCAAGAAAAGAAAAGTTTCATTGAATGGGTCGAGTTTCTGTGGAGCAGATTTGGAGCAGTGAATGGGAAAAAGAACAAGCATGTGCTGAGGTAATTTAGATTCTTTGTATAAAAGTTTAGACTTCAAGTTTATTTTCTAATAGAAAAAAATGTCACTTGTAGAGGAGAAGAAATCTCACTTGTAGCATAGTTAAACCCTGCCTTCTAATAGAATCTCAAGATGTCCAATGTTAAAGGTATTTTCTACTAACTTTCATCACTCCATGAGATGTAGATTTAAGGCCATGACATGAACAGATTTCCGTCTTTCATGATCCTTCTAGAGTTTTGTTACCAGCTTTTCTTATTTGCTTCTTTTTTTTTTATGATTTCCATCTAGCTTATTTTTCTTTTATAACCTTTTTCATGAAATTCTCTGTTTTTCTTTTTGCTAAACTTTTGCATAAACAACATAGATATGAACTATTCTATTTGGTGTGTAAATAAAGGAGTGTCGGCCCCGAGACTCATCACCTTCGCATGTTTAACTTTCTTTGGCTCTATCTTTCCGAGCAAGATCAGCAAGTCCTTTGTTCATTTAATTGCCTGCTATTGGATAAAAGAGGAATTAACAAGTGGATGAGTGATAATACTCGTAGATTTATACTTGGTTCCAAACGACTTAAGCATTGTACGGTAGCAATTCATGTACTAGACTGTAGAATCTGCGAGAGAGAATAATGCAGTTCGTTTGATTGAACCATGAAGACCTCTGTGCCTTTAAATTATTGGAGATGTTCAAAGGAAGGAGAAAGTAAAATCTATGATAGGACAAGTGGAATGCGATCTTGTTGTCATGAAAATAATATTAGAGAAAGAAGGAGGATTCTGCACTGGAAGTGCTAGAGTTACTGATCACCAGGTATGGTCATTATATTCTGTGAAACTGATATGGTTACTGATGTGTATATCAATAGAATGGAATTCTAACAAGAATTTTTTTGTCTTATTGTAATAATGGTTATGTCTTTGCCTGGATATAATATATTATGTCCAAAAGAATAAGTTTTGGGGTGTTGTCTGTGGAAGCGATTGTGCAGTTCTGGGTACGTCTTTTCTACTTCTTTGCCCCCATATCTTGCGAGTGCTGCCATTACTGCCATTGATGTTCTTGAGGAGAACCCTGATCTGATAACGAAGTTGAAGAAAAACATTACGTTACTATGTAAAGGTTTGTGCTTGATCTCATTTTTCATGTGCATGTGTGTTTCTCTTGGTTTGATATAGTCATCACTTGATTAGTAGTGTCTTAGTAGTCGCTTATCACATGTCTTGTGCTGGCATCCTCTTGATTGAGTATTGTGCTGTGATGTGCAGGATTGTCAGGTGTAATGGGGGTTGCTTATATTCAAGAAGTTGGGAAAGCCAGCCTCTTTTTTGAGTTAGGCTAGCTTTTAATTAACATTTTTGTAGCAATTATGAACAAACATGGATACTAATTGCTAGGCTAGCCTTGTAGTAGGTGAATTGAGGTTTTATTTTGCCCATTTTGTAAACTGTTAAGGATGATGATTTCAGATATATATTTTCTAGACATCATCCTTGTAATAGCCCAATATTCAAATAACTCTTGTCAACTACCAAAATTGCAATTTATAATAGCAGCTATATATTTTATGGACATCATCATCTTTATAGAATGTGATGTCTAGATATAAAGTTGTAATCAGTTTTAACCATAAAAACTGATGTCTAGTAATACAGATACATCAGTTCCAAAATGAAAATCGATGTTATTGAAATATACAGACATCGATTTTTTGTCGAAAACGATATGTTACTGAGTACCAGACATCAGTTCCAAAATGGAAATCGATGTTACTAAAATATACAGACATCGATTTTTTGTCGAAAACGATATGTTACTGAGTACCAGACATCAGTTCCAAAATGGGAACTGATGTCTGTAACAGTATCAGTCATCGGTTCTTAAATCAATAACGATGTTAAAACGCAAACTTGTGTTGTGTAATCTATATTTCTTTAAGCATTAAATACAATAAATGGTGGGTTTAACAATAGTAAAACATGTAAGTTTGTTATCATTTAAACCTATTTACATCGATTTATAATTAGGAACCGATGTCTACACGAATACTAGACATCGGCTAAAAACCGATGTCTGCATTTTCTGGATCTTTCTCATCACCCACAAGGACATCGGTCGGGTTTTTGTTTCTCATCGGTTTTTGGCCTATGTCTGGGGCCATTATTCTAGTAGTGTCAATAGATCCGACGGTTACCACTGAATATCAAAAACGGAGAAACCCCCAAGTTGATGGACACCAATATCATAAAATATCGTAAAAATTGAGCCCAATTCAAATTTCTTCATCTGTCAATTCCGCAAATAGCTTGACAGTGGAAAGAAGGGCCCACTTGCATGCACATTTGGACTATTTGGCCTACTTAATACCCACTGATAACAGAGGCTCCTCAATAATATATATATATATATATATATATATATATATGGGTCATTTACCCTACTTAATACCCACTGATAAGTCCCACTGATTTTTCAAATCAGTGTGATACTGTTCTCTTTGCACACTGATGGCTAAAAAGAGGTGCCATTGGGGAAATTTCTAGTAGTGCTTATAGGTTTTAAGTCTATTATGATTTTTCTTGTTTTTTTTAGTTTGACTATTTTACCCTTCTGATTGAATAGGTAAAATATTCGTCAAATATAATTGTTGACTTTTTAGTAAAATATTCATTTCACCTCATTTACCGGAAATGAAATAGAATAATCGAACACCCTTGTCATTAACTTTCACTTGCTAATTTTTGTATTTCTAGACGAACCATAGGCTTAACTATATAATTTTTCCTATCGTACGTACATGTGTTAAATATCATGTGAGTTTTAACATAAGCAAATGATTTAGGTATCATTTAGGAGTTCACAATTTGTAACTATCAATCAGGGAATAACTTAGGTAGAATGAACCATTGGCAAAATTGCATAATTTTGTCTATCATTCAGGTGTTAAACATCGTGTGGTACATATCATTCAGGGAGTTCACAATTTGTACCTAAATCATTTAGGGAATGACTTAGGCACCTGTAATTCCAGCTTTTGAATGTGGATATTACATAACCTCCAACCCAAGTATTGATTTAGATTAGGCTTTTGAATGTGGAGATTACATAACCTCCAACCTAGGTATTGATTTCAATTGCTGGAATCAAGAGTTGATTAATTCTGGGCAATGTCTTTGGGTAACCGTTTCAAGACTTGCATCTGCAGAAAGTTTAGGGATGGTGGCAGCTTTAGTAATTCTTAACAACAATGAGTTTTAATATTTATCCTATTTAATAGGTTTTTTTTTAAAGTAAACCTAATTAATATGTTTGGGTGTATATTAAAACAATCTTATAGATGGATTTAATCTAAAAGGTGTGTTTGAATTTGGGTGTAGAATCAAATTCCCCAAAATATATATCATATGAAATATTGAGAAGCTTTCCCTTTTCTTCTGACTTCCACTCTTAGTTAATACTCTCAATCCTCTGTACACTCTTTCATGAGTGTTTTAGAAGAGTGTGCATCTTTTATGTCTTGCATCTTTTATATGATACAATTAATGGATGTATATAACCCTATGCGCCAAGATTTACTCATTCTATGTCTTCCTTTGTTTATATAGAATGGTGGTATTTAGGGATTTGTAAACGAAGTGAAAATACAAGAACAGAACGTGTTTTCTGGAAAACGGGGATTGATAGTCACGTTTCAATCCTTACTAGGCAGAAACCAAAAATTCAAACAGAACACAAGGATTTTTGGTTACGCAGTGAAAACCTCAAATATGAGATTAAAAACATTACGGGGCTCTTACTCTTGAGAACCCAAAATAAGAACAATTAACATATGATGAAGGATATGTTCTTTACAAACTCAAGTAGCACTAGCTCGGCTACAATCACTAGACAAAACTAATGAGAAGTTTGTCTTCAATCTTGAACTCCTTCACTTGACCGATCACCAACTATCGCTCTTCTTTCTTCACAGCCTCACTACTGATCTCAAGAGAATCTATGCATATGAGGAACACGACCAAGAACACTTCAGCATAGAACAAGTGTCTTTGACTCTTATGACAAAACTGTCTCAAGCAAGCAAGACTACCAAACTAATTCTTGCGTCTCTACTTCTCTGACCGTCTTTTTCCACAAATATATATTAAGGGGCTGCGCAATGCTCAATCAAACAGAATACAACCTAATTCGACTTCTACAAGGAAATAATCTTTTGTGTTAAAGATAATCAAATAAAGACACCAAAGCCTAAAATATTTGGGAAATGAATTACACAATTTGGCAAACAGAAAAATATCTTTAAATAAACAATATTAAAACCCCAAAGATACTTTCCTAGACCAACCACTAATTAACACACGGGACTGACCATATATACATGGATGCATTTACTTGAGATTCTCTTGGATCAGCTTGTAAGATACTCTAATGTTTTGTATGGGTATGCCAATACACCAAGTTAGTCAAAACTTGTACCAAAACGAAGCACGCTATGAAACTATTTTACATCAGATCCTCCAAGGTGTTGTCAACAAAAAAAGAAACCATGACTCTGTTAGCAAGTAGCTGTTCAAATCAACCCCTAACAAAAAATCCAAAGAGGTAAGTTTCTGAACTTAAAGCCTTAATATAAAAGTGGTGTATTTCCTATTCTATCTGTTTTTTGTTGATAAAATATATATATATATATATATATATATATATATTATATCTGTTTTTCAGTGTATAAGGTCTTTTGTTTTGGTTCAGTGTATGTACCGATCAAAGAGACTGATTTACATGTTTAACTTTGAAAACAAAAAATGCAATAACATAACATCTATGATTCACTTTTTGCTTAGTGAACTTATGCTTTCCAACTAATTTGGAGCAAGTGGCTTTAACGAATTACAAACTCTTTCAGAGAATATAAACCTTAGATATTCTGTTTTTTGTTTGACTAATCAATGAACTTATCAAATTTTCTCAAAAAAAGAAAAAAAAAAACAGGAAAGAGATGTAATTAATTGTATTATTGAGATAGGATATTGATGGAGAAGTTCACTTTTTGAGCGACAACCGATATAAAAAATATGGAGAGTAATGCACAAAATAACCCAGTTCTAAAGATGCATAAGAAAAAGTTGAATGAAGTAACAATTGATTGCTTTTTGAATAATTTGTCCCTTCGTTTTTTGAGAGATAGATAAGCGTTTGAACTAACCAAATTTTAATTTTGTTAGAAAGAAAAAGAAAACTAGATTGAATTGAAAAAACTTTCCTATAGCTACTTCCCAAATTTTTACCATAAAAGTAGCTCCACACTTGAATATGTACTTAGGCTTATAATTTATTGTCACGCCCCGAATTTTAAATAAAAAAATTCAAATCCGAAACGCGAGAACAAACACAAGAAAACACACATAGAAAAATTTTCATTTAAATTAAGCAACAAAACAAACTGAGCTCACAATGTCAATACTGACTCATTCTTTAGAGTCACATATTACATTACAAATAGTTTACAAATCAAACTGAATGACAATTCAATAAGTAAACACACCCACCACAAATCACTACACAGCGGAAGACGTAAAACTAAGAACACCCTTCCACGTCCACGCCATCGAACGTACACCTCAGCTTTGATAATGATCACTCGATATTCTAACCTGCATGATAAACCCTACACCATAGAATAGTGCACCGGGATTGAACAAAACAAACCCGGTAAGCTTTTTAAGCCCGTATGAGTAAACTCAATTAAAGTGACTCACGTCACGCATGCTTATAATTTCTCAACTCGTGAGATGAATTAAAGCAACAATATTTAATTTCACAAAACACAACCAACATCAAGTTCATATCATATCATATCATCGATCTCAATGACAAATCACACTCACTTCCCCTCAACATAAAGCATTTGTCAAAACGATGACCTCACAACTCATTCACAACTCACTACAAGTCTCAAACCACAACCGCACTTACAATTGAATTAAGTAAGATCAGTAATCCCTGCATGGAAACATAGTTCAAGAGATCCCATTAAAAACAACAATAGAAATCATATAAATCCTTGCATAGAGTTTAGTTCAGGAATTTACATTAAACAAACAATTCAAAAAGCGATAATCCCTGCATATAACTTAGTTCAGGAGATTACATTAAAACAAACAATTCAAAAGGCAGTAATCCCTGCATATAACTTAGTTCAGCAGATTACTTAAAATTCAACAATTAGAAGGAAAAGGAAAATCAATGAAGAAGTCAAACAACCCACACTAAAGTCAATGATCACCCATCAACAATCTTAAACCTCAATCACTCAACATTAATTCTTATCCTCTTCATAACAATCAACACATCAATTATCGCCACTTTGGTACTACTGTATAAACTATCACCACTTTGGTCACCACTTTGGTATTACAATATAAACTATCGCCACTTTGGTTGCCACTTTGGTATTACAATATAAACCATCGCCACTTTGGTTGCCACTTTGGTATTGCAATATATTTAATCACACTGTCAAACACAACTTCACCAATGTCACACCATCTAATATATATATTCCACGTAAATATATATATACGTAGTCATTCACGCAGGAATGACCACTAATACCAACTATAGTTTTATAAATTATTCCTCTCGAAAATCATTTTATATCAAAACATTGTTTTAACTTACCCATGAGCCATTGTCGATCAAGTTCATATATTTTAAAACAAATAATTTATTTTGATAAATATGATTTTGCATACTAACAATTAAATCTACTAAAATAAAACATAACTAATTATCAACCGAAACACCGTGAGATTTACTCACCTCAAATCCAGCTGCATCTTCTCTAATAGCCAAGATAAATTACTGGACGTACTGCCAATCACCTAAATCAAGTACAACCCCGATTCAGTACACGAATTAACAAAAACCATTTAATTCCGAAACTCCCGAAACACACTAAGAATCCGACAATGATACTAATCGAGGCGAAACTTCATCCAAGACCACCCGAGGTCTCCAGAATACTTATGCGATCAATATACCAAAACTACAAGTCACTCGAACGGTCGAATCCTCGCGGATTGCAAACCGAAGGTAACACATAAAACCGAAACCCTAGCATGCATCAAGTTTCTCCAAAATGATCTTATGATATATCAAAACGACCGTATCGATGTGTAGATGAATAAACTGAAAACAGAGCAAAAAAATAAGGCCAGACGCACTGCCACTCGCCTCCACAAGCGGCGGGTCAGCCGGTGGTCAACGGCGGCCGTCAACGCCAGATCAACCACCTCCGATGCAAAAGTCATCAACTACAAACTTGTTCAAATTGAAGAGCTGAGAAACCTTCATACCTGGAGCTAAGTCTGGTTCGGCCTAGATCGTCCTAGATCAAGCTTGGAAGTTGGATAAATCTCGGCCGTCTGATCACGTTTCCAGATCCAACCAGAACCGTCGAAAGCTTCAAACCTTGATCTAGCTCTCTACACCCCAAATCGTGATGCAAGGCTTATATGAGGATGATCAGGAGGAAGAGTAGATTCCAAAGCCGAGATAGATCGGCCCAGATGACGCCAGAATATGGAAGAACCGGTCGGATCCCGAAAGCTCCAACTTTGGGCTCTCCGATCCGCTACTTTCGGCAATTTTTGTCAAGGCAAGCACCAGAAAGCGAACGGCAACGCTAGTCTGAGTCCAAAACCTATGGTAGAGTTGCCGGTGGGCGTCGGACAGAGAAGATCGAGTTGGGTCGGGAACCGGGTATCGCCTCGGGTCGGGTCGCGCGGAGGAGAGAGAACAGAGCGAGTTTTGGGGAGGAAAACATAAAAAAGGGAAAATTCGGGATTTATGAAATAATCTGGATTTTTCTCATATTTATATAAAATTCCAAAATTTTCCATCCTTCATAACTTCTTCATACGAACTCCAATTTTAGCGTTCCACATGTTCACGAACTCGTATCGACGTGCTCTACAACTTTCGTGAAGGAAGTTTTCGGAGAAACCCAACGGATAAAAAGTCAACCTTTGCGGCTCCCCTAAAGTCATACTTTTCGAATAAAAATTCGTCCGAAACACTTCCGCTCCACCCTCGAATCACGAACTCGTACAAACGAACACTTTATTAATCCCAAGAAACATTTAGGAATTAATAACAAATTCTGGGGTCTTACATTTATTCTACTATTATGCACAATAAATAGTCCCTGAGACATACGTGTATTATATGAACATTTCATGTAATAGTTTGTTGAAAAATTTGGCAAAATATTTTTAGTTAATTAACAGATTATTTTTATAATTGAAAAAATTTATTAATTTATATTCATTTTTGTTTCATAATATGTGTATAAATTAATAAATTTTTTTAATTTACAGGAAAGCAAAAGTCATTTATAATACGTGTATAGTATGTTTGGGTTCAAAAGTACAGGAAATTTAATGAGTCATCTTTAAAATTACGAAGTACATATTTTTTTTTTGAAAAATACATCTATACGTATATTATTCGCGTTTTATACTAAAAACTGTTACCAAAAGTATCAATATAGTTATTTTTAATAGACTGGTTGTACTTGTCATGCCCCTGATTTTTAACACAAATAAAAATCGATATATAATCCCATAATTATACATGCATGATCGTTCAACCATCAATAACAAAAACCTGGTAACATTTTTTCCTTAAACTAAATAAATAATGATGCCTTGAACCCACTATGTCAATATTGACCCGCACCGTAGAGTCATATATTACAAAAGCTTACGAATTAAATTGTCAACAACGTAAATGCTCCTCAGAGCTCACCACAAGCGAAAGTCTTAATAATGGTAAAGTCACAAAATGGCTTCCTACCGTAAAGCTGCAATTGACGCTACCTCAGCATCAGCCATGATTTTCCTGACCTGCAAGATTAACCCCTACACCGTTTGAATGGTGCACCGGGTTGCCACACAACAAACCCGGTAAACTTTTGCAAGCCCGTATGAGTAAACTCAAAACCACAAAACAAAACACATTTCTTAAGTCACCTCAACCTAAACAACGATAAGCACACATTTCACACCTACAGCCATCAATTCCACATCCTTCCTTATAGTGTTTACGTAAGTCAACTGGTGACTAAGCCTCATGCTTAGATCCTTAATCCTAGCATCCAATTACACAAATTTCAGTCAAACAAGACTTCCTCAAGCAATGTTTGATGTCATCCTAACGCCCTATGGTGAATTCCAGAATCACACTCATTCCCTCCCTACTGGAAGCCTTTTGTCATCAACATGACATCAAAGGTGAAAATCAATGAATCACCTTCCTATCCTCACCACATAGTACAATTCGTCACCACTATGGCTCTTAAGATAAATCAAACCATCAATCAATACAATCAAGAGAAACAAAGCAATCACATTTCAAAACAAGCAAAACAATTCATGGTAACCCCTGCATATAATTTAGTTCAAGAGGTCACACTAAGTCAAGCAATTCAAATCATAGTAATCATCGTAATCCCACACTCTGACGTTTGTAGGTAGCCCCAGCCATCACAACAGTCTTCTCGATTATTGTTAACTTAATAACAGTTCAACTCCACTACCGAGTAGTCGTCACACTGATCATCGCACAGATTCCACCGGTCATCACATAGATAGCCATCGTCCTACTGATCATCACATAGATTTCGAGGATCATCACATAGATAGCAATTGTCCAGCTGATTATCACATAGATTTCGCCGGTCATCACACAGATAGCCATTGTCCCACTGATCATCACATAAATTTCTAGGATCATCACATAAATAGCAATTGTCCAGCTGATCATCACATAGATTTCGCTGGTCATCACACAGATAGAAATCATCACAAAGATTCATCACACTGATTCCAACAATTAATTACACAAATATTCCTACACAAGCTTTACATGTCAATCATCACAAAGATTCATCACACTGATTCCAACATTCATTACACAGATATTCCTACACAAGCTTTACATGGCAATCATCAAAAAGATTCATCACACTGATTCCAACAATTCATTACACAGATATTCCTACACAAGGTTTACATGGCAATCATCACAAAGATTCATCATACTGATTCCAACAATTCATTACACAAATATTCCTACACAAGCTTTACATGTCAATCATCACAAAGATTCATCAATGCATATATATCTCACATAAATATATATATATATATATATATATATGTAGTCATTCACTCAGGAATACCACTAATACCAACTATAGTCATAGTTAACCTAATAACTCCAAGACAATAGGGTAATCTTGCTCATAACAAATATCGATCATGCTCATAACAAATATCGTGAGATTTACTCACCTCAGAATCCCGCTGCGTCTTCACACATTAACCAAAGCAAGCACAATCTCCGCAATCTGTTCAATAAGTCCAACAAGCACCTGAACACGTAGGGTCTTGATTCAGTGCACGAATCACAAAGTGATTAAAGTTCGAAACCCTCGTTTTGAACTAAATCCCCATGAGTATAGCTAATCGAGGAGAAACCTCATCCGAGACCTCCCTAAGTCTCCAGAATACTTCCACGATCGATATGTCAAAACCCCAAGTCGATCGGACGCTCGGATCCTCATGGATCGAATAATCAACCGGTATGAAACCGTAAAAATCATAACAAATCCATACGAACTGCAAAATTTGCATATTATATATCGAAACGCTCATATCGACGAGTAAAAGATATATAATACCAGAAACAGTTCCTAATATGGCCGGAACGCCGTCAGAACGCCGCCGACCAAAACTCAATATTTCACAAAACTTCCAACATCAAAGATGTTTATCTAAGCATGCTTGTGAATTTTCATAGCTATCTTGAAGTCAAAAAACAAGCATAAAGGGTCGAAAACTACCTCACAAGCTTTGAATTTTTGCTCAATCTAAGTTGAACTGATTTCCATGTAAATCGATCCAAACAAACACCATAGATCGATCCAGAAGGCTCCCACGAACCCAAAGAAGGCAGCTTGAAGCCGTGCCGTCATCGCCAGGAATCGCCGCTAGAGGACACCACAGAGAGGAATGGACGGCGGAGACGAACAAGCTAGCCAAGTTTCACGGCCAGAGACCGCCGGAAAATCCGGGTCGGATCACCGGGTTCGGGTTGGGTCAGATGCGGGTGAGGAGAGAGAATGGAGAGTTTCAGATTTTAGGAAATGGAAAGTGGGAAAAATGAAAATAGTAACTTTCCCGAAAGGGAAACCCCTATATATAGTAACTTTCTAAATTTTCAAACGCTCATAAATTTCTCATACGAACTCCGATTTCCGCGTTCCACATATCCACGAACTCATATTGACGCGTTCTACAACTTTCTTGAAGGAAGTTTTTAGAGAATCCCAACGAATAAAAAGTCAACCTTTTCAACCCCCCTAAAACCATATTCTTCGAATAATTATTCGCCCGAAACACTTCCACTCCATCCACGAGCCACGAAACCCTCCAATAATCACAATTTAGATTTCGGAAAATTTTCGGAAAATAAATTCAAATTTCTAGGGCATCACAGTACAAACGTGAATCCTAATTCCTAACCATAAAACACGGAAATCTCAAGTGCACCTGGTAAAGGTGAAGGGTCGAACTCCTGGTTAGGAGTCAGAAAACCAACAAACTAGTCATTCAATCCTTAATATCTGTTTTGAAGTCATTTACTAGGAAATTAGTCCTAATTAATTACGTACATTCTATCAACTTCAGTGGAAAGTCACAGTTAAAGGGATAAACGAAGGTTTTAGTATCATATCCTAATTAATGACGAAGTGGTGTTAGCTCAATGGTTAGAGCGCTCACTACCTAAGATTCGGGTCTTAGGTTTGAGTCACCATGTGGGTAAGAGTGAAATCCTTAATTTGATCCTCTTTCCCATAAAAAAAAAAAAATCATATCCTAATTAATTGAACTTGGCCACTTTTCAAGAACAGTGAGAGATGTTACAAATAGATAAGATTCTCATTATTAACTGCTGGACTAATTTTGTCAAAAGGTCTTCAGTTCTTTCCATCTAGTTAGATTACCACTGAATTTTTACTGGCTCCTGCAAGTATTGCACTAATCAAGCAAAGATAATATGATCACATTAAAGAAGTTCCATGCGCGTGTATGCGTGTATTACGGAGTTATGCAATACTACAAAAGTGGGCAAACCACACCATTTTGCATGGTGTCAATTGGCCTAATACACACCTTTGTTTGGTCCCATAAAGATAGCAAATCATATGTGCAATTGGTGACTTCATTCAATTATTATTTTAATAGATACACACCAACTTGAACAAAGGTAAAGACCAATATTTTAACCAAAAAAAAATATGAAAATTTATAATTAAGATAAATTGTTTTTGTCAACGATCACTCTTGTGGCCAAAAAGTAAAATCCAAGGCAGCCTTCATAAATCATAACAGGAAATCATGGGTGCCCTTCATTCCATCCTGGGTAGCCTTCTAACAATTTGAATTTATGTCTCTCGGCGAACTTCTCTGATCACCTGATGAAAGATCAAAACTAATTGTCAGAGAAAGCGCAACTTGGGAAAATTAATCGGAAAAAAGATCATCAGCTGAGTGCCAGTTATAAAAAGAGAAATTTTAAATACACACCCCAAACTACTTAATACACATCCCTATTATTTTATATTTCAAATAAGATTTTATAGGTAGGTTAAATGACCAAAATAGACTTTTATGTATTAAAAGAAAAATAATAATAATAATAATAATAATAATAATAATAATAATAATAATCATATGTTCCTTATATTATTCTATAATTACAAACACAATGAATTTCTATACATGGCATCCTCATTTAAAACAAGAATAAAGTTAGAAACCATCTAATTTAAATTTTTCTTAAATGAATTGTAATTAAATGGGGTGAGATACCATGTAAATTAGAATTTCAAAATCAATAACATTAAATGTTTTTAAAACATATCGCTTTACTCCCACTTTTTAGTTCATTTTTTTATTATCTAAAAGTGATGATTAGACAATTTCTTATCTAATATAAAACATCACATGTATAAAACTTTGTAATTGTTAATGTGTTTGACCATCCAATGACAACTTCGTAGTTCCGCCATTGTGGAGAAACAACCGATACAGTGACAACTTCGTAGTTCCGCCATTATGGAGAAACAACCGATACAATTTTGGTTGAATGTTCGACTCAAAATTTTATACTTGATCAATAGGGTGTTTGGTGGATGAGAACTCAAATAATACAAAACATGTTTCTAAGCATCTATTTGAACTTTGAAGAGAACAATAATGAATCCTTATGGATTTCCCAATAATTAACACAAGTAATTAATATGGTCAATTATATATACTAATCAAATGTTAAATAATAGTGTATTTCATGGTTTTTAAGTTTAAGAATATTTTAGGTAATTTGGGTTGTGTATTTAGTAAAATGTTAGAATGAGAAATTAAATGGTAGGTGTATTGAGTAAGGAGTGTGTATTAAGTGATTAAGGGTGTGTATTTAAAACTTCTCTTAAAAAAAATGAAAAAAAAAAAAAAAAAGACAGTATAAAATTAATTCGAATGAAATACTAGGAACCAAAAGATATATCGTACAGATTGAATATAAGAAATAGATTCCAATTGTACCAACAAAGCCAGTAAACAAGTTACACTAAGAATGATCGACACAAGTAGTAGTCCATAGTTTTGATTACTTACAAATGTGACAGATTTACAACTTTCCTTTAGCATTTTTCCTGTATAGGCAACTCTTTTTATCTAAAAGTAGCCATGCAAACATATCATCTAATAGGGATCAAACATTAACATTTTTCTTTCATCACAAAGTTATAGAATAAAAGAAAAACAGAATTACTAACTCCATCGATCAATCACATCATCATGTACCAGGATAAAGAAATTACCTGTGGGAGTATTATGTGGCTCCTCTTACTGAGTGAAGTAAAATATGTGCAACATGCCTATGCTTTGTTGTCAGAAACAGTTACAACTTAATTACAAATTGAATAAGACATCATGAAAGGAACAAAGGGATTTAAATTAACCACCAATTATCATCTAGATAACTGAACAAGTTACAAATTACAAGATCATGTTTGAAACATCTCTAGCTTGGGTTCACCTAGCAGCGAACTTCATCTTATCTTAACATGCCTATCAAAATCATAAAAGTACCAATGAAAAGGAAGAGAATCAACAACTCCACATTGAATGAAGAGTTTTGTACATTATCTTTAGGATGCATTCAGAATTTTGATGGAACTCAATCCAAGTGAAATACTACAACACTCAAAACACATATTGCAAACTATATATGTACACTAAAAAGCTCAATAGAGATAGTAAAATTGAAAGAAAAAAAGAAAAGAAAAAAAGAAGAAGAAGTATTAATACCGTTTATGACAGAAACACTAACCAGATGCACGCACATCCCCAAAGTACATCTGCATCAAGTTTAAGATATTATATCAGAAACCAGCATCCTAAAAAATTATTTCAGGTTTTGGTAGCTGAGAATTCCGGGGAAACAGAGAAATAAAGGTTCTGTAAAAGTTCTAGAAAGGATTTAGACTTTACAAGGTATCACAATTTCGGTTGCTTCTATATTTATTATTTAGTATGTAGTTAAATAGCTTTTAGTTGCTTAGTCACTAATTTTTGAATAACCGAACAAGAAATTGGTAATGTCATTCTGAAAGCCATTTTGGTAACCCTGTCACCTCAGCAGTTGTTGATCCCTTAGAATTCTGGGGAAACAGAGAAATAAAGGTTCTGTAAAAGTTCTAGAAAGGATTTAGACTTTACAAGGTATCACAATTTCGGTTGCTTCTATATTTATTATTTAGTATGTAGTTAAATAGCTTTTAGTTGCTTAGTCACTAATTTTTGAATAACCGAACAAGAAATTGGTAATGTCATTCTGAAAGCCATTTTGGTAACCCTGTCACCTCAGCAGCTGTTGATCCCTTAGGATTCAATACATATCGAAAGCTATTACATAGTTTCAACTTGCTACGACGAAAGAGATACCAATTTCATGAGAGAGATCAAAGTTTCTTGAATTGTACGCTGTAAACCTTGAACAGAAACCAATTTGAATAGCATACAAATTACATGAGGTTTCTTTACATTCAGAAGATGTAGCAAGCAAGTTTAAAGCACTAACAAAGGTACATGATTAGTTTAATGACTTCATGAGTAGAGCTATTGGATTAACTTACAATGACATGTTTCATCAAAGCTAATCATAAGAAAAAGGAAAAAAAAAATCAACCAACCACACAACAAAGCAAATATAATGGAAACTGAAAAATCAAATTATAAGGAGGGATGAGAAACCTCCTCATGATTTGGTTGCACTCCATGGTTAAAGCCTCCAACACCTCCTTAACCTGTGGGCCAAGCTTGCTATCCAAATCCTAAACCTTCTTCTCCCATACATTCCTAGCAGCTCCGCTTCCCCAATGTCCCTCTCCACAGCCTACAATTCCCTCTTCATTATCTCCACATTCCTCTTGTTAAAACTTCGTGATCATGCTCTCTTCTTCAACTCCTCATTCTCCTATAAAATCCTCTTCTTCTCTTCCCTCTTGGCCTCCAATGCCTTCTCTTTCCCAACAAAACTTTTTGCACTTTCTTCACATAGTTGTCAAGATTCTTAATCATCTCATGGAACTTGCTCACATCCTCTTCCAGCATAATCTTCTCCCTCTCCAATGCCTCCTAAGGCAACGGCTTCCGCCTCCAACTCAGTCGCATGCTGCTGCAGAACCTTCAATTGCTCCTCTGATTCGTCCCCCATCCCTTGGAGGGCAACACTAAGCAGATGTGCGCACATCTCCATCATCTACAGCATCAACCTTATTCAAGTGCTTATCTTTCTTGATGATCATTACAAGCGCAGCCATCCATAAGATGAGGCAAAATCCAAGTACCAACTATATGAGACAAAATAATCCAAGGAATCAAATAGTAAAAAACCAGAATCATTGGCAAATAAGCATTTAGACACATTAAATCTTAAAAATCGACAATTGAAATTAAAGCAGATCCTTAGAAACCAATAGTGAGCCCATGAGTCCCATACAATAATGGGTCTTCCATACATCCCGGTTGAATTTTACTTTGTGTAGAAGGTTGTCACTATTATCCAATAGGTGCATAAAAGATAGTTGCTATAGACCACTTTTGTAGTAGTGCATATATGTAAAGTATATTGCATTTTATTTACAAGCCGTTTAATATCTCTTTCAGGGAGGGTGGATAAGTTCTTTTCCAAATTCTGTTATGAGATTAAGAGTTGGAAGAAAAAGCAATATCGTAATTAAGTACACCGTCTATTTATTTAAGGATTCAAGTATGTATCATTGCAATTAATAATACCATAAGAGAATTAAAAAAAATAATATTAAATTCAGTTTGCCGCCTCTAACTTTAGGGCAAACATCAATTTGGTCTATGATTTTTTTTTTAATCACGATAGTCCCTGCACTTCTAATTTCCATCACCAGAGTCCATTCAAATTTTGCTACAAACTTGACGTCACAAGCTGAGTTGGCAATGACAAGAGGGCCCACTTTTTAGATTTTGACCCTCAGTTTGGACAAAATGTCCAAACCACCATTTGTTATGATTTTTCTCCAATCCTCCCTCATTCAACCTTCCACCTCATTCTTCTTCTACCTCTGGTAATGGGGTTAAGTTCAATTTCCCCTGATGTCTAAAAGCCAAAAGCTTCACAACCTAATCACAATGCAAGAGGTGAACCCATCATATCCACAACAAGAATTAGAAGATGAGCCAAACGAAATTGAAGAAATGCAGAGTTAAATAGTAATCTCTACCATCCAATAGATCTCAACCTCAAATCCCCAATGTGTTTCTTTGTGTTCTTCTCCAAATTCAAGTTTAGGTCTCTGCAATCTAATTCTACAATCTAGTTTCTGGCCCCGATTGGATGTACTAGGATCTGGTTTCTCTCTCTTCCATCTCGCTATCACCTTATCTGAATCAAACCATGTACAAAACTAAAATCCCTTCACACAAATTCAATCAGCAAGCCCATCACAACCAGACCCAAAACTTGACCCATCGCCTCTCGGGCATGACCCAAGCCCAAACGCCCTCCCATGACCCCAGCACGCTCATGGTCTCGTCGTTAACCTGAAACTCGGTGTGCAAAACTGTGTCATTGAGCCGGTGCTTCGGATCCAGCGGTCGCGCGATGATGTTATCGTGAGTCTCCACTACAAAAAAAAAAATTGCAACAGCCACGGCGCCATGCCGTGGCAAACGCCTCTTTTGCAGTCGCAAAATAGCATTGGCGACGACAATGCTTCAGACGCAATTGGTTGCGTCACCAATAGTATTTGCAACGGCAAATGCGCCGTGGCAAGATTATTAGCGACGGCAAACCATTTGCCGTTGTAAGAATTTTGCGACTGAAAAATGCCGTCGCAAATACCAATGGCAACGCCACCAATGGCAATGCCATCAATCGCTACTCAAGTTTTTTGCCATCGCCAAAAGAAATTTGCCGCAAAGGTACTATATTTAAATAAAAAAAAAAAATTAGCATGCATTTTGCATGGCAATTTTTTTTATTTTTAAATTTTTTATAGATAAAAGCTATACAAAAAGGAATGCAACTTATACAAAAGGGAATGATACATTCATGAATGTTACAAAAGAAATGAAGGTTATATGAAAGTTTACAAGATAATTAAGCTTTAAAGAAACGAAGGTCATACATCTGAGCAATGTTCAAAATTCTAAAATACAAAAAGCTCATGTGTGATATGCAAAATACACATTGAAATACAAACTTGGTGATTGGAAAGCCTTTTTTTTCTCTATCTCAACTACATTATGGGCATATGGTGCTTGCTCAGATCGATGGAGGTGTCCCCTTGATAACTCTCCCCTCTGTAAAGAGAAAAATATAGTTTTATGAAGTAACTGTAAACCTTGGCTACTGTAGTAGCTGATACTTGGTAGGACTCCTCAAAAGCTTTTGGCCTTGATTAATGCATCTTGTCCCATATCATATCCCTTCGCAGCCATTGTATTGACAGCTTCTTGAGCAACAATTACTGCCTCTCCAGGGCTCAAATACATGCTGATGAATATAAAAGCAATGTTACTACTTGGCACCTTCAAGAGTATAAAAAGTTCAAAGGGAGAAATGATGAAAAGAAACACTTAGCAGTTTAGACACTCAATAACAATTCCCTTCTGTAACAAAAAATCAAATAAAATAATGCTGCCTGCCTAAGTCATCAACAACCCAATCACTTGTACTGAACAAAAATGGCCAAATATAATGGATATAACTTTTTCTACATCTCTATTAAGAAAGACCAGACTGAATACTGAAAGACTAGATTTTGTTCTCACATAGAATGAGTTTGAAATTGAAACATCAAAATTTGTAAAATACATGAACTAACATGGGACAATGATATACTAAGTATTTGATGAATTGTTTTGTGTCATTGGAAATTGCCTCTTATGCAACAAAAACCCAAGTATTGAATGATAGAGAGAGAGTTTTCCTTTAACGATTGCTTGTGATGTGAAAAAGACCAAGTATCACAATGGAAAACAAACTAACACAAGCCAACCAAACCTGACCTTATAGAAACTTTAAAAATTGATTGCGTTTAATTCATGCTCAACCCAAAGGTATACCAACACAAGCAAGGGGTCAGTTGTAATGCATGGGCCAGCCTGCAATAATTTTTGATAAGGCAGCAAGAATTAAAATGGTATATAATAACACAACAACAAAACAATACATTCTCAATAATGTCCAAATTTAGGTACTTGCATGCTTTTGAAGACTCTCGGGCACTACTCCTCTCGTCATATTTTTTCAAACACTCTACCTTAGTCTCTGCAAGTATTATACCAAAACCCCATTTAAATTTCCAAAACCATCAGTGTTATGGACTCAAATTCTTGCCCAACTTAATCCAACAATTGTCAAATAGTGAATATCAAGGTGATAAAGCTCTACTCTTTTTCTTGCATTTTCATTTAATAACTCGTATTATTAGTAGACATTCTCATTCTCCAAAACTAATCCAATCCATTACAAAGCTATAACTATAGCATTCTCTATCTATCTCAACATAAATTCAAAACACAACATAGCATGTCTACACAACTACTTTAATGTCACTTTTAAGCTACAAGCACAATGCCAAACACTAACCTGTAAACCATACCTCCCTCTCCACATTAAAACCCGCAACCGAAATCGCAATGAGACTCAAATCAGTTGTAATGACTCTGACACCAGTCCCCAAAACCCTCCCAATCCCAATAGCAATAGCCCCACTCCCAGTCCCCAAATATGCCCACAAACCCTCTCTGAAACCCTCCTCATCCTTCACCACATCACCCACCAAATCAACAATGAGCTCAGTCTCCGACCTCAGAATCAAAACCCCTTCTTGAACATACAGGACCAAGAGATTATGAAATCAAACAAGTATGTGCTTATAAAAGAAATCAAGAGAATATATATGTTCATATATACTAGCACTCAATCAGGATAAATCCCAATGAAACTTGAACCCAAATATTCATGAAGAACAACCTTACAATATATTGAATTGGTGGATTGCATGCTAATAGATTTAGTTTGTAACGATTCCCATATCCAAGTGGATTAGCTAAAAAATCACCAATTACCATTGCATGAATAGTCCAGTATCTTCCAATGCTCTCCCCATTGAATCATACTTGACCCTTCCCCATGCATGCTCCCCATGTCCAAAGCCAAAGGCTCATCTTCTTCAGGTGCATCAGAATTGGCAGGAGGGTTCAAGTATCACCGTTATCCAAAATTCCTTTATGATAATAAAGGAACAAGAATGAAAATGTTTAGTTGGTACTCAATATTTCTAGTTCTTAATTCATACCTTATACCAAGTCAATGGCTGTTGATTTTGTGTCCCTATAAACACCCTCCTCCAATTCAGTGCAGATAGAGGTGGAAGTTGGAGAACCGAGATTCATGGCTTCTCATTTTAGCCCAACCTATAAAAAGAAACAAACTAAGTTGTGGCATTCCTCTAGTACACAACTAACTCGGAAAAAAATTCATAGACCTTGTATGACCATTTCTGCCCTGATAAGTCTCTGCTTCCTTGATGCAATCATTGTAGAACAACTGGTCCCAGTACTCCCAAGTTCATTTCTGAAAGTGAGGAAGCATTGTTCTATGATAACATCAACCGGAAGTAGTTCAGTTACCATTGGAATAAAGTCACAAATCACATCATATATGGCAAAGAATTTGACGACTTAGGAATTTGGGATTGATTGCGAAGATACAATAGTGTAAACAGCAAATCAAAAACTTTTAAACCAATTCGTACTATCCACATTTTCGTATAAATCTCAAAAATTCAAATCGAAATCACAAAAGCTTTTATAGTCCAAGGATATATCTGGTCGATCTAGAAGCTCCCTAGTGTATCCTCCACTTTACCTGGAAATTTGGATACGGAGTCCCGACTATCTAATACCCAAATAACCTAACGATATAAATTTATCTAGCAAACTGAAATTGATCGACTACAAAGCCTTAATACTCACTTACCCAGAAGCCCCAACCCTATAATTGAATCAAAATCACATAAATTAATTATCTAAAGCTATCTATTGTAAATGTAACTTCACAACCTTAGCCTAAGAATGACCCGAGTCGTAGAGATAGAAAGAGAGGAAGATGAAGAGGTTTTTACCCGAGAGAAGCTACAATCATCAAGGAGGTGATGAGAGATTCTCCACATAATCGGTTAGTTGTCGACGAGATGAAGAGAAGGGTAGAAAGTAAATCTTGGGGGGGGGGGGGGGGGGGAAGAGATCTGTTTTGCTTCTTCCTATTAGTGTGACGCCGACAATTGCAGTCACCAAAATGGGACTATTGGCGACGGAAAATCCATGCCATTGCAGACTGCCGTAGCCGTTGGAGTTTTTTTTTGTAGTGCTCGAAAAGGTGGAGGTTGTGGGACTTGAAGACAAGATTGGGGGTTGAGGAGAACAACTGAGGTATGGGTATGGGTATGGGTCAAAAAGAAGAAGAAGAGAGAGAATTTGAATGGGATGCTGGAGAGATAGAAGAGGGAGATGTAGAAGCTTGGAGCTGAATGGGATCCCGTTTTCTTTCTGTTTTTTGGATTAATTTGGGCTATGTTCTTATGGATTTTCTTCGTGACATAGGATTGATTGTTATTGTTTGAGATATGAGATTTAGGCATGCTTCCCAGGATGTGTGTATTTCAACCTAAAAAAGATTCGGTTTTTCATGGTCTAGTTGGGTATTGGGGGATTCAAGGAATTTGTAGGATGTTGGTAATTGAAGAGATATGTTAGGGAGCTGAGGCAGACATATGAAAAGGTTGATCATCTCTGTTGAAGAAAGAGACAAATTGAAACCCATATTAAAGTGGAGCAGTCCCTTTTTCCCTTTGTGTGTTGAAACCAGATTAAAGTGGGCCCTCGTGTCAGTGTCAACTCAGCTTGTGACGTCATATTTGGAGCCAAATTTGAAATTTGGACTCGGATAATGGAAATTAGAAGTGCAGGGATCATCATGATTAAAAATAAATATTAGGAACCAAACTGATGTTTGTCCCAAAATTGAAGGAGACAAACTGAATTTAGTCCAAAATAAATAGTATGTATCATTACAAAATCTTTCAAAGAACAACTACTAAGTCCAATACATGTTAGAATGAATGATACCACAGAGACAATTTGAATTTTGGCATGAGAAATGTTTGGCATATGAGTTGAGAGAGATATGATATTAACCGATTATTCTGACTAAACTATTTACGATATCCGCGCTTTAAGTAAAGATGAATCAAATACAAGAACGTAGTATTCCTTGACAACTTGGGACTTCTGGAGATCATATGGTTTACATTGTCACACACCCCTGAAGTGAAGGTCGTTTGCTCAATTGAGTTATTTGGAAAAACTAGAATGCTATTTACAAATGGCATGGAACCTAAATACCCTACTAATAAAATGTCTATTTATTGCTTTTAGAACATTATTTCGTGTCCTAGGTTTCGAACAAGGTTTGACTTGAAGAACTCCTGGCTCTGCCACTTTTCAAATTATTGCATATTAAAAAAGTGAGAAAAGAAAATATAATTTATAAGTAGGTAGCTCACAGCCAATTGTTGACAGCACTTGCCCCGAATTTCACCCTGACACTCGAGGTGGCTCTGCGATGCCTACCTTTTGAGAAATTTTACTGAAAATTCGGCAAAACTTTCCCTAAAAATGGACAACCCAAATATGTAGAAATCATAAACAACAGTTCTAATTAAGAAACATTCACCCTAATCTCCTGGAGCCTACATGCTCCTCGTATAAAAATAACTCCATAACCACAATAAAGATATCTCAATATCCAAACTCTAATTAACATAAAAGGTCCAACATAACATTTCTACAAATTCCACTCATACAAATCTTTGCAGTGTCTCATAGTTGGGTCATATACTTTAAATAGGCAACTTCTAATTTAAACAACATCTCAAGGTATTCAAAGCAATCTGAAGAAATAGTACGAAAATACAACATAGGAGGTTAAACTGGTAACCTACAAGCAAAGGATGGTAGTGGTGGATAGTGGATACTATGCCTCAACTCCTATTCTTACAGAACAGCAGATCTACGAACTAGGCATTGTGAGTCCAGTCAATTGTACCGAGGTATTTTGAGTTAAAACCCACCACTTAATGGGTGGTTAAGTTTGAACAATATTGATTCAATGGTGAGTCACGGGCCATATTTTTCGTTGCTTAACATGGTATCAGAGCATGTTTAATCAATTAATAAATCAATTCCCACATTAAAAATTAGGACACATGCAAGTCTTATAATGGAGACTTGGTCAATCAAATAACTAAAAGAAATATAACATATAAGTGAGTTGCTCATACCCAATTTTTTTTTATTTTAAAAGAAGCGGGAAGAGGACTAGCTCAACGTCCCCTCCCGAAGTATTATTGATAAGGAGAAGAAAAAATTACATACAGGCCGGAGGACGTAACCAAAGCCATGCCCAGAACAAAAACCATAATGCAAACCATGCTATAGAGCCTTCTAGAAAGTTCCTGACCTATACAAACAATACAATAGCAACAAAAAACCCAGACATGAAACATGAAGCAAAAAGCTCATCTGAACCTATAAGCCACTTTACCAGAGAAGTCACGACCAAATGAAGGCACAAGGAATGAAGGGAGAGAGTCCCAGATATGAGTTCCCGCAGTAGATGCACAATAGTTAGCCAAGACGTCGGCGGGAACATTACCTTCTCGAAAAGTATGGGTCACCTGTAAGCGCATAGTACGTGTCTGTGCTAACCCATTTAGCCACCTTGTTCGCAACCTCCAAGGAATAAGATTAGGATACTTGAAAAAAAGTATCACTGCCATAGAATCAGACTCAACCCATAACTCGATCCAATTTCGTTGCTTTGCAACATGAATCTCTTCAAGAAAAGCTAAAATCTCCGCATCGAGAGCACTGAACACTCTGACCTTCAAAGCGAAAGCTAGCACAAACATACCGTCATGGTTCCGCACTATTCCACCAAACCCAGCCAAGTCAGAGCTCCTAAAGGAGCCATCAATATTAATCTTTAGGCAAGGGTGCAACGGTGGAGTCCATTGCACACTGATGAAGCGAGGGGCAGTAGCTCTGAGTTGCGACAATTGTAGGTATGTGAATAGCGGCAAGGACGAGGGACGGTGGGAAGAAGAAAAAGCAAGCCCAGCAGAATCTTTAAGAGAGCCTATAAAGAAACTTTGTATTGAGGTCTTTTGAATTAAAACCTAAAAGTTAATAGGTGGTTAAGTTGGGAAAATATTGATACAATGGTAAGTTATGAGACACTCTTTGATTTCGTTTAATAAGCTATGCTATAGATCTCTTTATGGTCAGTTGAGTTAAATATGCATGTAAACTTGAAAGAACGATAATTTACATTAGCAGCAAGCATATATAGATAGCCTCTATTCGAATAATTGATTTTGTATGAAAACCCTAGCAGCGTGTCGGCGACCACGTCGTCACTGAGAACAAGGGTGTTAACGCTGCTAACCAAACTTTTTTGGTAGGCCTTCCTCGATGGAAAACATCTGTCCTCCTCTCTGGTGCACTGCTACATCTAATGCTCTCATACACGACTATTTTGGGTCGTTTATGTGAGCAAACTTTCTAGCTCTGCTGGGTGGAGACTGATCCCATCTTCTACCTAGATCTACGTTATGTTGATAGTCTGAGTAGAGGTTTCAATTTGCATATGAACAGAGCATGCCTCAAGACGTCGTAGTCTATTGGAGGTTTGTGTGCCTCCTTGGGTTGTCATGGTTTAGTCTAGAAGTCGGATATCCAATGAGTTGGCTCGGACTCTGATCAGGTTTGGCAAACCATGCTGGCGGTAGCTATGGCAATTGGTCTCACCAGATCTAGATGTGAGGAGGAGCTAGCGGTGGCAGTGGTGGTAGCCGTATTGTTTTTGGTCACCCGCATCAGAGTATGGGTGTCTCAATAAGATTTTTCATTTGTTTAGGGTCACGAGTTTCGTTGAAGGCCCTTATTCTAGATAGTTTGATAATAAAGGATATAGAGTTTGTTTAGAGGCCCAATACATTGTGGTTTAGCGTCTAGGATGGGTCAAGTTTTCTATTAGAATTAAGTTTCACTCCCTACAGATTGATGGAGATCGTTCTCCATTATTTCAATAAGTCTTGGATGGAATGCTGTATTTTGAGCACCACAATTGAGTACATTAGTAAGCAAAGCATCCAGTTTTTTTGGGACAAGGATAGACTACATAAGTTTGTAGTTGCATTTTCTTTCTATTTCCATGAAGTGAGCCTCAACTTCGTAATTGATCAACAACCATTTAGACAATTTTTGGTTTGTTATGTTTTAGATTTTCATATTAACAATTTGTGGTTAATTTTAGCACCTGCTATTGTTTAGGAAACCCCTAGTAAGTAGTAACAATTGTAAATTGGTTTAATATATTTAATGTTCTTCTAACAGAAAATAAAAAGATAGCATTTGTTTTTGGCGGTTAAAGGATTTTTATTAAATTGCAAACACAAACTTAAAAAAAAAAAAACTGAAATATGGGCCAAAATTACATAAGCAAAGGAAGTAAATAACAAAACCTAGCAACAAGTCATTGGGCTTGTAACCAGCCCACTTGCAAAACAAAACAGAATGGGAGATTGATCGTGTCGTCGCCGCCAACAATCGAGCCACCGCGTGACACAGAAACGTCACGAGAGTTGCAACCCAAAATTGAGAAGCCAGTCAAATCTTTCCAGTATATGAATACTAAACCAGATCCCAACACAAGAACTTTACAATCCAAATCCCAAAACCATATAAAACATCAACAAAACCCATCAGCAGATTGAATTTTGAATTTCGATAATTTCCTTTATTATCTTAATAAGTAGCAGGAAATCTCCATGGTGGAAACCTTTTATTAAAGAAACTTAAGGAAGACTACAAAGTTCAATTAATCCAAGGTTTAATTTCCATACATAATTACTTCCACATGCATGGACCCAATATTTTATTAGTATAGCACAGACACACAGAGGAGTGCTTATTTATTTTATTTATTTTTGTTTAAATAAAAAGAGAAGAATTTTGCGCTTATAGATGTTCTTGGCTGCTCGGGTGAGCATCAAAATCTTTGACGAGATCCAGTATGAACTGGAGCTTGGGATGTGGCTCCGGAACTTTGTCATGCAGCTTCTCATATTCCAGAGTCCAGTGAACACGGGTTCCCTCTTCTTCTCCTTTTCCTTTTGGGGTGGCTTCACAACTTCTCTTGAAGCTCTTGTAATACTGCAGCAAGTATCCATCGATAACTCTATAAGTTACCGAATTTCTTTCGATGTCTACGGCTTCAAGCAACTCCTTGCCAACTCTAGCATTCCCATCTTCAAATTTCGATCATAAGGTTAATAATTAGTTATAAACAGTGCTAGACTTCTATTTATTTAATTTATGCAATTGATTTATGACAAAATTGAACAATATTAACTTGTATTATCAAATCAAAACCTTATTTACCTATAACATAATTCCAGGAGATGACAGACCCTTCTTTTCCCCAGTCACCTTCAAGTAATTCACAACTCACAACTTTATCAGGACTGGTATTTGATAACATGTATGTTTTCCGCGTATGGACTTCAAAGAATCTTTCAGCAGGAGCCCTGATTTCAATATCCACCTCCAGCTTACTGAACCTAGCTGACGACATTGGTTCCCCTAAAACTTGTTAAATGGAATAATATTTGGCCAGACAGGAGGAGCAGCAAGCCAGCAACTGCACTATACTAGTGTTTTTGAAGAAAACTTGCTAGCTTTGTCCTTGCATTTAAAGAAAAAGTTATAGATAATCTCCAAGAGAGAGGTGTAGTGCAACTTGGGGGTTGTGCTGCCTTCGGCTTTAATAGTACGGGCTGGGTTGGCGAATGTCTGCTTCAGTGGAGGTAAGCTCAAGGTTAGTGACCGGCCTGCCATAATTAGGTGGCAAGTGGAGAGCTAGAGACGTAGAGTACACGGTTTGAAGTTGAGTTCCTAGTTAATGAGACACGTACATGACCTGTCTCGCATCATCACGATAGACCTATATGATATAAAGGGGATCGATGCTAATTTTTTCTCATTTACATGCGTTTCAATATAATTTAATTATGGGTCTCTTTTTATATTTCATCTCTCTAGAAAATTAAATCAAATCAAAAATCATTTACTCATGCAACATATCAAGCAAATAGAAAATTTTGACAAAAAAATTGACATGGTCAATCAGGTTAAGCTTAGCTAGACCTTAAAAATTGAGGTCACAGAGTTTTGTATGGTTTAGAAATTAAGGGTTAAGAAAAGCTTGCCGCACGATATTAATAGGGGTGTGAAAATTGGTGCTCTCTCTCTCTCTCTCATCCAAGGTTTTAAATTTCAGTTTCGATATTTCAAATTTAAGGAAATATGGGAGAAAATTTCGATTTCGGTGGAAATTTTGGTTAAAAATAAAGAAATCATATTAATTGCATTTATTAGAAATTTCGGTTAAAGATAAAGAAATCATATTAATTGCATTGATAAAATGATATTTTTGAATGAAACTTTTACATAAACTAAACTAACCTATAATAAACCTATTTACAATGTAGCATCTCTAAAATTATACAATTATAATATAATTATGATATTTAATATGCACGAATAATTAACTAGTATTGTAGTAGGTAGCTAAACTAGTGTTTTTATTTACATGTAATCATAATTGTGCTGTTTATTGATAATGTGAATGTGATTATTTTTTTTTTGATAGCTGGAACCCAGTGGGAGGTTTGGCCATCACGTCTTTTTCACTAATAATTAGAAAAATACAACCGCCAGAAGGGAGGGAGGGAGGGGGGGGGGGGGGGGGTGTAATACCAAAACCTCATGAATGAAAATAAACAAGTACAATAAAAGCAATATAAAGTATTAAGAATAAGTGTTACTATGATGCGGTTCGATCCATATGATCAAACTGCTTCCATCTAGTATCATACTATACTACTCCCAAGTACATGAATTTTGGAAATGATTTTGATAGCAGATATAAGCAAAAACATTTTTTGTTGCATTCAACTTGATTGGAAAAAAAATCAAAATTTCATATTTTCTCTATGAAAATATGAGTAAAAAACTTCGTTGTTGAAGGCATATAAATTTCACAGAAATTTTGGAGAAATTTCGGACAAAATTTTGGTGTGAATTTTTAAATATATTTTGTGTGTGTAGATATTTCAGAAATTAAGAATTTCGCGGAAATGTATGGAAAATTTTGAAAAATTTCGAGACACTCCTGATGGAAATGATATTGCATATGAATTTCATTTTGGTACTTCCAAATTATGGAAATTTCGGTAGTTTCGGAGAAATTTGAAACCTTGCTCTCGTCCAACACTCCCAAGAACGCCACAAAGACTAGCTTCACTTGCAGTAATCTCTATCTTCCTCTCATCTGGTGGTTTAATAGACGAACATTAGGCGTGCAATACAATCGATTGAATCCATACTTTCATATGATCATCATACACACCATTGCAAGCACCTTACTAAAGTAAGTCGTGGCGGTCATACATCAAATTGAAATAATCCCTTCCATGTACTATATCATTAGTAAACTACAAATGGTAGCCAATAAGTCAGAGGTCTCTTAATGGTCCAACCATCATATCTCTAACATATAGAGATGTTCCTGTTGTCATTCATCCAGACTCATACATGTACATTCAATGGAAAACAAGAAAAATTACTAATCAGAAACATATTCATTATAGAGCTCAGAGTGTAGCAAAAATAGAACAATCATTCTACAGACCAAAATTTTGAAACAGTCATGGGTTATGACAAAGACCCATTCTTCCAGCATGCTCAATGAATGCCTTTGGTCCTAACCCTTTTTTGTAAGTGGGTCTGCGATCATGAGTTTTGTTCCTATGTTAACAATAGACACTCTTTGTTTCTGAACATCCTCCTTCATGGCAAGGTATTCTAGATCAATTCGTTTAGCACCTTGAGAATACCTATCATTTTTGGAGAAGAAAATAGTTGCGGTGTTGTCACAATGAATTCTCAGCGGCCTAGCAACACTGTCGACAACACTAAGCCCTGAGATAAAATTCCGCAACCACAATGCATGAGTAGTGGCCACAAAGACTGCCACAAACTCAGCTTGCATGGTAGATGTAGTGATACAAGTTTGCTTTGCACTTCTCCATGAAGCTGCCCCTCCAACTAGTAGGAACAAGTAACCAGAAGTTGATTTTCCAGTATAAAGACAACCACCAAGATCAGAGTCTGAATAACCAACTACCTCAAGGTTATTAGATCCCCTATATGTGAGCATATAATCCTTTGTTCCTTGTAGATACCTCATCACCTTCTTTGCAGCTTTCCAATGATCCATTCCTGGATTGCTTTGGTATCTTCCTAACATTCCAACCGCAAAACTGATGTCTGGTCTTGTACAAGTTTGTGCATAAACCAAACTTCCTATAGCGGATGCATAAAGAATTCTTTCCATGCCCTTCCACTCCAATCCATTTTATGGGCATTGCTTAGGGCTAAACTTGTCCCCTTTCTGAATTGGAGCAATGCCTGGTGAACATTTTTCCATTCCAAATCTCTCTAGAATTCTCTCAATATATATATGCTTTCTGAGACAACCCCAACAGTCCACATGATCTATCTTGAAATATTTCAATTCCAATCATGTGATACCCCAGAAATTTGTATTTATTTTTCGAGGATTTTCCGGAATTTAAATTGTGGTTATTGGACTGTTTCGTGGCTCGTGGATGGAGCGGAAGTGTTTCGGACAAATTTTTATTCGGAAAATATGACCTTAGGGGTGGTGCTGAGGTTGACTTTTGATACGTTGAGATTCTCCGAAAACTTCCTTCATGAAAGTGGTAGAGCGCGTCGATACGAGTTCGTGGTTATGTGGAACTCGTCAATTGGAGTTTGTATGGGGAAGTTATGGCTTTCGGAAGAAGTTTCCATTTTGGTATAAATAGGAATTTTCCGAAATTATTTTCATAATTTCCAAGTTTCCTTTTTCGAAAACTCTCCTTTCTCTCCGTTCTCTCTCCTCAGCCTCCGCACGACCCGACCCGGCTGGTTCTCTCACCTCCGGCGACGGGACAAGCTGAAAACTACTCAGACCAGCGTCGTTCTTTGCTCTGTGGTGTTGATTTGCACGGTAGTTCACCGGAAAGTGGAGATCGGAGCAGCTACAGTAGACACGATCGGGACCAGGTCGGAAGTTCACTTTTCTGGCGACGTCTCGGCCGATCATTCTCGGTTTCAGAATCTCCTCCTCCTCCTGATCATCCTCATACCCACCTTGAAGAACGATTTTGTGTGTGGAGTGGAAGATCAAGGGTTGCAGAGCAGCGGTGTACAGTGAATCTGGAGCTTGATCTGACGGCAGCGATTGGTCGATCTTGTAAGCTTGATCTAGGACGATTTAGGGAGAACCAGACTTAGCTCCAGGTATGAAAGTTGCTCTACTCTTCATGATGAACACTTTTGGATGGCTTGATTGTTGTGGTTTTGAGTTTTGGCCGGTGGTGGTTGTGGTGGTTGCACCACCGACTGTGGCAGCATTTTGGCAGCCTTCCGGCCATGTAAGGGATAGTTTCTGGTATTATATATCTTCTACTCGTCGATACGAGCGTTTTGATATATAATACATAATTTTTGGAGATCGAATGAATATGTTATGATTTTTATGGTTTCGGATAGTTTGATGTTTCGATCTGTGAGGATCTGAGCGTCCGATCGACTTGTGGTTTGGACACATCGATCGTGGAAGTATTCCGGAGACATTGGGTGGTCTCGGATGTGGTCTCACCTCATTTGGCGTCACCTTGGGAATTTTGGTTCGATTTAGGGTTTCGAACGTTATTCCTTGTGATTCATTGACTGAATCAGAGCTGTAATTCCTTAGGTACGTGACGTAGTACTCCTTGGACGGCTATTTTGTGGATTGGCTGCCTTGTTCTGTATTGAAGACGCAGCGGGAGTTTAGAGGTCAGTAATCTCACAAGGTTCATTAATGACCGGAATTACCTTTATCGTTTTGAGAGTTATTGATTTAACTGCAAACTATAGTTGGTATTAGTAGGCATTCCTGAGCGGATGATTAAGTATATATATATTTACGTGAAATATATATGTTTTGGTGGTTTTTGGATTTATGAAAACAATATGCATGAATGATGCTTTTTATTGTTTTGGGCTGTGGCCTTTGGAAAACAAATGATTGTGGAAATGATTGATTTCAATTTGTTTTGAAAAGCATTGAGATTTGTGTATGAAAACAATATGCATGAATTGATGCTCTTTTTTTTTTTTGTTATGGCTTTTCGGAAAACAATGATTATGGAAATGTTGATTTCGATTGTTTTCAAAAGCGTTGCGATTTGTGTAACATTTTGGGTCCAGTGTGACTCCATTAATGTTTTGCTCCAAGGGACTGTGCGGCCCGAGGAACGAAGGTCTATGACCTTGGGCAGAATATCAGGTAATCACGTCTTTGGCCGGACGAGTGGTTACGTTTCAGTTAGAGCTCTAATCTGTCTGCCATATAGGTAATTCATGGGGTAACGGGAATTGGTTATTGATAACTCATGACATTACGTGTTTTTAAGGAACAAGGTGTGAGTTGCTTCCTTATTAACGGTTTTTAGGGGGATAAGGTGCAAGTTGTTTTCCTTATTAATGATTTGATAGAAATCAAGGTGTGAGTTGCTTTCTATGGTACGATTATGGTACATTTGATAGAATTCAAGGTGTGAGTTGTTTTCTATGTTTTACTGATAGAAATCAAGGTGTGAGTTGCTTTCTTTGGTACGATTATGGTACATTTGATAGAATTCAAGGTGTGAGTTGTTTTCTATGTTTTACTGATAGAAATCAAGGAGTGAGTTGCTTTCTATGTTATATTGATAGAATTCAAGTGTGGGTTGTTTTCTATGGTACGATTTTGGTACAATTGATAGGAACCAAGGAGTGAGTTGTTTTCTATGTTTCGATTTGAAAGGAAATTAAAGTGTGAGTTATTCTCCTTTATTTCGTGTTTTAAGGAATCAAAGCGTGATTTGGTTTTCTCAAATGAAACGTGCAGGTTTTATCCTGTGATTTTGTGTGAGTTGTTTTGAGTTACTCATACGGGCTTGCAAAAGCTTACCGGGTTTGTTGTGTGGCAACCCGGTGCACCATTCCAACGGTGTAGGGATTTATCCTGCAGGGTAGGATAATCGGGGCTGAAGCTGAGATAGCGCACTTGCAGCTTAACAGTAGGAAACCATTTTTGTGACTTTACCGTTGATAAGGACTTCCGTTGTAGTAAACTTTGAGGAGCATTTATGTTTTATTTTGTTGTTGACAATTTAATTCGTAAGCTTATGTAATATATGACTCTGTGGAGCGGGTCAATATTGATATAGTAGGTTCAGGGCATCAATATGTGTGTAATTTAAAGGGAAAAATTTTTCAGGTATTTGTTATTGATGACTGAACGTTCACGCATGTATAATTATGGGATTATATATCGTTTTTTATTTCTTTAAAAATCAGGGGCGTGACAAATCATGTAGGATGCCTCACCCATATCTTTCATTTCAAATTTGTTAGAGAGAAAATTCTTGGTTTCATGTAACAAACCAAGATCACTACTAGCAAGCAAAATATCATCAACATACAAAATCAGAAATATAAACATACTCCCACATACCTTCAGGTATATACATCAATCAACAATGTTTTCCTTAAAACCGAAGGAGACAACAATATCATTAAACTTGAGATACCATTGTTGGGAAGCTTGTTTAAGTCCATATATCGATTTCTTTAATTTACAGACCATGTGTTCCTTTCCTTCTGATGAGAAGTCTTCAGGTTGATTCATATAGACTTCCTCCTCTAAGTTCCCATTTAGAAAAGCCGTTTTCACATCCATTTGATGTAACTCTAATCAAAATGAGCTACAAGTACCATAATAATTCTGAGAGAGTCCTTCTTAGAAACAGGAGAGAAGGTTTCTTTGTAATCAATGCCTTTTTTTCTGAGTGAAACCTTTGGCTACAAGTCTAGCTTTATATCATTCTATGTTGCCATTAGAGTCGCGTTTGGTTTTGAAAACCCATTTACACCCAACTCTTTTACATCCTTCAGGCAACTCAACGAGTTCCCAAACTTTGTTTTGGTCCATTGATTTCAGTTTATCATTCATAACATCAATCCATTTCTCAAAATTCTCACACTGAATGGCTTGTGAATAAGAAACTGGATCCTTACTTGACCCAATGTCAAATTCAGATTCTTGCAAGTATACCACATAATCATTCGAAATGGCAGGTCTTCTATTTCTTTGAGACCGTCTTACTCCTATTTCTTGTGGTTCTTGTGCTACAAGTTCATTGTAAATGATTACATTATGTGGGTTTTGGTCATTCATTTCTTGATCATTCACTACTTCCTGATCGTTCATTTCTTGATCATTTATTCCTTGATCATTCACTTCTTGACCATTCATTTCTTAATTATTCAGTTGTTGTTCTTTGTCGTTAGGCTATACAACAACTAGAGGAACAACACTTCTTTGAGAACATATAGGTGCAGAAAACTGCTTCCTAACTTCTTGAATAATCACTTCCCTCTTTTCACTCCCACTAATTTCACCATTTTCAATGAATCTAGCATTTCCAGCTTCAACAATTCTTGTACTATGGTCAGGACAATAAAACCTATATCCTTTAGACTTTTCTGGGTAACCAATGAAGTAACCACTTTTCGTTTTAAAGTCTTATTTCTTTTCTTGTGGATTATAGAGCATAACCTCTGCATGGCATCCCCAAACATGTAGGTGCCTTAAACTAGGTTTCCTTCCCGTCCACAGTTCAAAATGTGTCTTTGGAACTGCCTTACTAGGAACTATATTCAGTAAGTATACAGCAGTTCTTAAAGCATGCATCCACAATGATATAGGTAATGTTGAATTACTCAACATACTTCTAACCATATCCATAAAAGTAAGATTATGCCTTTCAACAACACCCTGCTGTGGCGTTCCTGGCATAGTGTATTGAGCACAAATGCCATGCTTTTTAAGGAACTTAGCAAAAGGACCAGGATGTTGTCCTGACTCATCATACCTTCCATAGAATTCACCACCTCTATCTGATCTCACAATTTTCACTTTTCTATCTAACTATCTCTCAACTTCAGTGATGAATACCTCAAGGGCATTTACAGATTGAGACTTTTCATTCAATAGATAGATATAACCATAACGTGAAAAATCATCTATAAAGGTGATAAAATATTTTTCTCCACTAAAAGATGGAACATCAAAAGGTCCACAAATGTCTATGTGAATAATTTCAAGAAGCTTAGAACTTCTTGTGGCACCTTTCTTTGTGTGTTTGGTTTGCTTTCCCTTTATGCAATCCACACAAACACCCAAATCAGTAAAATCTAGGTTCGGAAGAACCTCATTCTTTACCAATCTCTCCATTCTTTCTCTGGATATATGACCCAGCCTTTTGTGCCACACGAGAGAAGAAGATTCAGCTATCAAGCTACATTTAGTTCCAACCTTAGGATGTAGGGTTAAAAGTGTTTCAGCAAAAAGAGCATCAAGCTTAATTTTATACAACCCATCAATCAAAATACTAGAACCAACAAAAGATTTATTCTTAAACAAACTCAAACTTTTATTACCAATATTGAAAGTAAAACCATCAAGATCAAGTTTGGAAACAGAAATTAAATTCCGAGAACAAGTCGGAACATAAAGAGTTTGAAACAAATCCAAATAATGGCCAGTATCTAAAATCAAACGAAAAGTTTCAATGGCTTCAACTGGTGCTTCCACCCGATTCCCCATATAGATAAAATTTTCATTTGGATTTAGGCTTTGGGTTGTAAGGAATCCCTGCATCGAATTAGAAACATGAACAGTAGCACTTGAGTCAGCCCACTAAGTATTATAAGGAACTTCAGCTAAATTTGATTCGAATAATACATAAGCCAAAGGCTTACCTTTCTTTTCGAACCATGCCTTACGTTTTGGGCAATCATACTGATAATGTCCATCCTTTCTACAAAAATGACATTTTTCCTTCATCCCTTATTAGGAGCCTGAGCAGCATCAACAGGTTCATTGTTCTTTGGTGGTCCTTTCTTAGCACCCTTTCCAGGTTTTCTTCCAAATTTTCTTTCAGCTCCATGACCTACAAGATGAATGGAATTTTGTTCTTGTTGCTTAAGCCTTCTTTCCTCTTGAACAAGCATACTAGACAATTCATTAACATTCCACTTATCCTTAATAGTGTTATAGTTAATCTGAAATGCTTCATACTGAGGAGGTAAGGAATTTAAAATAAATTGAACAAGAAAGAACTCATCCACATTCATTCCCAAGGCCTTCAACTTTGCTGCCAGATTAGTCATTTCAAGAACATGCTCATGCATGCTTCTCCTACAATCAAATTTCTTGGTGGTAAGTTCAACCATTAATTGTGAGATCTAGAACTTACATGATCTCACAACATTAACCATAAGGCGGAAAACATAAACTACATACCTTGTTCCATTGGAGCAATATGTAGTATACCAAGATGCAGCGGTTCGGCGAAGTCGTCAATCCAAAGGAAATGGTTTCTCTCTCAGCCCTTGCACCTCAAACTCTCATACATGTTTTGAGTACTTTATGTGTGTACATAAGATGGAATTGTACACTGGTTATATCGGGTGAGAGAGGACCAATTTTCGTCAATGACTTAAGTGATTTTCGTCCATCATGGAAATAGATATAGGAAATTCTCTCTGATTGATCAATTAGGATCCATCAATTAGTCTATCAAATCATATATGGAATATACACCATAAGCATCAATTATTTCATATGATCCACAGTTAAAGGAGTAAATTCTTACATCGTCATCCTTTCTCTGAAAGAAATGATGCCCATATCAATACAGCAACTCACTATAATGAAAGCTATGATTTAATTATGTTTCGTTGTAATCGAGTTATCTTTCCGATATGTCACCGCTATGTCAAAGCAAATGGAGTAGCCAGTAGTGCACTCTTTGCTAATTGGTACTTGTTAGAATACATGTATTTTGTAGAGACTTCTGATATTATTTCGAGACGTTCTCTAGATGCTTATTGTAATAAGGGGTTTAAGCTCAAAGTCTCCCCTTGTATTCAGCTTCATTAATCAAGGTTTAAGGGGCAGCCGCACAAGCTCTTTATTCTAAAAAATAATAATGGAGATTAATTGTGTAATTAATATATCTGCATATATGGCAAGTCAGGACGAAATATTAATGACTTTTATTGATGATGAACAACGGCTAGCTCGACTTTATTTGAAAACCACAATGTCTTGTTCTATTCAAATTAGGTGGCTTTGGCTTTGGATGTTTAAATCTTTTTCTTGTCTTGAATTTGTTAATTATTGAATGAATAAAGACTAACTTCAATTGGAAATTCAATCCACGAATGCTCAGTGATATTGCATGGTGGTGACATTGCATAGTATTTAGATCTCCTCAATTTTTGTACAGTTTTAACCTTCATTTTACTTTTATATGACCTAAAATAAATAACAAAAAAAAGGATGGTTCTAGTTGGACTTCCAAATTTGCTATTTAAATTTCCCATACTTAGTACACCTCTAATTTACTTTTTAGAATACTTGAAAAGCTAAGTAGACCTCCTTATTTTTACCAAAGCACCCTTGAACATGAGATACAACACTTTGTTACCCTACTTTTTATCTCTATCTTCAATCATGAAAAGAAAAATGAATTAAAATCACATGATGTGATGCCCCGGAAATTTGTATTTATTTTCTGAGGATTTTCCGGAATTAATTTTATGGTAATTGGACGGTTTCGTGGCTCATCGACAGAGCAGAAGTGTTTCAGACGAATTTTTATTCGAACAGTGTGGATTTTGTGGTGGGGGGGGGGGGGGGGGTTCAAGGTTGACTTTTGATACATTGAGATTCTCTAAAAACTTTCTTCATGAAAGTCGTAGAGCGTGTCTATACGAGTTTGTGGACATGCAGTACGCGGAAATCGGAGTTTGTATGAGAAAGTTATGAGCATTTGAAAATTTGGAAAGTTCTATATATATGGGTTTCCGTTTTCGGAAATTTCCATTTTTATTTTCGGAAGTTTCCAAAACGGAAACTCAAAAACTCTCCGTTCTCTCTCCTCACTAGCAACTGACCCGACCCGGACCCTGTTTTCTGACCAAGCTGGAACTCGCAGCTCCGGCGACCTTTACCGGTGAAACTTTCTAGACCGACTCGCCTCCTTGTTCGACTCCTCCCTGTGGTGGCCTCTACCGGCGATTCTCCTCCACGGCGGAGCTGCAAGGCGGAAAAGTTTGAGGTATTCGGACCTGATCGTAAATCCTTACTCCAGCGACGTCACAGCTTTAAGTTTTCTTAGTTGATTTCATAGGAGTCTCCTTGATCGATCTGTGGTGTTTGTTTGGATCGCTTCTCGTCGAAATAGGATCAACTCAAGGTGAATAATTCACGGCGGCTTGTGGCGGCGATTTAGGCCAAGTTGGCTTGAACCCCAGGTACTAAAGTTTATCTATTTGATGTTCTTGACAGTTTGGAAGGTTGGAGTAAGCTAGTTTTGCGTTTTGGCGGCCTTCCGGCCATGTAAGGGATAGTTTCTAGTATTATATATCTTCTACTCGTCGATACAAGCGTTTTGATATATAATATGAAATTTTTGGAGATCGTATGAATATATTGTGATTTTTACTGTTTCGGACCGTTTGATGATTCAATTCGTGAGGATTTGAGTGTCCGATCAACTTGTGAATTTGACATATCAATCGTACGAGTATTCCAGAGACATTTGGTGGTCTCGGATGTGGTTTCTCGTCAATTGGCGTCACTTTGGGAATTTTGGTTCGATTTAGGGTTTCGAACGTTATTCCTTGTGTTCTTTGACTGAATCAAGGTTGTACTTTGCTTAGGTACTTAACAAAGTATTCTTGGACGGTTAGTTGGTGGTTAGGCTGTTTTGTTCTGTATTGAAGACGCAGCAGGAATTTCGAGGTGAGTAATCTCACAAGGTTCATTTACAAACAGAGTTACCATTATTGTTTTGGCATTATTATTTAACTGCAAAATATAGTTGGTATTAGTAGGCATTCTTGAGCGAATGACTACGTGTATATATATATATTTACATGAAATATATATATATATATATATATATATATTCTTGTGAGTAATGTTTGATGAATAATATACATGATTGTGTTCATATTATTATTGAAGGCAACTTTTCAGGAAACAATATTGTGGAAAAAGATGTTTTCTGTTGCTTGAAAAGTATTGAGTTTGATGTTTGATTTGATTTTAAGACCAGACGGGGTCTGAAATCATATGTCACAGATGGTGACCTTGATATTTGATTTGATTTTAAGACCAGACGAGGTCTGAAATCATATGTCACAGATGGTGACAGGTTGCAGATGGTGACCTTAACGTTTGTTTCTAGAACCAGACGAGGGCTGAAAATCACATGTCACAGATGGTGACCAAGGCAGGAAATCAGTAATCACGACTTAGGTCGGATGTGTGGTTATGACTTCAGCTAGAACTCTAGTCTGCCTGCCATTATAGCTTATGGGTAACGGTCGAGGTTGTTGGAGACTCATAAGTATGTAGTTAAAAGAGAGTTCCGACGGTTTTCTTTCTTTTATTGTCTAGATGAGACTTGAATTGCTTCTTGATGGTTAAGTTAGCAAATAGAACATTGTCACAGCGGTGACTTCAGTTTCCCCTTCGGTGGAAAGGATATGGAATGTTAGAAGGAATCATAGTTGCATTGTTTCCTTAAGTTGATTTGTGTGAGTTGTTGATTGATGTTCATGAGTTACTCATACGGGCTTGCAAAAGCTTACCGGGTTTGTTGTGTGACAAACAGGTGGACCATTCAAATGGTGTAGGGGTTAATCTTGCAGGTCAGGGAAATCGTGGCTGAAGCTAAGGTACCTTATTGGCAGCAGAACGGGTAGGAAACAAATTTTGTTGGCTTTGCCATTGTATGACTTCCGCTATGTAGTAAGCTCTGAGGAGCATTTAAGTTTTATTTTGTGATGACAATTTAATTCGTAAGCTCATGTAATATATGACTCTATGGTGCAGGTCAATATTGACATTATGGGTTCAGGGCATCAATATGTATGTAGTTTGAAGGGAAAAAGTTTCCAGATATTTTATATTGATGGCTGAACGATCACGCATATATAATTATGAAATTGTATATCGACTTTTATTTGTGTTAAAAATCAGGGGCGTGACACATGATATTGCTCTCTTATGTGTAGGTCTCTTCTCCACCAAAATTAATCAGAGGGTTCGTTCGATCTTGATATGAACATATGTTGTTTGAATCCCTTTGAATTTGCTAAAAGAAGGATCTCAAGAGTTTTGGGTTAGAAGATCGAGTAATAACTATATCATAATATTCAATTAATTTAGTTTAAGAAAATTTTAAATCAGATTGTTTTGAATTAATTTTTGTATTAAATGATAGGTCATGTATAGAAATTATTATTTTTACTCAATTATTTTAGGTAAATTATAAAACTATATAGGCAACATAAGGAAATTTCGGAATTTTTTTTTTTAATTGAATGTCATATTTGGTTGGAGGAGGTAAGAAGAGTATTTATTTATTTATTTATTTTTCCATTCTCTCTCTTTGTCCTTATTTGTCTTTTCATATAACCTGACAAAGTCTATTAATAATTGAAAAAATTTGGAGGTCCAAATATCAAATTTGGAGATCCAACTAGAACCACCCAAAAAAAAATCTCTTGCCATCGGGATAGAGCCAACCCTCCTCTGAGTCCCCTCTACTGTTTCGCTTTCCACCATGCAATATTACTGAGCATTCATGGATTAAATTCTCAATTGAATTTAGTCTTTATTCATTCAATAATTAACAAATACAAGACAAGAAAAAGAATTAAACACCAAAGCCAAAGCTACCTAATTTGAATAGAATACAAGTCTTTCACTAGCAAGACATTGTTTCACTAGCAAGACATTGTGGTTTTTGAATAAAGTCAAGCTAACTGTTATTCATTGTCAATAAAAGCCATCAATATTTCGTCCCGACCTACCATACATGCAAATATATTAATTACACAATTAATCTCCATCATAGTGAGTTGCCGTATTGATATGGGCATCATTGCTTTCGGAGAAAGAAAGATTAAGATTATTGCAGGTGGAGCTAGTACGTCATGTGGGATTCTTGGAGGTGCATAACGAGGAGGGTATGGTGTGTGTGTGTCTCTATGTGTGTATTCATACAGGGCCGCCCTTCTAGTGAGGATTTTTTTTTTTTTTTTGCTATTTTTGTGATGACCTGGATTTCTGTTATGTAATTTTGGTAATTAATAATGGATCAGTTGTACGACTAATTGTTATTGTGCTTTATTCGTAGGTTGTTTGTGAAATGGAATGGTTTTCGTACGTATAATTATTCGAATTTCACAGTTTAGGGGGTTGTGTGATGTTTGAGTTTTTATACGTTGGGATTCTCGGAAAACTTCCTTCTTGAAAGTTGTAGAACGTGTCGATACGAGTTCGTGGACATATGGTTCGCGTCAATCGGAGTTCTTATGAGAAAGTTATGGCTATCGAAAGAAGTTTTCGTTTTAGTATAAATAGAGAAAAATCAGAAATTCTTTCATAATTTCAAGTTTCCATTTCCGGAAACCTTTTTTTTTCTCTCTCTCTTTTCTCTCTCGGTCGATACCTTCAGTGTCTGAGTTTTCCGTCTGACCCGACCCGACCCGGCTTTTTCGGCGAACTGCAGCGGTCTTTGGCCGTGAAACTTGGTCAGCTGGTTCGTCTCCTCCGTCTGGTCGTCCCTGTGGTGTTCTCTAGAGGCGATATCCACTGTGTGCGGCGCAGCAAGGCGGTGCAGTTGGGTGATTTCGGACCCTACCGGAAAACACAACTCCGGCGACTTCGTGGCTTCATGCTTCCTTGGTTGAGTTCAGAGAAGGCTACTTGATCGATCTATGGTGTTTGTTTTGATCGATTTACGTGGAAATCGGGTCAACTCAGTTTGAGCAATAATCCAAACCTTGTGAGGTAGCTTTCGACCCTTTATGCTTGTTTTTTGACTTCAAGCTAGGTATGATAATTCACAAGCATGCTTTGATGAACAGCTTTGTACCAAGGGTCACAAATGGTGAGCAGGGATTAGGAAAGTCGAAACTAGATGTTTGTAACGTTTTTAGGTCAGGTGCGACTTACTTAACGTTTGGCTTTAAGACCAGACAGGGTCTAAAAAGATTATATGTCACAGATGGTGACAGGTTGCAGATGGTGACCTTGATGTTTGATTTCATGACCAGACGGGTCTGAAGATCATGTGTCACAGATGGTGACAGGGCACAGATGGTGACAGGTCACAGATGGTGACAAGTCACAGATGGTGACAGGACACAGATGGTGACCTTAATGTTGATTATGAGACCAGACGGGGTCTGAAAACCACATGTCACAGATGGTGACCAAGGCAGAAAATAAGTAATCACGTCCGTGGCCGGACGAGTGGTTACGATTTCAATAGAGCTATAGTCTGTCTGCCATTATAGATTATGGGGGTAACAGTCGAGGTTGCTGGAGACTCATAACTATGTAGTTAAAGGAGAATTCCTTGAGTATTCTTCTTTTATTGTCTAGATGAGACTTGAATTGCTTCTTGATGGTTAAGTTAGCAAATAGAACATTGTCACAACGGTGATTTATGTTGTCCTTTCGATGGAAAGGTTAATGGAGTGTTAGAAGGAATCATGGTTGCATGGTTTGCTTTAGCTGATGTGTGTGAGTTGTTGATTGATGTTCATGAGTTACTCATACGAGCTTTCATAAGCTTACCGGGTTTTGTTGTGTGGAAACCTGGTGCACCACAATATTGGTGAAGGGGTTAATCCTGCAGGTCAGGGTAATCGTGGCTGAAGCTGAGGTAACTTGTTGGCAGCTGAACGGGTAGGAAGCAAATTTTGTTAGCTTTGCCATTGTTATGACTTCCGCTATGTAGTAAGCTCTGAGGAGCATTCACGTTTTATTTTGTGATGACAATTTAATTCGTAAGTTTTGTAATATATGACTCTGTGGAACGGGTCAATATTTGAAATTGTGGGTTCAGGGCATCAATATGTACTTGCTGTTAAGGGAAGATGTCTCCATGTATTTTGTATTGATGGCTGAACGATTGCGCATGTATAATTATGAGATTATATATCGATTTTTATTTGTGATAAAATCAGGGGCGTGACAATTTTAGAGGAGTGCTTATTAGACAAACTTTTAGATCACATATTGGCATCTTGATCATTCAATTTTTAAGTCTATATGAGTAGATCACTTCTGCAAAATCTCAGCCAAATTGATAATCGTTAAGGCATTCATAACTGTGATTTACGTACAATTTATAAACATGAATAGTCCGTCCGGCGGCACACCCTCGTGGTGGCGTCGTCGGACGGGTCAAAGTGGACCCAATGTCCGGTGATGGATGTTCGTGGAATAAACCCAGTCGGAGTGGTTGCTGTGTAGTGGTGATTGCGCTGTCCAAATCGCAACGTGGTTCTGTCAAGTTAGGCGGCCGCCGGGGCGGTTTGGTGTCGTCTTCCTCAAGAGCGGAGATGAGGTCGCCTGCTGGACGTGAGGGGGTGGCGGCGGGGACGGGATCTGTATTGTTTAGATCGGATCAGAAAGTTCTGATCTGGTTTGGCTGGGGTGATGTCGTCCAGTGGAGGGAGGATGGATGGCGCGGCGACGATTGCTGGCATGATGGGGAGGTTGACGGAATGGAGGGACAGCCGGCGTGTGCTCGGTGTGGTGGGTATGCCACCGAAGGTGGAAGACTGCAGGCTACGCGTGCGAGATGGCAGCTCGGTGACTCTGAAAGTCAGGGCTCGTGGCTTGGGCTGGATGATATGTGGGCCTGGGCTTCGGCTCGAGCTTGGGCTTGGGCTTGGGCTTGGGCTTCGGCTCTAGCTTGGGCTCGGTGACTCTCACACTATTTTTATTTTATGTTTTATAGTTTTTTTTCAATTAAATGTGGCTTTATGCCGGCAATAAGTCCCTTCCCCGTTGTGGTAGGGCAACGTGGGCTCTGTCCCGGACTGCACCTTATGTGTGCTTGGTCTGCCCTAGTTAGGCTGCGAGTTCCCAAATGGTCACAACCTCCTAGTGGCAGGATGAAACTACGTGTCACCGGACTAGTTTTCCGGTGGCAACATAGTGGGAAAGCTGATCTTATTAGTATATTATGGCTTCAAGTAAGCATTTACTTTCCGGTATGTCGCCGTATCTGTAAAGCGAATAGAGTAGCCAGAAGTGCACTCTTCGCTAGTTGGTGCCTATTTAGAATACATCCTTTAGTGGAGACTCTCGTTATTATCTCGAGTTGTTCTCCTTATATTTATTGTAATTTGGGGTTCAGGTATTATGTCCCCCCCCCCCCCCCATGTATTCTGAAGTTTCATTAATGATCAAGGCTTAAGGGCAGCTGTTCTGGCCCTCTTTCAAAAAAAAAAAAAAAAAAAAAAACATGAATAGTCAGGTTGCAGATTTGGTTAGTCAATTTATTTAATCTACTTCAATACTTTAAGGGCCATCAATTTAGTTGAAAGTTTGTATAAGTTATCTATTCATTGAGTTCTAAGAACTAGATAGTCGAAATGTAAATCCCACAAAAAATTCCTTAAAATAACCATTAAAAGAAAGAAAAACTTGGATGATAAATTCTTTTCTTTTTGCTTTTTCTTTTATTTTATGCTTAAATGGATATCGAAGTCGAAAATAAAAGAGTACACCAAATCTGGGGTGATAGAAGTCGAAACCCACAAAGGTAAGGCAAACAAACAATACATGATCAATAAATTAAAGAAAACGAAAATCAGGCAAACCCAAATAATCCTATTGCACTGAGAAAGAAGGAAGTCAGGAGGTACATCCTACCAAACCAAACCATTTGAAGAGAGGTCGAAATTAGTAAAAGCATCCACTAGTTGGTATCCCTCACGATAAATGTGAAAAAAGGTGAATTGCATTTGAGAGATTTATCCATCAACATGAAGTCGCCAAGGCACTAGAGAATACTATTTGAGGGTTATAGCACTGTAGCTTAGGAACAATGCCGGCTTAGTAACAGTAGCAGCTCAAGCCAAGTTGATGACAGAAATTATCGTTTTGTCCTTTAAAAAATAATAATTTACAGCCTTGCCATTTGACTAAGTGTCCGCAACCTATCGTGCCGAGTGGTGTCTGCGTGTTTGCTCTAGAGAAGGACAAGTACTCCTTTGATCTGCATGAAGAGAGAGTGAGAAAGAGGTGGATAGAGGGAGAGGACGAAAGGGATATGCTAATCCTTTTGTTTCTTTTCTCTGTGCAAATCGAGGCAGATAGAGAGAGCGTGCTGAACTTCGTAGACTCCAAGTGGAAATTGTTTGGTGATGAGTGATGACGCAAATTATTCATTGGCTTGAAGAATTTTGGGGTTTTGGTGAAATGGGTTTTTCTGGGTTTTTGTTTCTTGCTGGGAAATCAGTGTTTGGTCTAATCATTTTGGGTTTGATTGGCGGATTATTTCTCTGTTATTAGAGAAAATTAGATATAAACCCAAAAATATAAGCTTCTATTGGGAAAAACCCATAGATATTTTTCTTTCAATTTACACCCACTCTACATAAGCAGACCCTTCCATATAATGTATAGTCTATAATTAATAATTTTTCTTATTTTTTTTATATATCTAATTTGCCCTTTCGATTGTGGAGAGTTAAATTAAGTATTTTCCTTAATCTTATCATCCATTTGAATTTAAAATATTAAGCTAAAAAATAAATTCGTTTTGACGTTATCATAATAAATTACATCCTTAATTTCATCCTTGCTTTATACTCAACTATAGATGCTCATTACAATAGTATTTCATTTCCAACACAAATTTTAGTTCTTGTTTTCCTTATATGTAGGCATTTTCTTTCCCAATTGAATTTCAATTTTTTTTTTCTTGATGGGAACAATTATTGTTTCAACGGATGGAAAGAGATTTTGATTCAAACACGGAAAGAAAATATTTTTTGTGCTTGAAAGAAATGGTGGAGGACAAGTAAGCATGATATTCTCGCTTGTGTCTCTAAGGGACAACTAAAAAAATGTTCTAAAAGAAAAGAAAAGGGTTGGAGATGGGGTCAGGAAATAGGCAAAAGTTTTTGTTATTGTGTTTACACTCCTAGGCTCACATTTAGTGCCTCTCTACATACTCGAAAAATATCTAATTGTAGGGTATGTATCTTGTTCTTGGATTACTTTCTTCTTCTTTTTAGGTATATTATCATATTAATCCCATGATAACTTTTCACTCTCAACAACTACATTTCTAATTTACCTACTAAATAGTTATATGTAAGTGAGGCTTGAATACCATAAATCTTCAAGCTAAAAAAAAAAGGCGTATCTTCTCCGATCATAGGTACAATATAGTGAAACCTAACAAAGAGGATGATACAAAAAACAATTTTGATTCTAATACAAAGGTGTCATAAAAAAAGAAACAAAAAATAAACCTCCAATATATCAGATACATACTTGAAATCAAATTAACTAGAAAAAGTGTTCTAATGATCAGGTACCTTATTATGTAGGTATAATATAGAGACTTTCAACCTACTAAATATGATCAACTCGCGATGACAAAATACATAAGAAAGAGGTTGATGTGAAAAATGATTCCAATAAATAGGTTGATATGAAGATTTCTAAAAGTCAAGTTAACTAAACATACGTGTCTAATCTTTAGGTTGTGCATTAAAAAAAAATCTATTAGTTGGGTTAAAAAATTTAAACCTCTACCTTTAAGTTAGGTTGCAAGTAAAACAAAAAGTTACCTTTAAAATAAGTAAATATCACATTCACTTAAATCTATATAGCTTTTGAATTCAGAAAATTATACAAAGAAAAACTCTACAATTCTAGCAATCATGATGAATTTAATGAAAACTACGATAATAGTGGGACAAATAAAAAAGATCTACAATTAAGGTATTTAAAGATGACGTTAATCTTGCTAGTTGACTTATGTTTGTCAGATTTAAATTATGACAATTTGTGTAATTATTTGAAAAATAAAATCTAATATTTTATCCTAGTTAGTAATAATTGGGTGTAGATTAAGGTCAGCTTTGTTGATTGAAATTGTTGCTGGTTTTTGAGGTCTTTTTTTTTTTTTTTTCTCCTTGCATTGTTGCCTTCTCTGTGGATGCATGTGATCTTCTTTGAAACCAAGCATCAATTCGATCTGAATTGGATCCTTCTACTGTAAATTTAGGATCTTTAAATACCTATTTTGGCTTTGGATAATGAGAAATTGAGTATTTGTGCTTCTTTGCTTGAAATTATGTTCTAGCCAACCACTTAATAGGTTGAGGAATTCCTAAATTTCAACATTTTCTCTGTTCGTATTGTTTGAGCCCAAAACTAATTTTGGCAAGATCTTTTAGTGGATTTAGCATAGCAGGCCGATACCTGCGACCCAAAAATAAGTCTACTTGGAATTGGGTTACAGCTTCGCCTATTCCGAAACCTATAAGGAAAACGAGCCCTTATTGGAGTCAGGTAGCGGAGATTGAATAGGAAACTTCAACCGATAATCCTTCTATGGCAAGGAATAGTCGAAACCCTAGGTATAAATACCAGGTTTCAAGGACAAATCAAACACAACTCTCAAATCAATCAATCCCTCAGATTATCAAGCCTCCCCAGAGCAAATCTTCAACCTAGTTGAAACCCAGGGACCGTGCTTCCAGTCCTAGTCTCTCCAAGAGCCGACTGTTAGTGCTACTGCCACCGATACTACCAGCGAAGTAAGGGTAACGCCCTCGCAACCCCCGTGAAGCTAAAGTCACGCTTTAGCAAACCCTGTGCTTTCTCCAAACTTCCCAGTGATTGCTCTGCTCAACCTACAACGTAGAGTATCGATTCGGCGACGCAAAGAGATCACAACTAAAGCCCTTACCAGTAAGGCAAAAAGTCCTTTTCCGGAAGGCAGAGAAAAGAACCTTGTGACGAGGGTGGTGCTCTCCTTGTCCACATCATTTGAGAAGAAGTTAGGTCAAGGGACGCCCCGACGACTGCACCCCACGGTGCTGGCACGCTCGCACATTCAAAAGAGACAGTTTGTACCATACTGGATTTTCGTGTCAAACATTTTGGCACGCCCAGTGGGACTTTTAGATTTTCGAGAACGTAACCATTGGGAAGTCAAGCGATAACCCTTATCAAAAGGTTTATGCTAACTGCTCAAAGCATAAGACCTCTAGTTACAGACCGCACTTTCACGCGGACTGTCGTGGTCTTTCTGAAGAACAAGTGACATAAAGGTTTTCTCGTTACCCCCAATCAACCAACATGTCAACTGGACAGGGAGAGAATCACCCGACCACTATCGAGGGTCAAAGTGTCACTACTAACCAGGCAAGTGAGCCTGTCAACACTATCGTTGTTTCTGATGCTGCTGAAAGTGAAGAAAGAGAGGCTTTCGTTCCGAAGCCTATTCCAGAGGAAGCAACCTTCGAGGAAAAATCGCGATCATCATGGAGAATATTGAGAACCATCGTGCAAAGGTAGCTGCTGACTTTGACAGGGAAACCGCGAAAACAGACCAGCGCATTGCCCAACGTGCTGAGGATACTAAGCAACAAATCGCACGATTGGAGAATGCAGTAAGATCCCATGCTAGAGGTATCGCTGATGAGCAGAGTCAACATAAAAAAGAAATTATGAAAGCTATCGCGAGCCAAACCAAGCAGACTGTGTCAGATTTGGCAGGTCTTCGCAAGGATGGTTCTAATCTTGCAACAGAGGTCGCCATGCAGAGAGCCGAATTGAACCAGGCTAAAGAGGTATTGAACAAAGCTCTAGGCGATCCTAACGCCATCCTCGGCTCACTCGGTCAGTCCTCTAGTTATGGTAAATATATACAACCAAATGCTCGCGAGAAGGCTAGCAACTGTACGGCCACACCTCCTGCAACAGCTACTACTGCATCAACCAAAAATAAGGAAAGAGCTTTGGTGATTGGTGACAACAAGGCTGCTCCATCAGCCTCACAAAAGGATAAGATCCAGAAGACCGGTGATGGTACTCCAGCTGATCCTGTAGTGTTTACTCAGTACGACAGCGACGGGGCGGAGAATGTCTACCATGAACTCCCAGACAATTACTACGGCATTGACCAGACAGGCAACCTCGTCAAGATAACAGCGTTGGTCAAGGATGCGTCCATACCAGCGGTAACTCTTCAGCAGTCTGATCCCCAGACTATTCACCTAAGGGAATGAACAATGACTGCTAGCCAAACCGTACCCTTGCAGGTTGCTCGCCAGACTGTGGGGAATCCTCCTCCTCCTCCTCCTGGTCCAGAGTATGTGAGACGTGAAGAGGTAGAGGAGATGATCAGGCTGGCTAACCCTAGGGCTCAAATGGATGGGGTCTATAAGGGACCTTTCCCGCCACATATAATGCTCGCGCCCTTTCCAAGAGGTTATAAGAATATCATATTTTCTACTTTTTCAGGGGAGGACACTGAGAATGCGGCAACTCACCTGGCCAGGTTCAGGGTACAATGCGGCCAATACCAGAATGATGACATCCTCAAGTGCAGGATCTTTGGCACTTCTCTTTTTGGAGCCGCCTTTAGATGGTTTTTCAAACTCCGACCAAGAACAGTGGCAGATTGGCCCACAATGGAAAAGCTCTTCCTAGAAACTTTTGGAGCCATTGAGCCCGAGGTCGATTTGGCCTCACTTACTCAGATGTCCCAACAACCCACCGAGTCTACTGTTGCCTATCTTCAACGCTTTCAGGTCCAGAAAGCCAAACTGATTGTGATCCTCCCTGAAAAAGAATTGGTTAAGCTAGTGATCAAGGGTTTGGAACCGCGCCAACGAAAGAAGCAACATGGCAGCATGATCCAGTTAATTGGAGAACTGATCACAGAGGTGGGTAGCTTTGAGCATCTCCTCAAAGAAACTGATGCTATGAAAAATGCGTCCAAAGGAACACATGTACCAGGGAAACACCGCACAGTGGCAGCTCTTGGATACCTACAGCCAACCTATGATCCTTACTATCACCATCAAGGGGAAGAGGTTTTCCAGGGTGAAGATGAAGTTGAAGAAGAGGAGAAAGACGTCTCCGCGCTAGAGTTGACAGGTAGGAAAAATTCAACCCTCCAGCAGTTAAAGATATCTAAGGAGCTTGTCAAGCTCAAGTCTGTGGCTTTCACCAAACCTGAGTTCGCGACGTATACATACGATGCCAATAAGGCACATGAGATTCTGGATGAGATGATTGCCACGAAGATGGTGAAAACAGACTTTGGCCCTTTCCCTCAACCGGATCAGCTGAAAGGAAAGAAGTACTGCAAATTCCACAACTTGTGGAACCATAACACAGTTGATTGTGTGAAGCTAAAGGACCAAATTCAGGTATGGCTCAATAACTGCAGTTTGCAGGTAGAAGCTTCGATAGCCGCGGCAGCACTAGTAGACTTGAACCCTTTTCCGGATACCGGAGTCAGTATGGTTGATGTGAACTGGCCCAAGAAGATACCAGAGGAAACCAACCCTGGATTTGACTACAAAGGGGAAAGAAGAGAGGGAAGAAGGGGAGGAAACCCCTGTAAAGAAGAAAGCTAAGCCCATCAACGAAGCCTCACTAGTGGTCCTTTGCTCGTGATGCAAAGAAGAATGCAGCATCCAAGTGTCGCACGCAGAAGTCGAGCAGACATTTCGTTTTGGTTCTCTCTCACCAATCAAATGGGCTTCACCATCACGAAACTACCAGCCTTCTAGCCCAAAGGCAATAGATGAGGTAAAGTCACCACCATCCCCAAAGGATTCCAACTTGTTCAAGAAATTGAAAGCAGCCGCGGCCGATCAGAAACAAGAAGGAAGGGCTTGGAATGAGCACAAAGATGTCGTGACCAAACCTTACATTCCTCCTGCCTCAACGTCCACCATCAAGGAAGGCAAATGGTATACCAGGGAGAAGGGGAAAGCAGTGGAGATCAGCCCTTCCAAGAAAAGGAAATTGCAACGCCGGTTTGGAGAAGCCAAGCGCGCCTTAGAAGCTCTGGATCAGGGCCTGATCAAGTCGTCGCAACTGGTTAAATCTCCTGAGCAATATCAAAAGGAGATGGAGACATTAGCTGCTAAGCCACTGGTGGCTCCTTGTAGCTTTCAAAAACAAGCGCGCTCAGAATCAGGAGCCTCTAAGCCTAGTGTTTTCTACAGGATCACGACAGAAAGGACACCTCCGCTAGCTAGGAAAGACAACTCGCCAACTAGGCGTCCACGTGTTAGGCGCAGGTTGTTTCGAGAGGAACCAGAAGCCAACCCTCAGTTTTTGAGAGATTGGGGGGCAAGGGCAGCACTGCAGAAGCTTTACAGTGGAGACCTAAAAAAATCCAAAGTCTGGTGGTCGCGCCCCCAAAGGAGATACTTGCAGGGGAACAAACATCAAACCCGCCATTGTTGATGGCCGAGCTGCAGGAACAAAAACAGTGTGAGGTAAAGGGCCTTACAGAAGAGTCATTAGTAGACCAGCTGGCGAAGCAGTTCAACACTGACATCCCAGTTGGATTGCCGAAGCTCAACCTGGAGGACGACATAGACGAAACTGAGGCGGTTGATACTTCCTGTAATAAGGACTATGTACTTCCCGCGAGATATGCTTTGCCAATCGCCGCGCAGGAGTGTGTGGAGAATGAAGAAGGTACCGATCAGCCTCTGCAAATCACATCGGCTGCAACAACACCGTTTGCAGAGGCAGTAGTTCTTGAGACTGAAGACGCTGAGGGTAAAGGTTTCTTTATGAGCTTCACAAGACCAACGCCCGCGATGGTTCAGCACATGCGAGCTTTATATATAACAGTGGAGATTGCTAGCACTAAGGTCAGTAAGGTCATGGTCGACACAGGGGCCACTGTCAACGTTATCACCACAAGAACCATGCATTTACTTGGGATCAAGAAAGAGCAGATCTAGTCTGCATCTCTCACGCTGAAGAACTTCGTGGGGACAATCACAAAGACTTTAGGCATATTGTTTCTACGTATCAAGATAGGACCAGCAGAGGGAGTCTATGCTTTCTTCGTAACAGACTGTTACGTAGCCTATAGCTCCATCCTAGGGCGCGACTGGATTCACCGGAGCTATTGTGTTCCTTCAACTCTCCACCAGGAACTGGTGATGTGGAATATGGTAACAGATCAAGCTAAGGTGATTAAAGCCGATCTTAGCCCATTCCCAGTTTCCACAAACTATGTAGATTCCAGGTACTACTTGGAGCCAATTACTCCATTGCAAGTCAGTGGCATCGATGACAAAGGCTACCCCACAGGGGTGACAACCTCTGAATTGGCACAGTGGGGGCTTACGCTAACAAAAGAAGGCTTAGAAAGGCCTTCCCACGCCGTGCCCAAACCCTTAAACGATTAATAGATTACGACCTTCCAGAGGAAGGGATAGAGGTCTTCCACTCGCTGTACGAAAGACTATCCTCGTACCTGGTGGAAAAAGAGGCCTATGATCGTATCGCGACCTTGGAAATTGTTAACGAGGATTTCTCTGACCAAGATAAAGAAGACGAAGAAGAAATTCAGCTGGCTCCAGCAGCGCCGGATGACACCCCTCCAAAGGTCAGGGATCCTACAAAGAAAGTCAATCTTGGAACAGCAGCTGAACCTATGGAAGTGGCTATCAGCGCTTACTTAGAGCCTCGCGAGAAACAAAGACTCATTGATTTATTACTAGAGTTCAAACACTGCTTCGCGGAGAAATATGAAGACATGCCCGGCCTGTCACCGGACTTGGTTTGCCATCAACTACCAACACTCCCTGACAAAAGGCCTGTGAAGCAAGGGCCACGAAGAATGAACTTCGAGACCCAAGTTCTGGTCAAAGAAGAAGTTGAAAAGATGCACAGGTCAGGCATCATTCGGGTGGCCAAATACAATCAGTGGCTGTCCAATATCGGGCCAGTCCGTAAGAAGAATGGTAAGATGAGGGTCTGCGTGGACTACAGAGACCTTAATGTCGCTACGCTTAAAGACGTCTGCCCCATGCTAGTCGCAGATATGTTGGTAGATGCAGTGGTAGGACATAAATTGTTATCCTTCATGGACGGAACTGTTGGGTATCACCAGATTCCTGTTGCGGAGGAAGACAGGCACAAAACCGCGTTCTGTTGTCCAGGGTTCGCGGGCGTTTTTGAATACGTGGTTATGCCTTTTGGACTAAATAATGCTGGGGCAACGTTTCAGAGAGCCATGAACCTGATTTTCCACGACATCCTGGGGAAGATTTTAGAGGTTTACATTGATGACGTGGTCGTCAAGTCCAAGCAGTGCGGGGATCACATCACAGATCTCAGGAAAGTCTTCGAGAGGATGCGGCTGCACAAGCTCAAGATGAATCCCGCCAAGTGTGTTTTCGGAGTTCAAGCAGGAGATTTTTTGGGCTTCATCGTCCATCAAAGGGGTATTGAGGTCCCTGAGGATAAGGCAAGCGCAGTCATCAACGCCTCTTCGCCGCACACAAAGAAAGAGTTACAACGATTACTGGGTAAGATCAACTTCCTGAGACGTTTCATATCTAACTCTGCAGGTAAAATCCAGCATTTTTCCCCACTACTGAGACTACAAGGACAGAACGAGTTTGTATGGGAACCTCAACACCAAGAGGCTTTTGACAAAATTAAGGCCTATCTGGCGAGTCCGTCAGTACTCGTTCCACCTAGAGCTAGATTTCCATTAAAGTTGTATATTTCAGCAGCTGATCGAGGCTTCCATTGGCAGTCTACTCACCCAGGATGATGAGGAAGGTGTCGAGCATGCCATTTTTTACCTCAGTAGGACACTGACGGATTGCGAAACCAGGTATACTCCCATGGAAAAATTGTGTCTTACATTGTACTTCTCAGCATGCAAGTTGCGACACTACGTGTTATCCTTTACCACTTGCATTATCGCTCAAACCGACCTGGTTAAGTACATGCTGTCGCGACCTATTCTGCGAGGTCGTATTGGCAAGTGGGTACTGGCCTTATCTGAATTCTTGCTACAATACGTTCCACAGAAAGCAGTGAAGGGACAAGCCATCGCAGACTTTCTAGCACATCACCCTATGTTGGATGTCCCCACAGTGAAAGAGTTAGAGATAGCGACCGCAACCATAACTCGACCAGATTTGGCGCGCATTCCAGAATATGCTATTTGGTATCAAGCTACAATCTCCCTTCCACCCTGGATATTATTTTTTGATGGCTCAAGAACAGAAACACTAGCAGGGGCAGGGATTGTTCTGGAAAACCCAGCAGGCGATCGTTTTTCGTATTCTTTCTAATTGGAGTTTAAGTGCACCAATAATCAAGCAGAGTACGCGGCCCTCATTATTGACCTAGAGGTGTTACTGGAGCTAGGAGTAAGAGATGTCCAAGTACACGGTGATTCTTTGCTTGTCATAAATCAACTTCAAGAGAAGAACAGGTGTGTGAGCTGCTTCCTTGTACCATATTTGAATCGCGCCATTGAACTTCTGGATCAATTCAATAACGTGGATTTGGAATATATTTCTCACAAGTGCAACTTTGCTGCCAACGAACTTGCTCAACTGGCTACTAGCATTACTTTGAAATATGGGGTTCGCGAGCGAATCCTGAAAGTTGAACGACGCACGCTTCCTTCTTGGCTCGCACGACCTGACCCGCCAGACGATCCAGTCGTCGTGGTCCTCAAACCTATTGATATAGACTGGCACATCCCTTTGATTGCTTACCTAAAGCAACCAGACGCCGCTTCAGACAGGAAGACTCATTTTCTTGCCTCAAATTACTTCCTCAGAGGGGTTGAGTTGCGCTGACGCGGCGAAGATGGCATAGATTTTCGGTGTGTGTTTGGCCGCGATGCGAAGCGTTTGATGCAAGGAGCACATGCCGGCATATGTGGAGCCCATCAAGCGGGTCCAAAGATGCGTTGGCTCATCAGGCGACATGGGTATTATTGGCCCAGCATTTTGAAAGACTGTATCATGTTCACAAAAGGCTGTCAGGATTGCCAAGCTCATGGACCAGTTCAGCATATTTCCAATATTCCCATGCAACCTATTATTAAACCTTGGCTTGCACAACCTATTCATCCCCATTCGTCACTCCAACACAAGTTCATCATCGTTGCTACAGATTTCTTCACTAAATGGGTGGAAGCTGAACATTTGAAGGAGGCCTCTGGAGCAACCATTCGCCAATTCATCTTTCAAAATATTATATGCAGGTTCGGCGTCCCTGAGGTGTTAGTATCAGACAGGGGGGCAACATTTATGGGTGGTGATGTGGAGCAGCTCGTCAACGACTTCGGCATCCAGTTTCTCCACAGCACACCTTATTACGCTTAGTCTAATAGTCAAGCAGAGGCCAGTAACAAGATTATCATTACCCTACTAAAGAAAATGCTTGTTGAAAACCCTCGCCAATGGCACCAGACATTGTATGAAACGTTGTGGGCCTATCGCACTTTAAAGCGAACTCCTATTGCCACAACGCCCTAAGCACTCATGTTTGGTCACGACGCGGTTTTACCTTTGGAGATCAATGTTCACTCCCTACGCGTCCAAGATCAACATCATTTGATTGGTGATGACTACGTCCAAGCCATGTGGCAGGAGCACGAAGACCTTAGTGGACAGCACTTAGAGGCTTTGGACAACTTAGTGATGGAAAAGCAACGCATCGCTCGCGCCTATGATAAGAGAACTCGCGGCCGCAGTTACAAAGAGGGTGAGCTCGTTTGGAAGGCAGTCCTTCCATTTGGTGAAAAGTTGACCGGTCGTGGTAAATGGACCCCGCGCTGGGAAGGGCCCTGTGTGATTCATAGAATTCTGGAACGTGGGGCTTTTCACCTCAAAGATTGGATGGCGACCTCCACCGCAACCCTATCAATGGCAGGTTCTTAAAGAAATACTACCCCAGCGTTTGGGAATTTGATGATCCCCCTGATTCTTCCATTGCAAGGACAGGGGGGCAAACATAGTGTCCCTTGGCTCGCCTCATCTTAGGCCTTTTCCATTGTGGCCTCGTTCACCTGTCTTCACTCCACCTACGAACACTAAGGGGGCAACACTCTATGCCTAAATGCCTTTATAGTGGCAATTATTTTTGTAGTAATTCATCTGGCAAATTTTTTGTACATTTTCGTTCAATATCCTTGACAATATGTGTTGGGAATGTGTGTAAGGGCCTATACCAGAGGCCTTATTATATCTTGTTTTTTAACAAATAAGAAAATTTCGAATCTTTCATTCATAAAGTGGCTTTGCTGCCAAAAGCAAGACAATGTTTTCGAGAAAATTACATTAACGATATACAAAGCTAGAAAGTGGCTAAAACAACTAATAAGGATTCATGTCTTCTATGAGCTTCCGGATCTTGCGGCAAGAAGGGTTGATGAGATATTCACTCTTACTCTTCCTCTCTTCACCCTCCTATGATCTGAGTCGCAGCTGCTATCATTTGTACTGGAAGAAGAGGGAAGGAAATAATCCATCGCAACCCTTCCAGTTGGTTATCCTCAGGGATGGAGACAGAATCAGTGCTAAAGTGCGACCCAGTTGCCTCACCTACCTCCAGGGGGAAAATAGAAGTCGGCTCATCAGACCTTAGAGGTAGGCCGCGGAAGAAGAACGATCGGCCTCGAGTGGCCTTTCGTCCTTCTTCGCTTTGCTCCTCGCGGAGAAATATGAGGAGAGGGACTCCCTAGCATGTGGTGCCCCGCGTTAGGAGCTCCTCGTATGCTTCAACCTACCCAAAACCTAGGATGTTCCATCCAGGCTTTCATAGACCAAAGACATGAGGTTGCCTGAGATTAGGCCATAAGGCCTACCCAGGCAGTGAGATTAAGCCATAAAGCCTAAGATCTAAAGGCTAAGGGTGAGATCGTATGGAGAAGATTTGAGAAATAGAAGGAAGAGGAGAAAGGGTTGCAAGGTCATTGCTGGGTAAGCCATGTGTGCGTAAGTTTTCATCTTCCAAAGTATTGATATTTATAGAGGCCTGCCTCAGTGGCCTCAACCCTTGGATATGGGCAGTTGAAAATGTTTCAACGCCATCAATGGGAATATCAATAGAATTCAATGCTGAGATCTCAGAAATAAATGGAATTGAATACGCATGGACAAGAGAGCGGTCTCTAAGGAGGTAACTGCTCCTTTTCGAGATTGTCTTTTTGAAACTGTTTTTGTGCAGTTAAAGCAAAAATTGAACAGAGCTATTGCCTACGAGATAAAAGAAACTTAGCTAGATAATTAATTTATTGGTAGTAATATTGTTCATACAAATTAATGGGCCTAATATCAGAGGCCTAAAAGTCCCCGGCCTGCATGAGTTAAGCGGAGGAAAAGTTCACCCAGGTGAAAGGTAGCATCAGCGGCAGCTTGTGCAGCCTGTTGGGCTGCTACACGAGCTTGGGCCAGGTCATGGATCAGCGTCTCGAAAGCGGCAAGGGGCTGCTCCAATTGAGGTTCCGCATGGGCAAGCCTAGCAGTCACATCAGTTAAGTGGGCCTGAAGATCCTGGATCTGGGTTAGCAGATGGTTTCTCTCGAGAGTCAGATCCCTGATGAGATTAGCCCGATCACCCAAGAAATCACGCGCAGTATCCATCTGTTGAGCAAGAGTCTGGTAGTGTGTTTCGGTCTACCTAGCTTGCGCGGTCACGACTGCCCTCTCATTGAGCCCTTTGGGAAGATCCTGCAGCAGCTGGTCAACCTCTTGAAATTGGTCTTCAGTGATAGCCCCCTCGCGGAGAAGTACCCTCAGATACTCCAAAACTCTCGCGGGCGCGCCAGGAATTAGAATATCAGGGCCCAGAAGGCAACGAAGGCCTTCTCTGGCATCATCTACGACCCCAGTAGGGGTCACTTCGAGCACATGAGCTAGCCGTTCTAAAGTGGACAGAGGCGGTTGCTCAGTGACAGGAGGGGCCTCAAGAGGCTTCGCAACAGGTACTGCCTCTGGCAATGGCGCAGGGTTTTCCCCTACTCCCCCTGCTTCAATGGCTTGGGGGGCATGCTCCTGACCAACCACGTCAAGGACAGGTTCAGCAGGATTCTCGGCCACTATCTCCCCAGCTATGACAGCCGCTTCCTCGTTTGGAATAGCATTTGGGCCCTAGAAGGACACATTGTCAGAATAACCAAGCCAGGGGTTAGTGATAAAACATTTTGTTAAGAGAGGTACCTCTTCAACATGTGGCTCATGAAGAATTGCTGCTAGCACAGGTTCCTGGGCAATCTCACCGGAAGCTGGAACTGAATCAGGTGCTGCCTGTCCCAGAACGAGGGATGCAGTTGGTTGCTCGTGGGAGGTGTCTGGGAGCGATATTCTTTCAACAAACTCAGGCGAGCTGTCATCTATAACTTGTGTTGGGACCAGAACCAACTGCATATTGTTTGCAGTTGGAGAGGGAGGATTATTAGAACCATTTGGCTCTTGGACTTGCGAACCAGATACACCTTCACCAGCAACGGAGGATCATTCCCCAACCTGCCTTGATGACCTACGACGAACCTGCAGAGGAGGAGCGTTATAAAGTCATACATAACAAAACAAAACGTCATGGCTCATTTTAGATGAGTATTACCAGTCGATCAGCGACTGGTTCATCTTTCGCCCATGGATCAGTCCGGGGTTCATCTTTTGCCCGTGGATCAGTCCGGGGATCGCCCGTGGATCAGTCCGGGGATCAGCGCGAGGAATGGCTTTGGCGTTCGGTTCCCCGCTGTTTTGACCTGAGGGGGTTTGAACTGGAGTAGAATCTATTCGGTTCTACATCGGAACCGCCCCAACACTGGTGGGGAAGGAGCGACGCCTTGATTCAAGTGGGCGTGTCCAAGAAGGGTTTTCTCCTACGGGGATTGGCAGAGCAGCGGCTAGGGTCGAAGGCAAGGCATGACTGGGTGCCCAGAGTATTTTTGTGTGTCCAATGGGCCTGGGCTTGTTTGGGTTACTCAAGAAGGGCCTTTGCTTGGGCCTTGTCTTCTGTTTGGATTCGTATCTGGGATCCTAGAGATTTTTTATGGATTCCTCTTTCTGCTACATTTTGGATTTGGAGTTTCAGTTACTTAGGAAGAAGATTGCTCTCTATTCAGCGCATTATTTTGCGTGGAGTAGGCAAGGTCGTTCACACTACCGGCGGTTACCTTGATAGAAGGTTACCCTCTATTCGATGTATATCTTTGCCTGGAAGTATGGTCGACCATACTATTGGTACCATTTTACATAGCCTGGACTCTGTCTAGTCCTTCATCAAATGCTTAATTGCATCCCTTCGTACTCTTGCTAGGTTTTATTTAGGTTGCTTTGTTGCATCTAGTATTTCTCTTGCTATTTTATATTTTGATGTAGTCTATACATCTATAAGTTGTAATTTTTCTTATGTTCATTATTAATAAAATGGTTTACTATTACTCTAAAAAAAAAACACAAAGTTACTAGGAGAGATTAGTGGTTGTGAGCATTTTCTTAATAAATTTTTCATTTGCTGCAAGTATGGTTCTGTTTTTATTTATTCTAAAAGCTACTGTAACCTTCTCTTTCCAGATTGCTTTAAATAACAGCTTGACCATTGTGATTGATCACCAGCTTCCAATAGGAAAAGGTGGCTTAATAATTAAAAATATATGAGAAAATTAGAAAGAAAAAAAAACCCAAAAAATGAAGCTCCTATTAGGAAAAACTCATTCCTATATTTTCTTTTAATCTATACCCATTCACATAATTAAACCTTCCTTCACTACTAGAAATTTTCCCATTCCACAATGACTTCAATTAGTTCCTATTGGGACAAAGCATACTAAAAACAGTTGCTAAATTAGCCACTATTGAGGAATCAGTCCCCTCTATAGCAAGTGTCATTGGGGCAATAGGTATTGATAAAACAACAGTGGAATAACGGAATCCAAGGTAAAGTCAGCATCTAAATTCACACTGATATTAGTGGTTTTGGAATGTCACTGATATCAGTGGCAAATTTATGAGATTATATTAAAAAAAATAAGGTGCCAGTTGGCACCTTTACATTCTTGTACTATACTTTATATTGTATTTTAAATTGTATAATACAATAAATGTACTAGCTATAAATTTACAGATGCACCCATCAATATATAAACATCAAGACTTCATCCCACAGCTGCAACTCTTCTTTTGACACGGACATGTGATGCCCCAAAAATTCGTATTTATTTTCTGAGGATTTTTTAGAATCTAATTTATGGTTATTGGACTGTTTCGTGGCTCATGGATGGAGCGGAAATATTTCGGACGAATTTTTATTCTGAAAATATGACTTTAGGGGTGGCGCAAAGGTTGACTTTTGATACATTGAGATTCTCTAAAAACTTCCTTCACAAAAGTTGTAGAGCGCGTCGATACGAGTTCGTAGAAATATGGAACGCATCAATCGGAGTTCGTATGAGGAAGTTATGGCTTTCGGAAGAAGTTTCCATTTTGGTATAAATAGGAATTTTCCGAAATTATGTTCATAATTTCCAAGTTTCCATTTCCAGAAACTCTCATTCTCTCTCTTTTCTCTCTCGGTCGACACCTTCACTATCTGAGTCTTTCATCTGACCCGACTCGGACCCGACCGTCCCGGCCAGACTTTTCCTGCTGTTTCCGGCGGTGAAATCTTCCAGATCTGCTCGTCTTGGCCGTCTGCTCCTCCCTCTGGTGTCCTCTAGCAGCGATTCTCCTTTACGGCTTTAAGTTTCCTTCTTTGGGTTCGTGGAAGCTTACTAGATCGATCTGTGGTGTTTTTTTGGATCGATTTACGTGGAAATCGGTTCAACTCGGATTAAGCAAAAATTCAAAGCTTGTGAGGTAGTTTTCGACCCTTTATGCTTGTTTTCTGACTTCGACCAAGTCATGAAAATTCACAAGCATGTTTAGATGAACATTTTTTATGTTGAGAGTTTTGGGAAATAATGAGTTTTGGCCGGTGGCGGCGTTCCGGCGGTGTTATGGCCATCTAGGGGATTGTTTCAGGTATTATATATGTTCTACTCATTTATACGAGCGTTTCGATATATAATATGCAAATTTTGGAGTTCGAATGGATTTGTTATGATTTTTACCATTTCATATCGGTGAATTTATTCGATCAGTGAGGATCCGAGCGTTCAATCGACTTGTGGTTTGGACATATCAATCGTAGAAGTATTCCGGAGAAATTGGGTGGTCTCAGATGTGGTTTCGCCTCAATTGACGTCACTTTGGGAATTTTGGTTCGATTTAGGGTTTCGAATGTTATTCCTTGTGTTTCATTGACTAAATCAAGGCTGTACTTTCCTTAGGTGCTTGACAAAGTGCATTCTATAAGTAGTCGAATGGTGTGAAGACGCAACGGGAGTTTCGAGGTGAGTAATCTCACAAGGTTCATTAATGAACGGAATTACCTTTATTGTTTTGAGAGTTATTATTTAACTGCAAACTATAGTTGGTATTAGTAGACATTCCTGAGCGGATGACTACGTATATATATATTTACGTGAAATATTTATGTTTTGGTGGGTTTGTGGATTTATGAAGACAATATGCATGAAATGATGCTTTTTATTGTTTTGGGTTGTGGCTTTTGGAAAACAAATGATTGTGGAAATGTTGATTTCGATTTGTTTTGAAAAGTCTTGAGATTTGTGTACGAAAACAATATGCATGGATTGATGCTCTTTTATTGTTTTGTGTTATGTCTTTTCGAAAAACAATGATTATGGAAATGTTGATTTCGATTGTTTTGAAAAGCGTTGAGATTTGCGTAACATTTTGGGTCCAGTGCGACTCCTTTAATGTTTTGCTCCAAGGGACTGTGCGGCCCGAGGAACGAAGGTCTATGACCTTGGATAGAATATCAGGTAATCACGTCTTTGGCCGGACGAGTGGTTACGTTTCAGTTGGAGCTCTAATCTATCTGCCATATAGGTAATTCATGGGGTAACGGGAATTGGTTATTGATAACTCATGACATTACGTGTTTTTAGTGAACAAGGTGTGAGTTGCTTCCTTATTAACGGTTTTTAAGGGGACAAGGTGCAAGTTGTTTTCCTTATTAACGATTTGATAGAAATCAAGGTGTGAGTTGCTTTCTATGGTACGATTGATAGAATTCAAGGTGTGAGTTGTTTTCTATGTTATATTTGATAGAAATCAAGGTATGAGTTGCTTTCTATGGTACAATTGATGGAATTCAAAGTGTGAGTTGTTTTCTATGTTATATTTGATGGAAATCAAGTGTGAGTTGCTTTCTATGGTACGATTATGGTACAATTGATAGAATTCAAGGTGTGAGTTGCTTTCTGTGTTATATTGATAGAATTCAAGTGTGTGTTGTTTTCTATAGTACGATTTTGGTACAATTGATAAAAACCAAGGAGTGAGTTGTTTTCTATGTTTCGTTTTAAAAGGAACTAAGGTGTAAGTTTCTTTTATTTCGATTTGACAGGAAATTAAAGTGTGAGTTATTCTTTTTTTTTTTTTTTTGAAATTGTGATTTCATTGAATCAGATAACGATTACATCGTTTCGAATGGCATCCCTTATAAATTCGGGAGCTGTTACCAACCAAAGTTGGCTTACATTATTCCTAATAGCATGAGAAGCCAATAGATGTGCAACCTTGTTAGCTTCTCTTTTGACATGTATAATGCTAAATCCAGGATTATCTCGTAATAAAGACCTAACCTCTTCAATCAAAACATTCATAGTAGAGAGATCATGGGAAACCATCTGGATGGCTTGGACCAACAAAGCACAATCACTTTCAAAAATTACCTCGGAGTGTTGCATGGTTTGAGCCATGATTAACCCATCTTTGAGCGCTGCAAGCTCAGCATGAAAGGGGGACGTAAGCAAGGAAGATGCCATCACTATTCCGCAACACGCACCCTCCGCCACCGTGTCTTGAAGCGGCCTGATATGCACCATCACAATTCATCTTTAAGACTCTCTCTGTAGGTGGTTGCCATCGAATAGCCTCCCTATATTGTTGTGGAGGCCTTGCATTACTTTTCTTGAAATCCTCATACCACCCCATCGTAAGTAGATAAGCCTCGGAAGCATGCTTGCTTTTTTGGTCCCAGACCTGCGCATTTCTATTCTTCCAAATGCCCCATATAAGCATGATCACCTTGTTCATAACCTTCTTGTTAACCTGTGAAGCAACCGCTATAAGCCATTCTTGGATAGATGTAGCTGGGATACTCTGCCAATTCATCCCAGCCCGACTCCAAACTTCCTGAGCATAAGGGCAAGTCATAAATAAATGCAAACTGTCTACGTGCGTATGATCACAAAGAACGCAACCTAACTCACCATTATACCCTTTGGTGCTCGTGTTGGCAATATCTGACTAGCAATTCTCCAAGCATTGAGTGCTACTTTACCAGGTACTTTTGCGTTCCAGATAGTCCTCCAAACTCCTCTTAGCAGGTCAACAGGTGGCTTGGGAGTTAAAACCATGCCTAATGCCACATCCCTTGCCACGAAATAGGCACTGTTGGTGGTGAATACTCCCTTCTTATTAAAATGCCAAATCTGTTTGTCCGGCCTAGCTGAGCGACTCAATGGAATGCTCAAAATTAGATCAATATTAGCTGGACAAAAATATCTTTGGAGAAGTACAAAATTCCAGTTCCTTGTATGCGAATCAATAAGCTCCATAACAAACTTAGGTGCATCTTGAGCAGGGGGAGATACTGGGCACCTCAGATAGACATCTGGAATCCAATTATGATTCCAAATATCAATCTGGGAACCTATGCCTACTTGCCATATTAACCCTTGTATGAGTACTCGTCGAGCCTCCAATATGCTGCGCCAAGAGAATGACAGGGCATATCCCAGCTCTGCATTACAATACTTATCATGGGGGTGATATATTGCCTTATAAAGTCTAGCTATCAAAGAGTGAGGCTGCTGAAACAATCTCCAACTCTGTTTCGCTAGCATTGCCAAATTAAACCAATGCAGATTCTTGAACCCCATACCTCCAGCCTGTTTGGGAACACACAGCCGTTCCCAAGACCACCAATGAATCTTGTTCTTTTCTTCCTAGTCACCCCACCAGAAGCCCGCACACAGCTGATGCAAGTCATCACATAGACTCAACGGTAGCTTGTAACAATTCATAACATACATTGGCACTGCTTGTCCCATTGCCTTAATTAAAATTTCTTTACCTGCACCACTTAACAGCTTTGCTCTCCAACTCACAACCTTCTTAGTAAGCTTCTCCTTCAAATAACTGAAAGCTACAGATTTCTTCCGGCCCACATGAGTTGGTAAACCAAGGTATCTGTCATGTTTATCAACTCGCTTCACTCCCAACAACTGGGCTAAAAATTCCTGCCGATCCAAACTCATACCTTTATTGAAAGCGACCTCACTCTTCTGGAGGTTAACCCGTTGTCCTAAGGCTATCTCAAAGGTTACAAAATGTTCCGAATTTGTTGACATTCCTCTTCAGTTGCAGTTCCAAACAGAAAGCTATCATCTGCAAAAAGCAAATGGTGTAACACAGGAGCATAAGAATTAATCTGTAACCCCTGTAGCCACCGTTGATTGACAAAGTGCGAGATCAAAGCCGACAGTCCTTCTCCACACAGAAAAAACAAATATGGAGATAAAGGATCCCCTTGTCGAATGCCCCTAGTGGTTCTAACATAACCCCGCACCTCTCCATTCACTAGAAAAGAGTAGTTGACTGTCTGAATACTAGCCATTACCACTTCCACCCATGCCTCAGCAAAACCTAATCTTAGAAGCATACTTTTTAGGAAACTCCATTCAAGCTTGTCGTAGGCCTTGCTGATATCTAATTTCAAAGAAAAGTGTTCCGCATCAGGCCTCCTCTCATTATGTAAGAAGTGAGCTACCTCTGTTGCAACCAAAGTATTATCAGAGATTAATCGGCCCGGCACAAATGCACTTTGTAATGGAGAAATAACCTCTCCCAATAACACTTTCAATCTGTTAGCCAAAACTTTAGAACAAATTCGGTACAGGACATTGCATAGAGCAATGGGGCGTAACTCTGTCATATTCTTCAGCTCCTTCACTTTTGGAATAAGAGTAATATGAGTAAAATTCACCTCCCGAAGAAGATGACCAGAGGTTAAAAACGAACGTACCGCATCACACACATCTTTTCCAACTGTACTCCAAAATTTCTGATAGAAAAAGGGTGACATACCATCAGGTCCAGGAGATTTTGAGGGATGTATCTGAAAAGTCGCCACCCTGATTTCCTCGTCAGTGTATTGGGCTAACAGATCTTGATTCATTGTAGGCGATACCAGCCGTGATACTGTTTGTAAGATCAAATTCAAGGCAGTCTCATTTGTGCCTTCAGTGGAAAATACGTTTCGATAGTAGTCACTAACAACTTTCTCAATCTGAACTGGTTCTGTCATCCAGTTACCAGACTCATCATTCAGCCCTTTAAGATTGTTTCGTTGCCTCCTGTTGGATGCCCTTCGATGAAAATAAGCGGTGTTTCTATCCCCCTCTTTTAACCACAGCTCCTTTGATCGTTGGCTCCATATGGTTTCCTCCTGTGTCAACAATTCCTGAAGCCGGACATTTAAATCATGCTTTTCCTGGTTCATGGCCAGATCAAAGGGAGCTTCTAACAACTCATTCAGACGAGCCCTAACTACTCGCATCTCCTTCTGTCGAAACTGGAACGTGTTCCGCTGCCAAGCATTAAGGCCACTACTAGTTGCTTTAATTTTCTGGCAGACCCGATTCATTAGATCTCTGTCCCCACCATTCTTCCATCCAGTGCGAACGACTCCCTTACACTCTCGATGTTGTGCCCAGAACTGTTCAAAGCGGAAAATCCATCTTCTCCTGCCCGACTGCAGCAATGGAGCATTGCATATATCAATCAGTAAGGGACAATGGTCCGAGCAGCTGGGATGCAAGTGAGTGGTCGTGGAATGGCCAAACAGCCGACGTAAACCAGCATTCCAAAATGAACGATCTAATCATTCTTTTGTTTGATGATCGGACCAAGTGTAAGGGCTCTCTCTATACCCCATATCAATCAGCGAACAATCCATCACACATTCATGAAATGCTTGCATTTGCACGAGTTTCCTCTCCCCACCACCAGATTTCTCTGAGCATTCAAGGATTTCATTAAAATCCCCACAAATCAGCCATGGCAACGATACTTGAGCAGCAAGCCGACGCATCAATGCCCATGTCTCTCTTCTATCCCCGGTCTGTGCATAGCCATATATACCAGTCAATCTCCATTCATCGGGAGAACCCCTCGTCCCAATAGAAACATCAACATGCCTGGTAGAGTAATTACGGAAATGTAGAGGTACATCATTCATCCACATCAGTGCGACTCCCCTGGAGTCATCACTCTTTTCACAAAGACAATTGTCAAAACCCACCTTCATGCACAGTGTATCCATCAGCTTTGCATCACATAGAGTTTCTGAGAGAAATAAGATACGTGGCTTCTCCTGCCTTATCAGATCCACCAGCGCTCTACGTCTACAATTCCCCACAATACCACGACAGTTCCAGGCCAAAACCCTGAACGCCATATAGACTCAGGCCACCTCAAGCGCCGCTTGCTTTTACTTCTCAGAACTCCTTCGCTCTGCTAGGGTTTCTTTTTTCATGATTCAAAATGAATTTGTGAGTTATTCTCTTTTATTTCCTGTTTTAAGGAATCAAAGCGTGAATTTTTTTCCTTATTTCTGGTGTGAGTTGTGTTAACTATTTTGAGTTACTCATACGGGCTTGCAAAAGCTTACCGGGTTTTTTGTGTGACAACCCGGTACACTATTCAAACGGTGTAGGGGTTAATCCTGCAAGTTAGGATAATGGGGGCTGAAGCTGAGGTAGCGCCTTTGCAGCTTTATGGCAGGAAGCCATTTTTGTAACTTTACCGTTGATAAGGACTTCCGTTGTAGTAAACTCTGAGGAGCATTTACGTTTTATTTTGTTGTTGACAATTTAATTCGTAAGTTTATGTAATATATGACTCTGTGGAGCGGGTCAATATTGACATAGTGGGTTCAGAGAATCAATATGTACTTGGGTAAAAAGGGAAAAAGTTTCTAGGTATTTTTGTATTGATGGCTGAACGTTCACGCATGTATAATTATGAGATTATATATCGATTTTTATTTGTGTAAAAAATCAGGGGCGTGACAGGACAACCTGCACATTATATCACGTTAATTAGTTATTATTCTAACAATTACATAGACCAACTTAACATATAAAAAACATTAGAGTGAAGCTAGAGGTGTCTCTTTGGTTCTGACCATGTAGTATACAAGGATATAATATATAAGCTATGATAGAAATTTAGCATTCGAATAAACATAACTATAGAACAATAGATCTAAAAAACTGACGGACATGACAATGAAAAGGCATAGCAGTGCACATCTGCATATACACTCTCAATTTCAAACCCTTTTGGTCATGAAAACAATTTGTAGAAAACATAGGAAAATACCTCAGAGCCACACGATATTTCTGACCCAACTTTTCAAGCTCTGCCATTACATAATCTGTGATACCAGGAGTGCCTGTATATTTAAAAGACAGCTAAACAATTAGAGAAAAATATACAAGAGAAATGGAACATTACCGTGCATTATCAAAACTTTAGGTCACTATCAGAAGTTAACCAATTTCTCTGAATCATTCTTGTTATATAGAAAACTGAACATTCAAGTCCAATTCCTAAGAAACACTAAACATTAATACAAGTGAATAACTCTAAGACTCACACTTTGCAAATGGGCAGTCCATCATTCTCTTCCCCAAATCCAACTGCCAAAAGTGAACTAAAACAATTATGGGTAAATTCCTCCTATAGTACCTGAGGTATTGCTACTTGGACAGTTTGATACCCAATGTATTAAAGGGTACAGTTTGGTACCTGAAGTTAGACTCTGTTTGACACTTTGGTACTTCTGTTAATTTTTCTGTTAAATGTAAGGATAAAATTGACATTTAGAATATATGTATAAAAAAACATGAGTTTGTGAGTTGATTGACGTTTTTCATAATTTTATAGATATGAATTAATGTTTATGAGTTATGTTGAAGGTGAGATATTTGAATTTTATGTTAAAAAAATATAATAATCAGATATTTTTTTGTACTATTCTCTATGAATCCACTGATTTTTCCTCCAAAACTTGGATTTTTCCTCCTCTTCATAAACACAATGCGATGATATTATTTGGTATTATTTTAGATCTTCATCATTTTTTGGGTCATTTAGGAGAAAATGAAAATGAATTAATGCTTTTGGGTTATGTTAAAGTTGACATAATTGAATTTTATGTTTAAAAAAATTTAATTGTACGAGACTAGTTTCAATGGAGTACTCATGGGTGTTCACTATATGATTACTATATTTCTTAAACATAAAATTCGAATATTTCACCTTCAACATAACCCATAATTAAGCATTAATTCATACCTATAAAATTTTGAAGAAAATTGACCCACAAACTCATGTTTTTTTATTATGTTTTTATACATATATCCTAAATGTCAATTTTATCCTTACATTTAACAGAAAAATTAACAGAAGTACCAAAGTGTCAAATGGAGTCTAACTTCAAGTACCAAACTGTCCCCTTTAATACATCAGGTATCAAACCGTCCAAGTAGCAATACCTCAGGTACCATAGGAGGAATTTACCCAACAATTATATTATCCAATACAGAAAACTTGAACAAGCTGTAGCTTATACATGAAGCAATTAGCACTAACCACTCACCCTATTCTGGATAGAGAAATTGATAAAGTTGGTATCTACCAAAACCTTGTAAGGCAGCCCCCAAAGTAGTGTTGTATTGAAAGAACAACGCCATAGAAACATTTGGCCTAAATACAATTTTTGCCTTCACATTTTTCTAAACATCGGAAACATGGTCGTTAGCTATATATATGCTCCAGAAAAACTATCATTTACAAGGAAATACAATTTCAAGCATTTTTTATAATCAACCCAATTCATTAAACAAAACAGAGTAGTGATAAAAATGGTAAAATCAATCCAACACATCACAGACAAAAGTTCATAGAACACATAGAAACAGAAAGCCAGTTTAATATGACATACGATTCTTTCTTTGAGTTTTTTGTTATTTTTAGTCTCAGTGTACATTTGAATCTCAATTGCATAAACTTCCAAATGTTGACTTCCTTTTTTTTGATTATCTGTACCATTTTCTTTTTGACAAGACTATGGAGTTTCTTCATAATCTAATAGTGCAACACAGGTTGCTCTCAACCTTTCAAGATCACAAATTCACAGCCATCATAGGTAATAAGATAAACAGATATTACCTAACTCGTTCTCCCATATTCACCCTTCCCAAACCAAATTTTGCAAAGCTTAAGATTTGTCTTGAACCAATGCCTCTGCACAACAAGACGGAAAGAAACAAGGAAATTAGATGATTTGGCCCTCTTTGTCCAATGGTATTGATTCTTCTTTATAACCTAAAATTCATAGCCTCAAGGCAATTGTGATGCATACAAACCAGAACTAGAAGAGTACATGAAAAATCAAGCTTATACCACCAAGTCAATTGATAAAACAAGAAATTCAATTGATCTAAGAACTACTTGTTCCCCAAACCTATTGTTTAAGGGAAAATAATCATTTACCCAATTTTAGCTTAAAAATTGCCCACTTACTCCACTAACAGTTTTTTAACCTCATTTACCCAAAACACTCTAAGGGATTACTTCCCTAATACCCAATTAATTCTTTTTTTATTCTTTTTGTTTATTTTTGGGACTTTTTTGCCCTCTCCTTCTTTCTCACTTAGAGAGAGAAGTCATCATCCACCTTGCTGTGCTCCGGTGACCAGTGGCCTGCCGCGGTCTCCGGCGACTGGTGACCGAACTCCGGCGATCGGGTGATCGGAATCCGGAGACCGATGATCTGAATTCCGAATCTGATGACTGGCGTCTAATTTTATTACCCCCCAATAATACCCAGTCATCATATTATTGCCCCCCAAAAATCATATTATTGCTCCCTAATAACAACTTCATTAGGGATCAATGATTTGTGAAAAATGAAGATGTTTTGAATTTTGAAAGCTTTCGGAGGTTTATCCAAATAAATATATTGTTAATGCCCGGTAATCATATTATTACCCCCCAATAACAAGTCTATTAGGGATCATTAATTAATGAAAAATGAAGATGTTTATAATTTTGAAAGTTTTAGTAGGGTTATACAAATAAATAATCTCATTATTACCCCCCAATAATCTTATTATTATCTTCCAATAATCGTTTTATTGCCCACTAATGATATTATTATTGCCCAACCAAATCATAATAAACAAAACAATCACTACTAGCAACATTCCATATTGAAATCGACAAATTTTTTGGAGAAACAAACCATCGCAACAACCATTGGAGGCCTCGATCCTACGCATTTTACCAGAAAGAGGAAAAAAAAAAGAAGAAGAAAAAGAAGAAGAAAAAGAAGAAGAAGAAGTAGAGAAGCCTGAAAGACGGCATCAGAGCCCCGACCCGGAGCAAAGCCCGGACCCGAACTCCGGCTTCCTCGTGGAGCTTCGGAGGTCTGATGACGACCCTGGCGTGGCGGCGGAGCATCGAAGGTTTCTTCTCGTGGCAGCGGTGCTCGCAATCGGAGATGCAGTCGAGGTCAAGCATCTCACCGCGGAACTTGTCGGGTATGGCGTCGACGAGGACAAGCTTCAGAGGTCCTGGGTTAGAATGGGTTGGGCGATCACCAGGCCGACATTGCCACGCCGATGACAGAGATCTTGGTCTGGCCGTTGGAGGAGGAAGGAGGGCAGCGCCGTGGATGTGCTTAAAGAAGGCCTGGGTTAGGTCGATGATGAAGGCGGTCTGTCAAAACTGGTTGGGCTATGCAGTCGGCCGGAGGTGGAGAGAGAGAGAGAGAGAGAGAGAGAGAGAGAGAGAGAGAGAGAGAGAGAGAGAGAGAGAGAGAGAGAAACTAGAGGTGGAGATAGGGGGGAGAGAGACAGAGAGTCTGAGAGCAGAGGGATGAGTTTTAATTTAATTAATAGGGGTTAAAATGTCAATAGATATTAGATTGGGTAAATGAGGCTAAATAACTCTTAGTAGAGTAAGTGGACAATTTTTAAGCTGAAATTGGGTAAGTGGTCACAACCCCATTGTTTAATGGCATTAGTAATAAACCGAAAGCTGAAGCATGTGTGCCAAGCATACCATAAACTCATAAGCCTTTTCAGAGCACAGATTATATACAATTTTCAAATACAAATTGGCATCAAACATAACAGAGTAAGCATCAAAACAAAAGTCAACATGAGGAGCTCAATTGCAACAGCAACACTCACCAGCTGAATCGTAACCTCTTTCGCTTGTCTGAATATTCGTACCTACAACAACAAAAAGACCAATAATTTAAGCACCTCCATGAAATCCTCAAATCCAATTTTGACCACAAAACATAATTAGAATCACAAAAGACGAACCAAGATAGATCTCCCCAAAGAAGCCGCTACCAATCTTCCGTCCCAGCCTGAACTTATTCTCAATGAGAGACTCCATTTGCGTAACCCGAATAGGAAAGAAACCTTAACCCCAAAACTACAGACCCTCTTAAAATCAAACCTTTGGAGAGATAATCTAAGCGCCGAGCAGCATACCAGAGCTCTGTTGACTGCACTGCAACAACATTGCCAAGATTGTCGTCAACTGAAGCAAAACAAAAAGCAGAGAGCAAAAGAAAGCAAAAAAATTTGTACAGACATCACTGTCGGTGTGTGGGTTCTCCGTGTTGGGGAGAGAGAGAGAGAGAGAGAGAGAGAGAGAGAGAGAGAGAGAGAGATCTAGGGTTAGTGTGAAGTGTGAGAGATGGATCTAGATGAACCAGAGAGAGAGAGATCTAGGGTTAAACTGAAAAGTGCGAGAGATTGACAGGGAGATAGGGGGCTTTTTGTATTTGCCGTTAGTTAAGATCTCAATAGATCCAACGGTTACCACTGAATTTCAAAAACGGAGAAACCCCCAAGTTGATGGACACCAATATCATAAAATATCGTAAAAATTGAGCCCAATTCAAATTTCTTCATCTGTCAGTTCCGCAAATAGCTTGACAATGGAAAGAAGGGCCCACTTGCATGCACATTTGGACTATTTGGCCTACTTAATACCCACTGATAACAGAGGCTCCTCAATAAATATATATATATATATATATATATGGGTCATTTACCCTACTTAATACCCACTGATAAGTCCCACTGATTTGAAAAATCAGTGTGATACTGTTCTCTTTACACACTGATGATTTTTAGTGGCTAAAAAAGAGGTGCCATTGGGGAAATTTCTAGTAGTGCTTATAGGTTTTATGTCTATTATGATTTTTCTTGTTTTTTTTTAGTTTGACTATTTTAGCCTTCTGATTGAATAGGTAAAATATTCCTCAAATATAATTGTTGACTTTTTAGTAAAATATTCAGTTCACCTCATTTACCGGAAATGAAATAGAATAATCGAACACCCTTGTCATTAACTTTCACTTGCTAATTTTGGTACTTCTAGATAAACCATAGGCTTAACTGTATAATTTTTCCTATCGTACGTACATGTGTTAAATATCATGTGAGTTTTAACATAAGCAAATGATTTAGGTATCATTTAGGAGTTCAGAATTTGTAACTATCAATCAGGGAATAACTTAGGTAGAATGAACCATTGGTAAAATTGCACAATTTTGTCTATCATTCAGGTGTTAAACATCGTGTGGGTTTTAACATGAGCAAATGATTTATGTACATATCATTCAGGGAGTTCACAATTTGTACCTAAATCATTTAGGGAATGACTTAGGCACCTATAATTCCAGCTTTTGAATGTGGATATTACATAACCTCCAACCCAGGTATTGATTTAGATTAGGCTTTTGAATGTGGAGATTACATAACCTCCAACCTAGGTATTGATTTCAATTGCTGAAATCAAGAGTTGATTAATTCTGGGCAATGTCTTTGGGTAACCGTTTCAAGACTTGCATCTGCAGAAAGTTTGGGGATGGTGGCAGCTTTAGTAATTCTTGACAACAATGAGTTTTAATATTTATCCTATTTAATAGGTTTTTTTTTAAAGTAAACCTAATTAATATGTTTGGGTGTATATTAAAACAATCTTATAGATGGATTTAATCTAAAAGGTGTGTTTGAATTTGGGTGTAGAATCAAATTCCTATATATCATATGAAATATTGAGAAGCTTTCCCTTTTCTTCTGACTTCCACTCTTAGTTAATACTCTCAATCCTCTGTACACTCTTTTATGAGGGTTTTAGAAGAGTGTGCATCTTTTATGTCTTGCATCTTTTATATGATACAATTAATGGATGTATATAACCCTATGCTCCAAGATTTACTCATTCTATGTCTTCCTTTGTTTATATAGAATGGTGGTATTTAGGGATTTGTAAACGAAGTGAAAATACAAGAACAGAACGTGTTTTCTGGAAAACGGGGATTGATAGTCACGTTTCAATCCTTACTAGGCAGAAACCAAAAATTCAAACAGAAAACAAGGATTTTTGGTTACGCAGTGAAAACCTCAAATATGAGATTAAAAACACTGCGGGGCTCTTACTCTTGAGAACCCAAAATAAGAACAATTAACATATGATGAAGGATATATTCTTTACAAACTCAAGTAGCACTACCTCGGCTACAATCACTAGACAAAACTAATGAGAAGTTTGTCTTCAATCTTGAACTCCTTCACTTGAACGATCACCAACTATTGCTCTTCTTTCTTCACAGCCTCACTACTGATCTCAATAGAATCTATGCATATGAGGAACACGACCAAGAACACTTAAGCATGGAACAAGTGTCTTTGACTCTTATGACAAAACCGTCTCAAGCAAGCAAGACTACCAAACTTATTCTTGCGTCTCTACTTCTCTGACTGTCTTTTTCCACAAATATATATTAAGGGGCTGCGCAATACTCAATCAAACAAAATACAACCTAATTCGACTTCTACAAGGAAATAATCTTTTGTGTTAAAGATAATCAAATAAAGACACCAAAGCCTAAAATACTTAGGAAATCAATTACACAATTTGGCAAACAGAAAAATATCTTTAAATAAACAATATTAAAACCCCAAAGATACTTTCCTAGACCAACCACTAATTAACACACGGGACTGACCATACATACATGGATGCATTTACTTAAGATTCTGCTTGGATCAGCTTGTAAGATACTCCAATGTTTTGTATGGGAATGCCAATACACCAAGTTAGTCAAAACTTGTACCTACACTGTCACGCCCCTGATTTTACACACATGAAAATCGATATATATAACCCCATAATTATATATGCGTGAACGTCCAGTCATTAATACAAAATACCTGGAATCTTTTTCCCTTTAACTTACACAGATATTGATGCACTGAACCCTCAAAGTTAATATACACTCGCTCCATAGAGTTATATATTACACAAGCTTACGAATTAAATTGTCAACAACAAGATAAAACGTAAACGCTCCTCAGAGTAACTATACAACGGAAGTCCTTATCAACGGTAAATTCACAAAGATGGCTTCCTACCGTAAAGCTGCAAAAGCGCCTCCTCAGCTTCAGCCACGATTTCCCTGACCTGCAGGATTAACCCCTACACCATTCCATTGAACAGTGCACCAGGTTTCCACACAACAAAACCCGGTAAGCTTATGAAGCTCGTATGAGTAACTCAAAACCAATTACACAAATTTCACAAAAGCCTCCTGCTCATAACCTCACTCCTAGCATTCAATTACACAAATTTTGGTCAAACAAGACTTCCTCAAGCAATGTTTGACGCCATCCTAACGCACTACGGCGAATTCCAACATCACACTCATTTCCCATTTCCCCCTAGGAGCTTTTTGTCATCAACATGACATCAAAGGTGAAAATCAAAGAGTCACCTTCCTATCTTCAACACAGAGTACAATTCGTCACCACTATGCTCTTAAGATAAATCAAACCATCAATCAATAAAATCAAGAAGAAACAAGGCAATCACATATCAAAGCAAGCAAAACAAATCATAGTAACCCCTGCATATAATTTAGTTCAGGAGGTCACATTTAGTCAAGCAATTCAAGTCAAGGTAGTCATCGAAGTCCCACACCCTGACGTCTGTAGGTAGCCCCAACCATCACAGCAGTCCTCTCGATCTTTATTAACTTAATAACAATTCAACTCCGCTACCGAGCTGTCATCACACTGATCATCACCTAGATTTCCACCGATCATCACCCAGATATTCATCGTCCAACTGATCATCACCTAGATTTCAAGGATCATCACATAGATTCACGCAGATATCGCCACCCATCGCACAGATAGCGATCATCACATAGATTTCGTTGGTCATCACATAGATAGCGATCATCACATAGATTTCATGGCTAGTCATCACATAGATATCAACCATCCTACTCATATTCCTACACAAGCTACACAGATATTTCTATACAAGCTTTACATAGATAGCGATCATCACATAGATTTCGCTGGTCATCACATAGATAGCGATCATCACATAGATTTCGTTGGTCATCACATAGATAGCGATCATCACATAGATAGCGATCATCACATAGATTTCGCTGGTCATCACATAGATAGCGATCATCACATAGATTTCATGGCTAGTCATCACATAGATATCAACCATCCTACTCATATTCCTACACAAGCTACACAGATATTTCTATACAAGCTTTACATGACAATCATCACAAAGATTCACCATACTGATGTCATCGATTCATTACACAAATATTCCTACATAAACTTTTCATGTCAATCATCACAAAGATTCACCACGAAGTCACTAATACATGAATATATATGTATATATATATACCCCATAATATATATATAGACACACATAGTCATCCACTCAGAAATGCCACTAATACCAACTATAGTCGTAGTTAACCTAATAACTCCAAGACAATAGGGTAGTCATGCTCATAACAAATATCGATCATATTCATAACAAATATTGATCCTGCTCATAACAAATATCAATCCTGTTCATAACAAATATCGATTCTACTCATAACAAACATCGATCCTGCTCATAACACATATCGATCATACTCATAACAATTATCGTGAGATTTCCCCAACAAACGATAAAGGTAATTCGTTCACAAATGAATCTTGTGAGATTACGCACCTTGAATCTCCCGCTGCGTCTTCAATACAGAACAAGGCAGCCAATCCACAAAATAGCCGTCCAAGGAGTACTACGTCATGTACCTAAGGAATTACAGCTCTCATTCAGTCAACGAATCACAAGGAATAACGTTCGAAACCCTAAATCGAACCAAAATTCCCAAGGTGACACCAAATGAGGCGAAACCACATCCGAGACCTCCCAAAGTCCTCGGAATACGTCCACGATCGATGTGACCAAACCACAAGTCGATCGGACGCTCGAATCCTCAAGGATCGAATAAATCGATCGGTATGAAACTGCAAAAATCATAACAATTCCATACGAACTCCAAAATTTGCATATTATATATCGAAACGCTCGTATCAACGAGTAGAACATATATAATACCAAAACCAATTCCTTAAGTGGCCGGAACACCGCCGGAACGCCACCACAGACGGTGGTGCACCGCCGCCAGCCAAAACTCATTATTTCACAAAACTCCCAACATCAAAGTTCTTCATCTAAGCATGCTTGTGAATTCTCATAACTAGCTCGAAGTCAGAAAACAAGCATAAGGGGTCGAAAACTACCTCACAAGCCGTGAACAGTAATCCAATCCGAGTTGATCGAAGTTTCACGTGAATCGATCCAAACAACCACCAAGGATCGATCAACGAGGCTGCTCTGAGCTCAACCAAGAAGACTTGAAGCCTCGTCGATGTCGGAACAAGGAATTCCGATCGGGTCCGAAATCCACAAACTGAACCGCCTTGCAGCGCCGCCGTGGAGGAGAATCGGTGCTAGAGGACACCAGAGGGACGACCAGACGGAGGAGACGATCCTATCTGGAAAGTTTCGTCGCCGGAGACCGCCGCAGTTGGCCGGAAAAGTCGGGTCGGATCGACCGGGTCCGGGTCGGGTCAGTCGGATTATTTCGATTCTGAAGGTGCGAACGAGAGAGAAGAGAGAGAAAGTAAACTTCCGAAAATGGAAGAAATGAAAATAGTAAGTTTCCAACTTGGGAAACTTCTATTTATACCAAAATGGAAATTTCTTCCAATGGCCATAACTTTCTCATACAAACTCCGATTCTCGCGTACCATATGTCCACGAACTCGTATCAACGCGTTCTACAACTTTCATGAAGGAAGTTTTCGGAGAATCCCAACGAATAAAAAGTCAATCTTTGTCAACCCCCCTAAAACCATATTCTTCAATTAATTATTCGCCCGAAACACTTCCGCACCATCCACGAGCCACGAAACCGTCCAATAGTTATAAAATTAATTCCGGAAAATCCTCGTAAAATAATTACGAATTTCCGGGGCATCACATACACAAAGCACGCTATGAAACTGTTTTACACCAGATCCTCCAAGGTGTTGTCAACAAAAAAGAAACCATGACTCTGTTAGCAAGTAGCTGTTCAAATCAACCCCTAACAAAAAAATCCAAAGAGGTAAGTTTCTGAACTTAAAGCCTTAATATAAAAGTGGTGTATTTCCTATTCTATCTGTTTTTTGTTGATAATATATATATATATATATATATGTATATATATATATGTATATATATATATATATATATATTATATTTGTTTTTCATAGTGTATAAGCTCTTTTGTTTTGGTTCAGTGTGTGTACCGATCAAAGAGACTGATTTACATGTTTAACTTTGAAAACAAAAAATGCAATAACATAACATCTATGATTCACTTTTTGCTTAGTGTACTTATGCTTTCCAACTAATTTGGAGCAAGTGGCTTTAACGAATTACAAATTCTTTCAGAGAATATAAACCTTAGATATTCTGTTTTTTGTTTGACTAATCAATGAACTTATCAATTTTTCTCAAAAAAAAAACAGGAAAGAGATGTAATTAATTGTATTATTGAGATAGGATATTGATGGAGAAGTTCACTTTTTGAGCGACAACTGATATAAAAAATATGGGGAGTAATACACAAAATAACCCACTTCTAAAGATGCATAAGAAAAAGTTGAATGAAGTAACAATTGATTGCTTTTTGAATAATTTGTCCCTTCGTTTTTTGAGAGATAGATAAGCATTTGAACTAACCAAATTTTAATTTTGTTAGAAAGAAAAAGAAAACTAGATTGAATTGAAAAAACTTTCCTATAGCTACTTCCCAAATTTTTACCATAAAAGTAGCTCCACACTTGAATATGTACTTAGGCTTATAATTTATTCTACTATTATGCACAATAAATAGTCCCTGAGACATACGTGTATTATATGAACATTTCATGTAATAGTTTGTTGAAAAATTTGGCAAAATATTTTTAGTTAATTAACAGATTATTTTTTAATTGAAAAAATTTATTAATTTATATTCATTTTTGTTTCATAATATGTGTATAAATTAATAAATTTTTTTAATTTACAGGAAAGTAAAAGTCATTTATAATACATGTATAGTATTTTTGGGTTCAAAAGTACTGCAAATTTAATGAGTCATCTTTAAAATTACGAAGTACACATATATTTTTTTAAAAAAAATACATCTATATGTATATTATTCACGTTTTATACTAAAAACTGTTACCAAAAGTATCAATATAGTTATTTTTAATAAACTGGTTGTACATGTCACGCCCTTGATTTTTAACACAAATAAAAATCGATATATAATCCCATAATTATACATGCATGATCGTTCAGCCATCAATAACAAAAACCTGGAAACATTTTTCCCTTAAACTAAATAAATAATGATGCCCTGAACCCACTATGTCAAGATTGACCCGCACCGTAGAGTCATATATTACAAAAGCTTACGAATTAAATTGTCAACAACAAAATAAAACGTAAATGCTCCTCAGAGCTCACCACAAGCGGAAGTCTTAATAACGGTAAAGTCATAAAATGGCTTCCTACCGTAAAGCTGCAATTGACGCTACCTCAGCATCAGCCATGATTTTCCTGACCTGCAAGATTAACCCCTACACCGTTTGAATGGTGCACCGGGTTGCCACACAACAAACCCGGTAAGCTTTTGCAAGCCCGTATGAGTAAACTCAAAACCACAAAACAAAACACATTTCTTAAGTCACCTCAACCTAAACAACGATAAGCACACATCTCACACCTACAGCCATCAATTCCATATCCTTCCTTATCGTTTTTTATAACGTCCCGAATCTAAATTCACCGGTTTACTAGTTGTTGGACAGTGAACGACAATTTGTTTTACCTTTACTCTTTTTCGGTAACTTTAGTGGCCCTAAATTGTTGACTTTTGTTCGGGTCAAAATTTGAGAAAGTTTTCTTCATGAAAGTTATAGAGGGCGTTAAACCGAGCGCGTGCATATGTGGTACGTAAAAATCGGAGTTCGTATGCGAAAGTTATCAGAGAAAAGGTAAAATTACTGTTCATGGTAGAAATTGGTATAAATAATGAAAATTTACTGTGGTAGGTTTCCAAATCCGGAAACCCACCTTTCTCTCTCCTCTCCCCCGATCTCTCCCCTTTCCTCTTCGGGTGATTTCTTCTCCCCTTCGATTCGCCGCCGTCCGGCCATTAACCGGTGGGCAACCGGCCACCACGTGATCGCCTCTTCCTCCTCTTGACACTAGTGCCCTTATGTTTCAGCGATTTGGCCGGAAAACACCGGATCGAAGCAAGGAACCTCACGGGGGCAGTTTGAGCTTTTCCGGCGATTCAGCCATTTCCGGCCGTCTCCGACCACCAAACCGGCGTCGAAGGTGGGGTTTTGCCAAGGATCATTTCCCCCCTAGCCTTGAGCCGCGATTTGCAGCATGGAAGGAGAATCAAGGAAGCCCGATCCTAGGGTTTGGGATTTTTCTGGAAATTTTTCACCGGATGAATTGGAGCTTTTAAAGGTAAAATTGGATTGTGTTGTGGTTGAGAAAAATGTTGGGTCTGATGAGTAGGTGGCGCTGCTGAAATTTGGTGACCATTGGAGGTGGTGGCCACCGGCGCGTGAGCCCCACGCGCCGCCACTGTAGGTGGCGCGTGAAGGCGCATAAGGCAGTGTTTTAATTCTGGTTTTTAGCCCATTAAATCCTATAAATTGTGTAGAGCTTGTATGTGAAGTTTGGTAATTTTTGGAGAAACTTGGAATTATTTATGAATTTTGAAGTTTAGGATTTCGATTATCGAATTACGAGAATCCGACCGTCAGATATCTCTCGGTTCTGCCTTGGAACCTTTAAATTAACGAATTGGTATTAGTGGTATAATTTGGGCTAAATCCGAGGAGAATTGGGAGGTGAAATTATGAGGAATTGATTTTAGGAATTGTATTAAATTATTGAAGAATTATTCACGGAATATAATTGTGTACAGGACGACATACCGAGTTATTGCTCGATAACGCAACACGAATGCGTGATCGTCGGAATAGTACTGTGAGTGGACTTTTATTTTTCAACGAATGATGCATGCATTTATTTAATTGGTTCCGAGGTTATAATTTATTTATCGTATTAATTTCCCGAACATATGGTTAATTTCAGGAATGGTTTTGGATATTTGTTTATTTGAAGGTTTTATGGCGTGCGGGGTCACGTCATTGGATTATGCTTATTTTCTTTTATTTATTTATTTCTGATGTGATTTCCGGATTTATACTATTTATATTATATTTATATTCGGTGATATGAGATTTTTATAAGATTTTCGAAATGAGATTTCGAAGGAGTAAATCTTTATATTTATTTTTATTTTTGATTTGGGATACTCTTGGCGTGTGGGACACGTCATTGGAAATTCATTTTTAAGAGATGGGGAAGCTTTATGTACTTATGGATTTACTTGGTTTTCGGGTTTCTTTTGCCATACTTTGGGTGACTTATCATTGCTAGCATTGATTTTCCGCCTTTGTGGCGCGGTGATGGGATCACCGTAGCCCTCCACCTCTGTGGCGTAGGTTACTGTCTCTGTGACAGTAATTCTGTAGCCCGGTATCCTATCGCTACACTTAGTGGCGTAAGGGTATATTACGGGAGTAATGGGAGTATTTTAGCCTGGGAGGCTATCACCCGAGCCTGGGAGGCTCACTCGTATGGCTATCGTCTTCCCCTACTCATTATACTATTTTCGACTAGCGGGACTAGTCCGATTTATTTTAGCCAGCGGGGCTGGTTTTATTTCCTTGAGTACCAGAGTTTCAACCTTTCCTTTTATTCGTTTGTGACTAGCGGGGCTAGTCGGCTTTCATGAGCGGAACTCCTCTTATTTTATTTTTTTGTTAATCATTGCATGCATCGGGAATTTTTAAAGAAATAAATGTGGGAAAGTGTAAAATCCATTTGGTTTAAAAATTGTTTATTTTTGTCCACTCACGCTAACGTATTTTATGTACTTTCTCCTGGGCCCTTCGGTTTCAAATGCCCAGCTTGCAGGCGAATTGGTTGAGGTCGGGCGTACACGGAGTTGAGGCATAGTCCACAGCATGGCTTCCGCATCTGCCTTTGAATTAGGTTTTCCTCTTATATCTTTTTGTTAGAATTGCTCTGATTACCTATGGGATTTATGCTATTCGAGTTGAGATGTGCGTTTTGTGAATTGGAGACTGATGTTGATTTGGGGAGCAGGGTGGCTCCAGGAGCATAAGGATGAATTGATTAAGAAGTGTAAATGTTTTCTACAGGTTTGGGTAGCCCATTTTAAGGGAAGTTCCACCAAATTTTTGGTAGAATTTCTTCTAAGGTGGGCCCCGCAGGGTCACTTCGGATTTCAGGGTGAAATCCGGGGCGGGTCCTGTCATGTTTACTTAAGTCAACTGGTGACTAAGCCTCTTGCTTAGATCCTTAATCCTAGCATCTAATTACACAAATTTCAGTCAAACAAGACTTACTCAAGCAATGTTTGATGTCATCCTAACGCCCTATGGCCAATTCCAGAATCACACTCATTCCCTCCCCACTGGAAGCCTTTTGTCATCAATATGACATCAAAGGTGAAAATCAATAAATCACCTTCTTATCCTCACCACAGAGTACAATTAGTCACCACTATGGCTCTTAAGATAAATCAAACCATCAATCAATACAATCAAGAAGAAACAAAGCAATCACATTTCAAAACAAGCAAAACAATTTATGGTAACCCTTAGTTCAGGAGGTCACACTAGCCAAGTTTCACGGCCAGAGACCGTCGGAAAATCCGGGTCGGATCACGGGTTCGGGTTGGGTCAGACGCGGGTGAGGAGAGAGAATGGAGAGTTTCAGATTTCCGGAAATGGAAAGTGGGGAAAATGAAAATAGTAACTTTCCCGAAAGGGAAACTCCTATATATAGTAACTTTCTAAATTTTCAAACGCTCATAACTTTCTCATACGAATTCCGATTTCTTCATTCCACATATCCACGAACTCGTATTGACGCGCTCTACAACTTTCATGAAGGAAGTTTTTAGAGAATCCCAACGAATAAAAAGTCAACCTTTTCAACCCCCCTAAAACCATATTCTTCGAATAATTATTCGCCCGAAACATTTCCACTCCATCCACGAGCCACGAAACCCTCCAATAATCACAATTTAGATTCCGAAAAATTCTTAGAAAATAAATACGAATTTCCGGGGCATCACAGTACAAACGTGAATCCTAATTCCTAACCATAAAACACGGAAATCTCAAGTGCACCTGGTAAAGGTGGAGGGTCGAACACCTGGTTAGGAGTCAGAAAACCAACAAACTAGTCATTCAATCCTTAATATCTGTTTCGAAGTCATTTACCAGGAAATTAGTCCTAATTAATTACATACATTCTATCAACTTCAGTGGAAAGTCACAGTTAAAGGGATAAACGAAGGTTTTAGTATCATATCCTAATTAATGACAAAGTGGTGTTAGGTCAATGGTTAGAGTGCTCACTACCTAGGATTCAGGTCTTAGGTTCGAGTCATCATGTGGGTAGGAGTGAAATCCTTAATTTGATCCTCTTTCCCATAAAAAAAAAATAAAAAAAATAAAAAATCATATCCTAATTAATTGAACTTGGCCAAATTTCAAGAACAGTGAGAGATGTTACGAATAGATAAGATTCTCATTATTAACTGCTGGACTAATTTTGTCAAAGGGTCTTCAGTTCTTTCCATCTAGTTAGATTACCACTGAATTTTTACCAGCTCCTGCAAGTATTGCACTAATCAAGCAAAGATAATATGATCACATTAAAGAAGTTCCATGCGCGTGTATTACGGAGTTATGCACTACTACAAAAGTGGGCAAACCACACCATTTTGCATGGTGTCAATTGGCCTAATACACACCTTTGTTTGGTCCCATAAAGATAGCAAATCAGATGTGCAATTGGTGACTTCATTCAATTATTATTTTAATAGATACACACCAACTTGAACAAAGGTAAAGACCAATATTTTAACCAAAAAAAATATGAAAATTTATAATTAAGATAAATTGTTTTTGTCAACGATCACTCTTGTGGCCAAAAAGTAAAATCCAAGGCAGCCTTCATAAATCATAACAGGAAATCCTGGGTGCCCTTCGTTCCATCCTGGGTAGCCTTCTAACAATTTGAATTTATGTCTCTTGGCGAACTTCTCTGATCACCTGATGTAAGATCAAAACTAATTGTCAGAGAAAGCGCAACTTGGGAAAATTAATTGGAAAAAAGATCATCAGCTGAGTGCCAGTTATAAAACATGAAAAGAAAAAAAAAAGACAGTATAAAATTAATTCGAATGAAATACTAGGAACCAAAAGATATATCGTACAGATTGAATATAAGAAATAGATTCCAATTGTACCAACAAAGCCAGCAAACAAGTTACACTAAGAATGATCGACACAAGTAGTAGTCCATAGTTTTGATTACTTACAAATGTGACAGATTTACAACTTTCCTTTAGCATTTTTCCTGTATAGGCAACTCTTTTTATCTAAAAGTAGCCATGCAAACATATCATCTAATAGGGATCAAACATTAACATTTTTCTTTCATCACAAAGTTATAGAATAAAAGAAAAACAGAATTACTAACTCCATCGATCAATCACATCATTATGTACCAGGATAAAGAAATTACCTGTGGGAGTATTATGTGGCTCCTCTTACTGAGTGAAGTAAAATATGTGCAACATGCCTATGCTTTGTTGTCAGAAACAGTTACAACTTAATTACAAAGTGAAATAAGACATCATGAAAGGAACAAAGGGATTTAAATTGGAAAATGATTTGTGGCCTCAATGAGGCCTAAGATTTATGGCCTCAATCTTAGGTGTCATGCCACGTCACCTACACACTTCAACTATTTGTCAAATCATGCTATGTAACTCTTGAGAAAAATACCATTTTATCATTCCAAAATCTAATGACTGTTATTTTGGCTTTCTAAAAAATATTTTAGTTTTTTTTTTGTTGCATTTTTTCTTTTCATTATACTCATGCTTAGATTTCAATAACAAATTTTTTCTCCAATCAAGAATAGAAAAATTTCATGTAATTCAGTCAATGGATTTGCACATACATTCGATCACAATAGATTTGCTTAACACATGTATATGAATTCAACCTTTGTTGGATTCTTGTAAATTTTGAGAATATATATAGTGTGAAAAATACATATTCATACGATTATATATATATATATATATATTCTTTTGTTCATTTCTTCTCTTTATGTAGCTAGGGTTTAAATGTTATATTTGAGTTTATTATTATTTTTTATTTTTCCCCCATATATTTAGATTGTAGATGATAATTAATGGCTGCTACTAACATGAAATTTTTTCTTATCTCTTAATTTAGACATACGTATTTTCCAAAATCAATTTATTAATGCTAGTTTTTTGGATGAAATTAATCAATGTTTGGAAAGAAAAGTTAATGCTTATTTCTTGACACCTAATTCAATATATTAATACTATTTGGAAAGAAAAATTATAGGAAAGAATTTAATTAAATTAAGAAAAATATTGGTCAAAGAATTTGTAGACATATCTCTTAAATTAATACATAATTAATTGCTTATCTTTTTTTTTCGTCACCTAATTAAATTCATTATTGTAAGTAATTCACCCCCTAACATCTAAAAGGAAGTATAAAAGGGTAGAGTTGGTGTTGCAATAGTATGATGTGGCAAGATATATTATGTAAAATTAAAAATAAAATTTATATTTGCTTACATGGCATGACACCTAGGATTTGAGGCCACAAATCTTAGGCCTCATTGAGGCCCTATATCATTGCCCATTTAAATTAACCACTAATTATCATCTAGATAACTGAACAAGTTACAAATTACAAGCTCATGTTTGAAACATCTCTAGCTTGGGTTCACCTAGCAGCGAACTTCATCTTATCTTAACATGCCTATCAAAATCATAAAAGTACCAATGAAAAGGAAGAGGATCAGCAACTCCACATTGAATGAAGAGTTCAGTACATTATCTTTAGGATGCATTCAGAATTTTGATGGAACTCGATCCAAGTGAAATACTACAACACTCAAAACACATATTGCAAACTATATATGTACACTAAAAAGCTCAATAGAGATAGTAAAATTGAAAGAAAAAAAGAAAAGGAAAAAAAAAAGTATTAATACCATTTATGACAGCAACACTAACCAGATGCGCGCGCATCCCCAAAGTACATCTGCATCAAGTTTAAGAAATAAAGAAATAAAGGTTTTGGTAGCTGAGAATTCCGGGGAAACAAAGAAATAAAGGTTCAGTAAAAGTTCTAGAAAGGATTTAGACTTTACAGGGTATCACAATTTCGGTTGCTTCTATATTTATTATTGTAGTATGTAGTTAGATAGCTTTTAGTTGCTTAGTCACTAATTTTTGAATAACCGAACAAGAAATTGGTAATGTCATTCTGAAAGCCATTTTGGTAACCCTGTCACCTCAGCAGTTGTTGATCCCTTAGGATTCAATACATACTGAAAGCTATTACATAGTTTCAACTTGCTACGACAAAAAAGATACCAATTTCATGAGAGAGATCAAAGTTTCTTGAATTGTACGCTATAAACCTTGAACATAAAGAAATTTGTATAGCATACAAATTACATGAGGTTTCTTTACATTGAGAAGATGTAGAAAGCAAGTTTAAAGCACTAACAAAGGTACATGATTAGTTTAATGGCTTCATGAGTAGAGCTATTGGATTAACTTACAATGACATGTTTCATCAAAGCTAATCATAAGAAAAAGGAAAAAAAAAATCAACCAACCACACAACAAAGCAAATATAATGGAAACTGAAAAATCAAATTATAAGGAGGGATGAGAAACCTCCTCATGATTTGGTTGCACTCCATGGTTAAAGCCTCCAACACCTCCTTAACCTGTGGGCCAAGCTTGCTATCCAAATCCTAAACCTTCTTCTCCCATACATTCCTAGCAGCTCCGCTTCCCCAATGTCCCTCTCCACAGCCTGCAATTCCCTCTTCATTCTCTCCACATTCCTCTTGTTAAAACTCCGTGATCATGCTCTCTTCTTCAACTCCTCATTCTCCTGTAAAATCCGCTTCTTCTCTTCCCTCTTGGCCTCCAATGCCTTCTCTTTCCCAACAAAACTTTTTGCACTTTCTTCACATACTTGTCAAGATCAACCATCTCATGGAACTTGCTCACATCCTCTTCCAGCATAATCTTCTCCCTCTCCAATGCCTCCTAAGGCAACGGCTTTCGCCTCCAACTCAATTGCATGCTGCTACAGAACCTTCAATTGCTCCTCTAATTCGTCCCCTATCCCTTGGAGGGCAACACTAAGCAGATGCGCGCACATCTCCATCATCTACAGCATCAACCTTATTCAAGTGCTTATCTTTCTTGATGATCATTACAAGCGCAACCATCCATAAGATGAGGCAAAATCCAAGTACCAACTATATGAGACAAAATAATCCAAGGAATCAAATAGTAAAAAACCAGAATCACTGGCAAATAAGCATTTAGACACATTAAATCTTAAAAATCGACAATTGAAATTAAAGCAAATCCTTAGAAACCAATAGTGAGCCCATGAGTCCCATACAATAATGGGTCTTCCATACATCCCGGTTGTATTTTACTTTGTGTAGAAGGTTGTCACTATTATCCAATAGGTGCGTAAAAGATAGTTGCTATAGACCACTTTTGTAGTAGTGCATATATGTAAAGTATATTGCATTTTATTTACAAGCCGTTTAATATCTCTTTCAGGGAGGGTGGATAAGTGCTTTTCCAAATTCTGTTATGAGATTAAGAGTTGGAAGAAAAAGCAATATCGTAATTAAGTACATCCTCTATTTATTTAAGGATTAAAGTATGTATCATTGCAATTAATAATACCATAAGAGAATTTAAAAAAAAATTAAATTCAGTTTGCCGCCTCTAACTTTAGGGCAAACATCAATTTGGTCTATGATTTTTTTTTTAATCACAATAGTCCCTGCACTTCTAATTTCCATCACCAGAGTCCATTCAAATTTTGCTACAAACTTGACGTCACAAGGTGAGTTGGCATGACAAGAGGGCCCACTTTTTAGATTTTGACCCTCAGTTTGGACAAAATGTCCAAACCACCATTTGTTATGATTTTTCTCCAATCCACCCTCATTCAACCTTCCACCTCATTCGTCTTCTACCTCTGGTAATGGGGTTAAGTTCAATTTCCTCTGAAGTCTAAAAGCCAAAAGCTTCACAACCTAAATACAATGCAAGAGGTGAACCCATCATATATATCCATAACAAGAATTAGAAGACGAGCCAAACGAAATTGAAGAAGTGCAGAGTTAAATAGTAATCTCTACCATCCAATAGATCTCAACCTCAAATCCCCAATATGTCTTTGTGTTCTTCTCCAAATTCGAGTTTAGGTCTCTGCAATCTAATTCCACAATCTAGTTTCTGGCCTTGATTGGATGTACTAGGATCTAGTTTCTCTCTCTTCCATCTCGCTATCACCTTATCTGAATCAAACCATGTACAAAACTAAAATCCCTTCACACAAATTCAATCAGCAAGCCCATCACAACCAGACCCAAAACTCGACCCATCGCCTCTCGGGCATGACCCAAGCCCAGACGCCCTCCCACGACCCCAGCACACTCATGGTCTCGTCGTTAACCTGAAACTCGGTGTGCAAAACTGCGTCATTGAGCCGGTGCTTCAGATCCAGCTGCCGCGCGATGATGTTATCATGAGTCTCCACTACAAAAAAAATTGCAACAGCCACAGCGCCATGCCGTGGCAAAAGCCTCTTTTGCCGTCGCAAAATAGCATTGGCAACGGCAATGCTTCAGACGCAATTGGTGGCGTCGCCAATAGTATTTGCAACGGAAAATGCGCCGTGGCAAGATTATTAGCGACGGCAAACCATTTGCCGTCGTAATAATTTTGCGACTGAAAAATACCGTCGCAAATACCAATGGCGATGCCGCCAATCGCTACTCAAGTTTTTTGCCGTCGCCAAAAGAAATTTGCGACGGCACAAAGGTAGTATTTTTAAATTAAAAAAAAAATATTGGCATGCATTTTGCATGCCAATTTTTTATATTTTTTATAGATAAAAGCTATACAAAAATGAATGCAACTTATACAAAAGGGAATGATACATTCATGAATGTTACAAAAGAAATGAAGGTTATACGAAATTTTACAAGATAATTAAGCTTTAAAGAAACGAAGGTCATACATCTGAGCAATGTTCAAAATTCTAAAATACAAAAAGCTCATGTGTAATATGCAAAATATACATTGAAATACAAACTTGGTGATTGGAAAGCTTTTTTTTTCTCTATCTCAACTACATTCTGGGCATATGGTGCTTGCTCATATCGATGGAGGTGTCCCCTTGATAACTCTCCCCTCTGTAAAGAGAAAAATATAGTTTTATGAAGTAACTGTAAACCTTGGTTGTTGTAGTAGCTGATACTTGGTAGGACTCATCAGAAGCTTTTGGCCTTGATTAATGCATCTTGTCCCAGATCATATCCCTTCGTAGCGATTGTATTGATAACTTCCTGAGCAACAATTACTGCCTCTCCAGGGCTCAAATACATGCTGATGAATATAAAAGCAATGTTACTACTTGGCACCTTCAAGAGTATAAAAAGTTCAAAGGGCGAAATGATGAAAAGAACACTTAGCAGTTTAGACACTCAATAACAATTCCCTTCTGTAATAAAAAATAAAATAAAATAATGCTGCCTGCCTAAGTCATCAACAACCCAATCTCTTGTACTGAACAAAAATGGCCAAATATAATGGATATAACTTTTTCTACATCTCTATTAAGAAAGACTAGACTGAATACTGAAAGGCTAGATTTTGTTCTCACATAGAATGAGTTTGAAACTGAAACATCAAAATCTGTAAAATACTTGAACTAACACGGGACAATGATATACTAAGTATTTGATGAATTGCTTTGTGTTATTGGAAATTACCTCTTATGCAACAACAACCCAAGTATTGAATGATAGAGAGAGAGTTTTCCTTTAACGATTGCTTGTGATGTGGAAAAGACCAAGTATCACAATGGAAAACAAACTAACACAAGCCAAGCAAACCTGACCTTATAGAAACTTTAAAAATTGATTGCGTTTAATTCATGCTCAACCCAAAGGTATACTAACACAAGCAAGGGGTCAGTTGTAATGCATGGGCCAGCCTGCAATAATTTTAGATAAGGCAGCAAGAATTAAAATGGTATATAATAACACAACAACAAAACAATACATTCTCAATAATGTCCAAATTTAGGTACTTGCATGCTCTTGAAGACTCTCGGGCACTACTCCTCTCGTCATATTTTTTCAAACACTCTACCTTAGTCTCTGCAAGTATTATACCAAAACCCCATTTAAATTTCCAAAACCATCAATGTTATGGACTCAAATTCTTGCCCAACTTAATCCAACAATTGTCAAATAGTGAATATCAAGGTGATAAAGCTCTACTCTTTTTCTTGCATTTTCATTTAACAACTCATATTATTAGTGGACATTCTCATTCTCCAAAACTAATCCAATCCATTACAAAGCTATAACTATAGCATTCTCTATCTATCTCAACATAAATTCAAAACACAACATAGCATGTCTACACAACTACTTTAATGTCACTTTTAAGCTACAAGCACAATGCCAAACACTAACCTGTAAACCATACCTCCCTCTCCACATTAAAACCCGCAACCGAATCGCAGTGAGACTCAAATCAGTTGCAATGACTCTGACACCAGTCCCCAAAACCCTCCCAATCCCAATAGCAATAGTCCCACTCCCAATCCCCAAATCTGCCCACAAACCCTCTCTGAAACCCTCCTCATCCTTCACCACATCACCCACCAAATAAAAAATGAGCTCAGTATCTGGCCTCGGAATCGAAACCCTACTTGAACATATAGCACCAAGAGATTATGAAATCAAACAAGTATGTGCTTATAAAAGAAATCAAGAGAATATATATGTTCATATATACTAGCACTCAATCAGGACAAATCCCAATGAAACTTGAACCCAAATATTCATGAAGAACAACCTTGCAATATATTGAACTGGTGGATTGCATGCTAATAGATTTAGTTTGTAACGATTCCCTTATCCAAGTGGATTAGCTAAAAAATCACCAATTACCATTGCATGAATAGTCCAGTATCTTCCAATGCTCTCCCCATTGAATCATACTTGACCCTTCCCCATGCATGCTCCCCATGTCCAAAGCCAAAGGCTCATCTTCTTCAGGTGCATCAGAATTGGCAGGAGGGTTCAAGTATCACTGTTATCCAAAATTGCTTTATGATAATAAAGGAACAAGAATGAAAATGTTTAGTTGGTACTCAATATTTCTAGTTCTCAATTCATACCTTATACCAAGTCAATGGCTGTTGATTTTGTGTCCCTATAAACACCCTCCTCCAATTCAGTTCAGATAGAGGTGGAAGTTGAAGAACCGAGATTCATGGCTTCTCATTTTAGCCCAACCTATAAAAAGAAACAAACTGAGTTGTGGCATTTCTCTAGTACACAACTAACTCGGAAAAAATTTCATAGACCTTATATGACCATTTCTGCCCTGATAAGTCTCTGCTTCCTTGATGCAATCATTGTAGAACAACTGGTCCCAGTACTCCCAAGTTCATTTCTGAAAGTGAGGGAGCATTGTTCTGTGATAACATCAACCGAAAGTAGTTCAGTTACCATTGGACTAAAGTCACAAATCACATCATATATGGCAAAGAATTTGACGACTGAGGAATTGGGATTGATTGCGAAGATACAATAGCGTAAACAGCAAATCAAAAACTTTTAAACCAATTCGTACTATCCACATTTTCGCATAAATCTCAAAAATTCAAATCAAAATCACAAAAGGTTCTACAATCCAAGGATATATCTGGTCGATCTAGAAGCTCCCTAGTGTATCCTCCACTTTACCTGGAAATTTGGATACGGAGTCCCGACTATCTAATACCCAAATAACCTAACGATATAAATTTATCTAGCAAACTGAAATTGATCGACTACAAAGCCTTAATACCCACTTACCCAGAAGCCCCAACCCTATAATTGAATCAAAATCACATAAATTAATTATCTAAAGCTGTCTATTGTAAATGTAACTTCACAACCTTAGCCCAAGAATGATCCGAGTCGTAGAGATAGAAAGAGAGGAAGATGAAGAGGTTTTTACCCGAGAGAAGCTACAATCATCAAGGAGGTGATGAGAGATTCTCCACATAATCGGTTAGTTGTCGACGAGATGAAGAGAAGGATAGAAAGTAAATCTTGGGGGGGAGGAGAGAGATCTGTTTTGCTTCTTTTCCCAAAGCAAATGGTTTTTCTATTTTTTCAAAATGCATTTCAAGGTTTATTAGCCACCTCATTTGATTCTCCGTCGCTATTGATATTAAAAACACGCCACAGACACGCCATGCCGTCGCATCCCATTCCTATTAGTGCGACGCCGACAATTGCAGTCGCCAAAATGGGACTATTGGCGATGGCAAATCCATGCCGTTGCAGACTGCCGTAGCCGTTGGAGTTTTTTTTTTGTAGTGCTCGAAAAGTGGAGGTTGTGGGACTTGAAGACAAGATTGGGGGTTGAGGAGAACAACTGAGGTATGGGTATGGGTATGGGTATGGGTATGGGTATGGGTATGGGTCAAAAAGAAAAAGAAGAGAGAGAATTGGAATGGGATGCTGGAGAGATAGAAGAGGGAGATGTAGAAGCTTGGAGCTGAATGGGATCCCGTTTTCTTTTTGTTTTTTGGATTAATTTGGGCTATGTTCTTATGGATTTTCTTCATGAAATAGGATTGATTGTTATTGTTTTGAGATATGAGATTTAGGCATGCTTCCCAGGATGTGTGTATTTCAACTTAAAAAAGATTTGGTTTTTCATTAGGGCTGGGCTCAGGTCGGGCCGGGCCCAAAAATTAGTGAGACTGAGACCGAACCTGAAACTGTCGGTTCGGGCTTTTTGTAAACTGAAAACCGACAGGGACCGAACCCATTTGGGCCGGTTCAATTTTCGGGCTTTTCGGGCCCAAAATGCCAGTTCTGCCTGTTTTGCCTGTTTTGGTACTTGGAAGACTGGAATGCATATCAAATTATAATGCTGTGAAATAAACTCATTAACATAACAGTAATCAATTTGCAATAATCAAGTTTAGCCATAGTTTACAGTTTACAACACAAGCTCAAGAGTCCAGAATACATTGTCCAACAGAAAACAATCCAAATTGTCCAACAGAAACATAAACACAATTTGCAGTTTTGCACAAATAGTCAAAGTGTCCAACTAAGAAATAACTGAAGCTGCACTGCTCTAGGCCTTTAGGCTATAGTTGCTCAACCTGCTGCCTTGCTCCACAAGTCCATACCTCCATGACAACTCGACAATTGCACAAATCTGTAAGTTTGCAACTCTGTGCATTCACATTTCAAACTTGATCAGTTTACAAATACAATTATACAAAGTTAAAAAGTAAAGCAATAACATGTATAATGATCTAAAATATGCAGAACTTTGGGATGAATTGGAATCGGAACTGTGGGATGAATTCTGAGGAGAAGCCATGAAATTTGGGATGAACTGTAGGATCAGATTTTGAATGCAATTTGGCTACCTCTAACAACTTTAAATTCAATTGACAATGGCCTGCACAAATAGTAAACAATTAGGATTGATAAGCATGCTACTGCCAATTTAATAATTCAAAACCAATTCACACTTAAACAATTATCAATGTATCCAATCATAGAAGTAACTATCACTTAAAGTTATTCACCTAAAAGCTCAGGTTTAGCCTCTGCATAAAAATGGAGATGCTTCTTTTAAACAAAAACCTATATACTCCAGAGCTTCACAGTTCACATGATTCAGCATAATATAATATGTCACTAAATGTTGACAGTTAGTCCCTTTGAAATTTAAGAGGTTTCTTTAACGTGTTTGATTAATGAAAGACAGCTTCAGAAATTAATTAAACAGCCAATAAGGAGAACATGAAGTAACATGGCCTCTTGACCTTTATCCATCTAAGAGAGATCCACAATACTAATATTCAATTTCAAAATCCCAAAAATTAAAAGACGCAACACAAAAGTTAAAGTAAAAATGTAAAAAAAAAGAAGAAAAGAAAAAGAAAAGAAAAAAATTCATGCTTTCAACTTCTGGAGTTCTGGGCACCATCTGTTTAACCCCAAATCGTAAAATTTAGCCCAAAAGTGAAGGTCCTATTCCTCTGAGATGCAATTGAGGACTTGGGATTGCTCAACTTACATGCAAAGCAAAAACCCAACAATAAATTTTCCACCTTTTCAGCAATAAAATAAAGAAAACTCCATAACTCGATTAAATTTTCCGATTTTTCTTCGCAACTAAACAAATTATGAAGAATGAACAACGAACACAAGCCAAAAAAAGAGCATCGCACCAGATATATAAAAAAGCTTCGAGGATTGAAAATTGAAAAAGTCAAATTGAAAACCCTAGAATCTAGATTACTCACTGAAATGAGTTGCGAGGAGCGAAGTATAGACTGCAGACCATCAAGGCTAAGGGAGAATCGACGGCGACGGCGAACCTTCGCCTCCAATGGCGGAGGAGCCGAGGAGGATTTTGATTTTCGGAGACGAAGACTGGAGCAGGAGCCGGTAATGGACGGAGAGAGAGAGATAGACAACTCAGAGAGGGGTGAGGGAGGGACTGAGAGGGAGATTTCAGCTTCAAATCTGGGTTTTCAGATTTTGATAATTTGGGGCTGAGATCGTCGATACCATCGAGAGAAGGACTGAGGGAGGCTAGGTCGATTTAGACGACTGGAGTGGTGTGACTCGCGTGAGTATTTTAGACTTTTAGGGTTGTTTATTTTTTATTTTTTAATATTTAACATATTATTATAACACCCAATTATGGAGCGACATGTGGCATATGCTAAATATTCGGGTCGGTTCGGACTTTCGGGCCCTGAAAATATGAAGACCGAGACCGAACCGAAAATATACATTCTGGTCGGGCTTCGGACCGAACCGAAAATTTCTATACTAAAACCGAACCGAATCTGGCTTTTTTCCTCGGTTCGGGTCGGGTCCCGGTCTTTCGGGTCCGGACGCCTAGCCCTATTTTTCATGGTCTAGTTGGGTATTGGGGGATTCAAGGAATTTGTAGGATGTTGGTAATTGAAGAGATATGTTGGGGAGCTGAGACGGACATATGAAGAGGTTGATCATCTCTATTGAAGAAAGAGACGAACTGAAACCCATATTAAAGTGGAGCAGTCCCTTTTTCCCTTTGTGTGTTGAAACCAGATTAAAGTGGGCCCTCATGTCAGTGTCAGCTCAGCTTGTGAGGTCATGTTTGGAGCCAAATTTGAAATTTGGACTCGAATAATGGAAATTAGAAGTGCAGGGATCATCGTGATTAAAAATAAATATTAGGAACTAAACTGATGTTTGTCCCAAAATTAGAGGAAACAAACTGAATTTAGTCAAAAATAAATAGTATGTATCGTTACAAAATCATTCAAAGAACGTCTAGTAAGTCCAATACATGTTAGAATGACTGAAACCACAGGGAGAATTTGAAGTTTGGCATGAGAAATGTTTGGCATATGAGTTGAGAGAGATATGATATTAACCGATTGTTCTGACTAACCTATTTACGATATCCGTGCTTTAAGTAAAGATGTATCAAATATCATAACGTAGTATTCCTTGAAAACTTGGGACTCCCGGAGATCATATGGTTTACATTGTCACACACCCTTGAAAGTGAAGGTCGTTTGCTCTATTAAGTTATTTGGAAAAACTAGAATGCTATTTACAAATACCATGGAACCCAAATACCCTGCTAATAAAATGTCTATTTATTGCTTTTAGAACATTATTTAGTGTCCTAGGTTTCAGACAAGGTTTCACTTAAAGAACTCCCGGTCCTGCCACTCTTCAAATTATTGCACGCAGGTGAAGATGTGCAAGTTGATTGTGAAGTTTTACAATTAGTCCCAAAAATGAAGAAAAACCAAGAATATGTACGATAGAATCATTGAATAGGAAATGTCTCATATCAGAAAAGTGATAAAAGAAAATATAATTTATAAGTGGGTAGTTCACAGCCAATTGTTGACAGCACTCGCCCCGAATTTCACCCTGAAACTCGAGGTGGCCCTGCAATGCCTACTTTTTGAGAAATTTTACTGAAAATTCGGCAAAACTTTCCCTAAAATTGGACAACCCAAATCTTTAGAAATCATAAACAACACTTCTAAGCAACAGTCACCCTAATCTCCTGGAACCTACATGCTCCTGTTATAAAAATATCTCCACAACCACAATAAAGATATCTCAGTATCCAAACTCTTATTAACATAAAAGGTCCAACATAACAATTCTACAAATTCCACTCATACAAATCTAGCAGTGTCTCATAGTTGGGTCATATACTCTAAATAGGCAACTTCTAATTTAAACAACATCTCAAGGTATTCAGAGCAATCTGACGAAATAGTATGAAAATACAACATAGTAGGTTAAACTGGTAACCTACAAGCAAATGACGGCAATGGTGGATACTATGCCTCAACTCCTATTCTTGCAGAACAGTAGATTTGCGAACTAGGCATTGTGAGTCCTATCAATTGTACCGAATTATTTTGAGTTAAAACCCACCACTTAATGGGTGGTTTAAGTTTGAACAATATTGATTCAATGGTGAGCCACGGGCCATGTTTTTTGTTATTTAACATGGTATCATAACATGTTTAATCAATTAACAAATCAATTCCCACATTAAAAATTAGGACACAAAGTCTTATAATGGAGACTTGATCAATCAAATAACAAAAGGAAATATAACTTATAAGTGAGTTGCTCACACCCAATTGTATCGAGGTCTTTTGAATTAAAACTCAAAAGTTAATAGGTGGTTAAGTTGGGACAATATTGATACAATGATAAGTTACGAGACACTTTTGGTTACGTTTAATTGATTTTGTATGAAAACCCTAGCAGCGTGACGGCGACCACGTCGTCATTGAGAACAAGCGGGTTAGCGCTGCTAACTTAACTTTTTTGGCAGGCCTTCCTTGATGGACGACGTCTGTCTTCCTCTCTGGTGCATTGCTACATCTAATGCTCTCATACACGACTATTTTGGGTCGTTTATGTAAGAAAATTTTCTAGCTTTGCTGGGTGGAGACGGATCCCATCTTCTACTTAGATCTAGGCTATGTTGACGATATGAGTGGAGGTTTCAATCTGCATATGAACAGAGCATGCCTCAAGACGTCATAGTCTATTGGAGGTTTGTGTGCCTCCTTGGGTTGTCATGGTTTAGTCTAGAAGTCGGATATCCACTAAGTTGGCTCGGACTCTGATCTTGGAAGTGCCAATCTGTCTTGGATCAGGTTTGGCAAACCATGCTGGCGGTATCTATGGCAATTGGTCTCACCAAATCTAGATGTGAGGAGGAGCTAGTGGTGGCAGTGATGGTAGCCATATTCTTTTTGGTCACCCGCATCAGAGCATGGGTGTCTCAATAAGATTTTTCATTTGTTTAGGGTCACGTGTTCCATTGAAGGCCCTTATTCTAGATAGTTTGATAATAAAGGATATAGAGTTTGTTTAGAGGCCCAATACATTGTGGTTTGACGTCTAGGATGGGTCAAGTTTTCAATTAGAATTAATTTTCATTCCCTACAAATTGATGGAGATCATTCTCCATCATTTCATTAAGTCTTGGATGGAATGCTATATTGTGAGCACCACAATTGAGTACATTAGTAAGCAAAGCCGCCTGTCTTTTTGGGACAAGGATAGATTACATAAATTTGTAGTCGCATTTTCTTTCTATTTCCATGAAGTGAGCCTCAACTTTGTAATTGATCAACAGTCATTTAGACAATTTTTGGTTTGTTATGTTTTAGATTTTCATATTAACAATTTGTGGTTAATTTTAGCACCTGCTATTGTTTAGGAAAGCCCTAGTAATACTTGTAAAGTGGTTTAATATATTTAATGTTCTTCTATCAAAAAGACAAAAAGATAGCATTTGTTTTTGGTGGGAGAAATTTTAAATACACACTCCAAACTACTTAATACACATCACTATTATTTTATATTTCAAATAAGATTTTATAAGTAAACTAAATGACAAAAATAGTATCTATGTATTAGAAGAAAAATAATAATAATCATATCTTCCTCATATGATTCTATAATTATAAACACAATAAATATCTACACATGAATTCCCATTTAAAATCATAATAAAGTTAGAAACCATCTAATTTAAATTTTTCTTAAATAAATTGTAATTAAATGGGGTGGGAAACCATATAATTTAGAATTTCAAAATCAATGGCATTAACTTTTTAAAATAAATCGCTTTACTCCCCCTTTTAATTCCTTTTTTTTTTTTTTAAAGTTATGAGTAATCATTTTTTTTATAGTTATGATTAGTCAATTTATTATCTAATATAAAACATCACAGGTATAAAATTTTGTAATTGTTAATTTGTTTGAACATCCAATGACAATTTCATAGTTCTGTCATTGTGGAGAAACTATTGATTCAACTGTTCGACTCAAAATTTTTACACTTGATCAATATGGTGTTTGGTGGATGAGGACTCAAATAATACAAAACCTATTTCTAAACATCTATCTGAATGGAACAATAATGCATCCCTACGGATTTCCCAATAACTAACACAAGTAATTAATATGGTCAATTATAAAACACTAATATGTTAATATATACTAATCAAATTAAATAGTAGTCTTTGTTTAAGTAAATCCAAATTGTGTCTGCCCTAAACTCTAGGTTACTTGACCTAGTGGTAATAGAGTTTTAATTAGAGATAATCTTGGAGAATATCATAGAGATATTCATTCATTGTATGATTACCTTTCCTTGTACGATTCAGATTCTACGCATTGAAATAATATATAAAGAGGCCCCTATTATCAATGAGAACACACAACAATTCTCTCTCAAATATTGTTTCCCTAAAACACGTTATCAGCACGAAGCCCCAACCCTGAAACCCTAAAATCGTAGCCTTCAAATCCTAGCAACCACAGCAACATATATTGAAGCCCTCAATCTCGAGAGTTCATAACTGGTCGGAAAACGCCCGAACCGGCCGTAAGAAGATAACGAGAGTCCCCTGAACGGTTCACACTCTTGCAATTTGCCTTCTACCGTGAACTTCTACCACCAGAGGCGCCCAAAACCCAGAAGCTAGAAACCGGGGAAACTTCCTGAACCGGCCGGCAGAACCTCTGCACGCTGGTGAACCGTCAGCCTCCCTTCCTCCCTGCACCTGCACAGCAGCGGAGCCCAGAAGCCTTGCGCTCGGTCTACAAGACCAAAGTCAAAAACCGTGCTCGCAGCCCATAATCCCAACACCAGAAGCCCTGCGAGTAGCCCAAAAGCCCAACGACAGAAGCCCACTAACACAGCCCCTGCCACGTCAGCAAGCTACATCAGTCCTCAGCCAGCCCAGTCAGCGGCCACGTCAGCAGTCACATGCCTCGTCAACACCGGTGCCACGTCAGCTCCGGTCAACTGTTCTGGCGACTTTTCTGGCCAAATTTTCCTGCAACCTATTTTGAGATATTTTTTTCTAAAAGTTCCCCTTTTTTTTAGAGTTTTTTAATTCATTTTCTCTTATTTTTCGGACTTGCAACCTCCCTTCTTCTACCCCCCTTTCTTCATTGTAAGGGAGACCAAATTAAGCCGAACTGTGGGGGTTCGTGCTCACTCTAAGCTTGGAGCTTGTAGTCCTCCAAACTTAGAGTTTGTTGAGATAAAATGATCGACCACAAACATCATTGTTTCGATCTAATCCAACCCCTCTTGGAATCGAATTTCTTGGAAGCGACTAAGCTCATAAATTTTTATTTTCGTGGTAGCCTTTTCACACGTGAAACTAACCCTAATCTTTTGTTGTTTTTCAGGATGAGTAACCTGAACAAGTTGAGCTTCACACCACTAGAGACAACGGGCGTAGGATACCACAAGTGGGTCTGTGATGTGTACTAGTATCTTAAGGCTGATGGGATCCTAAGTACGATCCAAGAGCCAAGTCAGAACGTGCTTACTCCTCAACAAGCTTCCGCCTTTGAAGCGAATAGAGCAATGAGAGAGGCCAATGAAGCTAAAGCCATAATTCTCATGACAAGGCATATGAATGACCCGATCCAGAATGAGTACCTCAATGAGGAAGACCCCAGAAAACAATGGGTAGAACTTGAGCAATGTTTTGGCAATGTTCGTGACTCTCTGCTTCCTGATTTAGAAGTGAGATGGCATAGCCTCCGCTTTTGTGATTTCAAGTCTGTACTTGACTACAATTCGGAAGTACTTCGTATCAAGTCTCTGATGGAATTCTGTGGGCTTCTAATCACTGATACGATGTTGATCGAGAAGACTCTATCTACCTTCCCCGTCTCTGCATTGATGATAGCCAAGAACTATCCGATTGATGTTAATGCTGGACTCATCACAAGATTTCATGAGCTTATTGGTGCCATGAACGTAGCTGAAAAGCACGACAACATGCTTGTGAAGAACTATAACTCTAGACCCGTGGGAGAAAAGCCAATTCCAAAGTCTAATTATAGTCGCGCCCCAATGGGAGGGGGCCAAGAGCGAAACCCTAAGGAAAGGGATTATTCTGGACATTCTGGTCCACATTCTCATCCCAAAGAGGAAGGAAACTTCTAAGATAGGATTGTACGGAACCGTAGAGGTCAAAGTGTGAAGAAAGAGAGAGAGAGAGAGAGGCAGAGCCTCCAGCTATGGTGGTGGCGCCACCAAGGATCATAGCCTTCCCCAACGAGCTCTAGGCGGGCCTCGATCAAGGGAGCCTAACCATGATGATGCTTGTCTTCAGTGTGGAGCATCCAGACATTGGGCTAAAGCATGCAATACACTCCAGAATGTTGCTAACATGCAAGGGAAGCAAATTACATGGAGCAAGAATATCAAGATGATGATCTCGCTCTAAGGGTTGAAGACTTCAAAGGCCAAGATCCAGAGACTGGCGATTTTGATTAAGTCTTTTTATTTTCCAAGAGCTGTAATGGGCAATTGCCATATATTTTTGTAGTAGATGCCAATGGTTTAGCCTTTCTTCAAAGTAGACTCACCCAAAGTAAGTGTGATGTCTAGGAGGGTTCTGGGATTAGAGATACTTAAGAAAGCTTTGCTCTACCGATATCTCTCTAATCACCTGGTCACATTTATTTTGGAGTTACCGAAAGAACCAGTTAGACGACTACCATTGTTTTGCATTAGCTAGCATTTTGGATTAGATTTTCTTTAGTCAAAGAGACAATGATGTACTTCCATTGGCTTATGAATAAAATTTTGAGTTCTTTTCATTATGACTCCATTTTGATTCGAGTATATTACTTTGTGACTACGATGGCTGGGCCATCAGTATTAATTCAAGGACATGGAATAGCCCAAGTTCCCCTGCCAAATGGCACCTTGAATACTGTCATAGAAACTCTCTATGCTCCTAGGGCAAATCGCACCTATGAATAGCCAACGGATTCCATGGGAAAATGCTTGTAGAGAACGGAAATGATGTTCCTTTGCAATACCTCTAATGATTGCCAACAAAGGAGCATCTTAGAGAAGTTTATGTGTCTCTCTAGTGGACTCTATGTCACTATTCTAGCTATTAAATCCAATAAAAGTTTGAGAGAAGATCTCTTGGATATAGACACATAATGGCTTTGTCACGACAGGATAGGGCATCCTAGTCATGATGATCTGTCTACTAAAGATTTCACACGGACATCTATTGTTTCGAGTGAAACGAAGCATGAATCAAAAGTTGATTCATGGACTAAGTGTGACCGCCGCTGCTGCCTCTGGCACCGCCGCCGTCCACCACCAGCCTAGGGCTAGCACAGTCCCTAACCATGACGCCATGGATGGCATCCATCATGGTGATGGCACCCCAGGTGATGCTTCAATCACTAACTTTGCTTCAAATAGCGTTTCAGACGCTCAGGCCCAACCACAATCCTCATTGGTTGCTTCTAAGGCCTATCGCTCAATTTATAGAGCCTGTTCCTCAGGGAAATTAGGACTAAGACCGTCCTATGGCAAGGAAATGAATATACTCATTCTGTTCTTACATAGAGTCTGTGGGGATTTTGTGGACAAGTTCAACCAACTAGCGGACATTTAAATATCTGATGATGTTGGTTGACACGCAAACACACTGGTCATGTGTTGTGCCATTGTCCACCTGTAAATGTTGTTTATGCTATACTCCTAGCACATATCGTATGACAACGGGCTCACTCCCCGGATCATCCTATTTCGTCAATTGGACTTGACAATGCTAGAGAGTTTACATCGAAGACTTTCAATGGTTATTGCATTGGGACTGATGTTGGACATCATATTCCCATGAACACACCCAAACGGTCTCGTGAAAACGACTACGATGGTAGTGCGGATATTGGTAATGCGCACCTATCTCCTTAAATCCGCTTGGGTGATCCAATATCGCATGCAACTATGCTAATTTGTCTACGACCCACCGCCACTCACTCTACCTCTGCGTTACAACTAGTGACTGGGTACAAGTATCGTACTTACTCATCTTTGAGTGTGTCATTTATGTGCCAATTGCACCACCACAGTGCCCTATGATGGGTCCTTACAAACGAATGGGCCACTACATTGGATTTGAGACTCCAACAATTGTCTGCCACTTAATGCCCTTGCAAGGCGATCTCCTTACCACTAGATTTGCGGATTGTCACTTTGATGAGACAGTCTTCCCGTCATTAGGGGGAGATAAGAATACAGGTGTTCAGCAGGAATGACATAAATTGTCGTGGTCTGTCCCCACTATGTCTCATCTCGATCCCTACTAAAGTGACGAGATCACACATATCTACTGCAAGCATGCCTGCAAGGATGGACGTCCCTATGAGAGGATGTAGCGCCACTCTATACGGAGGTAGCCATGGTGCCAACGCCAAAGAAAGTGGCACTCTGGCGTTACAGGCCATGGCCCTAGCTAGGATGCGCAGGAGGCCCGTGGGTTCGAATGATACTTTGGCACATTCCAATCCTTTCATCATCAAGACTCAAAATTCGTTTCATGAGAATCTTCTTGATTATGGTTATTGTTGGGGGACGCCTCAACGTTAAAACATATTCCTAAGAATATAGAGCTCTATCAAAATTACACTGGTGTACATGAGACATGGGATAGAAACTCCATCATAATTGATGATGTAGTTGAGCATTTCGTTGCGCATGAGTTTGTTGAGTCCGATGATATCGAACCACGCTCCGTTAATGAATTAATATCAATGTAGAGAAATCTGGCCTAAATGGAAAGATGCGATCCAGATTAAGTTAGATTCTCTAACGAAGAGGAAGGTTTTTGAGCTAGTGATGCCAACACCTCCTAACATAAAACCTATTGACTAATGGGTCTTCGTTAGAAAGCGTGATGAGAAAAAGAGATGGTAATCTCACCTTATGGCACAAGGCTTCTCACAAAACGCCCTGGAATCGACTACAATGAGACATATTCTCTCGTAATGGATGTCATTGCACTCCACTACCCTGTTAGTTTGGTAGTTTCTGAATAACTGAACATGCAGCTTATAAATGTGGTCACTACGTACCTCTATGGGGATCTAGATACAAAATATACATGAAGGTTCATGGTGAACTCCATTTACCCAAGTCAAGTGGCTCTAGACCACGGAGCGCGTTTGCAAGAAGATTGAAACGCTCACTAAAGTGATTACTTGATTGGGAAGGGATATGCCCGCGCGTTTCCATAACAAGTTCTTATGCATTTATTGAAAACATAGGGTGTTTGGTGTGGTTCAAAGACCTTATTGATATGCAGCATTTTCTATCTTTTGGAGAAGATCTTTATGTCCGCCTAGCACACTCAGAACTAGGTAAATGATAATAGCTCTTGCACAACTCATATGCCAGTAATTTTCATTTGTATTGTAAGTTGATTTTGTTCTTTCTTTTTAGGTGAAGGAAAGGCGATAAAGTTAATTGCTAGCCTTACAGCTATTGGATTTATGAGTATCTTGGTTGCTATAGTCTTCAGTTTGCACAGGTGGCGTGTAACCAAAAGCGTAAGAGAATTAGATGAGGGGATCAATTAATTTAGCACATTATAAGAATTCATTATTTATTATCTGTTACCCAAATGCTGCTTCTGGTTCAGTTCCAACTCTCTGTTTGATAGTTTTATTTGCACAATCAGAACACGTTAAATTAACAGCACGACACTTGGGATCAACTAGTATGATTAAGATTCATAGAGACGGTCTTCGAGAATATATAGGGAAGCATGATCCCTCAGAGCTAAAGATATATGATTTTGATAGCATACTAATCGCCACAGATAGCTTCAGCATCACAAACAAACTTGGGCAAGGAGGCTTTGGCCCAGTTTATAAGGTATTTTCTTTGCTAAGCAAAACATATATAGCACTTCAGAAGGTTCAAGATATAGACATGCATGCAATGACTAATTTGTGGACATCGTGTAGGGGATGCTACCAGAAGGGAAGGAAATAGCAGTAAAAAGACTTTCTACTAGCTCAGGACAAGGTGTCGAAGAGTTCAAGAATGAGATGTTGTTGATCTCTAATCTTCAACACAAAAACCTGGTTAGGATGATGGGCTGCTGTGTAAAAGAGGATGAGAAGTTACTGATTTACGAGTTTATGGCAAACAAAAGCTTGGATACTTTTCTGTATGGTTAGTTTCACTAGTGTTTTATTTTAGCTGCAGTACGTTACTCATCTTTACCTATATTCCTTTTAATATAAATATACATGAAAAGTTCTAGCATATAGTTATGAAGAATTCACATGAACTAAATTTACCAAGTCACAAATTATCATAGAGTTTGATTGAGGAAGACATTAAGCCCTGCAAGTTTAATGCTCACCACTATCAAATATTTTGTTTGTATGTTCAGTTCAAATCTGTATTTTGTATTCACCACATTTCGTACAAATATCTCTATTTTTTAATAATAAAAAGTGTAGAAATCTAATTATATTTAAGGTTAGAAGTCTAGTGATCATCAATGTTTCTTTGTTACGGGCATAGGAAATATGAATAGCATTACCAGTCTAACTGGGTCCATTGAATATTTGATTAGATTCAATGAAGAGAGCAGTGCTTAATTGGGCTACACGCTTTAATATTATTCACGGTGTTGCTAGAGGGCTTCTTTATCTTCATCATGATTCCTACGTGAAGGTGATACATAGAGATTTAAAAGTCAGTAACATTCTCTTGGATGAGAAAATGAATCCAAAAATCTCAGATTTTGGATTTGGACGTTCTATCGCGGTTCATGTTCGACATGATCTTTATTGGAAGCCCTTAAAGAGTTAGGGGAAACCGCTGAACACTTGAAATCCAAGTTGAGATGAAGAATTTTGGGAGAACACGATTATGTCTCGATTTGGAACTTGAGCATTGTGTTGATAGATGCTTAGGCATTTTGACAAGGTCAAACCTTCAAGCACCCACATGATCGTCCGTAGTCTTGATCCTGAAAATGATCCTCTTCGTCTGAAGGATGATGAGGAAGATGTGCTAGGGGCAAAAGTGCCTTACTTGAGTATAATAGGCGCATTATTGTACTTAGCTCAATGCACAAGACCGGACATCTCATTTGCAGTAAACTTGTTAGCTAAGGTATAGCTCTGCTCCAACGCGATGCCATTAACTTGGTGTAAAAGATATCTTTCGGTACTTGAGATGTACGATTGATATGTGTTTGTTCTATCCCTACAGAGAGACGATGGATTCAGACCCATCACACACTAGGAACGCCACTAACAATGGCCTGCGTCCTCTATCCCCATCCCAAAACGACATGTGTTTTGGAAGGTTTTGCTGATGTTGGGTATCTCTCTGACCCACACAAAAGTCTTCTCAAACTGCTTAAGTGTTCACCATGGGTAAATACCGTGATATCTTGGAGGTCTACAGAATAGACCATAGTCGCTATATCTTCGAACAATATTGCTCTTCATAAAGAGATTCGTGAATGTATATGGATTGAATTCATAATTACGCATGTTTGAACAATTATGGTTTGAAGTCTACCACAGATGAGCCTACGAGCATTTAGGATAATGCAGCTTATCTTCAATAAGTGAAGCAAGGCTATATCAAAAGTGACAACACCAAGGATAATCAGCAACAACAGACTCTCTTCAAGATCAAAGTGAACTAGATCCAATTTGAGGACAGTGTCATAGGCTTGCTCACTAAGTTATTGCCTAAATTCCACTTTCGAGAAACATGTTGGTAGCATCATTTGCAGAAGTTATCTGAGCTCCCATGACCGTAGTCATCAGGGGAAGTACGTATATGGTCTCGAAACGTGAAGGGTGTGTTGTGCTTTTTTTCCCCTTCGACCGAGGTTATTTTTGTCCCACAGAGTTTTTGTTACTCGGCAAAGTTTTTAATGAGGCAACGAGAGGAGCATCACATTTGGGTTACACAAGGGGGAGTGTTTAAGTAAATCCAAATTGTGTCTGCCCCAAACTCTAGGTTACTTGACCTAGTGGTAATAGGGTTTTAATTAGAGATAATCTCGGAGAATATCTTAGAGATATTCATTCATTGTATGATACCTTTCCTTGTACGATTTAGATTCTATGCATTGTAATCCTCTATATAAAGAAGCCCCTATTATCAATGAGAACACACAGCAATCCTCTCTCAAATATCGTTTCCCTAAAACAGTCTTAATGTAGTTAAATAATAGTATATTTCATGGTTTTTTAGTTTAAGGATATTTTAGGTAATTAAGGTTGTGTATTTAGTAAAATATTAGAATGAGAAATTAAATGGTACGTATATTGAGTAAGGAGTGTGTATTAAGTAATTAGGGGTGTGTATTTAAAACTTCTCTTTTGGCGGTTAAAAGATTTTTATTAAATTGCAAACATAAACTTACAAAAACAATACCCAAATATGGGCCAAAATTACATAAGCAAAGGAAGTAAATAACAAAACCCAGCAACAAGTCATTGGGCTTGTAACCAGCCTACTTACAAAACCCAACAGAATGGGAGACTGATTGTGTCGTTGCCGCCAACAATCGAGTCACCGCGTGACACAACAACGTCACGAGAGTTGCAACCAAAGATTGAGAAGCCGGCCAAATCTTTCCAGAATATGAATACCAAACCAGATCCCAACACAAGAACTTTGCAATCCAAATCCCAAAATCATATAAAACATCAACAAAACCCATCAGCAAATCGAATTTTGAATTTCGATAATTTCCTTTATTATCTTAATAAGTAGTAGGAAATCTCCATGGTAGAAACCTTTTATTAAAGAAACTTAAGAAAGACTACAAACTTCAATTAATCCAAGGTTTAATTTCCATACTTAATTACTTCCACATGCATGGACCCAATATTTTATTAGTATAGCACATACACACAGGAGTAATTTTTTATTTTATTTATTTTTGTTTAAATAAAAAAAGAATTTTGCGCTTATAGATATTCTTGGCTACTAGGGTGAACATCAAAATCTTTGACGAGATCCAGTATGAGCTGGAGCTTGGTATGTGGCTCCGGAACTTTGTCATGCAGCTTCTCATATTCCAGAGTCCAGTGAACACGGGTTCCCTCTTCTTCTCCTTTTCCTTTTGTGGTGGCTTCACAACTTCTCTTGAAGCTCTTGTAATACTGCAGCAAGTATCCATCGATAACTCTATAAGTTACCGAATTTCTTTCGATGTCTACGGCTTCAAGCAACTCCTTGCCAGCTCTAGCATTCCCATCTGCAAATTTCGATCATAAGGTTAATAATTAGTTATAAACAATGCTAGGGTTCTATTTATTTAATTTATGCAATTGATTTATGACAAAATTGAACAATATTAACTTGGATATATCAAATCAAAACCTTAATTACTTAGAACATAATTCCAGGAGATGACTTCCCCAGTCACCTTCAAGCAATTCACAACTCACAACTTTATCAGGACTGGTATTCGATAACATGTGTGTTTTCGGCGTTATGAATTCAAAGAATCTTTCAGCAGGAGCCTTGATTTCAATATCCACCTCCTGCTTACCGAACCTAGATGACGACATTGGTCCCCCTAAAACTTGTTAGCTGGAATAATATTTGGCCAGACAGGAGGAGCAGCAAGCCAGCAACTGCACTATACTGGTGTTTTTGAAGAAAACTTGCTAGCTTTGTCCTGGCATTTAAAGAAAAAGTTATAGATAGTCTCCAAGAGAGAGGTAAGCTTTGTCCTTGCATTTAAAGAAAAACTTGCTGCCTTCGGCTTTAATAGTACGAGCTGGGTTGGCGAATGTCTGCTTCAGTGGAGATAAGCTCAAGGTTAGTGACCGGCCGGCCATAATTAGGTGGCACATTGAGAGTTAGAGACGTAGAGTACACAGTTTGAAGTTGAGGTCTTAGTTGATGAGACACGTACATGACCTGTCTCACATCATCACGATAGACCAATATGATGTAAAGGGGATCGATGCAAATTTTTTCTCATTTACATGCGTTTCAATATGATTTAATTATGAGTCTCTTTTTATATTTCATCTCTATAAATAATTAAATCAAATCGAAAATCATTTACTCATGCAAAGTTGACATCTAACTAAAGCAAAGTTGACATCTAACAAAACATGCTTCCACTTGTAAACCTAAGCCAATTCAATGTCTTTTATTATTGATCATAGGCTGCAGTCACACCAGATCACTCTTCATGAAGGCGAGGAAAACGTGAATCACAGCTCTAGCCATTCTGTTATAGCCCTCTCTAGAAAATCATAGTATTTTTGTTATAGCTTCTAGAGTTTTGTAAAAGATTCTTCTCCCAGTTTTCAGGAATTAAGTTGAGATTCTTTGAGTATAAATACGATCAGTTGTAACAGATTTGAGCAATGAAATGAAAATATCTCTTTGAGCTTTCTCTCTCTGGTTTTCTTCATTTATTACCACCATGACTTCATCAACAATGGAGCTAGGAATATTCATACTAGAGCAAAAGGCTCCAATCACTTGACCACGAAAATCATGAAAAACTTGGATGCTAATTCAAGAAAACCAAAATATAGAAATTGATGATCTGCAAATTAACGAAGTTTTAATAAGTAAATTTCTTCTATATGGGCTGACACCACTAATTTCATATATAAGAATGCAGAAACATAACCAGTTGAAGAAGATTTGGTTTGTCCAAAAAATTTCTCATGTGAGAGAAATGAATCCAACTCCTTATGAGTTCATGCACACTAGGATCTGATTATAATTTTCATGGTAGTATAGCCAATAAATTTTGAATTTTGAATTTTTTGAAAGACCAGAACTTAATTGAAGGACTGGATTCAAAGAATTGGACTAAAGTGTGCGAGTCTTTGAACAATGCTAGGCATTTTGCTCTGTTTCACTCTGCTCTTTTGGTGCCTACTGTGTAATCGTTTCTTTCTTTGGCTCCTATTCTATTTTCTATTTGACATTGACAGTTTTGTGGATATGTTTATGCTGATTATATGTAGGGAGAAAGTAATGGCGGTACTGGTTAAGTAGCCACTCTCATTTTTCATCAATTTAATTGCTGATACGCATATGTTTTTGACTTTTTGCCAATTTGGATTCTGGAGCCTGGAATCTCATCTCGCTTGGGTATTTGGGGCTTTAATTTGGGATCGGGTATCTAGGGTTTTCTTCTTTAGTGGTTTGCAAATTTGGTTATTGGGTTATTCTGCACAGAGATTTTATGTGGATTACAGAAAGGTTGGAACTGGGTTTCTTTGTTTGTATTCATTCCTGTATTGTTCTTTGTTTCCCCTAAATGCATGCAATGAAAAGGAAATCGTAAATAGGCACTCTATGGCCCTTGAAAATAAAGAGATGCATAAAATGAAATTAACTTCAAACATTTAAATGTTAATCTTTACAGTCATTTTCATTGCTAAGATTTCCATATTTTGGTCTTCGCATTGCAGAAAGACTGTCCTTATGGACTAAGCAAGTATAATACATTAGATAAAATACAGTACTTGCTTATTATGTGTACATTGAAAACTGAAACACAGTACCTTTCAAAGGCATACTAGCCTAGCTGGCTCCTTCCCGCGCGGTTGAAATTGAATCAGTATTCTGTGTTGCACGTAACAACACCCAGCAATGTCTAAACAATTGTTACAACATTATCTAGATATGTTGGGGAGAAAGTTGGTTATTATATAATTTTTTTGTCTGTAAATGGCATTGCCTGGCCTTTTTAAATGTTCACTGTTATACATATTTAATGTCATATATATTGTTATATATAACTTGATGATCTAATCCCCTTTTGCTCTGCCAAACCATGATTAATATGTGTTATTACTCGCTAATATTTTTCTCCCTATCGTTTTGACTTATACTTTTCTGGTTTGATTTTGTGTAAGATTTTAAAAGTTTTCAGTATTTTACTTTTCAGGAAATTTTGATTTTGAAGCATAAGATTTAATCTTATTGAAGCGGTTTTATGCCATATATGTTTAAAGGACGACCAGGTGCTGTTATAGTATACATGACTGAGTGAGAGGATATCAGCTGTTGGAGGAATCAACTTAAATCCCATCCTCTTTTAGGTGATCCCTAACAGGGTTTTGCTTATAATCTATCATGGGTCAATGGCCACGTCTGAATAAGTTAGTTTATCTCAATATCTGCCTTTACATCAATATTAACTCAACCTTTATATCATGAGTATACCTTTAAAAAACCTGGAAAAAAAAAAACCCTAGTGAGACTTTCTCTCAACCCTAGCTAGTCTACGGCCTCCTTGCCTCCACCGTCAACGTTTCTACCCTTCTCTCCCACTTTTCTCACTCCATGGCTTCCATTGATGCAGTCACAGCAAGCTTTGCTGCCTCCCTTGCTCTTGCTGAGGGCGGTAGCGCCCCTAATATGGGGAAAATTGGTGGTGGTCCTGTGCGTAGGTCATCCCAATCTTTTCTTCTTGGCAAACCATTAACTCGAAAGCAGGTTGATCCGAAGGCTTTCAAATCTCACTTCCACCAAACTTGAATGGTGGACAAGGAATTCAGGATCCAGGAGAGGGTGGGGGATATGTTCCTCTTCTCTTTCGAATATGTTCGAGATCATAACAAAGTATTACGGGGAGGCGTCTGGTGTTATGATCGGGCCTCCGTGTGTTTTGCAGAGTATGATGGAGTCAAACCATTGCATGAAGTCCAATTCAAGCATCTCTGAGTTTGGGCTAGGGTTTCTGGAATACCACCTCTTTATGAAGAGTCTGAGAATCTCACACTGATTGGGAACCTCCTTGGGGGTTTTTTGGATTATGATAAGAAGGAGTTTAAGAAAGGATTGAATAGGATTTTATTCTCCCATGATGTGTCCAAGCCAATCTTGCTTGAACGCAAAGTCTATTTGGATGTTGGTGTCGAACCGATTCTTCAATTTCACTTTGAACATCTGCAAGGGAGATGCTCGCAGTGTGGACTTGTCACTCATGCCGGAATTGCTTGTGCGGAACCGTGTATGGCAAACTCTACTCCTACGGTTTTGCATTTTCCTAGACCATCGGCATCTAGAGGTTCGTTCTCTTTCTTGGCAAAGGACAAGACTGATCTTTTCACTGCCTCTTCTTCCATCCGTTTGAAGAGGAAACCCATTATTCATCGATTGGAGCGGCCAATTTCCCCTACTTCTCCTTCGGTCCTTGCAGGGGATGTTACTGAGACTGATGCTCCTTTGGAGCACGAGTTGGAGAAGGATCAGAGTCCCACGGTCGAACCTCCCATAGAGACTGTTGATTTGGATGGTTCTGCAGGTATGCAGTTGGTTCAAGAAGCTGGTTTGTCTTCTAAGAAACGAAATCGAAACAGTGTGGGTAACCCTTCCCCCAAGAAATTCAAAACTATATTGGGTGAAAAAGTTCCAACCCTACAGGCTGATGCATTGGGATTGATTGAAGATGACAGTGATGTTGTTTTGCTAACTTTGAAGAAGAAGACTGGTAGGCCTCTTGGCAGCAAGAATAAGACTCAGCGCACTAGTAAGAAGACTAAGGGTAGTCTTCTGAAGCTCACCTATCCTCCACCTACTGGATCTGCTTCTAGCCCTAGAGAGAAGGGCAAAGGAAAACTTTAATTTCATGGTTTTCCTTTTTGCCTAATGCTAGAAGTGGGGTCTTCTACTACTTTCATCTTTGTTTTCTAGTTGTACACCAATTGAGGTCTCTAGGCGACTAGATTACTGCTTCTTGAGAGGTTGGTAGAGAGGGTTTTGTTTCTTGTTTTTAGGCTCAATAAGTGAGTGAATGTGTTTCTAATGAGGGTACCTGTCTTTTGTTAGTTTGCTCATATCATTTATGATTTTGGTATGAGACAACATCTGATGTACGTGCCTTCTAGCCAAGGATATATTAATGAAAGTAACTATTTCCTCAAAAAAAAAACTCAACCTTTATATCATGGTACTCTTACACAGTCACACACACATTTTTTGTTCCTTATTCCAGATACCTCCATTTTTAGTTCAAAAGGTATTCACACAGATTTTCTTCTTCATCATTGTTCAGTAGGTATCAAGTCTATGCTCATACTTGAGGTTGCCTTGATTGGTATACTGTTTAATACAAATACAATTTTTTTTATTATCCTTCATATATTTATATTTCTAAGTAGCCTTCTTTACAACGAGAGTGCTGTTCATTTAGTAATGGGGAATATGTAAAAGCTAGTTTGGCTGAGTTGGAGCATTGTTGCTATAAAGCAATAGATGAAGTACCTTGAAATTATTTCTACCTTTGCCTTATTGTATTATAAACTCTTACTGAATAAACGAAAATGCAGTATGTAGGTTCAGCTTGGGATGAACTCAAGCATATTAAGCAAGTCATTGGATTCTGGTGAATAGCATCAGTTAATCATGTATTTTTTTGATAATAATCAATACGATCCTTATAAGGTTCCTCCTCCGAATGAAATTGAATGGGAACCAGAGAGACCATGTCTTCATTCATAAGATCCCAAGTAGGGGTCGCTTTCGTAAATGGATAACGTACCAACATTGAAAACCGTCTTTACAGTGGATGGTTTGGTGTTTTGATGATCCACTTTATTGACCGCAACTTTTAAATCTTATGTTATACCATTTCTCTCTACTTCCAGTAACAAGGTGAAAGCAATAAATATTAAAATTGTCCTGAAATTTTACATTTTCTTTTCAGGTTACATCAAAAACCCAAAAAGACACTTGATGAAATAAGCCATGAAGTATGCCCAATAAGTAATGTGTAAGCAAGGAAGAAGTAAATACATTGCAAATTTTTGCGGGTAATTGTCTATGTAAATACTTTGGTATGCAACATGTTGCTTCCTGAGAATAGAAAATTGTATGTCACGCGGGCTAGTTTTTTATGGGTAAAATATTGTTTACTTCCTGAACTTTTACTTAAAAAACATTTCAATCCCTGTCTTTCTAATTTTACACGTTTACTCCCTGTACTCTCAATTTCAGACCAATAGGTCCATTCCGTTACTCTCCATCCAAAAAATTCTGTTAAATAGCTAGCATGACAATCTTTTCGAGATAAAATGTCTATTCTACCCTCAATTTTTCTTAATTAATTAATTAATATTTTTGAAAATTTTTTCTCTTTGTTTTTTGTTTTTTGTTTTTTTTTTTTTTTGTCTATCTCTCCTTCTATTCGATTCCAATTTCACCTTCCTCAATTGAATTGCATTGCCAGAAGAATCACTTCCCTTAATTGACTCTTATTTTACCTTCCTCAGCTGACCCAAATTCTTCTCAATTCCTTCATCCTTACCCAAATCACCACCACTTTTCTGCAATTCAATCCTTGGTTTCCTACTTCCAATTGGGCTTCTCTCTGCTTTATCAGAAGCAACACCATTTTGCTTCTCTCATCTTCATCACAAGAACCCTAAACCAAAACCTCAACCATCTTCTCCAAACCCTCTCTTCCACCACTACCATGCCCCAAAATCAAAATCCAAAATGCGCAAAACCCCAAAACCAGTAATCCAAACATAAACACCATTAATCTAAATCAGAGTTTTTCAGAAACACAGAATCAAAAACCTATTCGATCTTCTTCATTAGACTTGACGTACTTCGATTCTTCTTCCTCGTTCGATGTATGAATGATCCAAGACCACAACGAGGTTGATGATGAAGAGAGGATCCGAGGAATTTGGATTTGCTTGGAATGGAGATCCGATTTGCTATCAACCAAAACGCTCTGTCATCGTCTTCAGAGAGGAGCGAAGGAGATAGGAGGCGTGGGTTTGGTTTCCAGTAGAGAGGTCAGACTTCGCAACCTAGGCATGCCAAGGCCTTAAGAGAAGCGGAGGGTGGCGTCGGTACTCAATTTGGTGAAAGCGGCTGACCTTGAAGCGATCGAATCGGGGGTTGGACCGGACAAAGTTGGAGAATCCGATTGACGAGGTTTTGGGTTCATTGTAATTGTGTGCTGATGATGGGTGTGATGATGTTTGTGAGAGGATATAACAGTTTGATATGGAGACTGATATAATGGGCTTGGAGGGAAGTGAGGAATCCAGAAAGGGGGATTTGAAGGAATTGGGTCTGACTGTAATACCCCGAAAAATCCAAATTAAATTCCATGGATTTTTATAATTGATTTCTCGGTATTAGGAGCGAGTACGAAGCTTGGAGAAGTTGTGGAAGTAGTTCGAACGATTTTATTTTCGAAATCGAACGTTATTTAGGGGAATCTCAAAAAGTGACTTTTTATACGTATGGAATTTGGGAAAACTTCCTTCATGAAAGTTGTAGAGCTCGTCGATACGATCGCGTGCATATATGGAACGCAATATTCGGAGTTCGTATGAATAAGTTATGAATATTTGAAAATTGGGAATTTTCTATAAATGGGGAAATTTTCTGATTTTTTTCATAAGGACGAAAATCTCTCCTTTTTTCTGAACAGTCCCCCCCCCCCCCCGCTCTCTCTCTCTCTCTCTCGCTCGAAACCCTCCCCAGGCCCGCCGACCCTCTGACCCGACCCGGCCGAACACGGCCCCTCCGGCCTCCTCCGGCCACGGACCCGGGCTCCCCTGGGATCGCCGGCCCACGACGAGCCTCCCTCTGGTGTCGCCGTGCCCCGCCGCTGCTCCCAGGCTCGGATTGAAGAAGCTCAGCCGTGCGAAACCCGACCCGGCCGGAAAACCTCGACGCCGGCGATGCACGGGCCGATCCTTCCCATTTTCGTGATCTCCTCCTCCCCCTGATCATCCCCATGATCTGATCGTGTGTCCGAGATTTAATCCAACTTCAAAGCTTGATCTAGGACGATCTCGGCCGAACCAGACTTAGCTCCAGGTACTTGACGGTTTGAGTTGACGAGCGTTTGGAATATCGTTATATTTGACTTTTTAGAAGACGCAGCTGGATTAGAGGTGAGTAAACCTCACATGGTTCATATTACGAACCGAATAAATTTAATTACTTTATTTTTGTCGCAATTGTGTGAAAATATCTCAATTATGTGAAAATATTTGTGGAATAAATATTTGTTTTAACTCATATGGACTTGATCAACTACGGTCCATAGGTAAGTAAAATGATTTTATTATACAAATGAATTTCACGGTTTTTATACTTGAATTATAGTTGGTATTAGTGGTCATTCCTGAGCGGATGATTACGTATATATATATTTACGTAAAATATATATATGTTGATTGGCGTGTGATTGGTATGATGAAATGATTGAGAATTGATTGGATATTATTCAAACTATTAATCTCCCATTTAATTGTTGAATAATGAAATGTTGATCATGTGGTGTGAAAGCTATTTTATATGGCCAATTGTGAATATGTGGAAATTATTTTAAGAAGTAAAGATTAGTCTTGAAATAATATGTCTCTTATGTGGGTGTACATATGCATATTTACAATCTAAAATTTATAAAGATTGTATGTTGTGAATTTGATTATGTCTAAAAAGTATAATTGTGAAGCCGGGTGATTACAACAACCCCGTGCTTAAGTGAATTACTGGTAAATGTGCTTCGTGGTTATGCTTCGTGGTTGTGCTTCGTGGTTATGCTTCGTGGTTGTGCTTCGTGGAAGCTGTGGGCTCTAGTCCCTTCAGATAGTGCACTATTATACTCTTAGGAAGGGTGCTTACTTTGAGTATACATGCCTTGGCAGTGGCCTTGGTATGCTGCGGCTTACCCGTGCTTTGGTATTATGGACCCTAGCACGTGGATTTATGATCTGTTACCAGTTAATCCGAAAATTCACTAAAAAGAGAAGTATACTTATGTTATTTTGATCAAATATCTATCTATGATATATTTTGAATATGTGAAGGTGTTAGTGAAATTGATCAAATATCTATCTATGATATATTTTGAATATGTGAAGGTGTTTGTGAAAAGAAAATCAAGCATGCATTACTTTAATGTTATTTCACATATTAATGTTGCAATATTTGTTGGTTGTGATCAAGTATGTGTTGCTCAAATGTTATTTCACATATTAATGCTGCAATATTTGTTGATTGTTTACCTGAGTTATAATAATTGCAATTTAATCAATCAACAGTTCTTTCTTGTTTACTCACGAGCTGTCAAAAGCTTACCGGGTTTTGTGTTGTTGCAATTCCCGGTACACTATTCAAATTGTGTAGCGGGTAATCTCACAGGTCAGGAGAATCAGGGCAGTGATCGTGCGGTTTAGAGTATTAGTATTAGATTTACAGCATTTGTTTTTTTTGTGAGGAGAATTATACTCATTTGAGCTTACAATTTGATTTGGTGAGAGTGTGCTGTAATAAGTAGCTCGAGGATTTGGTTTATGTAATATTAAGAGGTGTAAACTAGTGGTTGTTTCTGAGAGAAAAATTCAGAATGTTATTTGTATTGTTTTTAGTCATGTTTCGGATTTGAATCCTTATTTCAAAATTCGGGGCGTGACACTGAGGGTGGGGGAGAAGGTTTGTCAGAAGAGGAAGTGAGGAAGATTGAGGAGGTGAAGAAGGAGAAGAGTTGGAAGAAGAAGAAGAAGAAGAAACTAAATTAAAAAAACAAAAAATAGTAAGCGAGGGTAGAATAAACATTTTACCGCGAAAAGACTGCCACATCAACTATTTAACGTAGTTTTTGGAAGTAGAGTAACGGAATGGACCTATTGGTCCAAAATTGAGAGTATATGGAGTAAACGTGTGAAACAGAGGCGGCCCTTGGGGTGTGCATGTGGTGCAAGTGCACAAGGCCTCTGATTTTCTAAGGCCTCCTAACTTGGTAATGCCTTTTATGTAAATATATATAAATTAAAAGTGTAAAAGTATATGATGAATCATTGTAGTTATTTGATTTGACCTGATATGTCTTGGGTTTGAGTCCCTTGGGCCTTTCTATTTTTATGTTTTTTCTTTGATCTTCTTCTCTGTTCATTTGTTTTGTCTTTCTTCGTTCCATGTTTCTTCTAGTAAGGTCTCTCTATTTTTATTTATTTTTCCTTTTCTGTTATCTTCATCTCGTTTTTTTATTTGTTTTCCTTTTTCATTTTCCGTCTTTATTTTGTTATGTTTTTATCGCTCCACTCTTTTCTTGTTTTATTTATACTAAATATTCTTTTTATTCTTCAACTGAGATCTTGTTTTATTTATACTAATTAATAAAGCTTCACTTAAATTTTCGCACTAGGCCTCTTAATTTTCAAGACCGGCCCTGGTGTGAAATTAGAAAGACAAGGATTGGAGTATTTATTGGGTAAAAGTTCAGGGAGTAAACTGTATTTAATTTTTATTTTTTTTTTCACTGCAACATTACATGTTGCTTCTTCAGATATTGAGGAATTCTTTGGTTATTGTCCTTGAATTCTTCAAACATTGCGTGTTTCCTCTCTCTGTCATTGATCAATCATACCGAGATAGGGCTGAAGTTTCAAAGTATTAAGCAAATTCAATATATAGTGTTATTGTGTCTCTCATGTTTATTACTTTTGAAACTCTGTCTTTGAGTTTAGGACTTCCCTATGAGGGCAACTCCAACCATGGGCACCATTTGGGGGTGCTATTCTCATTTTAGCACCCCTTGTTGCACTATTCATATATGACTCAATTCTCATCTCCAACCATGAGGTGCTATATGGGGGTGCTATTTTCACTATTCTTGACTAAAATATAATATGAGTATAATTTTGATGAATATTATATTAAAAATATGTTAATTTAATTAAATAAGGTAAAAATAATAATTTAACATTTTATCATAATATTTAAAAATTATTTTTATTATTTAATGAATTTAAAAAAAGTTTTGAATTTTTTTTTTGTGTCGGCATATACGACAAAGAATCTAACTATTTAGAAGATATTTTGATGTTTTGTGTCGACATATATGCCAAACAGCCGAATTTCGATGTGATTTCAGCGCCACGTGTCAATTTCTAATTGGCTGTCCAAATTACGGTTGAATCTTTGTCCGCCACGTGTCATATCTTATCTAATGATATGAACTCAAACCGTCCATAAATATGGGGTCATTGTCATCCTCATCTCTCACAAATTCACAAACACTTCTCATATCCAAACCACACAAATCTTTCTTTCTTTTCCGTTTTGATTTTGTCAAACCATTTATGCAATGAATCGTTTGACGAAATGGTTGCAGAAAGATCAAGAAGAGGCCGTCACGAGAAGCCGTCGACGAGCCTTGATGATGTCTGCCGCTGCCTTGCAAATCCAAACTCTGGAAGATGAGGATTCACAATGGGGTGGTTCTTCAGAAGGTCGTACCTATAAGGCCAGGGATCGAGAGCTGATGGATCTTCGACTCATAGCTCAATACTTCACTGATCCGTGCAGGTATGAACCAAACATATTTCGTAGGCGATATAGAATGCAACTTTGGGTCTTTGACAGGATGATGCGCGACGTGGCTAACTACGACCCATATTTTGTTCAAACAAGAGATGCTTGTGGGAGACTAAGCTTATCCACTGAACAAAAGCTGACATGCGCCATGAGAATGCTCGCGTATGGCATCACAGCTGATTTCTGCGATGATTACCTAGATATTGCGAAGAGCACTGCCATTGAGATTTTGGAGCACTTCACAACAGCAATCTGGAATGTGTACCATGAGACTTACCTCCGCCGACCAACACCAGCGGATTTGCGACGGCTGCTGGACAAAGCTGCAGAACAGGGATTCCTGGGGATGGTGGGTAGCCTTGATTGTATGCACTGGCAGTGGAAAAATTGTCCCACCGGATGGGCAGGGCAGTATACTGGCCACAAAGGGAAACCGACAATCATCTTAAAGGCGGTGGCCTCCTACGATACTTGGATTTGGCATGCCTTCTTCGGACTTCCAGGTTCCCTGAATGATATTAACGTTCTTGGATGTTCACCATTGTTCAATGACGTATGCCTTGGTGAAACCGCTGAAGTAAACTACCAGGTATGTAATAGGCATTATCGTCAATGTTATTACCTAGTTGATGGCATATACCCTAAGTGGGGGTCATTTGTACAAGCAATCCGAAACCCGAGGACGCCGCAGACACAAGACTTCACAAGGATGCAGGAAGCATACAGAAAAGACGTGGAGAGAGCATTTGGTATTCTCCAAGCTCATTGGGCAATCATAAGAGGACCAGCTCGTGGGTGGAGTAAGGAGAACCTTCAATACATCATGATGACGTGTATTATCTTGCACAATATGATTGTTGAAGACGAGCATAATGAAGATGCAGCAGAGCCATTTGATCCGAATGATATCCCAACTAGACCCAAGAAAGCAGAGATATATGACAGACCAATAATTCCCACCGATGTTCATCGCAATCCGCATCAACTAAATCAATTCTTACGTCGTCATAGGGAGCTTAGATGTCCAGTGATGAATAAAAACCTCCAAGATGATCTAGTCGATCATCTATGGACCATGAAGCTACAGGCTAATCAGAACCACCAGTGAGGAGTATGCCTTGGTGTTTTTTTTTTTTTTTTTTGCTTTCAATAAGTGGCCATGTAGTCATGATAAGTGGTCATGGCCTACTATGTATTGTGTGGTATGCGTTTACTTTGTATTGTGTGCTTTTAATTTGTGTGGTGTGCTTTATTATGAAAATAAAGTTCAATGCTTTATTATGAAGATGATCTACTGATAAGTGGAATAATTTTTATTATCATAAATTAAAACACAAACAATTCAAGTTAATAATATGAATTACATCCAAGATGTCTCTTGAAGTGAATCATAAGTGGCCAAGCCTGTGTTGTCTCCTCCAGAGGGTGTAGGATCTTGAGATTGTTCCGGGATGCTTGAAGTTTCTGCCTCCTTATCAATTATTTGTTGTTGCTTCCTCTCCCAATAACTCCTCTTTCTTGGGGTGAAAATTGATGGATCCACCTGCATCGTGCGAGCATCCTCAGCGCGTTGCTCAATTAGTTGGCTTTCCTCAAACTGTCTTTGCCTTTGTTGGTACTCGCGCTCTGTTTGTTCATAACATTTCTGCATTTGAACTCGTAGGCCATCCGCATCCTGCTTATTGCCTTTTTTCTTAGCTAGCTTCTGAGCTTTCTGTCCTTGAGGACGTGCCTTCCTTGATGGAGTCGGCTCATCATCAGTATTGGGTGTTCCATCGTCATCCAAGTCAACATGATTAGGAACACTAAAGGGGGTGTTTTCCATTGATGGAATTTTCCCAAACTTTTCCGTATTTTTCAACTCTCTCCCACAATGCTCAAACAAAAAATCACAACCATTTGTGTCGTAGTACGTTGATTTGACATTCATGAGCTACATATAATATTAAGTAAATAAAATATTAATTAAAAAATTAGCTTAGTATAAATCGATCAATAAACTATATAAGAACATTTTACTTTTAACAACTACATGAAAAATAAAAAAAATAATTATTATTGAACATATTTCAATATAATTACCTCGTCCTCCATATTTTCGCCGCTTCTTCGTTGAAAATGTTCGACCTTGTTAAGAGCATGGCGCCACTTCATACATGCCGGACTTATTTTCTTCCAACGAGCTTGGCAACTAGAAGTTGTTCTCTCCATGCAACCTACCGGTTTGTGAGCATTGTACTCCTCCGAAACACGACTCCATAATAACTCCGACGTTTGATCTTTTCCGACAGCACCATCACCCCCAACGGTGATCCAAGCTTGGCAAAGAATAACTTCTTCATTGTGTCTCCATGAATCCCCTCTTGGAGCCATTTTTCACAAGACAAAAAAAATATATATAGATATATTTAAGAACAAGAAGATGTGTTTATGAATGGAAAATTGTAAAGGAGATGGAGTATATTTGGTGTGAGGAAATAGAAAAGAATGGGTTGGTATTTATAGAATTTTCTACAATTTACTGTTCCAACGGATATATTTTTTTCCCACAATTTTCTGGTCATTTTTTTAATTTTTTTTGGAACAAATAGGCCACAATAACCTTTCATTTAATAAGAGCCGTTGATAAATTTTTTTTCCCTCAAATCTGAGCCATCAGATTGAAAATAGATCCGTTTGAATAAAAAAAAAAATTTCAAGGCACATCAGACCGTCCTTTTTCAAAATGGAGCGATCTCAGCCGTTCGTGTTTTGACCGTTGCATCTCCCAACGGTAGGCAGCAGACAGCCCAGCATGGTGGGCCCACTGGAGCAGAAAGCATAAAATCTGACTTTTCTCTCTCCAGCGCGTCTGCGCACGTTCTCTTCCTCCCCCCTTCTTTTTTCCGCGCGTCCTTCTCCTCTTCAATCTCCAGCGCGTCTCTCTCTCTCTTGGGCTGGGTCAGGCGGGCTTGTGGTCCCAGACCACTGTTCATCGGTCTCAGTCCTGGAAAAGTCTCAATTTTGAGACTTCAAATGGCCCCAAGTCCCATTTTTATGAGACCAAACCCCTCTAAAAATCAAGGTTGGAGATGAAAAGTCTCAAACTTGATCAAATTCTGATTTTTAGTCCCAAGGTTGGAGTTGCCCTAAAGAACCTTTTTTTTCTTTGGGTCAATTCTATAAGAAAGTAGTTATTTTATTTTTCTGTCCTACTTTCCTCTATTCTCTGGTCAGAAAAAGTATTGATCTTCACACTTTTTTTGGGATTCAAAGAAATTATAGGCAAGTTATTGATGAATTGGTTACATTGTTTGACAGGCAAATGCCCATTTCAGCTTTGGACCTTTGTGTCAACATCTATCTGTAGGCTACTTGGATCGCTTCATTTCGGCCTAAGAAATACCTGTAAGTGCGGAATAAATTGCCTCAGTTCATTGTCTGTTTTATTGCATCAAAGTCCATTGATGATTGCATTTATTATTTTCTGCATAAACCAATATGCAGAATGGCAATACTTGGACTATGCAATTGTTGGCTGTGGCATGTTTCTCCCTTGCGGCCAAAATGGAGGAGATTAACGTCCCACTCTCCCTTGATTTACAGGTCAATCTTTGGTATCATTTTAATTTGATCTTTATCAAACTTTCTGATTTAGTTGTTTCGAGTCCTAAAGATTTGAGCTCTCACATAGGTGGTGAGTCAAAATATGTATTCGAGGCTAGAACTATTCAAAGAATGGAGCTACTGGTTTTGAGCACATTGAGATGGAGAATGCAAGTAGTTGCTCCCTTAATCTAAACTATTATGATTTAGTTGCTGAGACGTAAGAGTTGTTTCCCTACTAGGAAGAACACTGTCTCAACCCTAAAATGTTGCATTTGAACAGTTACCCGCAATAATTTGTGTTTATGCAGGTGCAACTCCCTAGATCTTCTGTTCAACGATTCTATTTTGGTTGAACAAAATTATGTTTTCACAACTGAGTCATCCATTCCAGTGTTAAGTAGTTGGCAGGACAGGTTTTTAGAAACCTACATCCAAACTAACTAGACTTCTCTCAAGGTCTTGGTTCTACCAAAGTTCATACTTGGTTATTCTTTAAGACAGTTGCTTTACTTTTAGAATATGGCTTTACATCTAGAAGTTATATTGTAAAATGATACCAGCTTTTATAACATGTAAAACGATATGATATTTGGTTATATTTTTCAGATTGTAGTTACTACTCAATTGCATAAAAAATTGAAGGAAAAAAAAAACACAAACTCGCAGCATTATGTGGGCGGAGTACCTAGTATATAATCATTGAGTGACTAATTAAATTTTATGCTTTGTACTCTTGTTTGAGTAAGACTCTAAAGTTATACATGACAAAGGTATATATTACTTCTATCGTTCTGTTCTGTATATTTGTATATACTACTTAGGTTTGGGAGTTTTCAGTTCGTTTCGCTTTAATAATAGGCATTATTAAAAAGAAAATGAAAGATATATAGATAATAAATATATCACTCATCGTTCAGTTAGAAATTGACACATATTGCATGTAAGACCTAAGAAGCGAAATTTGAACGTGCTTGATCATCAGCCACAACCGAAGATCACAACTTAACAAATATATAAGGAGCATTCCATAATTACTAATATGAAGTATATAATAAGGTCACATTGGAAGCATGCAGCTGAAAATGAGTTGCTGATCGAGAAGCTGATACAAGCTCTTATTAATTTCAAGCAACTAACTAGCTAGCTCATTCTTCCTGACTCCGATGAGCTCAATAATGGTTAGGTGGAGTTGGGGGCTTGTGCGGCGGCTTGTATGCTCTTGGCGGCTTCTTGTATGGAGTCGAAGGTGGGACAAACTTTCCTTCCGGCTTGTGCTTGTGCTCAGGGTTCTTCGATGGAGGGTGTCCCGGATAGTGACCAGTAGCTGGTGTTGGCTTGTGTTGAGGTGGTGGTTTGGCGACAACAGGAGGTGGCAGAGTCGGTGATGGCTTCTTATAAGGCGGTGGGCTCCTCAATTCTCTGGGAGGCACAATTGGTTTGTAATAATGGGGTGGTGGTAATTTGGTTGGAGGTTTGTTTTGTGGTGGTGTGTAAATTGGGGGTGGTGGTTTCTTAACGGGAGCTGATGGGGGCTTGTAAGTGGGGCTGGTGGGTGGCTTAGGTTGGTCATGGTATTCCGAGAGAGATGGAGTGATCAGAACTACAAATCCAAACAAGAGCAGAAGCAACTTTGAGTAACTCATGATTTCTGGAGTTGAGAGATGGTGCAAATTATAAGGGCCTCGGGCACCTATTTATAGCACGTACTCCGTCGGTAGAAGAGGTGTCGACATCTAGTTCATTTCGGTTCATACATAAAATGTCAAAGGAAAGATTTTCAAATGGTGCACCGTGCATGTGGTTGATAAATTTATTAATTAGTTGTAGTAGATCTAGAAACATATACCATGACTATTACATCGATCATGAGAATTAACAAGAAGTAATTCACTATTACACCATGAGAAATAAGATGGAGCTAAACTGTGCCATTTTCCAAACAAACCATCAACAGGAGCAAGCATGTTGCGCAATATGGCTGGCACATCATTGCCTCTTCTTCGAACATGCTGTCAGAATCAGATACAGCTCTGAAATTTTGGTAGTAAAACATCAAGAACAGTCCCTTCAACACTAGGATCATCGGAGCCATCATGAAATGTATTGATTGCCGACTCTTCACCTTCAATTACAACTTGGGTCCACTATCTTGAAACCCTAAAGTACTTATTCTCAAACTCCAAAACCAAAAAATTTCAACATATATATACAGTACTAGATCAACAGTACTAAAACTTGTAGTAGTAGATCCTATTTCTTATCTTTCACAAAGATTGTCGACTGTTTTATATTAAATTAGAGATGAGTAATTATCTTATTCTCTTAGTTTCATGTCAACTTTAAGTTAACTTTTACTTGATCAGATTATTTGTTTCCGGGTTGTGATGCGCAACTAGTGGATTAGTGCCAATAGTAGATACCAATCAGATCCAGATTATATGTTCATATATTATTGGTAAAGTTTTGACATTAATGATTTGGACATTTGACCTTTTTTTCCCATCATTTAAAGCTATTATTCCCGTTGTGTCATGTTTCTATACTCTTTCTGCTATGAATACATAAACTGGCTCTTGACAGATTTCCAAATTAGTGATTTTACTTAGCTTTCTTTGCAAAACTAATTACATATGCGCATGGAGCAGATCCTTGCGAAGATCTTGAACTAAATTGGGAAAATACAAAATCGACAACACATCTTGGTAATATTTTGTCTCCATTCCTTTTTCTTTATATGTGAAGTGTAGAGCAATGGTCATGAAAATCGTTGTTTTTCCAGGATTTGCTTTATCGTGTCTGGTTAAGTCGTCTTATGTGGTTGAAAACCCTTGTCTTGAACTGTTGAATATCTCCGTCATTCTTGACTTCCCACATAGATTTGGTGACTTTGATGTATACTTGTGGAAAAAATAGCCATATCCTAGGTTAATTGTGATTGATCATAGCTATATATCTAACCCCTTCACAACAAAAAAGACGGAAAAAAAAAGAAAGAAAGAAAGTACTAAATTGGACTTTGTTTTTGGGAAGAATAGAGGATGAAAGAAATTAAAGAGGGTCGGTGGCTTAGCTGACATTTTAATCCCAATTTTGGCGGAAAAAGGAAATAAAATTCAGCTAAAGAGCTAAAGTTGGACTCTGAATTAGTAGAAGAAAGGTACCTTTAAGCATCTCTAACAATAACAGTTATATCTTAATTTACCCCTTCTAATATATGATTTTGATGACTTGTTGAACGCGTTGTACGCGCCTGAGAGCAAGAACCAAGGTCTTCCCCCCTGTCTGGCGGTGTGCCCCTACGCCGTCGTCGGACGGGCCATTGCCTACTCCGCGTGAGTTGGGTGTGAGGCCGGGTCTCTCGATCAACGTTCTCGTTCCGATCAGTGAGATTACGGTGGATGTCAGTGAGGGAGGGGAAATTGCGGCTGCTGGCTTCTGGTTTCTCTCTTTGATGGTCTACTCGACGGATACAATCTCAGATTTGGAGGCAATCCGGCGGTGAGGCGTTCTGCGAGGCTTGGCCGGGGGCTAATCTGAGCAGCCCGATCTGGTTCGGATCTTTGGATCCCGATCTGGGTGGGCAGGTTTCCACATGGCTTCTCCATGGTGTGACAAAGATGGTTTCTCTGCAGGTTTTGGCTCTGATCTAGGGTGACAGATCGCTGACGGTGGCTTGGCGAAAGCTGCGGGGCGACCTTCTGCAAGGTCCGGAGGCGATGGCTGTAGTGGATTTGGGCCAGACCCGGCTGGCATATTGTGAGCTTCCTTTATCCTGGGTTGTTGCTTGGGCTTGGGCCCTCTTTTTGGGCCTGGTCTTGGTTAGTTATGTTACTTCTGTTTTTATTTACTACAATTATTTATTTTGGTCACGTTTTTGGCGTGAAATAAGTGTCTACACTTGTTGTGTAAGACTAATAGGGCCTTGTGCCTGTGAATGCACTCAATGTGCCTTAGTTGCTCTAGGTTGGCAATGAGTTATTTGCTTTGTCAAATGGTTGCTACAGCCTAGTGGCAGGATGAAACTAAGGGGGGTGTATTCAATTAGGAGTCTATAGGATTGTTTTGTATTTTAAGAGTCATTTAAAATCTTGTGGTATTCAATCAAGATTTTAACAAGTCCTTTAAAATCTTGAGGTATTCATTCAAGATTTTAAAAAGTCCTCTCAATTCTAATGGTATTCAAAAGCCTAATGATTTTGAAGGATTTTATTAGATACTTGATGTTGTAGGATTTTAAAATGCTTGGTATAAATACCAAACCCTATCAGAAATCCACCCTCTAGACGTGAGATTTTGACGTCTTTCATTTTTCTCTCATTCTGAAGATGAAAAAGACGCCAAAGAGAGAAGATGAACTGACCTCGACATCTGACCTCGAAGTGACCTCAACCTGTGAAACTTGGGGGAAATTATCACTTGTTGAAAAGGTATTTTTGATACACATCTTCACTGTTAATTGCAGTGGTTTTGCCATTGATTGGATTTTTGGTTGGGGTGAGTCAAGTGAATCCTTAATCTATTGTTCTTTGGCTCAGAAAACTTATTTACAACTTGTGCTTAAACCTCTTGGAAAATCCAAGATGATCTGAAGAGGTACCTAGATTGGTTGTTATGCACTGACATATAAAAGGACCATAAGAGATGTAGGAGAGGACTATATTAATTTTACTCGTTTTTACTTGTGATATTGGGCAATTTTTTGTTAACCTTAATTTATGTTTTAAACGGCTATTGCGCTTAGGAGTCAATCTGAAGAACTTCCCTAGTTCCCTACGTCAGCAGTTGTAGTCACCTTTGGTATTCCATTCCATGTTGGCATTGCAGCAGTTCTTTTGCTCTATGTGCTTTTCTGGCTGAAGGTATGCTATTTTTTTTTGTCTTTAGTGGTATGCTCAATGATCTGGGCGATCCCATTATTTAGATCTGTTCTACAAAACGGAGCATGGCAAATAAGTAACTAATACTTGATCATGTGATGAACAATAACTATAATTCAAATGTCAAAGTGATTTTATACCTTATCAGTGATATTTTATACACTTGTGAAGATTATTTTGGCCTCTAAATGCATTTTGTCAGGTATTCTTGTTTTGCTAGTTTGGGCAGATTTGTAAACCACATTGCTTGATTAGGCAGATTAGTAAATCACGTTTGTCTTTGCATATTGATTATTTGATCAAGTTAGAAAATTTATGTGGACAGATCATTCTTCTTTTGACATGGAAAGAACGTTTTTGATTTACTTAAGAATTTCATGTACCAAGTCTGCGTATTACGTGTTCGACTCTGAATATTTGGATTGATATTGATGGTTGAAATACTGATTCACTTCTTTTGGGGCTTTTTCTTTTTTAAGCTGAAACTTTTGTTTGGCTTTGTATTGGTAGGATTGGGTGAGTAAGGATCGTTGATTGGGTGATTAGGATTGGGTGGGTAAGGATCGCTGATAAGTGATGCATGGATGAATATACCAATATTTGTACAACCTCCCATTCCAATTTTCAGAAGATTTGCATCATGGACTCATAGAGTTTCAACTTGTATATTTTAGTTGTCAAAACTGTGTATAGATTGAGCATATGTGTGTTTTATTGTGCTCCACATATGCCTTTGGGATCACATGTTATTAAAGCTTAGTTGTCTTTCAATTCTACACAGTTAAGGATGCTTAGTGACAGTGACGTACTGACGTTGTTTATGCTAAATATCTAAATCATCTAATACATGTGCTGAAAAAGAAGCATGCTGCTAAAGGTTACAAAAGCATGGTGAGAGTTTTCACTTCAGTAGTAATTGATATACAATCTAGCCTCAATATAGGTTTCAACTATTATTTTTGTTGAATTATAAACTTAAGAACTTTTTTACGCTTTGACTCAGAAAAAGGTGTTTTACCTTGAAGCTTGTGAGTCTGGGAGTATGTTTGAGGGTTTGCTTCCAAAGAATACGAACATTTATGTTACTACAACAGCAAATTCAGAAGAGAGTAGTTATGCAACACATTGTCATGGTGATCCTCATGTTTCTAAAGAATTCGGTACTTGTTTGGAAGACTTGTATAGTATTTCCTGGATGGAGGAATTGGTAAGAAATAGTAGAGTTTTTGTTTATATGATGCTGTCTAACTAGTGACTTTCTAAAATTACTCTGAATTAAAAGCTAATCAGTACTCTGTTGCTTCTGTGATTTTGGTACATTCACATTGAGCAGCGACGCAAATGATTGGCGGAAAGAGACTTTTGGGGTTCAATATAAAAGGGTACAAGCAATGAAATTTTTTCACACTATTAGATGTTTTTGGAACTTAATTTGTTTATAATTTGAATGCATAATGTCCTTGAAAATGAGAATAATATGATCATGCATGGAGATACGGAGATATGAGTCACACAAAGGAGTTCCTCTACACTTACACGGGGAAACAGAACAGATGAATCTCATGTTTCTTTACACACTTTATTGATTGCATCTCTCAGTTGTTGAATTGGAGTTCTTTCCTATGCAGATATGAATCTATGAGAGTCGCTGTGGGAAGCTATCGACATATGCAGAATGAAATACACGCAAGCATATCACCAATAGTTGCAACGCCGGATCAGCCTAGAGAAAATGGTAGCAGTGTCTAATCAAGCTTGTTCTAAGAAACCCGATGTCTAATGTGAAAATGGATGTACTAAATAAAGTCATGCATGTATGCTGGTTACTTGCTTTGGGTTACTACAATGAAAATAAAAGTTATAAGTTGATAAAGATCAAATCTTTTGAAAATGTGATATTTATTGTCGATCTGCAAATCTTGCTAGTATATAAACTTATGGCCAATTATCTGCCTTGGTCAGAGTCCATTCCAGAAGATGTCCTTAAAAGAGTAGCTCTTGGTGCTGTGTATGATTACTAATCTGCTAAGCTTGCTGATATTGAATGCAATGATGTAAGTTGAAGTTTTGAGTCTTTCACTTGCAATTTAGGTATAGGTGAATGGGATGTTTCAGATAAAGTTTCTTTTTGGTTTTGTTTGAAATTAGGGAATGGATGCAAGTTTGTTAGAAGTTGAGGACAGGGATCATGTGGAAATGGTGCTTGAGTACATTGAGGATGGAGATCTCCGTCGCTGGAGCTTTACCGGATATTAGGGTGTTTAATATTGCATTTTTACTCAATGGCGCTCAAAGTTGAATTGCTTTACTAATCCATACATGTATGAATAGGTTTGGAATGTAACCTTAATATGAAGAAAACACCTGGGAACTACGCCTGGGAATTGAGATATAAGATATCGTAATATGAGTTTGTAACAAGTTAAAAAAAAAAAAATTGCTAATACAATATAGTAGAATCTGTTAAAATCCAAACAAATCTTGTTAATACAATACAGTAAAATCTATTAAAATCTATATGGAATTAAAACAATCCGTGGATTCTCGTGGAGTCTGCAGAATCCACGGATTATAAAAAATTAGACAAAATCATTTAAAATCTAGATTGAATACACCCCCCTAAGTGTTGTCAGATTTATCATCTGGCAGCAACATAGTAGGAAAGCTGTGCTAAAGCTGGCAATTATGCTACGTTGTAATCGTGTTACATATCGAGTTATCTTTCCATTATGTCACTGCTATTTCAAAGCAAATGGAGCAGCCAATAGAGCGCTCTTTACTAGTTGGTGCTTGTTATAATATAAGTATTGTGTAGAGATCCTGATATTATCTTGGGACATACTCTAGTTGCTTATTGTAATCAGAGGTTTAGGCTCAATGTCCCCCCCTTGTATTCAACAGTTTCATTAATCAAGGCTTGAGGGTAGCTGCACCAGCCCTTCTTTCAAAAAAAAAAAAAAAAAACAATAACAGTTATTTGCTTCAGCTAAAATGTCTAAAATGTTAAAGGAAAAACACATTATGTGCCTTCATCAAAGTGACTGACGGAGAGGGAATTAAGGAATTAGCGATTAACAGCCATCAATTAGCATTTAATGTCATCATTGTAATTTATATTTCTGTTGTAATTCTCTCCCTATATAAAGGGACTATGAAATGAAATGAGTAGACCAATTCCAATTCTCGATTTACTTTTACACGTTATCAGTACGCTCAGAGCAAATAGCTAAGAAAAAACCCTAGTTTTCTAGTTTCTTTCTTCTTCCTGTAAAAAAAAAAAAAAAAAAAAAAATAATATTTCTCCTCCCAGCCGCGAAGCCCACAGCCGGCCAAACCCAATCCAAACCGGCCTCATCCTTCATCCCCGCCAGCCCACACAGGGACTCCAGCCCAACCCAGTGAACTGCAACACCGCCCAGCTAACTGCTGCAGCAGCGCCTCCGCCTCTGCCTGGACATCACAGCAGCTCCTCCGCCTTGCAAGTCCGGTGTTTGCAGTCACAGCCCAACACCCCTTGAACTCTGCAACCTTGATCTGCTCTCCTCTCTCACCTTCCGATCATCTCTACCGCCAACTCCAACCACTTTCTTATCTTCCGTCGCTGGATTCAACACATGGATTGGCCAGCAGGATCCGCTAGTCTCTAGCACCGGTCCCAGCCCCACCCCAATGCCCCTGCCTAGCCCCGCGCCTTCGTTCAGACCGGCATCTGCACGAGTTTCTTTTTTCTGCAACCATCCATCTGCAAACCAGAAAAGAAGAAGAAGAGAGGAAAGAAGACACGGAAAAAAAAAAAAAACAAAAAACAAAAAACAAAAAAACAAAACAAAACGTGACCAGGCCCAAAGTAAAGAGCTGGCCCCAAAAAAAAAATACCCTGCGGCCCAGAGAAAAAAAAAACAAAGAAAAAAAAAAGAAACAAGGCCTGCGGCCCAGAATAGAAAAAACAGGCCAAAAAAAAGAAAAAAAAGGCCCCGTTGACCTAAATGGCGGTGATGCCGGCGTAGTTCCAGATGGGGTTCTTGCTCAGCTTCTTGGAGTTGTGGTCACTGGAGATCTCGGAAATGGAGATCTCTAGGGGGAGGACTTGGGGGTCGATGGTGAGGGAGACGAAGTCGCTGAGGCTGTCGACGGGGCATCCAATGAAGTCAAAGCCGAGGCCAAGGTTGGCGACGGTGGCCGGGGCAATGCTCATTGTTCCCGGACGTGCCAAGTTGACTAGTAGTGGTGGAATTTCAGGGAATCGAAGTTTGGAAGTTACCTCATGTCACCGGTGGGCTCGAAGGTTGTCGACTAATGTGAGAGAAGCAATTTTGGGTGGTACCCGACAGATCAAAGAGAGGAGTTGCCAAGATTGTTGACTTGTGGCAGCGGAATTAAACTCACGGGCTAGTGTGCGTGAAGAGGCAGATGCGAGAGAGAAGAGTCCGGGTGCAGAAAGAGGATTCGGGGTGTCCAAATCAACTTCCCTAGGTCTTTGATACGTCGAATTCGCCCAAATCGACACCGTCTGCGCAGCCCTCGAATCCATGGCTCTGCAAATGGGTCTCTGTTCTTTAACCTTGCAGCTAGAAAAAGGAACCCAACTTGGGCTCGTACATGGAGAAGAAAGAGAGAAGATGGTCGTGGTTTTGGAGAAGAGAGAGAGAGAGAGAGAGAGAGAGAGAGGAAGAAAAAAAAAATCTGACCTTAGGGTATTTTAGGATGTATAAAAAGTTGTGAGATGAAATAGTATTAAAAAAATGAAAGGGTGTGCCATTTGCAATTAGGGGTGTGCAAATTTCACCCCCCTTTTTATATTGGTTGATATAGCTCATACCCACGAGAATAAGAGAGTTAATGAATCGAAAAGGGAAGTTGCAAATGACTGGTTATGAGCATATTAGTTTCAAATGATATTTAGGATTTAGGGTTGACTTAGTAGATCAAGACACAAACGACAACGAAAATAGATGACATTTTGACCGTTTCCATTTCTTCTTATTATGATAACATCTAGCGATCGATTTTGATAAATTCTATTTCCTCCACCTTGTTGCTTTTTTTGCGCACAACAATTGAATAAGTTAAACCATATTAGTAGGCATATAAGGATTTTGTGCGTTGCAAAAATTCAGAACTAGAAATCAATAAATTTGACATTATCTATCTATTTACAGTGTATTAATAGGCACTATGTAAAAAAAAAATTAACTTGATCTGGCGTCATTTTGACATCAAATAAAGCGGTCAACCCTTTATACACTTATACTTTCCCAAGGGGGCTAAACTACTAGGAAATAAACTTTTTGAAATTTTTACATTGGTTGATATACCTCATACTCACAAGAGTAGAAGAGCTTACATATCAAAAAAAGAAGTTGTGAATCACAGGTTATGAGCATATTAGTTTCATGTGGTATCTAGGGTTTAGGATTGACCTAATAAATCAAGACCCAAACGATGACGAAAATAGCTGAAATTTTGACCATATTTATTTCTTCTTATCATGATAACGTCTAATGGTTGATTTTGATAAATTGTATTTCCTCCACCTTTTCGATTTTATTTTTATATACAACTAATAAACAAGTTAGACCATAGGGTTAAATACTAGTTAGTACCCTGTGGTTTAGGTCCAAAATCAATTCAGTTCTTGGACTTCTAATTTCATTAAAAACACCCCTGCACTTTCAGTTTTGATCTAATAGGTCCAATTCATTAATATTATATTATGGGTTCAAGTTATAGTTGGATTATTTGTTGAAAAACTATTTATTTTTAATAGTAGGACTCACTCCTAAATTGACTATGCAGACCACCTCGACACCACATCATAAAACATAGGCCATATATGAGCCACATTAACAAGTTAAATAACTCAATTGTCGGAAAACTAATAAATTAGACCTAATAGATCAAAATTGAAAGTGCAGGGGTGTTTTTGATGAAATTAGAAGTTCAGAACTGAATTGATTTTGGACCTGAACCAGATGATAGTAATTTGTATTTAGCCCTAGACCATATTAGTAGGCATATAAGGAATTTGTGCCATCCAAAAATTCAGAACTAAAAATCAATAAATTTGACATTAACCGTCTATTTTATAGTGTATTAGTACGTACTATGTAAAAAAATTAACTTGATATGTCATCATTTTGACATCAAACAAAGCGGCCAACCCTTTATACACTTATCCTTTCCTAAGGGAAGCTTAATCACTAGGAGATAAATTTTCTAAAATTTTTATATTGGTTGATATAGCTCATACCCGTGAGAGTAGGAGAGCTGATAGATTGAAAAAAGACATTGCAAATGACCGGTTATGAGCATATTAATTTCATGTATGTGGTACTTAGGGTTTAGGGTTGACCTATTAGATCAAGACCCAAACGACAACGAATATAGCTGAAATTTTAACCATATCGATTTCTTCTTATCATGATAATATCCAACGGTAGATTTTGATAAATTCTATTTCTTTCACCTTGTTGCTTATGAAAGGTATGCTTTTGTATACAACTAATAAACAAGTTCGACCATATTAGTCAATGTTCTAATATGGTTGAACTTGTTTATTAGGCGCTGAGTGACAGCCCCGATTTTGGGCTAGGTGACAAGGGAAATTGGGTTGCGTTTCGATGAGCGCCTAGGCGGGCGTTGGGCAGCTTGGGCGTTTGGCTAGGCGCTGGGCGGGGAACTCGGATGCATCTGTTCTCCTCTGCCTTACCCTCTCTCTCTCCTAGACGCACGACGACTGGCTTCTCTCTCTAGTCTCTCCTCACATCGTCCATTAATCTGTAGTTCCAACATCATTATCTCTCTCTCCTCTCTTCATATATATCCCTCTCTCTTTCCTCTTCAAACTAATTCAACAAAAACCAAACCACACCATATTGAAAGATTGAAGCTTTGAGTTGGGTTTCAATTGAAAAGGCAGAATAACCCACATGGGATTTTCACTCAAATTTTGGGTCACAAGAAATTTGGAAAGAACTGATTTTATGAGGATCGAATTTAGAGCAAGGAAGAACTGGGATGGTCCAAATGAATGTAGCCATTTTTTTCTTTTATTTGTCGATAAGAGATAGAGAAGAGAGGAGGAAGACGGTGAAGTGAAGAAGAGCGCAATGATGAGCACAGTAGGGGAATCTAAGCCATTGGATGTTGTTGAGAATCGGTCAATATGTGAAGTCGAAAACAAAAATAGGCACAGCACACCAAGAGAAACAACCATAAAGATACGAGCACAAGAACACAAATTTAAGGTGGTTCAGTAAAATTTTTGCCTACTTCCACCGGGCAGAAAAACGATCTTCGACTATATTTATAATGGGTATAACCAGAAAGAATAAGAAAACAAGGACTCTCTCTTCTCTTCCTATCTCTCTCTTCTTTGCCCTATCTCACTCTCTAACTCGGAGAATGGAATACATTTTGCTCTCTGTCTTTGTGATTAAAAACCTAAAGCATAACCTCCTTATATAGCCATAAGGATATTAGCTTTCTTAATCGATTAGGAAACCTATTCCTATTGGTGGTAGGCAATTATGTCTTCACCTTCTCTGTAATCAACAAGGATTATAGGTAATCCTACATCAATAAGGATTTTCCTTCCTTATTGGAACTCCATTCATCAGTAGGAATCTAAAACCTACTGGGTAAACAATTCTCATACTCTAAGACAATTGTCTTAGGAAAGACTCATGCGCTGGAAACCCAACAATCTCCCTCTCCAGACCATGAAGGAGGAATACCGGCGTGACTCCATGAGTCTGCTCAAGCTGACTTGATGCAGAACTTTATGTTTGGACTATGTAGCTCCCCTGATCAAATAACCATCACCATGTCCCTCCTAGTGGAACAATTCTTGACCATCTTCTCCCTGGTCAGAAAACTCATCATTAGAAAAGGAAATTAGGGACTTCTTTTCCAGATCACCTTTCTTCCTTATATGGCCTTCGCTGTGGTGCCATATGTGTGAAGAAGTATCACCCATTGCACTCAAGACATCTTTGCATACCAAGCTATATGTCTTGTACAGGGAATGACAAAACTCTCCTTTAGCAATATCCAGCGACCCGTTTATAAGCGTCCACTTTCCATCACCAATATATTGGTGGAAACCTTATCTATCAAGAGCACTTGAAGACAATATGTTGACCAGAAAATCAAAAACAGGCCTCACATCCTTCAATGTCATCTGGTAACCAAGATTAGTCTCGATGCAAATATCTCCCATTCCCGAAATCTTGGAGTAGCTTGTATTGCCCATCTTTAACATCCCAAAGTCGCATGCTTCGTATGTAGAAAAAAGCTCTAAGTTGGAAGTAACATGACAACTTGCATCGGTATCCATGAACCAATCGTGACCCTTGTCACCAACATATAGACATTCTTGAACTGTAAAAACATCTCCTAAGATAATGTCAGTATCTCCTTTATTTTGGTAGTTGCCTTTCTTTTTGTCCTATTTCCACTTTCGACACATCCGCTTCATGTGGCCCATATTGCCACAATAGTGACACGTGCCATTAAACCCTCGACCTGAATTCTTGTCTTTACCCATTGTGATAAGGAGCTTTCCTTATCTATTGTCTATGCCCACAGCTTTCCTTCTTATTTCTTCAGTAAGCATGTTATCCTTAACGGTATCCATAGACAATACACCATCAGACGCAGAATTACTTACGGTCACCATGAAAGTTTCCCAACTTTCCTTCATTCTTGGCGTCCACTTCACCCAATTCGTGTGAGTGAGTTTGATCATTGTGCTATTTGTTCCTTCCATTCTGATAACACTGAACCTGCCGATTCAAACCTTGAATTTCCCAGACGAGACTGAGCTCTGATACCACTTGTTGAGAATCGGTCAATATGTGAAGTCGTAAACACAAACAGGCACAGCACACCAAGAGAATCAACCACAAAGATACGAGCACAAGAACACAGATTTAAGGTGGTTCAGCAAAACCTTTGCCTACATCCACCGGGCAGAAAAACGATCTTCCACTATATTTATAATGGGTACAACCAGAAACAATAAGAAAATAAGGACTCTCTCTTCTCTTCCTATCTCACTCTTCTTTACCCCCTCTCACTCTCTAACTCCGAGAATGGAATACACTTTGCTCTCTGTCTTTGTGATGAAAAACCTAGAGCAGAACCCCTCCTTATATAGCCATAAGGATATCAGCTTTCTTCACCGATTAGGAAACCTATTCCTATTGGTGGTAGGCAATTATGCCTTCTCCTTCTCTATAATCAACAAGGATTACAGGTAATACATCAATAAGGATTTTCCTTCCTCATTGGAACTCCATTCATCAGTAGGAATCCAAAACCTATTGGGTGAATAATTCTCATACTCTAAGACAATTATCTTAGGAAAGACTCATGGGCTGGAAACCCAACAGATGTGGCGAGTGATGACAAGGATTTGTTCCTACATAAGGGTGTTTTAGGGTTGTATATCACATGGACCAAATGTTGCTTGTTTTGTTTTGGGCTTTGATTAGCATATTTTCCACCTCAATAAATAGGCACGGTTTGGTTTTTTTGTTTTATTCCACATTTTGAGATTGCTAATAATAAGTATGATGGTTAAATCATAAACATTTTATTTTTCTTATTTTGACGTACTACTTTCAATTAATTGTAGGACTTGTAATGTTATTATTAATTTTAAGTCATCAAAATAACTAAAAAGATTAAAAAAATAAAAACCGCCTAGGCCTGGGCGCTAGTCTCTGGACCACCGCCCGACTAGTGCCTAACATTTTTTAGAACCTTGATATTAGTAGGTATAAAAGATTTTGTGCAATCAATATAATCAAAATAGCCCAATATGGAGGTTTGTCAAAATAGTTTTGGAATTTGTTCTTACGTTAATTAGGTTTTTATTTATTGCATTTTTTTTATACTTACTTTAGTAGGCACATTGATAAACTTTACGGTCCGCGAAATAGAAATAGAAATTTTTTTTTTTTTTCCGTTTAACCATTCACATATATCCACGAAGTATTTATAGACGTTGTATGAAAAAATTGACACATTTCGTGGTTGTCAAGCTATCAATCAATCAAGAAGATATATCTGTGACTATGGTTGACTGAGTGGATTGAATTTGAAACTATGGTGAAATTGGCTAAATTATTTACAACATGCATATATTATTCTAATAATATCATCCAACAGTCAGTTTCCTCTTCTTCTTTTTTTCTTTTTTTTTTTTTTGAAAGGGGTTTCCTCATTTTTGTATATCCCGAAGTGGTTGCTCTTTGAGGAATTTGATATGCAAAAAGGTTTACAAAAGTAACTAAAGTTGACTGAGTTGATCCAAGTCAAAATGAATACCAAATCAGGTGAATTTTTTACAATCACCATAAAATATTCTAATCTTCCTATCCAGCGGTCGCTTTCTCCAATTTAATTTTCCACCTTGTTGGTGCTTTTGAAAGGTCATTGTTACTTTAAATGCAATCTATAAGTCATACACCATTTGTAGGCACAATGGTATAGGTTAAGGTCTTCGAAATAGAAATTGATTTTTTTTTTCTGTCGACTATTCACATACATCCACGGAGTATTTATAAACATTGTGTGAAAAAATAAGCACTTTTCGTGGTCGCCAAGGCATCGGTCAACCAAGAACATATATGTGTGTGTGTGTGACTACGGTTGACTAATTTGATCGAATTCGAAACTATAGTGCAATTGGCTACATTTTTTTCTACATGCATAATTTATTATAATAATATCATCCAACAATTTTCCATTCTACTTAGGTCCCGATGGGGTTGTTATTTGAGAAATTTAATATATAAATAGTGTTATAAAAGTAATTAGAGTTGATTGAGTCGATCGAAATGGAAACATATACATAATCGGCTGAATTTTTTACAACCACCATAAAACATTCTAATCTTTCCATCGAGCGGTTGCTTTCTCCAAATTTATTTTCCACCTCACTGTTGCTTTTGAGTCCTCACAACTTTAAATGCAATGTATAAGTCATACAACATTAGTAAGCACGTACATTACTATAGGTTAAGGTCAGTGAAATAGAAATTTAATTTTTTTTTCTTTTGATCATTAACATTTATCCATAGAGTATTTCTAGACGTTGTGTGAAAAAATAAGCACATTTCGTGGTCATCAAGCAATAGGTCAATGAAGAAGATATATATGTGATAACGGTTGACTAACAAGATCGAATTCGAAACTATGGTGAAATTGACTAAATTTTTAACTCCATGCATAATTTATTCTAATAGTTTCATCTAACGGTTGGTTTCCCCATTTAGTTAGTTTCCGATAAGGTTGCCCTTTGAGGTATCAGATATATACATAGGGTTATGAAAATAACTTAGGTTGATCTAGTTGATCGAAGTCAAAACGAAGACATAATCGGCTGAATTTTTTACAATCATCATAAAACATTCTAATCTTCCCATCAAGCGGTTGCTTTCTCTTGCTTACTCCAAATTCTTTTTACACCTCGTTGTTGCTTTTTAAATATCTTCATCACTATAAATGCAATGTATAGGTCATACAAAATTAGTAGGCATATTGGTATAGGTTAAGGTCTTCGAAATAGAAATACAATTTTTTATTTTTTTATTTTGACCATTCACATCTATGACAGAGTATTTATAGACAACGTCTGGAAAAAATAAGCATGTTTCATGGTCATGCCATCGGTCAACCAAAAGAATGTATATGTGATTAGCCATATGTGGGAATCTTCAACATCGAGGTTTTTCTTTGGCATCTTGTTGTGCTATATGTGGGAATTAGGCTGAGTCACTGCTCCATCTTCTCTTGCATTGCCCTCAAGTGGTGGCTTTATGGGAATGGGGTATGCTTCTTTTTTCTCATTCTTTTTCTCCTTGGAGCTCTCTGGACGAGGTTTTTTTTGGAACTTTTACCTCATCACTATCCAAGTCTAAACATCGTCTCTGGATCATAGTAGCCTGCACTTTGATTTGGTATATTTGAACTACTAGAAATCTACTCCGATTTGAGGACATCAAGTTCAATTTAATGCATGCCCAACGTCAACTTCTGGGATATTTCAATGGGATCCAGCTCCTCTAAATTTAGATAGTGTGAAGTTACGTGAATTTTGTTAAACAGCGACAAACGTGGCCTGTGGCCCACCATTGCACCGATATTGTCCCAACTTAACCACCCGATAGGTGTTAGGTTTTAATCACAAAAGGCCTTGGTATAATTGGGTAAGAGCCACCCACTTGTAAGTTATATTTTATTTGTCATTTTTCCAATGTGGAATCTTTCCTCTCCAACACGCCCCCTCACGTGCAACCTAACTCTAGGTCTGCACGTGAAATTAATTAACAATCCAATTCCCACATTGGAAATTGGGACACAAGTTTCATATCAGAGACTTGGCCAATATAACAATCCAATGTCCACATTGGACACTTGGTAACAATCCAATCGGAATATTCCGATGGCAATATAAGGAACCCAAATTCGGGCCCATGACAATTGGAGACGCAATTGGAGAGAGACCCGCTTTGATACCATGTTAAACAGCGAGAAGCGTGGCCTGTGGTCTACCATTGTACCGATATTGTCCCAACTTAACCACCTGATAGGTGTTAGGTTTTAATCACAAAAGGCCTCGGTATCAGAGTAGAGATCCGATTCTGGACTCTGACTCATTGTTCTTTGATCCTTGACCCTTATTCTTTGTGTTTGGATTTGTTCCTTGTCCTTTGATCCTTTCATCTCCGTTGCCTTCTTATATTTCCAAGTACATCGTTGTTTTTCCTTCCACTGCGTATTCACCATGGTGAAAGATCAACACGTTTCTCCCAAGTTCTCCTCAAATCTGACTTGTAACTACTGCAAGAATCCAGGCCACACCAAAGCAAATTGTTACAGGTTGGTTGGTTTTCCAGCAGGCTACTTTGATAGGCCCCAACCTCAGGACAACAAACCCAAGGGAAAGGCTGTTGTTCATCTTGTTCAAGACCAAGATTATTATGCGGTGACAAAACCAGATCACACCAACTTTGTGGGTAAGGATACCGCATCCGTAAGTCGCTGTGGTAATGGTAAGGTTGGAATTGCTTTAAAAATTTCTAGCTTTACTAGTTGCAATACTTGGATAATTGATTCTGGAGCATCTGACCATATGACCTATGATCGTAGTTTCTTTCTTTTTCTCAATCCACCCTCTATTTCCTCTGTTGTCAATGCCAATGGTGATTCTTTTCCTGTTTTTGGAATAGGGTCTGTTCGTCTCACCCCTTCTTTGATACTACATGATGTTCTTTATGTCCCTGATCTCTCTCATCATCTTATATATATGTGCCTCAGCTTAATACTCAATCTCGGTGTTCTGTAACATTTTTTCTGTTGTATGTGATTTTTCAGGACCTCCTCACCAGGGAAATAATCGGCAGGGGTTATCTGAGGGGTCGATTATTTCATCTGGATTGCATGTTCGCCGGAATGAAGCCGGAGAAGGCAATCCAAGCAGCTTTGATTTTGACTAGGGTTACTAATCAAGTTGACGAATTATGGCTATGGCATCGGAGATTGGGGCATCCTTCCTTTAGTGTCATGAAGAAATCTATGCCATCCTTGTTTCTGGGCATTGATGAGTCTAAGTTGCATTGTGAGTCATGTGTCTTAGCTAAAAGTCATCGTACTAGTTATCCTTTAAGTACTACTAGGAGTTCTTTTCCTTTTGAGCTTATCCATTCTGATGTATGGGGATCTTTCCATGAGTCAACCTTGTCTGGCAAACATTGGTTTGTTTTGTTTATTGATGATTATACCCGTCTTACTTGGGTCGCTTTATTGAAACATAAATATGAAGTCTTCTTTGCTTTCCAAGAATTTTTTGCTCTTGTTCAAAATCAATTTGAAGCCAATATTAAAGTCTTTCATTCTGATAATGGGGGGGAGTTTGTCAATTCTCAGTTTCACCAATTCTTTCATTCTCATGGGATCATTCATCAAACTCCTTGCCCTCAAACCCCTGAACAAAATAGGGTGTCAGAAAGAAAGAATCGTCATGTTCTTGACATAGCCCGGTCTCTTCTATTTAGTGCTCATATGCCTAAGTATCTTTGGGGAGATGCAATTCTCACTGCTTGTCATCTCATCAATAGGCTACCTTCCTCTATTCTCAATGATCAAACCCCCTATGCTGCCTTTTCAAATCATGTATCTGTCCCTTCGTTTTCTAATCTCCCTGCTTGTGTCTTTGGGTGTGTTGTGTTCGTCCATGTTCCTAAGAATCAAAGGTCCAAACTCGATGTTAGGGCATTAAAGTGTGTTTTTGTGGGCTATGGTGTTAATCAGAAGGGCTACAAGTGTTTTCATCCTCCTACACAGAAAGTTTTTGTTACCATGGAGGTCACCTTTTATGAGGATGCATGTTATTTTTCTCCCATCAATCCTTCACTTCAGGGGGAGAAACACACTTTTAAGGAAGAGAAGTCTTGTGGGATTAAAATTCAGCCCATTGAAGCCAATGACACTCCTGCAGAAATAGAAAAGGCAATTACCGAACAGTGCATTGCGAGTTCCGAAATAGAAAAGGCAATTGCTGAATCGTCTACCCTTCACCATGCAACTGCTGAACAGAGCATTGCGAGTTCCAAAACAGAAAAGGCAATTGCTAAATTGTCTATCCTTCACCATGCAACTGCCGAACATAGCATTGCGAGTTTCGAAACAGAAGAGACAATTGCCGAATCTTCTACCCTCCAAGAAGGCCAAGCTCCTTCACCCCTCTTAGATACAGATAACCCTTGTCAACCAATCCCTGAGGAGCGTCCCAATCTTAAGGTTAGTGGTGTTTCATCTAACTCTGATATTGGTGGTAGTGTGTATGTTTTGCCTCCTAGGTCCACCCGCGATAAACCACCTCATCAATATGAACCAAGTTTAGATGTTAAGTCTAAGTATGCCATAGCTAACTTTGTATCCACCCATCGATTATCCAAATCCCATGCTTCTTTTATGAATCAAATATCCTCTGTATGTGTTCCCAGTAAAGTGCATGATGCTCTCAAGGATCCCAAATGGTCTCAAGCGATGAATGAAGAGATGGAGGCATTGGAGAAGAATAATACTTGGGAGTTGGTGCCACCAGCCTCCACAAGGAAAGAGAGTTGTTGGATGTAGATGGGTATACACTATCAAACATAATGCAGATGATTCAGTGAACAGATATAAAGTAAGACTTGTTGCAAAGGGATATACCCAAACATATGGCGTGGATTATGAGTAGACATTTGCTCCAGTAGCAAAGATTAATACTATTAGAGTGTTGATGTCCCTAGCAGCTAATCTAGATTGGCCTTTGCTATAGTTTGATGTGAAGAATGCCTTTTTACATGGAGAGCTATCTGAAGAAGTCTATATGGATCTACCACCAGGATATGAGGCAAGCACAAGAGGTAGATTTGTGTGTAAGTTAAATAAGTCCTTGTATGGACTCAAACAATCACCACGAGCTTGGTTTGGAAGATTCTCTCAAGCTATGCGGCGTTTTGGGTACAAGCAGAGCAACTCTGACCATATATTGTTTCTGAAACGCTGTGAAGGTAAATTAACTGTCTTGATTATTTATGTTGATGATATGATAATTTATGTTGATGATATGATAATTACTTGTGATAATTCAGAGGAGGTTGAAAGATTAAAAGATCTGCTTGCATCAAAGTTTGAGATGAAAGATCTTGGTTCTCTTAAATATTTTTTAGGGATTGAGGTCGCCAGGGGGAGTTCAGGAATTTTCTTGTGCCAGAGAAAATATGTGCTTGATTTGTTGACAGAGACAGGAATGCTAGTATGTAGACCTGCTGATACTCCTATTGAGCAGAATCATAAACTGGCTGAATACCCTAATCAAACTCCTACAGAGAAGGCTCGCTATCAGAGGTTAGTTGGCAGATTAATCTATCTCTCACATACTTGACCAGACATTACATATGCAGTTAGTGTTGTGAGCCAATTCATGCATAATCCAAGTGAAACTCATATGGAAGCTGTGATCCGTATTCTGAGGTATTTAAAGTCTGCACCTGGAAAAGGCTTGATGTTTTCAAAGCATAATCATCTGGATATTAGTGGTTATACAGATGCTGACTGGGTAGGTTGTGTTACAGATAGAAAATCTAGTTCTGGTTACTTCACTTTGGTAGGTTGTAATCTTGTTACTTGGAGAAGTAAGAAACAAAAGGTTGTGGCTAGGTCAAGTACTGAAGCAGAGTATAGAGGTATGGCTCATGGAGTTTGTGAATTACTCTGGTTGAGAAATTTACTTCGTGATTTGGGATTTAAACCCAAACGAGCCATGTTTGTATTGTAATAATAAGGCAGCGGTGGATATTGCTCACAACCCAGTTCAACATGACAGAACTAAGTATGTTGAGGTTGACAGACATTTCATTAAAGAGAAGCTCGATGCTAAGCTTTTCTCTTTTCCTTTTGTCCACTCAGAAGAACAGTTAGCTGATGTTCTCACGAAGGCAGTATCGAGTAAGGCATTTCATGACTCACTTGACAAGTTGGGCATTCGTGATCTGTATGCGCCAACTTGAGGGGGAGTGTTGGCGTGAGTCATACTTACCTTATTTATGTAGATATTCTATAATATTCCATGATCTGTAATATCTGTAGTATTATTAGGTTTACTACTTGCCTTAGGAGTAGTACTTGTCTTATTAGGCACAATTGTAATTTGTATATAATTCATTCTTGTAAGGTGAATGAGATATCTGAGTTATTCAGTCAAAATTATCTCTTATTTTTCGTTATATTTGACTAATTTGATAAAATCATAATCCTTCGTCTAGTCTAACGGATAGAAGGGTGTCCCACCTTAACTAATAAAAATTAGAGTTTTTTTTTTTTTTGGGGTACCAAATTAGCTTTAACATTGGCATTAGGCATTACCTCTGTTAACAAAAATTAAGATCAAATATGGGTTCTCTACAATCCTATACGATCCAACCACTGTGTAAATTTTAATCTCTCTCAGTTTTTGAACTTTTTCCTCTGTTTCTCAAGATCAAAGGGGTACTTATTATGTTTGATCTGAGTTTTCATTGCTGCTAGATGGATGAATTTAATTTGGCCAATATCCCTTCAATTGCAAAGGGATTTTGCCCATGACCTGTGCCTCTATTAATTCTTTGATTTGTATCACACTTCATTTTGGAGATGATGGGTGCCTAATCAACCTTTTGTAATCACATATGCATATGGATTAATCATCAATGGGACGTCGGAGTGCTTTATAGTTTATCCAGCACTGTATATGGAATTTCCTCAACTTGATCTACGTTTAATAATTGATATACTTATGTATGACAATTGCTCATGAACTAAATGTAAAAGTTTTGTTTGATTTATCCTTGCTGGTGCATGTACCATGAAGAACAAAACCAAAGAGTTATGAGGTGCAAGAGTCTGAAACAATAACCCAAGTTAACGTCAGTTATTTTTTTTTTTTTTTTTTTTGCTGTGACTATTAACTTCAGTTTGCAGGGAAAAAAAATCCTTTTTAGATATGTATTGATTTAGGTGGCCACCTCTTCTATCTATTAGATTAAACGAAGGATTGTAATTTTATGAAATTCACGTAACTTCACACTATGTAACTTTAGAGGAGCCGGATCCATTTCAAAGAATCTGCAGCTCTTTATTTCCCTCCTAAACGAATGCATTCTTCTGTGTCTATTTTCTCGGTACTTGTAATTTCTCAGCTATCAGCCAATGCCATTAGCTTCATTCCTGTGTTTTAGCGTCCTCCTCTGGTAGGATGGATCAAAGTTAACACTGATAGTTCTCTCAAGAACAATGACAATGCAGGCTGCGGTGGTGTTTTTCGTGATTCAGAAGGATCATTCTTAGGGGCTTTTGCCTCTTCTATATCTTTTGCTAGTTCTATTGCCGCTGAAATTATTGCAGTCATCGAAGCCATACAATTAGCTTCGACACGGCATTGGAACCATCTTTGGTTGGAGACAGACTCTACTTATGTGGTTCATTTATTAAACTCATCACTGGAAGCTCCATGGTTCTTACGGATTCCTTGGGCTAATTGTTTGTTTTTGCTTAAACAAATGAATCTGAAGGTTTCCCATATTTATAGAGAGGGAAATAGCTTAGCTGATGCCTTTGTCGACTTTGGCGCAACTCATGACTCAAGGCACTGGTAGTCTGAAGTATCTGATTTTGCTTTAGAAAGATTTTGGCGTCATCTTTCTGGGCTTCCCTTCTTTCGGCAAGTTTAGCATTGCTCTTTTGCATGATTACATATGATGCGATGGTCTCATGCTACTAACGTCAAAATTATTATTCAGGAAAATTGCTTCGCAGACCTTGATTTGTGGTGGTAAATGGAAGCCCATATTCTTCTTATTTTGGATTATATGGTTGGGAAAAATGAGTTTCGAATCTCATGGAGCTTGGTGGGTCAGATGACTCTTCTTGGGGTTGGTTTCTCAAAGGTTCTAGCAGCTCTTTTTTTTTTATCTTTTTTTTTTTATCTCTATGTCATTAATTTCTGCTTGTTGCCTTTTGTATGATTGTATTAGAGAGTTTTTCTCTACTTTCTTTTGTTTTGTTTAATGAGAAAGATTTTGGCCTAGTCCCTCATTCTCTTTTGTAATTTTTCTCTTTCATTTAATAAAATTTCGAGTAAGGGGACAGATTACTCCCTTATCTCGCTTAAAAAAAAAGCCATATATGCATTTCTATAATCTACTGATTGTTATTCAAAAAATAATCTACTAATCGAAACTCCAAAAACAACAAGACCCAATTAAGTTCATGGATAATACAACAACAAAATAAAACAAACTAGAAAGCATAAATGCATTTAAAGAATGTACCTTGTTTGAAAACCAGTTCACTTTTGCTTTCTTTCTTCCTTTTTTTTCTTCTTTTTTTTTCTTTTTAAGGTTAATGCTCCTTACCGAATACCGAGCATCTTTAGAACTGATTAGGGACTTTTTGATTCGTATCGGAGAAAACACCAAGCACTAGAAGAACTTCTAAGTATAGATATGAACCAGCCATGAGAGAAAATAAAAACAGAAATACAGAAATCTTAATTCCAAGTCTACTCCATTCAGATGACTAAGCATGAGAATATCCAGAGCAAAACATCTTTTCAAGTTTACATAAAAATATATACCCATTAAACAAAACTCTGTCAAATTTGGGGATGTATATTATCAAACAAAAAAAGGACAACACCAAAATCCGTCTTGTGCAGAGAGATGGAAGACGCCAAAACGGTATCACTTAAACAATGGCATTAGCAGCACTGGCAATCCTCGGCCATAGATCAGCATACTCCTTCCCAATAGGACCAGTAATTGCAGATCCTTTCATTTCTCCCTTTGGATTGACAATAACACCAGGCATTATCTTCGAAGTGCATGAAGACACCATCCTTTTGGCGCCACGGCTTGCGCTGCCTCACAATGACAGCCGGCAGGACCGCAGGACCTACTTCCTCAAATCAGTCTTACCCTTCTTGACAGTGGCCATGACCATGTCACCAACGCAAGCAGATGGAAACCGATTCAGACGACCCTTGATTCCCTTGACGGAATGATGTACTGGTTCTTCGCCCCTGTATTGTCAGCACAGTTGGTAGACCCAGTGACATCCTGAACTTGTTCCCAGCCGATCCTCCGCGTCCTCGTTCGACATTTTGGGCGCTGCTGCTCAAAATGAGATACTGACCCTTTTGCTCAACTGAGGAAGTGGCCTTGTTTGTCCGAGTATGTTGAAACAAACTTAAGCTCAGGGGAAACAAATTTAATCAAACTTTAAGGAAAAGGCTCAATCTCGGCTACTAATTACAGACATAGTACCTGGCTGAGGTTGTTCTAACCGACTGTGACTAAAGGATTTCCAGTTAGCATATGACATCAATTCCTCCATCTCTTAAACCCCTTTGATGCTACAATTGGATTTGGATCCACAATTCCCACTTAACTAAATCACAGATACCAGATTTCCATAGAAAACGAAAACGAAAACGAAAACAAGAACATTCTTTTAAATACCAGATTACCAGATTTCCCCTTCAACTATACAAAGATAATAACTTGTTCTGTTCCTCGTCAAATTCAAATTCCAATGAAGAGAGAAGAAGAACAAGAACTTATGATCGAGGAGAGTCTGAGAGAGAAGAGGAGGCTGACGACTGGTTCTAGCGAGTCGAGGAGAGAGCCGAGAGTTTGCCGGTTGCGGACGAGGTTTCCGGTCGCAATATGAGGCACTCCGAGAACAGTCGAGAGTTTAGACGCGTACATGCAGTTGCCGAGGAAACCCACTGTCCTTTACCCGAGCTGAGACGCCGCCTTGGTTCAATTTCGCAATTTCGCCACGACAACGACGACGAGCAGAAGCTCTGGACTCTACTCCCGCCCGCTCTTAATCTCAGTACGCGATTCAGAACCGCTATGTGAGGAGGAGGAGCAAGAATGGGTGCAAGTAAAATGAAATTTACTTCAGCTTGATTTTTTTTTTTACTCAAATTTCACACTGTCTGCCAAACGTCGAGTGCTATGCACGCGCTGTTAATCCCCCAGTTGGATACCCACCCAAGGTGGTCAGCAGACATTCTCGTTGGTCTTCAGCCCCTCAGGCTTTTTGTGTTTTTAAGGATGATCCGGAACAAATGTTGTCATGAGTGATGTCACTGTGTATTGTTCCATTTGTTGTATTTACAAATGGTCGATGGCATCCCAATTGGGTCCTATGATTAGTTGAAAAGTTTGAACATTCAAGTGTTCATACCTAATCGAGTGTTCACAACTCACATGCACGTCTTAATCACTGGTTGAATTTGTTCTTTTAGCTGCTAGAATGAAGACAAAGAAATAGAGAAACAAACGATTTAACTTTTGTCACAAGCTACCACTAATATTTGATATTAAATTGGATATGTGTTCTTTTAATTCATAGGAACATAGAGTAGTTTAATATTCCCCCATAGATATCATTCAGTTTTGCACGTTTGTAATTTTCCCACTTGGGATGATGACTTGCATTACTAATTGTAAGTTAATTATTAAGTCGATCAATGCATGTGACGATGGTCATGTTAGCTCTAGAAAGCTAGCTAGTGGAAGCAATTTCAAAAAGAGATCGATTTAGTATAATAATTTAGATGTGTAACTAAAAATCTGTGTGTCATCCCCTCTCTTTCCGCGTTGAGGGCGACGCTTGTGTCTTAATTGTCTACAAGAAACTAAGCTTGTTTAACTATTTAATTGGTTGATTCTAACTCTCCGGGTATATGTATCATGTTCCTCCGATATACTCTTTTCCAAGAATTAATATGCATGTGTGTGGAGCTGAGCATTCTAGCTTGAAAGGGCTCCAAATCTCAATTTTAAGAAGAAGAAAAAAAATGCATATATGGGTAAGGTGTTCACTTTTTCTTTTTTCTTTTCACTAGGTTTTTTAATAAACAAAGCCAAATAGTACAAATATATACATGAAGAAATTATGTACGAGTCGTAAATTTGTTTGTTTTTTTTTGGTTGGACACGGTGTATGAATCATGTGGCTATCTTAGCCAAGTTTCTGTTTAGTCCTTAACCCAAACCACCAAAATAAGCAAAAGTTACCCCACTTACCCCAGCAACAGATTTTTGTTCTCAGATACACAATTTAAGCTCAAATCACCATTTTACCCTCAAACTAATTAAAAAATTACCCACTACCATTCTGTCTCATCTCTCTCTCTGGACGCCAATACTCTTTTTCTCTCTCTCAGTCTCCAATCTGCATTCTCTCTCTCTCTCTCTCTCTCTCTCTCTCTCTCTCTCTCTCTCTCTCTCTCTCTCTCTCTCTCTCTCTCTCTCTCTCTCTCCTCTCTCTCTCTCTCTCTCTCTCTCTCTCTCTCTCCCCCTGCCCTCCCCGGCCTGCAAAGCCCCGACGCCAACTCCACCTACTACCACCTGCAAAGCCCCGACTCAGCCTCTGTCCCTCACACTCTCACATTGGATTGAAGAAATCTCATCGGGTTTCAGGTATGGATCATCGGCGCAAGAGATGAGCTGGTGCTATGGAGCTCCGGCGGTCAAAGCCTCGATCGTCGGCGCCGGTTCTAGGGCTGGGTCGAAGGACGACTCTGTCGCCGGCACCTCTCTCTCTCTCTCTGGCACGAAGCCGTCACCGGTTGCTTGGACCTCGCCTTCGACTGGTCCCGGCAGCAGGAAGCGGAGACCGGTCATCCCTCTCCGATCTGCACTTTCTCTCTCATCCCTCTTCGAGGTGGCTGGGAGCCGGCCCACACAGATGGAAGGTGTGGCGGTTGATGTGATGGTGGAGGTGGCGGCCGGGCTGCTGGTAGACGGGAAATTGGTGGAGGATAACAACAATTTGATGCCCAGAGCTTTTCTCTAGGTGCCCAAACTATTTTTTTTTTTTTATAGATAAAATGGGGCAGAAGACCAAAATGAAAGAAAAATGAAAAAAAAAAAAAAAAAAAGGTTCTATTGGGGCAATAGACGTTTTGAATTGATGTAATCTCTTTGTTTTTTTTCCTATAATCAAAGTTTTATTTGTCTAAATTTAAAGAGATTAGTTCTCATTCCAGCAACTAAAAGTCTTATTGGGGGATAGTAGACGTCTATTGGGGGGCAATACATGGCTGATAAACGTCTATTGGGGGCAATAGACGTTTTGAATTGATGGACTCTCCTCATTTTTTTTCTTTAATCAAAGTTTTATTTGTCTAAATTGAGGGAGATTAGTTCTTATTCTGGCAATTGAAAGTCTTATTGAGGGGCATTAGACGGCTATTGGGGGGCAATACACGGCTGATAGACATCTATTGGGGGGCAGTAGACGTCTATTGGGGGGCAATAGACTATTGGAGGCAATAGACATCTATTGGGGGCCAATATACATCTACTGGGGGCAATAGACCTCTATTGCCCATCCATTGGGGAGCAATAGACGTTTATTGGGGTAATAAACATGTCCGGCAACCTATGACCGGAATCCGGCAGCAGGTGACCGGAATCCGGCAGCAGGTGACCAGAATCCGGCGGCCGGTGATGGGCTCCGGCGAAGTCTCTTATGGTTTCTCTCTTAGGGTTTAGGGTTTCTCTCTCTCTCTCTAAGTAACAAAAGGGTGAGGGGTAAAATGGTATTAAAAAAAAAAATCTTAATGGGGTATTAGAGAAGACTCCCTTAGAGTGTATTGGGTAAGAGAGAATTAAAAAAACTTAATGAAGTAAGTGGGAAAAAAATCCCTAGAAATTGGGTAAATGGACAAAACCCCTTTTAAGAATCCCTATCCCATGACGTCGTTTTGTATCCCTTTCAATTTTTAAAAATTTATTTGTCTTCCCACCACTCATATTTCTCTTCCATGCACGTACAAATATGCACTTATATGTAATTAATTAACTCTTAATCTTTTGCCTTTTCTTGGTTCTACTTCTCACGTACCATAATACTGGGTTGACCATAAAAGTCCAAAACATGTCAAAAAAAGAACGTTTTAATAAAGATAAGCTAATTCATAATATTCAATGTGAGTACACTGGATGCTTTACATAACAAGAACATTATTATACGTACTCGATCTCTAGTAGGCTAGCTAGGTACAACATGCAGGAAATGAAGCATAGTCTGCTGTACGTAACTGATCCGTAGAACAGTGACAAAATAAGGCAGAGATATAGCAGCTCTTATTTTCACATAAATATCATGACACTAGAAAACTAATGATGCGTATCAGTAGGGAGATGGAGGTTTGTGAGGTGGTTTTTGAGGGGCAGTTGGAGGCTTCTTTGCAACAGTACTAGGAGGCTTTAATTTCCGGGGTGGCTTGTGTGGTGATTCTTTGGCATCCTTCTCTGCATTGTCTCCAAGGTGACGATCATGATGTGGTGGCTTCTCTCCTTTACCCTTTGGTGGCTTGTGTTCTGGGAATGGCTTATGTTCTTCATTTTTGTTAAGTGGGGTTGGTGGCTTGTGTTTTGGGGGTGGCTTCTTTCCTTCAGGAGACTTACCATCTAACTCAGTGGAAGAGGACTCTAGCAAACGGCGTCCGGTGTTTTGTTCATGAGGTGGTTTGTGGTTTGGTGGTGGCTTCTCACCCTTGTGAGGTTCATTACCCGGATGTCCTGGTTTGTGCTCTGGTGGGGGCTTCTCTCCCTTATGAGGCTCATTGTGTTGTTGTGGTGGCTTCTCTCCCTTGGAAGGTTTTCCATCAGTCTCTAACAAGCGGTGTTCATGAGGTGGCTTGTGCTTTTGTGGCGGCTTCTCTCCCTTATGAGGTCCATTGTGCTCTTGCGGTGGCTTCTCTCCCTTGGATGGTTTGCCATCCAACTCTAACAACTGGTGTTCATGAGGTGGTTTGTGCTTCGGTGGCGACTTCTCTCCCTTGTGAGGCTCATTGTGCTCTTGTCGTGGCTTCTCTCCCTTGGAAGGTTTGCCATCCACCTCCAACAATTGGTGTTCATGTGGTGGCTTATGCTTTGGTGGTGACTTTTCTCCCTTGTGATGCTCATTGTGCTCTTGCGGCGGCTTCTCTCCCTTGGACGGTTTGTCGTCAGTTTCTAACAAACGGTGCTCATGAGGTGGCTTGTGCTCCGGTGGTGGCTTCTCTCCCTTACCCTTTGGAGGTTGATCACGAGGGGTTGATGGCTTGTGCTCAGGGAGTGGCTCTTGATTGCTTAATGTCGTTGGAGGCTTATGTTTGGGGGGTTGTGGTGACTTCTGAAGATGAGAGACTTCCACCATGGGAGGCTTGTGGATGGGTGGTTTGTGGTGGTCTGCGGGATGGGTAGGAGGCTTGTGAATCGGTGGTTTGTGGTGATCATCGTGCTGATCAGCAAGAGAGGGAGTGGTAGTGAAAACCACCACTCCAAGAAGAAACAGAAGGAAATAGTTGGAAGGCATTGTGTATGTTTTGGGATGGTTTTGAAACTAGCGGGGGACTGGCAATTTATAGTGATGGGTAACTCTCACAAATGTTGTCACGAGTGATGTCATTATGTATATCTTTACAATTTGCGAATGGCAATGGGTCCTATATATGTGTTGATTGGGTTGAAAAGTTTGACAATTTTGGTGTTCATACAACGTGGAACATAAATGAAGTTTGCACGATGGGTGTGTTCACAACTCACATGCTTAATCTGTGGCATATACACTCACTCTTCTCATAAATAATAGAACCGTTCTCTTTATTTGATCCCATATATGTAGCCTAGCTTTACAGGCCACCACTACCTTTCCCACTTAGGTGACCAAAAACATGAATTAAAGTGATTAAATTGACATACAAGACGTACGTAAATAGTCGCTGTTTATTAATTAAGGCAATTATGCAGGACGACTCTTTAGTCAGGTAGTCGGACACTCGGACCAATCGTTTAATTTATTTTGTAAGAAGTAATAGTAACTTATGATTCTAATAAATGAAATTAGTACTAACTACGAGACATTATCGGCCCATTGTTCTTGATTAACTGAAGAAATTCAACAATAAGATTTCATTATACAATACAACAATATTCAATAAGTTTCTGAAATCTATTGTCCTACTTCTAAAGGTTTGACCTAGAAACACCGATACATTTAACTAGAGATTTGGTGAGTGTCGATTATGCACGGTACGTGTGGTGGGGTGTGTGCAAGAATATGAGGATTTGTACTTGGGTTATGTGGTTGTGTTTTAGATTCTTTGAAGTTTTTGACATATTCCGTGACCATTTGCACGACTTCCATATAATATCTGATTTTGCGTTTCACTATTTGCATGCACTTAATTCGTTAATCTTGCATAGTTTTGCCGAATTTTCGGTGGTTTATTGCCTCTACTTTACTTTTGATCCTTTACCAAATTGTGGAGAAAGGTATGAAGTCGACTGACACCAGATCCTAGACACGTGGGAAAAGATAGTGAATTCCCTGCCGACATTGCTGTAAAGAGGTATAAGAAGAATACTTGTATACATTTGATCCGTTGAATGTATTTTGGTTTTCTTTTTCTTTTCTTCCTTTAAAAGAAATAATATTTCATTCATTAAACTATAGAGAAATTTTAAATACACACCCCATTCTCAATACACCACTCATTTAATTTACCATTATAATATTTTACTAAATACACAACCCAAAGTACCTAAAATACCCTTAATCTCGAAAATCATAAAATATTATATTATTTGACCATATTAAGGCTACTATTTAGTATGATTAGTATAGGTTGACGTTTTGTAAATGGCCATATTGATTACTTGTGTTAAATATTAGGAAAATCCTTAAAGATATATTACTGTTCCTTTCAAATATTTAAAGATGAGAATAATAAACAAGGTGAAGAACACACACCTCAACAGTACGTGTGTTTGGATGAAGGAAAAAGAGATGATATTTAAAATGAAAATAAGCAGTTCATAACTTCTTAACATGAATTATCTCATTTGACATTCTATACTTGGAAATTATGAATTTCTTTATGGAAAGAAATGAATGAATTGATTGTCCGAATTCTTCACTTCAATTTCCATCAAAATATGTATCATTTCAAATTTCCTTACAAAAATTTACTTTTCTTACTTTATTAGTTTCCAAAACAAGGTCATTTTTGTTTTCAATATTTTAACTTGTTTTAAATCTCCTTAATTTATTACACATTTCAAATTTTGAATAAATACAACCAAACAATGGAAATTGCAATTTATGGAAATTCTAATGATGGAGTGGCAGATTCCATCGTTTTAAAATTTCTCAACAATTTATAATTATTTCATCCAAACACAACATAATTGAAGAGAAGATTGTTGAGCGAGGTCTTAAGAATCCATGTCAATGGTCGAAATTGATATGTTAAAGTGTGGAGAAGAAATATGTATTACAGCGTCTAGGGTTTAGAAGAAGAGACGTAAAAAAGAATATAGGCGTGATTCAATTTTTTTTTCTTCTAATATATAGATGTCCATTTTGGACATTTAATCTACCTATAAAATTTGATTTAAAATATAAAATAATAGGGATGTGTATTAAGTAATTAGGGGTGTGTATTTAAAATTTCTCTAAACTATAAGTGCAAAATGACTCCAATTAGAGAAGATGAATTACTCATATGCCCATAATAGAACTAGCGGTTCTGATCATTATGACCCAATGAGACTCAATCTCTAACCATCTTAATCACCCTTAAGACGACTACTGATAGAAAACCAAACCCAAAAGTTATGGCAGGAGCCGCTTCGGATTTTACCTTGAAAATCGAGGTAGCCTTGTGGGGCCCACTTTAGAAATAATTCTACCAAAAATTCTGCAGAATTTCCCCTAAAAATTGATTACCCAAACCTAGGGATGGCAAAAATCCCCACCGGGACAGAGCTCCATTGGATACCCGCCTCTAATGGGGGGAGAATTCGGGGACAAATGGGGAATGGGGATGGTATTGTGATCTCTATCTCCAAACTCGCCCCAATAATATATACATATATTTAACTTATATATATATATTTTAATTTATTTTTTATAATATAAATCACATATATATACATTTCCTACTTTAGTTTAATGACTACGCTTTTACTTTAATGGTGTTTTGATTTTTGCACTTACTGAATTATTATTTAGGAATTTAATTATGTTTTAAATTTATTTGTTGCAGATTTTGATTTTAAAAAAGAAAATATGAGAAAAAAATATTTTATTTATTAAATTCTTATTGGGGACTTGGGACGGGTTTGGAGCCTTAGTCCCCAGTGGGAATGAGGATGGGGACGGGGAATCCCCAATATATTTTTATTGAGGATTGGGGCGGGGATGGAGGTAGAGAATGACCCTAGGGATGGGGATGGTATTGTGATCCCCATCCCCAACCCGCCCCATTGCCATCCCTACCCTAACCTAACACTTCTAATAATCAAGTCCAACCTCAATCTTCCTGAGCATACCTGCTTCCCATAATGACAACCAATCTTTAACTAAAATTACATTGGATCACAACCCCTCAAATCTCAATCATAAACATACATATCACAACAACATACAATCTTAATATACATATCTCAATTCATCAATCATAACGGTCACCCGTTCATCCCTTCTCTCCTGGTGTCACAACAACAACATCAGCCACTAATCCAGCCCCCTCTCCTGGTGCCTCAATAACAATATCAGCTACCAGTCCATCCTCTTTCTCCTGGTGCCACAAACTAAGATCAATAGTCCATCCCCTCTTTTCTAGTGTCTCAAACAACATCATACATGCAACTAAAACAATTATTATCATCACAATATAAAATAACTCAATCAATAGACATAACATCCATAATTCAACAATAAACTGATCCTTCATAAATCATAAGAAAAATTCAATCCAAAGAATTCATCTCAAATCACACTCCAGCTCAACTCTAAGATAATCATAAAAAAATCATAAGTTGCAACTAAAACACAAATCCAAAATATTTATCAAAAATCCAAAACCATAACAAATTATCATACTAAATTCAAATTCAGCAAAACCCAAAACTCGTATTTAATGATTCATTGGAAATCCCAAAAATTATGAACTCACATGGGAATCATCTCAAACTTCGACAATTTTGTTAATTCAATATTTATAATGACCTAATGAAAAATCATGACAATCCAATGGTCAGATTGTCATAAATTCATACCCAAACCCTTGAAACTTTGGAAATTCCTACCGCGTCCAAAGTTCTACGTATGCCAACCAAATTATATCTATATATATATATATATATTCATATCATTGAGCTTTCCAAAACCAGCCAAAAACAGAAGCCCATAAGAGACGGCACGAACCGCCATTGCAACCATAATTCAGAAGGGGCCGATATCTATATCAAAATCTTTACAACAACAAGACCATCATTATCTCTAGTTGTTTCGGTGAATTAATTTTTTGAGTACCACCTACATCTCACCTTAATTATGTGGCAGTTATGGCAAAACATATGATATAATTCTCAATTATGTTAGGCTTTGTGTTATATCAACTGTCATATAAGGTGGGATGCATGTAATACCCAAAAAAAGTTGTTCATCTAGGACTACTTATTTTTCTAAGGCATAATGGCCAAAATACCCCCTAAACTTAGCAATAATTATCAATTTACACTCCCAACTTGTAATTGTGTAAATTAACACCTTGAACGTGGGAAAAACTGCCGATTTGCACCCTCTTAGTCAAATTCAATGTTTTCCACCCAAATATGAGGGATAATATGGTCAATTTATACTTATTTATTTGAATAATCAAAATAGATAAAATCTCATAGTACCATTTGGTGTAGTGGCATAGTCTTTCTTTTATAAGTGAGGTTGTGAGTTTGACTCACGAAAGACTGGTTGTAACATTTGAGTTGTTTATCTGAAAGAAAAAAATGTAAAGCAGTTCTTTAGAGAGACATTCATGACCTTCTATCTACTTTTTTTATTTATATTTTTTACAATTCCATCTACTTATTTACTCAGTTATTCATGTCTTTTTTTTTTTTTTTTTTGCAAAATTATTCATACATTTTATTATTTCAATAAGAAAAATTAAGTAGAGAAATAAAATTTCACACTAAACGTCAAAAGAAATAAATAAATAAGTAGATGGAAGGGCATGAATCTCCCTCTAAAGAATTGTTATTTATTTATTTATTATTCAAAGAAATAAATATAAAATTACAATAAAAAATATAAAATGACCATATTAGCCCTCATGTTTGGATATAAAACGCTGAATTTGACTGAGGGTGCAAATTGGCAGTTTTCGCCAAATTTAGGAGATTAATTCTTGCAATTGTAAGTTGAGGGTGTAAATTGACCATTATTGTCAAATTTAAGAGGTATTTTGGCAATAATGACCCCCGAATATGCAGAGGATTTCCAACCCTTTGGAATAGAAAAACGCGTACATGAGGTGATCTATATTAGTAATCTTCTCAACACTCATACCCATGTTTTTGTGTTTAGATTTTTTTTTCTTTCTGAAAAAGCAAATAGAAGCTCATTCATAATATTCAAAGTGGGTACACTGCATGCATGCTTTATATAAGAAGAGCATAGTACGTACGTACTCCATCTCTACTTCTCTAGTAGGCTAGCTAGTACAACATGAAGTCGAGCAGAGTCTGCTATTACTGATCACAAGAAAGTAGAGACATAGAAGCTCTTATTTTTACATACATATCATGGAACTAGCCAACTAACGACGAACTGATGATCAATAGGGAGATGGAGGTTTGTGAGGTGGCTTGTGAGGGGCAGTTGGAGGCTTCTTTGCAACAGTACTTGGAGGCTTTAATTTCCGAGGTGGCTTGTGTGGTGTGTCTCTGGCATCCTTCTCTGCATTCTCTCCAAGGTGACGGTCGTGATGTGGTGGCTTCTCTCCCTTACCCTTTGGTGGCTTGTGTTCCGGGAATGGCTTGTGATCATCATTTTTGTCGAGTGGGGTTGGCGGCTTGTGTTTTGGGGGTGGCTTCTTTCCTTTAGGAGACTTACCATCCAACTCAGTTGAGGAAGACTCTAGCAAACGGCGTCCAGTGTTTTGTTCGTGAGGTGGTTTGTGGTTTGGTGGTGGCTTCTCACCCTTATGAAGTTCATTAACTGGATGTCCTGGTTTGTGCTCTGGTGGTGGCTTATCTCCCTTACGAGGCTCATTGTGCTCTTGCGATGGCTTCTCTCCCTTGGAAGGTTTTCCATCCAACTCTAACAACTGGTGTTCATGAGGTGGCTTATGCTTTGGTGGTGGCTTAACTTCCTTGTGAGGCTCACTGCGTTCTTGTGGCGGCTTCTCTCCCTTAGGTGGCTTACCATCCAACTCTGAGGAAGAAGACTCTAACAAACGACGTCCGACGTTTTGTTCATGGGGAGGTTTGTGCTCGTGACCCTTGTGAGGTTGCTCGCCTGGGTTTCCTTTGTGCTCCGGTGGTGGCTTTTCTCCCTTACGAGGCTCATTGTGCTCTCGTGGTGACATGTCTCCCTTAGAAGATTTTCCATCGGTCTCCAATAAGCGGTGATCATGAGGTGACTTGTGCTCCGGTGGTGGCTTCTCTCCCTTACCCTTTGGAGGTTGATCACGTGGGGTTGATGGCTTGTGCTCCGAGAGTGGCTCTTGCTTACTTAATGTTGTTGGAGGCTTGTGTTTGGGGGGTTGTGGTGACTTCTGAAGATGAGAGACTTCCACCATGGGAGGTTTGTGGATGGGCGGTTTGTGGTTGTCTGAGGGATGGGTAGGAGGCTTTTGAATCGGTGGATTGTGGTGATCATCGCGGTGATCAGCAAGAGAAGGAGTGGTAGTGAAAACCGTCACTCCAAGAAGAAACAGAAGCAAGTAACTGGAAGGCATTATGTTTGTTTTGGGATGGTTTGGAAAAGTAAAACGAGTGAGTGGCATTTTATAGTGATTGGTAACCCTTACAAATGGTGTCACGAGTGATGTCATTGGGTATATAGTTACAATTTACAAATGGCAATGGTTCCTCATGTCAAGTTGAAAAGTCTGACAATTGTGGTGTTCATACAACGTTGGAGTTGCACGATGGGAGCGTTCACAACTCGCATGCATAATCAGTAGCGTATGGTACACTCACTCGTTATATTCCTTCTAATAGATAATAGAAGGATTTTATATCTCTTTGTTAGTAAGTAAAAGGTCTTGATATTAGTCTAACTTTACTTTACTGGTCAATCAAATGTGTAGAAAATAGCAGAGTAAAGTCGATCTACATAAGCTTCATTCTAATTGATAAGATATTACTGAATGTTAGTGCCGACATCTTCACTCAAATTGATCTTCATGCAAGCATTTAGACTCGTCTTGTTTCTGCACTATATATGTTTGGCACTAGCTTCTCTACTGCCTATAATATGAGGACGCCCGTATAATCCATTGCCACTTTGCCAACTTTTGAGCTAAACAAAAGCTGCAGAAGCTAATTAAACAAGCACACATTTTTCAACAATAAACTGAAAAGTACATGTATTGGTTGAAAAAAATGTACGAGTTACAGTGAACATAAGATAAGAAGATAAGCACCGAAATTATAGAAAAGGGGAGCTAATAGAAAGCAGTTTGATTTCCGGTCCAACGCAATCAATATATATATACTAGTAGAGTCCACCCACTATGTGTGTGAAGAGAAGTTAAAGGTAGTGGGAAAACTTTTCGTACAACTACCACATTTTCTGTTTGTATTTTTTATTTTACAATTTACTTTATTATCCCTATTGATTAATTATATTTCATAGTTTTTTAATATATAAAGGTTAAATTGGTAAAAAAAAATTAGTTTTAGATAGCAAGCTCTCTTCTCTTAATAATAGTATATGTATATCATAGTTTTCTTAATTAATGGTTTCGTCTAGTACCGTAGTTTCAACATGTTTGTAACTTATCATGATACTGGGGCATGTTGTTTATATCACAAGTTGTTGTTATTGAGATGAACTTCATTTGAATGTTTTTATGTGGACACTCACATTTCACTCTTATCACTTGCTGCTTTGCAATGGATGCATTAGGAAATATGCAGATATGCTATGGTTGTGTGCCTAATATTAATTGCATCTTGGGATACTATGGTCCAATTTGAAATAGCTTAGCTATGGTCCAATTTGGAATAGATAGCTTAAATCACAAGTAGCTTTAACTTAGCTTATTAAAACTGCTTTTTATTAACTTCAGCAACTTAAATGTGTAACTTTTGAAATAAACAACTTTATTAAATTTCATCAAGTACCTTTTGCTACTTAACTTATTAGTTAAGCAGGTTTTTGCACTTTAAAAGATATGCCAAATTGGATCTATGCAGAGTTGGGAAGACCAATTTGCTGTTAGAGTTGGGTTTGGTTCTACTTGTTCTCCATCAAGTGCTTTTACAACGACATAATTACTACTCCCAATTGGTCTACCTGTTTTTGGCTATAAAGAGTTACTCTTTTATTACTTTTATTTAATTTTCAATTGGGATTTGGACAAGAAATGGAAGATATTTTGTTGGTTCTTCTATTCTCTTTTCTTTTTCCCTTCTTGTCGGATTTTGTATTTTTATTTGTCAACTAATAAATTAAATAGAGGGAAGAGTAGTGGGCTTCCAAAGTCTGGCGGTCCTTCACCTTCGCATTTGAGGGTGAGACTTGATCCTTACATTGTCCACATCTGAGGAGCTAATATCGCACAATTTCTTACTTATTAATATAATATATATATATATATATATATATATATATATAATCACAATCCACAAAAAAAGAAGGGTTTGTTACGACTAAACCTAATATCCTTATTTATTTTTTATACAACTAAAATATATGTGAATTTGAGCATTGTACTAAACTACTTGAGCCTTTTGTTGATATTCTCAGTTGAGTTAGTTGGAGGTTCAAATTTCAAAATGAAGTACATTCTTGCAACCTTTTCATTCACATTTTCCCAAAATAACTGCCGTGCTGATTGCATGTAGACTAAGAATAGTAGGATCTTCTGAAATCTTAATAGTGCTTTCCCGAAGATGATGTTGTAAACCCCATGAATGTCGGGAATATTCTTACTGCCTTACTATGTGAGTATGTGGTATTATGTATTATAGATTGATAACTGCAGTTAGAGTGGTAATTTTCTGAAAATTATGCGGTCACTAAAATGGGGATTGACATTTTTCACTTTAATTTATTATCTTTTATATATTTAAATATAATAAGACAGTGATTAGAATTGGAGAATGAGAGGTCATCGGTGTGGCTGCTTGTCCGGCGGAGCCCCCTCGTCGACAATGGGCTTCTTGCCTAACTTGTTAGCAAGTGTTGCCAGAAGGCCTTCGGGATTTTAGGTCTCTAATTTTATTAGATTTCGAGGGTGTAAGCGATAGTGCTTGGCTTTTCTTTTTCCTCAAGCGGCGGACCAGAAGGCAACAGGTGATTAGCAACCGACATGGGGTAGGTGGCCAGAGACCAAATTGTGGTGGCGGTAAGCCATGGATCCAATAGTGACGATACCTTTTCTGAGGCGGTTGACTGGGGTATGGCTACAGCGAAGGAGTAAAGCTGTCGATCTTAATTTGGTTTAGTAATGACATCTTCTCTATGAGCATGATTTATACATGGAGACTTAAAAATCAGAATGGTCGATTTGACAGGATTTTATTAAGAAGTGAATCCCATGAGCGATCCTTAAAAAATAAAAAATAAAAAAATAATATAACAAATTTGGTGGCAAGTCTCACCATAATGAAATTATGCTATGATTTGTCAAAATATATGCAAATCCATTACCGTGATTGAAATTATGATAAGAGTGAAATTGCATTCTTACAACAGAATGATCGAATTTAAGAAAGTAATGACAGAGACAAAAACAGATTAATTTGGAGCCAAGATTAAGACATCCCGTTTACCCTATATAGCTATATATGTGGAAAAGAAAACGCCAACATTGACTTAGGGGAATTATTAGGTAGTCTCGGAGTACCACGTGGTACTGCCATGTTGTGGTCTCAACCAATAATATCACTCGGACGTGGTGAGGACCATGCAGGAGGTGAAAAAAAGAAAAGAAAAATTAATTTAAGAGTCCAATTAGAAATCACTACGAGTCACATAGACCAATAATATCATCTCGGACCACCACGTGTACTATAGTCTGGAACCATGTAATAATTTCTCATTGACTTATTTGCAATGTAAACGAATAACCTTACTGACCTTAGTTGGCATATTCAACTAAGTAGGGAAACTTATCTGAAGTCCATCTGACTTTGTATGTGCATTGTGAAATTGAAAGGTTCCTAGGAACAGAAAACATCTCCTCCATCGATTAACAATGAACCTTGCACCCCTCAACAAAGTCCAACTTAAACGCGCCAACACTTTCCCTTTTCATTTTTTATTTTTTTGTCTCTTACAATTAGGCATATGCTCCGATCCTCTCCAATATTTTGGGAAATTTTTGCAGCTTTTGCTTATCTTATATTTGCTTTCTATAATTGCACTATGCAGCGACTAAGGTTGTCAATTCCTACACGACTCGAAACCCGCATTAAATAAAGCGGGTTGAACCCGCACAATTAAAAAGCGGGTTGGCGGTGGGTCTACCTGCCATGACCCATTTAATAAATGGGTTGATCACGGCTCAACCCGCTAACACGAAATGAACCCGTATAACCCGATTGTGCTATGTTTCTTCTTGAAATTTTGGACGTTCAGAGTATTTGATCATAGGATTAGACAATTTGAAATATTTCGCTTTTTAATTATTGGAGTTAATTATTTATGAATTACATATAATTATTTATATTTTTTGTCTTGTGGAGTTTTTAGTGAATTTAATCAATATATGTATTTTTTTAGTTAAATAAGTCTCATTGTTAACACTTAAATGAGTCATTTTATCTAACAAGACACGACCTATTTATTAAATGGATTAAGCGAGTTGGAAACGGGTAACCCGTTTAATAAGGGAAAATGGTCCGTACGGTACCCCGCCTTTGGCTCCTTATAACTTTTGGTACCTGACCAAAAAAAAATATCAATACGGTACCTGAAGTTCTCTGCCCGACCGAAGATTGGTATATATGGCCGTTACCTCCGTTACGGAACTTGCCAGCTGGCAAATTTACAAGGGTACTCTCGTCCATTCACATATCAATTAATTCTCTCTCTCTCTCTCTCTCTCTCTCTCTCTCTCTCATTCATTATCCTTCGTCAGTTCGTCTGCTTCTTCCTCTCTGAGTCTCTCTCTCCCTCTCCCAGTAAATGAAACTCATAAATCAATCACAATTAAACAAAACCCATTTTCATTTTCATCTACACCCATAGAGCTAGCTTTAGTCGGTGGAGAGAGACCCAGAGCCTAGAAGAAAAACCGGCTCAACCTCAAGCAGCCACTCATGCTTAGCCGATCTATCACCGCCACGTCAGATGCCGGTGGAATCTCCGGTCGAGTCTCCGACCACGTCCTCACCGGTCGGGTTGAGAAATCATGAAGAAGGATCGGATTCAGAGGTGTCAGGTGTGCCTTCCAAGTGCTTGATTACTCAATTGGAAATAAAATTACCTGCTTCGATCGGCTCCTTGGGAATAGACATGGCTTCGGGGACCTGCTTCCGCATTATCAGTTTCATTCAATTTCGTTTTTTTCCAATTCAAAGCCCTAACCCCCAAATTCACTTTTGCTCTCTGCCATGGATCCTTGCTCGAAGCTTGAGGTTTTCACTAGTGATATACGACCCAACCTCTTGAACTCCACCAGTATTTTCATGCCTCAATTGATCCGGAGTGATGTACTCTTTGCCGGAGACGGTGTGGAGAAGCTCGAAGTCGAGGAATCAGTTGTATATAGTTTGAAAAAGAAGAACTGAATGATTGTTTTTTTTAAGAAGAATTAAGTGAATGTTAAAGAAGAAGATTTAGTGAAAATTGAAGTTTGTTTTCTTTTTGGAAGCATTGTTCTGAGTGAAGGAAGTGTCTGAATTTGGAGATGCCTGAATTTGGGTTTGTGTTATATGGTATTGAAGAATTGGATGTGGAAACTAGTGAGGATGTAGAAGTGGGTTTATCAGGTTTGGGCATGAGATCTGGTTCGAGTAATACAGAGGAAATGAGATCCATGAGGTTTGGTTTATCAGGCTATGCTTAAGGAGAGGATGTACAGAGGAGAGAGAGAGAGAGAGAGAGAGAGAGAGAGAGAGAGAGAGAGAGAGAGAGAGATGGGTGTTTCAGACACCATTTCTTCTTTTGCATTCACCGTTAGAAAAAAAAAAAAAAAAAAACTTTCTTTTGATTTTTTTTTTTTAATTATATGCAGAAGAATAATTAAGAAAAAAATAAAATAAAGGGTAAATTGGTCATTTTAAGTTCAAAAGTGCCAGCTGGCAAGTTCCGTAACGGAGGTAACGGCCATATATACCAATCTTCGGTCGGGCAGAGAACTTTAGGTACGTATTGATATTTTTTTTTTTCAGGTACCAAAAGTTATAAGGAGCCAAAGGCGGGGTACCGTACGGACTATTTTCCCGTTTAATAAATATGTTGGATTTTAATTTAAATTTTTGACACGATTATTAAATGGGTTGGGTTTGAGCTATCTTGTGACACGATAAATATCTTAACCCGACACGAACCCAACCTAATAGGACCCATTGACAGCCCTAACAGCGACTGCTTGAAGGATTCCAGTTAAAAACATATACAATTTAATTGGGCTTTTTATGTTAATTTCGTGATTATCCTACCACCAATCACATGCTACTCTCCCATGCAGCCGACTGTATATGTACAAGCCGGTTCATGCTTTCACCTTTTTTTTGGTTGTTTTTAATAACTTAATCTAACATTGGAAAAGCAAATATAAGCTAATTCATGATATTTAAAGTGAGTACACTGGATGCTTTACATAAGAACAGCATATATAGTACGTACTCAATCTCTCTAGTAGGCTAAACTAGTACGACATGGAATCAAGCAGAGTCTGCTATAACTCCGTAGAACAGTGAAACAAGAAAGTAGGGATATAGCAGCTCTTATTTTACAAATATCTCATGAAAGTAGCAAACTAATGATGAACTGATGATCAGTAGGGAGATGGAGGTTTGTGAGGGGAAGTTGGAGGCTTCTTTGCAACAGTACTTGGAGGCTTTAATTTCCGAGGTGGCTTGTGTGGTGGGTCTCTGGCATCCTTCTCTGCATTCTCTCCAAGGTGACGGTCGTGATGTGGTGGCTTCTCTCCCTTACCCTTTGGTGGCTTGTGTTCCGGATATGGCTTGTGATCATCATTTTTGCCAAGTGGGGTTGGCGGCTTGTGTTTTGGGGGTGGCTTCTTTCCTTTAGGAGACTTACCATCTAATTCAGTGGAAGAAGACTCTAGCAAACGGCGTCCGGTGTTTTGTTCATGAGGTGGTTTGTGCTTTGGTGGTGGCTTCTCACCCTTGTGAGGTTCATTATCTGGATGTCCTGGTTTGTGCTCTGGTGGTGGCTTCTCTCCCTTATGAGGCTCATTGTGATGTTGTGGAGGCTTTTCTCCCTTGGAAGGTTTTCCATCGGTCTCTAAAAAACGGTGTTCATGAGGTGGCTTGTGCTTTTGTAGTGGCTTCTCTCCCTTATGTTCATTGTGCTCTTGTGGTGGCTTCTCTCCCTTGGAAGGTTTGCCATCCAACTCAAACAATTGGTGTTCATGTGGTGGCTTGTGCTTTGGTGGTGGTTTCTCTCCCTTATGAGCCTCATTGTGGTCTTGCGGTGGGTTCTCTCCCTTGGAAGGTTTACCATCCAACTCAAACAATTGGTGTTCATGTGGTGGCTTGTGTTTTGGTGGTGGTTTCTCTCCCTTATGAGCCTCATTGTGGTCTTGCGGTGGCTTCTCTCCCTTGGAAGGTTTTCCATCCAACTCCAACAACTGGTGTTCATGTGGTGGCTTATGCTTTGGTGGTGGCTTCTCTCCCTTGTGAGGTCCATTGTGCTTTTGTGGTGGCTTCTCTCCCTTGTGAGGTCCGTCATGCTCTCGGGGTGGCTTCTCTCCGTTGGGTTTTCCATCCAACTCTAACAATTGGTGTTCATGAGGTGGCTTGCGTTTCGGTGGAGAATTTTTACCCTTTGGTGGCTTACCATCCAATTCTGAGGAGGATGACTCTAACAAACGACGTCCAACGTTTTGTTCATGGGGAGGTTTGTGCTCATGATGCTTGTGAGGTTGCTCGCCTGGCTTTCCTTTGTGCTCCGGCGGTGGCTTTTCTCCCTTATGAGGCTCATTGTGCTCTCGTGGCGATTTCTCTCCCTTAGAAGGTTTTCCATCGATCTCCAACAAGCGGTGCTCATGAGGTGGCTTGTGCTCCGGTGGTGGCTTTTCTCCCTTACCCTTTGGAGGTTGATCACGTGGGGTTGATGGCTTGTGCTCGGGGAGTGGCTCTTGCTTGCTTAATGTGGTTGGAGGCATGTGTTTGGTTTGTTGTGGTGACTTCTGAAGGTGAGAGACTTCCACCATGGGAGGCTTGTGGATGGGTGGTTTGTGGTGGTCGGATGGATGAGTAGGAGGCTTATGAAAGGGTGGTTTGTGGTGATCATCGCGGTGATCAGCAAGAGAGGGAGTGGTTGTGAAAACCAACACTCCAAGAAGAAACAGAAGCAAATATTTGGAAGCAGGCATATTGTGTATGTTTTGGGATGGTTTGGAAAACTAGGAGTGAGTGGCTTTTTATAGTGAAGAGGTAACCCTCACAAGTGGCGTCACGAGTGATGTCATTGTGTAATACCGTTACAATTTACAAATGGCAATGGGTCCTCATGTCGAGTTGAAAAGTTTGACAATTCCGGTGTTCATACAACGTAGGGAGCGTTCACAACTCACATGCATAATCAGTGGCATATAAACACTCTCTAAAGAAGACTCATATTCCAATCTATAATAGAAGCACTCTCTTTTTTCTTATTAATTGACGCTGAGTAGCTTAGCTTTTATTAATTTTCCCACTAAAGGGACCAAAAACATTTATAAAACTGATTAATTAAGTTGAAGACGTACGTAAATGAAAGTGGTTTATTAATTAAGTCGATCATGCATGTGGATCAGTGGATGTCTAGAATGAATTATGGTGGGCAAGTAAAATACCTGAGAGGAATTTCAGGAAGAGAGATTTCATTATATAGTATCAAGGTTTGGCCAAAAAAACACACTCGTACGTCGGTACATATGGTGAGAGATCAGTGTGCGTGAAAGCATGTATATGATTCATACAACAACTTCGGATCACTAAAATTTTGGTTTTTTTTCTTTTTTTCATTCTACTTTATTGTCAATTTATAACTAATAGATACCCAGTATCATTTGGTCTAGTAGCATAGTCTTTTATTTATAAGTGAAAAATTGTGAGTTTGACTTATAATAAACTAGTTGTAGCATTTGAGAGTTAAACTAAGAACCTTCTCTAATATAAAAGAGAATGATGGCACTAAACCAAATAATTCAAGTCTGCTCCTGAGATTTTTAGGTCTGAGGTGAAAAAATAAAATATGGCCTCACATGATGATGATATGAACTTTTTTTTTTCTTTTTTTTGTTGATAATATAAAAAAAATGGCATTATAAGCCTCTATAATTTTATTTTTTTTAACGGGTGGTGTAACTAAAAGACCCAAAAAAAAAAAAAAAAAAAAACAAGAAGAAGAAAATCTTCGTTGATAATTCTCTTTAAAATTTTTAACAATAACTTAATAGAATTATGCTGGTAAGCAGCGAAGAAATGGAAGCTAAACACCATTTTGTTTTTTGTACGACCATATATAAAAGGTGTGACGATCAATGCAGACATGCCTCCTATAAAAAGAAGAAAAAGACAAAAAAAGACTTGACTAAAACTATTAGTGTTGAATCGGTAACCAAAAATGTGAACCGATCAGTGAAGTCTTGGCACTAAATAAAGGTCAAGTCCCGCCAATTCTTTGATTAACAGTGACTAAAACTAAAAATGTAAATGTGACTATGTGAGCATGGGTGCTTGGAGAACGAAGCTTGCACTGTTGGTCCAAATTCGAAGATGAAGTCCATTTCCCCACATAACTGCCTTACTGCATCGCGACCTGGGATTATTCTCACTGACTTCACTTTTTCTATTTATCTAATAGTTTTTTAGTTTCATCTCCATTCTGATCCATTATATCTATTCTATGATCTGAGTGAGATTTAAACCTGTAATTTTTAAAATGTGTTTAGCTCTTAGACTACATGTAGTAATATTCATTACAATTAAACATTATAATAAAAGTAAAACTTGAACTCAAGTGATATATGCAATATACATTTCAATTTATATATCTCTTACCTCCTGCCAACCTTGTCACTCACATCCCATGCAGGCATGCAGCCCATGAGTATTTAGTTTCAACAGCAACAATCGATCTCAATTAGCTAGAAAACCCATTCATGATAAACTATAGCAAACATGATTAGTACGTACAGTGGATGAGGTACATGAGAAGAGCAATAGAGCATATTACTCTATCTCTTACATTCTAATGAACTACTACGTACGTACACAAGCACTATATATTCCAAACACAACAAGAAATCAAGCAGAAGAGCGTAGTACGAGCTAATGCTTTTAACTGAAGCGTACAACAGCGACATGATCGAGAAGGTAAGGATATCAACTCTTATTTCTACAGATATATGGTAACCATAGCAAGCTAGCTAGGGCGTGGCGCACTGATCGATTAGTCAGAAGATGGAGGTTTATGAGGTGGCTTGTGAGGGGAAGTTGGAGGCTTCTTTGCAAGAGTACTTGGAGGCTGTTTTAATTTCCGATGTGACGTCTGCGGTGGGTTTTTTGCATCCTCTTCCACATTTTCTCCAAGGTGACGATCATGCTGAGGTGGCTTCTCTCCTTTACCCTTTGGTGGCTTGTCTGGGAATTGCTTATGATCTACATCTTTATTATCAAGTGTGGTTGGTGGCTTGTGCTCTGGGGGTGGCTTCTTTCCTTTGGGAGGTTTACCAGCCAACTCCAAGGAAGAAGACTCCAACAAACGACGTCCTACGTTTTGTTCATGGGGAGGCTTGTGCTCTGGTGGTGGCTTCTCATGACCCTTGTGAGGTTGATCCCCTGGATTTTCCGGTTTATGCTCTGGTGGTGGCTTTTCTCCCTTACGAGGTTCATTGTGCTCTCTTGGTGGATCCTCTCCCTTGGTAGGTTTGCCATCACTCTCTAACAAGCGGTGTTCATGAGGTGGTTTGTGCTCTGGTGGTGGCTTTTCTCCCTTACGAGGCTCATTGTGCTCTCTCGGTGGATTCTCTCCCTTGGTAGGTTTGCCATCACTCTCTAACAAGCGGTGTTCATGAGGTGGTTTGTGCTCTGGTGGTGCCTTTTCTCCCTTACGAGGCTCATTGTGCTCTCTCGGTGGATTCTCTCCCTTGGTAGGTTTGCCATCACTCTCTAACAAGCGGTGTTCATGAGGTGGTTTGTGCTTAGGTGGTGGCTTCTCTCCTTTACGAGGTTCATTGTGCTCCTTTGGAGACTTCTCTCCTTTGGAAGGTTTGTCATCAGTCTCTAACAAGCGGTGTTCATGAGGTGGTTTGTGCTCTGGTGTTGGCTTCCCTCTTTTACATGGCTCATCACAATCACAATCCTTTGGTGGCTTCTCTCCTTTGCAAGGTTTGCCATCAGTCTCTAACAAGCGATGTTCATGAGGTGGTTTGTGCTCTGGTGGTGGCTTCTCTCCCTTATGAGGCTCGTTATGCTCTTGTGGCGGTTTCTCTCCCTTAAAAGTTCTTCCATCTGACTCCAACAAACGGTGTTCATGGGGTGGCTTTTTCTCGGGTGGTGGCTTCTCCCCCTTACCCTTAGGGGGTTGATCATGTGAGGTTGGTGGCTTTTGGAGGTGGGAGATTTCTACAACGGGAGGCTTGTGAACGGGTGGTTTGTGATGATCATGGTGATCAGCAAGAGTGGAAGCGGTAGTGAAAGCCACCACTCCAATAAGAAATACAAGCAAGTAATTGGAAGACATGTTTGAGCTCTTTATGTTTTGGGATGGTTAAACTAGTAGTAGCGAGTGGCTCTTTATAGTGATTCATGGGGAAACATTGGCGTCATGCGACTTGTCATTGTGCATTTGGAGATTTTGTACAATCCAGTGCTTCGGCGCTATTTCATATTCTTTAATTTATTTTTTGTGTTTAGCAATTTACAAATGATCAATCGAGTTGAAAAGGTTGACGACTGAATTGTTCATATCCAGCTACATGTACACTGTTAGTAACCTGGGATACTCACTGATTATATGTAACCGCTCTTGTGGCCGGAGAAATCATAGGAAACAATTTAACTATGGGTGCGGCTATTGTCACTCTACTAACTACTTTATTCACCCTACATTCTCTTCTCATCCTTCATATATTTTTTTAATTTCAAGTTTACTTTGTTCACCCATTTGCAATATCCAAAATACTTTTTTTTTTTCAATGTCGGGTTCTACTCGAATTCATTTTCTATTTGTCTTTTTTTTCTTATCTCTCTCAATTCCAATGTAATACTCTACCAAATGAATCAAAAACTTGTAACTTTTAGTTATGCGATCATGTATGAAGAAACATGAAAACAAAAAAACGATTACTTCATGTTCAAGCTCCAAATAGGTGTTTTCAGGCTCCATTAGCTTTAATATGATATATTTTTTAGGCATAAAAGTCGTTAACACAACATGAGAATGATTGAAGATGATGATTGCTAAAAATAAAAGCGTTAAGGTTTAACGATGAGTTAAGAGATTAAGAATGAAGTTTAAGTGTGTTATATATAGTGTAATAATAAGAAATTTTTTTACTAGAATATTGTCCTTAATTGTAATTTTATATTAGGATATTTTAATCTTTTAATAAAGTAGAAACTTGTAGGGTGAACAAAATAGTTAGTAGGGTAGCAATAACCGCACCATTTTACTATTTGCAAAAGCAATGTGAACTTAAATTCATTATCTACATTTATAACACGTTTAGTTACTTGGAATGAAAAATAATCATGAATCAGAGACAACTGGAATGGGAGAATAAATGAATCGGTATTGATTCCAGAGGATTTGATTTCTAAACTCATCTCCCCCTTTCGTAATCAAATTCTTGAGTATTCAGGAATCGATTCTTGATAAAGAGGTGAGACGTACACTCATTCAAATTCCATCATGTATTAGTAAACGCATAAATATTTTTACTCGGAATCATTCCGATTCCTTTATATATTGGTAAACTCAGAAATATTTTTAGCCTATAAATATTTCCTTCCATTCCAAGTAAGCACTCATTCTCGCATATATAGATAGATTTTATATGTCCATAGTATTAGCTTGATTCTAGTACCTGATACTCTAATAGTGTGTTGGGTGGAAAGATGCATGAACGATGATATCATTTGCAATAATGCCGTGGGTAGCCCACAACGGTGTTTCTCCTTTTCCCACTGGGCTGATGACTTGTATTTCACTGCTAAAGTTAGCGTAAAAAGGAACATTAAGAAAGTTGTTTACTAAATCGATTATGGGGTTTGTACCATATCCATATCCATAAGATGAACATTATAAAGAATATTGTATCTTGATTTCGACACTTCTGATCTACAGTCGAGTCTCGAAATTCAGCTCAAACAATGTTCTAGAGTGTAATAGAAATCGGAGCAATAGGAAATTCACCTACAGTATCCTATGGCAGCTAAATCAAGCGTCTTAGAACTTATAATGGACGAGCATATATCTGGGTTACTCAAAATTCCGTTACCGGAATGTTTATATAGTCGGTGATGACTGTGTGAAAGCATGAGAGGACTTGCATTATTGCACGATCACCAATCATGTGGCTGATTTCGCTACAGACTTCTTCATTTTTGCCATTTTCCATTTCAACTCGTCTTCTCTGTCCGTCATGTACGATAGGTATTAAACTTTACCCCATGAATGAATGCCACTGTAAATAACTATATTCCCTTACGTGGCATGCACTTTGCAGCGGGTAGGGTTTGTACTCTATATCTCCACTACAATATTTAGATGCTTACAGGCGCTGCCGACTTCTTTTACTTTCAGTAATTAATCTTCTTCGGGTAGAGCCGTAGAGCCCTAAGAATCTAAGATCATGGTTAATTCAGAAATGCCCCGGTCCCAAAATTTGACTAAAGCATTATCACTGGCTGAATTAGATTTCAAATAGCACAAGTGAGAAATCTACAAAAATAAAAAGATAACAAGAATACCAACTAAATCATGTAAAGTACTCCAAATAGTGCTCACAACCTTTTCTTAAACAACATACAGTGAAAAAGAAAATTGTACTCTTCAATACTCGCTTCACAATCTCTTGAATAGAAATCTAAAGTGACACAGTAAGACAACCAAAGATGTTAAGCGACCTGAAAAGAAACTCTTCTCTTCTGAAAAGAAAAAAAAAAAATCTCTTCTCTTCTGAAATTAGAACTACCCGATTGGTCATGCTAAACAAAACCTCTATAAACAACAAATCGAACTTGTTGCACAATTCCTTCTCTTGTCATCCCACAACTCCAGCTGTCGCTGCTATAGAGAAAGACTGACACTCTCCATCTCTCCCTTCTCTCACTCTCTCCCCCTCTCTCCCCTGTGTTTCTTCTTTCATTCCCTTTCGTTTCTCTTCGTCCCCCTCTCCCCTCTTTTTTTTTTTCCCCTTCCTCTGTCCCCTTCTCTCTTCTTTTCCCTGTCGGCAAACCCAAATCATTTGCTCTTATCTCTCCAAAAAGTGAAACCAAATGAAAGTAACTGAAAAATAAAGAAAATATTAATAAAAGAAATAAATATATATACAACCCTCAAAACAATTTTGGTAAATATAATATATATATATATATATATATATATATGTATATATAACAGAAAATTAGTTATCAAAATAACATGACAACAATTAAGAACAAAATGTTTTAAAAAGTCTAACACAAAGATAATAATCCCGTTAAGCTTCATACTCGGAGGCGGGATATCACATTCTCCCCACTTTATAAAAATTTCAGCCCGAAATTTGCAAAACCTAAGTCACCTCATGATAAGTCTTTCTCTATGGCTGCATCAGTTGGAGTTGTGGGATGACAAGATAAGGAATTGTGCAGCTAGTTCGATTTGTTATTTATGGAGGTTTTGTTTAGCATGACCAATCAGGTAATTCTAATTTAAGAAGAGAAGAGTTTCTTTTCAGGTTGCTTAGCATCTTTGGTTGTCTTACTATGTGAGTGACAATTCTTTCTTGCGTTATGTTTTATTTATGATTTTCCTTGACTGATTTCTACCTTGTTAAATTGAGATGTTGGTGTTGTTTAATGAGTGATTTCGTACCTAGAAATATTACTTTGTTCAAGGAAAACCTAATTTGTGTTTAGCCCAAACTCTAGGTTACTTGACCTAGTGGTAATAGGATTTAATTAGAAGGATCTAGAATCCTATTCAATGTAGAATTACTTTCCTTGTATGATTGAGATTCTATGCATTGTAATCCTCTATATAAAGAGGCCCCTATTATCAATGAGAACAGACAGCAAATTCCTCCCAAATTCAGTTTCTCTAAAACACGTTATCAGCACGAGCCCTAACCCTGAAACCTAATATTCGTAGCCTCCAAACCCCCGAAACCTCCGCCTCCCACCTTGAAGCTCTCACCCCCAGGAACCCAGAACCGGCGACGAAGACCCCAGAACCGGCCGGGAAATATCCGAACCGGCCCCCGGAAATATCCATACCCTCTCTCTTCGGTTCGGAGCCTTCCTCCCTGTTAACTGCCACCAAAATTCACCAGCAGCTGCAGCAGCACCTCAAATCACCGGAGACAAAAAATCATGATCGGAACCGGCCTAGAACCCCGTGAACCGGCCGCCTGAATCACTGGAGCCGCTGAACCGGCAGAAAGAAAAAAAAAGAGAAGAACCTGCGAAGCCCAAGCCCGCATGCAGCCCAAGCCAACCTGCAGCCCAAGCCCGCCAGCAGGCCCAGCGAAGCCCTAGTGAAGAAGCCGAGCCGCCGAGCCGCCTAGCTGCCGAGCCGCCAAGCCTCAAACTACCTGCCACGTCAGCGCCCAGTCAGCCCTACCACGTCAGCACCCGGTCAACGACCGGTCAACATTTTTCTGGCCACTTTCCGGCAACTTTTCCGGCCGACTTCCGGCGACTTTTCCGGCCAACTTCCGGCGACTTTTCCGGCCAACTTCCGGCGACTTTTCCGGTCAGCTACAGTACTTTCCGCGCGACGCTTTTTCCGACCATCTTTTAAGGTAATTTTTTCTAAAAGTTCCCGTTTTTGTGAAGTTTTTCAATTTCTTCTTCTTTTCTCGGGGACTTCCAAAATCCCTTCTTCTACCCCCCTTTCTCTACATTGGGGAGACCAAAAGCCGAACTGCGGGGGTTCGCGCTCACTCCAAGCTTGGAGCTTGTAGAGTCCTCCAAACTTAGAGTTTGTTGAGTAGAAAACGATCGACCACATATATCGTTGTTTCGATCTAAATCCAAAATCCCTCTTGGAATCGGATTTTCTTAGAAGCGACTACGCTCAGAAAATTCCTAATTTCTTGGAAGCGACTACGCTCAGAGATTTAATAGTTTTTCGTGGTAGCATTTTCGCTCCGAAACTAACCCTAATCTTGTGTTGTTTTTCAGGATGAGTAACCTGAACAAGTTGAACTTCGTTCCACTAGAAACAACTGGCGCAGGATACCATAGGTGGGTCCGAGATGTGCGCCAACATCTTAAGGCTGATGGACTTCTGGGAGCCATCCAAGAGCCTGGTCAGAACGTGCTCTCCATTGAGCAAGCTACTGCTTTTGAAGCAAAACAAGCTAAAGCCATAATTCTCATGACAAGGCACATGAATGACGCGCTCCAAAATGAATACCTCAATGAGGAAGACCCAAGAAAGCTATGGGTAGAACTTGAGCAGCGATTTGGCAACGTTCGTGACTCCCTGCTTCCTGACTTAGAAGTGTGATGGCATAGCCTCCGCTTTTGTGATTTCAAGTCTGTGCTTGATTATAACTCGGAAGCTCTTCGTATCAAGTCTCTGATGGAGTTTTGTGGCCAAGCCATAACTGATACGATGTTGATCGAGAAGACTCTCTCTACCTTCCCCGTCTCTGCACTGATGATTTCAAAGAATTATCGGATTGATGTAAATGCAGGACGTATCACAAGGTTTCATGAGCTCATTGGCTCCATGAACGTAGCTGAAAAGCACGACAATATCCTTGTGAAGAACTATAATGCTAGACCCGTGGGAACTAAGCCTATTCAGGAGTCTAACTATAGTCGCGCCCCTAATGGAGGACGTAAGGAGCGAAACCCTAAGGATAGGGACAATTCTGGACGTTCTGGTCCATATGTTCGCTCTAAAGAGGAAGGAAATCGCCAAGAGAGGCGTGCACGGAACCGTGGAGGTCAACGTGTGAAGAGAGAGAGAGGCGGAGCCTCCGACCATGGTGGTAACGCCACCAAGAGGATAGGTTGTCCAAATCGCGCCCCAATGGCGCCTCGATCAAGGGAGCCTGACCATAATGATGTTTGTTTTCGATGTGGATCAACTGAACATTGGGCCAAATCATGTACCGCACCCCAGAATGTTGCAAACGCATACAAAACGTATCGTGAAGCAAGGGAAGCGAATTACATGGCACAAGAAGATCAAGATGGCGATCTAGATCTAAGGGTGGAAGACTACAAGGATCAAGACCCAGAAACTGGCGATTTTGATTAAGTCTTTTTATTTTCCAAGAGTTGTAGGCGATTGCCATATTACTTTTTATTGGATTAGATTTTCTTTGATCATAGAAACAATGATGTATTCCGTTGGCTTATGAATAAAATTTCGAGTTCTTTTCATTATGACTCAATTTTGATTCTGAGCATATGACTTTGTGACTACGATGGCTGGGCCATCAGTATTAATTCAAGGACATGGAATAGCCCAAGTTCCACTTGCCAAATGGCACCTTGATTACAGTTGTCACAGAAACTCTCTACGCTCTTGGGGCAAATAGTACCCTATGAATAGCCAACGAATTCCATGCGAAAATGCATGTAGAGAACGGAAATGAGTTCCTTTGCATTACCTCTAATGATTGCGAACAAAGACGCATCTTAGAGAAGTTTATGTGTCGCTCTAGTGGACTTTATGTCACTATTCGAGCTATTAAATCCAATAAAGTTATGAGAGAAGATCTCTTGGACTTAGACACATATTGGCTTTGTCACGACAGGATAGGTCATCCTGGTCATGATATGATGATCCGTCTACAAAAAGACTTCACACGGACATCTTTTACTAAGCCTGTTCCTTAGGGAAATTAGGACTGAGACCGTCCTATGCAAAGGATATGACATTACTCATTCTGTTCTTACAAAGAATCCGTAGGGATTTTGTGGATTGATTCAACCAACTTGCGGACGTTTAAATATCTCATGATGTTGGTTGACACGCAAACACACTGGTCACGTGTTGTGCCATTGTCAACTTGTAATGCTGCTTATGCTACACTCCTAGCACATATCATACAACAACGGGCTCACTCCCCGAATCATCCTATTTAGTCAACTGGATTTGACTATGCTAGAGAGTTTACATCGAAGACTTTCGATGGTTATTGCATTGGGACTAATGTTGGACATTATATTCCCCTGAACACACCCAAATGGTCTCACGGAAACGACTACGATGGTAGTCTAAACATTGGTAATGCGCACCAATCTTCTTACATCCGCTTGGGGTGATGCAATATCGCATGCAGCTATGCTAATTCGTCTACGACCTAATGCCACTCAATGTACCTCTGCGTTACAGCTAGTGACTGGGTACACGTCTTTTGTACTTACGCACATTTGAGTGAGCCATTTTTGTGCCAATTGCGCCGCCACAGAGCTCTATGATGGGTCCTTACAGACGAATGGGCAACTACGTTGGATTTGAGACTTCCAACAATCGTCCGCCACTTAAATGCCCTTGCTAGGTGATCTCCTTACCGCTAGATTTGCGGATGTCACTTTGATGAGACAGTCTTCCCGTCGTTAGGGGGAGATAAGAACACGAATGTTCAACAGGAACGACAGGAATTGTCGTAGTCTGTCCCCACTATGTCTCATCTTGATCCCTATTAAAGTGACGAGATCACACAATTATGCTGCAAACATGCCTGCAAGGAAGGACGTCCCTACGAGAGGACGTAAGCGCCACCCTACACGGAGGTAGGCATGGCGCCAATGCCAAAGAGAGTGGCACTCTGGCGTTACAGGACATGGCCCCAGATAGGAAGCGTGGGAGGCCCGTGGGTTCGAAGGATACTTTGGCACATTCCAATCCTTTAATCATCAAGACTCAAAATCTGTCTCATGAGTATCTTCCGGGTTATGGTTATCGTTGGGGGACGCCTCAACTTCAAACCCTATTCCTGAGAATATAGAGCTCTATGAAACTTACACTAGTGTACATGAGACGTGGGATAGAAACTTCATCATAATTGATGATGTAGTTACGCATTTTGTTGCGCATGAGTTTGCTGAGTCCGATGATATCGAACCACGCTCCGTTGATGAATGAATGCCAATGTAGAGAGTTTTTGGCCTAAATGGAAAGATGCGATCCAGGTTAAGATGGATTCTCTAACGAAGAGGAAGGTTTTCGAGCTAGAGATGCCAACACCTCCTAACATAAAACCTGTTGACTAATGGGTCTTCGTTAGAAAGCGTAGTGAGAAAAAGAGATGGAAATCTCGCCTTATGGCGCAAGGCTTCTCACAAAACGCCCTGGAATCGACTACGATGAGACATATTCTCTCGTAGTGGATGTCATTGCACTCCACTACCCTGTCAGTTTGGTAGTTTCCGAATAACTGAACATGCAGCTTACAAATGTGGTCACTACGTATCTCTATAGGGATCTAGATACGGAATATACATGAAGGTTCATGGTGAACTTCATTTACCCAAGTCAAGTGGCTCTGGACCATGGAGCGCGTTTACAAAGAGGTTGAAACGCTCACTAAAGTGACTACTTGATTGGGAAGGGATATGCCCACGCGTTTCTATGACAAGTTTCAGATTCTATCGCGGTTCATGTTGGACATGATCTTCATTAGAAGCCCTTAAAGAGTTAAGGGAAACCGCTGAACACTTGAAATCTGAGTTTGAGATGAAGGATTTTTGGGAGAACACGATTATGTCTCGGTTTGGAACTTGAGCATCGTGTCGATAGATGCTTAGGCATTTTTGATAAGGTCAAGCCTTCAAGCACCCCCATGATCGTCCGTAGTCTTGATCCTGAAAAGGATCCTCTTCGTCGAAAGGATGATGACGAAGATGTGCTAGAGGCAAAAGTGCCTTACTTAGTACAATAGGCGCATTATTGTACTTATCTCAATGCACAAGACCGGACATCTCATATGTTGTGAACTTGTTAGCTAAGATATAGCTCTGCGCCAACGCAACGCCATTGGATTGGTGTAAAAGATATCTTTCGATACTTGAGATGTACGATTGATATGGGCTTGTTCTATCCCTATACGAAGAGATGATGGATTCAGACCCATCATACACCAGAAACGCCGCCAACGCTGGCCTGCGTTCTCTATCCCCATTCCAAAACGACATGTGTTTTGGAAGGTTTTGCTGATGTTGGGTATCTGTCTGACCCACACAATGGTCATTCCCAATCCAGTTAAATGTTCACCATGGGAAAAGACCGTGACATCTTGGAGGTCTACATAATAGACCCTAGTCGCTATATCTTTGAACAATGCAGAGATTATTGCTCTTCACGAAGTGGTTCGTGAATGTGTATGGATTGGATCCATAATTACGCATGTTCGAACAATTGTGGTTTGAAGTCTACCACGGATGAGCCTATGAGCATTTAGGATAATGCTACTTGTTTTGAACAAATGAGGCAAGGCTACATCAATAGTGATAACACCAAGCATAATCAGCAACAACAGACACTCCTCGAGATCAAAGTGAACTAGGTTCGATCTGAGGACAGTGAGGCAGACTTGTTTACTAAGTCATTGCCCAATACCACGTTCGAGAAACATGTGGCAAGAATTGGCTTGTGGAAATTATCTGAACTCCCATGATCATAGTCATCAGGGGGAGGTGCAGACATCAGGGGGAGATGTCTACATGTTCGTCTCGAATCGTGAAGGGTGTGTTGTGCTCTTTTTCCCCTTCGACCGAGGTTATTTTTGTCCCATTGGGTTTTTGTTACTCGGCAAGGTTTTTAACGAGGCAACGAGAGAAGCACCGCGTTTGGGCAACACAAAGGGGAGTGTTCAAGGAAAACCTAATTTGTGTTTAGCCCAAACTCTAGGTTACTTGACCTAGTGGTAATAGGATTTAATTAGAAGGATCTAGAATCCTATTCAATGTAGAATTACTTTCCTTGTATGATTGAGATTCTATGCATTGTAATCTTCTATATAAAGAGGCCCCTATTATCAATGAGAACAGACAGCAAATTCCTCCCATATTCAGTTTCTCTAAAACATACTTCTATTTATCTTTTTATCATTGTTGGTTTTACTTTGAGATCTTTGAAGTCTGGTAAAGCTTTTGATTTGTAAACTAATTGGTTAGGTTGGGTGTTTGATTTGAGTTTGGAATTGGTTTGATTTTTGATATCTTTCTTTTTGAGCTTTTGCTTTGTTATTTTAGTTATTTTGTTTTCTATTATGTGTCGAGGACAATTACTTGAACTTCTATTGTGTTTTGGTATGTTGCTTATGTTTCAAAAGGAACTTGATGTTTGTATGATGTGTATATACCAGAGTATGGTACTAGTTTTTATTGTTTACAGACTGAGATTTTGTGTTGTGAGAACACTATATATATATATATATATATATATATATGTATATGTATATGTGTGTGTGTGTGTGTGTGTATATATTTATATTTATATTTATATTTAGAATCCTCTAGCCAACAAGAGAGTGGTGGTGTTGGCAATGTACACATTACTTATGACGTGGCCATGATTTGTGGCATGATCATTGAGCTTAGGTAGCTCGGGCTGAGATAGCCAAGACATAGCTAACGGATGTGCGAAGAAACCCAATATTATAATGGCACTACAGGAAAACTGAATTTTCAAGACGCGAAATTTACTGCGTGCACCAAATGCTTGCCGTGAATGAGTATCATTAACAACGGGTTTTAAATGCAGACCGTAAAATATAAACTTTTGAAAAAAATTATGACGTATTGCTATGTACGTCGTAAAATTCTTACTTTTTGATTTAAAAAAAAAAAGGGTGTGCTGTTGTCTGCAATTGCTGTGCGCCAAAAAGGCTGAAAACTTAAACTTCCCTCCTTGTAGAAGAAAAAGCCAATCTCAAAAAGTTGAAACTTTAATCGTCACACAAGCTCTCCTTCCTTTGCAAAAACCTCGAGCACCTACAGCTCTCCTCCCTCAGCACCGAACTCTACTGTGCCTCCGCCTCTTCCTCTTCCTCCTCGTCGACGCCTCAAATTTCGTTCAGATCCAGTCACCGGAAGGCTTTTCTCCCACTGCTCCTGCCTTTGCCTCCTCCATCAACCCCGACTTTCTCTTCGGATTCGACAAGGGATACGCCTGATTCAGTCCCAAAATTGCTTGATTCCGTCCCTCCTCCGATGGTTCTTGATTCTCTTTTAAAGGCATTCCCAGCGACAACGTCACTATAGTTCAGCAAGGCAAGAATCCCGGCCATCCGATCATTGTCAAGGTCAATTGCCTCGACGAGGCCCAGCATCGGCTGCGACCTCTGTAGAATTGTGCTCCAGTTTGGCCTTTGCATTACCAAAGGAGGTAATCCAAATCTATCGAAAGTGTAGAGTTTCGATATACACAAATCTATCTCTATGTTATAATTATATATAATTGATTGTTTTGTTGCTCAGAAAGTTTGAAGGAGTGAATTTGTATTCTAATTAGCATTGAAAATTTATATGAATTTATTGATTTTATTGCATATGGTGTGAGAATTTGGAGTTGTATTCAATTAGCAGTGTGGACTTCATGTATATGACAATTGAGGTATTGCAAATTTCATGCTCATCGAAAATGAAAATGATTTAGTTATGGGAACTTGAGATAAATAATCAGTTCTTGCTTCCCTTGGTTAGGCTTCATTGTTCTTATTTTGTGTAACGTAATTCGTGTTGCATTGTTATATCTGTGTTTGTTTTTCTAATGGTAGGGATGTAATAGGTGAAGGGGAAACAAATGGAGGAAATCCTGATATTAAGAGCATGTAAGTTCTTTGCTTCTGCTTATGGTTCTATAGAAATCCTACACTCTGAAAAACATTAGGAAATTGAAACATTTTCACGTTGGGACAGAGATGTCATTTTTTGTTTGTGTTTGCTTTACCTTGCTGCAGTGATTATTTCTTTGTTCTATGATGGCTATTGTTAAGTACTTTGAAAATAGTTTAAGATTTATTCAAAAGAACATGGACTTTCTCACCTAGCATTGTTACATTCAGTAACATAATTGCGGGGGGCTTGGCCAATGGTGGAATCAGCCTCGAAAAGCATTTCATGCACTCTCGATCTGGCTATGTCAGGATAACAATTGTTTATGAAAGATTTTACACTCATTCTTTGTGCAAAAGATTTTACACTCAGCATTTGTGTAGAAGGTTTTGGGAAAAATTTCTGTAACTTGTAATTCAAAATTTTTATTTGATAACTAAAGTCCTATATGAGTGATTTATTAGAGGTTTAAAGTAATGATATTTGTAAGAGTATGTGAGCAGTGATATATATGTATTGGTTTTAGGAAAGCTGGAATAAGACTATTGCCTTGTGCAGTTCATTTCCCTCTTTATGTCAATTTTGGCTGGTGTTCTTCTTCACTACTCTATTTCACCCAAAGGTCATTGTTTGATCTTATTTTGCTTCTGAATTTGTAGTGGAGTAAGTTTGTATACTTAATCACCATGTGTTTCTAGGACTTCCAGTTTTGTTAATATGTGTGTTTGTGGTTTGCTTATGCATGACTACAATGAAGGGACAATTGATTGCTTTCTGGTAGCATAGTATTTGATTGATTTATACTAAGATAATGTTTGATGGCTTTATACTACTATGATCCAAGTACTGTATTTAGCTCTACTAAGGTAATGTACTTGGGTCTTAGCAAAGGAAAATGAGATGAGGCTATTGGTTTCATTTGGTTATTTTATTGAAATATTCGACTGAACTTTGTACGTAAGTATACTACCCTTTCAATGGCCCTAAATATTCTGCAGGAAAATGTTATGTTCTTGTACCTAGAGTGGAGTTGTTGTTTTGATTGCATAGTGTATTTGATGAAATTCTTCTTACTTTTCAACTGCAGATGATGGCCGGTATGTACTCATCCAATCTTGTTTTCTTCCTTGGTGAGACTATTTTGAATAGCTTGGTAAGTTTGGTTCCTTCTTCTTGTAATTGACAGTTTCTCTTCAAAGACATAAACTACTTGTTAGGATCTTATTTAGCACTGTCACCACTCAGCACAACACATCATGAACTTTGCAAGTATCTTGGGGTGGAGTGATGCCTATCCCATGCTACGACGTCTCTGTTTTAGTTGTTAGAATGAAGTAGTTCTGGTTCTCAAGATCATTCTTGGAGTTTTTTCAAGGTGAGAGGTGCCGTTGCGTACATTGAATCACAAGAGTGTCGATCTTGGAGTAATATTAGTCTTACATTATTGCTTGTTAGGTCAGCAATAGTCTAGTTTTGCTTGGTGTTTTTTCTAAGTATGTTATGAAAATACTAGGACGAAACGTGTTTCTGGAAATCGGGGATTGATAAATATGTTGCAATCCCTACTGGGTAGAAAATCGAAAATCACACAGAACAACACTATTTTGGTTATGCAGTGAAAACCTCAATTTGAGATTAAAAATACTACGGGGCTCTTACTCTTGAGAACCTAAAAGAAAATCAATCCACTAGTGATGAAGAACAAGATTCGTTACAACCACAAATAGCTCTACACTCAGCTAAAGTCACTAGACTAACTAGGTAAAGTGTTTGACTTGAATCTTCTCTTTCTTCTTCACTTGAATGATCCTCAATAATCACTCTTCTTGCATCAACGACTTCTCTACTAATCTCCAGAGAACCAATGCATATGAATGAATGAACAATGAAACACTTTGGCATGGAACAAGTGTTTCAAAGACTTCTATGATGCACAATAATTATTGAGTCAAAGTCATGCACAAATAGTATAGACACCTGTACTTTTTCTTGTTTATTTTATTTTGTCGTACAACGTATGGGACTATGTATTTGTAAGGTATAAAAGTATTCGCGCTTAGGTAAGACTATGAGGCTATTTTAAAGGATTAAGAATTTAGAGAAAATCCAATTTGAGTCTAGGAAACTTTTCTTGAAGTACCGAGGCTTTGGAAAAGCTCGGAAAATTTTCCCGAAAGGATTCAGTGAAGTGTCGGGAAAATAAGGATATTTGGAGTGGTCTTTTTGAAGTGGGCTTAAGAGAAATTAAGAGAAAAAGAAAATGGGAGCAGTCAAGCCCACTTGGCCCAAAAGGAAGGACAAATTAGACTTTTCACACTAATTAAAGGGGGAAGTATTTAAGTCTCATATCACCAAACCCTAGCATCCAAACCTCATTTTCCTCACTTCACTCTCTCTCTCTCTCTCTCTCTCTCTCTCTCCAGCTCTCCCTCTCTCTCATCCAACACTATCTCTCTCTCTTTGCATTGCCGGCCGCCACTGCCGGTACTCCAATCAACACCAAAATTTCTAGATTTTCTCCTCTTTATTCCCTCTATCCATTTCTCAAGCCAAAATTGTGAGATTTAGCCATTAAATCATCCAAAAACCCTAGAACTCGAAATTAACTTGAGGGGTTTTTGTGATTGCTTCATCCTAAGTTCAAACCAAGGTAATCTCCCTCCTAATATAGCCTCTATTCCTCCGATCTATACTTATTTCTTATCAAATTTGAGTTTTTGATTTTCATTTGTGATTTTAGTGCATGAACCCGATTTTCCCTTAAACTATGAGGTTAGGCTACTAGTTTGGCAAGGATTTGTGGTAAGGATCTATTCCATGCAACCTTGTTTTGAGTTTTTTGGTTGTGGTGTTAATTTTTGGACGGATTTGTAGGTGAAGAAGGCTAAGGAGGAACAGAGGCTGTGAGCTTTTGGAGAAGAAAGGGTAAGGATTGGGTTTTGGACAAAGCCTTGAATTTTTGGAGTTTGTTTTGTTCATTTTGAATTTTATTGAGTTATTTTTGTTGGTGGAAAATTGTGAAAGTGGGATCTTTGAGGAGGATTTATTAGTTTAGTTTTCAAAGTGTTGGTAATTTGTATTGAAGATTTTGGTAGTTTTTGTTGTGTAATTTTGACCAAAAGAAAAAAAAAGAAAGGAAAGAAGAAAATAAAAGTCTTCATTTTGGAAGAAAAAAATAAAGAAATTGTTATAAATATTATATATATGTGGCTGTCCACTGTAAATACTCATTAGTTATGTCCTTATGATGTAAACATTACTCCTATATAAAGGGGTCTAATGAGAATGAAATAGACACTTCTACCTCCTCCTACATTTTGTTTCTCTATTCTATCTCTCTTATATTCTCTAGTTTTATAACACGTTATCAGCACGAATTTGCTCTTATTTTTCTTCTTCTTCTTCTTTGAACTCCATGATGATCCGCAAGCCTTATGGTGCAACATAGTTGCTTATGACCAAGGCTAATGATCTATGAGTTTTTCTTCTTTCTCTCCTAGATGAATATCAATTTTCTTTATGCGATCATTTACATATATTTGTATGTATCTTTTATATAATATAATTGTTGAAAATTTATATTTCATATACGACAATGAGAACTACATGTTCCATTGCTCAAAACTCGAGTCCTCTGACCGAGTAGTCTTAGAACCTATGGTTCTATAGACATCACACGAATATTTTTCTCGTGTGTCCCCTATGGGATCCATTGTTCATATTTATGAACTCTTCGAAACCTTTGTTTCGTATATGAATTTTTCATAGAACATATTGTTCTAATAATTATGGATCCTAATATATCTCATCTTTTCTCTTTGTAGAAAGATGACGCATCTAACAAAATTGGACTTTGATCCTCTTAAAATTTTTGGCAAGAACTATTTGATGCTGAAATTCACCTTATGGCTAAAAACCTTGGAAATGCCATCAAAGTTGACAATAAGTCATCTGTGCAAGATCCCGCCAAGCCTATGATTTTCTTGCGTTATCATCTTGATAAGATCCTAAAAGATGATTACCTTACGGTGAAAGATCCACTTGAGATTTAGCAAGCATTGGCTGATCGATTTGCTCACCAGAAAACCATTGTTCTATCTGGAGCACGATAATAACTATTTGGAGTATATAATTTTGACATTTGTTTTCAGTGTCAAACAATAATATGAACAACGTGTTCATTAATAAATTCAATTTGAACCATGAATGTTCATGATAAATATAATGACAAACATAGTTGTCTTGCATGCATATAATGCAACTATGGACATGATCTATTGCAATTGTTGATAATTTTTCACAATTGATGCTTCCAAAAGCTAAGGTAACAATCATCTCAAGAGCTGCAGATCTTGATTGATGGCCGACTCCAATTGAGCTCATATTATGTTACATATATGGAATACCACTGCATATATTGGTGATGAAATTTCCACCTACTTTATGTTGTATTAATCAACTATGAGTATACAGTATCATGAATTAAAAATTTCATTGAGCCAAATAAAAATTATTTTGGCGTGACATGTGTCTTTATTTTATCTACTATGTCATGTAGACTCATATACATACATATTTTACTGTTGTATAATACAACAACAGTTGCATACCTTCCTAATAAGGGTATTATAATTTATCGCATATCTGCGAGTTGTCACTTTAATAAGACAATTCTCCCGTCATTAGGGGGAGAAATATTATGAAAAACGATATGAATTGGTGTGTGATATTTATCCACCATGTCTTATTATTATCTTAACAAAAAGTCTCAATCAATTATGAGAAATTGAGAAAGTGACACTTATTAAAGACAAGTTTTTGACCTAAAAATTGATTTGGACTCGCCACCCACCAATGGATTTCCAATCCAAATTTTTTGCATGCATATTTTGCGAATGGTCAACCTAGATGGTCTTCCCGCCGTTAGGGGGAGGAAACACTATTGTAACGGCGTGCATTATGTGGGATATATCCACCTAGTCCAATGTTTTAATCTCCCTTTAAGGGAATATTATACAAGCCCTATAACACTCTTCGTGAGGTTATACAAAGATCCACATTCTCTAATTAATTTGTCCTAAAGAGACAATACATTCCTAAAAGAGGAATGAGTACTTGATATCAACAAAGCTTATTATAGCTAATGCATGCATATATGAATGTGTGAGATTGAAATTTGATGATATCTCATCTATAGTAGCGCTACTGAAAATCATCAGGGGCTGTATACTATAGCACGTTTCGATGTGTACGTCAACAAATTATAATATTGGCCAAATTGGAAAGAGACAATTCCAATGAATTTGATTATTGGAAATGTGATGAAATATTTGGACTTTATAACTCCTAAAATATAAGAGGGTGTTCATTCTAGTGAATTAAAATCACTATGACACAAGTCTCTTTATAGAGACATGGGACTTATCATTCTTCTCCAAGCGACAACTTTTCTATAAGTACAGTGTTACATATAGCTATTATATTGATGAGACGCTTATAGCAGGCTGTCATGATTATTATAAAAATCTTGAAGGAAAATTGCTAAAAGCAAATCCCCAAATCCTATGTGTCATTATAAGCATATTGCTTAATCAAATCCTTGACCGATTCATATTGCCAAAGGCAAGTCCATAAATGAATGAGCTTAAAGCTCACTCATGGAATCAAAAGTCTAAAGCTCATAGATACTCATTCAATTATGGTCAAAATGACTTATTACCTCAATGAGTACTATGACAAGACTAAGAAATCGAATTCGAATCATACTCATAATGTTGCAACATATTCTAACTTTCGCGAAGTTATGAATTTGTCTAAAGCTCATATTGAGCCTATATGAAATTATCAATTACACAAATTGATATTTATAGCTAAGTATGTTACTTAAATTTCAATGCTCGGATAAAGGTAAATGTGTCAATTGTTGTTCCTTTATATTGTTATTCTTTGCTAATATTTTTATCTATAATTTAAGCAAATGAAATTGGTTCTACTCTTATCATGTCAGGTAAGATTCATTAAGAGCATCATAGTTATTGGTAATGCCCCAACTTTTGCAGGAATTGCAATTCATGATGAGTTCCCTTTATGCAAAGCACACATAGTCTCACCTATGTGATCGACACACCATATCTAATATACATGGTGCATATATTTTATTACATACATGATTGAAGCTTGCAACAATCAGGGGGAGCATTCAAAATTATGCTACCAATGACATATGCGCGTTGTACTCTTTTTCTCCTTCGACCAGGGTTGTTTTTGTCCCACTGGGTTTTTGTTACCTGGCAAGGTTTTTGACGAGACAACATTAAGCGCGTCCAACACCATATCATTTAGTGGTGGACATCCAAGGGAGAGTGTTATAAATATTATATATATGTGGCTGTCCACTGTAAAGACTCATTAGTTATGTCCTTATGATGTAAACATTACTCCTATATAAAGGGGTCTAATGAGAATGAAATAGACACTTTTACCTCCTCCTACATTTTGTTTCTCTATTCTATCTCTTTCATATTCTCTAGTTTTATAACAGAAATGAGTAAAAGATGAATTAAAGGGGTTTTACCGTGGTAAAGTGGTAAAAAGTGAAAAAGGTGAAAGTAAAGGTAAAATCAATGAAAAAGGTAAAAGGTGAAAATGAAAGTGACGCGATAAAAATCACGGTAAAAGTAAAAAGGTGAAAAAGGGTAAAAGTAGATATAAAACTTTATTTATAATTATTTACTTATTTATTTTTTTAAATAAATAATAAATAATGGTAAATAAAGGGGTATTTGGTCAAAAATCAGAAGTCAAAGTCAAATGTCAAACGTTAACTCCAAGGGTTGACCAAGGTTGACCGACCTCATAAAACACGAGGATCAACTTGACTTTAGTCGCTCAGATTGACGATAGTTTAATGGAGCGATAAGGATGTTTTTCTTTCTAAGAAAAAAGTTAGTTTCCCAACTATGTAAAAGTTGAAAGAAATAATAAATAGTCTCATTAAAATAAAAAGGATTTAATATGCACGATTACTTAGATTTAATCACGATGTTTACCAGGATAATTACTTACAAACTAAGTAATGGTTCAGGAAACACGATCGTTAAGGAAGCTTAAGCGGAAAACATCGGAGTGTGGAATACGCCGGCATTTCCAGGTAGGGTGAGTTGTCCCTTCCTTGTTAGAGACTTTTCTATATATGTGGAATGCTCTAGTATAATAATATGTTGCTTGTAAGTATGTTTTTGGTTGTTCATTAGTCGATGCCTCGTGATATCTGTGTTTTCATAACTGATAATTGTTAAGTACGAAAACTAAGGCTAGACTTGCATGTTGAGATACTGTACCCCACTGTATGTTTGTACTTGTGACCTGAAAGTGAATGGGACTTAGACGAGTTGATTCCTAGTCATCCCACTGTGTCGATAACCGTGAACCTCCGGAGGGGGCTGTGCTCCTATGTGGGTCGAGGAAATGTAAGTACCGACGGTGAACCAGTCATAGGACACTCAGGCCAAGAAATGGACACTTTCGCTACTTGTAGTCACAAGGACTACAAAGTAGTTGGTTAGTTCTCAAAGAATGACGAACCAGTCGGTCACCCATTTTTTTAGATTAGCCGGCAAGTAAGTATCTCGGAGCTCCAAGTGGTGTGAAGCATGCTGCATATGATTTTCTGAAAAAGACGACGACGATTGTTTTTGTTTGCATTTGTTTTACTCGATTTTACAAATGCGCACAATCTATATCCTAGTAGGTATGTTTTACTTATTAGTTTTCAAACCTAACTAAGGTTAGGTCGGCCCCTATTGGGCTAGCGAGGACAAAATGCTCACCCTACATTTCAGGTTACAACGAGGTCACTCCGGACGATCTGGATTAGAAGTGGGTCGTTGGCCGAGTCTGTGTATTGCTTTCTCTGTTGCTTGAAGTCCTTCCCTTTTGGGTACACTATCAATTTACTCGATTTCCTTTCAATGTTGAACTCAGTTGAATTCTGTGAGGTCCGCCTACCTGGGAGAGTGCCTCACTCTATGCTTTATTGTTGCGGTTAACCTACTATTATTTCGGTTATGATGTAAGCCCTAAGGCGTCATAGTGCATTTGCCTACTTTATTTTAAAATATCTCCAGACTTGTTAATTTGAATATTGGGTTGTTGATCAAAAGTCATTTCTTAAAAGTTTTATTTGTCTCTTATTTTCTAAAAAAAAAAAAAAATTGTATTTCAAAAGGCCTTGTAGTATTAAGTTGGTAGGTCTACGATACGTCTATGATGTATCGAGCCCCTATTGGCTTAATATTACGGCGCTATGGTATACCCATTCGGCTCGCCATACAGATGAATACTACTTTTCCGAATATATGGAGAAGAAAACAAATCCTCAACAATCAAGACTTTAACCTAATTTATTTCCTAATAGGAATGATCTTTTAATAAAAGATTTCCAATTGAAATAAATAAATCCTAAATCAATTAGGACTTCAATTGGTACGATTCTTTTTTTTGAAAATGGGCATGGGTCTCCCGGTAGGTTGGAGTAGTGGTCATCCTCCCTATATTATTATTAATAAAAGTTTGAGAGTACAACGAGGGAGACATAGAGCCTAGACCTCGTGAGAAAATACACCCATCCTCAATAAGTACATCCTGAATAATATCAGGAGTGTCCTCAACCCAATAATCATCCATCTCGGATATACTAGCAAGGTGTGCAAGTCTATTTGCAACACCATTAATTGCTTCACGGAACACATGTCTAAGGGAAATAAAACTAAAAATTTGTAAGTAAGACTGACAATCATTCAATATAGCACCGACATCAGACAAGTCCTCCCCTTCTTTTGCAAGGGCAGTCATCGCTATAGCACTATCACTCTCAAGCTCCACATCACTCCATTGTTCATGTATGGCTATAAGAAGACCAGCACGCATTGCTTCAGCCTCCATATGCAAAGCAGACCGTGCATATGGTATATGTCTTGCCAAGGCTGCATCACAAAGTCCCTCCGCATCCCTAGCAATAACCCCCACTCCTCCATGGCCGCTAGTAGCACAATAGGCCCCGTCCACATTGATTTTTAGTCCTCCCCTCAGAGGACAGCTCCACTTAGCCGGAGGACGCCGTCTCCCCTGCTTCGCAGACTTGACATGAATTCGCTGATAATCTTCCAAAAGCTTCAACGCCCAAACAGACATGTGTATTGGGTTACAATCACCACCTTCCCAAACCACCTTGTTTCTCTCACACCATATGGCCCATAAAGACACAAAGAAAACCTCAATTTCATGCTGAGAAAGAGACTCCATAATAGCAATAATCCAATCAAACACATAAGTGGCTGGGAAAGACCGAATCTTCAAGTGGATGCGGTTGTGGGCCCAAAAGCTACATGTAATTGGGCAATCACGAAACAGATGCATGCAAGTCTCTACGTCCCTTTCATAGAAAGCACACTCTAGCATAGTAAGAGATACCTTACGTGATAGCGCTGTCCTTGTTGGGAGAATTTCTCTACAAAGCCTCCAGATAAAAGATTTGACCTTAGGGGGAACATTTGACCTCCAAACCTTGTTCCAAAACTGCCCAGTTGTGCCTACAATTTCGGAAGAAGACGATGCGTGCTCCATGAGCCTAGCAGTGATTCTGGCAATATGATAGCCGCTCTTCACTGAATAGGACCCATGTTATCAAAATGCCACATATATCTATCATTTGTTTCTCTCAAACTAAGAGGAGTATTGGCAATGAGGGCAGCTTCTTCCACCGTGAAAAGATCATAAATCATTGGTAAACACCATTCCTGATCATCATGATCGATAATGTCACAAACCTTGAACTCTTCCGTCCCCTCCATTGGTAGAGAAACAATTGGTACGATTTTAACAGATAGAAAATATCTTTGTAAAATAATATTTAAAAGTCGAAAGATAATTTCCAAAATCGAACTCCGTAAAACGTAGGATTGACTCGGGGATTGCAACATGTGCATGAGATGCATTTACCTGAAATTTCTACGAGATCATAATTAAAGTCTTTCTTTCCAGCTTCCAATGAAAAATTGTGATAGAATGCTTCACTTGCTTTTGTATAAAAATGCCAATACTCAAGACATACAAACTTTTGTAGTTACAATCTCCTCATTTGGCATTCTTATACAAAACAATCCTATACTAATCAAACTCCCCCTCAACAAGTATTTGAGAATCATCACATTCCATCTGCAATATACCTTTCCTGAAACACTTATCAACACACCTTGTAAAAAGCAAGTTAAAGGTAAGGCATAGGAATGTCAACACAATTTCAAGATCAATTATCAAAAGACTTAAACAATCAAATCACGAGTTGATCAAATTCACCAATATCACCCCCCTTTTTATCTGGAAATGACAAAGGCTACTTAAACGAGTAGCGGAAGCTATGCAAAAGGAGGATCACCAGTAGATGTTGTTCAATAGACTTTAGCCCAAGAAGAATCAAGTAGAGGAAGATAGGGCCGGCCTTGCCTATGGGCACTATAGGCGACAGCCTAGGGCCCAACATATTGGGGGCACCAGATTTCAACCATAAGATTTAATATATAATATATATTTAATTATATATAATTAATTAATTATATATGTATAGAGTGGGAAGTGTTAAAAAAAAAAAATCTGATTTCTAGACGCGTAATCCATCTTTACTTCTCATTCTTCTTCTTCTTCTTCTTCCAGTGCCCAACAGGAACAAAATTGATTATCAAGCGTCTCTTGCTCTCTCCCAAGTCCCAAACCTTGAAACCCTGCAAATTTTTTCTTTAAATTGGTTTCAATGGTTACTCAATTCTTCAGTTCATTCTCATCCATCACCCAATCTTTCTCCTCTCTATGTTTCTGTTATCCTACGGTGATCATACGAATTTTTCAGCTTTCGATCGATGTAGGCTGAGGTACAAATCAAAATAGGTATTGGGTGTTCTTCAAATCTTCAATTTTGATATCTAATTTTGATTGGTATTGGGTGTTCTTCAATTTTGATATCTAATTTTGATTTGTATTGGGTGTTCTTCAATTCAGGACCTGCCCTGCTGATGAGCACTCGTTCTGCAACAGCCAAAGCATCGGATCCAGTATGCTTAGACGATTGAAGTGACGCTCATCTAATGACTAATGGTCAAGAAATTCTGTCCGGTAAGTGCAGCTTCTTTTTTGTGTATTTTTTAGTTTCTCTCATATACTATTCTAGTTATAGTCGGATGTGGTTATTGATTACTCAAAAATTTTACAGAACGACTTGAATCCAATTTACAAGTTTTCATTTTATTTTCTCCATGGACTTCTTGATGATGAATTATTCTGGCAATTGGCAATTGAGTAACCGTTGAACATTAGATATCAAAACTGAAGAACACCCAATTTTGATTTCTAACAACCTGCTCATTCATTGGTTTTCACTTTTTAATATTAGGTGCAATTAGAAGTTGGATTTGTAAGTCAGTCTCGATCAGAAAAGAAAAAACAAGAAGGAAAAAAGCTGATTCCAGATTTCCAAGTTTTATTGTTCTATGCTAAAGTATTTTAACCATTGAAAGAAATATATGGTAAATGTTGACTATGAGAAGATAATTGATGATTTTGCTTCAAGAAATGCAAGAAGGCATCATTTTAGATGATTTGTAATCTTTTTTATATGGGGTTTTGGTTTTATGTCCCCCCCATTGTATAATGTTTCTTTATATAATAAAATCGGTGTGGGGATGAGCTGCCCAACTTGACTGGGTTCCAAACCCCTGCAAAAAGAATTTAGAATATGACATTTTGTAAGAATCATTACATGTCCATTTAAGCTAGTTAGGCACACACAAAAAATTTTGCCTAAGGCATAAAAAAGCTGAGGACCAGCCCTGGAGGAAGATAGTCCAAGTATCAATACTCCCCCTATGTGTGATCATGTTATGAAAGATGCAAGAATGAAATGCAAACACCCAGTGAGTTTGTATCCTTGTACAACTGACAGAGGCAAACGCATAGCCTTTTAGGCAAGAGTGTTAGCACCAATCCTCAAACATGAAAGCAATAAGATAAGGTCACATGAGTGAAGAGTTTTTGACAACAACAAAGTAAGCAAGAAGATGATCGAGTATTCTGTACCTTTGTTGTGTAAGTGAACATAGCTCAAAGTGGGGTGTGCAAGAATCTCAGAATCAGAGAAAATAGAACACACATAAAAAGCGACAAAATAATCACAATCAACTTAAATCTCCCCTTGGGCACAATATTTTTCCTTTTTGACTTTCACACATTATGAAATTTTCACCATTTTTTTTTTTCACAAGAAAACTAAGACTTATGTAACAAGTTTTATGCCAGCAACTCCCAAATCAGTTGACTTTAGGTACTAGATATAACAAGGACATCCCAAAGGACACATCAACTCAAGTCAATAGTTTCACAATCCATTGGGATGACCAAACCATTCCCTTTTCTTCCCAAACCTCATATCATTCACTATGACCAAGGCCTGTTTACTTTGGGAATAGCTTGGCTTTGCTCCAAAAATCTGTACCTTTTTAACAAGGAGCAACAACAATATTTACCCACTCCATATGTGTGAACTAAGATCAAATCAACCAAGACGACCACAAAGGTGTAAATGTGTACATGTGAGAATACAAAGTGATGAAGAATATATTATTCATGCTCAAGATTGCAGAGTGATGCAAGAACCAATTCAAAACATATTGTTCAAGTCATCACAATCAGATTTAAGAAAAGTATTAGAACACTTGTCAATCTAAGTTCAATTTAATCTATTAGACACGTTGGGATACAAACCACACATGCAATCCTGATTTTCCAGAAAGCAAAAAATAAAAATGCAGAAATAAAAAGAGCAATGCACCTATACTACTATGAGATCATACAATATTACGAATGCATGCAGAATGGATCAAGTGAAATGAGAGTGTTAATACTTAAAGCACCCACCAATGATGCTTTTAAGTGATTTAAATCGAGCTGTGTCTAAGGGTTTAGTAAACGAATCAGCCAATTGGTGTTCAGTAGGAACAAAAGCAAACTCAAGCATATTATCAAGATTATCCATATGAGCAGAAAAACAATTATTAAAACCTTTTTTAATCCAAATTTGCTTCAGCTTCAAATTCTTCTCTTTGGGGATTGCAATACACTCTGCAATCCTATTAATCAACTTCAGATGCTCTTTCAGCTCACTTGCATAGAGGCTATAGAGCTGAGTTCCTTCTGTTTCCTAAGTTTTTGGGATTCCTTACCGAGCAGATTACATCTAGGACAAATGTGCCCTATTTTACCACAATGATGACACGTGAGAATAAAATTGTTGGAGAGTTTATCACACCTTGGTTGACTCAAGATGTGTGAATGTCAGAACCTACCTGAGTTCTCCTTTGATGAGGTGGAGGTGCTAAATCAAATTTAGGCTTTTGAGGAAGAGTTAGGGGACATGGTCATTTGATGAGCTTGAGTGCACACTTGAGCTCATACCTTTCACAAAGTTAGAATGATTGATTTTTACGCCTTCTGTTTTTGCACCTTTATACCCCAACCCTTTATTGTTGGTGTGTGATTTTCCAATTCCAATCATTTTGGAAACCAAATCTGACCCTATTCCTTCAAGCTTAACCTGCAAATTATCAATTTCAGAGGTTAGTGAGACATTCAAATTTGATTGAGCTTTAACTTCCACCTAAAAGGTTTTAATCCTGTCAATCAACTCAGTACGCTCCACCTCCCAATTTTGGAAATTCATCTTATCCTGCAAAATATCAATTTTGTTAATATAACCAATGCGTTCACCTTCCCATTTTTCCTTACATGATTCAAGATTTAACTCGGCTTTTTCCTTTACTTTTCTGACTTGCTCAATCTCGTTCTCAAGCTTAAGATTTCTTTTGAGCATCACTCTTGAAGCTTTATACAATTCCTAGCACTTCACTCTTGAAGCTTTATACAATTCCTAGCACTTATCATTAGTCTCATCATCAGATAAATCAAAACTCTCACCTTCACCGTCGGAATCATCAGATGCCTCATGGTGAAGTGAGGAGGTGAATGCTATGTTCTCTTCTTCATTCTCAGTTTGAGAATCCTCCTCATTATCACTCCAAGTTGACTTAAGAGCCCTGTTATGTCATGAGCTTATTACACACATTTTTATGCACGTAATTGCATCCTAAACACATGAATTAGGTTAATCCTTGAGCTAAATATCATGTAATTAATCTATTTTTATTTATTCATAGGAAATAAGCAGAGTTGTGGAAACCGAGACAAATTGGCTCGAAATTGAAGCAAAATGGAATTTCCGACAAAAGGACGAAATTTTCAATGTGGGTCAACCATGGTCAACGCCATCACGGGAGTAGAATCTAATTGTCTCCGATAGTATATGTGGAAGTGCATTGAGAAGAGAGAAGAAGAAAGAAAAAGAAAAGAAAAGTAAAGAAAAATAATAATAATGACTTTACTGATGTCATCATGACTTCACCGTCAGAATCCTTCTCTCCCTTCCCACGTGCGCACGTCTTTCATCTTTTTTTTTCCTTTTCTTTTTTTTTTCTTTCCTTTTTCCTCTCTTCCTATCACACTCTAACACGTGTTCCATCATCTCCTCTCTTCTTCCAGCCTTACATCACAGAGGACCAATTAATTCCAAACCCAATTGTTCATTCTATATATACTCTCTCATCCTAAGATGTCGCAACGAGATTATTCACTCCTCTCCCATCAAGCACACCACCATTCCACCATTCTTTCTATCTTTTTTTATTTTTCTTTCATTTCTCTCACTCCTCTATACCAAATCTTCATCACTTTCTCAAGAAATTTCAAAGAGCATCAAGGAGTATCAAGATTTGAGATTGGGTAAAGTGGAAAGCCATAAATCAAGGCTTGTCATAATTGCTCCATAGCAATTTGTGACTTATTCTTGTTACTTTCCACCTCTCTTCACCTTTACCTCTTTAATTGATGTATTTTGTTGTGGATTTGTGGATGGGTTGTGAGTAGTCTATTTAGGAAGGTAGGGTTTGAGCCCTAGCATGAATTTAATGTAATAAATATGTTTTGATTTAATGGTTTTTAATTTTGTGTTTGGCATATGTTCTATTCTATAATATTTGGCTTAGATGCATGATTAGGAGCTTGATTAACTCTTGAATGTGTAGATGAGCATGTCTAGAACAAATTAAGGGGCCTAATCACTTCTCTAATTTATGGCTAGAACACTTGTTTAGAAGATGGTTAGTTACAATACCAATTTCAATTGCCGTATTGGCTAGCTTGGGAACCTTGATTCTAGGACTCTTTGATTTTGGTGCAACTAGAGGCCCTAACAAGGCTCTAGATTGTCCCAATTAAGTTTCTACGACCCTTGATCTGGAGTAGGAATACCCTTTAAGGAATCTAATGACCTATGAGCCTTGAAAAGCCATGGGTACGGTTCTTGATGCCATTATGAATTGTTTGACCATTGTCGAAACATACTTGTGCATGGAATTTGGCTAGGAGGATACCCTAGTGACCTAATTTCCATTTCTTGATTAGTTTCTATTATCTTTATCTTTAGTTGCAATATTAATTTTCAATTGTCAATTTATTTTTTGCAATCAAAATCAAACTTCATAAACCATTTTCATTGTCAATACCACTTGGTTGTGAGTTTCCGCATTCACTTGTGTGCTCTCTTGACCATTTTAGGCTTGGTTGTTCTGAGCCGGGCATGTAAATAGCTTGATGCTATTTTTCTAGGTTTATTTGTTAATTGTTGGTGACTTAATAATCGGCGTAACCAAAGATTAGAGTTAGCTTTTCAATTTCCGTGGTACGATAATTTCGGGTTCAAATATTTCCCATTCTTTGATGACTATGCCCTTATTGAGCGTAAGTTGCATTTAAGCACCAAATCATGAGCTATATTTTTTGTTTCCACAATCAGAAGAGATATGACCAATACCACCACATTCATAACATTTAGCTTTTTCAACAATGTTTTTCTTTTGATCAAATAAACTTTTTGAAGTATTACCAGAAGAATTTTTACTTTTAAGAAATTGTTTAAACTCTTTGGTTAGTAAGGCAAAATCCACATAACCATTATCATCCACATCATTCAATTTAACAGAAGAGAAAGCAATATTTTTCACCTTTTTCTTAGGCTTGATCCTCATCTCAAAGGTTTTGAGATTACCTATCAGTTCATCAAGAGAATAAGTGTCCAAGTCCTGAGCCTCCTCTGTAGCTATCTGTTTCGATTGAAACTTTAAAAAAAGAGACCTAAGGATTTTCTTGACAATCCAATGCTCTTCAAAAGGATCACCAAGATTGTAACACTGACTTGTCACATTCAAAAGACAAGCATAAAAGTCATCAATCGATTCATCTTTCCCCATTGACATGTTCTCAAACTCCAAGACAAGCCTCTGAAGCTTATGACCTCTAACCTTTTTATTGCCTTTGTAAGTAACCTGAAGAAGATCCTATGCTTGCTTGATTGTGTCACAATGGCTAATTCTCATCCTCTCCTTCTTGGATAAAGTTGTGAACAATGAATTTTGTGCCTTAAAATCATAATTTTTGTCACGAACCTCCTCTTCAGTTCATTCCTTCCCAGACTTAAGAATTCTTGCAAATGTCCCTTCTACATTCTTTGAGGCTTCTCCCTTGGTTGGGTGTTCTCATCCAGTCTCCACTATATTCCACATATTTTCATCTTGAGAGTAGAGGAATGCCTTCATCATGATCTTCCATTGTGAGTAATCTTCACCATAAAACAAAGGAATGCAATTTATGGAACTAGAGGCTCTGTCACATTCACGTTCCATCTTGTCCTTGGATCTACTAACAAGGTTTATAATCCACTCTAATTCCAAATGAAAATACTAGGAAGAAAGGTGTTTCTGGAAATTGAGGATTGATAAATACGTTGCAATCCCTACTAGGCAGAAAACCGAAAATCGCACAGAACAACACAACTTTGGTTATGCAGTGAAAACCTCGATTTGAGATTAAAAACACTACGGGGCTCTTACTCTTAAGAACCCAAAACAAAATCAATCCACTAGTGATGAAGAACAAGATTCATTACAATCACAAATAGCTCTACACTCGGCTAAAGTTACTAGACTAACTAGGTGAAGTGTTTGTCTTGAATCTTCTCTTCCTTCTTCACTTGAACGATCTTCAGTAATCACTCTTCATACATCAACAACTTCTCTACTGATCTCGAGAGAACTAATGCATATGAATGGTGTCTGCCAGTAATAATGCTTTAGTCAAATTTCGGGACCGGGGCATTTCAAATAATATCAGATCAATAATCGGAAACTTCTATACAGATGCAATATCGTCGATTTGTTCGAACTTGAACCAAATGTGTTGAGTAGTTGTGCCTTTACTTTTCTTGTTTCTCCAACCTTTCGACATATATTAACATAAATTAATAATATAGGCACACTAACAAAATTATTATTTTAGAAGAGTTACTAATATATCGATGAATTGATAATTTATTAATTTATCCATAACTAAATATTTATTAATTTAGAAAAAAAAATCATATTTTTTCTATTTGAATTACATAACTTAGTCTATCAATGTACCATAATAAATGTGATGCATGCATAGTAAAAAATTAAGGATAAAGTTCAATTTGTTGCAAATATAAAGACTATAGAAGCATATTTTGAGAAATAACTAAATTGAAAAGATAGAAAGTTATATATATATATATATATATATTTGGAGCTTAGCTTTGAAATTAAAGAGCACATTTAGAGTTTAGGATCACTTTTTGGTCACATATCCACATCTCGACTGTTCAGTCTTTAGATATTAATGTATAAATCATCTCTACAAATTTTCAGTCAAATTGATGATTATTAAGGTATCTAACTCGCTTAAACTAATGGACGAACTGAATATGTCCAACATGAACCGTACTAGCTTTAAGGCAATTATCAATGTCTTAACAATTATCAATGTGGTCCTGATGAGATTCTTTCAAAAAAAAAAAAAAAGTAAGTGGAAGTTGGGAAATTTGACTCTTAGTTGGTCTAACTCGCTTAAATCAATTGACGAACTGAATCTGTCTAACCTGAAATGTACTAACTTTAAGGTAGTTATCAATGCCTTAACGATCATCAATGTGGTCCTGATGAGATTCTTTAAAAAAAAGTAAGTTTTTTTTTTATACAAAAAGACTATATTAAATACGGAAGCCTCTTCGGCAACCAAAGTTTACAACATGAAACAGAAGGGCATTAGACGCACTCCTAGGGACAGTGTCCATCCAGAAAAGCCTGTCAAAGGAGGAGTGCCCAAGATGAGCAATAGAGTCGGCGACAAAATTTTCCTCTCGATAAATATGTCTAAAGGAAATTGTGGTAAATCTAGAAGCAAGGTGTCTAATGTCTTGAATAATTTTAGCGATCCTCCAAGGGGGTGTGTTCTTCCCATGACAGCATCAATAACCATCTTGGCGTCGCCTTCGACCTGAACATTGAGATAATTCAATCGCAAGGCACAGTCCAGGCTATTTCTTAGAGCAGTAGCTTCAGCCATTAGGACAGTAGCTTTGCCAAAGCCTTTAGCAGCCGCGTACAGGGGTTTACCTTCCGTATTCTGAATTACAAAACCCCCTGTCATAGAAGAACCTTGTCCTGATCCGTCAAAATTGATTTTCACAGCTTCCGTCGCTGGAGGCTGCCACATGATGTGTGGATAGAGTTTTGCGAAGTGCCTCCACCAGAGGGATGAGCTTCCTAAACTTCAGTGTTTTGAAATGTCGCTGCTGCTGCAACAATAGATCTGGGGTAAGAGATGACTCCGCGGAAGATAACATCATTCCTAGCCTTCCAAATTTGCCAGCATAGGGTTAGGAGCTTGACAAATAGGCCACGGTTACAAGGTTGTTCAATAAACAAATTCCTGAAGACTTGAAGGTAACCTTCATTCCAAGGCAGATCATCAAGAATAGAAAGCCTCCAGACTTCCTTTGTGAACTCACAACATCCAAATAAGTGGTCTGCTGTTTCATTTTCATTGTCACACATCGGACAAGAATTGTCCTCAACATATCCAAACCTGGAAAGTTGATCCCTTGTCTTAAGCCTACCTCTGAAGAGTAGCCAGCCAAAGAGTTGAATCTTAGGGTGAACATTAAGCTTCCAGAGCTTCTTTAGTAAATCTAAGCTATTATGAACATTGACTTCAGGTAATTGTAGCCATTAGCAGATTTAATCATATATTTACCATTGATAGAAGGACCCCAAATGCACTCATCTTCCTGATCGAAAAAAGGAATCAGGACACCTTGTATCTGGTTCAGCACAGTTGGGTCCAGAATCGTTAATAATTTATCATGGTTCTAATTATGGTCATGAATGTACTCTACCACTGTTTCATCAATGTTTATACTTGTTCTTGCATCCTCGGTAGAAAGTCAATCAAGGGAAAGTCAAACACCCAATTAAAAGTCCAAAATTTAATCGACTTACCATTACCTACTAGCCATCTCATTCCCTTAAGAATAAGCTGCCTCATATCCAATATTCCTTTCCATGCTAGGGAATGGGAGTGTTTTTTCTTGGCTTTAAAAAACGTAGTTTGCCTCAGATACTTTTTCCTAATGATCTGTGTCCACCAGTTATCCTGGTCAGTTAGTAATTTCCAAGCCAACTTAGCAATTGTAGCATTATTGAAATAGGCAGTGGGTCGAACTCCCAATCCACCCAAGGATTTGGGGGTGCAAACCTTGCTCCAAGCCACCGGTGATGCTCTAGAGTTTGTACCCCAGAAAAAATTCATTGCAAGCTTGTCTATATGGTTCGTGACCTTATTAGAGCATTTAAAACAAGACATGACATGATTTGGCATACTGAGAAGATTTGCTTTGATTAAAGTTAATCTACCTGCTCTGGAGAGAGTGTCTTTTTTCCATCCTGCAAGCTTGTTTGTAATCTTAAGGAGAAGCTCTTTCGAGTTGAGCGGATCCTTCTAAAAGATCACGTTATGAATTCCTAAATATTTTTCAATAGTAGCTTTCTGTTGAATGTTGAGAATATTAACAATGTCCCTTTTAAGACTAGTTGGAGAATTAGATGAGAAATACAGGGAAGATTTGTGGAAATTAATTCTCTGACCAGAGGCTAAAGAGAAAGAGGACAGAACAGTAACGATCTGCCTAGCAGCCTTTTTGGTAGCTTTTGCAAAAATCAAACAGTCATCTGTAAACATGAGGTTTGAAATTCTAAAACCAATTGGAAAGTAAAGTATACCTACCTGGGACTTATGTGTACTAGCCAGCTTATTGAGTTGCCTTATCAAAGGTTCCATAGCCAGGATGAACAGATACGGAGAAAGCGGATCTCCCTGTCTAATGCCCCGTGTGGGGGAGAAGTGGCCCTGCGAGACTCCATTAAGAAGAATGGAGAAAGACACTGAGGATATGCAATTCCTAACTTGATCAATCCAGTTTTGATGGAAACCAAACTTCTGTAAGCAAGTAAAAAGATAATTCCAATTTAAGTAGTCATAAGCTTTCTCTAAATCCAATTTAACAGCCATTGCACCTCTAGCTCCTTTCTTCTTCTGAAAATCATAGAAGAGTTCATGCGCAATTAAAATATTGTCCTAAATTAGTCTTCTCGGGGCAAAGGCTCCCTGGTTTTTAGAGATGCATTTTTGTAACAAGGGTCTTAATCTTTTTTTTTTCATTGAAAGGGTCTTAATCTTTTTATCATAATTTTTGTAAAAAAAAAAAAAAGTAAGTGGAAGTTGGGAAATTTGACTCTTAGTTGGAATATAAGTAAACTGATGACCATCACGAATTTAAGTTGTTTAGTTTGGAAAGTTAGTTCTTCTCAAGTCTGACAACTAATATTGAAATAAATCCATCTTTTATACGTATGTGGGATGGATTTAGAGCAACTCCAACAACTTCTCTATAATTTCTGTGTTATACGGAAGCAAAAGTCAAACTTTGCCTCTTTTAAAAATCAAAGTTTTTGCCTCTTTTTCTTCTCCAACTCCAACAGATTCCCTATTCTACAACAATCTCTAAAATCTCCATATTATTCTTTAAAATTTTAGAGTTTGCTGTAAATTAATATAGGGAATTTCGTTTTCTCTTTCCTCATTTTCCCTAAAATAGGGATAGTTATAGGGAAACTGTTAGAGCAAAAGAGACTTATTTTTCCCTAAAGTAGAGAAAAATCAAAATATAGAGAATCTATTAGAGTTGCTCTTAAAGACAGAAAACAACTCAATATATGTACACTCAATTTCGGACCATCAAAAGTCCATGAAATATGAGAGCAGCATTTTTTTTCTCTGTGTGATTAGCAGAAAGTTAGGTGTTTGATCCAGAATACAGTATGATCTGTTTTGACATCATCACATATGTCAAATAAGAACACAAGTTACACGGGTAAGTATTGGTAACCAGGCTCCAAAAATATGAAAGAATCTTTTCAAAGCCATGATTCAAATGCCCTTGAATGTATTAGATCAGTATATGTATAGCGTGCTATTGAGTAACAATTTTTTTACTTCCTTTTTCAACAAAATTCACAAATATTGTCTGTTTAGTTGTCGTGGACAATTTTAATAACAAGATAGTCGATAAGACAAACACAAACAATGACTGATTATATATACAATTCTCGAAATTTGTGTTCTTCGTTTCAGCAAAGTTAATTAGTTCCAAGTCTATTTTGATCAGTTTTATATACTAATCATAGATGCATGTATTATCAATATTGAAACTACTTTTATCAATATATCTTTCATTATTTGTCTTGTTGTCTTTTTAGCATATTTTGAGCAATTTTACATAAATTATATATAGTTTCTATAAACATTGAAATTTTAGCGATAGACCTTCGATATTTCTCTCATCACCACATCAAAAGCTACTGATAGCTAGGTATCAGAATTCGGAACTAACTATAAATCGGAGCAGATTAACAGAAACCTAATAGGGTTGCAGTCTACACTGTGCGCAATTATTGAACCTATATAAACAAAAAGAAAACGTGTGCGATCATCTTGGTGGGGATCAAAGTATATGCATTATGAATGAGTGGTGAAACTTAAAAAAGCATATCACGCCCATAACAGTATGGACAGATTCAGTGAAGGTGTTACACACACACACTATCACAATCACAAAATCACACTATGGACGGTGACACTTACCAGTGAGTAAGTAAGAATCGATTTTGGGATGTATCAAACCACAAACAAAGCTTATGTTCATCGAGCCGACGTCCAGATTTTGCATCACCAGAAGTAAAAAGTGAAAATAGAAACGTACCAGAATTAATCATCTAAGGCATGCATATAAATTCTTAGTGGCTCTTGATTTGTTTTTGTATAACAAAAAGGATCGAGCAAGCATATTCGCCATGCTTATAGTGATATCCTATTGCTCATAAATATCATAACCCGGGCTTTAAATCTGCTCGATCATCTTTATTGCAGGAATTGATTAATTAATAAGTATTATAATATTATATCTTGCTTAATTAGGAAGAGGCCGTTACACTACTAGATCTTGCTATATGTTGCGACTAGATATCGTCTCTATTATTCTTAAACTTATCTTTGCAATTCCGTGTGGAAATGAGCCACAATAAAGTCAAATTGGTGCACTATCAATTAATTATGAATTAACAGTACCTTTCGTTGGTGATATTGCTATAAAAGTGAAGGGGATTACTCTGAGCTTTTGAGCTTATTGCAAATTTCCTGCTGGAAAAACTTTCAGCTTATTGTCAAAAATTTCGACCGGATTAGGAGTCACACTCTTTACCCCACACTCTACGAAGCCTAGTTGTGAATCCGATGACTTGTCATATATTATGGTTTGAAATGACGGAAATGTCAATACTTCAGGTTTATGAAATTTTTGATAAAAACTTTGAGTGTCAATTCAAATATTGACAAAAAAAAAAATTTCGCATATTTTGACCAATTCAAGGTGAAAAATGGGGTCGCTCCTTTGACAAAACTGGGGTGGTGAACCCTAATTGGTAAAAAAAAAAAAAACAACTCTAGAAAAACATGCGCAAAGTAAACAGATTATTTATGGATCTTTCCAAATATACCCAGCAACTATTTATGTACACCCAACAAATTTTTTACATCCAACAAATTTGTAAAATCTATAATTATACTAGTAAATTTTCCTATAATACTTTTTTTCTTTAATTAAACCGAGCAAACTCATACACCCTGACCAAGAATACCAAACACCCAACTGTTTTTCATGGAACAAATATAATCTCTGTATCAGTTTCATAGCATTTGATGAAAATCATACAGGCGTCTATTGCCCTTCTTCCATCTCTTCTTATTGTCTCTCTATCTATATAAATTTCTCTGAGCTTTATCTCTTTCTCTCTCTTTATTTGATCTTGGAGGTTAGCCAGATCATTAGTGTAATCCCAATCTTTTGAAGCCAGAAACTTAAACTGCTCCTTAATTAATCAAGATCATATTTCATACATTCATATTTCATACATAAATATAAATTAATTTCTTCAGAGAATCATCAATCATGCATACTGCTAATTCGTTTGTCCAACTAGAATGATGAGACTATTATGATCTTAAAACAATTTGCAGTATTGATATCGGCGGCTAGTCAAAGGCGAAGGTGGAAAGAATGGAGTTTTATTTTTTTTAAAATAATTATGAAAATGTGAGGGTAATACTGGAAGATTATGACAAAATTTTCATGGCCAATATTACTTAAATTTTTGCTGGGTACAAATAGTAAGACCCTTATTTATTTGTGAAAATTATCAGGAGGTTCGTGCGAATTCAGGAAAGCAGCATAGCTTGGTAGCGCGTTGGTTTTGAGTACAAAATGTTATGTGTTCGAATCCTATCATGATCGTCTTTCTCTGAAGAAGAGGCAAAATATATTCAACTTGAATTCAGTATGCAAAAACTAATTTTAAAAATATTTTACATACTGTTAGAGAGGAAAGATCCCACATTAGAAAAGTGACAAATAAAATATAATTTATAAGTGGGTGACTCTTACCCAATTGTACCGAGACCCTTTGTGATTAAAATCCAACACTCATCGGGTGGTTAAGTTTGGACAATATCGGTACAATGGCGGGCCACAGGCCACACTTGTCACTGTTTAACATGATATCATAGCGGGTCTCTAATTGTCATGGGCCCGAATTTGGGTTCCTTATATTGCCATCAGAATATTCAGATTGGATTGTTACTAAGTGTCTAATGTCTGGGCCTTGGATTGTTATATGTCCCAATTTCCAATGTGGGAAATTGAGAATTGGATTGTTAATTAATTTCACGTGCAGACCTAGAGTTAGGTTGCACGTGAGAGAGTGTGTTGGAGATGAAATATCTCACATTTCCAGTGACAAATAAAATATAACTTATAAGTGGGTGACTCTTACCCAATTGTACCGAGGTTTTTTGTGATTAAAACCCAACACATATCAGATGATTAAGTTAGGACAGTATCTGTACAATTGTGAACCACGAGCCATGCTTGTCGCTGTTTAACACATACCTCTTAGATATTTCTAAAATAATATATTGATTCAAAGAAATTTAAACCCTAACTATATATACAAACTAATTTTTTTCCAAATCTCAGTCGGCATGATATTCAAGTTTGGGAATTCGGACGTGCATTATTGCAATTTCGTAATTGGTGGGGGTCCATGTGGTCCAATACTTTCAAAACAGAGCCTGAATGCCAACTTTTATTTACCATAAAGGACAACAACTACCAAATAATATTGTCCAGTTGCTTGCAGAAGCCCAAGTCATCACAACAGAGGCAAAAACCATTATAAAAGGCCTCCACCCTACACAAGTTTTGCACCATCCAGAACTCTTCACTGAGCTCACCCTAGTCTAAGCACAATGTCCTCCAAATCCTTTCTGGTTTTTCTGTTACTGGGTGTGCTGCTTCTGATCACCACCACTTCTTCTCTTGCTGATCACGACGATGATCATAAGAAACCTCCCCACAAACCACCACACAAGCCTCCAGCTTCCCTGGACTTGGACGTAGCTCAACCACGGCCCATTTTGGCCGGCAAGCCTCCTAAGGGACCAGTAAAGCCACCGCCGGGAAAGAAGCCACCGACTTCCTCACCATTTGATGACGAGGCTGACTCCCACAAGCCACCACAGAAGCCACCACCCAAAAAGAAGCCACCGACGTCCTCACCACTTGATGTTAAGGATGACGGACACAAGCCACCCTATAAGCCGCCACACAAGCCACCACACAAACCTCCTACAGCCAACTAAGAGAGGCATGCATGCATGCATTGAGCATTTTATGCTTACCTAGTTTGGTTATTAATATGTATTGTGTATGAAAATAAAGAGGTGGATGTGATCACGTACTGTGTAATAACTAGTACTGCTGGTTAGTCCGAGTACTTGGAGATGGGGGATGTATGCAAATCCATGTTCACTCAGGCTTGTCATGTTATGTACTCGGATTTACTTTGCAGCTATGAGTATAAAGAACCCTTTTTTTAGTTTGTGTATACTCTCAGGCAGTGAGGACCAAATTATTTGGGCCTGTGGTGAACTATTAATAAAGTCCACAACAAATAGTGAATTGATTAAAACTCTAGGCCTGTGGTTTCAACCGCCCAATAGAAGAAAACCAAAGGGAGGCCCAACATACAGAAACCTACTTCTCAACCTATTCGACAAAGACCAGGGCACATTTCCCAAAAAAAAAAAAAAAAAGACCAGGGCACAAAGAGTAGCCCAGTTTGAACACCAAATCAACAAAACAGTAGACAAATTACAGCGGAGTCGGGAGACATTAAAATTCAAACTAGAGAAGGGGTTACTCTATCGGCCCATTTTGCAAACCCCCACTAGGCCAGTGAAGTCGCCGCACGAGCTGTGCTGTTTGGATCAGGACAAAAGCTCTTTGGTTATCCAACAGTAACTTTTCAGTTTTTTTTTTTTTTTGGTTGAAAACTTTTCAGTCCTTTAACAATAACTTTTCTATTATTGGACAATAACTTTCAAATTCTAACACTATCTTTTGGTTAATCGGCAATAATTTTTAGAGAAAATGTCAATAATTTTTCAAAAGATTAATTATTTTTGTGAATGACAATTTGTTTTCTGGAAAATAATCATAACTTTTTTAGTTCATTGGCAATAGTTTATTGGTTCGAGACAGTAATTTTTCGAAAAATGGTAGCTTAGATTTAAGAGTCACTGTAGTTGCAGGGAGCTAGTCCCACAATTGCGGGCAGTTCAAGTTCTGATCGAAATTGCTCAGGTTAGTGAGTCCTCACCTACTCCTTATCTATCTAATAGTTTCTTCTATCTACTTTTGACTTTTTGGAAGAATGATAGTGATTTTTCTAAACAATGACAGTAGTTTTTAAGTTAGTCGGCAATAGCTTTTCAATTAATAATACTAGCACATTTGTGTGGAGTCCATTCATGAACTAGCACATTTGTCTTGCTTATGTTGTAAGAGGTGGGTTAATATCATAGTCTGTTGGAGATGGTGAGTAGGGTGTGGTTGCTCTCATGGTGGCAGATGAACGGAGCTACCAAGGAATCTGGACCCCAAAAGAGAGGGTTGTAGGCTTTAGGAGATGAGAAGAGAGAAGAGGATGGTAGTTTTGACATTTCGTCCAAATTGAGAGTCAAAATCTGAAAACTAGGCCCTTATGTCGGGGCCAACTCAGCTTGTAACGTCATCCAAGGAGCCAATTTTGAATTTTGGATGCAGGTGACGAAAATTGAAAGTGCAAGGACCAAGGTTCGAAAAATCACTAGGCACTAGTCGGGAGGTGGTCAAGGTACTAGCGCCTAGGCTGCTAGGCGGGTGCCTAGGCGTCGCGTAGGCGGTTTTATATATGTTTAATTTTTAATTTATTTTTATAGCATATAATTATATAACATGTATTTTTCTCTATATTACTTACCAATTTTAGATCCATACCACAGCAACACAGGCCAATCCATTGTCTCATATCAACAATAGAAGTATAAAATAGCAAAAGAGCTCCGTAAACATTACATTAAGGAAAACCCAACTGAAATTAAGTAAACAAATACATAAATGATCCAAATTTGTGTATAATTCAACAATATTCTAAGTCTGGAATTGCAACAACCATCGCTACTACAATATGATTGATTTATATGATATAATAGCAAAACAATCATCAGTACAATTAAGAAACAACAATTAAGCATAAACAACTATAAGTGATTGGTTTTAGCATCGTAAACAAAAAAACCCAGATGATTAAGAACAAGAAACTTTCGATCTTTTTTGGTGAATTTCAATTTTCAGCGAACCTAACAAGAAATGAAATGCATAATGTAATTAGAGAATATTGAAGAGACCGCCGTGATTGTCTCTGTCAGAACAGAGAGAGAGAGAGAGAGAGAGAGAGAGAGAGTGACTCCGTCGAGGAGAGAGTCAAGGATAGAGAAGCCGGGATAGATTGGACCTCCGTTCAGGAGAGAGTCAGAGATAGATCGGACCACCGTCGGTGCAGAAAAGAATCCAAAGCAAAACCAACCACTGAGGCTAGTCCGCCCAGCCACCCAATCGACCGCCTAGGCCGCCCAAACCCCAACCGTCCACCTCCACCGATTGGGCATTACTCGCGGCGGAGACCCACCGCCGAGCGCCTAGGCTGTCTGGGCGGCCGATTTTTAGAACACTGACAGGGACCATCATGATTAAAAAAAAGATCAGAGACCAAACTGATGTTTGCCCTAAAGTTAAAGAAGGCAAACGGAATTTAGTACGCAAATGGTGTTTTTTAGGGGAGGGGGAGGGAGGGGGAAAGAGAGAGAGAATCTTTTCCATATATAAATTAAACATGAAATCAAGCTATATAAGATGTAGATCTTGAAGAGATGAGTAATTTTCATACTTGAATTAGTTGTATAGGTGGTCTATGGCATGGAAAAATGACACAAAGCCGTTGGAGAATCATGAGTTTTCGAGGCTCTATTTGTTATCATCATTGATCGTATGGAAGATTCATGCGCTTGCGAGAGGAGCTATTTGCGCTGGTGGTCTACAAGGAGACCAGACAACGGAGATTTGATCAAGTCGAGTTTGGTATGAAAAAAGGGTTGGTGGCTTTTGGATAGAAGCATTAGCTTCTCTGTTTATTAACAGTAGCTTTTCGGTTCATTAACAATAGCATTTTGATTCTATGATAGTAACTTTTCGAAAAATTACTTTTTCTTTTAATTGACAGTAGTTTGTATGGAAAATGACTGATTGACAATAACTTTTTTGTCATCCACAATAGTTTTTCGGCTTGGACGATGGCTTGCAAATGAGATGTCAGTACTTTTTTTGGAGAATGGCAATAGCTTTTATGAAGAATGATAATAGTTTTCAGTTTTTTTTTTTCAGCAGTAGCTTTTCAGAGAATGACAGTAGGTATATAACTATGTGTGTTGAATATATATTTAAACATAGGAGAAAAATATACAAACAATACCCAAATTAAGGCCCACTCTTAACTTTAGTACCCGACTATGCAAAATTATCACTTTGGTACCTCAAGTTTGAAGCCCGACCCAGTAATGGTACATGACGGCGTTAACTAACAATCCACGTGCTATATTTAGAGTGGCATTTTGGTCATTTTGTTACCCAAACTTTCTCTTCTGCAGATCCCTCCTTCTCCACCTCGTCTTCTTCATCTGGGTTTTGTTATCTTGTAATTGGAAAATTCCAAAACACTTGAACATACAAGAGCTTTCAAAACCAATCAGGCAAACATTCCATTAACCAGGAAGAGAAGAATGGATTTCAGAATCATGGGTTTGGATTGACAGCCTTACAAGTTCATGAGGAAGTTTGCGCTGCCCGTTACCGCCACCACATCTTCCTGCAAATCTCTGTCGTCTCCGGCTGCCTGGTTCTCTTCCTCGTCGCTTGTTCACCGCCTCTCCACCACCACAATCACCTCTTGCTATTGTGTTTCCACGCCACACTACTCACTTACTCACCTCTCCTCCAATTTCTTCACCTCCGATTAATTTGTAACAGTTTGGATTGAAGAGGCTTTGCTCTACTTAAACTTGAACAGTGAACCACAGTGGTTCAGTAACTCCAAAATTCCAATTTTTGCTAACCACGGTGAGTTGAAACCAAACCATCGCCGGAAAACATGGAAATTCACCGCAAAACCAAACATCTTCTCCTCTTCGATTCTCTTTCCCAATTTGGCAGATGGACAAGAAGGTACTGTAGGCTTCTTCACCTTGCGCAGACGAAGCTATCGCCATCGGTCTAGCTTGCAGCAGTGGTTGGTGTCGAAAAATATGCCCAAAAACCCGAGAAGCTTTCGGGCTTCATCCTGCCATCCTCACTGCTAGTTCGGAGAAGGGAGGACCGTGCTCCTCTTCGAGCCGCCTAGAGGAAGCTAACGGCGCCGGTGGGACTTCGACGGTGATCGGAGAGTGAAGAAATCGTTGGTTCCCCATCGGAACGAAAACGGGTTGATGTCAGAGTTGGTCTGGGTTTGCAATTTGATGCATCTCGAGCTAATCCAATACCTATTAACCAATTCAACATTCAATCTTCCTCTCCCTCCTTCCTTCCGTATGATCACACAAACAAGGAGCAATGATGGGGGAGAAGATATCTCACCTGTTGCACAGAGAGAGAGAGAGAACAGTGAGGGAGAGAAATCAAGTTGGTATGAATAAAAAAACAATTTGGGTTAACATATCGAGTGACCAAAATACCCCTCATGGTTTGCCACTTGGCTTGAGACTTAATGCCGTTATTGACGGCGTGTACCATTTATGGGTCGGGCTTCAAACTTGGAGTACCAAAGTGATAGTTTTGCATAGTCAGGTACTGAAGTTAAGAGTGTGCCTTAGTTCGGGTACTGTTTGTAAAATTTTCCCTTAAACATAGTGACATTTTTGTAAATTTTGAATGAATAAGAGAAACTGAAAGGCTAAATGTCAGAAAAAAAAATTGTCTGGGAGACCTTGAGGGCAATGAATTTTTTCTTCCACCTGCAAGTTTCGAGATAGTATATCATACTCCTAAACCAGATGCATAAGTAAAGAATAACATAGATCTACAATTCGGCCTCCAACCACCTTTTACATGTCAGTTAATGTAGTGAGAACTTTCACTATTTATTTTTACTTGTTCCAGTTTATTTTTTAGACACGTAACATATCGTGCCAAGCTCTTAACGAGATTAAGAATCTTAATTTACTATTTCAAAAAAAAAAAATCTTAATTTACTGACTTATTTTTATTAATTTTTTTTATCGCACCAATAAAAATTTCAATTGAAAAAAGAATAGAAAATTACATATAAGTAACTAACCAAATTTACAAAAACAGAAAACCCATCTTGTATAAGATTTACACAAATAAGGACATAAAGCCTAAGCCCAAAGAGAATGAAGTAGACCTAATCTCTGAGATTTCCTGCGTAATTACGAATCAATACAATTTTTCATTAAAATTACTGCAATGCCATTATCAAAAGATGTACCTACATGTACGTTTGCAAGCATAATTAGCTATAATGAGCCACGCTCATTGTACCGCCAAAGGTATCAACTCTCACCAAGGGGGTGACCTGCGGAGACACGGCCAGGCGGGCTACCGCCCGAGCCCGGGATCGCCCCCAGATCACTGCTGACGCGCCGCCACGCGCCGTGCCAAGGTAGCATCAGAAGCTCCAGACGCTGGGAATCAAAGCACATCAGTCCCACATCGAAAACAAGAAGAAGATCAACCTTCTCCTCACCTATAAAAGGTTCTCTCCTCTCTCCTCATTAGTTACGCATTTACTACTCATTTATTGTTATGCTGCCTATATGCATTGACTGACTTAGGCATCGGAGAAGTGAAGACCGCCCAACGCGGTCTCCCTCTGACGCCCTGTCTCTCGTGTGACAGCTAGCGGAGGCCATCAAATCCTCAGAGTAGCGGTCCGCCCATCGGACCCGCGTTAAACGAAAGATTGGCTACCGCCGGACTTTGAGCATTAACAAAATATTATGATTTTTTTCTCTCAACTCCCTCCGTTTAGACCCAAACTTTTCTCTTCTCTCATCAGCTCCCTCCGGCAACTCAAGACCTCGCCTCATCAGACTTAGGACACTGCCGCAGCTCCGATGCCGATCGTTGATCTCAAGTCAGATGTCGGTGAGTCCAACCCGTAGCTCCGATGCCGGTGGTCGATCTCACGTTTTCTCCACCTCCAGCTACTCCTCCTCTTAACTCCGCCGATCCCGAGGCCCCAATCTCCTTCAATCCTTCTTCTTATTTGGAGGTTCGTCTCTGCTCTCAGCTTCGCATCCACTTCTAATTCCATAGTCTCTGCTATAGCTTTCTCACATTTTGCCGGAAAAATCAGATGCCGGAATGAGGAAGATTTTGACTTCTGATACTCTTGGATTGCTGCTTCTCACTTGTGTCGACTGTTTTTTCAATTTGGTGTTGCATTTTGTGTTGGATCTAATTGGGAATCGTCGTGATTTGGCTTAATTTGATTCTGATAATGAATTGGTTTTTTATTTTTGTGTGGTAGAGTAGCTTTAGTGTTTGATTAACTAAATTGCTATTCAAATCTGGATCAGCTTAGGGCTTTTTTAGTGTCGTGGATGTCTGTGTACTTATTTTGAAGTCTGAGACTGCTGATTTCAGTTGCTGATTAATGTTATTGTGATTTTAGTTTGTTGTGGTTTCGATTAACATTTGAGAAATTGGTGTAAGTAATGGGGTTGGTTTACTTGAAATGAGAATGCAGTGGTAGAACTGGATGAGTATGAGTACAACGAGTGCAGTAGCAGGATTGGATGAGTGCAGTAGCAGGATTAGGCGATGACGAGTGCAGTAGCAGAACACGAGTAGCAGAACCAGACACGACTGCAAGTGCAGTAGCAGAACTGGACGAGTATGAGTGCAGCGAGTGCAGTAGCAGGATTGGACGATGACGAGTGCAGTAGTAGAACATGAGTACGAGGACAGTAGCAGAACATGAGTACAAGGACAGTAGCAGAACTAGACGAAGTATGAGTGCAACGAGTACAATAGCAGGATTGGATGAGTACAGTGACAAGTGCAGTAACAGAACTGGACATGAGTACAAGTGCAGTAGCAGAACTTGACGAGTATGAGTGCAACGAGTGCAGTAGCAGAATTGGACGAGAGCAATAGTAGGATTAGACGATGAGATGAGAGTAGCAGGAGAGTGAGGTCTTGTGAAGGGAAAGAAAAAAAAGTAACATAAACGGATTATTCTCAAGGAAAAAAAAAAGTAACATAAAGAGATTATTCTCAACAACAAAAATATAACATAAAAGGATTAAAAGTCAAAAGAAGTAGTTAAGGGTAAAAAAATAAACTAACTCATGACATGTGACAAGTGGATAGCAGATTGTTCTTATTTGTAAGATTTAATAATTTGAAGGGACAAGTCAAAAGAAGTAGTTAAGGGTAAAAAAGTAAATTAACTCATGACATGTGGCAAGTGGAGAGCACATTGTCCTTATTTGTAAGATTTAGTCCTTATATGTTTAATTCAATTTGATGTATTTGTTAAGTCATTTTTTGTCAATAATTTATATGCAATTTGTTAAAAAAAGAATCATTCTCAAAAAGTTAGTAAATTTAGAAAAAATTTTAAAAAATTTAAAAAGAATCGCACTTTGAGAGAATTCTAGACCATTATTGTTCCATAATCGGGTACCAAAA